>NC_060088.1:31357435-32568435 GCF_922984935.1 Meles meles | reverse complement strand
CCTAGAGCAATCTATACTTTTAATGCCCTTCTGATCAAAATTGCACTGGTATTTTTCAAAGAGCTGGAGCAAATAATCCTAAAATTTGTATGGAATCAGAAGAGACCCTGAATTGCTATGGAAATGTTGAAAAACAAAAACAAAACTGGCAGCATCATGTTACCCGATTTCAAGCTTTACTACAAAGCTGTGATCACCAAGACAGCGTGGTACTGGCATAAAAACAGACACATAGACCAGTGGAATAGAGTGGAGAGCCCACATATGGTACCTTAACTCTATGGTGAAATAATCTTCCACAAAACAGGAAAAAATATTCAATGGAAAAAAGACAGTCTCTTCAATAAATGGTGCTGGGAAAATTGGACAGGGATATGTAGAAGAATGAAACTCGACCATTCTCTTACACCGTACACAAAGATAAACTCGAAATGGATAAAATACCTCAACGTGCGACAGGAATCCATCAGAATCCTAGAGGAGAACATAGGCAGTAACCTCTTCGATATCAGCCACAGCAACTTCTTTCAAGATATGTCTCCAAAGGCCAAGGAAACAAAAGCGAAAATGAACTTTTGGGACTTCATCAAGATCAAAAGCTTCTGCACAGCAAAGGAAACAGTCAACCATACAAAAAGGCAACCCACGGAATGGGAGAAGATATTTGCAAATGACAGTACAGACAAAAGGTTGATATCCAAGATCTATAAAGAACTTCTCAAACTCAACACACACAAAACAGATAATCATATCGAAAAATGGGCAGAAGATATGAACAGACACTTCTCCAATGAAGACATACAAATGGCTATCAGACACATGAAAAATGTTAATCATCACTAGCCATCAGGCAGATTCAAGTTAAAACCACATTGAGATACCACCTGACACCAGTTAGAATGGCCAAAATTAGCAAGACAGGAAACATCGTGTGTTGGAGAGGATGTGGAGAAAGGGGAACCCTCTTACACTGTTGGTGGGAATGCAAGTTAGTGCAGTCACTTTAGAGAACAGTGTGGAGACTCCTGAAGAAATTAAGAATTGCGCTTCCCTATGACCCTGCAACTGCACTGCTGGGTATTTACCCCAAAGATACAGATGTAGAGAAGTGAAGGGCCAACTCTACCCCAATGTTTATTGCAGCAATGGCTACGGTCGCCAAACTGTGGAATGAACCAAGATGGCCTTCAATGGATGAATGGATGGGGAAGATGTGGTACATAAACACAATGGAGTATTATGCCTCCATCAGAAAGGATGAATACCCAAGTTTTGTAGCAACATGGACGGGAAGAAATTATGCTGAGTGAAATAAGTCAAGCAGAGAGAGTCAAGTATCATATGTTCTCACTTATTTGTGGAGCATAACAAATAACATGGAGGACATGGGGAGATGGAGAGGAGAGGGAGTTGAGGGAAACTGAAAGGGAAGAGTAACCATGAGAGACTATGGACTCTGAAAAACAACCCAAGGGTTTTGAAGGGGGGGGTGGGAGGATGAGGAACCAGGTGGTGGGTAATAGAGAGGGCTCATACTGCATGGAGCACTGGGTGTGATGCCAAAGCAATGAACACTGTTATGCTGTAAATAAACAATTAAAAAAAAGAGTGTGTGTGTGTGTGTGTGTGTGTGTTTCACAAAATGCAAACAATGATATTTCAAGATATATGAAGCTGCTCTATTCCTGATCACAATTCACCTTCAAACACAGTGGAAACTCACGTTACATCCTGTTCTGCCACATTTCCTGCATTGAATGTCCCCTTTGATCCAATTTTACAAAAGCAGAGTCTGACTATCCTGCCTGGAACAAACAACAAAATTTGTGTACCTGGTTAGAGTCTAAGTGCCTGTCCCTTTTTCTTGCTTTTTCACAGGTTTCTTTACTCCCATGAATCAGAGAAATTGTATGGTAGTTGTCTTTCTGTGACTGACGGATATGACACAGCCCAATGCTCTCTCCCTTTCTGCCACATGTCACAAGGAGCAAGAATGCCTACTTGCTTATGGCTCCATAAGAGTCCGCAGAGCATCTGGAGGACAGGGAGACTCTAGAAATGTCTGGGAGCTCTAGGTTTGTCTTCAGCCATCAGCACCACCAAAAGATGACCACATCAATGGAAATATGGCATAAATGAACCTGCAGCCTAGAAATCACACTCCACAGCGAAGAGAGAAGAAGTCACAGAGAGCATCTGAGAAGGGTAGACAGGGCTTATGGGAGAATTGTACGGTTGGTTCTTCAGAGGTGAAAGGCTCGCTTGACGAATATAAGAAAAAATATTGAATAGAGAGCAAAACAGGTCGTTTCACGTGGAGATGAAGAATGAAAGAGAAGAGAAATGAATTCTAGTTTTATTATCTTAGTGACTAAAATTGTATGCAATCGGTTTCGTATACGGTCCTTATCTGAACTGGGTCTTTTGACATTGTAAATTAGAGGCTTCCCTCTTCCTATATGTTGGGAATAGATGAGGAAAGCAGACATTACCATTAACTGTCTCGAATTGTGGACCAGGGAATTGATTTGAACCTGGCTTTCTGTATGTTGGGAGATGTTTGAGGACTGCTTCAAAAGCTTTCGTCAACACCTAAGACGTCAGATATGTATGACTCATGATCTTGTCATGGTAGTTCTTATGTGTCTTGGAATTAATCCTTTTCTCTCCGGTATTGGATTTGCTGGCAGACTTATGTGTAGGGGTCCTTTAGGTAAGGTTGTTTAATTAATTAATTCTTGATAGGAAAGGAGTTAACTTATCCAGTTTGGACTGTTTGTTACTTTGATTCTCTAAGATTTTGATTTTTCTGGTATTTTCACTGAATATTGCTTCCATGAGGACTATTCCTCACTTGCTCCATAACTTCTGTTGGAGTCTTTTAAGTGTGTGTGTGTGTGTGTGTGTGTATGTGTGTGTGTGTGTATGTGTTTCACAAAACGCTAAAAATGATATTTTAAGAGATATGAAGCTGCTCTATTTCAGATCACAATTCACCTTCGAACATATTTGAAAATCACGTTACATCCCATTCGGCCACATTTCCTGCTTTGAATGTCCTATTTGATCGACTTTCTGAAACGCAGATTCTGACTAGCCTGTCTGGAACAAACACCAAATTTTGTGTGCCTGTGTAGAGTATAATTGCCTGTCCCTTTATCTTGCTTTTTCACATGTTTTTTTTACTTCCAGGAATGAGTGAAACCGTATGGGAGTTGTCTTTCTATAACTGACAGATATGACACGGCAAAAGCTCTCTCCCTTTCTGCCAAAGGTCACAAGGAGCAAGAATGCCTTCTTGCCTATGACTCCATAAGAGTTCGCAGTGCATTTGGAGGACAGGGAGATGGTAGAAGTGTCTGGGAGCTCCAGGCTTTTCTTCAGCCATCAGCACAACCAGAAGATGACGACATCAATATAAACATGGCATAAATGAACCTGAAGCCTATAAATCACAGTCCACAGCGAAAGAGAGAAGAAGTCACAGAGACCATGGGAAAAGGGTGTAGACAGGGCTTAGGGGAGAATTGTACGCTTGGTTCTTCAGAGGGCAGGGAGCCATGGCCAAAGACAAAGGCCCATGGGAGAGGAGCACAATTAGAACCCACAATTTGAATGTTTACCCATAGCTTTTGGCGGAGAAAAGGAGAGTGTCTGAATGACACGAGTTCTTACAACCCTGGGGTCTTGAGGCCCGGGGATTCCAGATCAGCATGCTTTGCAGACATAGACTCCAGAACTGTAGAATACTGTGTATCTCCTGGAGAGGACACCAACAAGAAACCAGGTGCAGAGAGCCTGGAAACCATGATCAGAGACAATACCTGTTGACGCCGTGGTAAGATTCTGATTTCATTGGGTGCGTTCTTGATTGGCAGTGATGGTGGAGATACCTCGATTGGCGCCAAGGATACTTGGGCTCTACCACCGCCAGCATCAAGACTGAGAAGTGGCCACTAGCAGGACGATGAGGACATTAGCTGCATAACCTGCAATCACGGATTCCCAAACCTGGAAAACTGTTGGGACTGCCTTCTTCAGGCCACACTGCTTAGTCCCAGGGGAAAAGAAAATCCTGCAGGGAACTAGAAGAAAGACCTGCCCACATCCTCTCACCTGGTCACAGAATTCAGGAGGCTTAATTTTTGTGGAGTGGGTTGAAGTTCACGCTTCACACAATATTTTTGGCCCAGACACCAATACTCTGAATGGAAGGCAAGGAGAGACTCTGCAGAGCATGAGTCCACAGGAGAGTGGACAGCCACAACACAACCTCAGAGGGCATTCACACACACCTGAGACTCTCAGCTGCCAGCGCTTGGGCACTCCATGAGCTCTTGTTCCTAAAGAAATTATCTTCAGGGTAGATAACAGAATGCACATTTCGAATACAGGAAAGACAGAGACATTTTGTAGATTCACGATGTATTCATGAAACTGGCCCGAAAGCCTTTACCTATGGGTTCACATGGGGATTGGTTCTCTTCTGACATGCTCCGTGATTGCTCCTTTGAGCTGCAAACAGATGAGTCCATCCTGGGCTTAAGCTTCTAGGGTGTAGGGTGTAGGATGTGCCTTTAAAATCTGGTCAGCTGGGGAGGCATTTATGGCATGATTTCTGGAGATGCAAGAAGAACTCGAGTCCTCACTGTTGAAGACTCCGGACATGTCTTTGGTATGGGTTGCGGTTGTTAACTCTGAGCTTTCCTCAGAGGGTGGGGAGGGGTGCTTGCCTGGACAGAAGCATCCTGATGGTTTGTGAGGACAAAGAACATATGTATAGGGTGGAGTTCCCCGTTGGAGGCTCCTTGTACTCCTGACTCTTTCTTGACCTTACGTGGGTAAGATGGAATTGTGGATTCTTGCCATTCTAAGGAGTCACAGAGGTTGTGGTGACAGTCCCGGCCAAAGATTACAAATTCGCCCATGGAGATGATGACCCCAAATCGCTTCACAAACTCTCTTGGTGAAATACCCAGGCAGCTCCAGCGGTTTCGAGTGATTTTGATACTCCTGGCTGACCCAGGACTACTCCAGCCAGATGAAGTGATGAGGCGTGGTTTGGTGAGGAGTGGTTGTAGGAACTCAGAGCTTTGTGACACCACAGAAGCTGACTTCACTGACCCAGAAACTCAATTCTCCGGACATATGAGTCCTATGGCTTTAATTAGAAAGATTTGGGAAGGAACAAGAAAGAGCCCTGTTAGCCTGACCATGAACTCAGGGGTCTTTTCTGTTTCTTTCCCTCTTCCACTTTCTATAGAAAGAGAAAAGAAAATGATGTTCTGTATACCATTCTTTAGACCAACATTTCTCCAGAGAGAGCAAGTTGTTCCTATTTCGACTGCAATTTCTAGAGATCTCAATCAACAGCGAGGACTCTTGTCTCCCATTAAGTCTCTGGGAGGTTAGATATCCTTGGGTGAGAGGGTCAATTCTTAGATTCTGTTCCCCATTGTTTCTCGGGTGGAAGGTCTGCCTTTGGTGCTTGGTCAGCTTGGAAGGCGAGGAAAAGAAGAAGGGAAGGACAGCCACAATTCCAGGAAAATTGTCAGGGCAGGGATGCGTGTCTTTATCTGCTCGTGTCCTGAATCACTAGTCCTAAGGGATGAAGGCTCTGTCTACCTGACATTACCTTAATCTCCGTTGCAAGGGCTTCAAGGAGAGTGAAATTCTGCATGATCGCTACCAAGATAGAAAGAGCCCTGGTCTGCACTCCTTGTCATCAGTAGTTAATGCTACATGCCATAGACATGGGGAGAGCCATGTTGAGCAACTCTCTTTATTCAGATGAAAATGAAAGGCCAACATCGATGGCCTGCCATGCCCACTCTAGCATCACTGTGGAAGGAGCAGAGATACCCTATTAAGGGCTCGTGAATAAAGATGATTATGAAGATGATGATAAAGATGATGATTTCCGAATGAAAATGCAAGCAGACCAAGGGAAATATCCTATGGGTTCACTCATATGCGGCCCAGGAGGAATTCCATGGACATGAGTAATAGTAAGGGAAAATGGAAAGAGAAGAAGTCAGACAGGGAAACGCACCAGGAGAGACTCAGGACTTTGGGGACCAAGCATTGTTACAGAAGGATAAGACATGCCATAAAGAGAGAACTGGTTATTAGGTATGGAGTTGGTGTGTATTTATATGAGGGTGAAATTGGTGGTATATGCCATTAAAGAATCAGGGAACACTATGACAAAATACATAGAATGGATGAAAGCCTGGCTTCCGAAATTAAGAAAAAATAGTGAATAGAAAGCAAAACAGGCCGTTTCACATGGATATGAAGAAAGAAATAGAAGAGTAATGAATTCTAGTTTTATTATCTTACTGATTAAAATTGTATGCCATTGGTTTCCTATAAGGTCCTAATGTGAATTGGGGCTTGGACATTGTAAATTCGAGTCTTCCCTCTTCCTACATTTTGGGAATAGATGAGAAAAGCCGACTTACCACTAAAGTCTCGAATTGTGGACCAGGGAATGGTTTGAACCTGGATTTCTGTGTGTTGGGAGATGTTTGAGGACAGCTTCAAAAGCCCCCAAAGCTGCTTAAAAAGTCATTAACTGGGAAGTCAGATGGATGACTCATGATATTGTCATGGTAATGCGTAGGTGTCTTGGAATTTATCCTTTTCTCTAAGGTATTGGATTTGCTGGCATACTTGTGTGGAGGGGTCTTTTTGGTAAGGTTGTTTAAATAATTCATTAATTCTTGATAGGTAAGGAGTTAACTTATACTGTTTGGACGGGTTGATACTTTGATTCTCTTAGCTTTTCTTTTTTTATGGTATTTTCTCTGAATTTTGCTTCCATGAGTGCTATTCCCCACTTGCTCCCTAAATTCTGTGGGACACTATTAAGTGTGTGTGTGTGTGTGTGTGTGTGTGTGTGTGTGTGTGTGTGTGTGTGTATGTGTGTGTATGTTTCAGAAAATGCTAAAAATGATTTTTTTCCATTTTATTTATTTTTTCAGCGTAACAGTATTCATTCTTTTTGCACAACACCCAGTGCTCCATGCATAAAAATGATATTTTAAGAGATATGAAGCTGCTCTATTCCAGATCACAATTCACCTTCAAACACAGTGGAAACTCACGTTACACCCCATTTGGCCACAATTCCTGCATGGAATATCCCATTTGATCCACTTTTAGATACGCAGATTCTGACTAGCCAGCCTGGAACAATCACCAAATTTTGTGTGCCTGGTTCGAATCTCATTGCCTGTCCCTTTTTCTTGCTTTTTCCCATGTTTTTTTACTTCCATGACTGAGTGATATTGTATGGTAGTTGTCTTTCTGTGACTGACAGATATGACACAGCCCAATGCTCTGTCCCTTTCTATCACATGTCACAAGGAGCAAGAATGTCTTTTTGCTTATGGCTCCATAAAAGTCTGCAGTGCATCTGGAAGACAGGGAGAACATAGAGCTGTCTGCGAGCTGAGGCTTGTCTGAGCCATCAGCACAACCAGAGATGACCACATCAACGGAAGCATGGTTAAATGGACCTCAAGCTTAGAACGCACTCCACAGTGAAAGAGAGAAGAAGTCACAGAGACCATGGGAGAAGCGTGTAGACAGGGCTTATGGGAGAATAGGACGGTTGGGGCTTCAGAGGGCAGGGAGCCATGACAAAAACAAAGGCCCAGGGGAGAGGAGCACACTTAGAACCCACAATTTGAATGTTGACACATAGCGGTTGGTGGAAACAGGGAGAGTGTCTGAATGACACAAGTTCTTGCAACCGAAGGATCTTGAGGGTCGGGGATTCCAGATCAGCATGCTCTGCAGACATAGACTCCAGAGAACACTGTGTATCTCCTGGAGAGGACACCATCAAGCAACCAGGTGCAGATACCCTGGAAACCATGATCAGAGACAATACCAGATGACACCGTGGTAATATTATTATTCTTTGTGTGCATTGGTGATGGACAGTGTTGGTGGAGATGCCTCGATGGGCGCCAAAGATACTTGGGCTCCACCACCGCCAGCATCAAGACTGAGAAGTGGCCACAGGCAGGACCGTGAGGACATTAGCTGCACAACCTGCAATCATGGATTCCCAAACCTGGAACACTGTTGGGACTGCCTTCTTCAGGTCATGTTGCTTAGTCCCAGGAGAACAGAAAATCCTGCAGGGGATTAAAAGAAAGCCCTGCCCACATCCGCTCACCTGGCCACAGAATTCAGCAGGTCTTAAGTTTTGTGGAGTGGGTAGAAAGTCACCTTTCATAGGCACACCAGACCCACGAAGGTAACCTCACAATATTTGGCCCAGACAGAAAACCCACTGAATGGAAGGCAACGAGAGCCTCTGCAGAGGGCGAGTCGACAGGATATTGGACAGCCACAACACAAACCCAGAAGGCATGTCCAAAACATTAGAGAGTCTCTCAAGTGCCAGCCGCTGGGCACACCATGAGCTATCTTCATAAGAAATTATCTTCAGGGTAGATAACAGAAGGCGCGTTTCGAATACTGAGAAGACAGAGACATCTTGTAGATTCATGTTGTAATCCTGAGATTGGCCCGAAAGCCTTTTCAGATGGCTTCCCATGGGGATTGGTTGTCTTGAAACATGCTCCGTGCTTGCTCCTGTGCCTATGTTTAGGGTGTAGGTCTGCCATTCATGTTTGGTCAGCTGGTTAAATGGGGAGGCATTTATGGCATGATTTCTGGAGATGCAAGAAGAAATTGTGTCCCCACTCTTGAAGACTCCAGACAGGTCTTTGGTAGGGTTGTGGGTGTTAACTCAGAGCTTTCCTCGGTAGGCGGGGGTCGCTTTTCCTGGTCAGAAGCATCCTGATAGGGTGTGAGGATCATGAATATGTGTATTGCCTGGAGTTCCCCGTGTGAGACTGCTTGTACTCCTGACTCTTTCTTGACCTTACGTGGGTAAGATGGATTGTGGATGCTTGCCCTTCTCCGGGGTCCAGAGGGGTTGTGGTGACAGTCACGGCCAAAGAGTAAAAATTCGGCCATGGAGAAAGTGACCCCAAATCACTCCACAAACTGTCTTGGGGAAATCCTCAGTCAGCTCCAGCAGTTTGGAGTGATTTTGCTACTCCTGGCTGACCCAGGACTACTCCAGCCAGGTGAAGTGATGAGGCGTAGTTTGGTGAGGAGTGGTTGCTAGGACCTCAGAACTTTGTGACATAACAGAAGCTGACTTCACTGACGCAGCCACCCCATTCTCAAGACATATGAGTCCTATGGCTTTAATTAGAAAGACTTGGGAAGGAACAAGAAAGAGCCCTGTTAGCCTGATCATGAGCTCAGGGTGTCTTTTCTGTTTCTTTCCCTCTTCGACATTCTATAGAAAGAGAAAAGAAAACGATGTTCTGTATACAATTCTTTAGACCAACATTTCTCCAGAGGGAGCAAGGTGTTCCTATTTCCACTGCAATTTCTAGAGATCTCAATCAACAGCGAGGCCTCTTGGCTCCTTTTAGGTCTCTGGGAGGTTGGATATCCTTGGGTGAGAGGGTCCATTCATAGCTTCTGTTCCCTATGGTTTCTCGGGTGGAAGGTCTGCCTTTGGTGCTTGGTCAGCTTGGAAGGTGAGGAAAGGAAGAAGGGAAGGACAGTCACAATTCCAGGAAAATTGTCAGGGCAGGGATGCGTGTCCTTATCTGCTCGTGTCCTGAATCACCAGTCCTAAGGGATGAAGGCTCTGTCTGCGTGACATTACCTTAAACTCCGTTGCAAGGGCTTCATGGAGAGTGAAATGCTGCATGATCTCTACCCAGAAAGAAAGAGCCCTGGTCAGAACTCCTTGTCATCAGTAGTTAATGCTACATGCCATAGACATGGGGAGAGCCATGTTGAGCAACTCTCTTTATTCAGATGAAAATGAATGGCCAACATCGATGGCCTGCCATGCCCACTCTAGCAACACTGTGGAAGGAGCAGAGATACCCTTTTAAGGGCTCGTGAATAAAGAGCATAATGAAGATGATGATAAAGATGATGATTTCCGAATGAAAATGCAAGCAGACCAAGGGACATATCCTATGGGTTCACTCATGTGCGGCTCATGAGGCATACCATGGACATGAATAAGGGAAAATGGAAGGAGAAGAAGTCAGACAGGGAGACGCACCAGGAGAGACTCAGGACTTTGGGGACCAAGCTTGGTTACAGGAGGAGAAGTCATGCTATAAAGAGGGAACTGGTTAAAGGGTATGGAGGTGGTTTGGCATTATATGAGGGTGAAATTGGTAGTATATGCCATTAAAGAATCAGGGAACACTATGACAAAAACGTAGGATGGATGAAAGCCTGGCTTGCCGAAATTAAGAAAAAATAGTGAATAGAAAGCAAAACAGGCCGTTTCACGTGGATATGAAGAAAGAAAGAGAAGAGAAATGAATTCTAGTTTTATGATCTTCCTGATTAAAATTGTAAGCCATTGGTTTCCTATAAGGTCCTGATGTGAATTGGGTCTTTGGACATTGTAAATTCGAGTCTTCCCTCTTCCTACATTTTGGGAATAGATGAGAAAAGCCGATTTACCATTAAAAGTCTCGAATTGGGGACCAGGGAATTGATTTGAAGCTGGCTTTCTGTGTGTTGGGAGATGTTTGAGGACAGCTTCAAAAGCCTCCAAAGATGCTTCAAAAGTCATTACCTGAGATGTCAGATATTTATGACTCATGATCTTGTCATGGTAACGCGTAGGTGTCTTGGAAATTATCCTTTTCACTAAGGTATTGGATTTTCTGGCATACTTGTGTGGAGGGGTCTTTTAGGTAACGTTGTTTAATTAATTAATGAATTCTTGATAGGTAAGTAGTTAACTTTTACTCTTTGGACGGTTTGATACATTGATTCCCTAAGCTTTTGTTTTCTTTATGGTATTTTCTCTGAATTTTGCTTCCATGAGTGCCATTCTTCACTTGCTCCCTAAATTCTGTGGGACTCTTTTGTGTGTGTGTGTGTGTGTGTGTGTGTGTGTGTGTATGTTTCAGAAAACACTAAAAATGATATTATAAGGGATATGAAGCTGCTCTATTACAGATCACAGTTCACCTACAAACACAGTGGAAACTCACGATACACCCATTCGGCCACAAATCCTGCATAGAATATCCCATTTGATCCACTTTTAGAAAAGCAGATTCTGACTAGCCTGCCTGGAACAAACACCAAATTTTGTGTGCCTGGTTCAAGTCTCATTGCCTGTCCGTTTTTCTTGATTTTCCCCATGTTTCTTTACTTCCATGAGTGAGTGATATTGCATGGTAGTTGTCTTTCTGTGACTGACAGATATGACACAGCCCAATGCTCTCTCCCTTTCTGCCACATGCCACAAAGAGCAAGAATGTCTACTTGCTTATGGCTCCATAAGAGTCCGCAGTGCATCTGGAAGACGCACTATGGAGACCATAGATCTGTCTGCGAGCTGAGGCTTGTCTTAGCCATCAGCACAACCAGAAGATGACCACATCAATGGAAACATGGCATAAATGCACCTGAAGCCTAGAAATCGCACTCCACAAGTGAAAGAGAGAAGAAGTCACAGAGACCATTGGAGAAGGTTGTAGACAGGGCTTATGGGAGAATTGGACGGTTGGGGATTCAGAGGGCAGGGAGCCATGGCCAAAAGCAAAGGCCCAGGGGAGAGGAGCACACTTAGAACCCACAATTTGAATGTTGACACATAGCGGTTGGTGGAGAGAGAGAGAGTGTCTGAATGACACAAGTTCTTGCAACCGAAGGACCTTGATGGTCGGGGATTCCAGATCAGCATGCTCTGCAGACATAGACTCCAGAGAACACTGTGTATCTCCTGGAGAGGACACCATCAAGCAACCAGGTACAGACACCCTGGTAACCATGATCAGAGACAATACCAGATGACACCGTGGTAATATTATCATTCTTTGTGTGCATTGGTGATGGACAGTGTTGGTGGAGATGCCTCGATGGGCGCCAAAGATACTTGGGCTCCACCACCGCCAGCATCAAGACTGAGAAGTGGCCACAGGCAGGACGGTGAGGACATTAGCTGCACAACCTGCAATCATGGATTCCCAAACCTGGAACACTGTTGGGACTGCCTTCTTCAGGTCATGTTGCTTAGTCCCAGGAGAACAGAAAATCCTGCAGGGGACTAGAAGAAAGCCCTGCCCACATCCTCTCACATGGCCACAGAATTCAGCAGGCCTTAAGTTTTGTAGAATGGGTAGAAAGTCATGTTTCACAGGCACACCAGACCCACGAAGGTATCCTGGACAAAAAACAATATTTGGCCCAGACACCAAACACTCTGAATGGAAGGCAACGAGAGCCTATGCAGAGGATGAGCAGATCGGAGAATGGACAGCCACAACACAACCCCAGAAGGCATGCTGAACACAGCTGACTCAAGTATCAGCCCTTGGGCACACCATGAGCTCTTCTTCCTAAAGAAATGATATTCAGGGTAGATAACAGAAGGCGCGTTTTGAATACAGAGAAGACAGAGAATTTAGGTGATTCACGTTGTAATCCTGAGATTGGCCCAAAAGCCTTTTCCGATGGCTTCCCATGGGGATTGGTTCTCTTCCAACATGCTCCGTGCTTGCTCCTCTGAGCTCCATACATGAGCCCGTCCTGAGCCTAAGCTTAGAGTGTAGGGTCTGCCTTTCATGTTTGTTCAGCTGGGAAAATGGGGAGGCATTTATGGCACGATTTCTGGAGATTCAAGAAGAACTTGTGTCCTCACTGTTGAAGACTCCAGACAGGTCTTTGGTATGATTGCGGGTGTTAACTCTGAGCTTTCCTCGGAGGATGGGGGGGGCGCATTTCCTGGTCAGAAGCATCCTGATAGGGTATGAGGATCATGAATATGTGTATTGCCTGGAGTTCCCGTGTGAGG
This sequence comes from Meles meles, assembly GCF_922984935.1. Lineage (NCBI taxonomy): Eukaryota > Metazoa > Chordata > Mammalia > Carnivora > Mustelidae > Meles > Meles meles. The sequence goes on along the minus strand of NC_060088.1, from coordinate 32,555,555 downwards.
CTGCTTGTACTCCTGACTCTTTCTAACCTTACGTGGGTAAGATGGAATTGTGGATGCTTGCCTTTCTCCTCAGTCCCGAGGGGTGTTGGTGACAGTCACTGCGAAAGACTAGAAATTCGGCCATGGAGAAAGTGACCCCAAATCACTCCACAAACTGTCTTGGGGGAAATGCCCAGGCGGCTCCAGCGGTTTGGAGTGATTTTGATACTCCTGGCTGACCCAGGACTACTCCAGCCAGGTGAAGTGATGAGGCATGGTTTGGTGAGCAGTGGTTGCTAGGAACTCAGAGCTTTGTGACGTCACAGAAGCTGACTTCACTGAAGCAGCAACCCCATTCTCAAGACATATGAGTCCTATGGCTTTAATTAGAAAGTCTTGGGAAGGAACAAGAAAGAGCCCTCTTAGACTGATCATGAGCTCAGGGCGTCTTTTCTGTTTCTTTCAGTCTTCCACTTTCTATACAAAGAGAAAAGAAAACGATGTTCTGTATACCATACTTTAGACCAAATTTTCTCCACAGAGAGCAAAGTGTTCCTCTTTCCACTGCAATTTCTAGAGATCTCAATCAACAGCGAGGCATCTTGGCTCCCATTAAGTCTCCCGGAGGTTGGATATCCTTGGATGAGAGGGTCCATTCTTAGCTTCTGTACCCTATGTTTTCTTAGGTGGAAGGTCTGTTTTTGTTGCTTGGTCAGCTTGGAAGGTGAGGAAAGGAAGAAGGGAAGGACAGTCACAATTCCAGGAAAATTGTCAGGCCAGGGATGCGTGTCCTTATCTGCTCATGTCCTGAATCCCCAGTCCTAAGGGATAAATGCTCTGTCTACGTGACATTACCTTAAACTCCTTTGCGAGGACATCATGGAGAGTGAAATGCTGCATGATTGCTACACCAAAAGAAAGAGCCCTGGACAGCACTCCTCATCAGCTGTAGTTAATGCTACATGCCATAGACATGGGGAGAGCCATGTTGAGCAACTCTCTTTATTCAAATGAAAATGAACGGCCAACATCGATGGCCTGCCATGCCCACTCTAGCATCACTGTGGAAGGAGCAGAGATACCCTTTTAAGGGCTCGTGAATAAAGATGATTATGAAGATGATGATAAAGATGATGATTACCAAATGAAAATGCAAGCAGACCAAGGGAAATATCCTATGGGTTCACTCCTATGTGGCCCATGAGGAATACCATGGACATGAGTAGTAGTTAGGGAAAACGGAAGAAGAAGTCAGACAGGGAGATGCACCAGGAGACACTCAGGACTTTGGGGTCCAAGCTTGGTTACATGAGGATAAGACATGCCATAAAGAGGGAACTGGTTAATGGGTATGGAAGTGGTGTGGCATTATATGAGGATGAAATTGGTGGTATATGCCATTAAAGAATCAGGGAGCACTATGAAAAATACCTAGGACGGATGAAAGCCTGGCTTGCCAAAATTATGAAAAAATACTGAATAGAAAGCAAAACAGGCCATTTCAATTGATATGAAGAAAGAAAGAGAAGAGAAATGAATTCTAGTTTTATTATATTCCTGATTAAAATTGTAAGCCATTGGTTTCCTATAAGGTCGTAATGTGAATTCGGTCTTTGGACATTGTAAATTCGAGTCTTCCCTTGTCCTACATTTTGGGAATAGGTGTGAAAACCCGACTTACCATTAAATGTCTCGAGTTGTGGACCAGGGAATTGATTTGAACCTGGATTTCTGTGTGTTGGGAGATATTTGAGGACAGCTTCAAAAGCCTCCAAAGCTGCTTCAAAAGTCATTACCTGAAACATCAGATATGGATGACTCATGATGTCGTCATGGTAGTGCGTAGTTGTCTTGGGATTTATCCTTTTCTCTAAGGTATTGGATTTTCTGGCATACATGAGTGGAGGGGTCTTTTCGGTAAGGTTTTTTAATTAATTCATGAATTCATGATAGGTAAAGAGTTAACTTATTCTGTTTGGACGGGTTGATACTTTGATTCTCTAAGCTTTTGTATTTTTATGGTATTTTCTCTGAATTTTGCTTCCATGAGTGCTATTCCTCACTTGCTCCCTAACTTCTGTGGGACTCTTTTAAGTGTGTGTGTGTGTGTGTGTGTGTGTGTGTGTGTGTGTGTGTGTCTCAGAAAATGCCAAAAATGATATTTTAAGAGATATGAAGCTGTTCTATTCCATATCACAATTCACCTTCAAACACAGTGGGAACTCACGTTACACCCCTTCGGCCACAATTCGTGCATGGAATATCCCATTTGATCCACTTTTAGATACGGAGATTCTGAATAGCCTGCCTGTATCAAACACCAAATTTGGTGTGCCTGGTTCGAGTCTCATTGCCTGTCCCTTTTTCTTGCTTTTTCCCATGTTTCTTTTCTTCCATGTGTGAGTGCTATTGTATGGTAGTTGTCTCTGTGACTGACAGATATGACACACCCAATGCCCTCTCCCTTTCTGCCACATGTCACAAGAAGCAATGTCTTCTTGCTTATGGCTCCATCAGAGTCCCCACTACATCTGGAAGGCAGGGAGACCATAGAAGTGTCTGCAAGCTGAGGCTTGTCTTAGCCATCAGCACAACCAGAAGATGACCATATCAATGGAAACATAGCATAAATGGTCCTGATCCTATAAACCGCACTCCACAATGAAAGAGAGAAGAAGTCACAGAGACCATGGAAGAAGAGTGTAGAGCCGTCTTATAGGAGAATAGGATGGTTGGTGCTTCAGAGTGCAGGGAGCCATGGCCAAAAACAAAGGCCCAGGGGAGAGAAGCACCCTTAGAACCCACAATTTGAATGTTGACACATAGCGGTTGGTGGAGACAGGGAGAGTGTCTGAAGGACACAAGTTCTTGCAACCGAAGGATCTTGAGGGTCGGGGATTCCAGATCAGCATTCTATGCAGACATAGACTCCAGAGAACACTGTGTATCTCCTGGAGAGGACACCATCAAGCAATCAGTTGCAGACACGCTGGAAACCATTATCATAGACAATACCAGATGACACCGTAGTAATATTATTTTTCTTGGTGTGCATTGGTCATGGACAGTGTTGTTGGAGATGCCTCGATGGGAGCCAAAGATACTTGGGCTCCACCACCGCCAGCATCAAGTTTGAGAAGTGGCCACAGTCAGGACGATGAGGACATTAGCTGCACAACCTGTAATCACGGATTCCCAAACCTGGAACACTGTTGGTAATGCGTTCTTCAGGCCACGTTGCTTAGTCCTAGGAGAAGAGAAAATCCTGCAGGGGACTAAAAGAATGCTCTACCCACATCCTCTCACGAGGCCACAGAATTCAGCAGGCCTTAAGATTTGTGGAATGGATAGATAGTCACGTTTCACAGGCACACCAGACCCACGAAGGTAACCTGGGCAAAACACCATATTTGGCCCAGACACCAAGCCCTCTGAATGGAAGGCAACGAGAGCCTCTGAAGAGGACGAGCCGACAGGAGAGTGGACAGACACAACACAAACCCAGAGGGCATGCCGAACACAGCTGAGACTCTCTCAAGTGAAAACACTTGGGCACTCCAATAGCTCTTCTTCCTAAGAAATGATCTTCAGGGTAGATAACAGAAATCACGTTTCTTTATCTGATATGTCATTTGCAAATATCTTCTCCCATTCTGTCAGTTGCCTTTTGGTTTTGTTAACTGTTTCCTTTGCTGTGCAAAAGCTTTTGATCTTGATGAAATCCCAACAGTTCATTTTTGCCCTTGCTTCCCTTGCCTTTGCCGTTGTTCCTAGGAAGATGTTGCTACGGCTGAGGTCGAAGAGGTTGCTGCCTGCATTCTCCTCAAGGATTTTGATGGATTCCTTTCTCACATTGAGGTCCTTCATCCATTTGGAGTCTATTTTCGTGTGTGGTGTAAGGAAGTGGTCCAATTTCATTTTTCTGCATGTGGCTGTCCAATTTTCCCTGCACCATTTATTGAAGAGGCTGTCTTTTTTCTATTGGACATTCTTTCCTGCTTTGTCGAAGATGAGTTGACCATAGAGTTGAGGGTCGATTTCGGGGCTCTCTATTCTGTTCCACTGATCTATGTGTCTGTTTTTGTGCCAGTACCATGCTGTCTTGATGATGACAGCTTTGTAATAGAGCTTGAAGTCCGGAATTGTGATGCCACCAACTTTGGCTTTGTTCTTCAATATTCCTTTGGCTATTCGAGGTCTTTTCTGGTTCCATATAAATTTTAGGATTATTTGTTCCATTTCTTTGAGAAAAATGGAAGTTATTTTGATAAGGATTGCATTAAATGTGTAGATTGCTTTAGGTAGCATAGACATTTTCACAATATTTATTCTTAAATCCAGGAGCATGGAACATTTTTCCAATTTTGTGTCTTCCTCAATTTCTTTCATGAGTACTTTATAATTTTCTGTGTATAGAGTCTTAGTCTCTTTGGTTAGGTTTATTCCTAGGTATCTTATAGTTTTGGGTCCAATTGTAAATGGGATTGACTCCTTAATTTCTCTTTCTTCAGTCTTGTTGTTGGTGTACAGAAATGCAACTGATTTCTGTGCATTGATTTTATATCCTGACACTTTACTGAATTCCTGTACAAGTTCTAGCAGTTTTGGAGTGGAGTCTTTTGGGTTTTCCACATATAGCATCATATCATCTGCGAAGAGTGATAGTTTGACTTCTTCTTTGCCAATTTGGATGCCTTTAATCTCCTTTTGTTGTCTGATTGCTGAGGCTAGGACTTCTACTACTATGTTGAATAGCAGTGGTGAAAATGGACATCCCTGCCGTGTTCCTGACCTTAGCGGAAAAGCTTTCAGTTTTTCTCCATTGAGAATGATATTTGCGGTGGGTTTTTCATAGATGTCTTTGACAATATTTAGGTATGTGCCCTCTATCCCTACAGTTTGAAGAGTTTTGATCAGGAAGGGATGCTGTACTTTGTCAAATGCTATTTTAGCATCTAATGAGAATATCATATGGTTCTTGTTCTTTCTTTTATTAATCTGTTGTATCACATTGATTGATTTGCGGATGTTGAATCAACCCTGCAGCCCTGGAATAAATCCCACTTGATCGTGGTGAATAATCCTTTTAATGTACTGTTGAATCTTATTGGCTAGTATTTTGGCGAGCATTTTTGCATCTGTGTTCATCAAGGATATTGGTCTGTAGTTCTCTTTTTTGGTGGGATCCTTGTCTGGTTTTGGGATCAAGGTGATGCTGGCCTCATCAAATGAGTTTGGAAGTTTTCCTTCCATTTCTATATTTTGGAACAGTTTCAGGAGAAGAGGAATACGTTCTTCTTTAAATGTTTGGTAGAATTCCCCTGGGAAGCCATCTGGGCTGGGCCTTTGTTTGTTTGGAGATTTTTGATGACTGTTTCAATCTCCTTACTGGTTATGGGCCTGTTCAGGTTTTCTATTTCTTCCTGGTTCAGTTGTGGTAGATTATATGTCTCTAGGAATGCATTAATTTCTTCCATATTGTCAGATTTGTTGGCGTAGAGTTGCTCATAGTATGTTCTTATAATTGTCTGTATTTCTTTGGTGTTAGTTGTGATCTCTCCTCTTTCATTCATGATTTTATTGATATGGGTCCTTTCTCTTTTCTTTTTGATAAGTCTGGCCAGGGGTTATCAATCTTATTGATTCATTCAAAGAACCAGCTCTTAGTTTCATTGATTTTTCCTATTGTTTTTTGTTTTTGTTTTTTTTTTTTTTTTGGTTTCTATTTCATTGATTTCTGCTCTGATCTTTATGATTTCTCTTCTCCTGCTGGGTTTAGGGTTTCTTTCCTGTTCTTTCTCCAGCTCCTTTATGTGTAGGGTTAGGTTGTGTACTTGAGACCTTTCTTGTTTCTTGAGAAAGGCTTGAACCGCTATATATTTTTCTCTCAGGACTGCCTTTGCTGTGTCCCACAGATTTAGAATCATTGTGTTTTCATTATCATTTGTTTACATGAATTTTTTCAGTTCTTCTTTAATTTCCTGGTTGACCCATTCATTCTTTAGAAGGATGCTGTTTAGTCTCCATGTATTTGGGTTCTTTCCAGCTTTCCTCTTGTGATTGAGTTCTAGCTTCAGAGCATTGTGGTCTGAAAATATGCAGGGAATGATCCTAATCTTTTGATACAGGATGTGACCTGATTTGTGACCCAGGATGTGATCTATTCACATAGAGAAGGTTCCATGTGCATTAGAGAAGATTGTGTATTCTGTTGCTTTGGGATGAAATGTTCTGAATATATCTGTGATGTCCATATGGTCCAGTGTGTCATTTAAGGCCTTTATTTCCTTGTTGATCTTTCGCTTGGATGATATGTCCATTTCAGTGAGGGGAGTGTTCAAGTCCCCTACTATTTTTGTATTATTATTGATGTGTTTCTTTGATTTTGTTATTAATTGGTTGATATAGTTGGCTGCTCCCATGTTAGGGGCATTGATATTTAAAATTGCTACATCTTCTTTTTGGACAGACCCTTTGAGTAGGATATAGTGTCCTTCTTCATCTCTTATTATAGTCTTTGGCTTAAAATCTAATTGATCTGATATAAGAATCGCCACCCCAGCTTTCTTCTGATGCCCATTAGCATGGTAAATTGTTTTCCACCCCCTCACTTGAAATCTGGAGGTGTCTTCGTGTCTAAAATGAGTTTCTTGTAGGCAACATCCCGATGGGTTTTGTTTTTTTATCCATTCTGATACCCTGTGTCTTTTGATTGGGGCTTTTAGCCCATTAACATTCAGGGTAACTATTGAGAGATATGAATTTAATGCCATTATTAGCCTGTAAGATGACTGTTCCTGTATATTGTCTCTGTACCTTTCTGATCTACTACTTTTTGGCTCTCTCTTTGCTTAGAGGACCCCTCTCAATATTTCCTGTAGAGCTGGTTTGGTGTTTGCAAATTCTTTCAGTTTTTGTTTGTCCTGGAAGCTTTTGATCTCTCCTTCTATTTTCAATGATAGCCTAGCTGGATAGAGTATTCTTGGCTTCATGTTTTTCTCGTTTATTGCTGTGAATATATCATGCCAGGTCTTTCTGGCCTGCCAGGTCACTGTGGATAAGTCTGCTGCCAATCTAATATTTTTGCCATTGTATGTTATAGACTTCTTTTCCCGGGCTGCTTTCAGGAATTTCTCTTTGTCCCTAAGACTTATAAATTTTACTATTATGTGACGGGGTGTGGACCTATTCTTGTTGACTTTGAGGGGGGTTCTCTGCATCTCCTGAATTTTTAATATATTATTTATTTATTTATTTATTTGACAGAGAGAGGTCACAATAGTCAGAGAGGCAGGCAGAGAGAGAGGGAGAAACAGGCTCCCTACTGAGCATTGAGCCCGATGCGGGGCTCGATCCCAGGACCTTGAGATCATGATCTGAGCCGAAGGCAGAGACTTAAACCGCTGAGACACCCAGGGGCCCATATCCTGGATTTTGATGCTTGTTTCCATTGCCATATTAGGGAAATACTCTCTAATAATTCTCTCGAATAGACTTTCTGCTCCCCTCTCTTTCTTCTTCTTCTGGAATCCCAATTATTTTAATGTTGTTTCATCTTATGGTGTCACATATCTCTCGAATTCTCTTCTCATGGTCCAGTAGATGTTTGTCCCTCTTTTGCTCGGCTTCTTTATTCTCTGTCATTTGGTCTTCTATATCACTAATTCTTTTTCTGCCTCATTTATCCTAGCAGTGAGAGCCTCCATTTTTGATTGCACCTCATTAATAGATTTTTGATTTCTACTTGGTTAGATTTTAGTTCTTTAATTTCTCCAGAAAGGTCTTTTATATCTCCAGAGAGGGTTTCTCTAATATCTTCCATGCCTTTTTCAAGCCCGGCTAGAACGTTCAGAATCGTCATTCTGAACTCTTGATCTGACATATTACCAATGTCTGTGTTGATTAGGTCCCTAGCCTTCGTTTCTGCCTCTTGTTCTTTTGTTTGTGGTGATTTTTTCCGCCTTGTCATTTTGTTCAGATAAGAGGATATGAAGGATCAAATAAAATACTAAAAGGGTGGCAAAGACCCCATAAAAATGCGCTGTAACCAAATCAGAAGAGACCCCAAATTGTGGGGGGGAAGGGGTATAAAAAGAGGTTAAGAAAACAAAGAAAAAAATTTAAAAAATAAAACAAATAAAGAAAAAGTGTAAAAAAGAAAGAAAATATATATACATTTAGATAAACTAGTCAAAAAACGTTAAAAAAGAGAAGGGTAAAAGTTTTAAAAAATTTAGCAGAAGAAGAAAAAAGAAAGAAAAAAAATTGAATAAAGAAAAAAAATTGAATTAACCACAAGACTAAAGAATCATGGGGAGAAATCCATGAGTTTTGTGCTTTGCTTTCTCCTCCTCTGGAATTGCGCTGCTGTCTTAGGAATTGAACCTGCTTTCCTTGATAGATGAACTTCGTCCTGGCTGGATATTTTCTTGATCTTCTGGGAGAGGGGCCTGTTGTAGTGACCCTCAAGTGTCTTTGCCCGAGGCGGGATTGCACCACCCTTACCGGCGTCCAGACTAAGTAATCGGCTTGGGTTCGCTTTTGGGAGCTTCTGTTCCCTGAACGCTTTCTGTAGAGTTCTGGAGGACGGGAAAGAAAATGGCGGCCTCCCAGTCACTGGCCCAGAGATGCTGAGAGCCGGGGGCCCCACTACTCAGTGCGCCCCCAGAGGACAGCATCCAATGACTAACGTATCCCCAGCCTCTAGCCACGCTCCAATATCACTCAGCCCTCGACCAGTTCAAGGTAACCCCGAGCTGAGAGTTCAGTCCTCGGCTCTGTCTCTGTCGCCAGCTTCACCTTTCTAACACCTGTGAGCTCTGTGACACTCTGACAGCCCCGATCCTTCTGTGACCCTGCGGGACCTGGGGCCAGGCTGACCCTGCTTGGGTTTCACCTCTGTTTAGCCTCTGGAGCAATGTCCCTCAGTGGAACAGACTTTTTAAATTCCTGATTTTGTACTCCGTTGTTCCACCGATTGCAGGGAGCCCCTCCCCACGCAGTCTATCTTCCCATCGATTTAGATTCCCTTCTCTGCCAATCCTACCTTTCAGAAAGTGGTTGATTTTCTGTTTCTAGAATTGTTGTTCTTCTTTTCTTCAAACTCCTGTGGGATTTGGAGGAGTTTGCAATGTTTAGATAAGCTATGGAGCTGATCTCCTGCTACCTGATGTAGTCTCAGCCTGCTACTTCTCGGCCATCTTGACTCCTCTACCCAGGGCTCTTTCTTTACGGGTAGCGATCATGCAGAGTTTCACTCTCAAAAAGCCTTTGCATCAGTGTTTAAGTTAATGTCAGGTAGACCGAGCCTTCATCCCTTAGGACTGGTGTTTCATGACCCTAGCAGATAAGGACACGGACAGCACAATGCATCCCTGCCCTGGCAATTTTCTTGGAATTGTGACTTTCCTTCCCTTCTTCCTTCCCTCACCATCGAAGCTAACCAAGCGCCAAACACAGACCTTACACCCAAGAAACCATAGGGAACAGAAGCTAAGAATGTACCCTCTCACCCAAGGATATCAAAACTCCCAGAGACTCAATGGTAGTAAAGAGGCCTTGCTGTTGATTGAAATCTCTAGAAATTGCAGTGGAAATAGGAAAACCTTGCTCTCTCTGGAGAAATATTGGTCTAAGGAATGGTATACAGAACATAAAAAACAAAAGCTAAGAGAATCAAAGTAACAAAACCTACAAACTGGATGAGTTAACTCCTTACCTATTAATTAATTACTTAATTAATTAAACAAACATACCTAAAAGATCCCTACACACAAGTCTGCCAGCAAACCAATACTGGAGAGAAAAGGATAAATTCCAAGACACATACGCACGACCATGACAAGATCATGAGTCATACATATCTGACGTCTCTGGTAAAGACGAAAGCTTTTGAAGCAGTCCTCAAACATCTACCAAAACAAAGAAAGTAAGGTTCAAATCAATTCCCTGATCCACAATTCGAGACATTTAATGGTAATGTCGGGTTTCCTCATCTATTCCCAAAATGTAGGAAGAGGGAAGACTCTAATTTACAATGTCCAAAGACCCAATTCACATAAGGACCTTATGGGAAACAAATTGCATACCATTTTAATCAGTAAGATAATAAAACTAGAATTCATTTATCTTCTCTTTCTTTCTTCATCTCCATGTGAAATGGCCTGTTTTGCTTCTTATTCACTATGTTTTCTTATATTCGGCAAGCAAGCCTTTCATCCATCCTATGTTTTGTGATATAGTGTACCCTGATTCTTTAATTGCATATACCACCAAGTGCTCATCCTCATATAATGCCACACCACCTCCATACCCATTAACCAGGTCTCTCTTTGTGGCAGGTCTTATCCTCCTGTAACGCTCAGCCTGGTCCCGAAAGTCCTGAGTGTCTCCTGGTGCGTCTCCCTTTCTGACTTCTCATTCCATTTTCCCTTACTACTACTCATGTCCATGGTATTCCTCATGGGCCACATATGAGTGAAGCCATAGGATATGTCCCTTGGTCTACTTGCATTTCATTTGGAAATCATCTTCTTTATCATCATCCTCTTAATCATCTTTATCCACTAGCCCCTAAAATGGTATCTCGGCTCCTTCCACAGTGATGCCAGTATGGGCATGGCAGGCCATCGATGTTGGCCATTCATTTTCATCTGAATAAAGAGAGTTGCTCAACATGGCTCTCCCCATGACTATGGCATGTAGCATTAACTAATGCTGTCAAGGAGTGCTGACCAGGTCTCCTTCTTTTGGGGTGAAATCATGCAGAGTTTCACTCTCCATGAAACATTTTGAACGGCATATAAGGTAATGTCAGGTAGACAGAGCCTTCATCCCTTAGGGCTGATGTTTCAGGACACTAGCAGAAAAGGACACAGACAGAACAACGAATCCCTGCCCTGGCAATTTTCCTGGAATTGTGACTTTCCTTCCCTTCTTCCTTCCCTAACCTTCCTAGCTGACCAAGCACCAAAGGCAGACCTTACACCCGAGATACCATAGGAACAGAAGCTAAGAATGGACCCTCTCACCCAAGGATATCAAACCTCGCAGAGACCTAATTGGAGCCTCGCTGTTGATTGAGATCTCTAGAAATTGGAGTGGAAATAGGAATGCCTTGCTCTCTCTGGAGAAATGTTATAAAGAATGGTATACAGAACATCGTTTTCTTTTCTCTTTGTATATAAAGTGGAAGAGGGAAAGAAACAGAAAAGGCCACCTGAGTTCATGATCAGGCTCACAGTGCTCTTTCTTATTCCTTCCCATGTCTTTCTACTTAAAGCCATAGAACTCATATGACATGAGAATTGCACTGCTGCTTCAGAAATCAGCTTCTGTGATGTCACAAAATTCTGAGGTCCTAGCAACCACTCCTCACCAAACAATGCCTCAACACTTCACCTGGCTGGAGTAGTTCTGGGGCAGCCAGGAATATCAAAACCACTCCAAACAGCTGGAGCCACCTGGGTATTTCACCAATACAGTTTTTGGAGAGTATTGGGGCCATCTTCCCCATGGCCGATTTTGTAGACTTTTTCGTGCTTGTCACCACCACCACTGTGGACTACTCAGAAAGGCAAGAATCCACAATTCCATCTTACCCATGTAAAGTCAAGAAAGAGTCAGGAGTACAAGCAGCCTCACATGGGGAACTCCACGCCATACACATGTTCATGGTCCTCACACACTATCAGGATGCTGCTGACCAGGAAAAGTGCCCCCTGAACTCTGAGGAAAGCTCAGAGTTAACACCTGCAACCATAACAAAGACATGCATGGAGTCTTCAACAGTGAGGTCAAGAGTTCTTCTTGCATGTCCAGAAATAAAGCCATAAATGCCTCCCCATTTTCCCAGCCTACCAATCATTAAAGGCAGACCCTACACTCTAGACGCTTAGGCCCAGGACGTACTCATCTGTTTGGAGCTCACAGGAGTAAGCACGGACCCTGTTGGAAGAGAACCAATACCCATGTTAAGCCATCGGAAAAGGCTTTTGGGCCAGTTTCAGGAATACAATGTGGCCTCTACAAAAGGTCTCTGTCTTCGAAACCCGCACTCTGTTATCTAAACTGAAGATAATTTCCTTAGGAAGAAGAGCTCATGGAGTGCCCAAGGGCTGGCACTTGAGAGAGTCTCAGGTGTGTGTGCCATGCCCTCTGGGATTGTGTTGTGGCTGTCTACTCTCCTGTGGGCTCATTCTCTGCAGAGGCTCTCCTTGCCTTCCAATCAGAGTGTTTGGTGTCTGGGCCAACTATATGAGGTTAAGCTTCGTTGGTCTTGTGTGTCTGGAAACCTACTTTCAACCCACTCCACAAAACTTAAGGCCTGCTGAATTCTGTGGCCAGGTGAGAGGATGCGGGCAGGGCTTTCTTCTAGTCCCCTGCAGGATTTTCTGTTCTCCTGGGACTAAGCAACGTTCCCTGAAGAAGGCAGTCCCAACAGTGTTCCAGGTTTGGGAATCCGTGATTGCAGGTTGTGCAGCTAATGTCCTCACTGTCCTGCCTGTGGCCATTCTCAGTCTGAATGCTGGCAGTCGTATAGTCCAAGTTTTTTTCCGCCCATGGAGGCATCTCCACCAACACTGCCCATCATGAATGCACACAAAGAAATAATAACCTTACCATGGTGTCAACAGGTATTGTCTCTGATCATGGTTTCTTAGATGTCTGCACCTGGTTGCTTGCTGGTGTCCTCTCCAGGAGATACACAGTGTTCTGCAGTTCTGGAGTCTTTGTCTGCAAGGCATGCTGATCTGGAATCCCTGGGCTTCAAGACCCTTGAGTTGCAAGAGCTAATGTCATTCAGACACTCTGCTTTCCTCCTGCAACAGCTATGGGTCAGCATTCAAATTGTGGGTTCTAAGTGTGCTCCTCTCCCCATGGATCCCTGCCCTCTGACGCACCCATAAGCCCTGTCTACACACTTCTCCTATGGTCTCTGTGACTTCTTCTCTCTTTAACTCTGGAGTGTGATTTCTAGGCTTCAGGTCCATTTATGCCATTATTTCATTGATATGGTCATCTTCTGGTTGTGCTGATGGCTGAAGACATGCCTGAGCTCGCAGACACTTCTACTGTCTCACTCTCTTCCAGATGCACTGCGGACTCTTATGGAGCCCTAATTAAGAACCCATTCTTGAGGAGTCAAGATGACGGGGAAGTAGGAGGAGGCACCATTTCAACCTGTACCCTAAAGTGAACTGATTACCTACCAAAGAACTCCGACCACCCATGAAATCAGACTGTGATCAGAATTATACATGTCTGGATCTCTACAGGAGCAAAAGACGTCAGTGGCAGGTAAAGCAGACTAGGAGCGTCGGACTGATATCGGAAGATAAACAAAAGGGGGTCAGAGCCACCAGACGTGACTGACTGGAAAGTAATATCCCAACACGAGAGTGCTCTGCATCTGGGGAACAGCATTAACGTGGAGTCTGGTTGAAAGCACTCAAATAACAAAGAGCAAAGGATCATGGGGGGTAATAGTTGGAACCTGGGCGGTTAGGGTCAGGGACCTAAGTCCCCGGACCCAGGACAGCCTCCCCTGGTGCTGAGCCGGAGAGAGTGCGGCGGAGAAATCAGGACTCTGTCCTTGAGCCACCAGTGCGCCTGAACGCCAGCACACCCGAGAAGGAGTGGTGTCTGGCTCCCATGAAGGGCTGGGAACCTGGCCAGTGGCAATCCTGAAAGACACCATTCCCACACCCTCCCTTGGGATAGGTGCTCATAGGTGCTAGCCTGGAGCTCTGGCATCCAGAAAAACAAGACATTCCCAGCCTGGGACAGCGGGAAAATCTCAGTGTGCGATCTCTGTTCGGAACATCTCTGGCGGTCTGTAGCTGCCCAGACAGCCACCGCTGCCCTGGTTTTGGGTACAACAAGGAGCTCCCGCATCCCCAGGGACAGTGACTCAGAACCGACTCTGCCAGCAGCTTTTGCAAAACATTCTGAGGCTTCTATCTGAGAGGGAGTTCGGGGAGCAGTTTACTCTCCTCTAAACCTCCAAAAACCATCAAAAGCTGTCAAGGCGAGAGAAAGCAGATGAAAGAACATAAAACCCCCCCAGAGAACAAAGGGCTGAAAAAAAAGAGTTTCCTCAGAGCTCACCCCCTTGAGGGGAGCGGGAGGACCTAACTCAGGGAACATCATTGTCTGAAAACCCACATGGCAGGCCCTTCCCCCAGAAAACCAAACAGGAAGGAAGAAAAAAAAAAGAATACAAGAGAACAACCACCACTACTTCATAAATACAACTTTTATTTTTAACTCTTTACCAATATTCTGGTTCTTTTTTTTATACATACATATAATTTTTTAACCTATTTACCACCACACTGAGATGTCCAGTACATCAAATTCTTTAATAACCTTCTAACCTGAACTTTTTGATACATACACCCGTGTTTTTCTTTTGCCTTTCTATTTTTTTAATTCTTTTTAAATTTTAACTTAGTTTAGTCTAGTTTATTCTTTTTTAATTTTTATTTTCTACTATACATATAGAGTTAAACTTCGAGGTAATCCAATTTCCCCAATCAATGCTACCCCTATAGGCAAAACAGTTTCTATTCCCCCTGTAACTTAGGAAGGTTGAGTCCCTTAACAAAAATATCAAGATACCTTCAGGAAGAATCAAAATAACCTTCCTCACCCACACTGAGAATTTATAACCACCCTCCCAATTTTTCCTTCTGTCAGTGTTTCTGTGAATTTGTGTTTGTCCTGATAATATATAAATCTTATACTTGGGGTTCTTTCTGATGAGGTTCTTCCCTTTTTTTGCTTATATACACATTTTTTTTCTCTTGTAATATACTTTTATCAGTCTTTTTGTTTGTGTGTTTTTGTTTGTATACTTCATAAATCTTACCTTGTGGCCCATTTGGGCTGAGCCTTCTCTTTCACCTTCCCTTTTTTTCCTATCTCTCTCTCTCTCTCTTTTTAATGTCTCGAATTGTGGACCATGGAATTGATTTGATTGATTTGATTGATTGATTTGATTGACCATGGAATTGAATTGATTTGAAACTGGCTTTCTGTGTGTTGAGTGATGTTTGAGGACTGCTTCAAAAGCCTCAAAAGCTGCTTCAAACGTCATTACCTGAGACTCAGATATGTCTGACTCATGATCTTGTCATGGTAATGCGTTTGTGTCTTGGAATTTATCCTTTTCTCTCCGCTATTGCATTTGCTGGCAACTTCTGTGGAGGGGTGTTTTCGGTAAGGTTGTTTAATTAATTAATTCTTAATTAATTAATTCCTGATGGATAAGGAGTTAACTTATCCAGTTTGGACGGTTTGTTACTTTGACTCTCCTAATGTTTTTATGGTATTTTCTGTGAATTTTGCTTCCATGAGTGCTATTTCTCACTTGCTCCCTAAATTCTGTGGGACTCTTTTAAGTGTGTGTGTTTATATGAGTGTGTCTGTGTTTGTCTTTTTGTGTCTGTGTGTGTGTCTGTGTTTCATAAGATGCTAAAAATGACATTTTAAGAGATATGAGGCTGCTCTATTCCAGATCACAATTCACCTTCAAACAGTGGAAACTCACATTACATCCCATTCATCAAAATTTCCTGCATTGAATATCACATTTTATCCACTATTAGAAACGCAGATTCTGACTAGCCTGCCTGGAACAAACACCAAATTTTGTGTGCCTGGCTAGATTCTAATTGCCTGTCCCTTTTTCTTGCTTTTTCATATGTTTCCTTACTTCCATGAATGAGTGAAATCATAAGGGATTTGTCTTTCTGTGACTGACAGAGATGACACAGCCCAATGCTCTCTCACTTTCTGTCACATGTTGCAAGGAACAAGAATGATTTCTTGCTTATAGCTCCTAAGAGTATGCAGAACATTTGGAGGAAAGGGAGATGGTAGAAGTGTCTGCGAGCTCAGGCTTGTCTTAGCTATCAGCACAGCCAGAAGATGACCACATCATTGGAAACATGGCATAAATGGACCAGAAGCCTATAAATCGCACTCCACAGTGAAAGAGAGAAGAAGTCACAGAGACCATGGGAGAAGGGTGTAGACAGGGCTTATTAGAGAATTATATGGTTGCTTCTTCTGAGCGTAGGAGCCCTGGCCAAAGACAAAGGCCCAGGGGAGAGGAGCACACATAGAGCCCACAATTTAAATGTTGACCCATAGCTGTTGGCGCAGAAAGGTGTGTGTCTGAAGAACACGAGTTCTTGCAACCCAAGGGTATTGAGGTCCTGAGATTCCAGATCAGCATGCATTGCAGACATAGACTCCAGAGAACACTGAGTATCTCCTGGAGAGGACACCAGAGAGCAACCAAGTGCAGACAGGCTGGAAACCATGATCAGAGACAATACCTGATGACACATTGGTAAGATTATTATTTCTTTGTGTGCATTTGTGATGGGCAGTGTTGGTTGAGATGCCTCGATGAGCGCCAAAGATACTGGGGCTCTCAACTCTATGGTCAAATAATCTTTGACAAAACAGGAAAAAAATATAAAATGGAAAAAAGACAGTCTCTTCTACAAATGGTGCTAGGAAAACTGGACAGCAATATGTAGAAGAATGAAACTCAAACATTCTCTTACACTGTACACAAAGATAAACTCTAAATGGATAAAAGACCTCAACGTGAGACAGGAATCCATCAGCATCCTCGAGGAGAATGTAGGCAGTAACCTCTTTGATATCAGCCACAGCAACTTCTTTCAAGATATATCTCCAAAGGCCAAGGAAACAAAAGCAGAAATGAACTTTTGAGATTCATCAAGATCAAAATCTTCTTCACATCAAAGGAAACAGTCAACCATACAAAAAGGCAACCCACGGAATGGGAGAAGATATTTGCAAATGACAGTACAGGCAAAAGGTTGATATCCAGGATCTTTGGTCCAAAACCTATGGGGTACAGCAAAGGTGGTTCTAAGGGGGAAATACATAGCCATCCAAGCCTCCCTCAAAAAATTGAAAAATCCAGAATACACCAGCTGTCTCTACACCTTAAAGAAATGGAGAATCAACAACAAATCAAACCAACTCCACACACAAGAAGGGAAATAATCAAGATTAGAGCAAAGATCAATGAGGTAGAAATGAGAGATACAGTGAAACGTATCAAAGAAACTAGAAGCTGGTTTTTTGAAAGAATCAATAAGATCGATAAACCATTGGCCACACTAATCCAAAAGAAAAGAGAGAAAGCCCAAATTAATAAAATTATGAATGAAAAGGGAGCGATCATAACCAACAGCAAGGAAATAGAAACAATCATCAGAAATTATTACCAACAGTTATATGCCAATAAGCTAAGCAACCTAGATGAAATGGATGCATTCCTGGAAAACTAAAAACTCCCAAAATTGAACCAGGAAGAAACTGACAACCAGAATAGACCAATATCTAGTAATGAGACTGAAGAAGTGATCAAAAACCTCCCAAAAACAAGAACCCCGAAACTGACGGATTCCCTAAGGAATTCTACCAAACTTTCAAAAAAGAAATAACACCAATTCTCCTGAAGCTGTTCCAAAAAATTGAAGCAGAAGGAAAACTTCCAGACTCTTTTTATGATCCCCAAACCAGGCAAAGATCCTACCAAAGAGGAGAATTTCAGACCAATATCACTGATGAATATGGATGCAAAGATTCTCAACAAGATCCTAGCAAACATGATCCAGCAGCACATTCAAAAGATTATCCACCATGACCAGGTGAGATTCATACCTGGGTTGCAAGGTTGGTTCAACATTTGCAAATCAATCAATGTGATAGAACAAATCAATAAGAGAAGAGAGAAGAACCACATGGTCCTCTCAATTGATGCAGAAAAAGCATTTGACAAAATCCAGCATCCGTTCCTGATGAAAACGCTTCAAAGTATAGGGATAGAGGGAACATTCCTGAACTTCATAAAATCTATCTATGAAAGACCCACAGCGAATATCAACCTCAATGGGAAAAAGCTTGCAGCCTTCCCGTTGAGATCAGGAACACGACAAGGATGCCCACTCTCACCACTCTTGTTCAATATAGTATTAGAAGTTCTAGCAATGGCAATCAGACAACAAAGAGAAATAAAAGGTAACCAAATTGGCAAAGTAGAAGTCAAACTCTCTCTCTTCACAGATGACATGATTCTTTATATAAAACCCCAAAGACACCACCCCCAAACTACTAGAACTCATACAGCAATTCAGTAACGTTGTTCAGTTCCATTGTATTGTGGCAGGAAACAAAGTCGATGTACAGAAATCAGTGGCTTTCTTATACACTAACAATGAAAATACAGAAAGGGAAACTAGAGAATCAATTCCATTTACTATAGCACCAAGAACCATAAGATACCTGGGAATAAAGCTAACCAAACAGGTAAAGGACCTGTACTCGAGGAACTACAGAACACTCATGAAAGAAATTGAAGAAGACACAAAAAGATGGAAGACTGTTCCATGCTCTTGGATTGGAAGAATAAACATTGGTAAAATGTCTATACTGCCTAGAGCAATCTATACTTTTAATAACATTCCGATCAAAATTCCACCAGTAGTTTTCAAGGAGCTGGAGCAAATAATCCTAAAATTTGTATGGAATCAGAAGAGACCCTGAATTGCTAAGGAAATGTTGAAAAACAAAAACAAAACTGGCGGCATCACGTTACCCGATTTCAAGCTTTACTACAAAGCTGTGATCACCAAGACAGCGTGGTACTGGCATAAAAACAGACATATAGACCAGTGGAATAGAGTGGAGAGCCCACATATGGACCCTCAACTCTATGGTGTAATAATCTTCGACAAAACAGGAAAAATATTCAATGGAAAAAAGACAGTCTCTTCAATAAATGGTGCTGGGAAAACTGGACAGCGATATGTAGAAGAATGAAACTCGACCATTCTCTTACACCGTACACAAAGATAAACAGAAAATTGATAAAAGACCTCAACGTGAGACAGGAATCTATCAGAATCCTAGAGGAGAACATAGGCAGTAACCTCTTCGATATCAGCCACAGCAACTTCTTTCAAGATATGTCTCCAAAGGCCAAGGAAACAAAAGCGAAAATGAACTTTTGGGACTTCATCAAGATCAAAAGCTTCTGCACAGGAAAGGAAACAGTCAAAAAAAAAAAAAAAGAAAGAAAGAAAACCCACGGAATGGGAGAAGATATTTGCAAATGACAGTACAGAAAAAACGTTGATATTCAGGATCTATAAAGAACGCCTCAAACTCAACACGCACAAAACAGATAATCATATCAAAAAATGGGTAGAAGATATGAACAGACACTTCTCCAATGAAGACATACAAGTTGCTATCAGACACATGAAATATATTCATCATCACTAGCCATCAGGGAGATTCAAATTAAAACCACATTGAGATACCACCTGACACCAGTTAGAATGGCCAAAATTAGCAAGACAGGAAACAACGTGTGTTGGAGAGGATGTGGAGAAAGGGGAACCCTCTTCCACTGTTGGTGGGAATGCAAGTTAGTGCAGCCACTTTGGAGAACAGTGTGGAGATTCCTCAAGAAATTAAGAATAGAGCTTCCCTATGACCCTGCAATTGCACTGCTGGGTATTTACCCCAAAGATACAGATGTAATGGAAAGAAGGGCCATCTGTACCCCAATGTTTATTGCACCAATGGCTATGGTCACCAAACTGTGGAAAGAACCAAGATGCCCTTCAAAGGATGAATGGATAAGGAAGATGTGGTACATATACACAATGGAGTATTATGCCTCCATCAGAAAGGATGAATACCCAACTTTTGTAGCAACATGGACTGGACTGGAAGGAATTATGCTGAGAGAAATAAGTCAAGGAGAGAGTCAAGTATCATATGGTCTCACTTATTTGTGGAGCATAACAAATAACATGGAGAATATGGGGAGATGGAGAGGAGAGGGAATTGAGGGAAACTGGAAGGGGAGATGAACCATGAGAGACTATAGACTCTGAAAAACAACCAGAGGGTTTGAAGGGGCGGGGGGAGTGGGAGGTTGAGGAACCAGGTGGTGGGTAATAGGGAGGGCACGAACTGCATGGAGCACTGGGTGTGATGCCAAAACAATGAACACTGTTATGCTGTAAATAAACAAATAAACAAATAAAAAATAATAAAAAGAAGGAATTCTTGTTCCTTGTGACATGTGGCAGAAACGGAGAGAACATTGGGCTGTGTCATATCTGTCATTTACAGAAAGACAACTACCATACGATTTCACTCACTCATGGAAGTAAAGAAACATGTGAAAAAGCAAGAAAAAGGGACAGGCAATGAGACACTAACCAGACACTCAAAATTTGATGTTTGTTCCAGGCAGGCTAGTCAGAAATTGCCTTTCTAAAAGTGGATCAAATGGGACATTCAGTGCAGGAATTGTGGCCGATGGGGTGTAACGTGAGTTTCCACAGTGTTTGAAGGTGAATTGTGATCTGGAATAGAGCAGCTTCATATCTCTTAAAATATCATTTTCAACGTTTTGTGAAACACACACACACACACACACACACACACATACACACACCCCACACACACTTAAAACGGGTCCCACAGAAGTTAGGGAGGAAGTGAGGTATAGCACTCATGGAAGGAAAATTCAGAGAAAATACCATAAAAAAAACAAAGCTTAGAGAATCAAAGTAACAAGCCACCCAAACTGGATAAGTTAACTCCTTTCCTATCAAGAATTAATTAATTCATTAATTAATTATTAAACGACCTTACCTAAAAGACCGCTCCACACAAGTATGCCAGCAAATCCAATACCGGAGAGAACAGTATAAATTCCAAAACACATACGCACTACCATCACAAGATCATGAGTCATATATATCTGACGTCTCAGGTAATGACTTTTGAAGCAGTCTTTGAGGCTTTAGAAGCAGTCCTTAAAGATCTCCCAACACACAGAAAGCCATGTTCAAATCAGTTCCCTGATTCACAATTCGAGACATTTAAGGGTAATGTCGGCTTTTCTCACCTATTCCCAAAATGTAGGAAGAGGGAAGACTCTAATTGACAATGTCCAAAGACCCAATTCACATAAGGACCTGATAGGAAACCAATTACATACCATTTGAATCAGTAAGATAATAAAACTAGAATTCATCTCTCTTCTCATTCTTTCTTCATCTCCATGTGAAACGGCCTGTTTTGCTTTCTATTCGCTATTTTTTTTTCTGATATTCAGCAAGCCAGCCTTTCATCCATCCTACGTTTTTTGACATAGTGTTCCCTGATTCTTTAATTGCATATACCACCACGTGCTCATCCACATTTAATGCCACACCACCTCCATACCCATGAACCAGTTCCCTCTTTATGGGAGGACTTATCCTCTTGTAACCCTCAGCTTGGTCCCCAAAGTCCTGAGTCTCTCCTGGTGTGTCTCCCTGTCTGACCTCTTCTCCTTCCCTTTTCCCTTACTACTACTCATGCCCATGATATTGCTCATGGGCCACATAGTAGGGAAGACATAGGATATTTCCCTTGGTCGGCTTGCATTTTCATTTGGAAATCATCTTCTTTATCATCATCTTCATAATCATCTTTATCCACTAGCCCTTAAAAGGGTATCTCGGCTCCGTCCACAGTGATGATAGAGTGGGCATGGCAGGCCATCTATGTTGGCCGTTCATTTTCATCTGAATAAAGAGAGTTGCTCAACATGGCTCTCCCCATGACTATGGCATGTATCATTAACTAATGATGACAAGGAATGCTGCCGAGGGCTCTTTCTTTCGGGGTAGCGATCATGCAGAGTTTCACTCTCCATGAAGCCTTTACAACGGTGTATAAGTAATGTCAGGTAGACAGAGTCTTCATCTCTACAACTGGTGTTTCAGGACACTAACAGATAAGGACACGGACAGCACAACGCCTCTCTTCAATGGCAATTTTCCTTGAATTGTGACTTTCCTTCCCTTCTTCCTTCCCTCAAATTTAAAGCTGACCAATCACCAAAGGCAAATCTTACACCCAGAAACCTTAGGGAACAGAAGCTAAGAATGCACCGTTTCACCCAAGGATATCAAACCTCCCAGAGACCTAATGGTAGCCAGAGGCCTCGCGGTAGATTGAGATCTCTAGAAATTGCAGTGGGAATAGGAAGGCCTCGCTGTGCCTGGAGAAATGTTGGTCTAAAGAATGGTATACAGAACATCGTTTTCTTTTCTCTTTGTATAGAACGAGAAAGTGGGAAAGAAACAGAAAAAACCACCTGAGTTCATGATCAGGCTAATAGGGTTCTTTCTTGTTCCTTTCCAGGTCTTTCTACTTAAAGCCATAGGACTCATAAGTCATAAGAATGGGATTGCTGCTTCAGTACAGTCATCTTCTGTGATGTCACAAAGCTCTGAGGTCCTAGCAACCACTCCTCACCAAACCATTCCTCATCTCTTCACCTGGCTGGAGTAGTTTTGGAGTATCAAAATATCTCCAAACCGCTGGAATCGCCTGGGTATTTCCCCAAGACAGTGTGTGAAGCAATTTGGGGTCATCTTCTCCATGGCCAAATTTGTAGTCTTTGGCCGGGACTGTCACAACCCCCCTCTGGACTCCTGAGAGAGGCACAAATCCACAATTCCATGTTACCCACGGAACGTCAAGAAAGAGTCAGGAGTACAAGCTGTCTCACATGGGGAACTCCACGCCATAAACATGTTCATGGTCCTCAAACCCTATCAGGATGCTTCTGACCAGGAAATGTGCCCCCCGCCCTCTGAGGAAAGCTCAGAGTTAACACCCACAACCTTACCAAAGACCTGTCTGGAGTCTTCAACAATGACAAGACGAGTTCTTCTTGCATCTCCAGAATTAGTGCCATAAAGGCCTCCCTATTTTCCCACCTGACCAAACATTAAAGGCAGACCCTACACCCTAGAAGCTTAGGCCAAGGACAGATTTATCTGTTTGGAGCTCACAGGAGCAAGCAAGGAGCGTGTAGGAAGAGAACCAATACCCATGGGAAGGCATTTGAAAAGGCTTTTGAGCCAGTTTCAGGAATACAACGTGAATCTACAAAAGGTCCATGTCTTCTCTGTATTTGAAATGCACCTTCTGTTATCTACCCTGAAGATAATTTCTTTAGGAAGAAGAGCTCATGGAGTGCCCAGGGCTGGCACTCGAGAGAGTCTCAGGTGTGTGTGACATGCCCTCTGGGTTTCTGTTCTGGCTGTCCACTCTCCTGTGGGCTCGGCCCCTATGGATGCTCTCCTTGCCTTCCATTCAGAGTGTGTGGTGTCTGGGACAAAAATGGTGAGGTTAAGCTTCGTTGGTCTGGTGTGCCTGTGAAATGTGATTTTCAACCCACTCCACAAAAATTAAGGCCTGCTGAATTCTGTGGCCAAGATTAGAAGATGTGGCAGGGCTTTCTTCTTGTCTCCTGCAGGATTTTCTGCTCTCCTGGGACTAAGCGTCATAGCCTGAAGAAGGCAGTCCCTACAGTGCTCCAAGTTTGGGAATCTGTGATTGCACGTTGGGCATCTAATGTCCTCACTGTACTGCCTGTGGCCACTTCTCACTCTTGATGCTGGCGGTCTTAGAGCCCAAGTATCTTTGGCGCCATTCGAGGCACCTCCACCAACACTGCCCATCACCAATGCACACAAAGAAATAAATAATCTTACCACGGTGTCAACAGTTATTTTCTCTGATCATGGTCCAAGGCTGTCTGCCCCTGGTTGCTTGCTGGTGTCCTCACCAGGAGATACACAGTGTTCTCTGGAGTCTATGTCCACAAATAATTCTGATCTGGAATCCCCGGGCTTCAAGTCCTTGGGTTGCAAGAGCTCGTGTCCTTTAGACACTCTCCTTTACTCCGCCAACAGCTATGGGTCAACATTCAAATTGTGGATTCTAAGTGTGCTCCTCTCCACTGGGCCTTTGGCTTCGGACATGACTCCATGTCCTCTGAAGCACCAACCGTCCAATTCTCCCATAAGCCCTGTCTACACCCATCTCCCATGGTCTCTGTGACTTCTTCTCTCTTTCGCTGTGGAGTGTGATTTCTAGGGTCAGGTCCATTTTTGCCATGTTTACATTGATATGGTCATCTTCTGGTTGTGCTAATGGCTGAAGACAGGCCTGGAGCTCCCAGACACTTCTACCATCTCCCTGTACACCAAATGCACTGTGGAAACTTATGGAGACATAAGCAAGAAGGTCTTCTTGCTCCTTATGACATGTGGCAGAACGGGAGAGAGCATTGGGCTGTGTCATATCTGTCAGTCACAAAAAGACAACTCCCATACGATTTCACTCACTCATGGAAGCAAAGAAACATGTGAAAAAATCAAGAAAGAGGGACAGGCAATTATACTCTAAACAGGCACACAAAATTTGGTGTTTGTTCCAGGCAGGGTGTTCAGAATCTGACTTTCTAAAAGTGGATCAAATGGGACATTCAATGCACGAAATTTGGCCGAACGGGGTGTAACGTAAGTTTCCACTGTTTTAGAAGGTGAATTGTGATCTGGAATAGAGCAGCTTCATGTCTCTTAAAATATCATTTTTAGCTTTTTGTAAAACAGACACCCAACCCCCACCCCCCACGCACACTCTCTTAAAGGAGTCCCTCAGAAGTTAGGGAGCAAGTGAGAAATAGCACTTATGGAATCAAAATTAGGAGAATGTAGCATAAAAAACAAGCTTACAGAATCAAAGTAACAGACCGTCCAAACTGGATAAATTAACTCCTTACCTATCAAGAATTAGTTAATTAATTAACTAATTATTTAAACAACATTACCTAAAAGACCCCTAAACGGAAATCTGCCAGCAAATCCCATACTGGAGAGAAAAGGATAAATTCCAAGACACAAACGCACTACCATCACAAGTTCAATGGTTATACATATCTGAAGTCTCAGGTAATGGCTTTTGAAACAGCTTTTGAGGCTTTTGAAGCAGTCCTCAAACATCTCCCAACACACAGAAAGCCAGGTTCAAATCAATTCCCTGGACCACAATTCGAGACATTTAATGGTAATGTCGGCTTTTCTCATCTATTCCCAAAATGTACGAAGAGGGAATACTCTAATTGACAATGTCCAAAGACCCAATTCACATAAGGACCTTATAGAAAACAATTGCATAACGTTTTAATCAGTAAGATAATAAAAGTAGAATTCATTTCTCTTCTCTTTCTTTCTTCATCTCCACGTGAAACGACCTGTTTGCTTACTATTCACTATATTTTCTTATATTGGGCAAGCCAGGCTTTCATCCATCCTACGTTTTTTGACATAGTGTTCCCTGATTCTTTAATTGCGTATACCAACAAGTGCTCATCCTCATAAAATGCCACACCACCTCCATACCCATTATCCCGTTCCATCTTTATGGCATCTTATCCTCCTCTAACCCTCAGCTTGGTCCCCAAATTCCTGAGTCTGTCCTGGTGCATCTCCCTCTCTGACTTCTTCCATTTTCCCTTACTACTACTCATGTCCATGATATTCCTCATGGGCCACCTAGGAGTGAAGTCATAGTATATTTCCCTTGGTCTGCTTGCATGTTCATTTGGAAATCAACTTCTTTATCATAATCTTCATAATCATCTTTATATACTAGGCCTTAAAAGTGTACCGCGGCTCCTCCACAGTGATGCTGGAGTGGACTTGGCAAGCCATCGATGTTGGCGGTTCATTTTCATCTGAATAAAAAGAGGAGCTGTACATGGCTTTCCCCATCACTATGGCATGTAACATTAACTAATGATGACAAGGAGTGCTGACCAGGGCTCTTTCTTTTGGGGTAGCGATCATGCAGAATTTCACTCTCCATGAAGCCTTTGCAACGGTGTTTAAGCTAATGTCAGGTAGACAGAGCCTTCATCCCTTGGGACTGGTGTTTCAGGACACTAGCAGATAAGGACACGGACAGCAAAATACATCCATGCCCTGGCAATTTTGCTGGAATTGCGACTTTACTTCCCTTCTTCTTCCCTCACCTTAACAGCTGACCAAGCACCAATGGCAGAACTTACACTGAAGAAACCATAGGGAACAGAAGCTAAGAACGGACCCTCTCACCCAAGGATATCAAACTTCTGAGAGACCTAATGGTAGCCAAGAGGCATCACGGTTGATTGAGAGCTCTAGAAATTGCAGTGGAAATAGGAACACCTTGCTCTTCCTGGAGAAATATTGGTTTAAAGAATGGTGTACAGAACATCGTTTTCTTTTCTCTTTGTATAGAATGTGGAAATGGGAAAGAAACAGAAAAGACCAGCTGAGTTCATGATGAGGCTAACAGGGCTCTTTCTTGTTCCTTCACAGATCTTTCTACTTAAAGCCAATGGCCTCCTATATCATGAGAATGGGATTGCTGCTTCAGTGAAGTCAGCTTCTGTGACGTCACAAAGCTCTGAGGTCCTAGCAACCACTCCTCACCAAACAATGCCTCAACACTTCACCTGGCTGGAGGAGTTCTGGGTCAGACAGGAGTATCAATATCACTCCAATCTGCTGGAGACGCCTGGGTATTTCCCCAAGACAGTGTGTGAAGCGATTTAAGGTCACCTTCTCTATGGCGGGAATTGTAGTCTTTGGCCGGGACTGTCACCAAAACCCCTCTGGACTCCTGAGAGTGGTAGGAATCGACAATTCCTTCTTACCCACGTAAGGTCAAGAAACAGTCAGAAGTACAAGCAGCTTCACATGGGGAACTCCTCGCCATACACATATTCATGCTACTCACACACTATCAAGATGCTTCTGACCAGGAAAAGCGCCCCCCGCCCTCCGAGGAAAGCTCCGAGTTAACACCCGCAACCATACCAAAGACATGTTTGGAGTATTCAACAGTAAGGACACGAGTTCTCCTTGCATCTCCAGAAATCGTGCCATAAATGCCTCCCATTATTCCCAGCTCAGCAAACATTAAAGGCAGACCCTACACCATAGAAGCTTAAGCCCAGGACGGACTCATCTGTTTGGAGCTCACAGGAGGAAGCACAGAGCATGTTGGAAGAGAACCATCCCCATGTGAAGCCATCTGAAAAGGCTTTTGGGCCTGATTCAGGAATACAACGTGAATCTACAAAAGTTCTCTCTTCTCTGTATTTGAAACACGCCTTCTGTTTTCTACCCTGAAGTTAATTTCTTAGGAAAAAGAGCTCATGGAGTGCCCAAGGACTGGCACTTGATAGAGTCTCAGGTGTGTGTGACATGCCCTCTGTGGTTGTGTTGTGGCTGTCCACTCTCCTGTGTTCTCATCCTCTGTGGAGTCTCTCCATGCCTTCCATTCAGAGTGTGTGTGTGTCTGGGACAAAAATGGTGAGGTTAAGCTTCGTGGGTCTGGTGTGCCTGGGAAACGTGGCTTTCAACCCACTCCACAAAACTTAAGGCCTGTTGAATTCTGTGGCCAAGATGAGAAGATGTGTGCAGGGCTTTCCTCTAGTCCCCTGCAGGATTTTCTGTTCTCCTGGGAATAAGCAACATGGCCTGAAGAAGGCAGTCCCAACACTGTACCAAGTTTGGGAATCCGTGATTGCATGTTTGGCAGCTAATGTCCTCACCGTCCTGCCTGTGGCCACTTCTCAGTCTTAATGCTGGCAGTCATAGAGCCCAAGTATCTTTGGCGCCCTTCGAGGCACCTCCACCAACACTGCCCATCACCAATGCACCCAAAGAAATAATAATCTTACCACGGTGTCAACAGTTATTTTCTCTGATCATGGTCCAAGGCTGTCTGCAACTGGTTGTTTGCTGGTGTCCTCTCCTTGAGATACACAGTGTTCTCTGGAGTCTATGTCCGCAAATCATTCTGATCTGGAATCCCCAGGCCTCAAGTACTTGGGTTGCAAGAACTCTTGTCTTTCAGACACTCTCCTTTTCTCCTCCAACAGCTATGGGTCAACATTCAAATTGTGGGTTCTAAGTGTTCTCCTCTCCCCTGGGCCTTTGTCTTCGGACATGCCTCCCTGCCCTCTAAAAGTCCAACAGTCCAATTCTCCCATAAGCCCTGTCTACACCCTTCTCCCATGGTCTCTGTGACTTCTTCTCTCTTTCACTGTGGAGTGTGATTTCTAGGGTAAGGTCCATTTTTGCCATGTTTACATTGATATGGTCATCTTCTGGTTGTGCTATTGGCTGAAGACAGGTCTGGAGCTCCCAGACACTTCTATCATCTCCCTGTACTCCAAATGCACTGTGGAAACTTATGGAGACATTAGCAAGAAGGCCTTCTTGCTCCTTGTGACATGTGGCAGAACGGGAGAGAGCATTGGGCTGTGTCATATCTGTCAGTCACAAAAAGACAGCTCCTATATGATTTCACTCACTTATGGAAGCAAAGAAACATGTGAAAAATAAAGAAAGAGGGACAGGCAATTATACTCTATCCAGGCACACAAAATTTGGTGTTTGTTCCAGGCAGGGTAGTCAGAATCTGCGTTTCTAAAAGTGGATAAAATGGGACATTCAATGCAGGAAATTTGGCCGAACGGTATGTAATGTAGTTTCCACTGTTTTGGAAGGTGAAATGTGATCTGGGATAGATCATTTTATCAATTTATCAAAATGATAAAAATATCATTTTTAGCGTTTTGTGAAACAGACACACACACACACACACACACACACACACACACACACACACACACTCTTAAAGGAGTCCCTCAGAAGTTAGGGTGCAAGTGAGGAATAGCACTCATGGAATCAATATTCAGAGAAAATACCATAAAAAAACAAAGCTTACAGAATCAAAGAAACAAACCTTCCAAACTGGATATGTTAACTCCTTACCTATCAAGAATTAGTTAAATAATTATCTAATTTAAACAATATTACCTAAAAGACCCCTACACAGAAATCGCTGCAAATCCAGTACCGGAGTGTAAAGGATAAATTCCAAGATACATACACACTACCATGACAAGTTCATGAGACATACATATCTGATGTCTCAGGTAATGACTTGTGAAGCAGCTTTTGAGGCTTTTGAAGCAGTCCTCAAACATTTCCCAACACACAGAAAGCCAGGTTCATATCAATTCCCGGGTCCACAATTCGAGACATTTAATGGTCATGACGGATTTTCTCATCTATTCCTAAAATGTAGGATGAGGGAAGACTCTAATTTACAACGTCCAAATATCCAATTCACATAAGGACCTTATAGGAACCCAATTGCATACAATTTTAATCAGTAAGATAATGAAACTAGAATTCATTTCTCTTCTCTTTCTTTCTTAATCTCCACGTGAAAAGAACTGTTTGCTTTCTATTCACTATATTTTCTTATATTCAGCAAGCCAGCCTTCCATCCATCCTACGTTTTTTGACATAGTGTTCCCTGATTCCTTAATTACATAAACCTCAAAGTGCTCATCCTCATATAATGCCACACCACCTCCATACCCATTAAGAACTTCCCTCTTTATGGCATGTCTTATCCTCCTGTAACCCTTAGCTTGGTCCCCAAAGTCCTGAGTCTCTCCTGGTGTGTCTCCCTGTCTGACTTCTTCTCCTTCCGTTTTCACTTACTACTACTCATGTCCATGATATCCATCATTTGCCACATATGAGTGCAGCCTTAGGACATTTCCCTTGGTCTGCTTACATTTTCATTGGGAAATCATCTTCTTTATGGTCATCTTCATAATCATCTTTATCCTCAAGCCCTTAAAAGGTATCTCGGCTCCTTCCACAGGTATGCTATAGTGGGCAAGGCAAGCCATCGATGTTGGCCTTTCATTTTCATCTGAATAAATTGAGTTGCTCATCATGGCTCTCGCCATGACTATGGCATGTAGCATTAACTAATGATGACAAGGAGTGCTGAACAGGGCTCTTTTTTAAGGGTAGCGATCATGCAGAATTTCACTCTCCATGAAGCCTTTGCAACGATGTTTAAGGTAATGTCAGGTAGACAGAGCCTTCTGTGACTCTGTTGGGACTGGTGTTTCAGAACACTATCAGATAAGGACACAAACAGGGCATCTCTGCCCTGGGAATTTTCCTGGAAATGTGACGATCCTTCCCTTCTTCCTTCCCTCACCTTCCAAGCTGACCAAGAAACAAAGGCAGACCTTACATATGGGAAACCAGAGGGAACAGAACCTAGGATTGGACCCTCTCACACAAGGATATCCAACCTCCCAGGGACCTAATGGTAGCTAAGAGGCCTCGCTGTTTATTGTGATTTGTAGAAATTGCAGTAGAAATAGGAACACCTTGCTCTCTCTGGAGAAATGTTGGTCTAAAGTTTGGTATACAGAACATCATTTTCTTTTCTCTTTGTATAGAAATTGGAAGTGGGAAAGAAACAGAATAGACCACCTGTCTTCATGATCAAGGCTAACAGGACTCTTTCGTGTTCCTTCCCAGGTCTTTCTACTTAAAGCCATAGGACACATATGTCATGAGAATGGGATGGCTGCTTCAGTGAAGTCAGCTTCTGTGACGTCACAAAGCTCTGAGGTCCTAGCAACCACTCCTCACCACACCATGCCTCAACATTTCACCTGGGTCGAGTAGTTCTAGGTCAGCCAGGAGTATCAAAATCACTCCAATCTGCTGGAGCCACCTGGGGATTTCCCCAAGAAAGTTTGTGAAGCGATTTGGGGTCACCTTCTCCATGGCAGAATTAGTAGTCTTTTCCCGTGACTGTCACCACCACCCCTCTGGACTCCTTTAAAGGGCCAGAGTCCACAATTCCATCTTACCCATGTAAGGCCAAGAACGAGTCAAGAGTACAAGCAGCCTCACACTGGGAATCCACCCTATACATATGTTCATGGTCCTCACACCCTATCAGGATGCTTCTTTTCTTTTTTTTATTTTTTTATTTTTCTGTTTTTAATTTTTTTATTTAATTAATTTATTTTTTTCAGCGTAACAGTATTCATTGTTTTTGCACAACACCCAGTGCTCCATGCAATGCATTCCCTCCATGTTACTCACCTCCTCTTCCCCCTACCTCTCACCCCTGACCCTTCAAACCCTCAGGTTGTTTTTCAGATTCCACAATCTCTTATGTTCGCCTCCCCTTCCAATTTTTTTTTAATAAACATATAATGTATTTTTATCCCCAGGGGTACAGGTATGTGATTCGCCAGGTTTACACACTTCACAGCACTCAAGATAGCACATACCCTCCCCAATGTGGATAACCCCCTCCCCCTCTCCCAACCCCACCTCCCCGCAGCAACACCCAGTATGTTCTGTGAGATTAAGAGTCAATTATGATTTGTCTCCCTCCCAATCCCATCTTGTTTCATTTATTCTTCTCCTGTCCCCCTAACCCCCCATGTCGCATCTCCATGTCCTCATATCAGGGTTATCATATGCTAGTTGTCTTTCTCTGATTGACTTATTTCCCTAAGCATGATACCCCCTAGTTCCATCCATGTCATCGCAAATGGCAAGATTTCATTTCTTTTGATGGCTGCATAGTATTCCATTGTGTATATATACCACTTCTTCTTTATCCATTCATCTGTTGATGGACATCTAGGTTCTTTCCATAGTTTGGCTATTATAGACATTGCTGCTATAAACATTCAGGTACACGTGCCCCTTCGGATCAATATGTTTGTATCTTTAGGGTAAATACCCAGTAGTGCAATTGCTGGGTCATAGGGTAATTCTATTTTCAACATTTTGGGGAACCTCCATGCTGTTTTCCAGAGTGGTTGCACCAGCTTGCATTCCCACCAACAGTGGAGGAGGGCTCCCCTTTCTCCGCATCCTCATCAGCATCTGTCATTTCCTGACTTGTTCATTTTAGTCATTCTGACTGGTGTGAGGTGATATCTCATTGTATTTTTGATTTGTATTTCCCTGATGCCGAGTGACGTGGAGCACTTTTTCATGTGTCTGTTGGCCCTCTGGATTTCTTCTTTGCAGAAATGTCTGTTCATGTCCTCTGCCCATTTCTTGATTGGATTGTTTGTTCTTTGGGTGTTGAGTTTGCTAAGTTCCTTATAGATTTTGGATACTAGCCCTTTATCTGATGTATCGTTTGCAAATATTTTCTCCCATTCTGTCAGTTGTCTTTTGGTTTTGTTAACTCTTTCCTTTGCTATGCAAAAGCATTTGATCTTCATGAGATCCCAATAGTTCATTTTTGCCCTTGCTTCCCTTTCCTTTGCCGATGTTCCTAGGAAGATGTTGCTGCGGCTGAGGTCAAAGAGGTTGCTGCCTGCTTTCTGCTCAAGGATTTTGATGGATTCCTTTCTCACATTGAGGTCCTTCATCCATTTGGAGTCTATTTTCGTGTGTGGTGTAAGGAAGTGGTCCAATTTCATTTTTCTGCATGTGGCTGCCCAATTTTCCCTGCACCATTTATTGAAGAGGCTATCTTTTTTCCATTGGACATTCTTTCCTGCTTTGTCGAAGATGAGTTGACCATAGAGTTGAGGGTCTATTTCTGGGCTCTCTATTCTGTTCCATTGATCTATGTGTCTGTTTTTGTGCCAGTACCATGCTGTCTTGATGATGACAGCTTTGTAATAGATCTTGAAGTCCGGAATTATGATGCCACTAACTTTGGCTTTCTTTTTCAATATTCCTTTTGCTATTCGAGGTCTTTTCTGGTTCCATCTAAATTTTAGGATTATTTGTTCCATTTCTTTGAAAGAAAATGGATGGTATTTTGATAGGGATTGCATTAAATGTGTAGATTGCTTTAGGTAGCATAGACATTTTCACAATATTTATTCCTCCAACCAGGAGCATGGAACATTTTTCCATTTGTTTGTGTCTTCCTCAATTTCTTTCATGAGTACTTTATAGTTTTCTGTGTATAGATTCTTAGCGTCTTTGCTTAGGTTTATTCCTAGGTATCTTATAGTTTTGGGTGCAATTGTAAATGGGATTGACTCCTTAATTTCTCTTTCTTCTGTCTTGTTGTTAGTGTACAGAAATGCAACTGATTTATGTGCATTGATTTTATATCCTGACACTTTACTGAATTCCTGTACAAGTTCTAGAAGTTTGGGAGTGGAGTCTTTTGGGTTTTCCACATATAGTATCATATCATCTGCGAAGAGTGATAGTTTGACTTCTTCTTTGCCAATTTGGATGCCTTTAATCTCCTTTAGTTGTCTGATTGCTGAGGCTAGGACTTCTAGTACTATGTTGAATAGCAGTGGTGATAATGGACATCCCTGCCTTGTTCCTGACCTTAGCAAAAAAGCTTTCAGTTTTTCTCCATTGAGAATGATATATGTGGTGGTTTTTCATAGATGTCTTTGACAATTTTGAGGTATGTGCCCTCTATCCCTACACTTTGAAGAGTTTTGGTCAGGAAGGGATGCTGTACTTTGTCAAATGATTTTTCAGCATCGATGGAGAGTATCATATGGTTCTTGTTCTTTCTTTATTAATGTGTTCTATCACATTGATTGTTTTGCCGATGTTGAATCAACCCTGCAGCCCTGGAATAAATCCCACTTGATCATGGTGAATAATCATTTTAATGTACTGTTGAATCCTATTGGTTAATATTTTGGTGAGAATTTTTGCATCTGTGTTCATCAAGGATATTGGTCTCTAGTTATCTTTTTTGGTGGGATCCAAAAGCCCCACTCCTCTGTGCGCCCCCAGAGGACAGCACTAAATCACTCCCATATCCCCAGCCTCCAGCCGCGCTCTGAGCTCACCCAGCCTTCGACAAGTTCAAGGTTACCCCGACATGAGAGTTCAGTCCTCGGCTCTGTCTCTGTAACCGGCTTCACTGTTCTAATACCCAAGAGCTCTGCGACACTCCGACACCCCTGATCCTTGTGTGACCCTTGTAGGATCTCCACGCTGACCCAAGTGGGCTTCACCCCTGTTTAGTCTCTGGAGAAATGTCCATCAATGGAACAGACATTAAAATGTCCTGATTGTGTGCTCCGTTGCTCCGGCGCTTGCCGGAAGCCGGCCCCTCCCCTGCAGACTATCTTCCTGTCGTTTTAGATTCACATCTACGCGAGACCTACCTTTCAGAAAATGGTTGATTTTCAGTTTCTAGAATTTCTGTTCTTCTTCTCTTCGAAATCCCATTGGATTTGTAGGTGTTTGCAATGTTTAGAAAAGCTATTGAGCTGATCACCTGCTACCTGAGGTAGTCTCAGCCTACTACTTCTCCGTCATCTTGACTCCTCCCCCCAATCAGGATGCTTCTGACCAGGAAAAGCGCCCCACGTCCTCCCAGGAAAGCTCAGAGTTAACATTGGCAAGCATACCAAAGACATGTCTGGAGTCTTCAATAGTGAGGACAGGGGTTCTTCTTTCATCTCCAGAAATCATGCCATAAATTCCTCCCAATTCTCCCACAGACCCAAACATTAAAGGCAGACCTTACACCC
Source organism: Meles meles (assembly GCF_922984935.1). NCBI lineage: Eukaryota > Metazoa > Chordata > Mammalia > Carnivora > Mustelidae > Meles > Meles meles. The sequence continues at coordinate 32,521,273 of NC_060088.1, read as the reverse complement.
TAGAAGCTTAGGCCCAGCACGGACTCATCTGTTTGGAGCTCACAGGAGCAAGCACGGAGCATGTTGGAAGAGAAACAATCCCCATGGGAAGCCATCTCAAAAGGCTTTAGGGCCAGTTTTAGGAATACATCGTGAATCTAAAAAAGGTCTCTGTCTTCTGTGTATTCGAAACACGCATTCTGTTATCTACCCTGAAGATAATTTCTTTAGGAAGAAGAGCTCATGGAATGCCCAAGGGCTGGCACTTGAGAGAGTCTCAGGTGTGTGTGACAGGCCTTCTGGTGTTGTGTTGTGGCTGTCCACGCTCCTGTGGGCTCGTCCTCTTCAGAGGCTCTCCTTGCCTTCCATTCAGAGTGTGTGGTGTCTGGGCCAAATATGGTGAGGTTAAGCTTCGTGGGTGTGTTGTGTCTGTGAAACGTAAACTTAAACACACTCCACAAAATTTAAAGCCTGCTGAATTCTGTGGCTAGGTGAGAGGATGTGAGCAGGGCTTTCTTCCAGTCCCCTGCAGGATTTTCTGTTCTCCAGGGATTAAGCAAAGTGGCCTGAAGAAGGTAGTCACAAGTGTTCCAGGTTTGGTGTTCGGTGATTGCGGCTAATGTCCTCACTGTCCTGGCTATAGCCACTTCTCAGTCTTGATGCTGGCGGTTGAAGAGCCCAAGTGTCTTAGGCGCCCATAGAGGCATCTCCACCAACACTTCCCATCACGAATGGACACAAAGAAATAATAATCTTACCATGGTGCCAACATGTATTAATACTGACCATGGTTTCCATGCTGTCTGCACCTGGTTGCTTGCTTGTGACCTCTCCAGGAGACTCAGTGTTCTCTGGATTTTTTGTCTTCAAAGCATGCTGATCTGGTATCCCTGGGTCTCAAGTCTTTGGGTTGCAAGAACTCGTGTCCTTCAGACACTCTCCTTTACTCAGCCAACAACTATGGGTCAACATTCACATTGTGGGTTCTAAGTGAGATCCTCACCCCTGGGCCTTTGTCTTTGTTCATGACTCCCTGCCTCTGAAGCATCAAACGTCCAATTCTCCCATAAGCCCTGTCTACATCCTTCTCCCATGGTCTCTGACTTCTTCTCTCTTTCGCTGTGGACTGTGATTTCTAGGATTCAGATCTATTTATGCCCTGATTACATTGATATGCTCTTCTTCCAGTTGTGCTGATGCCTAAGACAAGCCTGGAGCTCCCAGAAACGACTACCATCTCCCTGTCCTGCAAATACACTGTGGACTCTTATGGAGCCATAAGCAAGAAGGCATTCTTGTTCCTTGTGACATGTGGCAGAAAGGGAGAGAGCATTGGGCTGTGTCATAGAAAGACGACTACCATACAATATCACTCACTCATGGAAGTAAAGAAACATGGGAAAAAGCAAAAAAAAAAAAAGGGACAGGCAATGAGACTCGAAGCAGCCACACAAAATTTGGTGTTTGTTCCAGGCAGGCTAGTCAGAATCTGCGTGTCTCAAAGTGGATCAAATGGGACATTCAATGCAGGAAATGTGGCCGAAAGGATGTAACATGTGTTTCCACTCTGTTTTAAGGTGAATTGTGATTTGGAATAGAGCAACTTCATATCTCTTAAAATATCATTCTTAGCGTTTTTAGGAACACACACACACACATAAACAAACACACACACACACTCACACACACACTTAAAAGTGTCCCACAGAAGTTAGGGAGCAAATTAGGAATAGCACTCATGCAAGCAAAATTCAGAAAAAAATACCATTAAAAAAAAAAAGCTTAGAGAATCAAAATAACAACGGGTCCAAACAGGATAAGTTAACTCCTAACCTATCAAGAATTAATTAATTAATTAATTAAACAACCATACCTAAAAGACCCCTACACAGAAGTCTGTCAGCAAATCCAATACCGGAGAGAAAAGGATAAATTCCAAGACACATATCCACCACCATGACAAGATCATGAGTCATACATATCTGACGTCTCAGGTAATGACTTTGAAGCAGCTTTTGAGGCTTTTTTTTATTCGTTTATTTGTTTATTTACAGCATAACAGTGTTCATTTTTTTGGCATCACACCCAGTAATCCATGCAATTCATGCCTTCCCTGTTACCCACCACCTGGTTCCTCAACCTCCCACCCCTCCCCCGCCCCTTCAAAACACTCTGGTTGTTTTTCAGAGTCCATAGTCTCTCATGGTTCATCTCCCTTTCCAGTTTCCCTCAACTCCCTCTCCTCTCCATCTCCCCATGTCCTCCATGTTATTTGTTATGCTCCACAAATAAGTGAGACCATATGATACTTCACTCTCTGCTTGACTTATTTCGCTCAGCATAATTTCTTCCAGTCCCGTCCATTTTGCTACAAAAGTTGGGTATTCATCCTTTCTGATGGAGGCATAATACTACATTGTGTATATGTACCACATCTTCCTTATCCACTCATCCGTTGAAGGGCATCTTGGTTCTTTCCACAGTTTGGCGACCATAGCCGTTGCTGCAATAAACATTGGGGTACAGATGGCCCTTCTCTTCACTACATCTGTATCTTTGGGGTAAATACCCAGCAGTGCAATTGCAGGGTCATAGGGAAGCTCTATTCTTAATTTCTTCAGGAATCTCCACACTGTTCTCCAAAGTGGCTGCACTAACTTGCATTCCCACCAACAATGTAAGAGGGTTCCCCTTTCACCACATCCTCTCCAACACACGTTGTTTCCTGTCTTGCTAATTTTGGCCAATCTAACTGGTGTCAGGTGGTATCTCAATGTGGTTTTAACTTGAATCTCCCTGATGGCAAGTGATGATGAACATTTTTTCATGTGTCTGATAGCCATTTGTATGTCTTCGTTGGAGAAGTGTCTGTTCATATCTTCTGCCCATTTTTCGATATGATTATCTGTTTTGTGTGTGTTGAGTTTGAGAAGTTCTTTATAGATCCTGGATATCAACCTTTTGTCTGTACTGTCATTTGCAAATATCTTCTCCCATTCCGTGGGTTGCCTTTTTGTTTTGTTGACTGTTTCCTTTGCTGTGCAGAAGCTTTTGATCTTGATGAAGTCCCAAAAGTTCATTTTCGCTTTTGTTTCCTTTGCCTTTGGAGACATATCTTGAAAGAAGTTGCTGTGGCTGATATCGAAGAGGTTACTGCCTATGTTCTCCTCTAGGATTCTGATGGAGTCCTGTCTCACGTTGACCCCTCCACTCTAGTATGCCAGCAAATCCAATACTGGAAAGAAAAAGATAAATTCCAAGACACAGACGCACTACCATGACAAGATCATAAGACATACATATCTGAAGTCTCAGGTAATGCCTATGAAACAGCTTTTGAGGCTTTTGAAGCAGTCCTCAAACATCTCTCAACAAACAGATAGCCAGGTCCAATCAATTCCCAGGTCCACAATTCAAGACATTTAATAGTAATGCGGGCTTATCTCATCTATTCCCAAAATGTAGGAAGAGGGAAGACTCTAATTTACAATATCCAAAGACACAATTCATATAAGACCTTATAGGGAACCAATTGCATACAATTCTAATCTGTAAGATAATAAAACTAGAATTCATTTCTCTTCTCTTTCTTTCTTCAACTCCATGTGAAACAGCCTGTTTTGCTTTCTATTCACTATTTTTACTTGTATTCGGCAAGCCAGCCTTTCATCCATCCTACGTTTTTTGACATAGTGTTCCGTGATTCTTTAATTGCATATACCACCACGTGCTCATCCTCATATAATGCCACACCACCTCCATACCCATGAACCAATTCCCTCTTTATGGCAGGACTTATCCTCCTGTAACCCTCAGCTTGGTCCCCAAATTCCTGTGTCTGTCCGGGTTTGTCTCCCTGTCTGAATTCTTCTCCTTCTGTTTAACCTTACTACAACTCAAGTCCATGGTATTCCTCATGGACCACAAATTAGTGAAGCCATTGGATATTTCCCTTGGTCTGCTTGAATTTTCATTTGGAAATCACCTTTTTTATCATCATCTTCATAATCATATTTATCCACTAGCCCCTAAAATTTTATCTTGCCTCATTCCACAGTGATGCTAGAGTGGGCTTGGTAGGCCATCGATGTTGGTGGTTCATTTCATCTGAATAAAGAGTTGATCAACATGACTTTCCCCAAGACTATGGCATGTAGCATTAACTAATGATGGCATGGAGTGCTGACCATGGTTCTTTCTTTAGGGGTAGCATTCATGCAGCGTTTCACTCTCCATGAAGGCTTTGCAACGGTATTTAAGGTAATGTCAGGTAGTCAGAGATTTCATCCCTTGGCAATGGCGTTTCAGGAAAATAGAAGATAAGGACAGGGACAGCACAACGCATCCCTGCCCTGGCAATTTTCCTGGAATTGTGACTCTCCATTTCTTCTTCTTTCCCTCACCTTACAAGCTGACCAAGCATCAAAGGCAGAGAAACCATAGGGAAGAGAGCTAAGAATGCACACTCTCACCCAAGGATATCCAACCTCCCAGAGACCTAATGTTAGCCAAGAGGCCTCGGTGTTGATTTAGGTCTCTAGAAATTGCAGTGGGAATAGAAACACCTTGCTCTCTCTGGAGAAATATTTGTCTAAATAATGATATACAGAACATCATTTTGTTTTCTCTTTGTACAGAAAGTGGAAGTTGGAAAGAAACAGAAAAGACCACCTGAGTTCATGATCAGGCTAGCAGGGCTCTTTTTTGTTCCTTACCAGGTCTTTCTACATAAAGCCGTAGGACTCATATGTCAGGAGAATGGGATTGCTGCTTCAGTGAAGTCAGTTTCTGTGACGTCACAAACCTCTGAGATCCTAGCAACCACTTCTCTCCAAACCACAACTCATTACTTCACCTGGCTGCAGTAGTTCTGGGTCAGCCAGGAGTATCAAAATCACTCCCAACCGCTGGAGCCGCCAGGGTATTTCCCCAAGTTAGTTTGAGAAGCGATATTGGGTCACTTTGTAGTCTTTGGCCGTGACTGTCATCACCATCCCTCTGGACTACTGAGAAGGGCAAGAATCCACAATACCCTCTTACCGACGTAACATCAGAGAGTCAGGAGTACAAGCAGCCTCACACGGGGAACTCCACGCCATACACATATTCATGGTCCTCACACCCCAACAGGATGCTTCTGACCAGGAAAAGCAACCCCCGCCCTCCGAGGGAAGCTCCAAATTAACACCCGCAACCATACAGAAGTCATGTATGGAGTCTTCAAGAATGAGGACACGAGTTCTTCTTGCATCTCCAGAAATTGTGCCATAATGCGTCAAATGTTCCCAGCTGACCAAACATTAATTGCAGACCCTATATACTAGAAGCTTAGACCCAGGACGGACTCATTTGTTTGGAGCTCACCAGAGCAAGCATGGAGCATGTTGGAAGAGAACCAAACCCCATGTGAAGCCATCGGAAAAAGTGTTCAGGCCAGTTTCAGAATACATCGTGAATCTTCCAAAGATCACACTCTTCTCTGTATTCGAAACACGCATTCTGTTAACTACCGTGAAGATTATTTCTTTAGGAAGAAGAGCTCATGGAGTGCCCAAGGGCTGACACTTGAGAGTGTCTCAGGTGTGTGTGACATGTCTTCTGGGGTGGTGTTGTGGCTGTCCACTCTCCTGTGGGCTCATCCTCTGCAGAGGCTCTCCTTTCCTTCCATTCAGAGTGCTTCGTGTCTGGGCCAGATATGTTGAGGTTAAGCTTCGTGGGTCTGGTATGCCTGTGAAACGTGACTTTCAAACCAATCCACAAAACTTAAGGCCTGCTGAACTCTGTGGCCAGCTGAGAGGATGTGGGCAGGGATTTCTTTTAGTCCCCTGCAGGATTTTCCGTTCTCCTGGGGCTAAGCAACGTGGCCTGAAGAAGGCAGTCCCAACAGTGTTCCAGGTTTGGGAATCCGTGATTGCAGGTTGTGCAGCTAATGTCATCACCGTCCTGCCTGTGGCCACTTCTCAGTCTGAATGCTGACGTTCGTAGAGTCCAAGTCTCTTTGGAGCCCATCAAGGCATCTCGACCAATAATGCCCACCATGAATGCACACAAGGAAATAATAATCTTACCATGGTGTCAATAGGTATTGTCTGTGATCATGGTTTCCAGGCTGTCTGCACCTGGTTGCTTGCTGGTGTCCTCTCCAGGAGATACACAGTGTTCTCTGGCATCTATGTCTGCAAAGCATGCTGATCTGGAGTCCCTGGGCCTCAAGATCCTTGGGTTGCAAGAACTCGTGTCCTTCACGCAGTCTCCTTTTCTCCAGCAACAACTATGGGTCAGCATTCAAATTGTGGGTTCTACGTGTTCTCTTCTCTCCTGGGCCTTTGTCTTTGGCTATGGCTCCCTTCCCTCTGAAGCACCAACAGTACAATTCTCCTGTAAGCCCTATCTACCCTTCTCAGATGGTCTCTGTGACTTCTTCTCTCTTTCATTGTGGAGTGTGATTTCTAGGCTTCACGTTCATTTATACCACGTTTCCATTGATGTGGTCATCTTCTCGTTGTGCTGATGGCTGAAGACAAGCCTTGAGCTCCAAGACACTTCTAGAGTCTCCCTGTCCTCCAGATGCACTGCGGACTCTTATGGAGCTCACAGGAGCAAGCAGGGAGCATGTTGTGAGAGAACCAGTCCCCATGTTAAGCAATCTGAAAAGGCTTTCGGACCAGTTTCTGGATTAAAACGTGAATCTACAAATGGTCTTTGAATTCTCGGTATTCGAAAAAGGCATTCTGTTATCTACCCTGAAGATAATTTCTTTAGGAAGAAGAGCTCATGGAGAGCCCAAGGACTGGCACTTGAGAGAGTCTCAGGTGTGTGTGACATGCCCTCTGTGGTTGTTTGTGGATGGCCTCTCTCCTGTGGGTTCATCCTCTGCCGAGGCTCTCCTTGCCTTCCCTTCAGAGTGTGTGGTGTCTGGGCCAAATATGGTGAGGTTAAGCATCGTTGGTCTGGTACTCCTGTGAAACGTGACTTTCAACACACTCCACAAAAATTAAGGCCTGCTGTATTCTGTGGCCAGGTAAGAGATGTGGGCATGGCTTTCTTCTAGTCCCCAGCAGGAATTTCTGTTCTCCTGGGACTAAGCAAGGTGGCCTGAAGAAGGCAATCCCAACAGTGTTCCAGGTTTGAGAATCAGTGATTGCAGTTTTGGCAGCAATGTCCTAACCTTCCTGCCTGTGGCCACTTCTCAGTCTGTATGCTGGCGGTCATAGATTCCAAGTTTCTTTGGCGCCCATCGAGGCATCTCCACCAACACTGCCCATCATGAATGCACACAAAGAAATAATAATATAGTCCCGGTGTCAACAGGTATTGTCTGTGATCATGGTTTCTTGGATTTCTGCACCTGGTTGCTTGCTGGTGTACTCTCCAGGAGATACACAGAGTTTTGCAGTTCTTGAGTCTCTGTCTGCAAAGCATGCTGATCTGGAATACCTGGGCTTCAAGACCCTTGGGTTGCAAGATCTAAAGTCATTCAGACACTCTCTTTTTCTCCGCCAAAATCTATGGGTCAACATTCAAATTGTGGGTTCTAAGTGTGCTCCTCACCCTGGGCCTTTGTTTTTGGCCATGGCTCCCTGCACTCTGAAGCACCAACCGTCCAATTCTCCCATAAGCCCTATCTACACCCTTCTCCCATGGTCTCTGTGACTTCTTCTTCTCTTTCGATGTGGAGTGTGATTTCTAGGCTTCAGGTCCAATTATGCCATGTTCCCATTGATGTGGTCATCTTCTAGTTTTGCTGATGGCTAAAGACAAGCCTGGAGCTCCCAGACACTTCTACCATCTCCCTGTTATCCAAATGCACTACGGACCCTTATGGAGCCATAAGTAAGAAGGCGTTCCTGTTCTTGTGACATGTGGCAGAATGGGAGAGCGCATTTAGCTCTGTCATATCAGTCAGTCACAGAAAGAAAACTACCATACAAATTCACTCAGTCATGGGAGTAAAGACATATGTGAAAAAACAAGAAAAAGGGACAAGCATATAGACTCTAACCAGGCACACAAAATCTGGTGTTTGTTCCAGGCAGGGTAGTCAGTATCTGCCTTGCTAAAAGTGAACAAATTCGACATTCAATGCAGGAAATGTGGCCGAACGGGATGGAAGGTGAGTTTCCACTGCGTTTTAAGGTGAATTGTGATTGGAATAGAGCAGCTTCATATCTCTTAAAATATCATTTTAGTGTATTGAGAAACACACACACACATCAACAAACACACACACACACACACAGTTAAAAGAGTCCCAGAAAAGTTAGGGAGCAAGTTAGCAAATCCAATACCGGAGAGAAAAGTAAAAATCACAAAGAATAATAATATTACCATGGTGTCATCTGGTATTGTCACTGATCATGGTTTCCAGGGTATCTGCACCTGGTTGTTTGATGGTGTGCTCTCCAGGAGATACACAATGTTCTCTGGAGTTTATGTCTGCATATCATGCTGATCTGGCATCCACGAACCTCAAGATCCTTTGGTTGCAAGAACTTGTGCCATTCAGACACTCTCCCTTTCTCCACCAACCGCTATGTGTCAACATTCAAATTATGGGTTCTAAGTGTGCTCCTCTCCACTGGGCCTTTACTGTTGGCCATGGCTCCCTGCCCTCTGAAGCACCAACCATCCAATTCACACATAAGACCTGTCTACACCCTTCTCCCGTGGTCTCTGTGACTTCTTCTCTCTTTCACTGTGGAGTGCGACTTCTAGGCTTCAGGTCCATTTATGCCATCTTTCCATTGATGTGGACATCTTCTGGTTGTGCTGATGGCTAACACAAGCCTGAGCTCGCAGACAGCTCTATGGTCTCCCTGTCTTCCAGATGCACTGCGGACTCTTATGGAGCCAAAAGAAAGAAGGCATTCTAGCTCCTTCTGACATGTGGCAGAAAGGGGAGAGCATTGAGCTGTGTCATATCTTTCAGTCACATAAAGACATCTAACATATAATAGCACTCACTCATGGAAGAAAAGAATCATGTGAAAAAGCAAGAACAAGGGACAGGCAATGAGACTCGAACCAGGCACACAAAATTTGGTGTTTGTTCCAGGCAGGTTAGTCAGAATCTGCGTATCTAAAAATTGAACAAATGGATATTCCATGCAGGAATTGTGGCCCAATGGGGTGTAGCGTGAGTTTCCACTGTGTTTGAAGGTGAATTGTGATCTGGAACTAACTCTTAAAATAACATTTTTAGCGTTTTCTGAAACATACATGCACACAGACACACACACACACACACACACACACACACACACTTAAAAGAGTCCCACAGAAGTTAGGGAACAAGTGAGGAATAGCACTCATGGAAGCAAAATTCAGAGAAAATACCATAAAAAAACTAAAGCTTAGAGAATCAAAGTATCAACCCCTCCAAACAGTATAAGTTAATTCCTTACCAATCAAGTATACATGAATTACTTAAACAACCTTACCTAAAAGAACCCTCCACAGAAGTATGCCAGCAAATCCAATACCATAGAGAAAAGGATAAATTCCAAGACACCTACGCACTACCATGACGAGATCATGAGTCATCCATATCTGACGTCTCAGGTAATGACTTTTGAAGCAGCCTTGGAGGCTTTTGAAGCTGTCCTCAAACATCTCCCAACACGCAGAAATCCAGGTTCAAATCAATTCCCTGGTCCACAATTCGAGACATTTAATGGTCAGTCGGCTTTTCTCATCTATTCCCAAAATTTAGGAAGAGGGAAGACTCGAATTTACAATGTCCAAAGACCCAATTCACATAAGGACCTTATAGGAAAACAATGGCATACAATTTTAATCAGTAAGATAATAAAACTAAAATTCATTGCTCTTCTCTTTCTTTCTTCATATCCATGTGAAAAGGCCTGTTTTGCTTTATATTCCGTATTTTTTCGTAATTTCGGCAAGCCAGGCTTTCATACGTCCTAGGTTTCTTTCATAGTGTTCCCTGATACTTTAATGGCATATACCACCATTTTCATCCTCCTCTAATGCCACACCACCTCCATACCCATTAACCAGTTCGCTCTTTATGGCATGTCTTATCCTCCTCTAACCAAGCTTGGTCCCCAAAATTCTGAGTCTCTCCAGGTGCGTGGCCCAGTCGGACTTCTTTTCCTTCCATTTTCCCTTACTACTACTCCTGTCCATGTTATTCCTCATGGGCCACATAGGAGTGAACCATAGGATATGTCCCTTGGTCTGCTTGGATTTTCATTTGGAAATCATCATCTTTATCATCATCTTCATAATCCTCATTATTCATGAGCCCTTAAAAGGGTATCTCTGTTCCTTCCACAGTGAAGCTAGAATGGGCATGGCAGGCCATCGATGTTGGCCGTTCATTTCCATCTGAATAAAGAGAGTTGCTCAACATGGCTCTCCCCATGTATATGGCATGTAGCATTAACTAATGATGACAAGGAGTGCTGACAAGGGCTCTTTCTTTCGGGGTAGCGATCATGCAGCATTTCACTTTCCATGAAGCTCTTGCAACGGAGTTTAAGGTAATGTCAGGTAGAGAGAGACTTCAACACTTAGGACTGGTGATTCAGTACACAAGTAGATAAGGACATTGACCTCACAATGCATCCCTGCCCTGACAATTTTCCTGGAATTGTGACTTCCCTTCCTTTCTTCCTTTCTTCACCTTCCAAGCTGACCAAGCACCAAAGGCAGACCTTCCACCCGAGAAACCATAGGGAACAGAAGCTAAGAATGGACCCTCTCACCCAAGGATATCCAGCCTCCCAGAGACCTAATGGTTTCCAAGAGGCCTTGCTGTTGATTGAGATCTCTAGTAATTGCAGTGGAAAAAGGAACACCTTGCTCTCTCTGGAGAAATGTGGGTCCAAAGAATGGTATATAGAACATCGTTTTCTTTTCTCTTTGTATAGAAAGTGGAAGAGGGAAAGAAACAGAAAAGACCCCCTGAGCTCATGATCAGACTAAGAGGGCTCTATCTTCTTCCTTCCCAGTTCTTTCCACTTAAAGCCATAGGACTCATATGTCTTCAGAATGGGGTTGCTGCTTCAGTGAAGTCAGCTTCTGTGACCTCACAAAGCTCTGAGGTCGTAGCAACCACTGCTCACCAAAACACACCTCATCAATTCACCTGGATGGAGTAGTCCTGGGTCAGCCAGGAGTCTCAGAATGACTCCAAACCGCTGGAGCTGCCTGGGGATTTCCCCAAGACAGTGTGAGTAGTGACTTGGGGTCAATTTCTTCATGGCCGAATTTCTAGTCTTTGGCCTTGACTATCACCACAACACCTCTGGACTCCAGAGAAGGGCAAGAATCCACAATTCCTTCTTACCCACGTAAGGTCAAGAAAGAGTCAGGAGTATAAGCAGCCTCACACGGGGAACTCCAGGCAATACACATATTCATGATCCTCACACCCTATCAGGTTGCTTCTGACCAGGAAAAGCACCCCCTGCCCTCCGAGGGAAGCTCCAAATTAACACCTGCAACCATACCAAAGACCTGTCTGGAGTCTTCAACAGTGGGGACACAAGTTCTTCTTGCATCTCCAGAAATCGTGCCATAAAAGCCTCCCCATTTTCCCAGCTGACCAAACATGAAATGCAGACCCTACACCCTAAGCTTAGGCTCAGGACGGACTCATCTATGTGGAGCTCACAGGACGAAGCAGGGATCATGGTGGAAGAGAAGCAGTCCCCATGGGAAGCCATCGGAAATGGCTTTCAGGCCAATCTCAGGATTACAACGTGAATCTACAAAAGGTCTCTGTCTTCCCTGTACTCGAAAAGCCCCTTCTGTTATCTACCCTGAAGATCATTTCTTTAGGTAGAGGAGCTCATGGAGTGCCCAAGGGCTGTCACTTGAGAGAATCTCAGCTGTGTTCGACATGCCCTCTGGGGTTGTGTTGTGGCTGTCCACTCTCCTGTCGGCTCATCCTCTTCAGAGGCTCTCCTTGCCTTCCATTCAGAGGGTTTGGTGTCTGGGGCCAAATATTGTGTTTTGCCAAGGTTACATTCATGGGTCTTGTGTGCCTGTGAAAAGTGACTTTCTACCCACTCCAAAAAACTTAAGGCCTGCTGAATTCTGTGGCCAGGTGAGAGGATGTGGGCAGGGCATTCTTTTAGTCCCCTGCAGGATTTTCTGTTCTCCTGGAACTAAGCAACGTGGCCTAAAGGAGGCAAACCCAACAGTGTTCCAGGTTTGGGAATCCGTGATTGCATGTTGTGCAGCTAATGTCCTCACCGTCCTGCCTGTGGCCACTTCTCAACCGTGATGCTGGCGGTGGTGGAGCCCAAGTATCTTTGGCGCCCATCGAGGCATCTCCACCAACACTGTCCATCACCAATGCACACAAAGAATAATAATATTACCACGGTGTCATCTGGTATTGTCTCTGATCATGGTTTCCAGGGTGTCTGCACCTGGTTGCATGATGGTGTCTGTCCAGGAGATACACAGTGTTCTCTGGAGTCTATGTCTGAATAGCATGCTGATCTGGAATCCCCGACCCTCACGATCCTTTGGTTGCAAGAACTTGTGTCATTCAGACACTCTCCCTTTCTCGACCAACCACTATGTGTCAAAATTCAAATTGTGGGTTCTAAGTGTGCTCCTCTAACTTGGGCCTTTGTTTTTGGCCATGGTTCTCTGCCCTCTGAAGCACCAACTGTCCAATTCTCCCATAAGCCCTGTATACACCCTTCACTCATGGTCTCTGTGACTTCTTCTCTCTTTCACTATGGAGTGTGATTTCTAGGCTTCAGGTCCATTTATCCCAAGTTTCCATGGATGTGGTCATCTTCTGTTTGTGCTGATGGCTAAGAAAAGCCTGAGTTCACGGACACTGTTATGGTCTCCCTGTCTTCCAGATGCACTGCGGACTCTTATGGAGCCATAGGCAAGAAGGCATTCTTGCTCATTGTGGCATGTGGCAGAAAGGGAGAGAGCATTGGGCTGTGTCATATCTGTCAGTCACATACAGACAACTACCATGCAATATCACTCACTCATGGAAGTAAAGAAACATGTGAAAAAGCAAGAAAAAGGGACAGGCAATGAGACTCGAACCAGGCACACAAAATGTGTTGTTTGATCCAGGCAGGCCAATCAGAATCTTCGTAACTAAAATTGTATCAAATGGGATATTCCATGCAGGAATTGTGGCCAAATGGTGTGCAACGTGAGTTTCCACTGTGTTTGAAGGTGAATTTTGATCTGGAATAGAGCAGCTTTATATCTCTTAAAATATCATTTTTAGCGTTTTCTGAAACATACACACATAAACACACACACACACACACACACACACACTTAAAAGAGTCCCACAGAAGTTAGGGAGCAAGTGAGGAATAGCTCTCATAGAAGCAAAATTCAGGGAAAATACCATGAAAATACAAAAGCTTAGAGAATCAAAGTATCAACCCGTCCAAAGAGTATAAGTTAACTCCTTACCTATCAAGAATTCATGAATTAATTAAACAACCTTACTTAAAAGACCCCTCCACACAAGTATCCCAGCAAATCCAATACCTTAGAGAAAAGGATAAATTCCAAGACAGCTACGCACTACCATGACGAGATCATGGGTCATCATATCAGACGTCTCAGGGAATGACTTTTGAAGCAGCTTTGGAGGCTTTTGAAGCTGTCCTCAAACATCTCCCAACACACAGAAATCGAGGTTCAAATCAATTCCCTGTTCCACAACTCGAGACATTTAATGGTAAGTCGGGTTGTCTCACCTATTCCCAAAATATAGGAAGAGGGAAGACTAGAATTTACAATGTCCAAAGACCAAATTCACATCAGGACCTTATAGGAAACCAAAGGCATACAATTTTAATCAGTAATATAATAAAACTAGAATGCATTTCTCCTCTCTTTCTTTCTTCATATCCACGTGAAACGGCCTGTTTTGCTTTCTATTCACTATTTTTTCTTAATTTCGGCAAGCCAGGCTTTCATCCATCCTACGTTTTTTGTCATAGTGTTCCCTGATTCTTTAATGGCATATACCACCAATTTCACCCTCATATAATGCCACACCACCTGCATAAACATTAACCAGTTCCCTCTTTATGGCATGTCTTATTCTCCTGTTACCAAGCTTGGTCCCCAAAGTCCTGAGTCTCTCCTGGTGCATCTCCCTGTCTGACTTCTCCATCCATTTTCCCTTACTACTACTTATCTCCGTGGTATTCCTCATGGGCCACATATGAGTGAACCCATAGGATATGTCCCTGGGTCTGCTTGCATTTTCATTTGGAAATCATCATCTTTATCATCATCTTCATAATAGTCTTTATTTACGAGCCCTTAAAAGGGTATCTCTGTTCCTTCCACAGTGATGCTAGAGTGGGCATGGCAGACCATCGGTGTTGGCCTTTCCTTTTCATCTGAATAAAGAGAGTTGCTCTACTTGGCTCTCCCCATGTCTATGGCATGTAGCATTAACTACTGATGATAAGGAGTGATGACCAGGGCTCTTTCTTTCTGGGTAGTGATCATGCAGCATTTCACTCTCCATGAAGCCCTTGCAATGCAGTTTAACCTAATGTCAGGTAGACAGAGCCTTCATCCCTTAGGACTGGTGATTCAAGACACGAGCAGATAGGGACATACATCCCTGCCCTGACAATATTCCTGGAATTGTGACTGTCCTTCCCTTCTTCCTTTCCTCACCTTCCAAGCTGACCCAGCAACAAAGGCAGACCTTCCACCCAAGAAACAATAGGAAACAGAAGCTAAGAATAGACCCTCTCATCCAAGGATATCCAACCTCCCAGAGACATATGGGAGCCAAGAGGCCTCGCTGTTGATTGAGATCTCTAGAAATAGCAGTGGAAATAGGAAGACCTTGCTCTCTCTGGAGAAATGTTGGTCTAAAGAATGGTATACAGAACATCATTTTCTTTTCTCTTTGTATAAAAAGTGGAAGAGGGAAAGAAACAGAAAAGACCCCCTGAGCTCATGATCAGGCTAACAGGGCTCTTTCTGGTTCCTTCCCAAATCTTTCTCATTAAAGCCATAGGACTCATAAGTCTTGAGAATGGGGTGGCTGCGTCAGTGAAGTCAGCTTCTGTGACGGCACAAAGCTCTGAGGTCCTAGCAACCACTCCACACCAAACCACGCCTCATCACTTCAGCAGATAGGAATAGTCCTGGGTCAGCCAGGAGTATCAAAATCACTCCAAACCGCTGGAGTCGCCTGGGGATTTCCCCAAGAGAGTGTGTGGAGCGATTTGGGGTCACTTTCTCCCTGGCCGAATTTCTAATCTTTGGCCGTGACTGTCACCACAACCACTCTGGAATCCGGAGAAGGACAAGCATCCACAATTCCACCTTACCCACGTAAGGTCAAGAAAGAGTCAGGAGTACAAGCAGCCTCACATGGGGAATTCCAGGCAATACACATATTCCTGACCCTCACACACTATCAGGATGCTTCTGACCAGGAAATGCGCCCCTCGCCCTCGGAGTAAAGATCAGAGTTAACAACCGCAACCATACCAAAGACCTGTCTGGAGTCTTGAACAGTGGGGACACAAGTTCTTCATGCATCTCCAGAAATCATGTCATAAATGCCCACCCATTTTCCCAGATGATCAAATATAAAATGCAGACCGTACACCCTAAGCATAGGCTCAGGATGGACTCATCTATGTGGAGCTCACAGGACCAAGCACGGAGCATGTTGCAAGAAAACCAGTACACATGGGAAGCTATCGGAAAAGGCTTTCGGGCCTATCTCAGGATTACAAAATGAATCTACAAAAGGTCTCTGTCATCTCTGTATTAGAAATGCGATTTTTTTTTGCATTTTTTTTGCATTTTTTTTCAGCGTAACAGTATTCATTCTTTTTGCACAACACCCAGTGCTCCATGCAAAACGTGTCCTCCCCATTACCCACCACCTGTTCCCCCAACCTCCCACCTCTGACCCTTCAAAACCCTCAGGTTGCCCCAACCTCCCACCCCTGACCCTTCAAAACCCTCAGGTTGTTTTTCAGAGTCCATAGTCTCTTATGGTTCGCCTCCCCTCCCCAATGTCCATAGCCCGCTCCCCCCTCCCAATCCCACCTCCCCCCAGCAATCCCCAGTTTGTTTTGTGAGATTAAGAGTCATTTAGGGTTTGTCTCCCTCCCAATCCCATCTTGTTTCATTTATTCTTCTCCTATCCCCCTACCCTCCCATGTTGCTTCTCCATGTCCTCATATCAGGGAGATCATATGATAGTTGTCTTTCTCCGATTGACTTATTTCACTAAGCATGATACGCTCTAGTTCCATCCACGTCGTCGCAAATGGCAAGATTTCATTTCTTTTGATGGCTGCATAGTATTCCATTGTGTATATATACCACATCTTCTTTATCCATTCATCTGTTGATGGACATCTAGGTTCTTTCCATAGTCTGACTATTGTAGACATTGCTGCTATAAACATTCGGGTACACGTGCCCCTTCGGATCACTATGTTTGTATCTTTAGGGTAAATACCCAGTAGTGCAATTGCTGGGTCATAGGGTAGTTCTATTTTCAACATTTTGAGGAACCTCCATGCTGTTTTCCAGAGTGGTTGCACCAGCTTGCATTCCCACCAACAGTGGAGGAGGGTTCCCCTTTCTCCACATCCTCGCCAGCATCTGTCATTTCCTGACTTGTTAATTTTAGCCATTCTGACTGGTGTGAGGTGATATCTCATTGTGGTTTTGATTTGTATTTCCCTGATGCCGAGTGACGTGGAGCACTTTTTCATGTGTCTGTTGGCCATCTGGATGTCTTCTTTGCAGAAATGTCTGTTCATGTCCTCTGCCCATTTCTTGATTGGATTGTTTGTTCTTTGGGTGTTGAGTTTGCTAAGTTCCTTATAGATTTTGGATACTAGCACTATATGTGGAAAACCCAAAAGACTCCACTCCAAAACTGCTAGAACTTGTACAGGAATTCAGTAAAGTGTCAGGATATAAAATCAATGCACAGAAATCAGTTGCATTTCTGTACACCAACAACAAGACTGAAGAAAGAGAAATTAAGGAGTCAATCCCATTTACAATTGGACCCAAAACTATAAGATACCTAGGAATAAACCTAACCAAAGAGACTAAGACTCTATACACAGAAAATTATAAAGTACTCATGAAAGAAATTGAGGAAGACACAAAATTGGAAAAATGTTCCATGCTCCTGGATTGGAAGAATAAATATTGTGAAAATGTCTATGCTACCTAAAGCAATCTACACATTTAATGCAATCCCTATCAAAATACCATCCATTTTTTTCCAAGAAAGGGAACAAATAATCCTAAAATTTATATGGAACCAGAAAAGACCTCGAATAGCCAAAGGAATATTGAAGAACAAAGCCAAAGTTGGTGGCATCACAATTCCGGACTTCAAGCTCTATTACAAAGCTGTCATCATCAAGACAGCATGGTACTGGCACAAAAACAGACACATAGATCAGTGGAACAGAATAGAGAGCCCCGAAATCGACCCTCAACTCTATGGTCAACTCATCTTCGACAAAGCAGGAAAGAATGTCCAATAGAAAAAAGACAGCCTCTTCAATAAATGGTGCAGGGAAAATTGGACAGCCACATGCAGAAAAATGAAATTGGACCACTTCCTTACACCACACACGAAAATAGACTCCAAATGGATGAAGGATCTCAATGTGAGAAAGGAATCCATCAAAATCTTTGAGGAGAATGCAGGCAGCAACCTCTTCGACCTCAGCCGTAGCAACATCTTCCTAGGAACAACGGCAAAGGCAAGGGAAGCAAGGGCAAAAATGAACTGTTGGGATTTCATCAAGATCAAAAGCTTTTGCACAGCAAAGGAAACAGTTAACAAAACCAAAAGGCAACTGACAGAATGGGAGAAGATATTTGCAAATGACATATCAGATAAAGAAACGCGATTTCTGTTATCTACCCTGAAGATCATTCCTTAGGAAGAAGAGCTATTGGAGTGCCCAAGTGTTTTCACTTGAGAGAGTCTCAGCTGTGTTCGGCATGCCCTCTGGGTTTGTGTTGTGTCTGTCCACTCTCCTGTCGGCTCGTCCTCTTCAGAGGCTCTCGTTGCCTTCCATTCAGAGGGCTTGGTGTCTGGGCCAAATATGGTGTTTTGCCCAGGTTACCTTCGTGGGTCTGGTGTGCCTGTGAAACGTGACTTTCTATCCATTCCACAAATCTTAAGTCCTGCTGAATTCTGTGGCCTCGTGAGAGGATGTGGGTAGAGCATTCTTTTAGTCCCCTGCAGGATTATCTCTTCTCCTAGGACTAAGCAACGTGGCCTGAAGAACGCATTACCAACAGTGTTCCAGGTTTGGGAATCCGTGATTACAGGTTGTGCAGCTAATGTCCTCATCGTCCTGACTGTGGCCACTTCTCAAACTTGATGCTGGCGGTGGTGGAGCCCAAGTATCTTTGGCTCCCATCGAGGCATCTCCAACAACACTGTCCATGACCAATGCACACCAAGAAAAATAATATTACTACAGTGTCATCTGGTATTGTCTATGATAATGGTTTCCAGCGTGTCTGCAACTGATTGCTTGATGGTGTCCTCTCCAGGAGATACACAGTGTTCTCTGGAGTCTATGTCTGCATAGAATGCTGATCTGGAATCCCCGACCCTCAAGATCCTTCGGTTGCAAGAACTTGTGTCCTTCAGACACTCTCCCTGTCTCCACCAACCGCTATGTGTCAACATTCAAATTGTGGGTTCTAAGGGTGCTCCTCTCCCCTGGGCCTTTGTTTTTGGCCATGGCTCCCTGCACTCTGAAGCACCAACCATCCTATTCTCCTATAAGACGGCTCTACACTCTTCTTCCATGGTCTCTGTGACTTCTTCTCTCTTTCATTGTGGAGTGCGGTTTATAGGATCAGGACCATTTATGCTATGTTTCCATTGATATGGTCATCTTCTGGTTGTGCTGATGGCTAAGACAAGCCTCAGCTCGCAGACACTTCTATGGTCTCCCTGTCTTCCAGATGTAGTGGGGACTCTGATGGAGCCATAAGCAAGAAGACATTGCTTCTTGTGACATGTGGCAGAAAGGGAGAGGGCATTGGGTGTGTCATATCTGTCAGTCACAGAGACAACTACCATACAATAGCACTCACACATGGAAGAAAAGAAACATGGGAAAAAGCAAGAAAAAGGGACAGGCAATGAGACTCGAACCAGGCACACCAAATTTGGTGTTTGATACAGGCAGGCTATTCAGAATCTCCGTATCTAAAAGTGGATCAAATGGGATATTCCATGCACGAATTGTGGCCGAAGGGGTGTAACGTGAGTTCCCACTGTGTTTGAAGGTGAATTGTGATATGGAATAGAACAGCTTCATATCTCTTAAAATATCATTTTTGGCATTTTCTGAGACACACACACACACACACACACACACACACACACACACACACTTAAAAGAGTCCCACAGAAGTTAGGGAGCAGGTGAGGAATAGCACTCATGGAAGCAAAATTCAGAGAAAATACCATAAAAATACAAAAGCTTAGAGAATCAAAGTATCAACCCGTCCAAACAGAATAAGTTAACTCTTTACCTATCATGAATTCATGAATTAATTAAAAAACCTTACCGAAAAGACCCCTCCACTCATGTATGCCAGAAAATCCAATACCTTAGAGAAAAGGATAAATCCCAAGACAACTACGCACTACCATGACGACATCATGAGTCATCCATATCTGATGTTTCAGGTAATGACTTTTGAAGCAGCTTTGGAGGCTTTTGAAGCTGTCCTCAAATATCTCCCAACACACAGAAATCCAGGTTCAAATCAATTCCCTGGTCCACAACTCGAGACATTTAATGGTAAGTCGGGTTTTCACACCTATTCCCAAAATGTAGGACAAGGGAAGACTCGAATTTACAATGTCCAAAGACCGAATTCACATTACGACCTTATAGGAAACCAATGGCTTACAATTTTAATCAGGAATATAATAAAACTAGAATTCATTTCTCTTCTCTTTCTTTCTTCATATCAATTGAAACGGCCTGTTTTGCTTTCTATTCAGTATTTTTTCATAATTTTGGCAAGCCAGGCTTTCATCCGTCCTAGGTATTTTTCATAGTGCTCCCTGATTCTTTAATGGCATATACCACCAATTTCATCCTCATATAATGCCACACCACTTCCATACCCATTAACCAGTTCCCTCTTTATGGCATGTCTTATCCTCATGTAACCAAGCTTGGACCCCAAAGTCCTGAGTGTCTCCTGGTGCATCTCCCTGTCTGACTTCTTCTTCCGTTTTCCCTAACTACTACTCATGTCCATGGTATTCCTCATGGGCCACATAGGAGTGAACCCATAGGATATTTCCCTTGGTCTGCTTGCATTTTCATTTGGTAATCATCATCTTTATCATCATCTTCATAATCATCTTTATTCACGAGCCCTTAAAAGGGTATCTGCTCCTTCCACAGTGATGCTAGAGTGGGCATGGCAGGCCATCGATGTTGGCCGTTCATTTTCATTTGAATAAAGAGAGTTGCTCAACATGGCTCTCCCCATGTCTATGGCATGTAGCATTAACTACAGCTGATGAGGAGTGCTGTCCAGGGCTCTTTCTTTTGGTGTAGCAATCATGCAGCATTTCACTCTCCATGATGTCCTCGCAAAGGAGTTTAAGGTAATGTCACGTAGACAGAGCATTTATCCCTTAGGACTGGGGATTCAGGACATGAGCAGATAAGGACACGCATCCCTGGCCTGACAATTTTCCTGGAATTGTGACTGTCCTTCCCTTCTTCCTTTCCTCACCTTCCAAGCTGACCAAGCAACAAAAACAGACCTTCCACCTGAGAAAACATAGGGTACAGAAGCTAAGAATGGACCCTCTCATCCAAGGATATCCAACCTCCGGGAGACTTAATGGGAGCCAAGATGCCTCGCTGTTGATTGAGATCTCTAGTAATTGCAGTGGAAAGAGGAACACTTTGCTCTCTGTGGAGAAAATTTGGTCTAAAGTATGGTATACAGAACATCGTTTTCTTTTCTCTTTGTATAGAAAGTGGAAGACTGAAAGAAACAGAAAAGACGCCCTGAGCTCATGATCAGTCTAAGAGGGCTCTTTCTTGTTCCTTCCCAAGACTTTCTAATTAAAGCCATAGGACTCATATGTCTTGAGAATGGGGTTGCTGCTTCAGTGAAGTCAGCTTCTGTGACGTCACAAAGCTCTGAGTTCCTAGCAACCACTGCTCACCAAACCATGCCTCATCACTTCACCTGGCTGGAGTAGTCCTGGGTCAGCCAGGAGTATCAAAATCACTCCAAACCGCTGGAGCCGCCTGGGCATTTCCCCCAAGACAGTTTGTGGAGTGATTTGGGGTCACTTTCTCCATGGCCGAATTTCTAGTCTTTCGCAGTGACTGTCACCAACACCCCTCGGGACTGAGGAGAAAGGCAAGCATCCACAATTCCATCTTACCCACGTAAGGTTAGAAAGAGTCAGGAGTACAAGCAGCCTCACACGGGAACTCCAGGCAATACACATATTCATGATCCTCATACCCTATCAGGATGCTTCTGACCAGGAAATGCGCCCCCCCCCCCATCCTCCGAGGAAAGCTCAGAGTTAACACCCGCAATCATACCAAAGACCTGTCTGGAGTCTTCAACAGTGAGGACACAAGTTCTTCTTGAATCTCCAGAAATCGTGCCATAAATGCCTCCCCATTTTCCCAGCTGAACAAACATGAAAGGCAGACCCTACACTCTAAGCTTAGGCTCAGGACGGGCTCATGTATGGAGCTCAGAGGAGCAAGCACGGAGCATGTTGGAAGAGAACCAATCCCCATGGGAAGCCATCGGAAAAGGCTTTTGGGCCAATCTCAGGATTACAACGTGAATCACCTAAATTCTCTGTCTTCTCTGTATTCAAAACGCGCCTTCTGTTATCTACCCTGAATATCATTTCTTTAGGAAGAAGAGCTCATGGTGTGCCCAAGGGCTGATACTTGAGTCAGCTGTGTTCAGCATGCCTTCTGGGGTTGTGTTGTGGCTGTCCATTCTCCGATCTGCTCATCCTCTGCATAGGCTCTCGTTGCCTTCCATTCAGAGTGTTTGGTGTCTGGGCCAAATATTGTTTTTTGTCCAGGATACCTTCGTGGGTCTGGTGTGCCTGTGAAACATGACTTTCTACCCATTCTACAAAACTTAAGGCCTGCTGAATTCTGTGGCCATGTGAGAGGATGTGGGCAGGGCTTTCTTCTAGTCCCCTGCAGGATTTTCTGTTCTCCTGGGACTAAGCAACATGACCTGAAGAAGGCAGTCCCAACAGTGTTCCAGGTTTGGGAATCCATGATTGCAGGTTGTGCAGCTAATGTCCTCACCGTCCTGCCTGTGGCCACTTCTCAGTCTTGATGCTGGCGGTGGTGGAGCCCAAGTATCTTTGGCGCCCATCGAGGCATCTCCACCAACACTGTCCATCACCAATGCACACAAAGAATGATAATATTACCACGGTGTCATCTGGTATTGTCTCTGATCATGGTTACCAGGGTGTCTGTACCTGGTTGCTTGATGGTGTCCTCTCCAGGAGATACACAGTGTTCTCTGGAGTCTATGTCTGCAGAGCATGCTGATCTGGAATCCCCGACCATCAAGGTCCTTCGGTTGCAAGAACTTGTGTCATTCAGACACTCTCTCTCTCTCCACCAACCGCTATGTGTCAACATTCAAATTGTGGGTTCTAAGTGTGCTCCTCTCCCCTGGGCCTTTGCTTTTGGCCATGGCTCCCTGCCCTCTGAATCCCCAACCGTCCAATTCTCCCATAAGCCCTGTCTACAACCTTCTCCAATGGTCTCTGTGACTTCTTCTCTCTTTCACTTGTGGAGTGCGATTTCTAGGCTTCAGGTGCATTTATGCCATGTTTCCATTGATGTGGTCATCTTCTGGTTGTGCTGATGGCTAAGACAAGCCTCAGCTCGCAGACAGATCTATGGTCTCCATAGTGCGTCTTCCAGATGCACTGCGGACTCTTATGGAGCCATAAGCAAGTAGACATTCTTGCTCTTTGTGGCATGTGGCAGAAAGGGAGAGAGCATTGGGCTGTGTCATATCTGTCAGTCACAGAAAGACAACTACCATGCAATATCACTCACTCATGGAAGTAAAGAAACATGGGGAAAATCAAGAAAAACGGACAGGCAATGAGACTTGAACCAGGCACACAAAATTTGGTGTTTGTTCCAGGCAGGCTAGTCAGAATCTGCTTTTCTAAAAGTGGATCAAATGGGATATTCTATGCAGGATTTGTGGCCGAATGGGTGTATCGTGAGTTTCCACTGTGTTTGTAGGTGAACTGTGATCTGTAATAGAGCAGCTTCATATCCCTTATAATATCATTTTTAGTGTTTTCTGAAACATACACACACACACACACACACACACACACACACACAAAAGAGTCCCACAGAATTTAGGGAGCAAGTGAAGAATGGCACTCATGGAAGCAAAATTCAGAGAAAATACCATAAAGAAAACAAAAGCTTAGGGAATCAATGTATCAAACCGTCCAAAGAGTAAAAGTTAACTACTTACCTATCAAGAATTCATTAATTAATTAAACAACGTTACCTAAAAGACCCCTCCACACAAGTATGCCAGAAAATCCAATACCTTAGTGAAAAGGATAATTTCCAAGACACCTACGCATTACCATGACAAGATCATGAGTCATAAATATCTGACATCTCAGGTAATGACTTTTGAAGCATCTTTGGAGGCTTTTGAAGCTGTCCTCAAACATCTCCCAACACACAGAAAGCCAGCTTCAAATCAATTCCCTGGTCCCCAATTCGAGACTTTTAATGGTAAGTCGGCTTTTCTCATCTATTCCCAAAATGTAGGAAGAGGGAAGACTCGAATTTACAATGTCCAAAGACCCAATTCACATCAGGACCTTATAGGAAACCAATGGCTTACAATTTTAATCAGGAAGATAATAAAACTAGAATTCATTTCTCTTCTCTTTCTTTCTTCATATCCACGTGAAACGGCCTGTTTTGCTTTCTATTCACTATTTTTTCTTAATTTCGGCAAGCCAGGCTTTCATCCATCCTACGTTTTTTGTCATAGTGTTCCCTGATTCTTTAATGGCATATACCACCAATTTCACCCTCATATAATGCCAAACCACCTCCATACCCTTTAACCAGTTCCCTCTTTATAGCATGACTTCTCCTCCTGTAACCAAGCTTGGTCCCCAAAGTCCTGAGTCTCTCCTGGTGCGTCTCCCTGTCTGAATTCTTCTCCTTCCATTTTCCGTTACTCATGTCCATGGTATGCCTCATGAGCCGCACATGAGTGAACCCATAGGATATGTCCCTTGGTCTGCTTGCATTTTCATTTGGAAATCATCATCTTTATCATCATCTTCATTATGCTCTTTATTCACGAGCCCTTAAAAGGGTATCTCTGCTCCTTCCACAGTGTTGCTAGAGTGGGCATGGCAGGCCATCGATGTTGGCCATTCATTTTCATCTGAATAAAGAGAGTTGCTCAACATGGCTCTCCCCATGTCTATGGCATGTAGCATTAACTACTGATGACAAGGAGTTCTGACCAGGGCTCTTTCTTTCTGGGTAGAGATCATGCAGCATTTCACTCTCCATGAAGCCCTTGCAACGGAGTTTAATGTAATGTCAGGCAGACAGAGCCTTCATCCCTTAGGACTGGTGATTCAGGACACGAGCAGATAAGGACACGCATCCCTGCCCTGACAATTTTCCTGGAATTGTGACTGTCCTTCCCTTCTTCCTTTCCTCACCTTCCAAGCTGACCAAGCACCAAAGGCAGACCTTCCACCCGAGAAACCATAGGGAACAGAAGCTATGAATGGACCCTCTCACCCAAGGATATCCAACATCCCAGAGACCTAAAAGGAGCCAAGAGGCCTCGCTGTTGGTTGAGATCTCTAGAAATTGCAGTGGAAATAGGAACACCTTGCTCTCTCTGGAGAAATGTTGGTCTAAAGAATTGTATACAGAACATCGTTTTCTTTTCTCTTTCTATAGAATGTCAAAGAGGGAAAGAAACAGAAAAGACACCCTGAGCTCATGATCAGGCTAACAGGGCTCTTTCTTGTTCCTTCCCAAGTCTTTCTAATTAAAGCCATAGGACTCATATGTCTTGAGAATGGGGTGGCTGCGTCAGTGAAGTCAGCTTCTGTTACGTCACAAAGTTCTGAGGTCCTAGCAACCACTCCTCACCAAACTACACCTCATCACTTCACCTGGCTGGAGTAGTCCTGGGTCAGCCAGGAGTAGCAAAATCACTCCAAACTGCTGGAGCTGACTGAGGATTTCCCCAAGACAGTTTGTGGAGTGATTTGGGGTCACTTTCTCCATGGCCGAATTTTTACTCTTTGGCCGTGACTGTCACCACAACCCCTCTGGACCCCGGAGAAGGGCAAGCATCCACAATCCATCTTACCCACGTAAGGTCAAGAAAGAGTCAGGAGTACAAGCAGTCTCACACGGGGAACTCCAGGCAATACACATATTCATGATCCTCACACCCTATCAGGATGCTTCTGACCAGGAAAAGCGACCCCCGCCTACCGAGGAAAGCTCTGAGTTAACACCCACAACCCTACCAAAGACCTGTCTGGAGTCTTCAAGAGTGGGGACACAATTTCTTCTTGCATCTCCAGAAATCATGCCATAAATGCCTCCCCATTTAACCAGCTGACCAAACATGAATGGCAGACCTACACCCTAAACATAGGCACAGGAGCAAGCACGGAGCATGTTTCAAGACAACCAATCCCCATGGGAAGCCATCTGAAAAGGCTTTCGGGCCAATCTCAGGATTACAACATGAATCTACAAGATGTCTCTGTCTTCTCAGTATTCGAAACGCGCCTTCTGTTATCTACCCTGAAGATAATTTCTTATGAAGATAGCTCATGGTGTGCCCAGCGGCTGGCACTTGAGAGACTCTCTAATGTTTTGGACATGCCTTCTGGGTTTGTGTTGTGGCTGTCCAATATCCTGCCGACTCGCCCTCTGCAGAGGCTCTCGTTGCCTTCCATTCAGTGGGTTTTCTGTCTGGGCCAAATATTGTGAGGTTACCTTCGTGGGTCTGGTGTGCCTATGAAAGGTGACTTTCTACCCACTCCACAAAACTTAAGACCTGCTGAATTCTGTGGCCAGGTGAGCGGATGTGGGCAGGGCTTTCTTTTAATCCCCTGCAGGATTTTCTGTTCTCCTGGGACTAAGCAACATGACCTGAAGAAGGCAGTCCCAACAGTGTTCCAGGTTTGGGAATCCATGATTGCAGGTTGTGCAGCTAATGTCCTCACGGTCCTGCCTGTGGCCACTTCTCAGTCTTGATGCTGGCGGTGGTGGAGCCCAAGTATCTTTGGCGCCCATCGAGGCATCTCCACCAACACTGTCCATCACCAATGCACACAAAGAATAATAATATTACCACGGTGTCATCTGGTATTGTCTCTGATCATGGTTTCCAGGGTATCTGCACCTGGTTGCTTGATGGTGTCCTCTCCAGGAGATACACAGTGTTCTCTGGAGTCTATGTCTGCAGAGCATGCTGATCTGGAATCCCCGACCCTCAAGATCCTTCGGTTGCAAGAACTTGTGTCATTCAGACACTCTCCCTGTTTCCACCAACCGCTATGTGTCAACATTCAAATTGTGGGTTCTAAGTGTGCTCCTCTCCCCTGGGCCTTTGTTTTTGTCATGGCTCCCTGCCCTCTGAAGCCCCAACCGTCCTATTCTCCCATAAGCCCTGTCTACACGCTTCTCCCATGGTCTCTGTGACTTCTTCTCTCTTTCACTGTGGAGTGCGTTCTAAGCTTGAGGTCCATTTAACCATGCTTCCATTGATGTGGTCATCTCTGGTTGTGCTGATGGCTCAGACAAGCCTCAGCTCGCAGACAGCTCTATGTTCTCCCTGTCTTCCAGATGCACTGCAGACTTTTATGGAGCCATAAGCAAAAAGACATTCTTGCTCCTTGTGACATGTGATAGAAAGGGACAGAGCATTGGGCTGTGTCATATCTGTCAGTCACAGAAAGACAACTACCATACAATATCACTCAGTCATGGAAGTAAAAAAACATGGGAAAAAGCAAGAAAAAGGGACAGGCAATGAGATTCGAACCAGGCACACAAAATTTGGTGATTGTTCCAGGCTGGCTAGTCAGAATCTGCGTATCTAAAAGTGGATCAAATGGGATATTCCATGCAGGAATTGTGGCCAAATGGGGTGTAACGTGAGTTTCCACTGTGTTTGAAGGTGAATTGTGATCTGGAATAGAGCAGCTTCATATCTCTTAAAATATCATTTTTATGCATGGAGCACTGGGTGTTGTGCAAAAAGAATGAATACTGTTACGCTGAAAAAATAAATAAAATGGAAAAAAATCATTTTTAGCATTTTCTGAAACATACACACACATACACACACACACACACACACACACACACACACACACACACACACACACACACTTAATAGTGTCCCACAGAATTTAGGGAGCAAGTGGGGAATAGCACTCATGGAAGCAAAATTCAGAGAAAATACCATAAAAAAAGAAAAGCTAAGAGAATCAAAGTATCAACCCGTCCAAACAGTATAAGTTAACTCCTTACCTATCAAGAATTAATGAATTATTTAAACAACCTTACCAAAAAGACCCCTCCACACAAGTATGCCAGCAAATCCAATACCTTAGAGAAAAGGATAAATTCCAAGACACCTACGCATTACCATGACAATATCATGAGTCATCCATCTGACTTCCCAGTTAATGACTTTTTAAGCAGCTTTGGGGGCTTTTGAAGCTGTCCTCAAACATCTCCCAACACACAGAAATCCAGGTTCAAACCATTCCCTGGTCCACAATTCGAGACTTTAGTGGTAAGTCGGCTTTTCTCATCTATTCCCAAAATGTAGGAAGAGGGAAGACTCGAATTTACAATGTCCAAGCCCCAATTCACATTAGGACCTTATAGGAAACCAATGGCATACAATTTTAATCAGTAAGATAATAAAACTAGAATTCATTACTCTTCTATTTCTTTCTTCATATCCATGTGAAACGGCCTGTTTTGCTTTCTATTCACTATTTTTTCTTAATTTCGGAAGCCAGGCTTTCATCCATTCTATGTATTTTGTCATAGTGTTCCCTGATTCTTTAATGGCATATACCACCAATTTCACCCTCATATAAATACACACCAACTCCATACCTAATAACCAGTTCTCTCTTTATGGCATGTCTTATCCTTCTGTAACAATGCTTGGTCCCCAAAGTCCTGACTCTCCTGGTGCGTTTCCCTGTCTGACTTCTTCTCTTTCCATTTTCCCTTACTATTACTCATGTCCATGGAATTCCTCCTGGGCCGCATATGAGTGAACCCATAGGATATTTCCCTTGGTCTGCTTGCATTTTCATTCGGAAATCATCATCTTTATCATCATCTTCATAATCATCTTTATTCACGAGCCCTTAATAGGGTATCTCTGCTCCTTCCACAGTGATGCTAGAGTGGGCATGGCAGGCCATCGATGTTGGCCTTTCATTTTCATCTGAATAAAGAGAGTTGCTCAACATGCCTCTCCCCATGTCTATGGCATGTAGCATTAACTACTGATGACAAGGAGTGCAGACCAGGGCTCTTTCTATCTTGGTAGCGATCATGCAGAATTTCACTCTCCTTGAAGCCCTTGCAACGGAGATTAAGGTAATGTCAGGTAGACAGAGCCTTCATCCCTTAGGACTAGTGATTCAGGACACGAGCAGATAAAGACACGCATCCCTGCCCTGAAAATTTTCCTGGAATTGTGGCTGTCCTTCCCTTCTTCTTTTCCTCGCCTTCCAAGCTGACCAAGCACCAAAGGCAGACCTTCCACCCGAGAAACAATGGGGAACAGAATCTAAGAATTGACCCTCTCACCCAAGGATATCTAACCTCCCAGAGACTTAATGGGAGACAAGAGTCCTCGCTGTTGATTGAGATCTCTAGAAATTGCAGTTGAAATAGGAACAACTTGCTCTCTCTGGAGAAATGTTGGTCTAAAGAATGGTATACAGAACATCGTTTTCTTTTCTCTTTCTATAGAAAGTGGAAGAGGGAAAGAAACAGAAAAGACCCCTGAGTTCATGGTCAGGCTAACAGGGCTCTTTCTTGTTCCTTCCCAAATCTTTCTAATTAAAGCCATAGGACTCATATGTCCGGAGAATTGAGTTTCTGGGTCAGTGAAGTCAGCTTCTGTGGTGTCACAAAGCTCTGAGTTCCTACAACCACTCCTCACCAAACCACGCCTCATCACTTCATCTGGCTGGAGTAGTCCTGGGTCAGCCAGGAGTATCAAAATCACTCGAAACCGCTGGAGCTGCCTGGGTATTTCACCAAGAGAGTTTGTGAAGCGATTTGGGGTCATCATCTCCATGGGCGAATTTGTAATCTTTGGCCGGGACTGTCACCACAACCTCTGTGACTCCTTAGAATGGCAAGAATCCACAATTCCATCTTACCCACGTAAGGTCAAGAAAGAGTCAGGAGTACAAGGAGCCTCCAACGGGGAACTCCACCCTATACATATGTTCTTTGTCCTCACAAACCATCAGGATGCTTCTGTCCAGGAAAGCACCCCTCCCCACCCTCTGAGGAAAGCTCAGAGTTAACAACCGCAACCCATACCAAAGACATGTCCGGAGTCTTCAACAGTGAGGACTCGAGTTCTTCTTGCATCTCCAGAAATCATGCCATAAATGCCTCCCCAGCTGACCAGATTTTAAAGGCACATCCTACACCCTACACCCTAGAAGCTTAAGCCCAGGATGGACTCATCTGTTTGCAGCTCAAAGGAGCAATCACGGAGCATGTCAGAAGAGAACCAATCCCCATGTGAACCCATAGGTAAAGGCTTTTGGGCCAGTTTCATGAATACATCGTGAATCTACAAAACGTCTCTGTCTTTCCTGTATTCGAAATGTGCATTCTGTTATCTACCCTGAAGATAATTTCTTTAGGAACAAGAGCTCATGGAGTGCCCAAGCGCTGGCAGCTGAGAGTCTCAGGTGTGTGTGAATGCCCTCTGAGGTTGTGTTGTGGCTGTCCACTCTCCTGTGGACTCATGCTCTGCAGAGTCTCTCCTTGCCTTCCATTCAGAGTATTGGTGTCTGGGCCAAAAATATTGTGTGAAGCGTGAACTTCAACCCACTCCACAAAAATTAAGCCTCCTGAATTCTGTGACCAGGTGAGAGGATGTGGGCAGGTCTTTCTTCTAGTTCCCTGCAGGATTTTCTTTTCCCCTGGGACTAAGCAGTGTGGCCTGAAGAAGGCAGTCCCAACAGTTTTCCAGGTTTGGGAATCCGTGATTGCAGGTTATGCAGCTAATGTCCTCATCGTCCTGCTAGTGGCCACTTCTCAGTCTTGATGCTGGCGGTGGTAGAGCCCAAGTATCCTTGGCGCCAATCGAGGTATCTCCACCATCACTGCCAATCAAGAACGCACCCAATGAAATCAGAATCTTACCACGGCGTCAACAGGTATTGTCTCTGATCATGGTTTCCAGGCTCTCTGCACCTGGTTTCTTGTTGGTGTCCTCTCCAGGAGATACACAGTATTCTACAGTTCTGGAGTCTATGTCTGCAAAGCATGCTGATCTGGAATCCCCGGGCCTCAAGACCCCAGGGTTGTAAGAACTCGTGTCATTCAGACACTCTCCTTTTCTCCGCCAAAAGCTATGGGTAAACATTCAAATTGTGGGTTCTAATTGTGCTCCTCTCCCATGGGCCTTTGTCTTTGGCCATGGCTCCCTGCCCTCTGAAGAACCAAGCGTACAATTCTCCCCTAAGCCCTGTCTACACCCTTTTCCCATGGTCTCTGTGACTTCTTCTCTCTTTCGCTGTGGACTGTGATTTATAGGCTTCAGGTTCATTTATGCCATGTTTATATTGATGTCGTCATCTTCTGGTTGTGCTGATGGCTGAAGAAAAGCCTGGAGCTCCCAGACACTTCTACCATCTCCCTGTCCTCCAAATGCACTGCGAACTCTTATGGAGTCATAGGCAAGAAGGCATTCTTGCTCCTTGTGACCTTTGGCAGAAAGGGAGAGAGCTTTTGCCGTGTCATATCTGTCAGTTATAGAAAGACAACTCCCATACGGTTTCACTCATTCCTGGAAGTAAAAAAAACATGTGAAAAAGCAAGATAAAGGGACAGGCAATTATACTCTACACAGGCACACAAAATTTGGTGTTTGTTCCAGACAGGCTAGTCAGAATCTGCGTTTCAGAAAGTCGATCAAATAGGACATTCAAAGCAGGAAATGTGGCCGAATGGGATGTAACGTGATTTTCAAATATGTTCGAAGGTGAATTGTGATCTGAAATAGAGCAGCTTCATATCTCTTAAAATATCATTTTTAGCGTTTTGTGAAACACATACACACACACACACATACACACACACACACACACACACACACACACTTAAAAGACTCCAACAGAAGTTATGGAGCAAGTGAGGAATAGTCCTCATGGAAGCAATATTCAGTGAAAATACCAGAAAAATCAAAATCTTAGAGAATCAAAGTAACAAACAGTCCAAACTGGATAAGTTAACTCCTTTCCTATCAAGAATTAATTAATTAAACAACCTTACCTAAAGGACCCCTACACATAAGTCTGCCAGCAAATCCAATACCGGAGAGAAAAGGATTAATTCCAAGACACATAAGAACTACCATGACAAGATCATGAGTCATACATATCTGACGTCTTAGGTGTTGACGAAAGCTTTTGAAGCAGTCCTCAAACATCTCCCAACATACAGAAAGCCAGGTTCAAATCAATTCCCTGGTCCACAATTCGAGACAGTTAATGGGAATGTCTGCTTTCCTCATCTATTCCCAACATATAGGAAGAGGGAAGCCTCTAATTTACAATGTCAAAAGACCCAGTTCAGATAAGGACCGTATACGAAACCGATTGCATACAATTTTAGTCACTAAGATAATAAAACTAGAATTCATTTCTCTTCTCTTTCATTCTTCATCTCCACGTGAAACGACCTGTTTTGCTCTCTATTCAATATTTTTTCTTATATTCGTCAAGCGAGCCTTTCACCTCTGAAGAACCAACCGTACAATTCTCCCATAAGCCCTGTCTACCCTTCTCAGATGCTCTCTGTGACTTCTTCTCTCTTCGCTGTGGAGTGTGATTTCTAGGCTGCAGGTTCATTTATGCCATATTTCCATTGATGTGGTCATCTTTTGGTGGTGCTGATGGCTGAAGACAAACCTAGAGCTCCCAGACATTTCTAGAGTCTCCCTGTCCTCCAGATGCTCTGCGGACTCTTATGGAGCCATAAGCAAGTAGGCATTCTTGCTCCTTGTGACATGTGGCAGAAAGGGAGAGAGCATTGGGCTGTGTCATATCCGTCAGTCACAGAAAGACAACTACCATACAATTTCTCTGATTCATGGGAGTAAAGAAACCTGTGAAAAAGCAAGAAAAAGGGACAGGCACTTAGACTCTAACCAGGTACACAAATTTTGTTGTTTGTTCCAGGCAGGATAGTCAGACTCTGCTTTTGTAAAATTGGATCAAAGGGGACATTCAATGCAGGAAATGTGGCAGAACAGGATGTAACGTGAGTTTCCACTGTGTTTGAAGGTGAATTGTGATCAGGAATAGAGCAGCTTCATATATCTTGAAATATCATTGTTTGCATTTTGTGAAACACACACACACACACACACACACACACACACACACTCTTTTTTTTTTAATTGTTTATTTACAGCATAACAGTGTTCATTGCTTTGGCATCACACCCAGTGCTCCATGCAGTATGAGCCCTCTCTATTACCCACCACCTGGTTCCTCATCCTCCCACCCCCCCCTTCAAAACACTTGGGTTGTTTTTCAGAGTCCATAGTCTCTCATGGTTACTCTTCCCTTTCAGTTTCCCTCAACTCCCTCTCCTCTCCATCTCCCCATGTCCTCCATGTTATTTGTTATGCTCCACAAATAAGTGAGAACATATGATACTTGACTCTCTCTGCTTGACTTATTTCACTCAGCATAATTTCTTCCCGTCCATGTTGCTACAAAACTTGGGTATTCATCCTTTCTGATGGAGGCATAATACTCCATTGTGTTTATGTACCACATCTTCCCCATCCATTCATCCATTGAAGGCCATCTTGGTTCATTCCACAGTTTGGCGACCGTAGCCATTGCTGCAATAAACATTGGGGTAGAGTTGGCCCTTCACTTCACTACATCTGTATCTTTGGGGTAAATACCCAGCAGTGCAGTTGCAGGGTCATAGGGAAGCGCAATTCTTAATTTCTTCAGGAGTCTCCACACTGTTCTCTAAAGTGACTGCACTAACTTGCATTCCCACCAACAGTGTAAGAGGGTTCCCCTTTCTCCACATCCTCTCCAACACACGATGTTTCCTGTCTTGCTAATTTTGGCCATTCTAACTGGTGTCAGGTGGTATCTCAATGTGGTTTTAACTTGAATCTGCCTGATGGCTAGTGATGATTAACATTTTTCATGTGTCTGATAGCCATTTGTATGTCTTCATTGGAGAAGTGTCTGTTCATATCTTCTGCCCATTTTTCGATATGATTATCTGTTTTGTGTGTGTTGAGTTTGAGAAGTTCTTTATAGATCTTGGATATCAACCTTTTGTCTGTACTGTCATTTGCAAATATCTTCTCCCATTCCGTGGGTTGCCTTTTTGTATGGTTGACTGTTTCCTTTGCTGTGCAGAAGCTTTTGATCTTGATGAAGTCCCAAAAGTTCATTTTCGCTTTTGTTTCCTTGGCCTTTGGAGACATATCTTGAAAGAAGTTGCTGTGGCTGATATCGAAGAGGTTACTGCCTATGTTCTCCTCTAGGATTCTGATGGATTCCTGTCGCACGTTGAGGTATTTTATCCATTTCGAGTTTATCTTTGTGTACGGTGTAAGAGAATGGTCGAGTTTCATTCTTCTACATATCCCTGTCCAATTTTCCCAGCACCATTTATTGAAGAGACTGTCTTTTTTCCATTGAATATTTTTTCCTGTTTTGTGGAAGATTATTTCACCATAGAGTTAAGGTACCATATGTGGGCTCTCCACTCTATTCCACTGGTCTATGTGTCTGTTTTTATGCCAGTACCACGCTGTCTTGGTGATCACAGCTTTGTAGTAAAGCTTGAAATCGGGTAACATGATGCTGCCAGTTTTGTTTTTGTTTTTCAACATTTCCATAGCAATTCAGGGTCTCTTCTGATTCCATACAAATTTTAGGATTATTTGCTCCAGCTCTTTGAAAAATACCAGTGCAATTTTGATCGGAAGGGCATTAAAAGTATAGATTGCTCTAGGCAGTATAGACATTTTAACAATGTTTATTCTTCCAATCCACGAGCATGGAACAGTCTTCCATCTTTTTGTGTCTTCTTCAATTTTTTTCATGAGTGTTCTGTAGTTCCTCGAGTACAGGTCCTTTACCACTTTGGTTAGGTTTATTCCAGAATAGAACACATACTGGGTCACATAGCAGGACTCAACCGATACCAAAAGACTGACATTAATCCCTGCATGTTCTCAATTACAATGCTTTGAAACTGGAACTCAATCACAAGGAAAATTCAGAAGGAACTCAAACACCTGGAAGCTAAAGACCACCTTGCTTAAGAATGCTTGGATCAACCAGCAGATCAAAGATGAACTTAAACAATTCATGGAAACCAAAGAGAATGAAGACACTTTGGTCCAATACCTATGGGATACAGCAAAGGCAGTTCTAAGTGGGAAATACATTGCCATCCAAGCCTCCCTCAAAAAAATTGAAAAATCCAGAATACACCAGCTGTCTCTACACCTTAATGAAATGGAGAATCAACAACAAATCAAACCAACTCTGCATGCAAGAAGGGAAATAATCAAGATTAGAGCAGAGATCAATGAGGTAGAAACCAGAGATACAGTAGAACGTATCAATGAAACTAGAATCTGCTTTTTTGAAAGAATCAATAAGATCGATAAGCCATTGGCCACCCTAATCCAAAAGAAAAGAGAAAAAACCCAAATTAATAAAATTATGAATGAAAAGGGAGAGATCACAACGAACACCAAGGAAATTATTACCAACAGTTATATGCCAATAAGCTAAGAAACCTAGATGAAATGGATGCATTCCTGGAAAACTACAAACTCCCAAAATTGAACCAGGAAGAAATTGACAACCTGAATAGACCGATATCTAGTAACGAGATTGAAGCAGTGATCAAAAACCTCCCAAAAAACAAGAGCCCAGGACCTGACGGATTCCCTGGGGAATTCTACCAAACTTTCAAAGAAGAAATAACAACAATTCTCCTGAAGCTGTTCCAAAAAATTGAAGCAGAAGGAAAACTTCCAGACTCTTTTTATGCTCCCCAAACCAGGCAAAGACCCTACCAAGGGTAGGCAAGCTATTGATGTTGGCCGTTCATTTTCATCTGAATAAAGAGAGTTGCTCAACATGGCTCTGCCCATGACTATGGCATGGAGCATTAACTAATGATGACAAGGAGTGCTGAGTAGGGCTCTTTCTTTAAGGGTGGCGATCATCCAGAATTTCACTCTCCATGAAGCCTTTGCGATGGTGTTTAAGGTAATGTCAGGTAGACAGAGCCTTCTTCCCTTAGGACTGGTGTTTCAGGACACTAGCAGATAAGGACACGGACAACACAATGCATCCATGTCCTGGCAATTTTCCTGAAATTGTGACTATCCTTCCCTCGCCTTCCAAGCTGACCAAGCATCAAAGGCAGACCATACACCCGGGAAACCAAAGGGAACAGAAGCTAAGAATGGACTCTCTTACCCAAGTATATACAACCTCCCAGAGACCTAATGGGAGCCATGAGGCCTCGCTGTTGATTGAGATCTCTAGAAATTGCAGTGGAAATAGGAACCCGTTGCTCTCTCTGGAGAAATGTTGGTCTATAAAATGGTATACAGTGCATCATTTTCTATTCCCTTTGTATAGAAAGTGGAAGTGGGAAAGAAACAGAATAGACCACCGGTCTTCATGATCAGGCTAACAGGACTCTTTCTTGTTCCTTCGCAGGTATTTCTGCTTAAAGCCATAGGACTCATATGTCATGAGAATTGGATTGCTGCTTCAGTGAAGTCAGCTTCTGTGTCATCACAAAGCTCTGAAGTCCTAGCAACAACTCCTCACCAAACCACGCCTCATCACTTCACCTGTCTGGAGTAGTTCTGGTCAGCCAGGAGTATCAAATCACTCCAAACCGCTGGAGCTGCCTGGGGATTTCCCCAAGAGAGTTTGTGAAGTGATTAAGGGTCACCTTCCCCATTGCCGAATTTGTAGTCTTTGGCTGTGACTGTCACCACCACCCCTCTGGATTCCTGTGAAGGGCAAGAATCCACAATTTCATCTTACCGACATAAGGTCAAGACAGAGTCAGAAGTACAAGAGCCTCACACGGGGAACTCCACTCCATACACATGTTCATGGTCCTCACACCCTATAAGGATGCTTCAACCAGGAAAAGTGCACCCCGCCCTCCGAGGAAAGCTCAGAGTTAACACCCCCAACAATACCAAAGACATGTGTGGAGTCTTCAACAGTGAGGACACGAATTCCTCTTGCATCTCCAGACATCGTGCCAGAAATGCCTCTCAATATTCCCAGCCGAACAAACATTAAAGGCAGACCCCATACCCTAGAAGCTTAGTCCCAGGATGGACTCATCTGTTTGGAGCTCACAGGAGCAAGCACGGAGCATGTTGTTAGAGAACCAATCCCCATGGGAAGCCATTAGAAAAGGCTTTCAGGCCAGTTTTAGGAATAAAACGTGAATCTACAAAATGTCTCTGTCTTTTCTGTATTCGAAACACGCATTCTGTTATCTACACTGAAGATAATTTCTTTAGGAAGAAGAGCTCATGGAGTGCCCAAGGGCTGACACTTGAGAGTGTCTAAGGTGTGTTTGACCTGCCCACTGGGGTTATGTGGTGGCTGTCCACTCTCCGGTGGGCTCGTCCTCTGCAGCGTCTCTCCTTGCCTTCTATTCAGAGTGTTCGCTTTGTGGGGAAAATAAGGTGAGGTGTAGCTTCGTGGGTCTGTTGTGCCTGTGAAACGTTACTTTCAACCCACTCCAAAAAATTTAAGCCTGCTGAATTCTGTGGCCAGTTGAGAGGATGTGGACAGGGCTTTCTTTTAGTCCCCTGCAGGATTTTCTCTTCTCCTGGAATTAAGCAACGTGGCCTAAAGAAGGCAGTCCCAACAGTGTTCCAGGTTTGGGAATCCATGATTGCATGTTGGGCTGCTAATGTCCTCGCCGTCCTGAATGTGGACACTTCTCAGTCTTGATGTTGGTGGTCGTAGATCCCAAGGATCTTTGGCGCCCATCGAGGCATCTCCGACAACACTGCCCATCACCAATGCACAGAAAAAAATAATAATCTTACCCCGGTGTCAACAGGTATTGTCTCTAATCATGGTTTCCAGGCTGTCTGCACATGGTTGCTTGATGGTGTCCTCTCCAGGAGATACACAGTGTTTTCTAGAGTCTATAACTGCAAATCATGCTGATCTGGAATCCCCGGTACTCACGTCCCTTTGGTTGCAAGAACTCGTGTCCTTCAGAGACTCTCCTTTTCTCCCCCAACGGCTATGGGTCAACATTCAAATTGTGGGTTCTAAGTGTGCTTCTCTCCCCTGGGCCTTTGCTTTGCCCATGGTTCCCTGCCACCTGGAGCACCTACAGTCCAATTCTCCCATAAGCCCTGTCTACACAATTCTCCTATGGTCTCTGTGACATCTTCTCTCTTTCACCGTGGAGTGTGATTTCTAGGATTCAGGTCCATTTATGTCACGTTTCCATTGATGTGGTCATCTTCTGGTTGTGCTGATGGCTGAAGACAGCCCTGGAACTCCCAGACACTTCTGCCATCACCCGCAGTCCAAATGCTCTGCGGACTCTTATGGAGCCATAAGCAAGAAGGCATTCTTTCTCCTTGTGACATGTGGCAGAAATGGAGAGAGCATTGTGCTGTGTCATATCTGTCAGTCAGAGAAGACAAATACTATACGATTTCACTCACTCATGGAAGTAAACAAACATGTGAACAAGCAAGAAAAAGGGACAGAAAATTTGACTCCAACAAGGCACATGATATTTGGAGTTTTTTCCAGGCAGGCAAGTCAGAATCTGCATTTCTAAAATTGGATCAAATGGGACGTCCAATGCAGGAAATGTGGCCGAACAGGATGCAACGTGAGTTTCCATTGTGCTTGCAGGTTAATTGTGATCTGGAATGAGCAGCTTCATATCTCTTAAGATATCATTTTTAGCGTTTTGTGAAACACACACACACACACACACATAAAAGTGTCCCACAGAAGTAAAGGAGCAAATGAGGAACAGCACTCATGGGAGCAAAATTCAGAGAAAATACCATAAAACACAAAAGCTTAGAGAATCAAAGTAACAAACTGTCCAAAATGGATTAGTTAACTCCTTATCTATCAAGAATTAATAAATCATTAATTAAACAACTTTACCTAAAAGACCCTTCCACTGATGTCTGCCAGCAAATTCAAAACCAGAGAGAAAATGCAAATTTCCAAGACACATACACACTACCATGACATGATAATGAGTCATACATATCCGACGTCTCAGGTAATGCCTTTTGAAGCAGCTTTTGAGGATTTGAAGTAGTCCTCAAACATCTCCGAACACACAGAAAGCCAGGTTCAAATCAATTCCCTGATCCACAATTCGAGACAATTTGCAATGTCCAAAGACCCAATCAGATAAGGACCTTAGAGGAAACCAATAATATACAATTTTATTCAGTAAGATAATAAAACTAGAATTCATTTCTCTTCTCTTTCTTTCTTCATCTCCACGTGAAACAGCCTTGTTTGCTTTCTTTTCACTATTTTTTCTTACATTCAGCAAGCCAGCCTTTCATCCATTCTACGTTTCTTGACATATTGTTCCCTGATTCTTAAATTGCATATACCACCAAGAGCTCATCCTCATATAATGCCATACCACCTCCATACCCATTAACCAGTTCCCTCTTTATGGCATGTCTTATCCTCCTGTAACACTCAGCTTGGTCCCCAAAATTCTGAGTCTCACCTGGTGCGTCTCCCTTTCTGACTTCTTCTCCATCCGTTTTCCATTACGACTACTCATGTCCATGGTATTCCTCATGGGCCACCTAGGATTGAAGCCATAGGATATTTCCCTTAGTCTGCTTGCATTTTCATTTGGAAATCATCCTCTTTATCACTATCTTAATAATCATTTTTATCCACTAGCCCTTAATAGGGTATCTCGGCTGACTCCTCAGTGATACTAGAGTGGGAATGGCAGGCCATTGACGTTGGCCGTTCATTTTCATTTAATAAAGAGAGTTGCTCAAGATGGCTCTCCCCGTGATTATGGCATGTAGCATTAACTAATGATGACAAGGAGTGCTGACCAGGGCTCTTTCTTTCGGGGTAGCCATCATGCAGAATTTCACTCTCCATGAAGCCTTTGCAATGGTGCTTAAGGTAATGTCAGGTAGTCAGAGCCTTGATCCCTTAGGACTGGTATTTCAGGACACTAGCAGATAAGAACAGGGACAGCACACACTTTCCCTGTCCTGGCAATTTTCCTGGAATTGTTACTTTCCTTCCCTTCTTCCGTCCATCACCTTCCAAGTTGACCAAGTACCAAAGGCAGACCTTACACCCAAGAAACCATAGGGAACAGAAGCTAAGAATGGTCCCCCTCACCCAAGGATATCAAACCTCCCAGAGACCTAATGGTAGCCAAGAGGCCTCGATGTTGATTGAGATATCTAGAAAGTGCAGAAAATAGAAACACCTTGATCTCTCTGGAGAAATGTTGGTCTAAAGAATGGAATACTGAACAGCGATTTCTTTTCTCTTTGTATAGAATGTGGATGTGGGAAAGAAACAGAAAAGACCACGTGAGTTCGTGATAAGGCTAACAAGGCTCTTTCTTGTTCATTCCCATGACTTTGTACTTAAAGTTTGGGACTCATATGTCATGAGAATGGGATTGCTGCTTCAGTGAAGTAAGATTCTGTGTCATCAAAAATCTCAGAGTTCCTAGCAACCACGCTTCACCAAAACATGCCTAATCACTTGATGTGGCTGGAGTAGTTCTGGGTCAGCCAGGAGAATCAAAATCACTCCAAACGGCTGGAGCTGCCTGGTTATTTCACCAAGACAGTTTGTGAAGCGATTTGGGGTCATCTTCTCCATGGCTGAATTTGTAGTCTGTGGCCTGACTCTCACCACCACCCGTCTGAACTCCTGAGAAGGGCAAGATTAACCAATTCCATCTTACCCACATAAGGTCAAGAAAGAGTGAGGTGTACAAGCGGCCTCACATGGGGAAGTTGACGCCATACACATGTTCATGGTCCTCACACCCTATCAGGATGCTTCTCACCAGGAAAACGGCCCCACGCACTCCGAGGAAATTTCCGAGTTAACACCCTCCACCATGCCAAAGACATGTCTGGAGTCTTCAACAGTGAGGACATGATTTATTCTTGCATCTCCAGAAATCGTGCCATAAATGCCTCCCAATTTTACCAGATTGAAAAAAAAAAAAAACATTAAATTCAGACACTATACCCTAGATGCTTATGGCCAGGAGGGACTCATCTGTTTGGAGCTCACAGGAGAAAGCACAGGGCATGTTACAAGAGAACCAATCCCCATGTGAAGCCTTCTGAAAAGGCTTTCAGTCCAGTTTCAAGAATACAACTTGAATGTACAAAATGTCTCTACTTTCTCTGTATTCGAAATGTGCATTCTGTAATCTACACTGAAGATAATTACTTTACGGGAAGAGCTCATGGTGTGCACAAGTGCTGGCACTTGAAAGAGTCCCAGGTGTGTGTTCCATGCCCTCTGGTGTTGTGTTCTGGCTGTCCACTATCCTGTTGGCTCATCCTTTGCAGAACCTCTCGTTCCTTCCATGCAGAGGGTTTGGTGTCTGGGCCAAATATGGTGTGCCTGTGAAACGTGACTTTCAACCCACTCCCCAAAACTTAAGGCCTGCTGAATTCTGTAGCCAGGTGAGATGAGGTGGGCAGGGCTTCCTTCTAGTCCCTGCAGGATTCTCTGTTCTCCTGGGACTAAGCAACGTGGCCTGAAGAAGGCAGTCCCAACAGCGTTCCAGGTTTGGGATTCCATTATTGCAGGTTGGGCAGTGAATGTCCTCACCATCCTGTCTGTGGCCACTTCTCAGTCTGGATGCTGGCGGTCGTGTTGCCCAAGTATCTTTGGAGCCCATCGAGGCATCTCCACCAACACTGCCTATCATGATTTCACCCAAAGAAATAATAATCTTTCCACAGTGTCAAAAGCATTACTCTCTGATCATGGTTTCTAGGCTGTTTGCCCCTCGTTGCCTGCTGTTGCCCTCTCCAGGAGATACACAGTGTTCTCTGGAGTCTACATCTGCAATGCATGCTGATCTGGAATCCCCCAGCCTCAAGACCCTTGGGTTGAAAGAACTCATTTCATTCAATCACTCTCCTTTTCTCCGACAACAGCTATGGGTCAACAATCAAATTGGGGGTTCTAAGTGTGCTCCACTACCCTGGGTCTTTGTCTTTGGCCATTGCTCCCTGCCCTATGAAGTACCAACCATCCAATTCTCCCATAAGCCCTGTCTAAACCCTTCCCCCATGGTCTCTGTGACTTCTTCTCTCTTTCACTTGTGGAGGGCGATTTCTAGGCTTCAGGTCCGTTTATGCCATGTTTCCATTGATGTGGTCATCTTCTGCTTGTGCTGATGGCTAAGACAAGCCTGAGCTCGCAGACAACTCTACAGTCTCCCTGTCTTTCAGATGCATGGTGGACTCTTATGGAGCCATAAGCAAGAAGGCATTCTTGCTCCTTGTGACATGTGGCAAAAAGGGAGAGAGCATTGGACTGTGTCATATCTCTCAGTCACGGAACGACAATTACCATACAATTTCACTCACTCATGGAAGTAAAGAAACATGGGGAAAGCAAGAAAAAGGGACAGGCAATTACTCTAACCAGGCACACAAAGTTTGGTCTTTGTTCCAGGCAGGCTAGTCAGAATCTGCGTATCTAAATGTGGATCAAATGGGATGTGGATCAAATGGGACTTTCAATACAGGAAATGTGGCTGAACGGGATGTAATGTGAGTTTCCAATGTGTTTGAAGGTGAAATGTGATCTGAAATAGAGCAGATTCATATCTCTTAAAATATCATTTTTAGTGTTTTGTGAAACACACACACACTCACTCACAGACACAGACACAGACACACACACACACTCTTAAAAGACTCCACAGAAGTTAGGGAGCAAGAGAGGAAAACACTCACCGAAGCAAAATTCAGAGAAAATACCATAAAAAAACAAAAGCTTAGAATATTGAAGTAACAAACCGTCCAAACTGGATAAGGTAACTACTTACCTATCAAGAATTAATTAAGTAAGTAAGTAAGAATGTAATAAGTAAATAAATAATTAATTAAACAACCTTACCTAAAAGACCTCTCCACGCAAGTCTTATAGCAAATCCAATACTGGAGAAAAAAGGATAAATTCCAAGACACATATGCACTACCATGACAAGATCAAGAGTCCTACATATCTGACATCTCAGGTGTTGACAAAAGGTTTGGAAGCAGTCTCAAACATGCCCAACACTCTGAAAGCCAGGTTCAAATCAATTCCCTGATCCACAATTCGAGACATTTAATGGTAATGTCGGCTCTTCTCATCTATTCCCAAAATATAGGAAGAGGGAAGACTCTAATTTACCATGCCCAAAGACCCAATTCAGATAAGGACCATATAGAAACCAATAGCATACAATGTAATCTTTACAATAATAAAACTAGAATTCATTTCTCTTCTCTTTCTTTCTTCATCTCCATGTGAAACGGCCTGTTTTGCTTTATATTCACTATTTTTCTTATATTCGGCAAGCCAGCATTTCATCCATCCTACGTTTTTTAATATAGTGTTCCTATATTATTTAATTGCATATACCACCAAGTACACATCCTCATATAATGCCACACCACCTCCATACCCATTTACCAGTTCCCTCTTTATGGCAGGACTTATCATCCTGTAACCCACAGCTTGGTCCCCAAAGTCCTGAGTCTCTCCTTGTGTGACAACCTGTCTTACTTCTCTTTCCGTTTTCCTCTCTGGAAGAGAGCAGCTTCATATCTCTTAAAATCTCATTTTCAGCGTTTTATGAAACACACAGGCACACACACACACACACACACACACTTAAAAGTGCCCTACAGAGGTTAGCGAGCAAGTGAGGAATAGGAGTCATGGAAGCAAAATTCAGAGAAAATACCATAAAAAACAAAAGCTTAGAGAATCAAAGTAACAAACCATTCAAACTAGATAAGTTAACTCCTTACCTATCAAGAATTAATTAAATAATAACCTTAACTAAAACACCCTACACACAAGTATGCCAGCATATCCAATACCGGAGAGAAAAGGATAAATTCCAAGATACATACGCTCTACGATGACAATATCAAGAGTCATATATATCTGACGTCTCAGGTTATGAATTGTGAAGCACCTTTAGAGGCTTTTGAAGCAGTCCTCAAACATCTCCCAACACACAGAATGCCAGGTTCAAATCAAATACCTGGACCACAATTCGATACATTCAATGGAAATGTCACGGTTTCTCATCTATTCCCAAATTGTTGGAAGAGGGAAATCTCTAATTTACAATGTCCAAAGACCCAAGTCAGATACGACCTTATAGGAAACCAATTGCATACAATTTTTATCAGTAAGATAATAAAAGGAGAATTCATTTCTCTTCTCTTTCTTTCTTCATCTCCATGTGAAACGACCTGTTTTGCTTTCTATTCACCTTTTTTTCTTATATTCTGCCAGCCAGTCTTTAATACACCCTCGTTTATAGACATAGTGTGCCCCGATTCTTTAATTGCACATACCACCAAGTGCTCATCCTCATATAATTGCACACCAACTCCATACCCATTATCCAGTTCCCTCTTTATGGCATGTCTTATACTCCGGTAGCCCCCAGCTTGGTCCCCAATGTCATGAGTCTCTCCCGGTGCATCTCCCTGTCTGACTTCTTCTCCTTCCGTTTTCCCTTACTACTACTCATGTCCATGGTATTCCTCGGGGGCCACATATGAGTTAAGCCATAGGATATTTCCCTTGTTCTGCTTGCATTTTCATTTGGATATCATCTTCTTTATCATCATATTCATAATCATCTTTATCCACTAGCCCTTCAAAGGTTATCTCGGCTCCTTCCACAGTGATGCTAGAGGGGGCAAGGCAGGCCATCGATGTTGGCCATTCATTTTCATCTGAATAAAGAGAGTTGCTCAACATGTCTCTCCCCATGACTATGGCATGTAGCCTTAACTAATGATGACAAGGAATGCTGACCATGGCTCTTTCTTTAGGGGTAGGGATCATGTAGAGTTTCAATCTAAATGAAGTCTTTGCAACGGTTTTTAAGGTAATGTCAGGTAGACAGAGCATTC
Source organism: Meles meles (assembly GCF_922984935.1). Lineage (NCBI taxonomy): Eukaryota > Metazoa > Chordata > Mammalia > Carnivora > Mustelidae > Meles > Meles meles. Next base: position 32,476,684 of record NC_060088.1, on the reverse strand, counting down.
ACCCCTTGGGACTGGTGATTCTGGACACTGGTAGATAATGATACGGACAGCAGAACACATCCCTGCCCTGGTAATTTTCTTGGATTGTGATTTTCCTTCACTTCTTCGTTTCCTCAACTTCCAAGCTGACCAAGCACCAAAGGCACACCTTACACCCGAGAAACCATAGGGAACAAAAGCTATGAATGGACCCTCTCACCCCAGGTTATCCAAACTCCCAGAGACCTAATGGTAGCCAAGTGGCCTCGCTCCAGATTGAGATCCCTAGAAATTGCAGTGGAAATAGGAAAGCCTTGCTCTCTCTGGAGAAATGTTGGTCTAAAGAATGGTATACAGAACATCGTTTTCTTTTCTCTTTGTATAGAAAGTGAAAGTGAGAAAGAAAGAGAAAAGACCACCTGAGTTCATGATCAGGCAAAAGGGCTCTTTCTTGTTCCTTCCCAGGTCTTTTGACTTAAAGCCATCGGACTCATATGTCATGAGAATGAGATTGCTGCTTCAGTGAAGTCAGGTTCTGTGATGTCACAAAGCTCCGAGGTCCTAGCAGCCACTCCTCACCAAACCATGCTTCATCACTTCACCATGTTGGAGTAGTTCTGGATCAGCCAGGAGTATCAAAATCACTCCAAACTGCTGAAGAAGTCTGGTTATTTCCCCAAGACAGTTTGTGAAGCAATTTGGGGTCATCTCCTCCATGGCCGAATTTGTAGTGTTTGGATGTGACTGTCACTACCACCCAACTCGACTCCGGAGAAGGGCAAGAATCCACAATTCCATCTTACCCACGGAAGGTCAAGAAAGAGTCAGGAGTACAAGCAGCCTCACACGTGGAACTCCACTCCATACACATGGTCATGGTCCTCACATCTTATCAGGATGCTTCTGTCCAGGAAAAGCGCCCCCAACGCTAAGAGGGAAGCTCAGAGTTAACACCCCCAACCCTACCAAAGACATTTCTGGAGTCTTCAACGGTGAGGACAGGAGTTCTTCTTGCATCTCCAGAAATCGTGCCATAAATGCCTCCCAAATTTCCCACCTGACTAAATATTAAAGGCAGACCCTACACCCTAGAATCTTAGGCCCAGGACGGACTCATCTGTTTAGAACACACAGGCGCAAGGACAGAGCATGTTGGAAGAGAACCATTCCCCAGGCGAAGCCATCGGAACTGGCTTTCAGGCCAGTTTCTGGAATACAACGTGAATCTACAAAAGGTCTCTGTCTTCTCTGTATTTGAAACACGCCTTCTGTTATGTACCCTGAAGATAATTTCTTTAGGAAGAAGTGCTCCTGGAGTGCCCAAGAGCTATCACTTGAGAGAGACTCAGGTGTGTGTGACATGCCCTCTGGTGTTGTGTTGTGGCTGTCCACTCTCCTGTGGGCTCGTCCTCTGCAGAGGCTCTCCTAGCCTTCCATTCAAAGCGTGTGGTGTCTGAGCCAAATATGTTGAGTTTAAGCTTCGTGGGTGTGGTGTGCCTGTGAAACGTGAAATTAAACCCACTCCACAAAACTTAAGGCCTGCTGAATTATGTGACCAGGTGAGAGGATGTGGGCAGGGCTTTCTTCTAGTCCCCTGCAGGATTTCCTGTTCTCCTGGGACTAAGCAACATGGCCTGAAGAAGGCAGTCCCAACAGTCTTCCAGGCTGGGATTCTATGATTGCAGTTGGGCAGCTAATGTCCTCTCGGTCCTGCCTGTGGCCACTTCTCAGTCTTGATGCTGGCGGTTGTAGAGCCCAAGTATCTTTGGAGCCCATCGAGGCATCTCCACCAACACTGCCCATCACGAATGCCCACAAAGAAATAACAATTTTACCAAGGTTTCAACAGCCTATGTCTGCAAAGCATGCTGATTTGGAATCCTCCGGCCTCAAGACCCTTAGGTTGCAAGAACTCGTTTCATCCAGACACTCTCCATTTTCTCAGCCAACACCTATGGGTCAACATTCAAATTGTGGGTTCTAAGGTGCTCCTCTCCCCTGGGCCTTTTTGTCTTTGGCCATGGCTCCCTGCCCTCTGAAGCAAAAACCGTCCAATTCCCCCATAAGCCCTGTCTAAACAATTCTCCCATGGTCTCTGTGACTTCTTCTGTCTCTCAATGTTGAGTGTGATTTCTAGGCTTCGGTCCATTTATGCCATATTTCCATTGATGTGGTCATCTTCTGGTGGTGCTGATGGCTGAAGACAAACCTAGAGCTCCCAGACACTTCTATAGTCTCCCTGTCCTCCAGATGCACTGCGGACTCTTATGGAGCCATAAGCAAGGAAGCATTCTTGCTCCTTGTGACATGTGGTGGAAAGCGAGAGAGGATTGGGCTGTGTCATATCTTTCAGTCACAGAAAGACATCTACCATACGATTTTACTCACTCATGGGAGTAAATTCCATGTGAAAAAGCAAGAAAAAGGGACAGGCAATTAGACTCCAACAAGGCACACAAAATTTGGTGTTTGTCCCAGGCAGGCTAGTCAGAATGTGCCTTTCTAAATGTGGATCAAATGGGACATTCAATGCAGGAAATGTGGCCGAACGGGATGTAAAATGAGTTTCCACAGTGCTTGAAGGTGAATTGTGATCCGGAATAGAGCCACTTCATATCTCCTAAAATATCACTTTTTTTTTTGTTTTGTGAAACACACACACACACACACACACACACACACACACACACACACACACACACACACACACACACAAGAGTCCCACAGAATTTATGGAGCAAGTGAGGAATAGGAGTCATGGAAGTAAAATTCAGAGAAAGTAACATAAAGAACAAAAGCTTAGAGACTCAAAGTATCAAACCATCCAATCTGGATACGTTAACTCCTTACCCTTCAAGAATTAATTAATTAATTTAAATTAATTAGTTTAAATTAATTACACTAAACAACTTACCTAAAGACACCTACATACAACTCTGCCAGAAAATCCAATACCGGAGAGAAAAGGATAAATTCCAAGACACATACGCACAACCATGACAAGATCATGAGTCATACATATCTGACATCTTAGGTGTTGACGAAAGCTTTTAAAGCAGTCCTCAAACATCTCCAAACACACAGAATGCCAGGTTCCAATCAATTCCCTGGTCCACAATTCGAGACATTTAATGGTAATGTCGGCTTTTCTCATCTATTCCCAATATGTAGAAAGGGGCAAGACTCTAATTGACAAAACTTAAGGCCTGCTGAACTCTGTGGCCAGGTGAGAGGATGTGGGCAGGGCTTTCTTCTAGTCCCCTGCAGGATTTCCTGTTCTCCTGGGACTAAGCAACGTGGCCTGAAGAAGGCAGTCCCAACAGTCTTCCAGGTTTGGGATTCCGTGATTGCAGGTTGGGCAGCTAATGTCCTCAACGTTCTGCCTGCGGCCACTTCTCAGTCTTGATGCTGGTGGTTGTAGAGCCCAAGTATCTTTTGTGCCCATCGAGGCATCTCCACCAACACTGCCCATCACGAACGCACACAAAGAAATCATAATCTTACCACGGTGTCAACAGGTATTGTCTCTGATCACGGTTTCCAGGCTGTCTGTACCTGGTTGCTTGCTGGTGTCCTCTGCAGGAGATACACAGTGTTCTCTGGAGTCTATGTCTGCTAAGCATGAGGATCTGGACTCCCCCGGCCTCAAGACCCAAGTCTGGCACTTGTGAGAATCTCAGGGGTGTGTGATATGCCCTGTGGGTTTGTGTGGTGGCTGTCCACTCTCCTGTGGGCATGTTTTCTGCACAGTCTCTCCATGCCTTCCATTCTGAGTGTGTGGTGTCTGTGCCAAATATTGTGAGGTTAAGCTTCGTGGGTCTGCTGTGCCTGTGAAACGTGACTTTCAACCCACTCCCCAAACTTAAGGCCTGCTGAAATCTGTGGACAGGTGAGAGGCTGTGAGCAGGGCTTTCTTCTAGTCCCCTGCAGGATTTTCTGTTTTCCTGGGACAAAGCAACATGGCCTGAAGAAGGCAGTCCCAACAGTGTTTCAGGTTTGGGATTCCGTGATTGCATGTTGGGCAGTTAATGTCCTCAGTGTCCTGCCTGTGGCCACTTCTCAGGCTTGATGCTGGCAGTCATAGAGCCCGGTATCTTTGGCGCCCATTGAGGCATCTCCACCCACAATGCCCATCACCAATGCACACAAAGGAATAATAATCTTACTACGGTGTCAACAGGTATTGTCTCTGATCATGGTTTCCAGGCTGTCTACACCTGGTTTCTTGCTGGGGCCCTCTCCAGGAGATACACAGTGTTCTCTGGAGTCTATGTCCGCAAATCATGCTGATCTGGAATCCCCGGGCCTCAAGTTCTTGGATTGCAAGAACTCGTGTCATTCAGACACTCTCCATTTCTCCGCCAACAGCTATGGTTCAACATTCAATCTGTGAGTTCTAGTGTGCTTCACTCCCCTGGGCCTTTGTCTTTGGCCATGGCTCCCTGCCCTCTGACGCACCAACCGTCCAGTTCTCCCATAAGCTCGGTCTACACACTTCTCCTATGGTCTCTGTGACTTCTTCTCTCTTTCGCTCTGGAATGTGATTTCTAAGCTTCAGGTCCATTTATGCCATATTTCCATTGATGTGGTCATCTTCTGGTTGTGCTGATGGCTGAAGACAAGCCTGAGCTCGCAGACAATTCTATCGTCTCACGGTCTTCCAGGTGCACTGCGTTCCCTTATGGAGCAATAAGTAAGAAGGCATGCTTGTTCCTTGTGACATGTGGCAGAAAGGGAGAGAGCATTGGGCCGTGTCATATCTGTCAGTCACAGAAAGACAAAGACCATACGATTTCACTCACTCATGGAAGTAAAGAAACATGTGAAAAAGCAAGAAAAAGAGACAGGAAGATAGACTCTAAGCAGGCACACAAAATTTGGTGTTTTTTTTTCAGGCAGGCTAGTCAGAAACTGCCGTTCTAAAAGTGGATCAAATGGTACATTCAATGCAGGAAATGTGGCCGAACAGGATGTAACATGAGTTTCCACTGTGTTTGACGGGAAACATGAAGATCTGGACTCCTCCGGCCTCAAGACCCAAGTCTGGCCCTTGTGAGAATTTCAGGGGTGTGTGATATGCCCTGTGGGTTTGTGTGGTGGCTGTTCACTCTCCTGTGGGCTTGTTTTCTGGACAGTCTCTCCATGCCTTCCATTCTGAGTGTGTGGTGTCTGTGCCAAATATTGTGAGGTTAAGCTTCGTGGGTCTGCTGTGCCTGTGAAACGTGACTTTCAACCCATTCCCCAAAACTTAAGGCCTGCTGAAATCTGTGGACAGGTGAGAGGCTGTGAGCAGGGCTTTCTTCTAGTCCCCTGCAGGATTTTCTGTTTTCCTGGGACAAAGCAACATGGCCTGAAGAAGGCAGTCCCAACAGTGTTTCAGGTTTGGGATTCCGTGATTGCATGTTGGGCAGTTAATTTCCTCAGTGTCCTGCCTGTGGCCACTTCTCAGTCTTGATGCAGGTGGTCGTAGAGCCCAAGTATCGTTGGCGCCCATCAAGGCATCTCCAACAACACTGCCCATCAATGCACACATAGAAATAATAATCGTTCCACGGTGTCAACAGTTATTTTATCTAATCATGGTTTCCAGGCTTTCTGCACCTGCTTGCTTGCTGGTGTCCTCTCCAGGAGATACACAGTGTTCTCTGGAGTCTATGTTGGCAAAACATATTTATATTGAATCCCCGGTCCTCAAGACCCTTGGGTTGCAAGAACTCATGTCCTTGAGACTCTCTCCATTTCTCCGCCAACAGCTATGGGTAAACATACAAATTGTCGTTTCTAAGTGTGCTCCTCTCCCCTGGTCCTTTGTCTTCGGCCATGGCTCCCTGCCCTCTGAAGCACCAACCATCCAATTCTCCCATAAGCCATGTCTACACAATTCTCCCATGGTCTCTGTGACTTCTTCTCTCTTTCATTGTAGAGTGTGATTTCTATGCTTCTGGTCCATTTATGCCATGTTTCCATTAATGTGGTCATCTTCTGGTTTTGCTGATGGCTGAAGACAAGCCTGGAGCTCATAGACATTTCTACCATCTCCCTGTCCTCCAAATGCACTGCGGATTCATATGGAGCCATAAGGAAGAAGGCATTCTTGCTCCTTGTGACATGTGGTGGACAGGGAGAGAGCATTGGGCTGTGTCATATCTGTCAGTCACAGAAAGACAACTACCATACGATTTCACTCACTCATGGAAGTAAAGAAACATGTGAAAAAGCATGAAAAAGGGACTGGCAATAAGACACTAACCAGGTACCCAAAATTTGGTGTTTGTGCCAGGCAGGCTAGTCCGAATCTGCGTTTCTAAATGTGGTTCAAATGGGACAATCAATGCAGGAAATGTGGAAGAACAGGATGTAATGTGAGTTTCCCCTGTTTTTGAAGGTGAATTGTGATCTGGAATAGAGCAGCTTCAAATCTCTTAAAAAATCATTTTTAGCGTTTTGTGAAACAAACACACACACACACACACACACACACACACACAAACAACCACACACACACACACACTTAAAAGAGTCCCACAGAAGTTAGGAACCAAGTGAGGAATAGCACTCTTGGAAGCAAAATTCAGAGAAAATGCCAAAAAAAAAAAATGCTTAGAGAATCAAAGTAGCAAATCATCCAAACTGGATAAATTAACTACTTACCTTTCAAGAATTAATTAATTAATTAATTAATTAAACAACCATACCTAAAGACGCCTACACACAAGTATGCCAGAAAATCCAATACTGGAGGGAAAAGGATAAATTCCAAGACACATACGCACTACCAAGACGTATCTATCACATGATACACACTTGATATCTATCACTTGATATGCACTTGATATCTATCACTTGATACGCACTATCAAGATCATGAGTCATACATATCTGACATCTCAGGTAATGACGAAAGCTTTAAAGCAGTCCTCAAACATCTCTCAACACACAGAAAGCCAAGTTCAAATCAGTTCTCTGGTCCACAATTCGAGACATTTAATGGTCATATCAGCTTTTCTCATATATTCCCAAATTGTAGGAAGAGGGAAGTCTCTAATTTCCAATCTCCAAAGAGTCCATTCAGATAAGGACCTTATAGGAAACCAATTGCATACAATTTTAATCTGTAAGATAATAAAACTAGAATTCATTTCTTTTCTTTCCTTCTTCATCTCCATGAGAAACGACCTGTTTTCCTTTCTATTCACTATTTTTTCTTATATTCGGCAAGCCAGCCTTTCATCCATCCTATGTTTTTTGACATAGTGTACCCTGATTCTTTAATTGCATATACCACCAAGTGCTCATCCTCATATAATACCACACCACCTCAATACCCATTATCCATTTCACTCTTTATCGCATGTCTTATCCTCCTCTAACCCTCAGCTTGGTCCCCAATGTCCTGAGTCTCTCCTGGTGCGTCTCCCTATCTGACTTCTACTCCTTTCGTTTTCCCTTACTACTACTAATGTCCATGGTATTCCCCATGGGCCACATACGAGTGAAGCGATGAGATATTTCCCTTGGTCTGCTAGTTTTCTCATTTGGGTCTTTCATAGATAGATTTTATGAAGTTCAGGAATGTTCCCTCTATCCCTATACTTTGAAGCGTTTTCATCAGGAACGGATGCTGGATTTTGTCAAATGCTTTTTCTGCATCAATGGAGAAGACCATGTGTTTCTTCTCTCTTCTCTTATTGATTTGTCCTATCACATTGATTTATTTGCGAATGTTGAACCAACCTTGCAACCCAGGGATGAATCCCACCTGGTCATGGTGGATAATCTTTTGAATGTGCTGCTGGATCCTGTTTGCTAGGATCTTGTTGAGAATCTTTGCATCCATATTCATCAGTGATATTGGTCTGAAATTCTCCTTTTTGGTAGGGTCTTTGCCTGGTTTGGGGATCAGGGTAATGCTGGCTTCATAAAAAGAGTCTGGAAGTTTTCCTTCTGCTTCAAGTTTTTGGAACAGCTTCAGGAGAATTGGTGTTATTTCTTCTTTGAAAGTTTGGTAGAATTCCCCAGGGAATCCGTCAGGTCATGGGCTCTTGATTTTTTGGAGATTTGTGATCACTGCTTCAATATCATTACTAGATATTGGTCTATTCAGGTTGTCAATTTCTTCCTGGTTCAATTTTGGGCGTTTGTAGCTTTCCAGGAATGCATCCATTTCATCTAGGTTGCTTAGCTTATTGGCATATAACTGTTGGTAATAATTTCTGATGATTGTTTCTATTTCCTTGGTGTTAGTTGTGATCGCTCCCTTTTCATTCATAATTTTATTAATTTGGGCTTTCTCTCTTTTCTTTTGGATTAGTGTGTCAATGGTTTATCGATCTTATTGATTCTTTCAAAAAACCAGCTTCTAGTTTCTTTGATACGTTTTACTGTATCTCTCATTTCTACCTCATTGATCTTTGCTCTAATCTTGATTATTTCCCTTCTTGAGTGTGGAGTTTGTTTGATTTGTTGTTGATTCTCCATTTCTTTAAGGTGTAGAGACAGCTGGTGTATTCTGGATTTTTCAATGTTTTTGAGGGAGGCTTGGATGGCTATGTATTTCCCCCTTAGAACCACCTTTGCTGTATCCCATAGGTTTTGGACCGAAGTGTCTTCATTCTCACTGGTTTCCAGGAATTGCGTAAGTTCATCTTTGATCTCCTGTTTGATCCAAGCATTCTTAAGCAAGGTGGTCTTTAGCTTCCAGGTGTTTGATTTCCTTCTGAAATTTTCCTTGTGATTGAGTTCCAGTTTCAAAGCATTGTGATCTGAGAATATACAGGGAATAATGTCATTCTTTTGGTATCGGTTGAGTCCTGTTTTGTGACCCAGTATGTGGTCTATTCTGGAGAAGGTTCCATGTGCACTTGAGAAGATGAGTATTATGTAGTTTTAGGGTGGAATGTTCTGTATATGTCTATGAGGTCCATCTGGTCCAATGTTTCATTCAATGCTCTTATTTCTTTATTAATTTTCTGCTTCGATGATCTGTCTATTTCTGAGAGAGGCGTATTAATCTCCTACTATCATTGTATTCATATCAATATGACTCTTTATCTTGATTAATAGTTTTCTTATGTAATTGGGTGATCCCATATTGGGGACATAGATCTTCACAATTGTTAGATTATCGTGGTGGATAGTCCCTTTAAGAATTATATAGTGTCCTTCTGTATCTCTGACTACAGTCTTTAGATTAAAATCTAATTTATCTGATATGAGAATTGCTACCCTGGCCTTCTTTTGAGGCCCATTGGCATGAAAGATGCTTCTCCATCCCTTCACTTTCAGTCTGGGTGTATCCTTAGGTTCAAAATGGGTCTCTTGTAGACAAAATATGGATGGGTCCTGTCGTTTTATCCAATATGCAATCCTGTGTGGTTTTATGGGCACATTTAGGCAATTCACATTGAGAGTGATTATTGAGAGATAGGTTTTTTTTGACATCGTGTTGCCTTTGAAGATTTTATGTCTGTAGATTGTTTCTATATTTCTGTTCAATGATATTCTTAGGATTTTTTCTCTTTTATAGGACCCCCCTTAATATTTCCTGCAGTGTCGGCTTGGTGGTTGCATAGTCTTTTAAGCCTTGCCAGTCTTGGAAACTCTTTATCTCTCCATCCACTTTAAATGTCAGTCTTGCTGGATAGAGTATTCTTGGTTGCATGTTCTTCTCATTTAGTACTCTGAATATATTTTGTCAGCCCTTCCTAGCTTGCCAGGTCTCTGTGGAAAGTTCTGACGTTATTCTAAGGGGCTTTCCTCTGTATGTAAGGAGCTTCTTTGTCCTACACTACCAGATAAGGACACGGACAGCACAATGCATCCCTGCACTGGCATTATTCCTGGAATTGTGACTTTCCTTCCCTTCTTACTTCCCTCGCCTTCCAAGCTGACCAAGCAACAACGGAAGGCCTTACACCCGAGAATCCATAGGGAACAGAAGCTAAGAATGGACACTCTCAACCAAGGCTATCCAACCCCCCAGAGACCTAATGTTAGCCAAGAGGCCTCGCTGTTGATTGAGATCTCTAGAAATTGCAGTGGAAATAGGAACACCTTGCTCTCTCTGGAGAAATGTTGGTCTAATGATGGGTATACAGAACATCATTTTATTTTCTCTTTGTATAGAAAGTGGAAGTGAGAAAGAAACAGAAAAGACCACCTGAGTTCATGATCAGGCTAACAGGGCTCTTTCTTGTTCCATCCCAGGTCTTTCTAATTAAAGGCATAGGACTCATATGTCATGAGAATGGGATTGCTGCTTCAGTGGAGTCAGCTTCTGTGACGTCACAAAGCTCTGAGGTCCTAGGAACCACTCCTCACCAAACCATGCCTCATCACTTCACCTGGCTGGAGTAGTCCTGGGTCAGCCAGGTTTATCAAAATCACTTCAAACTGCAGGAGCCACCTGGGTATTTCCCCAAGACGGTTTGTGAAACGATTTGGGGTCACCTTCTCCATGGCCGACTTTGTAGTCTTTGGCCGTGACTGCCACAAACACATCTGGACTCCTGAGAAGGGCAAGAATCCACAATTCCATCTCACCCATGTAACGTCAAGAAAGAGTCAGGAGTACAAGCAGCCTCATATGGGGAACTCCAGGCAATACACATGTTGATGGTCCTTACACCCTATCAGGAAATGGGCCCCCTGCCCTCCGAGGAAACAAAGAGTTAACACCCACAACCATACCAAAGACATGTCTGGAGTCTTCAACAGTGAGGACACGAGTTCTTCTTGCATCTCCAGAAATCGTGCCATAAATGCCTCCCCATTTTCCCAGCTGACCAAACATTAAAGGCAGACCCTACACCCTAGAAGCTTAGGCCCAGGATGGACTCATCTGTTTGGAGCTCACAGGAGCAAGCACGGAGCATGTTGGAAGAGAACCAATCCCCTTTGGAAGCCATCAGAAAAGGCTTTTGGCCAGTTTCAGGAATACAACATGAATCTACAAAAGGTCTCTGTTTTCTCTGTATTCGAAACAAGCATTCTGTTAACTACCCTGAAGATAATTTCTTTAGGAAGAAGAGCTCATGGAGTCCTCAAGGGCTGGCACTTGAGAGAGTCTCAGGTGTGTGTGACATGCCCTCTGATGTTCTGTTGTGGCTGTCCACTCTCCTGTGTGCTCGTCCTCTGCAGAGGCTCTCCTTGCCTTCCATTCAGAGTGTTTGGTGTCTGGGCCAAATACGGTGAGATTAAGCTTCGTGGGTCTGGTGTGCCTGTGAAACGTGACTTTCAACCCACTTCCCAAAACTTAAAGCCTGCTGAATTCTGTAGCCAGGTGAGAAGATGTGGTCAGGGTTTTCTTCTAGTCCCCTGAAGGATTTTCTGTTCTCCAGGGACTAAGCAACGTGGCCTGAAGAAGGCAGTCGCAACAGTGTTCCAGCTTTGGGAATCCATGATTGCAGGTTGGGCAGCTAATATCCTCACCGTCCTCTCTGAGGCCTCTTCTCAGTCTTGATGCTGGCAGTCATAGAGCCCAAGTATCTTTTTTTTTTTTGCCTTATTTTTTTTTTAATAGCATAACAGTGTTCATTGTTTTGGCATCACACTCAGTGCTCCATGCAGTACGTGCCCTCCCTATTACCCACCACCTGGTTTCTCAACCTCCCACACCACGCCCCTTCAAAACCCTCTGGTTGTTTTTCAGAGTCCATAGTCTCTCATGGTTCCTCTTCCCTTCCAATTTCCCTCAACTCCCTGTCCTCTCCATCTCCCCATGTCCTCCATGTTCTTTGTTATGCTCCACAAATAAGTGAGACCATATGATACTTGACTCTCTCTGCTTGACTTATTTCACTCAGCATAATCTCTTCCAGTCCCGTCCATGTTGCTACAAAAGTTGGGTATTCCTCCTTTCTGATGAAGGGATAATACTCCATTGTGTACATGTAACATATCTTCCTTATCCATTCATCCATTGAAGGGCATCTTGGTTCTTTCCACAGTTTGGCAAACGTAGCCATTGCCTCAATAAACATTGCATCTTTGGGGTAATGAAATAAACATCTTTGGGGTAAATACCTAGCAGTGCAATTGCAGGGTCATAGGGAAGCTCTATTCTTAATTTTTTTAGGAATCTCCACACAGTTCTCCAAAGTGGCTGCACTAACTTGCATTACCAAAAACAGTTTAAGAGTGTTCCCATTCCTCCACATCTTTCCAACACTCATTGTTTCCTGTCTTGCTAATTTTGGCCATTCTATCTGGTGTTGTTTTAACTTGAATCTCCCTGATCGCTAGTGATAATGAATATTTTTTCATATTTCTGATAGCCATTTGTATGTCTTCATTGGAGAAGTGTCTGTTCATAACTTCTGCCCATTTTTTATCGGATTATCTATTTTATGTGTGTTAAGTTTGAGTTCTTTATAGATCCTGGATATCAAACTTTTGCCTGTACTGTCATTTGCAAATGTCTTCTCCCATTCCGTGGGTTGCCTTTTTATATGGTTGACTGTTTCCTTTGCTGTGCAGAAGCTTTTGATCTTGATGAAGTCTCAAAAGTTCATTTCCACTTTTGTTTCCTTGGCCTTTGGAGATATATATTGAAAGAAGTTGCTGTGGCTGATATCAAAGAGGTTACTGCCTATGTTCTCCTCGAGGATGCTGATGGATTCCTGTTTCACGTTGAGGACTTTTATCCATTTAGAGTTTATCTTTGTGTACGGTGTAAGATAATAGTTGAGTTTCATTCTTCTACATATTGCTGTCCAGTTTTCCCAGCACCATTTGTAGAAGAGACTGTGTTTTTTCCATTGTATATTTTTTCCTGTTTTGTCAAAGATTATTTGACTATAGAGTTGAGAGCCCCAGTATCTTTGGTGCTCATCGAGGCATCTCCAGCACACTGCCCATCACAAATGCACACAAAGAAATAATAATCTTACCAAGGTGTCACCAGGTATTGTCTCTGATCATGGTTTCCAGCCTGTCTGCACTTGGTTGCTCTCTGGTGTCCTCTCCAGGAGATACTCAGTGTTCTCTGGAGTCTATGTCTGCAATGCATGCTGATCTGGAATCCCAGGACCTCAATACCCTTGGGTTGAAAGAACTCGGGTCCTTCAGACACTCACCTTTCTTTCTCCGCCAACAGTTATTGGTCAACATTTAAATTGTGGGCTCTAAGTGTGCTCCTCTCCCCTGAGCCTTTGTCTTTGGCCAGGGCTCCTACGCTCAGAAGAAGCAACCGTATAATTCTCCAATAAGCCTTGTCTACACCCTTCTCCCATGGTCTCTGTGACTTCTTCTCTCTTTCGCTGTGGAGTGTGATTTCTAGGCTTCTGGTCCATTTATGCCATGTTTCCATTGATGTGGTCATCTTCTGATTGTGCTTATGGCTAAAGAAAAGCCTGGAGCTCCCAGACATTTCTACCATCTCTCTTTCCTCCAAATTCTCTGCATACTCTTAGGAGCCATAAAAAAGAAATCATTCTTGCTCCTTGCAACATGTGACAGAAAGTGAGAGAGCATTGGGCTGGGTCATCTCTGTCAGTCACAGAAAGACAAATCCCTTACGATTACACTCATTCTTGGAAGTAAGGAAACATATGAAAAAGCAAGAAAAAGGGACAGGCAATTAGAATCTAGCCAGGCACACAAAATTTGGTGTTTGTTCCAGGCAGGCTAGTCAGAATCTGCGTTTCTAATAGTGGATAAAATGTGACATTCAATGCAGGAAATTTTGATGAATGGGATGTAATGTGAGTTTCCACTGTTTGAAGGTGAATTGTGATCTGGAATAGAGCAGCCTCATATCTCTTGAAAAGTCATTTTTAGCGTCTTATGAAACACAGACACACATACAGACACACACAGACAAACACAGACACACACATATACACACACACACTTAAAAGAGTCCCACAGAATTTAGGGAGCAAGTGAGAAATAGCACTCATGGAAGCAAAATTCAGAGAAAATACCATAATAAAGAATTAGGAGAGTCAAAGTAACAAACCGTCCAAACTGGATAAGTTAACTCCTTATCCACCAAGAATTAATTAATTGATTAATTAATTAATTAAACAACCTTACCTAAACACCCCTCCACAGAAGTTGCCAGCAAATGCAACAGCGGAGAGAAAAGGATAAATTCCAAGACACAAACGCACTACCATGACAAGATCATGAGTCAGACATATCTGACGTCTCAGGTAATGACGTTTGAAGCAGCTTTTGAGAATTTTGAAGCAGTCCTCAAACATCTCCCAACACACAGAAAGCCAGGTTCAAATCAATTCCATGGTCCACAATTCGAGACATTTATTGGTAATGTCATATTTTCCCATCTATTCCCAAAATGTACGAGAGGGAAGAGTAATTTACAATGTCCAAAGACCCAATTCACATAAGGACCGTATAGGAAACCAATTGCATACAATTTTAATCAGTAAGATAATAAAATAAGAATTCATTTCTCTTTCTTTCTTCATCTCCATGGGAAATGGCCTGTTTTGCTTTCTATTCACTATTTTTTCTTATATTCAGAAAGACAGCCTTTCATACATCCTACATTTTTGACATAGTACTCCCTGATTCTTTAACTGCATATACCACCAAGTGCTCATCCTCAAATAATGCCACACCAACTCCATACCCATTAACCAGTTCCCTCTTTATGGCAGGACTTATCCTCCTGTAACCCTCTGCTTGGTCCCCAAAGTCCTGAGTCTCCCCTGGTGCATCTCCCTCTTTGACTTCTCCTTCCGTTTTCACTTACTACTACTCATGTCCATGGTATTCCTCATGAGCCACATATAAGTGAAGCCATAGGATATTTCCCTTGGTCTGCTTGAATTTTCATTTGAAAATAATCTTCTTTATCATCATCTTCAAAATCATCTTTATCCACAAGCCCTTAATAGGGTATCTTGGCTCCATCCACAGTGATGCTAGAGTGGGCATGGCAGGCCATCGATATTGGCCATTCATTTTCATCTGAATAAAGAACGTTGCTCAACATGGCTCTCCCCATGACTATGGCATGTAGCATTAACTAGTGATGACAAGGAGTGCTGACCAGGGCTCTTTCCTTAGGGGTAGCTATCATGCAGATTTTCACTCTCCATGAAGCCTTTGCAATGGTGTTTAAGGTAATACCAGGTAGACAGAACCTTCATTCTTAAGACTGTTGTTTCAGGACACTAGCAGATAAGGAAACAGACAGCACAATGCATTCCTGCCCTGGCATTTTTCCTGGAATTGTGACTACGCTTCCCTTTTTCCTTCTCTCAACTTCCAACCTGACCAAGCACCAAAGGGAGACCTTACACCCGAGAAACCATACGGAACAGAAGCTAAGAATGGACCCTCTCACGCAAGGATATCCAACTTCCCAGAGACCTAATCGTAGCCAAGAGGCCTCGCCATAAATTGAGGTCTCTAGAAATTGCAGTAGAAATAAGAACGCCTTGCTCTCTCTGGAGAAATGTTGGTCTAAAGAATAGTATACAGAACATCATTTTCTTTTCTCTTTGTTTAGAAAGTGGAAGTGGGAAATAAACAGAAAAGACCACCTGAGTTCATGATCAGGCTAACAGGGCTCTTTCTTGTTCCTTCCCAGGTCTTTCTACTTAAAGACATAGGACTCATATGTCATGTGTATGGGATTGGTGCTTCAGTGAAGTCAGTTTCTGTGAAGTTACAAAGCTCTCAGGTCCTAGGAACCACTCCTCACCAAACCACGGCTCATCACTTCACCTGGCTGGAGTAGTCCTGGGTCAGCCAGGAGTATCAAAATCACTCCAACATCTGGACTCGCCTGGGGATTTCACCAAGACAGTTTGTGAAGCGATTTGGGGTCCCCTTCTCCATGGCTGAATTTGTAGTCTTTGGTCAGGACTGTCACCACCACCCCTCTGGACTCATGAGAGGAGCAAGAATCCATAATTCCATCTTACCCACGTAAGGTCAAGAAAGAGTCAGGAGTACAAGCAGACTCACACGGGGAACTAAACGCCATACACATGTTCATGGTCCTCACACCTTATCAGGATGCTTCTGACCAGGAAAATCGCCCCCTTCCCTCCATGGAAAGCTCAGAGTTAACACCTGCAACCATACCAAAGACATGTCTGGAGTCTCCAACACTGAGGACACGAGTACTTCTTGCATCTCCAGAAATCGTGCCATAAATGTCTCCCAATTTTTCAGCTGACCAAACATTAAAGGCAGATCCTACACCCTAGAAGCTTAGGCTCAAGACAGATTCTTCTGTTTATAGCTCACAGGAGCAAGCACAGAGCATGTTGGAAGAGAACCAGTCCCTATGTGAAGTCATCAGGAAAGGATTTTGGGCCAGTTTCAGGAATACAACATGAATCTAGAAAAAGTGTCTTTCTCTTCTGTATTCTGTTATCTACCCTGAAGATAATTTTTTTTACGAAGAAGAGCTCATGGAGTGCCCGAAGGCTGGCACTTGAGAGAGTCTCAGGTGTGTGTGACATGCCCTCTGGAGTTCTGTTGTGGCTGTCCACTCTCCTGTGGGCTCGTCATCTGCAGAGGCCCTTCTTGCCTTCTATTCAGAGTGTTTTGTGTCTGGGCCCAATATGGTGAGATTAAGCTTTGTGGGTCTGGTGTGCCTGTGAAACGTGAACTTAAAACCACTCCACAAAACTTATGGCCTGCTGAATTCTGTGCCCATGTGAGAGGATGTGGGCAGGGCTTTCTTCTAGTCCCCAGCAGAATTTTCTGTTCTCCTGGGACTAAGCAATGTGGCTTGAAGAAGTAATCCCAACAGATTTCCAGGTTTGAGAATCCATGATTGCAGGTCGGGAAGCTAATGTCCTCACCGTCCTGCCTGTGGCCACTTCTCAGACTTGATGCTGGCGGTCGTAGGGCCTAAGTTTATTTGGCGCCCATCGAGGCATCTTTACCAACCTGCTCTCATGAATGCACACAAAGAAAAAATAATCGTACCACGATGTCAACAGGTATTGTCTCTGATCTTAGTTTCCAGGCTATCTGCACCTATTTGCTTGATGGTGTCCTCTCCAGTAGATACACAGTGTTCTCTGGAGTCTATGTCAGCAAAGCATGCTGATCTGGAATCCCTGGGCCTCAAGAGCCTTGGGTTGCAAGAACTCGTGTCCTTCAGACACTCTCCTTTTCTTCGACAACAGCTAAGGGTCAATATTAGTATTGTGGGTTTTAAGTGTGCTCCTCTCCCCTGAGCCTTTTTTTTTTTTTTTTTTTTTGGCCATCGCTCCTTGCCTTCTAAAGTACCAACTGTCCAATTCTCCCATAAGCCCTTTCTACACCCTTCTACCATGGTCTCTGGGCCTTCTTTTCTCTTTCACTGTGGAGTATGATTTCTAGGCTTCAGGTCCATTTGTGCCATGAGTACATAGATGTGGTCATCTTCTGGATGTGCTGATGGCTGCAGACAAGCCTGAGCTCGCAAACACTTACACAGTCTCCCTGTCTTCCAGATGCACTGCGGACATTTGTGGAGCCGTAAACAAGAAGGCATTCTTGATCCTTGTGACATGTGGCAGACAGGGAGAGGGCACTGGGCTGTGTCATATCTGTCAGTCACAGAAAGGCAACTACCATACCATTTCACTCACTCATGGAAGTAAAGATACATGGGAAAAAGCAGGAAAAAGAGACAGGCAATTAGACTCTAACTTGGCACACAAAATTTGGTGTTTATTCCAGGCAGGCTAGGCAGAAACTGCCTTTTAAATATGGATCAAATGGTACATTCAATGCAGGAATTGTAGCTGAATGGTGTGTAATGTGAGTATCCACAGTTTTTGAATGTGAATTTGGATCTGGAATAGAGCAGCTTCATATCTTTTAAATATCATATTTAGCGTTTTCTGATACACACACACACACACACACTTAAAAGAGTCCCACAGAAGTTAGGGAGCAAGTGAGGAATAGCACTCATGGAAGCATAATTCAGAGAAAATACCATAAAAAAACAAAAGCTTAGAGAATCAAAATATCAACCCGTCAAAACAGTATAAGTTAACTCCTTACCTATCAAGAATTCATTAATTAATTAAACAACCTTACGTAAATGAACCCTCCACACAAGGATGCCAGCAAATCCACTACCTTAGAGGAAAGGATAAATTCCAAGACATATACGCACTACCATGACAAGATCATGAGTCATACATATCTGACTACTAAGGTAATGACTTTAGAAGCAGCTTTTGAGGTTTTGTAGCAGCCCTCAAACATCTCCAAACACACAGAAAGCCAAGTTCAAATCAAGTCCCTGGTCTACAATTTGAGATAGTTAATCGTAATGTCGGCTTTTCTCATTTATTCCAAAAATGTAGGAAGAAGGAAGACTCTAATTTACAATGTCCACAGAACAAATTCACATAAGGACCTTATTGGAAACAATGGCATACAATTTTAATCATTACGATAATAAAACTAGAATTCATTTCTCTTCTCTTTATTTCTTCATCTCCTTGTGAAACGGCCTATTTTGCATTCTCTTCAATATTTTTCCTTATATTTGGCAAGGTAGTCTTTCATCCATCCTATGTTTTTTGACATAGTGTTCCCTGATTCTTTAATTGCATATACCACCAAGTGCTCATCCTCATAAAATGCCACACAAACTCCATACCCATTATCCATTTCCGTCTTTATGGCATGTCTTATCTCCCTGTTATCCTCAGCTTGGTCCACAAAATCCTGAGTCCCTCCAGGTGCGTCTATATTTCTGACTTCTTCTCCTTCCGTTTTCCCTTACTAATACTCATGTCCATGGATTCCTCATGGGTCACATATGAGTGAAGCCATAGGATATTTCCCTTGGTCTGTTTTCATTTTCATTTGGAAATGATCTTTAACATCATCTTCATAATAGTCTTTATCCACAAGCCCTAAAATGTGTATTTCGGTTCCTCCCACAGTTACAATAGAGTGGGCATGGCAGGCCATCGATGTTGGCCGTTCATTTTCATCTGAATAAAGAGAGTTGCTCAACATGGCTCTCCCCGTGACTATCGCATGTAGCATTAACTAATGAACAAGGAGTGCTGTCCAGGGCTCTTTCTTTAGGGGTAGCGAACATGCAGATTTTCACTCTCCATGAAGCCTTTGCAACGGTGTTTAAGGTAATGTCAGGTAGACAGAGCCTTCTTCCTTATGACTGGTTTTTCCAGACACTAGCAAATAAGGACACAGACAGCACAATGCATCCCTGCCCTGGCAATTTTCCTGGAATTGTGACTTTCCTTCCCTTTTTCCTTCCCTCACCTTCCCAGGTGACCAAGCCCAAAGGCAGACCTTACACCCGAGAAACCATAGGGAACAGAAGCTAAGAATGGACCCTCTCACCCAAGGATATCCAACCTACCAGAGACCCAATGATAGCCAAGGGGCCTCGCTGTTGATTGAGATCTCTAGAAATTGCAGTGGAAACAGGAACACCTGAGTTCATGATCGGGCTAACAGGGCTCTTTCTAGTTCCTTCCCAGTTCTTTCTACTTAAATCCTTAGGACTCATATGTCATGAAATTTGGATTGCTGCTTCAGTGAAGTCAGCTTCTGTGATGTCACAAATCTCTGAGGTCCTAGCAACCACTCCTCACCAAACCACGCCTCATCACTTCACCTGGCTGGAGTAGTTCTGGATCAGCCAGGAGTATCAAAATCACTCCAAACCGCTGGAACCGCCTGGGTATTTCTTCAATAGAGTTTGTGAAGCCTTTTGGGGTCACCTTCTCCAAGGCTGAAATTGTAGTCTTTCGCCTTGACTGTCACCACCTCCCCTCTGGACTTCTGAGAAAGGCAAGAATCCACAATTCCATCTTACCCACGGAAGGTCAAGAAAGAGTCAGTAGTACAAGCAGCCTCATAAGGGGAACTCCACACCATACACATGTTCATGGGCCTCACAGCCTATCATAGTGCTTCTGACCAGGAAAAGCTCCCCCAACGCTAAGAGGAAAGCTCAGAGTTAACACCCGCAACCATAACAAAGACATGTCTGGAGTCTTCAACAGTGAGGACAGGAGTTCTTCTTGCATCTCCAGAAATCATGCCAGAAATGCCTCCCAATTTTCCCAGCTGACCAATCATTAAAGGCAGACCCTATGCCCTAGAAGCTTACGCCCAGGAAGGACTCATCTTTTTGGAGCTCACAGGAGCAAGCACGGAGCATGTTGGAAGAGAACTAATCCCCATGTGAATCCACTGGGAAGGCTTTTGTGCCAGTTTCAGGAATACAACGTGAATCAACAAAATGTCTCTGTCTATTCTGTATTCGAAACACGCATTCTGTTATCTACCCTGAAGATAATTTCTTTAGGAAGAAGAGATGATGGAGTGCGCAAATTCTGGCACTTGAGAGATTCTCAGTGTATGTGACGTGCCCTCTGGGGTTGTGTTCTGGCTGTCCACTCTCCTGTGGGCTCGTCCTCTGCAGAGGCTCTCCTTGCCTTCCATTCAGAGTGTGTGGTGTCTGGGCCACATATGGTGAGTTTAAGCTTCTTGTGTCTGGTGTGCCAGTGAAACATGCCTTTCAACCCACTCCACAAACTGAAGGCCTACTGAATTCTGTGGCCAGGTGAGAGGATGTGGGCAGGGCTTTCTTCTAATCCCCTGCAAGATTTTCTGTTCTCCTGGGACTAAGCAACCTGGGCTGAAGAAAGCAGTCCCAACTGTGTTCCAGGTTTGGGAATCCGTGATTGCAGGTTGGGCAGCTAATGTCCTCACCGTCCTGCCTGTGGCCACTTCTCAGTCTTGATGCTGGTGGTCATAGTGCCCAAGTATGTTTTTTTTATTTTTGCCTTAAATTATTTTTGTTTATTTACAGCATTATAGTATTCACTGTTTTGGTATCACCACCAGTGCTCCACACATTACGTGCCCTCCCTATTACCCACCCCCTTGACTCATCCGCCCACATCCTCGCCCCTTCAAAACCATTGGGTTGTTTTTCAGAGCCATAGTCTCTCAAGGTTCACCTCCCCTTCCAATTTCCCACAACTCCATCTCCTCTCCATCTCTCCATGTCCTCCATGTTCTTTGTTATGCTCCACAAATAAGTGAAACCATATGATACTTGTGTCTCTCTGCTTGACCTATTTCACTCAGCATAATATCTTCCAGTCCCGTCCATATTGCTACAAAAGTTGGGTATTCATCTTTTCTGATGGAGGCATGATAATCCATTGTGTATATGTACCACATCTTCCTTATCCATTCATCCATTGAAGGGCATCTTGGTTTTTCCACAGTTTGGCGACCGTAGCCATTGCTACAATAAACATTGGGGTACAGATGACCCTTCTTTTCACTACATCTGTATCTTTGGGGTAAATACCCAGCAGTGCAATTGCAGGGTCATAGGGAAGCTCTATTCTTAATTTCTTGAGGAATCTCCACACTGTTCTCCAAAGTGGCTTCACTAACTTGCATTCCCACCAACAGTGTAAGAGGGTTCCCCTTTCTCCACATCCTTCCCAACACATGATGTTTCCTGTCTTGCTAATTTTGGAGATTCTACCTGGTGTCAGGTGGTATCTCAATTTTGTTTTAATTTGAATCTGCCTGATGGCTAGTGATGATGAATATTTTTTCATGTGCCTGATAGCCATTTGGATGTCTTTGTTGGAGAAGTGTCTGTTCATATCTTCTGCCCGTTTTTTGATATGATTATCTGTTTTGTGTGTGTTGAGTTTTAGAAGTTCTTTATAGATCCTGGATATCAAGCTTTTGTTTGTACTGTAATTTGCAAATATCTTCTCCCATTCCATGGGTTGCCTTTTTGTATGGTTGACTGTTTCCTTTGCTGTGCAGAACCTTTTGATCTTGATGAAGTCCCAAAAGTTCATTTTCACTTTTGTTTTTTGTTTTGTTTCACTTTTTGTTTCATTTTGGAGACATATCTTGAAAGAAGTTGCTGTGGCTGATATCGAAGAGGTTACTGCCTAAGTTCTCCTCTAGGATTCTGATGGATTCCTGTCTCATGTTGAGGTCTTTTATCCATTTCGAGCTTATCTTTGTGTGCGGGGTAAGAGAATGGTCGAGTTTCATTCTTCTACATATAGATGTCCAATTTTCCCAGCACCATTTATTGAAGAGACTGTCTTTTTTCGATTGTATATTTTTTCCTGATTTATCGAAGATTATTTGACCATAGAGTTGAGAGACCAAGTATCTTTGGCTCCCATCGAGGCATCTCCACCAGCACTGCCCATCAAGAATGCACGCAAAGAAATAATAATCTTACCACCGTGTCAACAGGTATTGTCTCTGATCACGGTTTCCAGGCTGTCTCCACCTGGTTGCTTGCTGGTGTCCTCTCCAGGAGATACACAGTGTTCTCTGGAGTCTATGTCTGCAAAGCAAGCTGATCTGGAATGCCAGGGCCTCAAGACCCTTGCATTGCAAGAACTCATGTCCTTCACACACTCTCCTTTTCTCCGCCAACAGCTATGGGTCAAAATACAAATTGTGGGTTCTAAGTGTGCTCCTCTCACCTGGGACTTTGTTTTTGCCAGGGCTCCCTACCCTCTGAAGCACCAACCGTCCTTTCTCCCATAAGCCCTGTCTACACCCTTCTCCCATGTTCTCTGTGACTTCTTCTCTCTTTCGCTGTGGAGTGTGATTTCTGAGCTTCAGGTCCATTTACGCCATGTTTCCTTTGATGTGCTCATCTTCTGGTGGTGCTGATGGCTGAAGACAAGCGTGGAGCTCCCAGACACTTCAACCATCTCCCTGTCGTCCAAAGGCACTGCGGACTCTTATGGAGCCATAAGCAAGAAGGCATTCTTGCTCCTTGCGACATGTGGCAGAAAGGGAGAGAGCATTGTGTTTTGTCGTATTTGTCAGTCACAGAAAGACAACTACCGTACGAATTCACTCAATCATGGAAGTAAAGAAACATGCAAAAAAGCAAGAAAAAGGGGCAGACCATTAAACTCTAACCAGGCACACATAATTTGTTGTGTGTTCCAGGCAGCCAAGTCAGAATCTGCATTTCTAAAAGTGGATCGATGGGACATTCAATGCAAAAATGTGGGAAAACAGGATGTAACGTGAGTTTCCATTGTGTTTGAAGGTGAAATGTGATCTGGAATGGAGCAGCTTCATTCCTCTTAAAATATCATTTTTATCGTTTGGTGAATCACACACACACACAGACACACAGACACACACACACACACACACACACACACACACACACAGACACACTTAAAAGAGTCCCACAGAAGGTAGGCAGCAAGTGAGGAATAGCACTCATGGAAGCAAAATTCAGAGAAAATACCATAAAAAACAAAAGCTTAGGGAATCAAAGTATCAACCTGTCCAAACTGGATAAGGTAACTCCTTACCTATCAAGAATTAATTAATTAATTAGATAATTAATTAATTAAGCAACGTTACCTAAAAAAAAACCTCCACACAAGTATGCCACAAATCCGGTACTGTAGAGAAAAAGATAAATTCCAAGAAACATACAAACTACCATGACAAGATCATGAGTCATACATATTTGACGTCTCAGGTAATGACTTTTGAAGCAGTTTTGAGGCTTTGGAAGCAATCCACAAACATCTCCCCACACACAGAAAGCCAGGTTCAAATCAATTCCCTAGTCCACAATTCGAGACATTTAATGATAATATCGGCTTTTCTCATCTATTATTAAAATGTAGGAAGAGGGAACTCTCTAACTGACAATGTCCAAAGACCCAATTCAGATAAGGACCTTATAGTAAACCAATTGCATACAATTTTTATCAGTAAGATAATAAAGCTTGAATTCATTTCTCCTCTCTTTCTTTCTTCACCTCCACGTTAAAAGACCTCTTTTGCTTTCTATTCACTATTTTTTCTGATATTTGGCAAGCCAGCCTTTCATCCATCCTACGTTTTTTACATAGTGCTCCCTGATTCTTTAATTGCATATACCACCAAGTGCTCATCCTCATATACTGCCAAATTTCCTCCATACCCATTAACCAGTTCCCTCTTTATGGTAGGTGTTATCTTCCTGTAAACCTCAGCTTGGTCCCAAAGTCCTGAGTCTCTCTCGTGCGTCTCCCAGTCTGACTTTTCTCCGTCCGTTTTCACTTACTAATACTCATGTCCATGGTATACCTCCTGCGCTATATAAGAGTGAAGCCATAGGATATTTCCCTTGGTCGGCTTGCATTTTCATTTGGAAATCATGTTCTTTATCATCATCTTCATAATCATCTTTATCCACTAGCCCTTAAAAGGGTATCTCGGCTCCTTCCACAGTGATGCTAGAGTGGGCATGGCAGGCCATCGATGTTGGCCGTTCATTTTCATCTGAATAAAGAGAATTACTCAACATGGTTATCCCCATGACTATGGCATGCAGCATTAACTAAAGATGACAAGGAGTGCTGAGCAGGGCTCTTTCTCTCAGGGTAGCGATCATGCAGAATTTCACTCTCCATGAAGTCTTTGCAACGGTGTTTAAGGTAATGTCAGTTAGACACAGCCTTCATCCCTTAGGACCGGTGTTTCAGGCACTAGCAGAAAATGACACGGACAGCACAATGCATCACTCTCCTGACTATTTTCCTGAAATAGTGACTTTCCTTCCCTTCTTTCTTCCCTCACCTTCCAAGCAGAACAAGCACCAAAGGCAGACCTTACACCTGAGAAACCATAGGGAACAGAAGCTTAGAATGGACCCTCTCACCCAAGGATATCCAACCTCCCAGAGACCTAATGGGAGCCAAGAGGCCTCGCTGTTGATTGAGATCTCTAGAAATTGCAGTGGAAATAGGAACACCTTGCTCTCTATGGAGAAATGTTGGTCTAAAGAATGGTATACAGAACATCATTTACTTTTCTCTTTGTATAGAAATTTGAAGTGGGAAAGAAACAGAAAAGACCACCTGAGTTCATGGTCAGGGTAACAGGGCTCTTTCTTGTTCCTTCCCAGGTCTATCTACTTAAAGCCATAGGACTTTATGTCATGAGAATGGGATTGCTGCTTCAGTGAAGTCAGCTTCTGTGACGTCACAAAGCTCTGAGGTCCCAGCAACCACTCCTCATCAATCCACGCCTCATCACTTCACCTGGCTGGATTAGTTCTGGGTCAGCCAGGAGTAACATAATCACTCCAACATCTGGAGTAGCCTGGGGATTTCACCAAGACAGTGTGTGAAATGATTTGGGTCACCTTCTCCATGGCCAAATTTCCAGTCTTTGGCCCTGACTGTCACCACCACCCCCTCTGGACTCCCGGGAAGGGCAAGAATCCACAATTCCATCTTACCCATGTAAGATCAAGGAAGAGTCAGGAGTACAAGCAGCCTCACACGGGTAACTCCACGCCAAACACATGTTCATGGTCCTCATACCCTATCAGGATGCTTCTGACAAGGAAAAGCATCCCCGCCCTCCAAGGAATGCTCAGAGTTAACACCCGCAACCATACCAAAGACATGTCTGGAGTCTTCAACAGTGAGGACATGAATTCTCTTGCATCTCCAGAAATTGTGCCATAAATGCCTCCCATTTTCCCAGCTGACCAAGCATTAAAGTCAGACCCTACACCCTAGAAACTTAGGCCCAGGACGGACTCATCTGATTTGTGCTCACAGCAGCAAACACGGAGCATGTTGGAAGAGAACCAATCCTCATGTGAATTCATCGGAAAAGGCTTTCGGTCCATTTTCAGGAATACAAAGTGAATCTACACAAGGTCTCTGTCTTCTGTGTATTTGAAACACGCATTCTGTTATCTACCCTGAAGATAATTTCTTTAGGAATTAGAGCTCATGGAGTGCCCGAAGGCTGGCACTTGAGAGAGTCTCAGGTGTGTGTGACATGCCATCTGGGGTCTTGTTTTGTCTGTCCAATCTCCTGTGAACCCGTCCTCTGCAGAGGCTCTCCTTGCCTTCCATTCAGAGGTTGTGGTGTCTGCGCCAAATATGGTGAATTTAAGCTTCGTGGTGTTAGGGTCCGTGATCAAAGGAATGAGTCTGACAGAAGGCAAAAATCAAGCAAAGTTTTATTTCATGCCATGCATCAAAACCAAACTGCATCAGAAACCAAACTGCATCAGAAACCAAACTGCATCAGAAACCAAACTGCTTTAGAAACCAAACTGTTTTAAAAACCAAACTGATTGGTAGGTGTCTGAGTCTTACTGGGACCACCGCCTCCCAATCGCTGGGGTCCCTCCTGGAGTCTCCCTGCCTCACCCTCACCATACCACAGACCCACTCCCAGCGTGGCTGCACCGTTGGGTCTTGAGAGGCTGCTCCTGATGGCGGCACTGCCCGAGGTGGCCTCGCTGCTTGCAGCGGCACTGCTGCTGATACTCTGGCTCAGGGTGGTGTCACTCTTGGCAGCGCCACTGCCGCTGCTCCTCTGGGCAGTGCCCCTCGTGGCGGCGCCGCTGCCACTGCTGCTCTGGTGCTCGGGACGGTGCCAGTCATGGTGTCGCAACTGCTGCTGCTGCTCTGGTCGGTG
Source organism: Meles meles (assembly GCF_922984935.1). NCBI lineage: Eukaryota > Metazoa > Chordata > Mammalia > Carnivora > Mustelidae > Meles > Meles meles. The sequence goes on along the minus strand of NC_060088.1, from coordinate 32,450,260 downwards.
CACGGCGTGGCGCCGCTCGTGTTACAGCTCAAGGCAGCGCCTCAGCCACTGCCGCCTCTGCCCTGATGCACGGGTGGTGTTGCTGGCCGTGGCCCTCTGCTGCTGCTACTCTGGGCAGTGCACGGGGCGGTGCCGCTCGTGTTAGCCTGCCTGGAACAAACACCAAATTTTGTGTGCCTGGTTAGAGTCTCATTGCCTGTCCCTTTTCCTTACTTTTTCACATGTTTCTTTACTTCCATGAGTGAGTGAAATCGTATGGTAGTTGTCTTTCTATGACTAACAGATATGACAAAGCCCAATGCTCTCTCCTTTCTGCCATTGTCACAAGGAGCAAGAACGCCTTCATGCTTATGGCTCCATAAGGGTCTGCAGTGCATTCGGAGGAAAGGGAGATGGTAGAAGTGTCTAGGACCTCCAGGAATGCCTTCAGCCAACAGCACAACCAGAAGATGACCACATCAATGCAAACATGGCATAAAAGGACCTGAAGCATAGAAATCACAGTCCAAAACGAAAGAGAGAAGAAGTCACAGAGACCATGGAAGAAGGGTGTAGACAGGGCTTAGGGGAGAATTGTACAGCTGGTGCTTCAGAGGGCAGGGAGCCATAGCCAAAGACAAAGGCACAGTTGAGTGGAGAACAAATAGAACCCACAATTTGAATGAATGACCCATAGCTGTAGCGGAAAAAAGGAGTGTATCTGAAGGACACGAGTTCTTGCAACCCAAGGGTCTTGAGGCCCAGGCATTCCAGATCAGCATGCTTTGCAGATATAGCACTCATGGAAGCAAAATTGAGAGAAAATACCAAAAATCAAGAGCTTAGAGAATCAAAGTAACAAACCATCCAAACTGGATAACTTGACTCCTTACCTATCAAGAATTAATTAATAATTAATCAACCATACCTAAAAGTCCCGTAAAAACAATATGCCAGTAAATCAAATACCAGATAGAAAAGGATAAATTCCGAGACGCATACGCACTACCATTACAAGATCATCAGTCATACATATCTGACGTTTTAGATGTTGACGAAAGCTTTTGAAGCAGTCCTCAAACATCTCCAACACACAGAAAGCCAGGTTCAAATCAATTCCCTGGTTCACAATTCAAGACATTTAAGGATAATGTCGGCTTTTCTCATCTATTCCCAAAATGTAGGAAGAGGGAAGACTCTAATTGAAAATGTCCAAAGACCCAATTCAGATAAGGACCTTATAGGAAACCAATTGCATACCATTTTAATCAGTGAGATAATAAAACTAGAATTCATTTCTTTTCACTTTCTTTCTTCATCTCTATGTGAAACAGCCTGTTTTGCTTTCTGTTCACTATTTTTTCTGATATTCGGCAAGCCAGTCTTTCATCCCTCCTACGTTTTTTGACATAGTGTTCCCTGATTCTTTAATTGCATATACCACCAAGTGCTCATCCTCATATAATGCCACACCACCTCCATACCCATTATACCGTTCCCTCTTTATGTCAGGTCTTCTCCTCCTGTAACCCTCAGCTTGGTCCCCAAAATCCTGTCTCTCCTTGTGCGTTTCCCTGTCTGACTTCTTCTCCTTCCGTTTTCCCTTACTAATACTAATGTCCATGGTATTCCTCACGGGCCACATAGGAGTGAAGTCATAGGATATTTTCCTTGGTCGGCTTGCATTTTGATTTGGAAATCATCTTCTTTATAATCATCTACATAACCATCTTTATTCACTAGCCCTTAAAAGGGTATCTCGGCTCCTTCCACATTGATGCCAGTACGGGAATGGCAGGCCATCGATGTTGGCCGTTCATTTTCACCTGAATAAAGAGCGTTGCTCAACATGGCTCTCCCCATGACTATGGCATGTAGCATTAACTAATGATGACAAGGATTGCTGCCCAACGGCTCTTTCTTTCGGGGTATCGATCATGCAGTGTTTCACTCTCCATGAAGCCTTTGCAACGGAGTTTAAGGTAATGTCAGGTATTCAGAGCCTTCATCCCTTAGGACTGTTGTTTCAGGACACTAGCAGATAAGGACATGGACAGCACAACGCTTCCCTGCCCTGGCAATTTTCCTGGAATTGTGACTTTCCTTCCCTTCTTCCTTCCCTCCCCTTCCAAGCTAAGCAAGCACCAAAGGCAGACCTTACACCTGAGAAACCATAGGGAATAGAAGCTAGGAATGGACCCTTCACCCAAGGATATCAAAGCTCCCAGAGACATAGTTGTACCCAAGAGGCCCCGCTGTTGATTGAGATCTCTAGAAATTGCAGTGGAAATAGGAACACCTTGCTCTCTCTGGAGAAAAATTGGTCTTAAGAGTGGTAGACAGAACATCGTTTTCTTTTCTCTTTGTACAGAAAGGGGAAGTGGGAAAGAAACAGAAAAGACCACCTGGGTTCATGATCAGGCTAACAGGGCTCTTTCTTGTTCCTTCCAAGTCATTCTACTTAAAGCCATAGGACTCATATGTCATGAGAATGGGATTACTGCTTCAGTAAAGTCAGCTTCTGTGACGTCACAAATCTCTGAGGTCCTAGGAACCACTCCTCACCAAACCACACCTCATCACTTCACCTGGCTGGAATAGTTCTGGGTCAGCCAGGAGTATCAAAATCACTCCAAACCGCTGGAGCCACCGGGGGATTTCCCCAAGACAGTTTGTGAAGCGATTTGTGATCACCTTCTCTATGGCCAAATTGGTAGTCTTTGACCCTGACTGTCACCACCACCCCTCTGGACTCCTGAGAAGGGCAAGAATCCACAATTCCATCTTACACACGTAAGGTCAAGAAAGAGTCAGGAGTACAAGCAGCCTCACATGGGGAACTCCACGCCAAACACATGTTCATGGTCCTCATATCCTATCAGGATGCTTCTGACCAGGAAAAGTGCCCCCCGCCCTCCGAGGAAAGCTAAGAGGTAACACCCACAACCCAACCAAGTACATATCTCGAGTCTTCAAGAATGAGGACACGAGTTCTTCTTGCATCTCCAGAAATCGTGCCATGAATGCCTCCCAAATTTCCCAGCTGACCAAACATGAAAGGCAGAACCTACACCCTAGAAGCTTAGGCCCAGGATGGACTCATCTGTTTGGAGCTCACAGGAGCAAGCACGCAGCATGATGGAAGAAAACCAATCCCCATGGGAAGCCATCGGAAAAAGCTTTTTGGCCAGTTTCAGGAATAAGCGTGAATCTACAAAAGGTCACTATGTTCTCTGTATTCGACACTTCCATTCTCTTATCTACCCTGAAGCTAATTTCTTGAGGAAGAAGAGATCATGGAGTGCGCAAGTTCTGGCACATGAGAGAGTCTCGGGTGGGTGTGACATGCCCTCTGGGGTTTTGTTGTGGCTGTCCACTCTCCTGTGGGCTCATCCTCTGCAGATGCTCTCCTTGCCTTCCATTCAGAGTGTGTGGTGTCTGGCCTAAATATGGTGTGCCTGTGAAACGTGACTTTCAACCCACTCCACAAAACTTAAGGCCTGCGGAATTCTGTGGCCAAGTGAGAGGATGAGGGCAGGGCTTTCTTCTAATCCCCTGCACGATTTTCTGTTCTCCTGGGACTAAGGTACTTGTCCTGAAGAAGGTATTCCCAACAGTTACAGGTTTGGGAATCCGTGATTGCAAGTTGGGCAGCTAATGTCCTCACCGTCCTGCCTGTGGCCATTCTCAGTCTGAATGCCCTGGATCGTAGAGTCCAAGTTTCTTTTGCGCCCATCGAGGCATATCCACCAACACTGCCCATCATGAATGCACACAAAGAAATAATCTTACCACTGTGTCAACAGGTATTGTCTATGATCATGGTTTCTTGCATGTCTGCACCTGGTTCCTTGCTGGTGTCCTCTCCAGGGGATACACAGTGTTCTGCAATTCTGGAGTCTTTGTCTGCAAAGCATGCTGATCTGGAATCCCTGGGCCTCAAGACCCTTGGGTTGCAGGAACTAATGTCATTCAGACACTCTCCTTTTCTCCCGCAACAACTATGGGTCAACATTCAAATTGTGGGTTCTAAGTGTGCTCCTCTCCAATGGGCCTTTATCTTTGGCCTGGCTTCCTGCCCTCTGACCCACCAACCGTCCAATTCTCCCATAAGACCTGTCTACACATTTCTCCCATGGTCTCTGTGACTTCTTCTCTCTTTTGCTGTGGATTGTTATTTCTATGCTTCAGTCCATTTATGCCATGTTTACATTGATGTGGTCATCTTCTGTTTGTGCTGATGGCTGAAGACATGCCTGAGATCGCAGACACTTCTACTGTCTCACTCTCTTCCAGATGCACTGCGGTCTCTTATGGAGCCATAATTAAGAAGGCATTCTTGAGGAGTCAAGATGACGGGAAGTAGGAGGAGGCACCATTTCAACCTGTACCCTAACGTGAGCTGATTTCCTACCAAAGAACTCCAACCACCCATGAAATCAGCCTGTGATCAGAATTATACACATCTGGATCTCTACAGGAGCAGAAGACATCAGTCTCAGGTAAAGCAGACTAGGAGCTTCGGACTGATATCAGAAGATAAACAAAAGGGGGTGGGAGCCACCAGAGGTGACTGATTGGAAAGTAATATCACAACACGAGAGTCTCTGCATCTGGGGACCAGCATTAACTTGGAGTCTGGTTGAAAGCACTCAAATAACAAGAGCAAAGGATTGTGGGTGGTAATATTGGTAACCTGGGTGGTTAGGGTCAGGGACCTAAGTCCCCGGACCCAGGACGGCCTCCCCTGGCACTGAGCCAGAGACAGTGTGGCGCAGAAATCAGGTCTCTGTCCTTGAGACACCAGTGCGCCTGAACGCCAACACACCCGAGAAAGAGTGGTGTCTGGCTCCCATGAAGGGCTGGGAGCCTGGCCAGTGGCAATCCTGAAACGCGAGCGTCCCACACCCTCCCTTGGGATAGGTGCTCATAGGCGCTAGCCTGGAGCTCTGGCATCCGGAAAAACCAGACATTCCCAGCCCAGGACAGCGGGTAAATCTCAGTGTGCGATCTCTGTTCAGAACCTCTTGGCGGTCTGGAGCTGCCCAGACAGCCACTGCTGCCCTGGTTTTGGGTACAACGAGGAGCTCCTGCATCCCCAGGGACAGTGACTCAGAACCGACTCTGCCAGCAGCCTTTGCAAAACATTCTGATGCTTCTCTCTGAGAGGGGGTCGGGGAGCAGTTTACTCTCCTCTAAACCTCCAAAAACCATCAAAAGCTGTCAAGGCGATAGAAAGCAGATGCAAGAACATAAAAACCCCCCAGAGAACAAAAGGCTGAATAAAACAGTTTCCTCAGAGCTCACCCCCTTGAGGGGAGCGGGAGGACCTAACTCAGGGAACATCATTGTCTGAAAACTCACGTGGCAGGCCGCTCCCCCAGAAAACCAACCAGGAAGGAAGAAAAAAAAAAGACTACAAGAGAACAACCACCACTACTTCATAAATACAACTTTTATTTTTAACTCTTTACCAATATTCTGGTTCTTTTTTTTATACATACATATAACTTTTTAACCTATTTACCACCACACTGAGATGTCCAGTACATCAAATTCTTTAATAACCTTCTAACCTGAACTTTTTGATACATACACCCGTGTTTTTCTTTTGCCTTTCTATTTTTTTAATTCTTTTTAAATTTTAACTTAGTTTAGTCTAGTTTATTCTTTTTTAATTTTTATTTTCTACTATACATATAGAGTTAAACTTCGAGGTAATCCAATTTCCCCAATCAATGCTACCCCTATAGGCAAAACAGTTTCTATTCCCCCTGTAACTTAGGAAGGTTGAGTCCCTTAACAAAAATATCAAGATACCTTCAGGAAGAATCAAAATAAACTTCCTCACCCACACTGAGAATTTATAACCACCCTCCCAATTTTTCCTTCTGTCAATGTTTCTGTGAATTTGTGTTTGTCCTGATAATATATAAATCTTATACTTGGGGTTCTTTCTGATGAGGTTCTTCCCTTTTTTCTGGTCATATATTTTATCTCTTGTCATATACTTTTATCAGTCTTTTTGTTTGTCTGTTTTTGTTTGTATACTTCATAAATCTTACCTTGTGGCCCATTTGGGCTGAGCCTTCTTTTTTATCTTCCCTTTTTTTCCTATCTCTCTCTCTCTCTCTCTCTCTCTCTTTTTTTCCTTTTTTCTTTCCCCCTTTTTTCTGTCTTCTTCTCTAATTCTTTTTCTTTTCTTTTTTCTCTCATTTGGGTGGGGAATCGTGATTGCACAGAAGTATTCCAGGGTGCACATTGACTGCACCACAATCGATAAGTCCAGCTGCATCTGTTCGGTCATCTCTTGCCAAAATGACTAGGAGGAGGCTTAAAAGACTATGCAACAACCAAGCCGACACTGCAGGAAATATTGAGGGGGGTCCTATCAAAGAGAAAAAATCCTAAGAATATCATTGAACAGAAATATAGAAACAATCTACAGACATAAAATCTTCAAAGGCAACACGATGTCAATAAAAACCTATCCCTCAATAATCACTCTCAGGTGAATGGCCTAAATGCACCCATAAAACAACACAGGGTTGTAGATTGGATAAAACGGCAGGACCTATCCATATGTTGTCTACAAGAGCCCCATTTTGAACCTAAGGATACACTCAGACTGAAAGTGAAGGGATGGAGAAGCATCTTTCATGCCAATGGGCCTCAAAAGAAGGCCGGGGTAGCGATTCTCAAATCAGATAAATTAGATTTTAAACTAAAGACTGTAGTCAGAGATACAGAAGGACACTACATAATTCTTAAAGGAACTATCTGCCAAGATGATCTAACAATTGTGAATATCTATGTCCCCCATATGGGAGCAGCAAATTACATAAGAAAACTATTAATCAAGATAAAGAGTCATTTTGATATGAATACAATAATAGTAGGAGATCTTAATATGCCTCTCTCAGAAATAGATCATAGAAGCAGAAAATTAATAAAGAAATAAGAGCATTGAATGAAACATTGGACCAGATGGACCTCATAGACATATACAGAACATTCCACCCTAAAACTAGAGAATACTCATTCTTCTCAAGTGCACAAGGAACCTTCTCCAGAATAGACCACATAATGGGTCACAGAGCAGGACTCAACCGAAACCAAAAGACAGACATTAATCCCTACATATTCTCAGATCACAATGCTTTGAAACTGGAAATCAATCACAAGGAAAAGTTCAGAAAGAACTCAAACACCTGGAAGCTAATGACCACCTTGCTTAAGAATGCTTGGATCAACCAGGAGATCAAAGATGAACCTAAGCAATACATGGAAACCAATGAGAATGAAGACACTTCAGTCCAAAACCTATGGGATAGAGCAAAGATGGTTCTAAGGGGGAAATACATAGCCATCCAAGCCTCCCTCAAAAACATTGAAAAATCCAGAATACACCAGCTGTCTCTACACCTTAAAGAAATGGAGAATCAACAACAAATCAAACCAACTCCACATGCAAGAAGGGAAATAATCAAGATTAGAGCAGAGATCAATGAGGTAGAACCCAGAGATACAGTAGAACGTATCAATGAAACTAGAAGCTGGTTTTTTGAAAGAATCAATGAGATCAATAAACCATTGGCCACACTAATTCAAAATAAAAGAGAAAAAGCCCAAATTAAGAAAATTATGAATGAAAAGGGAGTGATCACAACTAACACCAAGGAAATAGAAACAATCATCAGAAATTATTACCAACAGTTATATGCCAATAAGCTAAGAAACCTAGATGAAATGGATGCATTCCTGGAAAACTACAAACTCCCAAAATTGAACCAGGAAGAAATTGACAACCTGAATAGACCGATATCTAGTAACGAGACTGAAGCAGCGATCAAAAACTTCCCCAAAAACAAGAGCCCAGAACCTGACGGATTCCCCGGGGAATTCTACCAAACTTTCAAAGAAGAAATAACACTAATTCTCCTGAAGCTGTTCCAAAAAATTGAAGCAGAAGGAAAATTTCCTACTATTTTATTGAGCCAGCATTACCCTGATACCCAAACCAGGCAAAGACCCTACCAAAAAGGAGAATTTCAGACCAATATCACTGATGAATATGGATGCAAAGACTCTCAACAAGATCCTAGCAAACAGGATCCAGCAGCACATTCAAAAGATTATCCACCATGACCAGGTGGGATTCATCCCTGGCTTGCAAGGTTGGTTCAACATTCACAAATAAATCAATGTGATAGGACAAATCAATAAGAGAAGGGAGAAGAACCACATGGTCTTCTCCTTGATGCAGAAAAAGAATTTGACAAAATCCAGCATCCGTTCTTGATGAAAACGCTTCAAAGTATAGGGATAGAGGGAACATTCCTGAACTTCATAAAATCTATCTATGAAAGAACCACAGCAAATACAATGTTCAATGGGAAAAAGCTTGCAGCCTTCCCGTTGAGATCAGGAACATGACAAGGATGCCCACTCTCACCACTCTTGTTCAACATAGTATTAGAAGTTCTAGCAATGGCAATCAGACAACAAAGAGAAATAAAACGTATCCAAATTGGCAAGAAAGAAGTCAAACTCTCTCTCTTCGCAGATGACATGATTCTTTCTATGGAAAACCCCAAAGACTCCACCCCCAAACTACTAGAACTCATACAGCAATTCAGTAACGTGGCAGGATATAAAGTCAATGTACAGAAATGAGTGGCTTTTTTATACACTAACAATGAAAATACAGAAAGTGATATTAGAGAATGATTCCCTTTACTATAGCACCAAGAACCATAAGATACCTGGGAATAAACCTAACCAAAGAGGTAAATGACCTGTACTCGACGAACTACAGACCATTCATGAAAGAAATTGAAGAAGACACAAAAAGATGGAATACCATTCCATGCTCTTGGATCAGAAGAATAAACATTGTTAAAATGTCTATACGCCTAGAGCAATCTATACTTTTAATGCCATTCTGATCAAAATTCCACCAGTATTTTTCAAAGAACTGGAGTAAAGAATCCTAAAATTTGAATGGAATCAGAATAGACCCGTAATTGCTAAGCAAATGTTGGAAAACAAAAATAAAACTGGCGGCATCACGTTACCCGATTTCAAACTTTACTACAAAGCTGTGATCTCCAAGACAGCGTGGTACTGGCATAAAAACATAAAAATGCCTCCCCAAAAATAGACTCCAAATGGATGCAGGACCTCAATGTGAGAAAGGAATCCATCAAAATCCTTGAGGAGAATGCAGGCAGCAACCTCTTCGACCTCAGCCGCAGCAACATCTTCCTAGGAACAACGGCAAAGGCAAGGGAAGCAAGGGCAAAAATGAACTATTGGGATTTCATCAAGATCAAAAGCTTTTGCACAGCAAAGGAAACAGTGAACAATACCAAAAGACAACTGACAGAATGGGAGAAGATATTTGCAAACGACATATCAGATAAAGGGCTAGTATCCAAAATCTATAAGGAACTTAGCAAACGCAACACCCAAAAAACAAACAATCCAATCAAGAAATGGGCAGAGGACATGAACAGACATTTCTGCAAAGAAGACATCCAGATGGCCAACAGACACATGAAAAAGTGCTCCACGTCACTCGGCATCAGGGAAATACAAATCAAAACCACAATGAGATATCACCTCACACCAGTCAGAATGGCTAAAATTAACAAGTCAGGAAATGACAGATGCTGGCGAGGATGTGTAGAAAGGGGAACCCTCCTCCACTTTTGGTGGGAATGCAAGCTGGTGCAACCACTCTGGAAAACAGCATGGAGGTTCCTCAAAATGTTGAAAATAGAACTACCCTATGACCCAGCAATTGCACTACTGGGTATTTACCCTAAAGATACAAACATAGTGATCCGAAGGGGCATGTGTACCCGAATGTTTATAGCAGCAATGTCTACAATAGCCAAACTATGGAAAGAACCTAGATGTCCATCAACAGATGAATGGATAAAGAAGATGTGGTATATATACACAATGAAATACTATGCAGCCATCAAAAGAAATGAAATCATGCCATTTGCGACGACGTGGATGGAACTAGAGGATATCATGCTTAGTGAAATAAGTCAATCAGAGAAAGACAACTATCATATGATCTCCCTGATATGAGGACATGGAGAAGCAACATGGGGGGTTAAGGGGATAGAAGAATAAATGAAACAAGATGGGATTGGGAGGGAGACAAACCATAAATGACTCTTAATCTCACAAAACAACCTGGGGGTTGCTGGGGGGAGTTGGGATTGGGAGAGGGGGAGGGGGCTATGGACATTGGGGAGGGTATGTGCTATCGTGAGTGCTGTGAAGTGTGTAAACCTCGCGATTCACAGACCTGTACCCCTGGGGATAAAAATACATTATATGTTTATTAAAAAAAAATTTGGAAGGGGAGGCGAACCATAAAAGACTATGAACTCTGGAAATCAACCTGAGGGTTTTGAAGGGTCAGGGGTGGGAGGTTGGGGGAACAGGTGGTGGGTAATGGGGAGGGCACGTTTTGCATGGAGCACTGGGTGTTGTGCAAAAACAATGAATACTGTTATGCTAAAAAAATAAATAAAATGGGAAAAAAATGCCTCCCCATTTTCCAAGCTGACCACAAATGAAAGGCAGACCCTACACCCTAAGCTTAAGCTCAGGATGGACTCATCTATGTGGAGCTCACAGTAGCAAGCTCGGAGCCTGTTGGAAGAGAACCAATCCCCATGGGAAGCCATCGGAAAAGGCTTTCGGGCCAAACTCTGGATTACAACGTGAATCTACAAAAGGTCTCTGTCTTCTCTGTATTCGAAACGCGCCTTCTGTTATCTACCCTGCAGTTAATTTCTTTAGGAAGAAGAGCTCATGGAGTGCACAAATGCTCTCACTTGAGAGAGTCTCAGGTGTGTGTGATATGACTTCTGACATTGTGTTCTGGCTGTCCAATCTGCTGTGGGATTGTCCTCTGCAGAGCCTCTCCTTGCCTCCCATTCAGAGTGTGTGGTGTCTGGGCCAAGTATGGTGCTGTTAAGCTTCGTGAGTCTGGTGTGACTATGAACGTGTTCAACCCACTCCACAAAACTTAAGGCCTGCTGAATTCTGTGGCCAGGTAAGAAGATATGGGCAGGGCTTTAATCTAGTCCCCTGCAGGATTTTCTGTTCTCCTGGGACTAAGCAACATGGCCTGAAGAAGGAAGTCCAACAGTGTTCCAGGTTTGGGAATCCGTGATTGCTCCTTGGGCAGTTAATGTCCTCACCGTTCTTCCTGTGGCCAATTCTCAGTCCTGATGCTAGCGGTTGTAGAGCCCACATACCTTTGGCGCCCATCGAGGCATCTCCACCAACACTGCCCATCAAGAATGCACCCAAAGAAATAATAATCTTAAAACGGTGTCAACAGGTATTATCTCTGATCATGGTTTCCATGCTGTCTGCACATGGTTGCTTGCTGGTGTCCTCTCCAGGAGATACAGAATGTTCTCTGGAATCTATGTCTGCAAAGGATACTTATCTGGAATCCCCGGGCCTCAAGTCCTTGGGTTGCAAGAATTCGTGTCCTTCAGACACTCTCCTTTTCTCCGCCAACAGCTTAGGTCAACATTCAAATTGTGGGTTCTAAGTGTGGTCCTCTCCCCTGGGCCTTTGTCTTCGGACATGCCTCCATGTCTCTGAAGCACCAAACGTCCAATTCTCCCACTTCTACAGTCTCACAGCCTTCCAGATGCACTGTGGTCTCTTAAGGAGCCATAAGCAAGAAGGCATTGTTGTTCCTTGTGACACGTGGCAGAAAGGGAGAGAGCATTGGGCTGTGTCATATCTGTCAGTTACCGAAAGACAACTTCCATACTATTTCACTCACTCATGGAAGTAAAGAAACATGTGAAAATGAAAGAAAAAGTGACAGGCAGTTAGACTCTAACCAGGGAAAAAAATTTGGTATTTGTTCCAGGCAGGCTAGTCAGAAACTGCCTTTCTAAAAGTGGATCAAATGGGACATTCAATGCAGGAATTGTCCCCTGCATTACACCCCAATGGGGTGTAAAGTGAGTTTCCACTGTTTTTGAAGGTGAAATGTGATCTGGAATACAGCAGCTTCATATCTCTTAAAATATCATTTTCAGCGCTTTGTGAAACACACAAACACACACACACACACACACAGACACACACACACACTTAAAAGGGTCCCACAGAAATTATGGAACAAGTGAGGTAAGCACTCTTGGAAGGAAAATTCAGAAAAAATATCATAAAAAAACAAAAGTTTAGAGAATAAAAGTAACAACGCGTCAAACTGGATAAGTTAACTGCTTACCTATCAAGAATTCATTAATTAATTACCAACCTTACCTAAAAGACCCCTCCACACAATAATGCCAGCAAATCCAATACCGGAGAGAAAAGGATAAATTCCAAGTCACATACGCACTACCATGACAAGATCATGAGTCATACATATCTGACATCTCAGGTAATGATTTTGAAGCAGCTTTTGAGCCTTTTGAAGCAGTCCTCAAACACCTCCCAACACAAAGAAATCCAGGTTCAAATCAATTCCCTGGTCCACGATTCAAGACATTTAATGGTAATGTCAGCTTTTCTCGTCTATTCTCAAAATGTAGGAAGAGGGAAGACTTATTTACAATGTCCAAAGACTCAATTCACATAAGGACCTTATAGGAAACCTATTGCATACAACTTAATCAGTAAGATAATAAAACTAGAATTCATTTCTCTTCTCTTTCTTTCTTCTCCTGCATGTGAAACAGCCTATTTTGCTTTCTATTCAATATTTATTCTTATATTCAGCAAGCCAACTTTCATCCATTGGAAGTTTTTGACATAGTGTTCCCTGATTCTTTAATTGTTTATAACACCAAGTGCTCATCCTCATATAATGCCACACCACCTCACTACCCATTAACTGCTTCCCTCTTTATGGCATGTCCTATCCTCCTGTAATGCTCAGCTTGGTCCACAGAGCCTGATTCACTCCTGGTGCTTCTCCCTGTCTGAATTCTTCTCCTTCTATTTTTCCTTCCTACTACTCATGTCCATGGTATTCCTCATGGGCCACATAGGAGTGAAGCCATAGGATATTTCCCTGGGTCTGCTTGCATTTTCATTTGGAAATAATCTTCTTTATCATCATCTTCATAATCATCTTTATCCAATAGCCCTTACAAGGGGATCTCGGCTCCTTCCACTGTGATGCTAGAGGGGGCATCGTATGCCATCGATGTTGGCCGTTCATTTTCATCTGTATAAAGAGAGTTCCTCAACATGGCTCTCCCAACAAAAATGGCATTGTGCATTAAATAATGATGACAAGGAGTACTGACCAGGGCTCTTTCTTTAGGGGTGGCGATCATGCAGAATTTCACTCTGCATGAAGCCTTTGCAACGGTGTTTAATGTAATGTCAGGTAGACAAAGCCTTCTTCCCTTAGGATTGGTATTTCAGGACACTAGCAGTTAAGGACACGGACAGCACAACCCATCCCTGCCTTGGCAATTTTCCTGGAATGATGAATTTCCTTCCCTTCTTCCTTCCTCAACTTCCATACTGACCAAGCACCAAAGGCAGACCTTACAGCCAAGAAGCCATAGGAAACAGAAGCTAAGAATGGACCCTCTCACCCAAGGATATCCAACCTCCCAGAGACCTAGTAGTAGCCAAGAGGACTCGCTGTTGATTGAGATCTCTAGAAATTGCAGGGGAAATAGGAACACCTTGCTCTCTCTGGAGAAATGTCGGTCTAAAGAATTGTACACAGAACATCGTTTTCTTTTCTCTTTGTAGAGAAAGTGGAAGTGGGAATGAAATAGAAAAGACCAACTGAGATCATGATCAGGCTAACAGGGCTCTTTCTTTTTCCTTCCCAGAAAGTTCTACATGAAGCCATAGGACTCAGAAATCATGAGAATGGGATTGCTGCTTCAGTGAAGTCAGCTTCTGTGACGTCACAAAGTTCTGAGTTCCTAGCAACCACTCCTCACCAAACCACGCCTCATCACTTCACCTGGCTGGAGTAGTTCTGGGTCAGCCAGGAGTATCAAAATCACTCCAATCCGCTGGAGCTGCCTGGGTATTTCCCCAAGAGAGTTTGGGAAGCGATTTGGGATCACCTTCTCCATGTCCGAATTTGTAGTCTTTGGCCAGAACTGTCACCACCAAACCTCTGGACACCTGAGAGGGGCAAGAATCCACAATTCCATATTACCAACATAAGGTCAAGAAGGAGTCAGGAGTAAAAGCAGCCTCACACGGGGAACTCCATTCCATACACATGTTCATGGTACTCACACATTTTCAGGATGCTTCTGACCAGTAAAAGCGCCCCCCACCCACCAAGGAAAGCTCAGAGTTAACACCCAGAACCATACCAAAGACATGTCCGGAGTCGTCAACTGTGAGGACACGAGTTCTTCTTGCATCTCCAGAAATCGTGCCATAAATGCCTCCCAATATTCACAGCTCACCAAACATTAAAGGCAGAACCTACTCCCTAGAAGCTTAGGCCCAGGACGGACTCACCTGAATGGAGCTCACAGGAGCAAGCACGGAGCCTCTTGGAAGAGAACCAATTCACACGGGAATCCTTTGGAACAGGCTTTCGGGCAAGTTTCAGGAATACAACACGAATCTACAAAAGGTCTCTGTCCTCTCTGTATTTTAAACCTGCCTTCTCTTATCTACCCTGAAGATAATTTCCTTAGGAAGTATAGCTCATGGAGTGCCCAAAGGCTGGCACTTGAGAGAGTCTCAGGTGTGTGTGACATGCTCTCTGGGGTTGTGTTGTGGCTGTCCACTCTACTGTGGATTCGTCCTCTGCAGAGGCTCTCATTGCCTTCCATTCAGAGTGTGTGGGGTCTGGGCCAAATATGGTGAGGTTAAGCTTCGTATATTTGGTGTGCCAATGAACGTGACTTTCAACCCACTCCACAAAACTTCAGGCCTGCTGAATTCTGTGGCCAGGTGAGAGGATGTGGGCAGGGCTTTCTTCTAGTCCGCTGCAGGATTTCCTGTTCTACTGGGACTAAGCAACGTGGCCTGAAGAAGACAGTCCCAACAGTTTTCCAGGTATGGGAATCCGTGATTGCTGGTTGGGCAGCTAATGTCCTCACTGTCCTACCTGTGGCCACTTCTCAGTCTTGATGCTGGCAGTTGTAGAGCCCAAGTTCTTTGGCGCCCATCGAGGTACCTCCTAGAACACTGCCCATCACCAAAGCACACCAAGAAATGATAATCTTAACACAGTGTCAACAGTTATTGTCTCTGATCATGGTTCCCAGGCTGTCTGCACCTGGTTGCTTGCTGGTGTCCTCTCCACGAGATACACAGTGTTCTGCAGTTCTGGAGTCTATGTCTGCAAATCATGCTGATGTGGAATCCCCGGGCCTCAAGACCCTTGGGTTGCAAGTACTCATGTCATTCAGACACTCTCCATTTCTCCGCCAACAGCTCTGGGTCGACATTCAAATTGTGGGTTCTAAGTGTGCTCTTCTCCCCTGGGCCTTTGTCTTTGGCCATGGATCCTTGCCCTCTGAAACACCAACCATCCAATTCTCCCATAATCCCTGTCTACATCCTTCTCCCATGGTCTCATGCCTTCTTCTCTCTTTCGCGGTGGAGTATGAGTTCTAGGCTTCAGGTCCATATATGCCTATGCCATGTTTACATTGATTTTGTCATCTTCTACTTGTGCTGATGGCTGAAGACAAGCCTGGAGCTCCCAGGCACTTCTACCATCTCCATGTGCTACAAATGCACTGCGGACTCTTATGAAGCCATAAGCAAGAAGGCATTCTTGCTCCTTTTGACATGTGGCAGAAAGGGAGAGAGCATTGGGCTATATCGTATCTGTCAGTCACAGAAAGACAACTACCATATGATTGCACTCACTCATGGGATTTTAGAAACATGTGAAAAAGCAAGAAAAAGGGACAGGCAATTAGACTCTCACCAGCGACACAAAGTGTGGTGTTTGTTCCAGGCAGGCTAGTCAGAAACTGCATTTCTAAAAGTGGGTCAAATGTACATTCAATGCAGGAATTGTGCCCGAATGGGGTGTAACGTGAGTTTCCACTGTGTTTGAAGGTGAAATGTGATCTGGAATAGAGCAGCTTCATATCTCTTAAAATATCATTCAGCGTTTTGTGAAACACACACACACACACACACACACACACACACACACACACACACACACACACACAAACCCACTAAAAAGAGTCCCAGAGAAGATAGGGAGCAAGTGAGGAATAGCACTCATAGAAGCAAAATTCAGAGAAAATACCATTAAAAAACAAAAGCTCAGAGAATCAAAGAAACAAACAGTCCAAACTGGATAAGTTGACTCCTTACCTTTCAAGAATTAATTAATTAATTAAACAACCTTACCTAAAAGACCACTCCACACAAGTATACCAGCATACCGGAGTGAAAAGGATAAATTCCAAGTCACATACGCACTACCATGACAAGATCATGAGTCAAACATATTTGACGTCTCAGGTAATAACTTTTGAAGCAGCTTTGGAGGCTTTTGAAGCAATCCTTAAACATCTCCCAACACACAGAAAGCCAGGTTCAAATCAATTCCCTGGTCCACAATTCGAGACATTTAATGGTAGTGTCGGCTTTTCTCATCTATTCCCAAAATGTTGGAAGAGGCAAGACTCTAATGTACAATGTCCAAAGACCCAGTTCACATAAGGACCTTTTAGGAAACCAATTGCATACCATTTTAATCAGTAAGATAATAAAACTAGAATTCATTTCTCTACTCTTTCCTTCTTCACCTACATGTGAAATGGCCTGTTCTGCTTTCCCTTCATTATTTTTTCTTATATTTGGCAAGCCAGTCTTTCATCCATCTAACGTTTTTTGACGTAGTGTTCCCTGATTCTTTAATTACATATACCATCAAGGGCTCATCCTCATATAATGCCACACCACCACACTACCCTTATAGAGTTACCTCTTTACATCATGTCCTGTTCTCCTCTAACCCTCAGCTTTATCCCCAGAGTCTGAGTCTCTCCTGGTGCGTCTCACTGAATTCTAATCCTTTCATTTTCCATTACTAATACTCATGTCCATGGTATACCTCATGGGCCACCTAGGAGTGAATCCATAGGATATATCCCTGGGTCTGCTTGCATTTTCATTTGGAAATCATCTTCTTTATCATCATCTTCATAATCATCTTTATCCAATAGCCCTTACAAGGGGATCTCGGCTCCTTCCACTGTGATGCTAGAGGGGGCATCGTTTGCCATCGATGTTGGCCGTTCATTTTCATCTGTATAAAGAGAGTTCCTCAACATGGCTCTCCCAACAAAAATGGCATTGTGCATTAAATAATGATGACAAGGAGTACTGACCAGGGCTCTTTCTTTAGGGGTGGCGATCATGCAGAATTTCACTCTGCATGAAGCCTTTGCAACGGTGTTTAATGTAATGTCAGGTAGACAAAGCCTTCTTCCCTTAGGATTGGTATTTCAGGACACTAGCAGTTAAGGACACGGACAGCACAACCCATCCCTGCCTTGGCAATTTTCCTGGAATGATGAATTTCCTTCCCTTCTTCCTTCCTCAACTACCATACTGACCAAGCACCAAAGGCAAACCTTACACCCAGAAACCATAGGGAACAGAAGCTAAGAATGGACCCTCTCACCCAAGGATATCAAACCTCCCAGAGACCTAATGGTAGCAAGAGGCCTCACGGTTGATTGAGATCTCTAAAAATTGCAGTGGGAATAGGAACACCTTGCTCTCCCTGGAGAAATGTTGAACTTGTTCCAGGCAGGCTAGTCAGAAACTGCCTTTCTAAAAGAGGATCAAATGGGACATTCAATTCAGGAATTGTGGCCGAATGGGGTGTAAAGTGAGTTTTCACTGTGTTTGAAGGTGTAATGTGATCTGGAATAGAGCAGCTTCATATCTCTTAAAATATCATTTTCAGCGTTTTGTGAAACACACACACACACGACACAACACACACACACACACACCCACACCACACACTTAAAAGGGTCCCCCCGAAGTTAGGGAGCAAGTGTGATATAGCACGCTTGGAAGAAAAATTCAGAAAAAAATATCATAAAAAAACAAAAGCTTGGAGAATCAAAGAAACAAACAGTCCAAACTGGATAAGTTAACTACTTACCTATCAAGAATTAATTAATTAATTAAACAACCTTACCTAAAAGACCCCTCCACACAATAATGCCAGCAAATCCAATACCGGAGAGAAAAGGATAAATTCCAAGTCACATACGCACTACCATGACAAGATCATGAGTCATACATATCTGACGTCTCAGGTAATGATTTTGAAGCAGATTTGAGCCTTTTGAAGCAGTCCTCAAACACCTCCCAACACAAAGAAAACCAGGTTCAAATCAATTCCCTGGTCCACAATTCGAGACATTTAATGGTAATGTCAGCTTTTCTCATCTATTCCCAAAATGTGGGAAGAGGGAAGACTCTATTTACAATGTCCAAAGACTCAATTCACATAAGGACCTTATAGGAAACCTATTGCATACAATTTAATCAGTAAGATAATAAAACGAGAATTCATTTATCTTCACTCTCTTTCTTCTCCTGCATGTGAAACAGCCTGTTTTGCTTTCTATTCAATATTTATTCTTATATTCAGCAAGCAAGACTTTCATCCATTGGAAGTTTTTGACATAGTGTTCCCTGATTCTTTAATGGCATATACCACCATGTGCTCAACCTCATATAATGCCACAACACCTCACTACCCATTAACTCCTTCCCTCTTTATGGCATGTCCTATCCTCCTGCAATGCTCAGCTTGGTCCCCATAGCTTGAGTCACTCCTGGTGCGTCTCCCTGTCTGAATTCTTCTCCTTCCGTTTTTCCTTCCTACTACTCATGTCCATGGTATTCCTCATGGGCCATCTAGGAGTGAAGCCATAAGATATTTCCCTTGGTCTGCTTGCATTTTCATTTGGAAATCATCTTCTTTATCATCATCTTCATAATCATCTTTATCCAATAGCCCTTAAAAGTGGATCTCGGCTCCTTCCACTGTGATGCTAGAGGGGGCATCGCACGCCATTGATGTTGGCCGTTAATTTTCATCTGAATAAAGAGAATTGCTCAACATGGCTCTCCCCATGACTATGGCATGGAGCAATACCTAATGATGACAAGGAGTGCTGACCAGGGCTCTCTCTTTAGGGGTGGTGATCATGCAGAATTTCACTCTCCATGAAGCCTTTGCGACGGTGTTTAAGGTAATGTCAGGTAGACAGAACCTTCATCCCTTAGGACTGGTATTTCAGGACACTAGCAGTTAAGGACACGGACAGCACAAGGCATCCCTGCCTTTGCAATTTCCCTGGAATGGTGAATTTCCTTCCCTTCTTCCTTCCCTCAACTTCCATGCTGACCAAGCACCAAAGGCAGACCTTACAGCCGAGAAACCATAGGAAACAGAAGCTAAGAATGGACCCTCTCACCCAAGTATATCAAACCTCCCGGAGACCTAGTCATAGCCAAGAGGCCTTGCTGTTGATTGAGATCTCTAGAAATTGCAGTGGAAATAGGAACACCTTGCTCTCTCCGAAAAAATGTGGGTCTAAAGAATGGTAGACAGAACATCATTTTCTTTTCTCTTTGTATAGAAAGGGGAAGTGGGAATGAAACAGAAAAGACCACCTGAGATCATGATCAGGCTAATAGGGCTCTTTCCTTTTCCTTCACAGGAATTTCTATGTGAAGCCATAGGACCCATATGTCATGAGAATGGGAGTGCTGCTTCAGTGAATTCAGCTTCTGTGACGTCACAAAGCTCTGTGGTCCTAGCAACCACTTCTCACCAAACCACGCCTCATCACTTCACCTGGCTGGAGTAGTTCTGGGTCAGCCAGGAGTATCAAAATCACGCCAATCTGCTGGAGCGGCCTGGGTATTTCCCCAAGACAGTGGTTGAAGCGATTTGGGGTCACCTTCTCCATGGCCAAATTTGTAGTCTTTGGCCGGGACTGTCACCACCAACCCTCTGGACACCTGAGAGGTGCAAGAATCCACAATTCCATCTTACCAACGGAAGGTCAAGAAAGAGTCAGGAGTACAAGCAGCCTCACATAGGAACTCCACGCCATACACATGTTCATCGTCCTTGTTAGGGTCCGTGATCAAAGGAACGAGACTGACACAAAGCGAAAATCAAGCAAAGTTTTATTTCGTGCCATGCATCAGAATCCAAACTGCATCAGAAACCAAACTGCATCAGAAACCAAACTGCATTAGAAACCAAACTGCATCAGAAACCAAACTGCATTAGAAACCAAACTGCATCAGAAACCAAACTGCATTAGAAACCAAACTGACCAGTAGGTGCCTGAGTCTTGCTGGGGACCACCGCCTCCCAGTCGCTGGGGTCCCTTCTGGAGGCTCCCTGCCTCACCCTCACAGTACCACAGACCCACTCCCAGCGTGGCTGCACCGTTGGCTCCTGAGAGTCTGCTCCTGATGGTGGCACTGCCCAAGGCGGTGTGGCTGCTTGTGGCGGCGCTGCTGCTGATACTCTGGCTCAGGGTGGCATCACTCGTGGCAGCGCCGCTGCCACTGCTGCTCTGGGCGGTGCTGCTTGCGGTGGTGCCGCTGCCTGCTGCTGCTCTGGGCGGTGCCACTCACATGGCACCGCTGCCGCTGCTGCTCTGGTGCATGGGGTGGTGCCGCTCGAGGTGGTGACGCTGCCGCTGCTGCTCTGTGCAGTGCCCAGGGCGATGCCACTTGAGGTGGCGCCGCTGCCACTGCTGCTCTTGTCTGTGCCCGGGGCGATGCTGCTCGAGAATCAAACCGACCGGTCGGGGCCATCTCTTACGCAGAGGTGACAACGACAAGGATGCCACTCCCAATGACAAAGAGGTGAGGATGAGGAGGACGATGAGGATGACAACCCTAATGACACAGACTCTGCTCCCCATGATGCCACTCCAGCAAGGCCACTCCCCAGACGAGGCCACACTCTGGACGAGGCCGCTTTGACGATGAAGAGGCCGCTCTAGATGAGGCCGCTCAAGGACGGGGCTGCATGCCAATGAGGCCACTCCCCGGAAAGACGCCGCTCTGGCGAGGCCGCTCTGTACCAGGCCACTCCAGCAAGGTCACGGATCAGAGCGGTGAGGCCGCTGGCAGCAGGGCCACAGCTGGGGGCAGTGAGGCTGCTGGAGGTGGTGAGGCTGGTCGCAGTGGGGCTGCGGCCTAGGGCGGCGAGGCCCCTGGTGGCAGGGCTGTGGCTTGGGGCAGTGAGCCTGCTGGAGGCGGAAAGGCTGGTCGCGGTGGGGTTGCGGCTCAGGGCGGCGAGGCCCCTGGCGGCGGGGCTGTGGCTTGGGGCTGCGAGGCCCCTGGCGGCGGGGCTGCAGCTGGGGGAGGCGAGGCCGCTGGTCGCGGGCCGCGGCTTGGGGTGGCGCTGCTCCCGATGACCCCGATGCTATCACTCATATTACTACCCTAATGGCTCCCAAAGGTTACCCTAACGACTACTCTAACTGCTATTCTAACTGCCATTCTAACTGCCATTCTAACTCCTCCCACTTCTCCAACGGCTATTCTAACACCTCCTACTTCCCCCCAACCCAGCCTCACAGACTGACCTTTATAGTGGTGGTTGAGCCCGGCCCAAGACAGGTGGCCAATGAGATTTCAACTCACCACAGTTAATATATGCTTACCCCAATGATTGGATATGGCTATCTGGCCTGGCCCGTCCCTATATCCAGGGTTTACAGTTCCTCTGCCTAATCAGGCCCCTACATTCCCCTCTTTTCTTCGGAAATCAGTCAAATCCTTGACTATTCATCCAGTTCTATGTTCTCCTGTTGTAAGGGGGTTATATTGAGCATGTAAGACTAACATTTTTATCACTCCAATTTTCTTTGGTACAAATGACATTAGGGTGTTTATAACCCAGGGGCCAAAAAGTAACAGTAGTGCACAGTTGGCTGATGAGTTAGCCATTCAACGCTTTGTATAACCTTTTCCATTGACCATGTAGCTACTCCCATCTGTGAACAGAGTCATCTCGGCATCCGGGAGGGGAATGTTTCTGAGATCCGGCCTTATACCTGAAACTTGGGGTAGGACCTCCCCAAGACATGTGGATGATCAGCCAGCTCCTCTGGCAGCAGCGTGGTTGGAATTAGCACTGCCGGGGGCAGATGGTCACTCTTGGTTTGTTGAAGAGGAGGGCCTGATACCCCATAACTCAGGTGTTTGTCATCCATTGGTCTGGTGGAGTCCGGAGAAGGCCCTTGATGGCGTGTGTGGTGGTCAAAATGAGATTTTGACCCAAAGTCAATTTAATTGCATTCTTGACCAGGAGGGCCATGGCAGGAATTATGCAGAGGCAAGAGGGGAACCCAGCCACTACTGGATCTAGTTTCTTTTTTTTTTTTTTTTGTATTTTATACATTTTATTTATTTTTTCAGCGTAACAGTATTCATTGTTTTTGCAAAACACCCAGTGCTCCATGCAAAACGTGCCCTCCCTATTACCCACCACCTGTTCCCCCAACATCCCACCCCTGACCCTTCAAAACCCTGAGGTTGTTTTTCAGAGTCCATAGTCTCTTTGGGTTCGCCTCCCCTTCCAATTTGTTTTTTTTTTTTTTTTTAAGAGAACATATAATGTATTTTTATCTCCAGGGGTACAGGTCTGTGAATCGCCAGGTTTACACACTTCACAGCACTCACGATAACACTTACCCTCCCCAATGAGCATAGCCCCCTCCCCCTCTCCCAATCGCAGCTCCCCCCAGCAAACACCAGTTTGTTTTGTGAGATTAAGAGTCATTTATGGTTTGTCTCCCTCCCAATCCCATCTTGTTTCATTTATTCTTCTCCTATCCCACTAACCCCCCATGTTGCTTCTCCATGTCCTCATATCAGGGAGAGCATATGATAGTTGTCTTTCTCCGACTGACTTATTTCACTAAGCATGATACCCTCTAGTTCCATCCACATCATCGCAAATGGCAAGATTTCATTTCTTTGGATGGCTGCATAGTATTCCATTGTGTATATATACCACATCTTCTTTATCCATTCATCTGTTGATGGACATCTAGGTTCTTTCCATAGTTTGGCTATTGTAGACATTGCTTCTATGAACATTCAGGTACACGTGCCCCTTTGGATCACTATGTTTGTATCTTTAGGGTAAATACCCAGTAGTGCAATTGCTGGGTCATAGGGTAGTTCTATTTTCAACATTTTGAGGAACCTCCATGCTGTTTTCCAGAGTGGTTGCACCAGCTTGCATTCCCACCAAAAGTGGAGGAGGTTTCCCCTTTCTCCGCATCCTCACCAGCATCTGTCAATTCCTGACTTGTTAATTTTAGCCATTCTGACGGGTGTGAGGTGATATCTCATTGTGGTTTTGATTTGTATTTCCCTGATGCCGAGTGACGTGGAGCACTTTTTCATGTGTCTGTTGGCCATCTGGATGTCTTCTTTGCAGAAATGTCTGTTCATGTCCTCTGCCCATTTCTTGATTGGATTGTTTTTTCTTTGGGTATTGAGTTTGCTAAGTTCCTAATAGATTTTGGATACTAGCCCTTTATCTGATATGTCGTTTGCAAATATCTTCTCCCATTCTGTCAGTTGTCTTTTGGTTTTGTTAACTGTTTCCTTTGCTGTGCAAAAGCTTTTGATCTTGATGAAATCCCAATAGTTCATTTTTGCCCTTGCTTCCCTTGCCTTTGCCGTTGTTCCTAGGAAGATGTTGCTACGGCTGAGGTCGAAGAGGTTGCTGCCTG
The DNA here is from genome assembly GCF_922984935.1 of Meles meles. Taxonomy (NCBI): domain Eukaryota; kingdom Metazoa; phylum Chordata; class Mammalia; order Carnivora; family Mustelidae; genus Meles; species Meles meles. The sequence continues at coordinate 32,426,498 of NC_060088.1, read as the reverse complement.
CATTCTCCTCAAGGACTTGATGGATTCCTTTCTCACAGTGAGGTCCTTCATCCATTTTGAGTCTATTTTCATGTGTGATGTAAGGAAGTGGTCCAATTTCATTTTTCTGCATGTGGCTGTCCAATTTTCCCAGCACCATTTATTGAAGAGGCTGTCTTTTTTCCATTGGTCATTCTTTCCTGCTTTGTCGAAGATGAGTTGACCATAGAGTTGAGTGTCGATTTCTGGGCTCTCTATTCTGTTCCACTGATCTATGTGTCTGTTTTTGTGCCAGTACCATGCTGTCTTGATGACGACAGCTTTGTAACTGAGCTTGAAGTCCAGAATTGTGATGCCACCAACTTTGTCTTTCTTTTTCAATATTCCTTTGCCTATTCGAGGTCTTTTCTGGTTCCATATAAATTTTAGGATTATTTGTTCCATTTCTTTGAAAAAAATGGAAGTTATTTTGGTAGGGATTGCATTAAATGTGTAGATTGCTTTAGGTAGCATAGACATTTTCACAATATTTATTCTTCCAATCCAGGAGCATGGAACATTTTTCCATTTCTTTGTGTCTTCCTCAATTTCTTTCATGAGTACTTTATAATTTTCTGCGTATAGATTCTTAGCCTCTTTGGTTAGGTTTATTCCTAGGTATATTATAGTTTTGGGTACAATTGTAAATGGGATTGACTCCTGAATTTCTATTTCTTCTGTCTAGTTTTTGGTGTACAGAAATGCAACTGATTTCTGTGTATTGATTTTATATCCTGACACTTTACTGAATTCCTGTACAAGTTCTAGCAGTTTTGGAGTGGAGTCTTTTGAGTTTTCCACATATAGTATCATATAATCTGCAAAGAGTTTTAGTTTTACTTCTTTACCAATTTGGATGCCTTTAATTTTTTTTGTTGTCTGATTTCTGAGGCTAGGACTTCTAGTAATATGTTGAATAGCAGTGGTGATAATGGATATCCCTGCCGTGTTCCTCACCTTAGCAGAAAAGCTTTCAGTTTTTCTCCATTGAGAATGATATTTGCGGTGGGTTTTTCATAGATGGCTTGGTTAATATTGAGGTATTTGCCCTCTGTTCCTACACTTTGAAGAGTTTTGATCAGGAAGCGATGCTGCTCTTTGTCAAATGCTTTTTCAGCATATATTGAGAGTATCATATGGTTCTTGTTCTTTCTTTTATTAATGTGTTCTATCACATTGATTGTTTTGCCGATGTTGAACCAACCCGGCAGCCCTGGAATAAATCCCACTTGATCATGGTGAATAATCCTTTTAATGTACTGTTGAATCCTATTGGCTAGAATTTTGGCGAGAATTTTTGCATCTGTGTTCATCAAGGATATTGGTCTGTAGTTCTCTTTTTTGGTGGGATCCTTGTCTGGTTTGGGGATCAAGGTGATGCTGGCCTCATAAAATGAGTTTGGAAGTTTTCCTTCCATTTCTATTTTTTGGAACAGTTTCAGGAGAATATGAATTCATTCTTCTTTAAATGTTTGGTAGAATTCCCCTGGGAAGCCGTCTGGCCCTGGGCTTTTTTTTGTTTGGAGAATTTTGATGACTGTTTCAATCTCCTTACTGGTTATGGGCCTGTTCAGGTTTTCTATTTCTTCCTGGTTCAGTTGTGGTAGTTTATATGTCTCTAGGAATGCATCCATTTCTTCCAGATAGTCAAATTTGTTGGCATAGATTTGCTCATAGTATGTTCTTATAATTGGCTGTATTTCTTTGGTGTTAGTTGTGATCTCTCCTCTTTCATTCATGATTTTATTTATTTGGGTCCCTTCTCTTTTTTTTTTTTTTTTTTTTTTTTGATGAGTCTGGCCAGGGGTTTATCAATCTTATGGATTCTTTCAAAGAACCAGGTCCTAGTTTCATTGATTTTTTCTATTGTATTTTTTTTTCGTTTCTATTTCATTGATTTCTGCTCTGATCTTTATGATTTCTCTTCTCCTGCTGGGTTTAGGGTTTCTTTCCTGTTCTTTCTCCAGCTCCTTTACGTGTAGGGTTAGGTTGTGAACTTGAGACCTTTCTTGTTTCTTGAGAAATGCTTGTACCGCTATATATTTTCCTCCCAGGACTGCCTTTGCTGTGTCCCACAGATTTTGAACCATTGTGTTTTCATTTTCGTTTGTTTCCATGAATATTTTCAGTTCTTCTTTAATTTCCTCGTTGACCCATTCATTCTTTAGAAGGATGCTGTTTAGTCTCCATGTATTTGGGTTCTTTCCAGCTTTCCTCTTGTGATTGAGTTCTAGCTTCAGAGCATTATGGTCTGACAATATGCACGTAATGATCCTAATCTTTTGATACCAGTTGAGACCTGATTTGTGACACAGGATGTGATCTAGTCTGGAGAAGGTTCCATGTGCACTAGAGAAGAATGTGTATTCTGTTGCTTTGGGATGAAATGTTCTGAATATATCTGTGATGTCCATCTGGTTCTGTGTGTCATTTAAGGCCTTTATTTCCTTGTTGATCTTTGCTTGGATGATCTGTCCATTTCAGTTAGGGGAGTGTTCAAATCCCCTACTATTATTGTATTATTATTGATGTGTTTCTATGATTTTGTATTAATTGGTTGATATAGTTGGCTGCTCCCACGTTAGGGGCATAGATATTTAAAATTGTTAGATCTTCTTGTTGGACAGACCCTTTGAGTAGGATATAGTGTCCTTCCTCATCTCTTATTATAGTCGCTGGCTTAAACTCTAATTGATCTGATAGAAGGATCGCCACCCCAGCTTTCTTCTGATGCCCATTAGGATGGTAAATTGTTTTCCACCCCCTCACTTTAAATCTGGAGGTGTCTTCGCGTCTAAAATGAGTTTCTTGTAGGCAACATACTGATGGGTTTTGTTCTTTTATCCACTCTGATACCCTGTGTCTTTTGATTAGGGCATTTAGCCCATTAACATTCAGGGTAACTATTGAGAGATATGAATTTAGTGCCATTATTAGCCGATAAGATGACTGTTACTGTATATTGTCTCTGTACCTTTCTGATCTACTACTTTTGGCTCTCTCTTTGCTTAGAGGACCCCTTTCAATATTTCCTGTAGAGCTGGTTTGGTGTTTGCAAATTCTTTCAGTTTTTGTTTGTCCTGGATGCTTTTTATCTCTCCTTCTATTTTCAATGATAGCCTAGCTGGATAGAGTATTCTTGGCTGCATGTTTTTCTCGTTTAGTGCTCTGAATATATCATGCCCACTCTTTCTGGCCTGCCAGGTCTCTGTGGATAAGTCTGCCGCCAATCTAATATTTTTACCATTGTATGTTACAGACTTCTTTTCTCGGGCTGCTTTCAGGATTTTCTCTTTGTCACTAAGACTTGTAAATTTTACTATTAGGTGACGGGGTGTGGACCTATTCTTGTTGACTTTGAGGGGGATTCTCTGCATCTCCTGGATTTTGTTGCTTATTCCCTTTGCCATATTAGGGAAATTCTCTCCAATAATTCTCTCCAATAGACCTTCTGCTCCACTCTCTGTTTCTTCTTCTTCTGGAATCCCAATTATTCTAATGTAGTTTCGTCTTATGGTGTCTCATCTCTCGAATTCTCCCCTTGTGGTCCAATAGCTGTTTGTCCCTCTTTTGCTTGGCTTCTTTATTCTCTGTCATTTGGTCTTCTATATCACTAATTCTTTCTTCTGCCTCATTGATCCTAGCAGTGAGAGCCTCCATTTTTTATTGCACCTCATTAATAGCTTTTTTGATTTCTACTTGGTTAGATTTTAGTTCTTTAATTTCCCCAGAAATGGCTTTTATATCTCCAGATAGGGTTTCTCTAATATCTTCCATGCCTTTTTCGAGCCCGGGTAGGATGTTCAGAATCGTCATTCTGAACTCTTGATCTGACATATTATCAATGTCAGTGTTGATTAGGTCCCTGCACTTCGGTACTGTCTCTTGTTCTTTTGATTGGGTTGATTTTTCCTGCCTTGTCATTTTGTCCAGATAAGAGGATATGAAGGGCCAATTAAAATACTAAATGGGTGGCAGAGACCACAGAAAAATGTGCTGTAACCAAATCAGAAGAGACCCCAAATTGTGGGGGGGAGAAAGGGGATAAAAAGAGGTTCAGAAAAAAAAAGAAAAAATTAAAAAAAAAAACAAAGAAAAAATAGAAAAACGAAAGAAAAAATATATATATTTAGATAAACTAGTTAAAAAACGTTAAAAAAGAAAAGGGTAAAACTTTTAAAAAATTACGCAGAAGAAGAAAAAAGAAAAAAAGAAAAAAAATTGAAAAAAAAATGGAATTAGCTGCAAGACTAAAGAATCATGGGGAGAAAACCATGAGTTCCATGCTTTGCTTTCTCCTCCTCTGGAATTGCGCTGCTGTCTTAGGAATTGAACCTGCTTTCCTTGATAGATGAACTTCGTTCTGGCTGGATATTTTGTTGATCTTCTGGGGGAGGGGCCTGTTGTAGTGACTCTCAAGTGTCTTTGCCCAAGGATGGATTGCACCGCCCTTGCCGGGGGCCGGACTAAGTAATATCCTCAGGTTCGCTTTTGGGAGATTGTGTTCCCTGAAGGCTTTCCGTAGAGTTCCGGAGGACGGGAATGAAAATGGCGGCCTCCTAGTCTCCAGCCTGGAGGAGCTGAGAGCCTGGGGCCCCATTCCTCAGTGCACACCCAGAGGACAGCACCCAATCACTCCCGTATCCCCAGTCTCTTGCCGCGCTTGGAGCTCACCCAGTCGGCGACCAGATCAAGGTAATCCCGAGCTGAGAGTTCAGTACACAGCTCTGTCTCTGCAGCCCGCTTCTCTGTTCTAATACCTGCAATCTCTGTGACACTCCAACACCCCCGATCCTTCTGTGACGCTGCCTGACCTGGGGCCACGCTGACCCCGCATGGGATTCACCCTGGTTTAGCCTCTGGAGCAATGTCCCTCAGTGGAACAGACTTTTAAAAGTCCTGATTTTGTGCTCCCTTCCTCTGCCGCTTGCTGGGAGCCGGCCCCTCCCCCCGCAATCTATCTTCCTGGTGTTTTAGATTCACGTCTCCGCCAGTCCTACCTTTCAGAAAGTGGTTGATTTTCTATTTCTAGATTGCTGTTCTTCTTCTCTTCGATCTCCCATTGGATTTGTAGGTGTTTGCAATTTTTAGATAAGCTATCAAGCTGATCTCCTGCTACCTGATGTAGTCTCAGCCTGCTACTTCTCCGCCATCTTGACTCCTCCCCGCTTTTGAGGCTTTTGAAGCAGTCCTCAAATATCTCCCAACACACAGAAAGAAATATTCAAATAAATTAAATGGTCCACAATTCGAGACATTTGCTAGTAATGTCAGCTTTTCTTATCTGATCCCAAAAAGTAGGAAGAGAGAAGACTCTAATTGACAATGTCCAAAGACCCAATTCACATAAGGACCTTAACAGAAACCAATTGCATACAATTTTAATCATTAAGATAATACAACTAGAATTCATTTATCTTCCCTTTCTTCCTTCATCTCCATGTGAAAGGGCCTGTTTTGCTTTCTATTCACTATTTGTTCTTAATTTCGGCAAGCCAGCCTTTCATCCATCCTATGATTTTTGACATAGTGTTCCCTGATTCCTTAATTGCATATACCACCAAGTGCTCATCCTCATATAATGCCACACCACCTCCATTCCCATTAAGCAGTTCCCTCTTTATGGCAGATCTTATCCTCCTAGAACCCTCAGCTTGGTCCCCAGGTCCTGAGTCTCTCCTGATGCGTCTCCCTGTGTGACTTCAACTCTTTCCCTTTTCCCTTACTACAATTCAGGTCCATGGTATTCATCTTGGGCCACATAGGAGTGAAGCCATCACATATTTCCCTTGGTCTGCTTGCATTTTCATTTGGAAATCATCTTCTTTATCATCATCTTCATAATCATCTTTATCCACTAGCCCTTAAAAGGTTATCTCGGCTCCTTGCACAGTGATGCTAGAGGGGGCATTGCAGGCCATCGATGTTGACCCTTCATTTTCATCTGAATAAAGAGAGTTGCTCTACATGGCTCTTGCCATGACTATGGTATGTAGAATTAACTAATGATGACAAGGAGAGCTGACCAGGCCTCTTTCTTTCCGGGTAGCGATCATGCAGAGTTTCACTCTCCATGAAGACTTTGCAACGCTATTTAAGGGAAGGTCAGGTAGACAGAGCCTTCATCACTTGGGACTGCTGTTTCAGGACATTAGCAGATAAGGACACGGACAACACAACGAATCCCTGACCTGGCAATTTTCCTGGAATTGTGACTTCCCTTCCCTTCTTCCTTCCTTCACCTTCCAAGCTGGCCAAGCACCAAAGGCAGACCTTACACCCGAGAAACCATAGGGATCAGAAGCTAAGGATGGACCCTCTCGCCCAAGGATATCCAACCTCCCAGAGAACTAATGGTAACCAAGAGCCTCGCTGTTGTTTGAGATCTCTAGAAATTGCAGTGAAAATAGGAACAACTTGCTCCCTCTGGAGAAATGTTGGTCTAAAGAATGGTATACAGAACATCATTTTCTTTTCTCTTTGTATTGAAAGTGGAAGTGGGAAAGAAACAGAAAAGACCACCTGAGTTCATGATCAGGCAAACAGGGCTCTTTCCTGTTCCTTCCCATGTCGTTCTATTTAAAGCCATAGGACTCCTATGTCATGAGAATGTAATTGCCGCTTCAGTGAAGTCAGCTTCTGTGACCTCACAAAGGTCTGAGGTCCTAGCAACCACTCCTCCCCAAAGCACGCTTCATCACTTCACCTTGCTGGAGTAGTTCTGGGTCAGCCATGAGTATCAAAATAACTCCAAACTGATGGAGCTGACAGTGTATTTCCCCAAACAGTTTGTGAAGAGATTTGGGGTCAACTTCTCCATGACCGAATTTGTAGTCTTTGGCCAGGACTGTCACCACCACCACTCTGGACTCCTGAGAAGGGCAAGAATCCACAATTCCATCTTACCCACATAAGGACAAGAAAGATTCAGGAGTACGATCAGCCTCAAACAGGAACTCCACGCCAAACACATGTTCATGTTCCTCACACCCTATCAGGATGCTTCTGACCAGGAAAGCGCCCCCCCCCCCCGCGCTCAAGGAAAGCTCAGAATTAACACCCGCAACAATGCCAAAGACATGTCTGGAGGCTTCAACAGTGAGGACACGAGTTCTTCGTGCATCTCCAGAAATCGTGCCATATAGGTTGCGCCGTTTTCCCGGCTGACCAAACATTAAAGGCAGACCCTACACCTTAGAAGCTTAGGCCCAGGACGGACTCATCTGTTTGGAGCTCACAGGAGCAAGCATGGAGCATGTTGGAAGAGAACCAATCCCGATGTGAATCCATCGGAAAAGGCTTCCAGGCCAGTTTCAGGAAGACAACGTGAATCTACAAAAGGTCTCTGTCTTCTCGGTATTCGGAACATGCATTCTGTTATCTACACTGAAGCTAATTTCGTTAGAGAGAAGACCTCATGGAATGCCCAAGGTCTGGCCCTTGAGACAGTCTCAGGTGTGTGTGACATGCCCTCAGGGGTTGTGTTGTGGCTGTCCACTCTCCTGTGGGCTCGTCCTGTACAGAGGCTCTCCTTGCCATCCATTCCGATTGTTTGGTGTCTGGGCCAAATTAGGTGAGTTTAAGCTTCGTGGGTCTGGTGTGCTTGTGAAACGTGACTTTCACCCACTCCACAAAACATAAGGCCTGCGGAATTCTGTGGCCAGGTGAGAGGATGTGAGCAGGGATTTATTTTAGTCTCCTGTAGGTTTTTCTGTTTTCCTGGGACTAAGCAACGTGGCCTAAGGAAGGCAGTCCCAACAGTGTTCCAGGTTTGGGAATCCGTGATTGCAGTTTGGGCAGCTAATGACCTCACCGTCCTGCCTGTGGCCAATTCTGTCTGGATGTTGGCGGTCGTAGAGCCCAAGTATCTGGGGAGCCAATCGAGGCATCTCCAATAACACTGCCCATCACGAAGACACACAAAGAAATAGTGATCTTACCACGGTGTCAACAGGTGTTGTCTCTGATCATGATTTCCAGGCTGTCTGCACCTGGTTACTTGCCAGTGTCCTCTCCAGGAGATACACAGTGTTCTGAAGTTCTGGAGTCAGTGTCTGCAATGCATGCTGCTCTGGAATCCCTAGGCCTCAAGACCCTTGGGTTGCAATAACTCATGTCATTCAGACACTCTCCTTTTGTCCGCCAACAGCTAGGGGTCAATATTCGAATTGTGGGTTCTAAATGTGCTCCTCTCCCTGGGCCTTTGCCTTTGGCTATGGCTCCTGACCCTCTGAAACACCAACTGCCCAACTCTCCCATAAGCTCTGTCTACACCCTTCTCCCATGGTCTCTGTGACTTCTTCTCTCTTTTGCTGTGGAATGTGATTTATTGGCTTCAGCTCCATTTATGCCATGTTTCCATTGATGTGGTCATCTTCTGGTTGTGCTGATGGCTGAAGAGAGGCCTGGAGCTCCCAGACACTTCTCCCATCTCCCTGTCCTCCAAATGCACTGCAGACTCTTATGGAGCCATAAGCAAGAAGGCATTCTTGCTCCTTGTGACATGTGAGAGAGCATTGGGCTGTGTCTTATCTGTCAGTGCCAGAAAGACAACTTCCATACGTTTGCACTCACTCATCGGAGTAAAGAAACATGTGAAAAAGCAAGAAAATGGGCCAGGTAATTCGACTCTAACCAGGCACACAAAATTTGGTGTTTGTTCCAGGCAGGCTAGTCAGAATCTGCCTTTCTAAAAGTGGATCAAATGGGACATTCAATGCAGGAAATGTGGCCGAACGGGATGGAACGTGAGTTTCCACTGTGTTTGAAGGTGAATTGTGATCTGGAATATAGCAGCTTCATATCTCTTAAAATATCATTTTTAGCATTTTGAACCAACCACACACACACACACACACACACACACACACACACACACACACACACTCAAAAGAATCCCACAGAATTTAGGTAGCAAGTGAGAAATAGCACTCATGGAAGCAAAATTCAGAGAAAATGTCAAAAAAACAAAAGCTTAGAGAATCAAAGTAAAAAACCATCCAAACTGGATAAGTTAACTCCTTTCCTATCCAGAATTAATTAATTAATTAATTAATTAAACAGCCTAACCTAAAAGACCCAACGAAACAAGCATGCCAGCAAATCCAATACCAGAGAAAAAAGGATAAATTCCAAGACACCTAAGCACTACCCTGACAAGATCATGAGTCATACATAACTGACATCTCAAAATGACTTTTGAAGCCGCTTTTGAGGCTTTTGAAGCAATCCTCAAACATCTCCCAACACAAAGAAACCACATTGAAATCAATTAACTGGTCCACAATTCGAGACATTTGTTAGTAATGTCAGCTATTCTCATCTAATCCCAAAATGTTGGACGTATGAAGACTCTAATGGACATTGTCCGAGGACCCAATTCACATACGGACCTTACAGGAAACCAATTGCATACAATTTTAATCATTAAGATAATAAAACTAGAATTCATTTCTCTTCTCTTTCTTCCTTCATCTCTATGTGAAACGGCCGGTTTTGCTTTCTATTCACTATTGTTTCTTATATTCAGCAAGCTAGCTTTTCATCCATCCTACGTTTTTGGACATAGTGTTCCCTGATTCTTTAATGGATTATAACACCAAGTGCTGATCCTCATAAAATGCCACACCACCTCCATACCCATTAAGCAGTTTCAGCTTTATGGCAGGTTTTATCCTCCTGTAACCCTAAGCTTGTACCCCAAAGTCCTGAGTCTCTCCTAGTGCGTCTCCCTGTCTGACTTCTTCTCCTTCTGTTCTCCCTTATGACGATTCGTGTCCATGGTATTCCTCATGGGCCACAAAGGAGTGAAGCCATCGGATATTTCCTTTGGTCTGCTTGCATTTTCATTTGGAAATCATCTTCTTTATTATCATCTTCATAATCATCTTTATCCACTAGCCCTTTAAAGGGTATCTCGGCTCCTTCCACAGTGATGCTAGACTGGGAATGGCAGGCCATTGATGTTGGCCCTTCATTTTCATCAGAATAAAGAACGTTGCTCAACATGGCTCTCCCCATGACTACCGCATCTAGCATTAACTAATGACGACAAGGAGTGTTGAACCGGGCTCTTTCTTTCGTGGTAGCGATCATGCAGAATTTCACTCTCCATGAAGCGTTTGCAACACTGTATAAGGGAATGTCAGGTAGACAGAGCCTTCATCCCTTGGGACTGGTGTTTTAGGACACTAGCAGATAAGGACACGGACAGCACAATGAATCCCTGCCCAGGAAATTTTCCTGGAATTGTGACTTGCCTTCCCATCTTCCTTCCCTCACCTTCCAAGCTGACCAAGCACCAAAGGCAGACCTTACACCCGAGAAACCATAGGGACCAGAAGCTAAGAATGGACCCTCTCACCTAGGACATCCAACCTCCCAGAACCATAATTGTAGCGAAGAGGCCTCGCTGTTGATTGAGATCTCTAGAAATTGCAGTGGAAATAGGAACACTTGCTCTCTCTGGAGAAATGTTGGTCTAAAGAATGGTATACAGAACTTCGTTTTCCTTTCTGTATAGAAAGTGAATGTCGGAAAGAAACAGAAAACACCACCTGAATTCATGATCAGGAAAACAGGGATCATTTTGTTCCATCCCAGGTCTTTTGCTTGCCAGTTTCCTCTCCAGGAGATACACAGTGTTCTGCTGTTCTGAGTCTATGTCTTCAAAGGATGCTGATCTGGAATCCCTGGGCCTCATGTCACTTGGGTTGCAAGAAATCATGTCCTTCAGAGACTTTCCTTTTCTCCGCCAACAACTAGGGGTCAATATTCAAATTGTGGGTTCTAAGTGTGCTCCTCTCCCCTGGGCCTATGCCTTTGGCCATGGCTCCCTGCCCTCTGAAGCACCAACTGTCCAATTCTCCCATAAATCCTGTCTACACAATTCTCCCATGGTCTCTGTGACTTCTTCTCTCTTTTGCTGTGGAGTGTGATTTCTAGGCTTCAGCTCCATTTAGGCCATGTTTCCATTGATGTGGTCAACTTCTGGTTGGGCTGAAGGCTGAAGACAGGCCTGGAGCTCCCAGACACTTCTCCCATCTCCCTGTCCTCCAAATGCACTGCGGACTCTTATGGAGCCATAAGCAAGAAGGCATTCTTGCTGCTTGTAACATGTGGAAGAATGGGAGAGAGCACTGGGCTGTGTCTTATCTGTCAGTCCTAGAAAGACAACTAACATACGATTTCACTCACTCATCAGAGCAAAGAAACATGTGAACAAGCAAGAAAAAGGGACAGGCAATTCGACTCTAACCAGGCACACAAAATTTGGTGTTTGTTATAGGCAGGCTAGTCAGAATCTGCCTTTCTAAAAGTGGATCAAATGGGACATTCAATGCAGGAAATGTGGCTGAACGGGATGGAACGTGAGTTTCCATTGTGTTTGAAAGTGAATTGTGATCTGGAATAGAGCAGCTTCATATCACTTAAAATATCATTTTTAGCGTTTTGTACAACACACACACACACACACAGAAACACACACACACACACACACACTTAAAAGAATGCCACAGAATTTAGGGAGCATATGAGGAATAGCACTCATGGAAGCAAAATTCAGAGAAATACCATAAAAAACAAGAGCTTAGAGAAACAAAAACAAACCGTCCAAAAGGATAAGTTAACCCCTTTACCTATCAAGAATTGATTAATTAATTAATTAAACAGCCTTAACTAAAAGATCCCTCCACACAAACATGCAAGCAAATCCAATACCAGAGAGAACAGGATAAATTCCAAGACACATACACACTACCATGACAAGATCATGAGTCATACATATCTGACGTCTCATGTAATGACATTTGAAGCAGCATTTGAGGCGTTTGAAGCAGTCTTCAAACATCTCCCAAAACACAGAAAGCCACATTCAAATCAATTAACGGGTCCACAATTCGAGACATTTGTTAGTAATGTCAGCTTTTCTCTTCTAAACCCAAAATGTAGGAAGAGGGAAGACCCTAATGGACAATGTCCAAAGTCCCAATTCACATAAGGACCTTACAGGAAACCAATTGCATACAACTTTAATCAGTAAGATAATAAAACTAGAATGAATTTATCTTCTCTTTCTTCCTTCATCTCCATGTGAAAGGGCCTGTTTTGCTTTCTATTCACTATTTTTTTTTAATTTCTGCAAGCCAGCCTTTCATCCATCCTACGATTTTCGGCATAGTATTCCCTAATTCTTTAATTGCATATACCACCAAGTGCTCATCTTCATGTAATGCCACAACACGTCCATACCCATTAAGCAGTTCCCTCTTTATGGCAGGTCTTATCATCCTGTAACCCTCAGCTTGGTCCCCAAAGTCCTGAGTCTCTACTGCTGCATCTCCCTGACTGACTTCTTCTCATTCCGTTTTCCCTTACTACTGTCCATGTTACACCTCATGGACCACATAGGAGTGAAGCCATAGGATATTTCCCTTGGTCTGCTTGCATTTTCATTTGGAAATCATCTTCTTTATGATCATCTTCATAATCATCTTTATCCACTAACCCTTAAAAGGGTATCTTGGCTCCTTCCACAGGGATGCTAGAGGGGGAATTGCAGGCCATCGATGTTGGCCCTTCATTTTCATCTGAATAAAGAGAGTTGCTCAACATGGCCCTCCCCATGACAACGGCATGTAGCATTAAGTAATGATGACAAGGAGTGCTGACAAGGCCTCTTTCTTTCCGGGTAGCGATCATGCAGAGTTTCACTCTCCATGAAGCCATTGCAACGGTGTTTAAGGTAAGGTCATGTAGACAGAGCCTTCATCCCTTGGGACTGCTGTTTCAACACTACCAGATAAGGCCACGGACAGCACAATGCATCCCAGCCCTGGCAGTTTTCCTGGAATTTTGACTTCCCTTCCCGTCTTCCATCCCTCAACTTCCAAGCTGATCAAGTCCCAAAGGCAAACCTTACACCCGAGAAACCATAGGGACCAGAAGCTAAGAATAGACCCTCTCTCCCAAATATATCCAACCTGCCAGAGACCTAATGGTAGCCAAGAGACCTCGCTGTTGATTGAGATCTCTAGAAATTGCAGTGGAAATAGGAACACCTTATTCCCTCCGGAGAAATGTTGGTCTAAAGAATGGTATACAGAACATCGTTTTCTTTTCTCTTTGTAAAGAAAGGGGAACTGGGAAAGAAACAGAAAAGACCCCCTGAGTTTATGTTCAGGCTAAAAGGGCTCTTTCTTGTTCCTTCCCAGGTCTTTCCACTTAAAGCCATGGGACTCATTTGTCATGATAATGGGATTGCTGCTTCAGTGAAGTCAGCTTCTGTGACGTCACAAAGCACTGAGGTCCTAGCAACCACTCCTCACCAAAGCACGCTTCATCACTTCACCTTGCTGGAGTAGTCCTGGGTCAGCCAGGAGTATCAAAATCACTCCAAACCCCTGGAGCTGACTGGGTATTTCCCCAAGACAGTTTGTGAAGCAATTTGGGGTCACCTTCTTCATGGCTGAATTTGTAGTCTTTGGCCAGGACTGTCACCACCACACCTCTGGACTCCTGAGAAAGGCAAGAATCCACAATTCCATCTTACCCAATTAAGGTCAAGAAAGGGTCAGGAGTACTAGCAGCCTCACACGGGGAACTCCACGCCATACACATGCTCATGGTCCTCACACCCTATCAGGATGCTTCTGACCAGGAAAAGCGCCTCCCCGCGCTCTAGGAAAGCTCAGAGTTAACACTCGCAACCATACCAAAGACGTCTGGAGGCTTCACAGTGAGGACACAAGTTATTCTTGCACCTCCAGAAATCGTGCCATAAATGCCTCCCTATTTTCCCGGCTGACCAAACATTAAAGGCAGATCCTACACCCTAGAAGCTTAGGCCCAGGATGGACTCATCGGTTTGGAGCTCACAGGAGCGAGCACGGAGCATGTTGGAAGAGAGCCAATCCCCATGTGAAGCCAAGGGAAAAGGCACTCGGGGAAGATTCAGGAAGACACCGTGAATCTACAAAATGTCTCTGTCTTCTCAGTATTCAAAACGTGCATTCTGTTATCTACACTGAAGCTTATTTCTTTAGAAAGAAGAGCTTAAGGAGTGCCCAAGGGCTGACACTTGAGAGAGTCTCAGGTGTGTGTGACATGCCCTATGGGGTTGTGTTGTGGCTGTCCACTCTCCTGTGGGCTCATCCTCTGCCGTCCATGGAGAGTGTTTGGTGTCTGGGCCAAATATGGTGACGTTAAGCTTCGTGGGTCTGGTGTGCTTGTGAAACGTGACTTTCAACCCACTCCACAAAACATAAGGCCTGCTGAATTCTGTGGCCAAGGAGAGGATGTTGGCAGGGCATTCTTTTAGTCCACTGCAGGAATTTCTGTTCTCCTGGGCCTAAGCAACGTGGCCTGAAGAAGGCAGTCCCAACAGTGTTCCAGGTTTGGGAATCCGTGATTGCAGTTTGGGCAGCTAATGTCCTCACCGTCCTCCCTGTGGCCAATTCTCAGTCTGGATGCTGTCGATCGTAGAGCCCAAGTATCTTGTGCACCCATCAAGGCATCTCCACCAACACTACGCATCACAAAGGTACACAAAGTAATAATAATCTTACCACGGTGTCAACAGGTATTTTCTCTGATCATGGTTTCCAGGCTGTCTGCACCTGGTAGCTTGCTGGTGTCCTCTCCAGAAGATACACAGTGTTCTGTAGTTCTGCAATCTCTTTCTGCAATGCATGCTGCTCTGGAATCCCTGGGCCTCAAGACCCTTGGGTTGCAAGAACTCATGTCACTCTCATTTTGTCCGCCAACAGCTAGGGGTCAATATTCAAATTGTGGGTTCTAAGTGTGCTCCTCTCCCCTGGGCCTATGCCTTTGGCCATGATTCCCTTCCCTCTGAAGCACCAACCGTCCAATTCTCCCAGAAGCTCTGTCTACACCCTTCTCCCATGGTCTATGTGACTTCTTCTCTCTTTTGCTGTGGAGTGTGATTTCTAGGCTTCAGCTCCATTTAGGTCATGTTTCCGTTGATGTGGTCATCTTCTGGTTGTGCAGATGGCTGAAGACAGGCCTGGAGCTCCCAGACACTTCTAACATATCCCTGTCCTCCAAATGCACTGCGGACTCTTATGGAGCCATAAGGAAGATGACATTCTTGCTCCTTGTAACATGTGGCAGAAAGAGAGAGAGCATTGGGCCGTTTCTTATCTGTCAGTCCCAGAAAGACAACTACCATACGATTTCACTCACTCATCAGAGTAAAGAAACATGTGAACAAGCAAGAAAAAGGGACAGGCAATTTGACTCTAACCAGGCACACAAAATTTGGTGTTTGTTCCAGGCAGGCTAGTCAGAATCTGCCTTTCTAAAAGTGGATCAAAAGGGACATTCAATGCAGGAAATGTGACCGAATGGCATGTAACGTGAGTTTCCCCTGTGTTTGAAGGTGAATTGTGATCTGGATTAGAGCAGCTTCATATCTCTTAAAATATACTTTTTAGCATTTTGTTCAACACACACACACACACAGACACTTAAAAAAATCCCAGAGAAGTTAGGGAACATGTGAGGAATAGCACTCATGGAATCAAAATTCAGAGAAAATACCATAAAAAACAAAAGCTTAGAGAATCAAAGTTACAAACCGTCCAAACTGGATAAGTTAACTCCTTACCTATCAAGAGTTAATTAATTAAACAGCCTTACCTAAAAGTTCCCTCCACACAAGCTTGCCAGCAAATCAAATACGGGAGAGAAAAGGATAAATTCCAAGACACATACGCACTACCATGACAAGATCATGAGTCATACATATCTGACGTCTCAGGTAATGACTTTTGAAACAGCTTTGGAGGCTTTTGAAGCAGTCCTCAAACATCTCCCAACACAGAGAGAGCCAGGTTCAAATCAATTCCCTGGTCCACAATTCAAGACATTTAATGGTAGTGTCGGCTTTGCTCATCTATTCCCAAAATATAGGAAGACGGAAGAGTGTAATTTATAATGTCTAAAGCCCCAATTGACATAAGGACCTTATAGGAAACCAATTGCATACAATTTTAAACAGTAATTAATAAAACTGGAATTCATTACTCTTCTCTTTCTTTTTTCATCTCCACTTGAAACGACTTGTTTTGCTTTCTATTCACTATATGTTCTTATATACGGCAAACCAGCCTTTCATCCATCCTACGTTTTTTGACATAGTTTTCCCTGACACACACACACACACACACACACACACACACACACACACACACACACTTAAAAAAATCCCAGAGAATTTAGGGAACATGTGAGGAATAACACTCATGGAATCAAAATTCAGAGAAAATACCATATAAACCAAAAGCTTAGAGAATCAAAGTAACAAACCGTCCAAACTGGATAAGTTAACTCCTTACCTATCAAGAATTAATTAATTAATAATTAATTAATTAATTAAACAGCCTTACCTAAAAGTTCCCTCCACACAAGCTTGACAGCAAATCCAATACTGGAGAGAAAAGGATAAATTCCATGACACATACGCACTACCATGACAAGATCATGAGTCATACATATCTGACGTCTTGGGTAATGACTTTTGAAGCAGATTTGGAGGCTTTTGAAGCAGTCCTCAAACATCTCCCAACACACAGAACGCCACTTTCAAATCAATTAACTGGTCCAAAATTCGAGACATTTGTTAGTAATGTCAGCTTTTCTCATCTAATCCCAAAATGTAGGAAGAGGGAAGACCCTAATGGACAATGTCCAAGGACCCAATTCATATAAGGACCTTACAGGAAACCAATTGCATACAACTTTAATCAGTAAGATAATAAAACTAAAATTCATATCTCTTCTCTTTCTTCCTTCATCTCCATGTGAAAGGGCCTGTTTTGCTTTCTATTCACTATTTTTCCTTAATTTTGGCAAGCCAGCCTTTCATCCATCCTACGTTTTTTAACATAGTGTTCCCTGATTCTTTAATTGCATATACCACCAAGTGCTCATCTTCATATAATGCCCCAACACCTCCATACCCATTAAGCAGTTCCCTCCTTATGGCAGGTCTTATCCTCCTGTAACCCTCAGGTTGGTCACCAAACTCCTGAGTTTCTCCTGCTGCATCTCCCTGACTGACATCTTCTCCTTCCATTTTCCCTTAATACTATTCATATCCATGGTATTCCACATGGGCCACATAGGAGTGAAGCAATCGGATATTTCCCCTGGTCTGCTTGCATTTTCATTTAGAAATCATCTTCTTTATGATCATCTTCATAATCATCTTTATCCACTAGCCCTTAAAAGGGTATCTCGGCTCCTTCCACAGTGATGCTAGAGGGGGCATGGCAGGCCATGGATGTTGGCCCTTCATTTTCATCTGAATAAAGAGAGTTGCTCAACATGGCTCTCCCCATGACAATGGCATGTAGCATTAACTAATGATGACAAGGAGTGCTTACCAGGCCTCTTTCTTTCCGGGTAGCAATCATGCAGAGTTTCACTCTCCATGAAGCCTTTGCAACACTGTTTAAGGTAATGTCATGTAGACAGAGCCTTCATCCCTTGGGACTGCTGTTTCAGGACACTAGCAGAGAAGGACATAGACAGCACAACGCATCCCTGCCCTGGCAGTTTTCCTGGAATTGTGACTTACCTTCCCTTCTTCCTTCCCTCACATTCCAAGCTGACCAAGTACCAAAGGCACACCTTACACCCAAAAAACCATAGTGACCAGAAGCTAAGAATGGACCCTCTCACCCAAGGATATCCAACCTCCCAGAGACCTAATGGTAGCCAAGAGGCCTCGCTGTTGATTGAGATCTCTAGAAATTGCAGTGGAAATAGGAACACCTTGCTCCCTCTGGAGAAATGTTGGTCTAAAGAATGGTATACAGAACATCGTTTTCTTTTTCTCTTTATATAGATAGTCGAACTGGGAAAGAAACAGAAAAAAAACCCTGAGTTCATGGTCAGGCTAACAGGGCTCTTTCTTGTTCCTTCCCAGGGCTTTCTACTTAAAGCCATAGGACACATATGTCATGAAAATGGGATTGCTGCTTCAGTGAAATCAGCTTCTGTGACTTCACAAAGCTCTGAAGTCCTAGCAACCACCCCTCACCAAATCACGCTTCATCACTTCACCTTGATGGAGTAGTCCTGGGTCAGCCAGGAGTATCAAAATCACTCCCAACCGCTGGAGCAGACTGGATATTTCCCTAAACAGTTTGTGAAGCGATCTTTGGTCACCTCTCCATGGCTGAATTTGTAGTCTTTGGCCGGGACTGTCAACACCACCCCTCTCCACTCTTGAGATGGGAAGAATCCACAATTCCATCTTACCAACCTAATGTCAAGAAAGATTCAGGAGAACAAGCTGACTCACACGGGGAACTCCACGCCATACACATGTTCATGGTCCTCATACCCTATCAGGATGATTTGGACCAGTTAAAGTGCCCCCTGCCCTCCGAGGAAAGCTCAGAGTTAACACCCGCAACCATACCAAAGACATGTCTGGAGGCTTCAACAGTGAGGACACGAGTTCTTCGTGCATCTCCAGAAATCGTGCCATAAATGCCTCCCCATTTTCCCGGGTGACAAATCATTAAAGGCAGTCCCTACACCCGAGAAGCTTAGTCCCAGGACGGAATAATCTGTTTGGAGCTCACGGGAGGAAGCACGGAGCATGTTGGAAGAGAACCAATCCCCTTGGGAAGCCAATGGGAAAGGCTTTGGGGGCAGTTTCAGGAAGACAACGTGAATCTACAGAAGTCTCTGTCTTCTCGGTATTCGAAACGTGCATTCTGTTATCTAACCTGAAGCTAAATTCTTTAGACAGAAGAGCTCATGGAGTGCCCAAGGGTTGGCACTTGAGAGAGTCTCAGGTGTGTGTGACATGCCCTCTGGTGTTGTGTTGTGGCTGTCCACTCTCTTGTGAGCTCGTCCTCTGCAGAGTCTCTTCATGCCTTCCATTCAGAGTGTTTGGTGCCTGGGCCAAATATGGTGATGTTAATATTCGTGGGTCTGGTGTGCTTGTGAAACCTGACTTTCAACCCACTCCACAAAACCTAAGGCCTGCTGAATTCTGTAGCGAGGTGAGAGGATGTGGGCAGGGCTTTCATTTAGTCCCATGGAGGATTTTCTGTTCTCCTGGGACTAAGCAATGTGGACTGAAGAAGGCAGTCCCAATAGTGTTCCAAGTTCGGGGATCCATGATTGCAATTTGGACAGCTCTTGTGCTCACCGTCCTGATTGTGGCCAATTCTCAGTCTGGATGCTGGCGGTCGTAGAGCCCAAGTATCTTTGGCGCCCATCGAGGCATCTCCACCAACACTGCCCATCACCAATGCACACAAAAATAATAATCTTGATTAGCCGGCTGAGACTACATCACGTAGTAGGAGATCAACTCGATAGCTTATCTAAACATTTCAAACACCTACATATCCATTGGGAGAATGAAGAGAAGAAGAACAGCAATTCTAGAAACAGAAAATCAGCCACTATCTGAAAGGTAGGACTGGTGGAGAAGTGATTCTAAAACGACAGGAAGATAGATCATGGGGGGAGGGGCCGTCTCCGGGCAAGTGGCGGAGGAACGGAGCACAAAATCAGGACTTTTAAAAGTCACTTCTACTGAGGGACATTGCTCCAGAGGCTAAGCCAGGGTGAAGTCCGCGTGGGGTCAGCATGTCCCCAGGTTCCGCCGCGTCACAGAATGAT
This sequence comes from Meles meles, assembly GCF_922984935.1. Lineage (NCBI taxonomy): Eukaryota > Metazoa > Chordata > Mammalia > Carnivora > Mustelidae > Meles > Meles meles. The sequence goes on along the minus strand of NC_060088.1, from coordinate 32,406,809 downwards.
CGTGGTTGTTGGAGTGTCGCAGAGCTCACAGGTATTAGAACAGAGAATCCAGCTACAGAGACAGAGCTGAGGACTGAACTCTCAGCTCGCGGTTACCTTGAACTTGTCGATGGCCGCGTGAGCTTGGAGCGCAGCTAGAGACTGGGGATACGGTAGTGATTGGGTGCTGTTCTCTGGGGCGCACTGAGGAGTGGGGCCACAGGCTCTGGGCTCCTCTCGGCCAGAGACTAGGAGGCCACCGTTTTCATTTCCATCCTCCGGAACTCTATTGAAAGTGTTCAGGGAACACAATCTCCCAAAAGTGAACCCGAGCCGATTACTTAGTCCGGCCTCGAAAAAGGCTTGGAAGATATTAGAGAAACCATCTCTGGAGATATAAAAGCCATTTCTGGAGAAACTAAAGAACTAAAATCTAACCAAGTAGAAATCAAAAAAGCTATTAATCAGGTGCAATCAAAATGGAGGCTCTCACTGCTAGGATCAATGAGGCGAAGAAAGAATTCATGATATAGAAGACCAAATGACAGAGAATAAAGCATCCGAGCAAAAGAGGGACAAACAGCTATTGGACCACGAGGGGAGAATTCGAGAGATAAGTGACACCATAAGACGAAACAACATTAGAATAATTGGGATTCCAGAAGAAGAAGAAACAGAGAGGGGAGCAGAAGGTCTATTGAGAGAATTATTGGAGAGAATTTCCCTAATATGGCAAAGGGAACAAGCATCAAAATCCAGGAGATGCAAAGAACCCCCCTCAAAGTCAACAAGAATAGGTCCACACCCCGTCACCTAATAGTAAAATTTACAAGTCTTAGTGACAAAGAGAAAATCCTGAAAGCAGCCCGGGAAAAGAAGTCTGTAACATACAATGGTAAAAATATTAGACTGGCAGCAGACTTATCCACAGGGACCAGGTAGGCCAGAAAGCGCTGGCATGATATACTCAGAGCACTAAATGAGAAAAACAGCCAAAAATACTCTATCCAGCTAGGCTATCATTGAAAATAGAAGGAGAGATAAAAAGCTTCCAGGACAAACAAAAACTGAAAGAATTTGCAAACACCTAACCAGCTCCACAGGTAATATTGAAAGGGGTCCTCTCAGCAAAGAGAGAGCCTAAAAGTAGTAGATCAGAAAGGTACAGAGACAATATACAGTAACAGTCATCTTACAGGCTAATAATGGCACTAAATTCATATCTCTCAATAGTTACCCTGAATGTTAATGGGCTAAATGCCTCAATCAAAAGACACAGAGTATCAGAATGGATAAAAAAACAAAACCTATCTGTATGTTGCCTACAAGAAACTCATTTTAGACGCAAAGACACTTCCAGATTTAAAGTGGGGGCGGTAAAAAAAATTTACCATGCTAATGGGCATCAGAAGAAAGCTGGGGTGGCAATCCTTATATCAGATCAAATAGATTTTAAGCCAAAGACTATAATAAGAGATGAGGAAGGACACTATATCCTACTCAAAGCGTCTGTCCAACAAGAAGATCTAACAATTTTAAATATCTATGCCCCTAACGTGGGAGCAGCCAACTATATCAACCAATTAATAACAAAATCAAAGAAACACATCAATAATAATACAGTAATCGTAGGGGACTAGAACACTCCCCTCACTGAAATGGACAGATCATCCAAGCCAAAGATGAACAAGCAAATAAAGGCCTTAAATGACACACTGGACCAGATGGACATCACAGATATATTCAGAACATTTCATCCCAAAGCAACAGAATACACATTCTTCTCTAGTGCACATGGAACCTTCTCCAGAATAGATCACCTCCTGGGTCACAAATCCGGTCTCAACCAGTATCAAAAGATTGGGATCATTCCCTGCATATTTTCAGACCACACTGCTCTGAAGCTAGAACTCAATCACAAGAGGAAAGCTGGAAAGAACCCAAATACATGGAGACAAAACAGCATCCTTCTAAAGAATGAATGGGTCAACCAGGAAATTAAAGAAGAACTGAAAAAATTCATGGAAATAAATGATAATGAAAGCACAACGTTTCAAAATCTGTGTGACACAGCAAAGGCAGTACTGAGAGTAAAATATTTAGCGGTACAAACTTTTCGCAAGAAACAAGAAAGGTCTCAAGTACACAACCTAATCCTACACGTAAAGGAGCTGGAGAAAGAACAAGAAAGAAACCCTAAACCCAGCAGGAGAAGAGAAATCATAAAGATCAGAGCAGAAATCAATGAAATACAAACCAAAAAGAAAAAAAAAAAAAACAATAGAAAAAATAAATGAAACTAGGAGCTTGTTGTTTGAAAGAACATGTTCTTGACATGACATTTTAGTCATTAGTCCATCGAGATGTCCCATTTGAAGGGTTAGTAGGATTGGATTGAGGACTATCATGGCCCTGAAGTAAGAACCAGATGCCAGGTATAGTTTCAGTATAGAAACCCCCACATGCGATGGGCCTGGAGCGAGAAGAGGTACACATCGTACAAGGATTGATGGTTTCTCGAGGCTTGGTGACCAAGCTCGTGATCTAAGTGAGATGCATTTATGTCATGCCAATCACTATATGTACATGCTTATATGCATGGGGCAAACCAGTAATGCACGACGTACATAGGGGCAAAAAGAAAAGTGTGTGCTGAGAAAATGCAGTAGATGTTGTTAAATATATGAATTGAAAAAAAAATAATTAGGTGGGAAAATCAGGGAATAGTTTAGTTAGAATATCAGCTTTGTGCTGATGGTGGGGCTATTGTCTCTTCCTTGAGTCTTAGGGAGGTGTCTTTCTCCATTTTGGTTTACAAGACCAAGGTAATTGTTATACTATAAAGACTCTTCATTTTAGTAAGTTATTTTCGATGATGCTGGTCGCTGGTATTAAGATTAGGAGGATTGTAAAGTAGAGGATGGAGGCTAGTTGGCCGATGGCAATGTATGGGTGTTCTACTGGTTGGCCTCCGATTCATGTTAGGGTGAGGAGGTCTGCAACTAGTAATCAGAACAGGCATTGACTTAATAGGCGGAATATTATGCTTCGTTGTTTTGAGGTATGTAATAATGGGATAATGGCTAGGATTAGGATAGAGAAGATTAGGGCTAACACCCCTCCTAGTTTGTTGGGGATAGATCGTAGAATTGCGTATGCAAATAAGAAGTATCATTCGGGCTTGATATGGGGTGGTGTATTGAGTGGGTTGGCGGGGGTGTAGTTGTCTGGGTCTCCTAATAGGTCGGGTGAAAATAGCACTAGGATCATGAGCGTTAATATTAGGAGTAAGGCTCCTAGGATATCTTTAATAGTGTAATATGGATGGAATGGGATTTTGTCAGAATTAGAAGGGATTCCAGAGGGGTTATTGGATCCTGTTTCGTGGAGGAATAGTAAATGGATTGCTGCTAAGGCAGAAATGATGAATGGTAGGATGAAGTGGAAGGCAAAGAATCGTGTGAGGGTAGCTTTATCTACTGAGAATCCTCCTCAGATTCATTCTACGAGGTTGGTTCCGATGTATGGGATAGCTGATAATAAGTTGCTAATTACGGTTGCACCTCAAAAGGATATTTGTCCTCATGGTAAGACGTAACCTATGAATGCAGTTTTTTATTACTGTAAATAATAAGATGATGCCGATGTTTCATGTTTCAGGAAATATATAGGATCCGTAGTATAGGCCTCGTCCTACATGTAAGAATAGGCAGATAAAGAATATGGAGGCTCCATTAGCGTGCATGTATCGAATGATTCAACCATAGTTAACGTCTCGGCAAATATGTGTGACTGATGAGAAGGCAGTGGTGGTGTCTGATGTGTAATGTATGGCTAGGAATAAACCTGTAAGAATTTGTAGGATTAGGCAGATTCCAAGGAGGGAGCCAAAGTTTCATCATGCTGAGATATTGGATGGTGTGGGTAGGTCAATAAATGAATTATTGATAATTTTGGTCAGTGGGTGTGATTTACGAATGTTGGTCATTAATGTTCTTCTAGTTGAAATACAACAGTGATTTTTCATGTCACTAGTCATGGTTAGATTCCATGTAGGAATAATGATGATATATATTGTATTCATTCTAAGTGTTATTTTCGTAGTTAGTTTTGTAGGGTTTTCTTCAAAACCTTCTCCTATCTATGGTGGGTTGGTTTTAATTATTAGTGGGGCTGTTGGTTGTGGGATTGTGTTAAGTTTTGGGGGATCTTTCTTGGGATTAATGGTGTTTTTGATTTATTTGGGTGGTATACTTGTTGTATTTGGGTATACTATGGCCATGGCTACTGAGCAGTATCCTGAGGTTTGGGTTTCTAATAAGGCTGTTTTAGGGGCTTTTATTGTTGGTTTATTGTCTGAATTGTTGATGGCTTGCTATATTTTGAAGGGAGATGATGTTGAGGTCGAGGTTGTGTTAAAATTTAATGGGGCAGGTGATTGGGTTATTTATGATACAGGTGATTCAGGATTTTTTAGTGAAGAGGCTATGGGAATTGCGGCTTTGTATAGTTATGGGACTTGATTGGTTATTGTTACTGGTTGGTCTCTTCTTATCGGGGTATTAGTGATTATGGAAGTTACTCGTGGAAATTAAGTGTGAGTAAGCTAAGGACTAGAGTGAGGATGAAAGATATGAAGTATAGTTTGATTAGGCCCTTTTGGTTGGAAATGGCGATTGAGGATTTTATTTGAAACTGAGAGATAGATTTAGGTAATATTTTTTCTAGTCAAATTATGTCTAGTAATGTTGTTGCTGACTTTTGGCTTATAAATAGGTTTGTTTTGGGTATTAGGCGGTGGATGATGGTGGGGAAGTAGCCTAGTATGTTTGAAAATATAAACAGATTTGATGGGTGTTTAAATTTTAGGTTCTGTATTGTAAGGCTAAGTTCTAGTGCCAGGATGAAGCCCAAGATGGTTACAGTAAGAGCCGTAGTTTTAAGATAATGAGGCATAGTTATCTGTGGGGTGGTGGTGGGTGTAATATTGTGGGAGATTAAAAATCCTGTGAGAATGCTCCCAAAAAGAGACGTTTAATGGAGTTAATTAGGAGTGGATTGTTCTCGTTGATTATGATAGTTGGGTTAAAGCGAGGCTGTCCTAGGAGTGTGAAGAATATAATTCGGGTGCTGTAGGCTGCTGTTATGGATGTGGCGACGAGAGTAATTAGTAGGGCTCAGGCGTTGGTATACGACGTGTTGGCAGTCTCAATGATTAGGTCTTTGGAGTAGAATCCTGTTAGGAAAGGTATACCTGTAAGTGCTAGGCTTCCAACGATTAGGGAGGTGGTGGTGAATGGTAGTGCCTTGAATAGGCCTCCTATTTTTCGAATGTCTTGATCATCGTTTAGGTTGTGGATGATTGAGCCTGAGCATAGGAATAGCATGGCTTTGAAGAATGCGTGTGTGCAGATGTGGAGAAATGCTAGGTAAGGCTGGTTAATGCCAATAGTTATGATTATTAGTCCTAGTTGACTTGAAGTAGAGAAAGCTACAATTTTTTTGATATCATTCTGTGTTAAAACACAGATTGCTGTGAATAGGGTTGTTATTGCTCCTAAACATAGTGTGATGGTTTGTATAGCTTTATTATGTTCTATTAAGGGGTGAAATCGGATTAAGAGGAATACTCCGGCTACGACTATTGTGCTTGAGTGTAATAGGGCTGATACAGGAGTGGGTCCTTCTATAGCTGAGGGTAGTCATGGGTGGAGTCCAAATTGAGCAGATTTTCCAGTGGCTGCTAGTAGTAGGCCTATGAGAGGGATATTTAGGTTTTCGTGATTGGTCTTAAAGATTTGTTGTAGATCTCATGTGTTCAGGTTAGATAGGAATCAGGCTATGGCCAGGATAAATCCTACGTCTCCGATACGATTATACAGGACAGCTTGTAGTGCGGCGGTGTTTGCGTCTGTCCGTCCATACCATCAACCAATAAGTAGAAAGGATATAATACCTACTCCTTCTCAACCGATGAAGAGTTGAAATATATTGTTGGCAGTAACTAAAATTATTATGGTAATGAGGAATAGTAGTAAGTATTTGAAAAATCGGTTAATATAAGGGTCTGAGTGTATGTATCATATTGAGAATTCTATAATTGATCATGTGACAAATAATGCTACTGGAATGAAGATTATTGAGAAGTAGTCTAGTTTAAAGCTGAGGGATAGTTTCATAGTTTGGAATGTAATTCAGTGTCAGTTTGAAATTATTATATCTTGTCCTAGATGAAGGAAAATTATTGTGGGGATTAAGCTGATTATGAAAGCATAGGAGATAGTGGTTTTTACGTATTGTGGGTAGAGTTTGTTGGTATATATAGTAGTATTGGTCATTATGATTGGGATAGTAAGTATGAATAGTGTCACTAAAATTGAGGAGGTAAATAGATTGATTACTTTTATTTGGAGTTGCACCAATTTTTTGGTTCCTAAGACCAATGGATTACTACTATCCTTTAAAAGTTGAAAAAGCCATGTTTTTATAAATGGAAGCACGAGTTAGCAGTTCCTGCGTAATACTTTTTCGGTAAATAAAAAGGGTTAAGCTTTTATTGTTAGATTCACAATCTAATGTTTTTGTTAAACTATATTTACAGTAGATGGGTCCTAGGATGAATTTAGGGTTGAGTGAGAGGAGTAATAAGGGTAATAGGTGGAGAGCTATTAGGGAATTTTCTCGTGTGAAGGATGGTTTGATGTTTTTGATGTGGTGTGTATATTTTCCGCGTTGTGTAGTAATTAGTATATATAGGGAATATAGGGCTGTAATGGTGATGTTAATTCCTATTAGAATGATGGTAATATTAGATCATGAAAATGAGGCTATTACTACGAATAGCTCCCCTACTAGGTTAGTTGTGGGTGGCAAAGCCAGGTTAGTTAGACTAGCAAGTAGTCATCATGCAGCTATTAATGGGAGGAGTGTTTGTAAACCTCGCGTGAGGATTATGGTACAGCTGTGGATGCGTTCATAGTTGGAGTTGGCTAAACAGAATAATATAGATGATGTCAGACCGTGGGCAATTATTAGGGCTGTTGCTCCTATGTAGCTTCATGGTGATTGGATGAGGACTGCTATGATTACTAGGGCTATATGGCTAACAGAAGAGTAGACAATTAGAGATTTTAGGTCTGTTTGGCGTAGGCAAATAGAGCTTGTTATAATTATTCCTCATAGGGATAATATTATAAAAGGGTAAGCTATGAGGTTGGTCAGTGGATTTAATAATATAGTAATACGTATTATCCCATAACCGCCTAGTTTAAGGAGTACGGCGGCGAGGACTATGGATCCGGCGATGGGGGCTTCTACGTGGGCTTTTGGAAGTCATAGGTGGAGGCCATATAGAAGTATTTTTACTATGAATGCCATCATGCATGCTAGTCATAGCAAGGCGTTTGATCATGAGTTTAACAGTGGTTGTACTCAGTATTGGATCACTAATAGGTTTAAGGTACCTAGGTTGTTTTGGGCTCATAATAGTGCGATTAGAAGGGGCAGGGAGCCCACTAGGGTATAAAATAGGAAGTATAGTCCAGCGTTTAAGCGTTCTGTTTGGTTGCCTCATCGGGTAATAATAATAAGTGTTGGTATTAATGTGGCTTCAAATAAGATGTAAAATATGATTAGTTCTGTTGCGGTGAATGTTATGATTAAAAAGAGTTGTAGTATAACTAATATTGTAATGTAGAGTTTTTTTCGGGTGAGGGTTTCTTTTGACAGGTGATATTGGCTTGCTATAAGTATTAATGGTAGAAGCCATGTAGTGAGTATTAGGAGGGGTGCTGATAAAGAGTCCACAAAAAACAGCAATGAGAAATTTAGGTTGTTGTCTACGAATTGATTAAGATATGTAAGGCTGATAAGGCTAATTAGTATGCTGTGGGCTGTTGTATTAATTCAGATTATGTTAGGTTTTGATAATCATGCTAGGGGAATTAATATTATAGTGGGGATAATAATTTTTAGCATTGTAGTAGATTTAGATTTTGTACGTAGTCGGTTCCATATGTATTAGAGATTATAACTAATAGAGATAATCCTAAGGCTGCTTCACAGGCTGCGAATACGAGGAGAATGATAGGAGCTATACTAGCTAATGTGAGGTGATTAACCAGAATAGTTACTGTCATTATAACAAATAGTGATAGTATTATGCCTTCTAGGCAAAGTAGGGAGGATATTAGGTGGGATCGGTAGATGAGTAACCCCATAAAGGATAGAGTGAAGGCTAAAAAGATGTTAATATAGACTATGGACATTTGATAATTGTAATATAGATTACAATCTAATGAGTCAAAATCATTTATTTTAATTAAACTAATTATCATTATTCATTTCATTCTAAGCCTTCTTCTGTTCATTCATAGGCTAGGCTTGTTGCTAATAGGAGAATTAGTACTAGCGCCATGGCAAGTGTTGTATTTAGGTTGATTGATTGTGAGGCTCATGGTAGTGGTAGGAGTAGTGCAATTTCTAAGTCAAATAGAAGAAATGTGACGGCCACTAGGAAGAATTTTATGGAAAAAGGTAGGCGTGCTGATCCTAGGGGGTCAAAGCCGCATTCGTAGGGACTTGCTTTTTCTGTATAAATGTTTAGTTGGGGAAGTCAGAATGCGATTAGGACAAGTAGGGACGCTAGTGATGCGTTAATGAGGAGAGCTAATATTATATTTATTACTTCTCTCTGGGTTGTTACCAGAACTAGTTGATTGGAAGTCAACTGTACTTGTTAATACTAGAGAAATAAGACCCTCATCAATAAATGGAGACGTAAAGGAATAGTCATACTACATCTACGAAATGTCAATATCAAGCAGCTGCTTCGAAGCCGAAATGGTGGTTAGATGTAAAATGATAGTTTAGCTGGCGTAGAAAGCATACGATGAGGAAGGTAGACCCGATGATAACGTGAAGGCCATGGAATCCTGTGGCCATAAAGAATGTAGAGCCATAAACTCCATCGGAGATTGTAAATGATGTTTCATAATACTCTGAGGCTTGTAGAAGGGTAAAGTATAAGCCTAGAGAGATTGTAATAAATAGTGCTTGAAGTATATGTTTACGGTAACCATCTATTAAGCTGTGATGGGCTCAGGTAATGGAGACTCCAGAGGCTAGGAGGACTGAGGTGTTAAGTAGTGGGACTTCTAGTGGGTTTAGGGGTGTGATACCTGTAGGTGGCCAGCATCCCCCTAGTTCGGGGGTTGGTGCTAGGCTTGAATGGTAGAAGGCCCAGAAGAAGCCTGCAAAGAAGAAAACTTCTGATACGATAAAAAGGACTATTCCGTATCGCAAGCCTTTCTGGACTGTAGGGGTGTGATGACCTTGGAATGTTCCTTCGCGGATAATGTCTCGTCATCATTGATATATAGTTAATAGGTTGGTTGTTATACCAAGAGCTAAGAGGTAAATTGAGTTAAAATGGAATCATATTACTAAGCCTGATGTTATAAGGAGGGCGGAGAGGGCTCCTGTTAGAGGTCATGGGCTTGGGTTGACTATATGGTATGAATGGGTTTGGTGGGTCATTAAGTGTTGTCATGCAGATATAAGCTTACTAATAAGGTGAAGACGTAGGCTTGGATAAGGGCTACTGCGAATTCTAGGATGGTTAGAAGAATGAGGATAATAAAGGTTACTATGGCTGTGGTAGTGCTGATATTTATTAGGGCCAAAGTGGCACTTCCAATCAGATGAATTAATAGGTGGCCTGCAGTAATATTTGCTGTTAATCGTACGGCTAGGGCTATTGGTTGGATGAATAGGCTAATAGTCTCAATGATAACAAGTATAGGGATTAGAAGGAGTGGTGTTCCTTGTGGTAGGAAGTGGGCTAAGGATGCCTTTGTTTTATGTCGGAATCCAACAATTACTGTTCCTGCCCATAGGGGAATAGCTATACCTAAGTTTAGGGATAGTTAAGTAGTAGGGGTAAATGAGTGAGGTAATAGACCTAGTAAATTGGTAGAACCAATAAACAGGATCAAGGATATTAATATCAGTGCTCAAGTTTGACCTTTTTGGTTATGGATGGACAGCATTTGTTTAGATGTTAGTTGTACTAATCACTGTTGGATGGAGATTAGTCGGTTATTGATTAGTCGATTTGGTGAGGGGAATAGAATGCTTGGGAATATAATGATGATAATAACAATAGGGAGTCCTATTATTGTTGGGGTAATGAAAGAGGAAAATAGATTTTCGTTCATTTTTTTTTCTCAAGGTGTGATGGGTTTTGGTATAGACACTAGTTTTTGTTCAGGATTTTCTGGAAAGTTGTATTTTGACACTTTTAGTTGAAATATAAAAAATCAGGTAATAATTATTGATAAGATTGTGATTAGTTGTTGAAGTATCTAGTTGTGGCATATCATTGAGGAGAGGTTTACTCTCAATCTTTAACTTAAAAGGTTAATGCTGTATAGCTTCTCAATGAGTTTATAGTATTGAGGCGGATCATTTTTCAAAATGGGATAGGGGTACTAGTTCAAGTACGATTGGCATGAAACTATGATTAGAGCCACAGATTTCTGAACACTGGCCGTAGTATAGTCCTGGTCGTATGGCTATAAGGGTTGTTTGATTAAGGTGTCCTGGGATAGCATCGGTTTTTAGTCCTAGTGATGGTACGGCTCATGAGTGTAATACGTCTTCAGAGGAGATTAGTATACGAATAGTTATTTCTATTGGAAGGACTACTCGGTTATCCACTTCTAGTAGTCGAAGCTCCCCGGGTTTTAGTTCTTGGGTTGGAATTATGTAAGAGTCAAAGTTTAAGTCTTCATAATCTGTATATTCGTAACTTCAGTATCATTGGTGGCCCATGGTTTTTACAGTTAGGGAAGGATTGTTGATTTCATCTATTATGTAGAGAATTTGTAGTGAGGGTAAGGCGATTAGAATTAAGATAATAGCAGGTAGGATAGTCCAAATTGTTTCAACTTCTTGGGCATCCATAGTACTGGTATGGGTTAACTTGGTAGTCAACATTAATGAAATGATATATAGGACTAGGGAGCTAATTAGGAATACGATTATTAATGTATGGTCATGGGAGTGTAGTAGTTCTATAATAGGGGAGGTTGCATCTTGGAGACCTATTTGGAAGGGATATGCCATAGAGATATAAAGGATTTTCACCTATAATTTGACTTTGACAAAGTCATGTAATTTTTACTAATATCTCTTTATCGAGAAAGACATAATGGTTATGACATTGGCTTGAAACCAGTTTTAGGGGGTTCGATTCCTTCCTTTCTTATTTTGATAGTACATAGGTTGGCTCTTCAAATGTGTGATATGGGGGAGGGCATCCATGTAATCATTCAACGTTTGTTGAGGTGAGTTCTACCGTTAGTACTTCTCGTTTGGATGCGAAGGCTTCTCAAATTATGAAAATTATCAGTATAACTGCTGTTAATGAAATAAATGAGCCTATAGAGGAGACTGTGTTTCACGCTGTGTAGGCATCTGGGTAGTCGGAGTATCGTCGAGGTATACCTGATAAACCTAGGAAATGTTGTGGAAAGAATGTGGTATTTACTCCTACAAATATGATTGTAAAGTGAATTTTTGCTCAAACATCATTTAGTGCATACCCTGTAAACAGTGGGAATCAATGAACGAATCCACCTATGATTGCAAAAACTGCTCCCATTGAAAGGACATAATGAAAATGTGCTACTACGTAATATGTATCATGAAGAACAATGTCTAGTGATGAGTTTGATAGGACGATACCTGTTAAACCCCCTACTGTAAATAGGAAGATAAACCCTAGGGCTCATAGTATAGCTGGTGATCATTTAATATTACCCCCATGTAAAGTGGCTAGTCAGCTAAATACCTAAACTCCTGTAGGAATAGCAATAATTATGGTAGCTGAGGTGAAGTATGCTCGTGTGTCGACGTCTATTCCTACAGTAAACATGTGGTGGGCTCATACAATGAACCCTAAGAAACCGATGGATATTATTGCTCAGACTATTCCTATATAGCCGAATGGTTCTTTTTTCCCTGAGTAATAGGTGACAACATGTGAAATAATTCCAAATCCTGGTAGGATTAAGATATATACTTCAGGATGCCCAAAAAATCAGAATAGATGTTGGTAAAGAATGGGATCTCCTCCTCCAGCAGGATCGAAGAAGGTTGTATTTAGGTTTCGGTCTGTTAGTAATATGGTAATACCAGCTGCTAAAACTGGTAATGATAGAAGTAAGAGTACGGCTGTAACTAGGACGGATCATACGAATAGGGGAGTTTGGTATTGTGATATTGCAGGGGGTTTCATGTTAATGATAGTAGTAATAAAATTAATAGCTCCTAGGATGGATGAGACACCTGCTAGATGAAGAGAGAAGATTGTTAAATCTACAGATGCTCCTGCATGTGCCAAGTTTCCTGCTAGAGGAGGATATACAGTCCATCCTGTTCCTGCACCTGCTTCTACTATGGAGGAGGCCAAGAGAAGAAGAAAGGGGGGAGGCAGGAGTCAGAAACTTATATTATTTATTCGGGGAAAAGCTATGTCGGGTGCACCAATTATTAGGGGGACTAATCAGTTTCCGAAACCTCCAATTATTATTTTTTTTAAAGATTTTACCTATTCAGTTGACAGAGAGAGAGATCACAAGTAGGCAGAGAGGCAGGCAGAGAGAGAGGAGGAAGCAGTCTCCCTGCAGAGCAGAGAGCCCGATGCGGGGCTCGATCCCAGGACCCTGAGATCATGACCTGAGCCGAAGGCAGCGGCTTAATCCACTGAGCCACCCAGGCACCCCCAGAAACCTCCAATTATGATGGGTATAACTATAAAGAAAATTATTACGAATGCATGGGCTGTTACGACTACATTGTAGATCTGATTGTCTCCCAATAAAGTGCCGGGTTGACCTAATTCAGCACGAATTAGCAGACTGAGAGCAGTACCTACTATTCCGGCTCATGCACCAAATAGAAGGTAAAGGGTGTTGATATCTTTATGATTTGTGGAAAATAATCATCGATTTATGAACATAGGTAAAATGGCTGATAAAAGCATTAGACTGTAAATCTAAGAATAGGGGTTTAGTCCCCTTTTTGCCAAGCTCTGTGGTGAAATATCACATTGAATTGCAAATTCAAAGAAGCAGCTTCAACCCTGCCGGGGCTTCTCCCGCCTTTTTTTCTTTGCGGCAGGAGAAGTAGATTGAAGCCAGTTGACTAGGGTATTTAGCTGTTAACTAAAGTTTGGTGGGATGGTAGCCCACCAATCTAGGAAGGGCTTAGCTTAGTTAAAGTGACTGATTTGCATTCAGTAGATGTGAGATGTACTCTTGCAGTTCTTAGAGTAAATTCAGAAGTTAAGTGAGTTGCACTTACTTAGGGCTTTGAAGGCTCTTGGTCTTTTTAACCTAAACTTCTATAATAGTGTTAGTGTTATTGGGGTGAGGGGTAAAAGTATAGTTGAGATAACAATTAGTGGTGATAAGAAGGTTATGTTTTTTATATTCTCAAATTGTCATTTTATTTTTATGATATTTGTTGAGGGGAATATGGTGAGTGCGGTTGCATAGGTTAATCGTATGTAGAAATATAAGTTTAATAGGGCTGTTATTGCTATGAATATTACTGCGATGATTATATTGTTTTTTGTGAGTTCATGGATGATTATTCATTTGGGGATGAAGCCTGAGAGGGGAGGGAGGCCCCCTAGTGATCGCATAACTATTAGGATGAGTGATGTGATTAGTGGGAGTTTATTTCATGTATGTGATAGTGATAGTGTAGTTGTGGATGTGCTGAGTGTAAATAATATGAATGTCCTGAGAGTTATTGTAATATAAATTACTAGGTTTAGGATTATCAGGGTTGGGTTGTATGTTGTTACAGCGATTATTCATCCTATATGAGCAATTGATGAGTATGCTAGGATTTTTCGTAATTGTGTTTGGTTAAGGCCTCCTCAGCCTCCTACTAGGACAGATATAATAGCTATAGCTATTAATAGGTTTGGGTTAATGGAGGGGGAAATTTGATATAGGATGGATAGGGGAGCAATTTTCTGTCATGTTAGTAAGATTATTCCTGATGATAATGGAACTCCTTGGGTCACTTCGGGCACTCAGAATTGAAAAGGAGATAGTCCTAGTTTTATCGCTAGGGCGATTGTTATCATGTTTGATGTGATTGAATTGGGGGCATTTAGTATTGTTCATTGTCCTGATAGTAGTAAGTTGACAATAATACCTAATATAAGGAGCATAGATGCGGTGGCTTGGGTGAGGAAATATTTTGTTGATGCTTCTATGGCTCGTGGATTGAACTTTTTTATTAGGATGGGAATAATAGCTAGTATATTTATCTCGAATCCGATTAAGATCATTAGTCAGTGGGAGCTTGTTAGTACTATGATTGTTCCTAGGATGACAGTTGATATAATGGTGATGAAGATGGGGGGTTTAATTAGTACGGGAAGGGGATAAACCAACATTTTCGGGGTATGGGCCTGATAGCTTATTTAGCTGACCTTACTGTAGAATTTGGTGTAAGTTTGGTAGCACGAAGATTTTTGAGTTCTTAGGATTAGGTTCAATTCCTATAATTCTAGAAATAAGAGGGCTTGAACCTCTATAACTTACTCTATCAAAGTAACTCTTTTGTCAGACATATTTCTTATGTTTGTGGGGGGATACTTGCTGTTATAATGGGTAGGGCTATATGTCATATACATAAGGCTAGTGTTAAAGGGAGGAAGTTTTTTCATAGTAAATGTATTAGTTGGTCGTATCGGAATCGTGGATAGGATGCTCGGATTCATAGGAAGAAGATTGTTAGTAAGAGTGTTTTTATGATGAAATTAATTGAATATAGTTCTGGTAAGTAAGGGGCATGGAATGCGCAAAAAAATAGGATGGTAGTGAGGATGTTTATTATGATAATATTTGCGTACTCGGCTAGGAAGAATAGGGCGAATGGTCCAGCTGCATATTCGACATTGAATCCGGAAACTAGTTCTGATTCTCCTTCTGTTAGGTTGAATGGGGCGCGGTTGGTTTCTGCTAGGGTTGAGATAAATCATATTATGGCTAGGGGTCACGCGGGGAGAATCAGTCATAAGTGTTCTTGTGTGATAATAAGTGTGGATAGAGTGAAAGAGCCGTTTATTAATAGTACTGATAAAAGGATAATGGCTAATGTGACTTCATAGGAGATTGTTTGGGCTACGGCTCGTAGAGCTCCAATTAGGGCGTATTTTGAATTTGAGGCTCATCCTGATCACAGGATGGAGTAGACGGCTAGGCTGGATATTGCTAGTATAAATAGGATTCCTAGGTTTATATTGATGAGGGGGTAGGGTATTGGTAGTGGAATTCATATGGTTAGAGCTAGTGTTAGAGCTAGAATTGGGGCTATAACGAATATAGTGATGGATGATGTTAGGGGTCGTAGGGGTTCTTTGATGAAAAGTTTTACAGCGTCTGCGATTGGCTGTAATAGACCGTAGGGGCCTCCGATGTTTGGGCCTTTACGGAGTTGTATATACCCTAGGATTTTTCGTTCCACTAATGTTAAGAAGGCTACAGCAAGTAAGATAGGCACAATTAGTGAGATAATATTAATTATAAACATGATGTTAGGAAGAGGACTTGAACCTCTGAGGATAAAAGCTTAAGTTTTACGCAATTACTGGGCTCTGCCACCCTAACCAGCCCTATTTCTAGGGCTATCAAATAAGTGGACTGGCTAGATTTAGATTATATCATCTATTAGTCCTAAGGCGTTTTAATAGAATGGGCCTTACTTCTCTAATCCTTTCGTACTGGGAGAGGTTGTTATGTTGTAATAGATAGAAACCGACCTGGATTACTCCATTCTGAACTCAGATCACGTAGGACTTTTATCGTTGAACAAACGAACCATTAATAGCTGCTGCACCATTAGGATGTCCTGATCCAACATCGAGGTCGTAAACCCTATTGTTGATATGAACTCTCAAATAGGATTGCGCTGTTATCCCTAGGGTAACTTGTTCCGTTGATCAAGTTATTGGATCAATAAATGATAGAGCGCTTTGACTGGTTTGTCTGTGCTTAAATCACTTGGAGGTTTTTTTGTTCTCCGAGGTCACCCCAACCTAAATTGTTAATCCATTAATAAAGTGGTGTTAAGCCTATTGGTATTTAAATGAATTTATTATGGGTTAATTAATTGAAGCTCCATAGGGTCTTCTCGTCTTATTATTTTATTCCCGCCTCTTCACGGGAAGGTCAATTTCACTGATCGGAAGTAAGAGACAGTTAAACCCTCGTGAGGCCATTCATACAAGTCCTTATTTAAAGAACAAATGATTATGCTACCTTTGCACGGTCAGGATACCGCGGCCGTTTAACCAATGTCACTGGGCAGGCAGTGCCTCCAATACTGGATATGCTGGAGGTGATGTTTTTGGTAAACAGGCGGGGTTTGTGTTTGCCGAGTTCCTTTTACTTCTTTTGATCTTTCCTTGATGCATACCTGTGTTGGGCTAACAATTGATTTGATAAGTGTTTTATTGGTGGCTTGTTCTTGTCGTGTTGTTAACTATCATTGGGTATTCATTGACTGTTATAAGCTTATGTAAGGAGAAATATTTCTTGTTACTCATATTAGCATTATTGCTTCTATTATTAAATAGATTAACCCAGTGATATATTAGGAGTTGATTAAGATTTTTGGGATTTGGGAGGATGATATTGTTGAGCTTGAACGCTTTCTTAATTGGTGGCTGCTCTTAGGCCTACTATGGTTATATTATGTTTTACTCTCTAACTAAGGTTGTAGCCTTGTTCTAAAAAGCTGTACCTTTTTAGATTATATTTTAAATTTACATTATAATTTTAAAGTTGTTAGGCAAATTTAAAGTTGAACTGAAATTCTGTTCTGGGTAACCAGCTATCACCAGGCTCGTTAGGCTTTTCACCTCTACCTACAAATCTTCTCACTATTTTGCAACATAGATGAGTTTATCCCTGTGGATTGTTTATAGGTAGCTCATCTGGTTTCGGAGAGGTTAGCTTAAGGTCTCTTTGCTAAATTATTCTAGCTAATTCATTATGCAAAACGTACAAGGGGTAATCTTTGCTGTTTATTACTTTAAAATTTCTTTCATCATTCCCTTATGGTACTTCCTCTATAGCTCCAAGTAGAATTTCTATCACCTATACTATAATCGTGGTATTAAATGTTTTGATTGAAGGGTTATTGTAGTAATTGAGTTGGTAGTTGGTTGGGCTAGCTTTGGTTCAAAGTGGTCATGATGTATGAAATCCTCTGGGTGTAAGCCAGGCACTTTAATCAAGCTACACTTTGATTTACCCAAGCACACTTTCCAGTATGCTTACCTTGTTACAACTTATCTCCTCTTGTCTTAATGTAATTTTATTATGTAATGCTTGGGTATATTGCTTGAGGAGGGTGATGGGCAGTGTGCGCGTGCTTCATGGCCCTATTCAATTAAGCTCTCTATTCTTAATTTACTACTAAATCCGCCTTTAGTTTTTAAGTTTCATAAAAACTTTCGTGAGTATGCTCTTGATTAGAAAATGTAGCCCATTTCTTCCCACTTCATGGGTTACACCTTGACCTAACTTTTTTATGTATTATTATTGTGCTTACTTTTCTTCCTTTTAAGGGTTTGCTGAATATGGCGGTATATAGACTGATTTAGCTAGAAGTGGTGAGGTTTATCAGGGTTTATCGATTATAGAACAGGCTCCTCTAGAGGGATGTAAAGCTCCGCCAAGTCCTTTGAGTTTTAAGCTGTTGCTAGTAGTTCTCTGGCAGATAATTTTGTTCTGTGAGTTTTCTATGTTTAAGGCTGAGCATAGTGGGGTATCTAATCCCAGTTTGGATCTCAGCTATCGTGTTATTGGAAGTAATAAAGTCACTTTCGTGGTACATTTTATATTAACAGTAACTTTTTATGGCCTGGTTAAATTTTAACTTTAGTGTAATGATAATCCTTAACACGTTTTACGCCGTAGGCCTATTAATTTGGGTTAATCGTATGACCGCGGTGGCTGGCACGAAATTTACCAACTCTTAATATTAACATGACTTAGTCAAACTTTCATTTATGGCTTAATTTTTATCACTGCTCTGTCCCGTGGGGGTGTGGTTGAGCAAGGTGTTATGAGCTACTTGTTTAGTGTGCTTGATACCTGCTCCTTTCAATCATATGGGATTTAGAGGGCATTTTCACCGGGGTGTGGTGGCTTGCATGTGTAATTCTGTTAATAATTAATAGGAAGGCTAGGACCAAACCTTTATGTTTACGGGGTCTTGTGACTCTTCTAGGCATTTTCAGTGTCTCGCTTTATTTAATAAGCTACGTTAACAAATATGTAGTTGCGTTGAGATTTTAGGCGATTAATAATGGGGAAATCACATCTATAGATAGCCTTTTTGATATAAAATTTTTGATGAACTAATAATAGAATGGAAATTAATGTGAGCAGCGCAAGATACGTAACTTCTGATTTATGTTGCATGTGTTTAGTTCTTTTTTGGGGGTTTGGCAGGACAATTATGAGCATTTGTATACTTTTGACGTTATGGGGGGTGAGGGGGGTTTGATTTAGTTAATTTCTATCTATTGGATATGCGAACGTGAACGTATGTGTGTGTATGTGTGTGTGTATGTGTATGTGTGTATGTGTATGTGTATGTGTGTGTATATGTGTATGTGTATGTGTGCATATGTCTATGTGTGTGTTTATGTGTGTATGTGTATGTGTGTATGTGTATGTATGTGTATGTGTATGTGTGTGTGTGTATGTGTATGTGTGTGTATGTGTATGTGTGTATGTGTATGTGTATGTGTATGTGTGTGTATGTCCTGTAACCATTGACTGAATTGCACCTTATGGTTGTGCGATGCAGATAAATGATGAAGTTAAAGTCCAGCTACAAGTTATCTGCCTGTTACGAGGCCTTTATGGCCATAGCTGAGTGATACCAGTTCTCCCCCCCCAAAAATAAGAGATACCAAATGCATGACATTTGAAAGATCAAGTGGTATTTATTCCAGGGCTGCCGGGTTGGTTCAACATCCGCAAATCAATCAATGTGATAGAACACATTAATAAAAAAAGAACAAGAACCATATGATACTCTCCATAGATGCTGAAAAAGCATTTGACAAAGTACAGCATCCCTTCCTGATCAAAACTCTTCAAAGTGTAGGGATAGAGGGCACATACCTCAATATTATCCAAGCCATCTATGAAAAACCCACCGCAAATATCATTCTCAATGGAGAAAAACTGAAAGCTTTTCCGCTAAGGTCAGGAACACGGCAGGGATGTCCATTATCACCACTGCTATTCAACATATCACTAGAAGTCCTAGCCTCAGCAATCAGACAACAACAACAACAACAACAACAACAACAACAACAACAAACTAAAGGCATCCAAATTGGTAAAGAAGAAGTCAAATTATATCACTCCTCACAGATGATATAATACTATATGTGGAAAACCCAAAAGAGTCCACTCCAAAACTGCTAGAACTTGTACAGGAACTCAGTAAAGTGTCAGGATATAAAATCAATGCACAGAAATCAGTGGCATTTCTGTACACCAACAACAAGACAGAAGAAAGAGAAATTAAGGAGTCAATCCCATTTACAATTACACCCAAAACTATAAGATACTTAGGAATAAACCTAACCAAAGAGGCTAAGAATCTATATGCAGAAAATTATAAAGTACTCATGAAAGAAATTGAGGAAGACACAAAGAAATGGAAAAATGTTCCATGCTCCTGGATTGGAAGAATAAATATTGTGAAATATTGTAAATATAGTGAAAAATGGATGAAGGACCTCAATGTGAGAAAGGAATCCATCAAAATCCTTGAGGAGAATGCAGGCAGCAACCTCTTTGACCTCAGCCGCAGCAACATCTTCCTAGGAACAATGGCAAAGGCAAGGGAAGCAACGGCAAAAAAGAACTATTAGGATTTCATCAAGATCAAAAGCTTTTGCACAGCAAAGGAAACAGTTAACAAAACCAAAAGACAATTGACAGAATGGGAGAAAATATTTGCAAACGACACATCAGATAAAGGGCTAGTATCCAAAATCTATAAGGAACTTAGCAAACGCAACACCCAAAGAACAAACAATCCAACCAAGTAATGGGCAGAGGACATGAACAGACATTTCTGCAAAGAAGACATCCAGATGGCCATCAGACACATGAAAAAGTGCTCCACGTCACTCGGCATCAGGGAAATACAAATCAAAACTACTACCTCACACCAGTCAGAATGGCTAAAATTAACAAGTCAGGAAATGACAGATGCTGGCAAGGATGTGTAGAAAGGGGAACACTACTCCACTGTTGGTGGGAATGCAAGCTGGTGCAACCACTCTGGAAAACAGCATGGAGGTTCCTCAAAATGTTGAAAATAGAACTACCCTATGACCCAGCAATTGCACTGCTGGGTATTTAACCTAAAGATACAAACGTAGTGATCCGAAGGAGCACGTGTACCCGAATGTTTATAGCAGCAATGTCTACAATAGCCAAACTATGGGAAGAACCTAGATGTCCATCAACAGATGAATGGATAACGAAGATGTGGTATATATACACAATGGAATACTATGCAGCCATCAAAAGAAATGAAATCTTGCCATTTGCGATGACGTGGATGGAACTAGAGGGTATCATGCTTAGTGAAATAAGTCAATCGGAGAAAGACAACTATCATATGATCTCCCTGATATGAGGACATGGAGAAGCAACATGGGAGGCTAGGGGGATAAGAGAAGAAAAAATGAAACAAGATGGGATTGGGAGAGAGACAAAACATAAATGACTCTTAATGTCACAAAACAAAATGGGGGTTGCTGGGGCAGGTGGGGTTGAGAAGGGGGAGGATGTTATGGACATTGGGGAGGGTACGTGCTATCGTGAGTGCTGTGGAGAGTGTAAACCTGGCGATTCAGAGACCTGTACCCCTGGGGATAAAAATACATTATATAATTACAAAAAAAAATTGGAAAGGGGAATTGAACCATAAGAGACTATGGACTCTGAAAAACAACCTGAGGGTTTTGAAGGGTCAGGGGTGGGAGGTTGGGGGAACAGGTGGTGGGTAATAGGGAGGGCACGTTTTGCATGGAGCACTGGGTGTTGTGCAAAAACAATGAATACTGTTTCGCTGAAAAAGAAATAAATTAAAAAGAAGTTAAAAAAAAGAAAAGAAATAATAATCTTACAATGGTGTCAACAGGTATTGTCTCTGATCATGGTTTCCAGGCTGTCTGCACCTGGTTGCTTGCTGGTGTCCTCTCCAAGAGATACACAGTGTTCTGCAGTTCTGGAGACTCTGTCTGCAATGCATGCTGCTCTGGAATCCCTGGGTCTCAAGACCCTTGGGTTGGAAGAACTCATATCATTCATACACTCTCCTATTCTCCGCCAGCAGCTATGGGTCAATATTCAAATTGTGGGGTCTAAGTGTGCTCCTCTCCCTGGGCCTTTGTCTTTGGCCATGGCTCCCTGCCCTCTGAAGCACCAACCGTCCACTTCTCACATAAGCCCTGTCTACACCCTTCTCCCATGGTCTTTGTGACTTCTCTCTTTCGCTGTGGAGTGTGATTTCTAGGCTTCAGCTCCATTTAGGCCATGTTTCAATTGATGTGGTCATCTTCTGTTTATGCTGATGGCCGAAGACAGGCCTGGAACTGCCAGACACTTCTCCCATCTCCCTGTCCTCCAAATGCACGGAGGAATCTTGTGGTGCCATAAGAAAGAAGGCATTCTTGCTCCTTGTGACATGTGGCAGAAAGGGAGAGAGCATTGGGCTGTGTCTTATTTGTAAGTACCAGAAAGACAACTACCATACGATTTCACTCACTCATTGGAATAAAGAAACATGTGAAAAAGCGAGAAAAAGGGACAGGCAATTCGACGCTAACCAGGCACACAAAATTTGGTGTTTGTTCCAGGCAGGCTAGTCAGAATCTGATTTTCTAAAAGTGGATCAAATGGTACATTCAATGCAGGAAATTTGGCCAAACGGGATGAAACATGAGTTTCCACTGTGTTTCAAGGTGAATTGTAATCTGGAATAGAGCCGCTTCATATCTCATAAAATATCCTTTTTAGCATTTTGTGAAACACACACACACACACACACACACACACACA
Organism: Meles meles; assembly: GCF_922984935.1. Taxonomy (NCBI): domain Eukaryota; kingdom Metazoa; phylum Chordata; class Mammalia; order Carnivora; family Mustelidae; genus Meles; species Meles meles. The sequence continues at coordinate 32,384,637 of NC_060088.1, read as the reverse complement.
CACACACACACATAAAAGAATCACATAGAATTTAGGGTGCAAGTGAGGAATAGCACTCTTGGAAGCAAAATTCAGAGAAAATAACTTAAACAACAAAATCTTAGAGAATCAAAGTTTCCAAACGTCCAAACTGGATCAGTTAACTACTTACTTATCAAGACTTAATTAATTAAACAACCCTACCTAAAAGACCCCTGCTCACAAGTATGCCAGCAAATCCAATACCAGAGACAAAAGGATAAATTCCAAGACCCATACGGACTACCTTGACAAGTTCATGGGTCATACATATCTGACGTCTCAGGTAATGACCAAAGCTTTTGAAGAATTCCTCAAACATCTACCAATACACAGAAAGCCACATTCCAATCAATTCCCTAGGCCACAATTCGAGACATTTAATGGTAATGTAGGATTTTCTCATTTATTCCCAAAATGTAGGAAGAGGGATGACTGAAATTTACAATGTCCAATGACCCAATTTTCAAAAGGATCTTATAGGAAACCAATTGCATACAATTTTAATCAGCAAGATAATAAAACTAGAATTCATTCCTCTTCTCTTTCTTTCTTCATCTCCATGTGAAACGGCCTGTTCTGCTTTCTATTCACTATTGTTTCTTATATTGGGCAAGCTAGCCTTTCCTCCATCCTATGTTTTTTGACATAGTGTCCCCTGATTCTTTAATTGCATATACCACCAAGTGCTCATCCTCATGTAATGCCACACCACATCCATACCCATGAACCAGTTACCTCCTTTTGGAAGGTCTTATCCTCCTGTAACCCTCAGCTTGGTCCCCAAAGTCCTGAGTCTCTCCTGGTGTGACTCCCTGTCTGACAACTTCTCCTTCCGTTTCCCTTCTACTACTCATGTACATGGTATTCCACATGGGTCACATATGAGTGAAGACATAGGATATTTCCTTGGTCTGCTTGCATTTTCACTTGGAAATCATCTTCTTTATAATCATGTTCATAATCATTTTTATCCACTAGCCCTTAAAAGGGTATCTCGGCTCCATCCACAGTGGTGCTAGAGTGGGCAGGGCAGGCCATCGAAGTTGGCCGTTCATTTTCATCTGAGTAAAGAGAGTTGCTCAACATTTCTCTCCCCATGACTATGGCATGTAGCATTAACTAAGGATGACAAGGAGTGCTGACAACGGCTCGCTCTTAGGGGTAGTGATCATGCAGAGTTTCACTCTCCATGAAGACTTTGCAACGGTGTTTAAGGTAATGTCAGGTTGACAGAGCCTTCATCCCTTGGGACTGGTGTTTCAGGACACCCGCAGATAAGGACACGGACAGCACAACGCATCCCTGCCCTGGCAATTTTCCTGGAATTGTGACTCTCCTTCCCTTCATCCTTCCGTCATCTTCCAAGCTGACCAAGAACCAAAGGCAGACCTTACACCCGAGAAACCATAGGGACCAGAAGCTAAGAATGGACCCTCTCACCCAAGATTATCAAACCTCCCAGAGACTTAATGGTAGCCAAGAGGCCTCGCTGTAGATTGAGATCTCTAGAAATTGTGGTGGAAATAGATACACCTTGCATATTCTGGAGAAATGTTGGTCTAAAGAATGGTATACAGAACATCGTTTTCTTTTCTCTTTGTATAGAAAGTGGAAGTGGAAAAGAAACAGAAAAGACCACGTGAGTTCATGATGAGGCTAACAGGGCTCTTTCTTGTTCCTTCCCAGGTCTTTCTACTTAAAGCCATAGGACTCATATGTCATGAGAATGGGATTGCTGCTTCAGTGAAGTCAGCTTCTGTGACGTCACAAAGCTCTGAGGTCCTAGCAACCTCTCCTCACCAATCCACCCCTCATCACTTCACCTGCCTGGAGTAGTTCTGGGTCAGCCAGGACTATCAGAATCACTCCAAAACGCTAGAGTCACCTGGATATTTACCCAAGGCAGTTTGTGAAGCGATTTGGGGTCACCTTCTCCATGGCCTACTTTCTAGTCTTTGGCCGTGACTGTCACCAACAACCCTCTGGACTCCTGAGATGGGCAAGAATCCACAATTCCTTCTTACCCATGTAAGGTGAAGAAAGAGTTAGGTGTTCAAGCAGCCTCACACGGGGAACTCCACGCCATACACATGTTCATGGTCCTCACAGCCTATCAGGATGCATCTGACCAGGAAGAGCGCCCCCCGCCCTCTGAGGTAAGCTCAGAGTTAACACCCGCAAACATCCCATAGACATGTCTGGAGTCTTCAAGAGTGAGGACACGAGTCCTTGCATCTGCAGAAATCGTACCATAAATGCCTTCCAATTTTCCAAGCTGACCAAACATTAAAGCTGACCAAACATCTACACCCTAGAAGCTTAGGCCCAGGACGGACTCATCTGTTTGGAGCTCACAGGAGCAAGCACGGAGTATGTTGAAAGAGAACCAATCCCCATGGGAAGCCATCGGAAAAGGGTTTGGGGCCAGTTTCAGGAATACAACGTGAATCTACTAAAGGTCTCTGTCTTCTCTGTATTCGAATCACGCATTCTGTTATCTACACTGAAGATAATTTCTTTAGGAAGAAGAGCTCATGGAGTGCCCAAGGCCTGGCACTTGAGAGAGTCTCGGGTGTGTGTGACATGCCCTTTGGGGTGGTGTTGTGGCTGTCCACTCTCCTGTTTGCTCATCCTCTGCAGAGGCTCTCCTTGCCTTCCATTCAGAGTGTTTGGTGTCTGGTCCAAATATGGTGAGGTTAAGCTCCGTGGGTCTGGTGTGCCTATGAAACGTGACTTTCTACCCCCTCCCCAACACTTATGGCCTTCTGAATTCTGTGGCCAGGGGAGAGGATGTGGGCAGGGCTTTCTTCTAGTCCCCTGCAGGAATCTGTGTTCTCCTGGGACTAAGCAACGTGTCCTGAAGAAGGCCATCCCAACACTGTTCCAGGTTTGGGCATCCGTGACTGCTGGTTGGGAAGCTAATGTCCTCACCGTCCTGCCTGTGGCCACTTCTCAGTCTTGATGGTGGCGGTCGTAGAGCCCAAGTATCTTTGGCGCCCATCGAGGCATCTCCACCAACACTGCCCATCAGGAATGCACACAAAATTAATAATCTTCCCACGGTGTCAACAGGTATGGTCTCTGATCATGGTTTCCAGGCTGTCTGCACCTGGTTGCTTGCTGGTGTCCTCTCCAGGAGATACACAGTGTTCCCTGGAGTCCTTGTCTGCAAAGCATGCTGATCGGGAATCCCCGGGCCTCAGGTCCCTTGGCTTGCAAGAAATCGTGTCCTTCAGAGACTCTCCTTTTCTCCGCCAACAGCTATGGGTCAACATTCAAATTGTGGGGTATAAGTGTGCTCCACTCCCCTTGGCCTTTGTCTTTGGCCATGGCTCCCAGCCCTCTAAAGCACCAACCATCCAATTCTCCCATAAGCCCTGTCTAAACCCTTCTCCCATGGTCTCTGTGACTTCTTCTCTCTTTCACTGCGGATTGTGATTTCTAGGCTTCAGGCCCATTTATGCCATGTTTACACTGATGTGGTCATCTTCTGGTTGTGCTGATGGCTGAAGACAAGCCTGGACCTCACAGACACTTCTACCCTCTACCTTTCCTTCAAATGCACTGAGGACTCTTATGGAGCCATAAGCAGGAAGGCATTCTTGCTCCTTGTGACATGTGGCAGAAAGAAAGAGAGCATTGGGCCGTGTCTTATCTGTCAGTCACAGAAAGACAAATACCATACGATTTCACTCACTCATGGAAGTAAAGAAACATGTGAAAAAGCAAGAAAAGGGGACAGTCAATGAGACTCTAACCAGGCACACAAAAATTGGTGTTTGTTCCAGGCAGGCTACTCAGAATCTGCGTTTCTAAAATTGGATCAAAGGGTACATTCAATGTAGGAAATATGGCCAAACGGATGTAACGTGAGTTTCCAAAGTGTTTAAAGGTGAATTGTGATCTGGAATAGAGCAGCTTCATATCTCTTAAAATATGATTTTAGCATTTTGTGTAACACACACGCACACACACACACACTCACATGCACACACACACACTTAAAAGAGTCCCATAGAATTTATGGTGCAAGTGAGGAATAGCACTCATGGAAGCAAAATTCAGAAAAAATACCTTAAAAAAAATCTTAGAGAATCAAAGTTTCCAATCGTCCAAACTGGATCAGTTAACTGCTTACCTATCAAGACTTAATTAATTAATTAATTAAATTATTAAACAGCCATACCTAAATGTCCCCTGCTCACTTGTATGCTGCAAATCCAATACCAGAGAAAAAAGGATATTTTCCAAGTCCCATATGCACTACCATGACAAGGTCTTGAGTCATACATATCTGACGTCTCAGGTAATGATCAAAGATTTGAAGCATTCCTCAAACATCTACCAATACACAGAAAGCCACGTTCCAATCAATTTCATAGTCCACAATTCGAGACATTTAATGGTAATGTAGTCTTTTCTCATTTATTCCCAAAATGTAGGAAGAGGGAAGACTGAAATTTACAATGAGCAATGACCCAATTTTCAAAAGGATCTTATAGGAAACCAATTGCATACAATTTTAATCAGCAAGATAATAAAACTAGAATTCATTCCTCTTTTCTTTCTTTCTTCATCTCCATGTGAAACGGCCGGTTTTGCTTTCTATTCACTATTGTTTCTTATATTTGGCAAGCTAGCCTTTCCTCCATCGTACGTTTTTTGACATAGTGTCCCCTGATTCTTTAATTGCATATACCACAAAGTGCTCATCCTCATATAATGCCACACCACATCCATACCCATGAACCAGTTACCTCCTTATGGAAGGTCTTATCCTCCTGTAAACCTCAGCTTGGTCCCCAAAGTCCTGAGTCTCTCCTGGTGTGACTCCCTGTCTGACAATTTCTCCTTCCATTTCCCTTCTACTACTCATGTCCATGGTATTCCTCATGGGTCACATATGAGTGAAGCCATAGGATATTTCCCTTGGTTTGATTACATTTTCATATGGAAATAATCATCTTTATCATCATCTTCATAATCATCTTTATCTACTAGGCCTTAAAAGGGTATGTCTGCTCCATCCACAGTGGTGCTAGAGTGGGCATGGCAGGCCATCGATGTTGGCCGTTCATTTTCATCTGAATAAAGAGAGTTGCTCAACATTTCTCTACCCATGACTATGGCATGTAGTTTTAAATAACGATGACAAGGAAGTCTGACCAGATCTCTTTCTTTAGGGGTAGCGATCATACAGAGTTTCACACTCCATGAAGCATTTGCAATGGTGTTTAAGGTAGTTTCAGGTAGACAGAGCCCTCATCCGTTAGGTCTGGTGTTTCAGGACACTAGCAGATAAGGACACGGACAGCACAATGCATCCCTGCCCTGGCAATATTCCTGGAATTGTGACGTTCCTTCCCTTCATCCTTCCATCATCTTCTAAGCTGATCAAGCACCAAAGGCAGACCTTACACCCGAGAAACCATAGGAAACAGAAGCTAAGAATTGACCCTCTCACCCAAGGATATCAAACCTCCCAGAGACGTAATGGTAGCCAAGAGGCCTCGCCGTTGTTTGAGATCTCTAGAAATTGCAGTGGAAATAGGAACACCATGCTCTCTCTGGAGAAATGTTGGTCTAAAGAATGGTATACAGAACATCGTTTTCTTTTCTCTTCGTATAGAAAGTGGAAGTGGGAAAGAAACAGAAAAGACCACGTGAGTTCATGATCAGGCTAACAGGGCTCTTTCTTGTTGTTTCCCAGGTCTTTCAATTTAAAGCCATAGGACTCATATGTCATGAGAATGGGATTGCTGCTTCAATGAAGTCAGCTTCTGTGATGTCACAAAGCTCTGAGGTCCTAGCAACCACTCCTCACCAAACCACGCCTCATCACTTCACCTGGCTGGAGTAGGTCTAGGTCAGCCAGGAGTAGCAAAATCACTCCAAACCGCTGGAGCCGCCTGGGTATTTCCCCAAGAGAGTTTGTGAAGCGATTTGGGGTTTCGTTCCCCATGGTCGAATTTGTAGTCTTTGGTCGTGACTGTCAACACCACCCCTCTGGACTCCTGAGAACAGCAAGAATCCTCAATTCCATCTTACCAACATAAGGTCAAAAAGAGTCAGGAGTACAAGCAGCCTCACACGGGGAACTCCATGCCATACACACGTTCATGGTCCTCACACCCTATAAGGATGCTTCCGACCAGGAAAAGCGCCCCCCGCCGTCTGAGGAATGCTCAAATTTAACTCCCGCCACCATACCAAAGACATGTCCGGAGTCTTCAACTGCGAGGACACAAGTTCTTCTTGCATCTGCAGAAACCATGCCAGAAATGCCTCCCCATTTTCGCAGCTGACCAAACATTTAATTCAGACCCTACACGCTAGAAGCTTAGGCCCAGGACGGACTCATCAGTTTGGATTTCACGGAACAAGCACGGAGCATTTTGGAAGAGAACCAACCCCATGGGAAGCCATCAGAAAGGCTTTTGGGCCAAAATTAGGAATACAACGTGAATCTACTAAAGGTCTCTGTCTTCTCTGTGTTCGAAACACACAATCTTTTAGCTACCCTGAAGATTATTTTTTAGGAAGAAGAGTTCATGGAGTGCCCAAGGACTGGCACTTGAGAGTGTCTTGGGTGTGTGTGACATGCCCTCTGGTTTTGTTTTGTGGCTGTCCACTCTCCTGTCGGCTCGTCCCTTGCAGAAGCTCTCCTTAGCTTCCATTCAGAGTGTTTGGTGTCTGGGACAAATACAGTGTGCTTGTGAAACGTGACTTTCAACCCACTCCACAAAACTTAAGGCCTGCTGAATTCTGTGGTCAAGAGAGAGGATGTGGGCAGGACTTTCTTCTAATCTCCTGCAGGATTTTCTCTTCTCCTGGGACTAAGCAACGTGGCCCTCAGAAGGCAGGCCCAACAGTGTTCCAGGTCTGGGATTCCGTGTTTGCATTTTGGGCAGCTAATGTCCTCACTGTCCTGCCTGTGACCACTTCTCAGTCTTGATGCTGGCGGTCATAGAGCCCAAGTATCTTTGGCGCCCATCAAGGCATCTCCACCAACACTGCCCTTCACGAATGCCCACAAAGAAATAATAATCTTACCACGGTATCAACAGGTAAGCCTTTGCAATGGTGTTTAAGGTAATGACAGGTCGACAAGCCTTCATCCCTTAGGACTGCTGTTTCAGGACAATAGTAGATAATTAATAATTTAATTAATAATTAAATAATAATTAATAATTAATTAAATTAATTAATAATAGCTTATTAATATTAATTATTATTGATTATTATTTTTATATTAATATAGTATATATTAATATATAATCATTATATATTAATATATATTAATCATTATTAATTAATATTAATTATTTTATTGTTTTTATTTTATTTTTATGATTATTTTATTATTATATATTATATTATATTGTATTATATTATACATACATAATAATATATTATATATTATTATATACATAATATATTAATATATTATATATTAATATATATTAATTATTAATTAATATTAATTATTTTAATTAATCGAATAATATTTAATAATTAATTAATTTAATTGATTGATTAGATTAATTAATTAGATTGATTAATTTATTAATTTAATTAATTAATTAAACAATCTTACCTAAGAGTCCCCAACACAAATGTCACCCAGCAAACCAAATCCGGAGGGAAAAGGATAAATTCCAAGACACATACACAGTACCTTGACAAGGTCATGAGTCATACATATCTGACCTCTCAGTTTATGGCTTTTTAAACAGGTTTTGAGGCTTTTGAAGCCATCCTCAAACATCTCCCCGCACACAGAAAGCCAGGTTCAAACCATTCCCTGGTCCTAAGTTTGAGACATTTAGTGGTAATGTCGGCTTTTCTCATCTATTCCCAAAATGTAGGAAGAGAGTAGACTCTAATTTACAATGTCCAAAGACCTAATTCACATAGGGACCTCATAGGAAACTAACTGCATACAATTTTAATCAGTAAGATAATAAAACTTGAATTCATTTGTCTTCACTTTCTTTCTTCATCTCCATGTGAAACGGCCTGTTTGGCTTTCTATTCAGTATTTTTTCTAATATTCGTCAAGCCAGGCTTCCATCCATCCTGCATTTTTTGACATAGTGTTCCCTGATTCTTTAATTGCATATATCACCAAGTGCTCATCCTCATATAATGCCAAACCACCTCCATATCCATTATCCAGTTCCCTTTTTATGGCATCTTATCCTCCTATAACCCTTAGCTTGGTCCCCAAAGTCCTGAGTCTGTCCTCGTGTGTCTCCCTGTCTGACTTCTTCTCATTCCGTTTTCTCTTAATACTAGTCATGTACATGGTATTCCTCATGGGCCAAATAGGAGTGAAGGCACTGCCCATCAAGAATGCACACAAAGACAAAAACAGACTCATAGATCAATGGAACAGAATAGAGAGCCCAGAAATTGACCCTCAACTCTAAGGTCAACTAATCTTCGACAAAGCAGGAAAGAATGTCCAGTGGAAAAAAGAAAGCCTCTTCAATAAATGGTGCTGGGAAAATTGGACAGCCACAGGCAGAAAAATGAAATTGGACCACTTCCTTACACCACACACGAAAATAGACTCAAAATGGATGAAGGACCTCAATGTGAGAAAGGGATCCATCAAAATCCTTGAGGAGAATGCAGGCAGCAACCTCTTCGACCTCAGCCACAGCAACATCTTCCTAGAAACATCGGCAAAGGTAAGGGAAGCAAGGGCATAAATGAACTATTGGGATTTCATCAAGATCAAAAGCTTTTGCACAGCAAAGGAAACAGTTAACAAAACCAAAAGACAACTGACAGAATGGGAGAAGATATTTGCAAACGACATATCAGATAAAGGTCTAGTATTAAAAAATCTATAAGGAACTTAGCAAACTCAACACCCAAAGAACAAACAATCCAGTCAAGAAATGGGCAGAGGACATGAACAGAGCTTTCTGCAAAGAAGACATCCAGATGGCCAACAGACACATGAAAATGTGCTCCACGTCACTCGGCATCAGGGAAATACAAATCAAAACCACAATGAGATATCACCTCACACCCGTCAGAATGGCTAAAATGAACAAGTCAGGAAATGACAGTTACTGGCGAGGATGCGGAGAAAGGGGAACCCTCCTCCACTGTTGGTGGGAATGCAAGCTGGTGCAACCACTCTGGAGGTTCCTCAAAATGTTGAAAATAGAACTACCCCATGACCCAGCATTCGCACTACTGGGTATTTACCCTAAAGATACAAATGTAGTGATCCGAAGGGGCACGTGTACCCAAATGTTTATAGCAGCCATGTCTACAATAGCCAAACTATGGAAAGAACCTAGATGTCCATCAACAGATGAATGGATAAAGAAGATGTGGTATATATACACAATGGAATAATATGCAGCCATCAAAAGAAATTATCTTGCCATTTGTGACAAAGTGGATGGAACTAGAGGGTATCATGCTTAGTAAAATAAGTCATTCAGAGAAAGACAACTATCATATGATCTCCCTGATATGAGGACGCGGAGATGCAACATGGGGGGGTTAGGGCGATAATAGAAGAATAAATGAAATAAGATGGGATTGGGAGGGAGACAAACCATAAATGACTCTTAATCTCACAAAACAAACTGGGGGTTGCCGGGGGGATGCGGTGTTGGGAGGGGAGGGAGGAGGTTATGGACTTTGGGAAGGGTATGCACTCTCGTGAGTGCTGTGAAATGTGTAAACCTGGTGATTCACAGACCTGTACCCCTGGGGATAAAAATACATTATATGTTTATTAAAAAAAAGGGGGGTGAATACCCAACTTTTGTAGCAACAACGACGGGACTGGAAGTGATTATGCTGAGTGAAATAAGTCAAGCAGAGAGAGTCCAGTATCATATGGTTTCACTTATTTGTGGATCATAACAAATGACATGAAGGACATTGGGAGATGGAGAGGAGAAGGAAGTTGGAGGAAATTTGACGGGGAGGCGAACCATGAGAGACTGTGGACTCTGAGAAACAACCTAGGGGATTTGAAGGGGCCGGGGTGGGAGGTTGAGGGACCCAGGTGGTGGGTATTAGGGAGGGAACGTGTTGCATGGAGCATTGCGTGTTGTACAAAAACAATGAATACTGTTACACAGAAAAAATAAATAAATTAATAAGAATGCACACAAAGAAATAATAATCTTACTACGGTGTCAACAGGTATTGTCTGTGATCATGGTTTCCAGGCTGTCTGCACCTGCTTGCTTGATACACAGTGTTCTGCAGTTCTGGTGTCTATGACTGCAAAGCATGCTGATCTGGAATCCCCAGGCCTCAAGACCCTTGGGTTGCAAGAAGTCATGTCCTTCAGACACTCTCCTTTTCTTCGGCAACAACTTGGGTCAACATTCAAATTGTGGGTTTTATGTGTGCTCTCCCCTGGACTTTTGTTTTTGGTCATGGATCCCTGCCCTCTGATGCACCAACAGTCTAATTCTACCATAAGCCATGTCTACATCCTTCTCCCTTGGTCTCTGTGACTTCTTCTCTCTTTCGCTGTGGAGTGTGGTTCTAGGCTTCAGCTCCATTTAGGCCATGTTTCCATTGATGTGGTCATCTTCTGGTTGTGCTGATGGATAAGGATAAACCTGGATCCCCAGACACTTCTACTGTCTCCCTGTCCTCCAAATGAACTGCAGACTCTATGGAGCCATAAGCAAGAAGGCATTCTTGCTCCTTGTGACATGTGGCAGAAAAGGAGAGAGCATTGGGCTTTGTCAAATCTGTCAGTCACAGAAAACAACTACCATACGATTTCACTCACTTGTGGAAGTAAGGAAACATGTGAAAAAGCAAGAAAAAGGGACAGGCAATTAGACTCTAACTAGGCACCCAAAATTTGGTGTTTGTTCCAAGCAGGCTAGTCAGAGTCTGCGTTTCTCAAAATGGATCAAATGAGACATTCAATGCAGGAAATGTGGCCGAACGGGATGTAACGAGAGTATCCACTGTGTTTGAAGGTGAATTGTGATCTGGAATAGAGCAGCTCCATATCTCTTAAAATATCATTTTTAGCGTTTTGTGAAACACACATGCACACTTAAAACATTCACACAGAAGTTAGGAGCAAGTGAGGAATAGCACTCATGGAAGCAAAATTCAGAGAAAATACCATAAAAAACAAAAGCTTAGAGAATCAAAGTAAGAAACCGTCCAAACTGGATAAGTTAACTCATTACCTATCAAGAATTAATTAATTAACAACCTTACCTAAATGATCCCTCCACACAAGTATACCAGCAAGTGTCATACGTGAATGAAAAGGGTAAATTCCAAGACACATACATACTTCCATGACAAGATCATGGGTCATACATATCTGACGTCTCAGGTAATGACTTTTGAAGGAGACTTTGAGGCTTTTAGAGCAGTCCTCAAACATCTCCCATCACACAGAATGCCAGGTTCAAATCAATTCCCTGGTCCACAATTCAAGACATTTAATGGTAATGTCAGCTTTTCTCAATCTATTCCCAAAATGTAGGAAGAGGAAAGATACTAATTTACAAAGTCCAAAGACCCAATTCAGATAAGGACCTTATAGGAAACCAAAAGCATACAATTTTAATCTGTAAAATAATAAAGCTAGAATTCATTTCTCTTCTCTTTATTTCTTCATCTCCATGTGAAATGGCCTGTTTGCTTTCTATTCTCTATTTTTTCTTATATTCGGCAAGCCAGCCTTTACTCCATCCTACGTTTTTTGACATAGTGGTCCCTGATTCTTTAATTGCATATACCACCAAGTGCTCATCCTCATATAATGCCACACCACCTCCAAACCCATTATCCAGTTCCCTCTTTATGGCATGACTTATCCTCCTGTGACCCTCAGCTTGGTCCCCAAAGTCCTGAGTCTCTCCTGGTGCGTCTCCCTGTCTGACTTCTTCTAGTTCCGTTTTCCCTTACTACTACTCATGTCCATGGTATACTTCATGGGCCACATATGAGTGAAGCCATAGGATATTTCCTTTGGTCTGCTTGCATTTTCATTTGGAAATCATCTTCTATATCATCATCTTCATAATCATCTTTATCCTCTAGCCCTTAAAACTGTATCTGGGCTCCTTCCACACTGATGCTAGATTGGGCATGGCAGGCCCTCAATGTTGGCGGTTCATTTCTATCTGAATAAAGAGAGTTGCTCAACATGGCTCTCCCCATGACTATGGCATGTAGCGTTAACTAATGATGAAAAGGAGTGCTGACCAAGGCTCTTTCTTTAGGGGTAGCGATCATGCAGAGTTTCACTCTCCATGAAGCCTTTGCAATGTTGTTTAAGGTAATGTCAGGTAGACAGAGCCTTCAACCCTTGGCACTGGTGTTTCAGGACAGTAGCAGATAAGACACGGACAGCACAATGCATCCCTGCCCTGGCAGTTTTCCTGGAATGGTGACTTTCCTTCCCTTCTTCCTTACTTCACGTTCCAAGCTGACCAAGCACCAAAGGCAGACCTTACACCCGAGAAACCATAGAGAACAGAAGCTAAGAATGGACCCTCTCACCCAAGGATATCCAACAACCCAGAGACTTAACGGTTGTGAAGAGGCCTCGCTGTTGATTGAGATCTCTAGAAATTGCAGTGGAAATAGGAACACCATGCTCTCTGGAGAAATGTTGGTCTAAAGCATAGTATACAGAACATCGTTTTCTCTTCTCTTTGTATAGAAAGTGGAAGTGGGAAAGAAACAGAAAAGACCACCTGAGTTCAGGATCAGGCTAACAGGGCTCTTTCTTGTTCCTTCCCAGGTCTTCCTACTTAAAGAAATAGGATTTATATGTTGAGAATGGGATTGCTGCTTCAGTGACGTCAGCTTCTGTGACATCACAAAGCTCTGAGGTCCTAGCAACCATTCCTCACCAAACCACGCCTCATCACATACATGGCTGGAGTAGTTCTGCATCAGCCAGGTTTATCAAATCACTCCAAACCGCTGGACCCACGTGCGGATTTCCCCATGACAGTGAGTGAAGCGATTTGGGGTCACCTTCACCATGGCCGAATTTGTAGTCTTTGGCCATGACTGTCACCACCACCCCTATGGAATCCTGAGAAGGGCAAGAATTCACAATTCCATCTTACCGACGAAAGGTCAAGAAAGAATCAGGAGCACAAGAGCCTCACATGGGGAATTCCACGCCATACACATGTTCATGGTGCTCACACCCTATCAGGACGCTTCTGACCAGAAAAGCGCCACACGCCCTCTGAGGAAAGCTCAGAGTTAACACTCGCAACCATACCAAAGTCATGTCTGGAGTTTTCAACAGTGAGGACATGAGGTCTTCTTGGATCTCCAGAAATCGTGCCATAAATGCCTCCCAATTTTCCCAGCTGACCAAACATTAAAGGCAGACCCTACACCATAGGCGCTTAGGCCTAGGAGGGACTCATCTGTTTGGAGATCACAGGAACAAGCACGGAGCATGTTGGAAGAGAACCAACCCCCATGTAAAGTCATTAGAAAAGGCTTTCGGGCCAGTATCAGGAATACAACGTGAATCTACAAGAGGTCTCTGTCTTCTCTGTATTCGAAACCCACGTTCTCTTATCTACCCTGAAGATAATTTCTTTAGGAAGAACTCATAGAGTGCCCAAGTTCTGGCACTTGAGAGAGTCTCAGGTGTGTGTGACATGCTCTCTGGGGTTGTGTTGTGGCTCTCCACTCTCCTGTGTGCTCGTCGTCTGCAGAGGCTCTCCTTGACTTCCATTCAGAGTGTTTGGTTTCTGGACCAAATATGGTGTGCCTGTGAAATGTGACTTTCAACCCACTTCACAAAACTTAAGGCCTACTGAATTGTGTGGCCAGGTGAGAAGATGTGGACAGGGCTTTCTTCTAGTCCCATGCAGGATTTTCTCTTCTCCTGGGACTAAGCATCTTGGTCTGAAAAAGGCAGTTCCAACAGTGTTCCAGGTTCGGGAATCCGGGATGCAGGTTTGGCAGCTAATGTGTTCACCATCCTGCCTGTGGCCACTTTTCAGTCTGAATGCTGGTGGTCGTAGAGCCCAATTATCTTTGGCTCCCATTGTGGCATCTCCACCAACACTGCCCATCACCAATGCACACGAGGGAAATAATAATCTTACCAAGGCGTCAACAGGTATTGTCTCTGATCATGGTTTCCAGGCTGTCTGCTCCTTGTTGCTTGCTGGTGTCCTCTCCAGGAGATACAAAGTGTTGTCTGGAGTCTATGTCGGCAAAGAATGCTGATCTGGAATCCCGGGGCCTCAGCACCCTTGGTTGCAAGTACTCTTATCATTCAGTAACTCTCCTTTTCTCCACAAGCAGCTTTGAGTCAACATTCACATTGTGGGTTCTAAGTGTTCTTCTCTCCCCTTGGCATTTGTCTTTGCCATCGCTCCCTGCCCTCTGAAGAACCAACCGTCCAATTCTCCCATAAGACCCGTCTACACCCTTCTCCCATGGTCTCTGCTACTTCTTCTCTCTTTCGCTGTGGAGGGTGATTTCTAGGCTTCAGGTCCATTTATTCCATGTTTACATTGATGTGGTTATCGTCTGTTTGTGCTGATGGCTGAAGACAAGCCTGCAGCACCCAGACACTTCTACCATCTCCCTGTCCTCCAAATGCACTGCAGACTCTTATGGAGCCATAAGCAAGAAGGTATTTTTGCTTCTTGAGCCTCGTGGCAGAAAGGGAGAGAGCATTGGGCTGTGTCATATCTGTCAGTCAGATAAAGACAACTACCATACGATTTCACTCACTCATGGAAGTAAAGAAACATGTGAAAAAGCAAGAAAAGGGGACAGGCAATGAGAATCTAACCAGGCACACAAAATTTGGTGTTTGTTCCAGGCAGGCTAGTCAGAATGTGGCCAAACGGAATATAACGTGACTTCCCACTGTGTTTGAAGGTGAATTGTGTTCTGCAATAGAGCAGCTTCTTATCTCTTAAATATCATTTTTAGCGTTTTGTGAAACACACATACACACACACACACACACACACACACACACTCTTAAAAGAGTCCCACAGAAGTTAGGGAGCAAGTGAGGAATAGCACTCATGGAAGCAAAATTCAGAGAAAATACCATAAAAAAAAAAAAAGCTTAGAGAATCAAAGTACCAAACCGTCCAAACTGGATAAATTAACTCCTTAACAACAAGAATAATTAATTAATTAATTATTAAACAATGACCCCTAAACAGAATTCTGGCAGTAAATCCAATACTGGAGATAAAAGGATAAATTTAAAGACACATATGCACTACCATGACAAGATCAGGAGTCATACATATCTGACGTCTCAGGTACTGATTTTTGAAGCAGTCATCAAACATTTCGCTACACACAGAAAGCCAGGTTCAAATCAAATCCCTGTCCATAATTCCAGACAATAAATGGTAATGTCGGCTTTTCTCATCTATTCCCAAAATGTAGATAGAGGGAAGAATCTAAGTTATATTGTCCAAAGACCGAATTCACATAAGGACCTTATAGGAAAACAAACGGCATACAATTTTAATCAGTAAGTTAGTAAAACTAGAATTAATTTCTGTTCTCTTTCCATCTTCGACTCCACGTGAAAGTACCTGTTATGCTTCCTATTCACTATATTTTCTTATATTCGGCAAGACAGCCTTTCATTCATCCTATATTTTGTGACATAGTGTTCCCTGATTCTTTAATTGCATATACCACAAAATCCTCATGCTCATATAAATGTCACACCACCTCCATACCTATTATCCAGTTCCCTCTTTATGGCAGGTCTTATGCTCCTGTAACCCACAGCTTGGTCCCCAAAGTCCTGAGTATCTCCTGGTGCATCTCCCTTTCTGAGTCCTCCTTCCGTTTTCCCTTACTACTACTCATGTCCAAGGTATTCCTCATGGGCCACATAGGAGTGAAGCCATAGGATATTTCCCTTGGTCTGCTTGAATTTTCATTTGGAAATCCTCTTCTTTATCATCATCTTCATTATCATCTTTATCCACTAGCGCTTAAAAGTTATCTCAGTTCCTTCCACAGTGATGATAGAGTGGGCAAGGTAGGCCATCTGTGTTGGTCGTTCATTTTCATCTGAGTAAAGAGAGTTGCTCAACATGGCTCTCCCCATGACTATGGCATGTGGCATTAACTAATGATGACAAGGAGTGCTGACCAGGGCTCTTCTTTAGGGGTAGCGATCATGCAGATTTTCCCTCTCCATGAAGCCTTTGCAATGGAGTTTCAGGTAATGTCAGGTAGACAGAGCCTCCATCCCGTGGGACTGGTGTTTCAAGAAACCAGCAGATAAGGACACGGACAGCACAATGCATCCCTGCCCTCGCAATTTTCCTGGAATTGTGACTTTCGTTCCCTTCTTCCTTCCCTCAACTTCCAAGCTGACCAAGCACCAAAGGCAGACCTTACTCCCTAGAAACCATAGGGAATAGAAGATAAAAATGCACCCTCACACCCAAGGATATCAAACCTCCCAGATACCTATTGGTAGCCAAGTGGCCACGATGTTGATTGGGAACTCTAGAAATTTCAGAGGATATAGGAACACCTTGCTCTCTCTGGAGAAATGTTGTCTAAGGAATGGTATACAGAACATCGTTTTCTTTTCTCTTTGTATAGAAAGTGGAAGTGGAAAAGAAATAGAAAAGACCACCTCAGTTCATGATCAGGCTAACAGGGCTCTTTCTTGTTCCTTCCCAGGTCTTTCTACTTAAAGCCATAGGACTCCTATGTCATGAGAATGGGATTGCTGCTTCAGTGCAGTCAGCTTCTGTGACGTCACAAATCTCTGAGGTCCTAGAAACCACTCCTCACCAAACCACGCCTCATCACTTCACCTGGCTGGAGTAGGAGTAATGCTGGGTCAGCCAGGAGTATCAAAATTACTCGAAACCGCTGGAGCCGCCTGGGTATTTCCCAAAGACAGTTGTGAAGAGATTTGGGGTCACTTTCTCCATGGCCTGATTTGTAGTCTTTGGACAGGACTGTCACCATCACCCCTCTGGTCTCTGGAGAAGGGCAGGAATTCACAATTCCATCTTACCGACGTAATGTTAAGAAAGAGTCAGTAGTACAAGCAGCCTCACACTGGGAACTCCACGACATACACATGTTCATGGTCCTCACATCCTATCAGGATGCTTCTGACCAGGGGAAGTGCCCCCCGCCCTCCGAGGAAAGCTCAGAATTAACACAAGCAACCATACCAAAGACATGTCTGGAGTCTTCAACAGTGAGGACACGAGTTCTTTTTGCATCTCCAGAAATCTTGCCATAAATACCTCCCAATTTTCCCAGCTGACCAAACATTAAGGGCAGACACTACACCATAGACGCATAGGCCTAGGACGGACTCATCGGTTTGGAGCTCACAGGAGAAAACACGGAGCGTGTTGGAAGAGAACCAGTCCCCATGTGAAGCCATCAGAAAAGGCTTTTGGGCCGGTTTCAGGAATACAACGTGAATCTACAAAATTTCTCTGTCTTCTCTGTATTCGAAATGCGCATTCTGTTACCTACCCTGAAGATAATTTCTTTAGGAAGAAGAGCTCATGGAGTGCCTAAAGGCTGGCACTTGAGAGAGTCTCAGGTGTGTGTGACATGCCCTCTGGGGTTGTGTTGTGTCTGTCCACTCTCCTGTGGGCTCGTCTTCTGCAGAGGCTCTCCTTGCCTTCCAGTCAGAATGTTTGGTGTCTGGGCCATATATGGTGTGCCTGTGAAACATGACTTTCAACCCGCTCCACAAAACTTAAGGCCTGCTGAATTCTGTGGTCAGGTGAGGGGATGTGGGCAGGGCTTTCTTCTAGTCCCCTGCAGGATTTTCTGTTGTCCTGGGATGAAGCAACGTGTCCTGATGAAGGCAGTTCCAACAGTGTTCCAGGTTTGGGAATCCGTGATTGCAGTTTGGGCAGCTAATATGCTCACCGTCCTGCCCGTGTCCACATCTCAGTCTTGGTGTTGACGGTCATAGAGCCCAAGTATCTTTGGTGCCCATCGAGGCATCTCCCCCAACACTGCCCATCACCAATGCACACAAAGAAATAATCTTAACAAGTTGTCAACAGGTATTGTTACTGATCATGGTTTCCAGGCTGTCTGCACCTGGTTGCTTACTGGTGTCCTCTCCAGTAGATACACAGTGTTCTCTGGAGTCTATGTCTGCTAAGCATTCTGATCTGGAATTCCCGGGACTCAGTACCCTTTAGTAGCAAGTACTCGTGTCATTCAGACACTCTCCTATTCTTCGCCAATAACTTTGGGTCATCATTCAAACTGTGGGTTCTAAGTGTGCTTCTCTACCCTGGGCCTTTGTCTTTGGCCAAGCCTCCCTGCCCTCTGAAGCCCCAAACGTCCAATTCTCCCATAAGCTCTGTCTACACCCTTCTCCCATGGTATTTGTGACTTCTTCTCTCTTTCGATGTGGAGTGTGATTTCTAGGCTTCAGGTCCATTTATACCATGTTTACATTGATGTGGTCATCTTCTGTTTGTGCTGATGGCTGGAGACAGGCCTGGAGCACCCCGACACTTCACCATCTCCCTGTCCTCCAAATGCACTGCAGACTCTTATGGAGTCATAAGCAAGAAGACATTTTTGCTCCTTGTGCCTGGTGGCAGAAAGGGAGAGGGCATTGGGCTGTGTCATATTTGTCAGTCAGAGAAATAGAACTACCATATGATTTCACTCACTCATGGAAGTAACGAAACATGTGAAAAATCAAAAAAAAAAAAAAAAAGGGACAGGCAATTCGACTCTAACCAGGCACACAAAATTTGGTGTTTGTTCCAGGCAAGCTAGTCAGAATCTGCGTTTCTAAAAGTGGATCAAATGGAACATTCAATGCGGGGAATGTGGCCGAATGGAATATAATGTGAGTTTCCACTGTGTTTTAAGGTGAATTGTGATCTGGAATAGAGCAGCTTCATATCTCTTAAAATATCATTTTTAGCGTTTTATGAAACACAGAACACAAACACACACACACACACACACACACACACACACACACACTCTTAAAAGAGTCACACAGAATTTAGGGAGCAATTGAGGAATAGCACTCATGGAAGCAAAATTCAGAGAAAAAGCCATAAAAATGAAAACTTAGAGAATCAAACTAACAAACCGTCCAAACTAGATAAGTTAACTCCTTACCTATCCAGAATTTTTTAAATAATTAATTAATTAGTTAATTAAGCAATCTTATCTAAAAGACCCCTACACAGAAGTCTGCCAGCAAATCCAATACTGGAGAGAAAAGGATAAATTCCAAGACACATATGCACTACAATGACAAGATCATGAGTCATATATATCTGACAACTCAATTAATGACATTTGAAGCCGATTTTGAGGCTTATGAAGCAGTCCTCAAACATCTCCCAACACACAGAGAGCCAAGTTCAAATCATTTCCCTGTTTCACATTTCAAGACATTTAATGGTAATGTCGGCTTTTATCATCTATTCTCAAAATGTAGAAAGAGGGAAGACTCTAACGTACAATGTCCAAAGATCCAATTCACATAAGGAACTTATAGGAAAACCAATTGCATACAATTTTAATCAGTAAAATAATAAAACTAGAATTTATTTCTCTTCTCTTTCTTTCTTCATCTCTACGTGAAACGGCCTGTTTTACTTCCTATTCACTATATTTTCTTATATTTGGCATGCCAGACTTTCATCCATCTTACGTTTTGTGGCATAGTGTTCCCTGATTCTTTAAATGCATATATCACCAAGTGCTCATCCTCATATAATGCCACACCACCTCCATACCCATTATCCAGTTCCCTCTTTATGTCATGTCTTATCCTCCTGTTACCCTCAGGTTGGTCCACAAATTCCCGAGGCTCTCCTTGTGCGACTCCCTGTCTGACTTCTTCTCCTTCTGATTTCCCTTACTACTACTCATGTCCATGGTATTCCTCATGGGCCACATATGAGTGAAGAAATAGGATATTTCCTTTGTTCTCCTTCCATTTTCATTTGGAAACAATCTTCTTTATTATCATCTTCATAATCATCTTTATCCACAAGCATTTAAAATGGTATCTCAGCTTCTTCCACAGTGATGCTAGGGTGGGCATGGCAGGCCATTGACATAGGCCATTCATTTTCACTTGAATAAAGAGTCTTGCTCAACATGACTCTCCCCAAGGTTATGACATGTAGCATAAACTAATGATGACAAGGAGTGCTGACCAGGGCTCTTTCTTTAGGGATAGCTATCATGTAGATTTTCCCTCTCCATGAAGCCTTTGCAATGGTGTTTAAGGTAATGTCGGGTAGACAGAACCTTCATCCCTTGGGACTGGTGTTCCAAGACACTAGCAGATATGGACACAGACAGCACAACGAATCTCTGCCCTGGCAATTTTCCTGGAAATGTGACTTCCCTTCCCTTCTTCCTTCCCTCACCTTCCAAGCTGACCAAGCAGCAAAGGCAGACCTTACACCCGAGAAACCATAGGGACCAGAAGCTAAGAATGGACCCTCTCACCCAAGGATATCCAACCTCCCAGATAACTAATGGGAGCCAAGAGGCCTCGCTGTAGATTGCGATCTCTAGAAATTGCAGTGGAAATAGGAACAACTTGCTCTCTCTGGAGAAATGTTGGTCTAAAGAATGGTATACAGAACCTCGTTTTCTTTTCTCTTTGTACAGAAAGGGGAAGTGGGAAAGAAAGAGAAAAGACCACCTGAGTTCATGATCAGGCTAACAGGGCTCTTTCTTGTTCCTTCCCAGGTCTTTCTACTTAAAGCCATAGGACTCCTATGTCATGAGAATGGGATTGCTGCTTCAGTGCAGTCAGCTTCTGTGGCGTCACAAAGCTCTGAGTTCCTAGCAACCTCTCCTCACCAAACCACAACTCATCACTTCACCTGGCTGCAGTAGTTCTGGGTCAGCCAGGGGTATCATAATCATTCCAAACCACTGGAGCTGCCTGGGTATTTCCCCAAGACAGTTGGTTAAGAGATTCGGCCATTCCCCATGGCCGAATTTGTAGTCTTTTCCCGAGACTGTCACCACCACCGCTCTGGACTCCTGAGAGGGGCAAGAATCCACAATTCCAACTTACCGACATAAGGTCAAGAAAGAGTCAGGAGTACAAAGAGCCTCGCACGGAGAACTCCATGCCATACACATGTTCATAGTCCTCAGACCCTACATGGATGCTTTTGACCAGGAAAAGCGCCCGCCGCCTCTGAGTAAAACTCCGAGTTAACACCCCCAACCATACCAAATACATGTCAGGAGTCTTCAACAGGGAGGACACGAATTCTTCTTGCATTCTCAAAAATCGTGCCACAAATGCCTCCCAAATTTCCCAGCTGACCAAACATTAAAAGCAGACCCTACACGCTAGAAGCTTAGGCCCAGGACGGACTCTTCTGTTTGGAGTTCACAGGAACAAGCATGGAGCATGTTGGAAGAGAACCAATCCCCATGTGAAGCCATCGGAAAAGGCTGTCGGGCCAGTTTCAGGAATACAACGTGAATCTACAAAAGGTCTCTCTCTTCTCTTTATTCGAAATTCCCATTCTGTTATCTACCCTGAAGATAATTTCTTTAGGAAGAAGAGCTCATGGAGTGCCTAAGGGCTGGCACGTGAGAGAGTCTCCGGTGTGTGTCACATGTCCTCTGGGGTGGTGTTGTGGCTGTCCACTCTCCTGTTTGCTCATCCTCTGCAGAGGCTCTCCTTGACTTCCATTCAGAGTGTTTGGTGTCTGGGCCAAATATGGTGAGGTTAAGCTCCGTGGGTCTGGTGTGCCTGTGAAACGTGACTTTCTACCCCCTCCCCAAAACTTAAGGCCTGCTGAATTCTGTGGCAAGGGGAGAGGATGGGGGGCAGGGCTTTTTTCTAGTCCCCTGCATGATTTTCTCTTTTACTGGGACTAAGCGACGTGGCCTGAAGAAAGCAGTCCCAACAGTGTTCCAGGTTTGGGAATTCGTGATTGCAGGTTGATCAGCTAATGCCCTCACCATCCTGCCTGTGGCCACTTCTCAGTCTTAATGCTGGTAGTCGTAGAGCCCAAGTATCTTGGGCGCCCATTGAGGCATCTCCAACAACAATGCCCATCACCAATGCACAGAAAGAAATAATAATCTTTCCACCTTGTCAAAAGTTATTGTTTCTCATCATGGTTTCCAAACTGTCTGCACCTGGTTCCTTGCTGTTGTCCTCTCCAGGAGATACACAGTGTTCTCTGGAGTCTATGTCTGCAAAGCATGCTAATCTGGAATCCCCAGTCCTCAGGACCCTGGGGCTGCGAGAACTCGTGTCATTCAAACACTCTCCTTTTCTCTGCCAACAACTATGGCTCTATGGTTCTAAGTGTGCTCCACTCCCCTGGGCTCTTGTCTTTGGATACGGCTTCAGGTCCATTTATGCCATGTTTACATTGATGTAGTCATCTTCTGGTTGTGCTGATAGCTTAAGACATGCCTGGAGATCCCAGACACTTCTACCATCTCCTTGTCCTCCAAATGCACTGCGGACTCTTATGGGGCCATAAGCAAGAAGGCATTCTTGCTCCTTGTGACATGGGGTAGAAAGGGAGAGAGCATTGGGCTGTGTCCTATCTGTTAGTCACAGAAACACAACTACCATACGATTTCACTCACTCATAAAAGTAAAGAAACATGTGAGAAAGCAAGAAAAAGGGACAGGCAATGAGACTCTTACCAGGCACGCAAAATTTGGTGTTTGATACAGGCAGGCTAGTCAGAATCTGCCTTTCTAAAAGTGGATCAAATGTACATTCAATGCAGGAAATATGGCCGAACAGAATGTAACGTGAGTTACTACTTTGTTTGAAGGTGAATTGTGATCTGGAATAGAGCGGCTTCAAATCTCCTATAATATCATTTTTAGCGTTTTGTGAAACACACACACACACACACACACACACACACACACACACTTAAAAATGTCCCACAGAATTTAGGGAGTAAGTTTGAAATAGCACTCTTGGAAGCAAAATTCAGAGGAAATACCATAAAAAACAAAAGCTTACTGTATCAACGTAACAAACCGTCCCAACTGTATAAGTTAAATCCTTACCTATCAAGCATTAAATTAATTAATTAAACAACCTTACCTAAAATACCCCTACACAGAAGTCTGCCAGCAAATCCAATACCGGGAGAAAAGGATAAATTCCAAGGCACATACACAGTACCATGGCAAGATCATGAGTCATACATATCCTACGTCTCATGTAATGACTTTTCAAGCAGCTTTTGAGGCTTTTGAAGCAGTCCTCAATCATCTCCAAACACACAGAAAGCCAGGTTCAAATCAATTCCCTGGTCCACAATTCGAGGTATTTAATGGTAATATCGGCTTTAATCATCTATTCCCAAAACGTAAGAGGGAAGACTCGAATTTACAATGTCCAAAGACCCAATTCACATAAGGACCTAATAGGAAACCAATTGCATACCATTTTAATCAGTAAGATAATAAAACTAGAATTCATTTCTCGTCTCTTTCTTTCTTCATATCTACATGAAACGGCCTGTTGTGCTTTATATTCACTATATTTTTCTGATATTAGGCAAGGCAGACTTTCATCCATCCTACGTTTTTTGACATAGTGTTTCCTGATTCTTTAATTGCATTTACCACCATGGACTCATCCTCATATAATGCCACACCACATCCATACCCATGAACCAGTTCCCTCTTTATGGCATGTCTTATCTTCCTGTAACCCTCAGATTGGTCCCCAAAGTCCTGAGTCTCTCCTGGTGTGTCTCCCTGTCTGACTTCTTCTCCTTCCATTTTCCCTTACTACTACTCATTTCCATGGTATTCCTCATGGGCCACATAGGAGTGAAGCCATAGGATATTTCCCTTGGTCTGCTTGCATTTTCATTTGGAAATCTTCTTTATCATCATCTTCATAATCATCTTTTCCACTAGCCCTTAAATGTGTATCTCGGCTGCTTCCAGAGTGATGCTAAAGTGGGCATGGCAGGCCGTAGATGTTGGCCATTCATTTTCATCTGAATAAAGAGAGTTGCCCAACATGGCTCTCCCCATGACTATGGCATGTAACATTAACTAATGATGACAAGGAGTGCTGGCCAGGGCTCTTTCTTATCTTTTTTTTTTATAAACATATAATGTACTTTTATCCCCAGGGATACAGGTCTGTGAATCACCTGGTTTACACTCTTTACAGTACTCATGATAGCACATACCCTCCCCAGTGTCCATAACCCCCTCCCCCTCTCAACCCCACCTCCCCCAGAAACCCCAGTTTTTTTTTTTGTGAGATTAAGAGTCATTTATGGTTTGTCTCCCTCCCAATCACATCTTGTTTCATTTATTCATTTCCTGTCCCCCTAACCCCCCATGTTTCACCTCCATGTCCTCATATCAGGGATATCATATGATAGTTGTCTTTCTCCAATTGACTTATTTCACTAAGCATGATACCCTGTAGTTCGATCCATGTCATCGCAAATGGCAAGATTTCATTTCTTTTGATGGCTGCATAGTATTCCATTGTGTATATATACCACATCTTCTTTATCCTTCATTTGTTGATGGACATCTAGGTTCTTTCCATAGTTTGGCTATTGTTGACATTGCTGCTATAAACATTCTGGTACACGTGCCCCTTCGGATCACTGCGTTTGTATCTTTAGGGTGAATACCCAATAGTGCAATTGCTGGGTCATAGGGTAGTTCTTTTTTTTTTTTTTTTAAGATTTTATGTATTTATTTGACAGAGAGAGATCACAAGTAGGCAGAGAGGCTGGCAGAGAGAGTGAGAGGGTAGCAGAGAGAGCCGGACGTGGGACTCGATCCCAGGACCCTGAGATCATGACCTGAGCCAAAGGCAGCGGCTTAAACCACTGAGCCACCCAGGCGCCCCACATAAGGTAATTCTATTTTCAACATGTTGAGGAACCTCCATGCTGTTTTCCAGAGTGGTTGCACCAGCTTGTATTCCCACCAACAGTGGAGGAGGGTTCCCCTTTCTCCACATCCTCGCCAGCATCTGTCATTTCCTGAATGTTCATTTTAGCCATTCTGACGGGTGTGAGGTGGTATCTCATTGTGGTTTTGATTTGTATTTCCCTGATGCCGAGTGACGTGGAGCACTTTTTCATGTGTCTGTTGGCCATCTGGATGTCTTCTTTGCAGAAATGTCTGTTCATGTCCTCTGCCCATTTCTTGTTTGGATTGTTTGTTCTTTGGGTGTTGAGATCGTTATGTTCCTTATAGATTTTGGACACTAGCCCTTTATCTGATATGTCGTTTGCAAATATCTTCTCCCATTCTGTCAGTTGTCTTTTGGTTTTGTTAACTGTTTCCTTTGCTGTGCAAAAGATTTTGATCTTGATGAAACCCCAATAGTTCATTTATGCCCTTTCTTCCTTTGCCATTGCCGATGTTCCTAGGAAGACGTTGCTGCGGCTGAGGTCGAAGAGGTTGCTGCCTGCATTCTCCTCAAGGATTTTGATGGATTCCTTTCTCACATTGAGGTCCTTCATCCATTTGGAGTCTATTTTCGTGTGTGGTGTAAGGAAGTGGTCCAATTTCATTTCTCTGCCTGTGGCTGTCCAATTTTCCCAGCGCCATTTATTGAAGAGGCTTTCTTTTTTCCACTGGACATTCTATCCTGCTTTGTCGAAAAGTAGTTGACGTAGAGTTGAGGGTCCATTTCTGGGCTCTCTATTCTGTTGCATTGATCTATGTGTCTGTTTTTGTGCCAGTATCATGCTGTCTTGATGATGACAGCTTTGTAATAGAGTTTGAAGTCCGGAATTGTGATGCTGCCAACTTTGGCTTTCTTTTTCAATATTCCTTTGGCTATTTGAAGTCTTTTCGGGTTCCATATAAATTTTAGGATTATTTGTTCCATTTCTTTGAAAAAAATGGATGGTATTTTGATAGGGATTGCATTAAATGTGTAGATTGCTTTAGGTAGCATGGACATTTTCACAATATTTATTCTTCCAATCCAGGAGCATCGAACATTTATCCATTTGTTTGTGTCTTCCTCAATTCCTTTCATGAGTACTTTATAGTTTTCTGCGTATAGATTCTTAGCCTCTTTAGTTAGGTTTATTCCTAGGTATCTTATAGTTTTGGGTGCAATTGTAAATGCGATTGACTCCTTAATTTCTATTTCTTTTGTCTTGCTGTTGGTGTACAGAAATGCAACTGATTTCTGTGCATTGATTTTATATCCTGACACTTTACTGAATTCCTGGACAAGTTCTAGAAGATTTGGAGTGGAGTCTTTTGGGTTTTCCACATATAGTATCATATCATCTGCGAAGAGTGATAGTTTGACTTCTTCTTTGCCAATTTGGATGCCTTTAATTTCTTTTTGTTGTCTGATTGCTGAGGCTAGGACTTCTAGTACTATGTTGAAAAGCAGTGGTGACAATGGACATCCCTGCCGTGTTCCTGACCTTAATGGAAAAGCTTTCAGTTTTTCTCCATTGAGAATGGTATTTGCGGTGGGTTTTGCATAGATGGCTTTGATAATATTGAGTTATGTGCCCTCTATCCCCACACTTTGAAGAGTTTTGATCAGGAAGGGATGCTGTACTTTGTCAAATGCTTTTTCAGCATCTATTGAGAGTATCATATGGTCCTTGTTCTTTCTTTTATTAATGTGTTGTGTCACATTGATTGATTTGCGGATGTTGAACCAACCCTGCAGCCCTGGAATAAATCCCACTTGATCTTGGTGAATAATCCTTTTAATGTACTGTTGAATCCTATTGGCTAGTATTTTGGCGAGAATTTTTGCATCTGTGTTCATCAAGGATATTGGTCTATAGTTCTCTCTTTTGGTGGGATCCTTGTCTGGTTTTGGGATCAAGGTGATGCTGGCCTCATAAAATGAGTTTGGAAGTTTTCCTTCCATTTCTATTTTTTGGAACAGTTTCAGGAGAAGAGGAATTCGTTCTTCTTTAAATGTTTGGTAGAATTCCCCTGGGAAGCCATCTGGCCTTGGTCTTTTGTTTGTTTGTAGACTTTTGATGACTGTTTCAAACTCCTTACTGGTTATGGGCCTGTTCAGGTTTTCTATTTCTTCCTGGTTCATTTGTGGTAGTTTATATGTCTCTAGGAATGCATCCATTTCTTCCAGATTGGCCAATTTGTTGGCGTAGAGTTGCTCATAGTATGTTCTTACAATTGTCTGTATTTTTTGGTGTTGTGATCTCTCCTCTTTCATTCATGATTTTATTGATTTGGGTCCTTTCTCTTTTCTTTTTGATGAGTCTGGCCAGGGCGTTATAAATCTTATTGATTCTTTCAAAGAACCAGCTCTTGGTTTCATTGATTTTTTTCTTTTTTTTTTTTTTTTTTTTTGGTTTGTATTTCATTGATTTCTGCTCTGATCTTTATGCTTTCTCTTCTCCTTCTGGGTTTAGGGTTTCTTTCTTGTTCTTTCTCCAGCTCTTTTACGTGTAGTGTTAGGTTGTGTACTTGACACCTTTCTTGTTTCTTGAGAAAGGCTTGTACAGCTATATATTTTCCTCTCAGGACTGCCTTTGCTGTGTCCCACAGATTTAGAATCGTTGTGTTTTCATTATCATTTGTTTCCATTAATTTTTTCAATCCTTCTTTATTTTCCTGGTTGACCCCCTCATTCTTTAGAAGGATGCTGTTTAGTCTCCATGTATTTGGGTTCTATCCATCTTTCCTCTTGTGGTTGAGTTCTAGCTTCAGAGCATTATGGTCTGAAAATATGCAGGGAATGATCCTAATCTTTTGATACCAGTTGAGACCTGATTTGTGACCCATGATGTGATCTATTCCATAGTGCACATAGGTTCCATGTGCACTAGAGAAGAATGTGTATTCTGTTGTTTTGGGATGAAATGTTCTGAATATATCTGTGATGTCCATCTGGTTCTGTGTGTCATTTAAGGCCTTTATTCCCTTGTTGATCTTTTGCTTGGTTGATCTGTCCATTTCAGTGAGGAGGATTTTAAAGTACCTTACTATTATTATATTATTATTGATGTGTTTCTTTGATTTTGTTTTTGATTGGTTTATATAGTTGGCTGCTCCCACGTTAGGGGCATAGATATTTAAAATTGTTAGATCTTCTTGTTGGACAGACCCTTTGAGTAGGATATAGTGTCCTTCCTCATCTCTTATTATAGTCTTTGGCTTAAAATCTAATTGATGTGATATAAGGATCGCCACCCCAGATTTCTTCTGATGCCCATTAGCATGGTAAATTGTTTTCCATAACCTCACTTTAAATCTGGAGGTGTCTTCGCGTCTAAAATGAGTTTCTTGTATGCAACATACTGATGGGTTTTGATTTTTTATCCATTCTGATACCCTGTGCCTTTTGATTGGGACATTTAGCCCATTAACATTCAGGGTAACTATTGAGAGATATGAATTTAGTGCCATTATTAGCCTTTAAGATGACTGTTACTGTATATTTTCTCTGAACCTTTCTGATCTACTACTTTTAGGCTTTCTCTTTGCTTAGAGGATGCCTTTCAATATTTCCCGTAGAGCTGGTTTGGTGTTTGCAAATTCTTTCAGTTTTTGTTTGTCCTGGAAGCTTTTGATCTCTCCTTCTATTTTCAATGATAGCCTAGCTGGATAGAGTATTCTTGGCTGCATGTTTTTCTCATTGAGTGCTCTGAATATATCATGCCAGCTCTTTCTGGCCTGCCAGGTCTCTGTGGATAAGTCTGCTGCCAATCTAATATATTTACCACTCTATGTTACAGACTTCTTTTCCCGGGCTGCTTTCAGGATTTTCTCTTTTTC
Source organism: Meles meles (assembly GCF_922984935.1). Taxonomy (NCBI): domain Eukaryota; kingdom Metazoa; phylum Chordata; class Mammalia; order Carnivora; family Mustelidae; genus Meles; species Meles meles. The sequence goes on along the minus strand of NC_060088.1, from coordinate 32,355,845 downwards.
ACTAAGATTGTAAATTTTACTATTAGGTGACGGGGTGTGGACCTATTGTTGTTGAATTTGAGGGGGGTTCTCTGCATCTTCTGTTTTTTTTTTTAATATTATTTATTTATTTATTTGACAGAGAGAGGTCACAGTAGGCAGAGAGGCAGTCCGAGAGAGAGGGAGAAACAGGCTCCCTACTGAGCAGAGAGTCCGATGCGGGGCTCGATCCCAGGACCCTGAGATCATGACCTGAGCCGAAGACAGAGGCTTAAACCACTGAGCCACCCAGGCGACCCTCTCCTGGATTTTGATGCTTGTTCCCGTTGCCATATTAGGGAAATTCTCTCCAATAATTCTCTCCAATAGCTTTTCTGCCCCCCTCTCTCTTTCTTCTTCTTCTGGAACCCCAATTATTCTAAAGTTGTTTCATCTTATGGTGTCACTTATCTCTCGAATTCTCCTCTCATGGTCTAGGAGCTGTTTGTCCGTCTTTTGCTCGGCTTCTTTATTCTCTGTCATTTGGTCTTCTATATCACTAATTCTTTCTTCTGCCTCATTTATACTAGCAGTGAGAGCCTCCATTTTTTATTGCACCTCATTAGTAGCTTTTTTGATTTCTACTTGGTTAGATTTTAGTTCTTTAATTTCTCCAGAAAGGGCTTTTATATCTCCAGAGAGGGTTTCTAAAATATCTTCCATGCCTTTTTCAAACCCGGCTAGAATGTTCAGAATCGTCATTCTGAACTCTTGATCTGACATATTACCAATGTCTGTGTTGATTAGGTCCCTAGCCGTCGGTACTGCCTCTTGTTGTTTTGTTTGTAGTGATTTTTTCTGCCTTGTCATTTTGTCCAGATAAGAGGATATGAAGGATCAAATAAAACACTATAAGGTTGGTAAAGTCCCCAGAAAATTGCGCTGTAACTAAATCAGAAGAGACCTCAAATTGTGGGGGGGGGGGGGAGGGGATAAAAAGAGGTTCAGAAATAAAAGAAAAAAATTTAAAAAACAAAACAAATAAATAAAAAATATAAAAAAGAAAGAAAAAACATATGTTTATATAAACTAGTCAAAAAACTTTAAAAAAGAAAAGGATAAAAGTTTTTAAAAATTTAGCAGAAGAAGAAAAAAGAAAGAAAAAAATTGAAAAAAGAAAAAAAATGAATTAACCACAAGACTAAAGAATCATGGGGAGAGAGCCATGTGTTCTGTGCTCTGCTTTCTCCTCCTCTGGATTTCCGCTGCTGTCTTAGGAATTGAACCTACTTTCCTTGATAGATGAACTTCGTCCTGGGTGGATATTTTGTTTATCTTCTGGGGAGGGGCCTGTTGTAGTGACTCTCAAGTGTCTTTGCCCGTGGCGGGATTGCAGCGCCCTTACCAGGGGCCGGACTAAGTAATCAGCTAGGGTTCGCTTTTGGGAGCTTCTATTCTCTGAACATTTTCTGTAGAGTTCTGGAAGACAGGAATGAAAATGGCGGCTCCCAGTCTCCAGACCATAGGAGCCGAGAGCCTGGGGCCCCACTCCTCAGTGCGCCCCCAGAGGACAGCACCCAATCACACCCGTATCCCCAGCCTCCAGCCGAGCTCCGAGCTCACCCAGCCCGTGACCAGTTCAAGGTAACCCCGAGCTGAGAGTTCAGTCCTCGGCTCTGTCTCTGTAGCCGGCTTTTCGGTTCTAATACCTGCGAGCTCTGCGACACTCCAACACCCCCGATCCTTCTGTGACCCTGCCGGAAGTGGGGCCATGCTGACCCTGCACGGGTTTCACCCCAGTTTAGCCTCTGGAGCAATGTCCCTCAGTGGAACAGACTTTTAAAAGTCCTGATTTTGTGTTCCGTTGCTCTGCTGCTTACCAGGAGCCCCTCCCCCGTGGTCTATCTTCCTGACGTTTTAGATTCACTTCTCCGCCTGTCTTACCTTTCAGAAAGTGGTGTATTTTCTGTTTCTATAATTGCTGTTCTTCTTTTCTTCAATCTCCAGTTGGATTTGTAGGTGTTTGCAATGTTTAGATAAGCTATTGAGCTGATCTCCTGCTACCTGATGTGGTCTCAGACTGCTACTAATCCACCATCTTGACCCCTTTCCCCAGGGCTCTTTCTTGACGGGTAGTGATCATGCAGAGTTCCACTCTCCATGAAGCCTTTGTAATGGTGTTTAAAGTAATGTCAGGTAGACAGAGTCTTCATCCCTTAGGACTTGTGTTTCATGACACTAGCAGATAAGGACACAGACAGCAAAACGCATCCTTGCTCTGGCAATTTTCCTGGAATTGTGACTTTCCTTCCCTTATTACTTCCCTCACCTTGAAGCTGACCAAACACCAAAGGCAGACCTTACACCGGAGAAACCATAGGAACAGAAGCTAAGAATCGACCCTCTCACCCAAAGATATCAAGCCTCCAGAGACCTAATGGTAGCCAAGAGGCCTCGCTGTTGATTGAGATCATTCAGACTCTCTCCTTTTCTCTGCCAACAGCTATGGGTCTACATTCAAATTGTGTGTTCTATGTGTGCTCCTGTCCCCTGGGCCTTTGTCTTTAGCCATGGCTCTCTGCACTCTAAGGCAACAACCATCCAATTCTCAAGTAAGCCCTGTCTACACCCTTCTCCCATGGTCTCTGTGACTATTCTCTCTTTTGCTGCGGAGTGTGATATCTAGGTTTCAGGTCCACTTATGCCATGCTCTAACCAGGCACACAAAGTTTATTGTTTGTTCCAGGCAGGCTAGTTAGAATCTGCGTTTCTAAAAGTGGATCAAATGGGACATTCAATGCAGGAAATATGGCTGAACGGGATGTAACGTGAGTTTCCACTGTTTCAAGGTGAATTGTCATCTCTTAAAATATCTCTTCTCTTCATATGTCTTAAAATATCATTTTTAGCCTTTTGTGAAACACACACACACACACACACACACACACACACACACTTAAAAGAGTCCCACAGAAGTTAGGAAGCAAGGAAGGAATAGCACTCATGGAAGCAAAATTCAGAGAAAATACCATAAAAAACAAAACTTAGAGTATCAAAGTAACAAACTGTCCAAACTGGATAAGTTAATTCCTTACCTATCAAGAATTACTTACTTAATTAATAAATTAATTAATTACACAACCTCACCTAAAACACCCCTACACACAAGTATGCGAGCAAATCCAATACCAGAGAGAAAAGGATAAATTCCAAGACACATATGCACTACCATGGCAAGATCACGAGTCAGACATAGCTGACATCTCAGATAATGAAAAAAGATTTTGAAGCATTCTTCAAACACCCTCAAAACACAGAATGCCATGTTCAAATCAATTCCCTGGTCCACAATTCGAGACATTTAATGGTAATGTCATCTTTTCTCATCTATTCCCAAAATGTAGGAAGAGCGAAGACTAATTTACAATGTCCAAAGACCCAATTCATATAAGGAACTTATAGGAATCCAATGGCATACAATTCTAATCAGTAAGATAATAAAACTAGAATTCATTTCTCTTCTCTTTCTTTCTTTATGTCCATGTGATACGGCCTGTTGTGCTTTCTATTCAGTATTTTTTCTTATATTCGGTGAGCCAGCCTTTCATCCATCCTACATTTTTTACATAGTGTTCCCTTATTCCTTATTTGCATATACCACCAAGTGCTCATCTTCATATAATGCTACACCACCTCCATACCCATTCACCACTTCCTTCTTTATGGCTTGTCTCTCCTCCTGTAAACCTCAGCTTGGACTCCAAATTCCTGAGTCTCTCCTGCGTCTCCCTGTCTGACTTCTTCTCCTTCCATTCCCTTACTACTACTCATATCCATGGTATTCCTCATGGGCCACATATGAGTGAAGCCATAGGATATTTCCCTTGGTCTGCTTGCATTTTCATTTGGAAAACATCTTCTTTATCATCATCTTCATTATTATCTTTATACACACGCCTTTAAAACCTTATGACGGCTCCTTCCACAGTGATGCTAGAGTGGGCATGACAGGCCATCTATGTTGGCCGTTCATTTTCATCTGAATAAAGAGCGTTGCTCAACATGGCTCTCCCCATGACGATGGCATGTAGCATTATCTAATGATGACAAGGAGTGCTGACAAGGGCTCTTTCTTTCGGGATAGCGACCATGCAGAGTTTCACTCTCCATGAAGCCTTTGCAATGGTGTTTATGGTAAAGTCAGCTAGACAGAGCCTTCATCTCTTAGTACTGGTGTTTCATGACACAAGCTGATAAGGACACAGACAGCACAATGAATCCCTTCCCTGGCTCTTTTACTGGAATTGTGACTTTCCTAGCCTTCTTCCTTCCTTCGACTTCCAAGATGACCAAGCACCAAAGGCAGACCTTACCCCGAGAAACCATAGGGAACAAAAGCTAAGAATGGACCCTCTCACACAAGGATATCAAACATCCCAGAGAATTAATGGTAGCCAAGTGGCCTTGCGGTTGATTGTGATCTCTAGAAATTGCAGTGGAAATAGGAACACCATGCTCTCTCTGGAGAAATGTTGGTCTAAAGAATGGTATACAGAACATCGTTTTCTTTTCTCTTTGTATAGAAAGTGGAGGTGAGAAAGAAAAATAAAAGACAACCGGAGTGCATGAACAGACTAACAGGGCTCTTTCTAGTTCCTTCCCAAGTCTTTTTACTTAAAGCCATAGGATGCATATATCATGAGAGTGGGATTGCTGCTTCAGTGAAGTTATCTTATGTGATGTCACAGCGCTCTGAGGTCCTAGCAACCACTCCTCACAAAACCATGCCTCATCACTTCACCTGGATGGAGTAATTCTGGTTCAGTCAGACGTTTCAAAATCACTCCATACAGCTGGGGCCATCTGGGGATTTCCCCAAGAGAGTTTGTGAAGTGATATGGGTTCACCTTCTCCATGGCCAAATTTGTAGTCTTTGGCCGTGACTGTCACCACCACCACTCTGGCCTCCTGAGGAGGGCAGGTATCCACAATTCCATCCTACCCACGTAAGTTCAAGAAAGTGTCAGGAGTACAAGCAGCCTCACACAGTGAACTCCATGCCATACACACGCTCATGGTCCTCACACACTATGAGTATGCCTCTGACCAGGAAAAGCTCCCACCACCCTCCAAAGAAAGCTCAGAGTTAACACCCACAACCATACCAAAGACCTGTCTGGAGTCTTCAAGTGTGAGGACACGAGTTCTTCTTGAATCCCAAGAAATCGTGCATTAATGCCTCCCAATTTTCCCAGCTGACCAAATATTAAAGGCAGACCCTACACCCTAGAAGCTTAGGCCCAGGACGGAATCATCTGTTTGGAGCTCACAGGAGCAAGCACGGAGCATGTTGGAAGAGAACCAATCCCCAATGTGAAGCCAGTGGAAAGGCTCTTGGGCCATTTCAGGAATACAGGGTGAACCTACAAAAGGTCTCTCTCTTCTCTGTATTCGAAACGTGCATTTTGTTATCTACCCTTAAGATAATTCTTTAGGAAGAAGACCTCATGGAGTGCCCAAGGGCTGGCACTTGAGAGACTCTCAGGTGTGTCTGATATGCCTTCTGTGGTTGTGTTGTGGCTGTCCACTCTCCTGTGGGCTCGTCCTATGCAGAGGCTCTCCTTGCCTTCCATTCAGAGTGTTTGGTGTCTGCGCCAAATATGGTGAGTTTATGCTTCATGGGTCTGGTGTGTGTGTGAAACGTGTCTTTCAATCCCCATGGGAAGCCATTGGAAAAGGCTCATGGGCCAGAATTAGGAATACACGTCAATCTACAAAAGGTCTCTGTCTTCTCTGTGTTCGAAACACGCATTCCTTTATCTACCCTGAAGTTTATTTTTTAGGAAGAAGAGTTCATGGAGTGCCCAAGGGCTGGCACTTGAGAGAGTCTCAGGTGTGTGTGACATGCCCTCTGGGGTTGTTTTGTGGCTGTCCACTCTCCTGTGGGCTCGTCCTCTGCAGAAGCTCTCCTTGCCTTCCATTCAGAGAGTTTGGTGTCTGGGACAAATACGGCGTGCTTGTGAAACGTGACTTTCAACCAACTCCACAAAACTTAAGGTGTGCTGAATTCTGTGGTCAAGGGAGAGGATGTGGGCAGGGCTTTCTTCAAATCCCCTGCAGGATTTTCTCTTCTCCTGGGACTAAGCAACGTGGCCTGAAGAAGGCAGGCCCAACAGTGTTCCAGGTTGGGGATTCCGTGATTGCAGGTTGGGAAGCTAATGTCCTCACTGTCCTGCCTCTGGCCACTTCTCAGTCTTGTTGCTGGCAGCCATAGAGCCCAAGAATCTCTGGCGCCCATCCAGGCATCTCCACCAACACTGCCCACCATCAATGCACACAAAGAAATAGTGATCTTACCATGGTGTCAACAGGTATTGTCTCTGATCATGGTTTCCAGGCTGTCTGCACCTGGTAGCTTGCTGGTGTCCTCTCCAGGAGATACACAGTGTTCTATAGTTCTGGAATCTCTGTCTGCAATGCATGCTGCTCTGGAATCCCTGGGCCTCAAGACCCTTGGGTTGCAAGAACTCATGTCATTCAGACACTCTCCTTTTGTCCGCCAACAGCTAGGGGTCAATATTCAAATTGTGGGTTCTAAGTGTGCTCCTCTCCCCTGGGCCTTTGTCTTTGTCCATGGCTTTCTGCCCTCTAAAGCTCCAACCATTCAATTCTCCAATAAGATCTGTCTACAAAATTCTCCCATGGTCTCTGTGACTTCTTCTTTCTTTCGCTGTGGAGGGTGATTTCTAGGCTTCAGGTCCAATTATGCCATGTTTACATTGATGTGGTCATCGTCTGGTTGTGATGATGCCTGGAGCTCCCAGACGCTTCTACCATCTCCAAATGCACTGCAGACTCTTATGGAGCCATAAGCAAGAAGGCATTCTTGCTCCTTGTGTCATGTGGCAGAAAAGGAGAGAACATTGGGCTTGTCATATCTGTAAGTCCCAGAAAGAAAATTTCCATACGATTTCACTCACTCATGGAAGAAAAGAAACATGTGAAAAAGCAAAAAAATACACACTAACCAGGTACACAAAATTTGGTGATTATCCAAGCCAGGCTATTCAGAATCTGCTTTGCTAAAAGTGGATCAAATGGGACATTCAATGCAGGAAATGTGGCGAACGGGATGGAACGTGAGTTTCCAGTGTGTTTGAAGTAAAATTGTGATCTGGAATAGAGCAGCTTCATATTTCTAAAAATATCATTTTTAGCGTTTTGTGAAACACACACACTCACACACACACATTTAAGTGGGTCCAACAGAAATTAGGGAGCAAGTGAGGAATAGCACTCATGGAAGCAAAATTAAGAGAAAATACCATAAAAAACAGAAGCTTAGAGAATCAAAGTAAAAAACAGTCCAAACTGGATAACTTAAATCCTCTCCCTAGAATTTTTATTTATTTATTTATTTATTTATTTATTTATTTATTTATTTATTTATTTATTTAATAAAACAACCTTATCTAAAGGACCCCTCCACACAACTATGCCAGCAAATCCAATACCGGAGAGAAAAGGATAAATTCCAAGACACATACACACTAACATGGCAAGATCATGAGACATACATATCTTACATCTCAAGTAATGACTTTAGAAGCAGCTTTTGAGGCTTTTGAAGCCATCCTCAAAGTTCTCCCAACACACAGAAAGCCAGGTTCAAATCATTCCCTAATCCACAATTCGAGACATTTAATGGTAATGTCGGTTTTTCTCATCTATTCCCAAATATAGGAAGAGGAAAGACTCTAATTTCCAAGTCTAAAGACCCAATTCACATAAGGACCTTATAGGAAACCAAATGCATACAATTTTAATCAGTAAGATAATAAAACTAGAATTCATTTCTCTTCTCTTTCTTTCTTCCTCTCTTTGTGAAATGGCCTGTTTTGCTTTCTATTCACTATTTTTCTTTATATTCGGCAAGCCAGCCTTTCATCCATCCTACGTTTTTTGACAGAGTGTTCCCTGAGTCTTTATTGCATATATTGCATACATTGGATGATACCAAGTGATCATCCTCATATAATGCCATCCCAACTCCATACCCATTAACCAGTTCCATCTTTATGGCATGATTTATCCTCCTGTAAACCTCAGCTTGGTCCCCAAATTCCTGAGTCTCTCCTGGTGCGTCTCCTTGTCTGAAAACTTCTCCTTCCGTTTTTCCTTACTACTACTAATGTCCAAGGTATTCCTCATGGGAATCATAGGAGTGAAGCCATAGGATATTTCCCTTAGTCTGCTTGCATTTTCATTTGGAAATCATCTTCTTTACCATCATCTGCATAATCATTTTATCCAATCCCTTAAAAGGGTCTCTCAGCTCCTTTCACAGTTATGCTTGAATGGGCATGGCAGGCCATCAATGTTTTCCATTCATTTTCATCTGAATAAAGAGAGATGCTCAACAGGGCTATGCCCATGACTATGGCATGTAGCTTTAACTAATGATGACAAGGAGTGCTGAACAGGGCTCTGTCTTTAGGGGTCGCGATCATGCAGAGTTTCACTCTTCATGAAGCCTTTGCAATGGTGTTTAAGTTAATGTCAGGTATACAGATCATTCATCCCTTAGGACTGTTGTTTCAGGAAACTAGCAGATAAGGACATGGAGAGCACAACACATCCCTGCCCTGGCAATTTTCCTGGAATTGTGACTTTCCTTCCCTTATTACTTCCCTCGCCTTCCAAACTGACCAAGCACCAAAGGCAGACCTTACATCCGAGAAACCATAGGGAAGAGAAGCTAAGAATGGACCCTCTCACCAAAGGATATCCAACCTCCAAGAGACCTAATGGTAGCCAAGAGGCCTCGCTGTTGATTGAGATCTCTAGAAATTGCAGTGTAAATAGGAACACCTTGCTATCTCTGGAGAAATGTTGGTCTAAAGATGGTATACAGAACATCGTTTTCTTTTCTCTTTGTATAGAAAGTGGAAGAGGGAAAGAAATAGAAAAGGACCCCTGAGTTCATTGTCAGGCTAACAGGGCTCTTTCTTATTCCTTCCCATGTCTTTCTACTTAAAGCCATTGGACTCATATGACATGAGAATTGGATGGCTGCTTCAGTGAAGTCAGCTTCTGTGAAGTCACAAAATTCTTAGGTCCTAGCAACCACTCCTCACCAAACCATGACTCAACACTTCACCGGGCTGGAGTAGTTCTGGTTCAGCCAGGAGTATCAAAACCACTCCAAACCGCTGGAGCCTCCTGGGTATTTCCCCAAGACAGTTTGTGGATCGATTTGGGGTCATCTTCTCCATGGCTGATTTTGTAGTCTTTGTCCATGACTGTCACCACCACCACTCTGGACTACTGAGAAGGGCAAGAATCCACAATTCTATCTTACCCACTTAAGGTCAAGGAAGTCAGGAGTACAAGCAGCCTCACACAGGGAACTTCATGCCATACACATATTCATGGTCCTCACACACTATCTGGATGCTTCAGAACAGGAAATGTGTCACCCGCCCTCCGAGGAAAGTTCAGAGTTAACAACTGCTACCTTACCAAAGACATGCCTGGAGTCTTCAACAGTGAGGTCAAGAGTTCTTCTTGATGTCCAGAAATAATGCAATAAATGCCTCCCAATTTTCCCATCTGAACAATAATTAAAGGCAGACCCTACACCCTAGAAGCTAAGGCCCAGGACGGACTCATCTGTTTGGAGCTCACAGGAGCAAGCACGGAGCAGGTTGGAAGAGAACCGATCCCCATGTGAAGCCATGGGAAAAGGATTTAGGATCTCTTTCAGGAATACAACGTGAATCTACAAAAGGTCTCTGTCTTCTCTGTATTCAAAACACACATTCTGTTATCTACCCTGAAGGTAATTTCTTTAGGAAGCAGACCTCATGGAGTGCCCAAGGGCTGGCATTTGAGAGAGTCTCTGGTGTGTATGCCATGCCCTCTGGTGTTGTGTTGTGGCTGTCCACTCTCCTGTGGGCTCGTCGTCAGCAGAGGCTCTCCTTGCCTTCCATTCAGAGTGTGTGCTATGTGGGCCAAATATGTTGGGTTTAAGCTCCGTGCGTCTGGTGTGCCTGTGAAACATGAACTTAAACCCACTCCACAAAACTTAAGGCCTGCTGAATTCTGTGGCCAGGTGAGAGGATGTGGGCAGGGCTTTCTTCAGGTCCCCTGCAGGATTATCTGTTCTACTGGGACTAAGGAACGTGGCCTGAAGAAGGCAGTCCCAACAGTTTTCCAAGTTTGGGATTCTGTGATTGCAGGTTGGGCAGCTAATGTGCTCACCGTCCTGCTGGTGGACACTTCTCAGTCTTGATGCTGGCGGTTGTAGAGCCCCGGTATCTGTCGAGCCCATCGAGGCATCTCCACCAACACCGCCCATCCCGAATGCACACAAAGAAATAATAATCTTACCATGGTGTCAAAAGTTATTGACTCTGATCATGGTTTCCAGGCTGTCTGCACCTGGTTACTTGCTGGTGACCACTCCAGGAGTTACACAGTGTTCTCTGGAGTGTATGTTTGCACAGCATGCTGAACTGGAATAACCAGGCCTCAAGACCCTTAGGTTGGAAGAACACGTGTCCTTCAGACAATCTCCTTTTCTCTGCCAACAGCTAGGGGTCAACATTCAAATTGAGGGTTCTAAGTGCGCTCCTCTCCCCTGGGCCTTTGTCTTTGCCCATGGCTTCCTGCCCTCTGTAGCACCAACCATCCAATTCTCCCATAAGCTCTCTCTGTACAATTTTCCCATGGTCTCTGGGACTTCTCTCTTTCGCTGTGGAGAGTGATTTCTAGGCTTCAGGTCCATTTATGCCATGTTTCCCTTGATGTGCTCAACTTCTGGTGGTGCTGATTGCTGAAAACAAGCCTAGAAATCTCAGAGACTTCTAGAGTCTCCCTGTCCTCCAGATGCTCTGTGGACTCTTATGGAGAAATAAGTGAGAAGGCATTCTAGCTCCTTGTTACATGTGGTGGAATGTGAGAGAGCATTGGGCTGTGTCATATCTGTCAGTCACAGAAAGACAATGACCATACGATCTTACTCACTCATGGGAGTAAAAAAACATGTGAAAAAGCAAGAAAAAGGGACAGGCAATTCAACAGTAACCAGGCACACAAAATTTGGTGTTTGTTCCAGGCAGGCTAGTCAGAATCTGCCTTTCTAAAAGTGTATCAAATCGGACATTCAATGCAGGAAATGTGGCCGAACGGGATGTAACGTGACTTTCCACAGTGTTAGAAGGTGAATTGTGATCTGGAATAGAGCAGCTTCATATCTCCTAAAATATCATTTTTTGCATCTTGTGAACGCACACACACACACACACACACACACACACACACACACTTAAAGAGTCCCACAGAAGTTAGGGAGCAAGTGAGGAATAGGACACATGGAAGCAAAATTCAGAGAAAGTACCATAAAAAACGAAACTTAGAGAATAAAAGTATCAAACCGTGCAATCTGGATACGTTAAACCCTTACCTATCAAGAATTAATTAATTAATTAATTAAACAACCTTACCTAAAGACACTGACACAGAACTCTGCCAGAAAATCAAAGACCGGAGAGACAAGGATAAATTCCAAGACAAAAACGTACTACCATAACAAGATCATGAGTCGTACATAGCTGACGTCATAGGTGTTGACGAAAGCTTTTGAAGCAGTCCTCAATCATCTCCCAACACACAGAAAGCCAGATTCAAATCAAGTCCCTGGTCCACAATTGGAGACTTTTAATGGTAATGTCGGCTTTTCTCATCTATTCCTAAAATGTATGAAGAGGAAAGACCCTAATTGACAATGTCCATAGACCCAATTCAGAAGAGGACCTTATTGGAAACCAATTGCATACCATTTTAATCAGCAAGATAATAAAACTAGAATTCATTTCTCTTCTCTTTCTTTCTTCATCTCCATGTGAAACGGCCTGTATTGCTTTCTACTCACTATTTTTTTTCTGATATTTGGCAAGACAGCCTTTCATCAATCCTAAGTTTTTGGGTTTTTTTTTCCAATTTATTTATTTTTTCAGCATAACAGTATTCATTCTTTTTGCACAACACCCAGTGCTCCATGCAAAACGTGCCCTCCCCATTACCCACCACCTGTTCCCCCAACCTCCCACCCTTGACCCTTCAAAACCCTCAGATTGCCCCAACCTCCCACCCCTGACCCTTCAAACCCCGCAGGTTGTTCTCCAAAGTCCATAGTCTCTTATGGTTCACCTCCCCTCCCAATGTCCATAGCCCGCTCCCCCTCTCCCAATCCCTCCTCTCCCCAGCAACCCCCAGTGTGTTTTTTGAGATTAAGAGTCATTTATGGTTTGTCTCCCTCCCAATCCCATCTTGTTTCATTTATTATTCTCCTATCCCCCTAACCCCCCATGTTGCTTCTCCATGTCCTCATATCAGGGAGATCATATGATAGTTGTCTTTCTCCGATTGACTTATTTCACTAAGCATGATACGCTCTAGTTCCATCCACGTCGTCGCAAATGGCAAGATTTCATTTCTTTTGATGGCTGCATAGTATTCCATTGTGTATATATACCACATCTTCTTTATCCATTCATCTGTTGATGGACATCTAGGTACTTTCCATAGTCTGGCTATTGTAGACATTGCTGCTATAAACATTCGGGTACACGTGCCCTTTCGGATCACTATGTTTGTATCTTTAGGGTAAATACCCAGTAGTGCAATTTCTGGGTCATAGGGTAGCTCTATTTTCAATATTTTGAGGAACCTCCATGCTGTTTTCCAGAGTGGTTGCACCAGCTTGCATTCCCACCAACAGTGGAGGAGGGCTCCCCTTTCTACACATCCTTGCCAGCATCTGTCATTTCCTGACTTGTTAATTTTAGCCATTCTGACAGGTGTGAGGTGATATCTCATTGTGGTTTTGATTTGTATTTCCCTGATGCCGAGTGACGTGGAGCACTTTTGCATGGGTCTGTTGGCCATCTGGATGTCTTCTTTGCAGAAGTGTCTGTTCATGTCCTCTGCCCATTTCTTGATTGGATTGTTTGTTCTTTGGGTGTTGAGTTTGCTAAGTTCCTTATAGATTTTGGATACTAGCCCTTTATCTGATATGTCATTTGCAAATATCTTCTCCCATTCTGTCAGTTGTCTTTTGGTTTTGTTCACTGTTTCCTTTGCTGTGCAAAAGCTTTTGATCTTGATGAAATCCCAATAGTTCATTTTTGCCCTTGCTTCCCTTGCCTTTGCTGTTGTTCCTAGGAAGATGTTGCTACAGCTGAGGTCGAAGAGGTTGCTGCCTGCATTCTCCTCAAGGATTTGATGGATTCCTTTCTCACATTGAGGTCCTTCATCCATTTGGAGTCTATTTTCGTGTGTGGTGTAAGGAAGTGGTCCAATTTCATTTTTCTGCGTGTGGCTGTCCAAGTTTCCCAGCACCATTTATTGAAGAGGCTGTCTTTTTTCCATTGGACATTCTTTCCTGCTTTGTCGAAGATGAGTTGACCATAGAGTTGAGGCTTGATTTCTGGGCTCTCTATTCTGTTCCATTGATCTATGTGTCTGTTTTTGTGCCAGTACCATGCTGTCTTGATGATGACAGCTTTGTAATAGAGTTTGAAGTCCGGAATTGTGATGCCACCAACTTTGGCTTTGTTCTTCAATATTCCTTTGGCTATTCGAGGTCTTTTCTGGTTCCATATAAATTTTAGGATTATTTGTTCCATTTCTTTGAAAAAAATGGATGGTATTTTGATAGGGATTGCATTAAATGTGTAGATTGCTTTAGGTAGCATAGACATTTTCACAATATTTATTCTTCCAATCCAGGAGCATCGAACATTTTTCCATTTTTTTGAGTCTTCCGCAATTTCTTTCATGAGTACTTTATAATTTTCTATGTATAGATTCTTAGTCTCTTTGGTTAGGTTTATTCCTAGGTATCTTATAGTTTTGGGTCCAATTGTAAATGGGATTGACTCCTTAATTTCTCTTTCTTCTGTCTTGTTGTTGGTGTACAGAAATGCAACTGATTTCTGTGCATTGATTTTATATCCTGACACTTTACTGAATTCCTGGACAAGTTCTAGCAGTTTTGGAGTGGAGTCTTTTGGGTTTTCCACATATAGTATCATATCATCTGCAAAGAGTGATAGTTTGACTTCTTCTTTGCCAATTTGGATGCCTTTAATTTCTTTTTGTTGTCTGATTGCTGAGGCTAGGACTTCTAATACTATGTTGAATAGCAGTGGTGATAATGTACATCCCTGCCGTGTTCCTGACCTTAACGGAAAAGCTTTCAGTTTTTCTCCGTTGAGAATGATATTTGCGGTGGGTTTTTCATAGATGGCTTTGATTATATTGAGGTATGTGCTCTGTATCCCTACACTTTGAAGAGTTTTGATCAGGAAGGGATGCTGTACTTTGTCAAATGCTTTTTCAGCATCTATTGAGAGTATCATATGGTTCTTGTTCTTTCTTTTATTAATGTGTTCTATCACATTGATTGATTTGCGGATGTTGAACCAACCCTGCAGCCCTGGAATAAATCCCACTTGATCATGGTGAATAATCCTTTTAATGTACTGTTGAATCCTATTGGCTAGTATTTTGGCGAGAAGTTTTGCGTCTGTGTTCATCAAGGATATTGATCTGTAGTTCTCTTTTTTGGTGGGATCTTTGTCTGGTTTGGGGATCAAGGTGATGCTGGCCTCATAAAATGAGTTTGGAAGTTTTCCTTCCATGTCTATTTTTTGGAACAGTTTCAGGAGAATAGGAATCAGTTCTTCTTTAAATGTTTGGTAGAATTCCCCTGGGAAGCCGTCTGGCCCTGGGCTTTTGTTTGTTTGGAGATTTTTGATGACTGTTTCAATCTCCTTACTGGTTATGGTCCTGTTCAGGTTTTCTATTTCTTCCTGGTTCAGTTGTGGTAGTTTATATGTCTCTAGGAATGCATCCATTTCTTCCAGATTGTCCAATTTGTTGGCGTAGAGTTGCTCATAGTATGTTCTTATAATTGTCTGTATTTCTTTGGTGTGAGTTGTGATCGCTCCTCTTTCATTCATGATTTTATTGATTTGGGTCCTTTCTCTTTTCTTTTTGATGAGTCTGGCCAGGGGTTTATCAATCTTATTGATTCTTTCAAAGAACCAGCTCCTAGTTTCATTGATTTGTTCTATTGTTTTTTTGGTTTCTATTTCATTGATTTCTGCTCTGATCTTTATGATTTCTCTTCTCCTGCTGGTTTTACTATTAGGTGACGGGGTGTGGACCTCCTGCTGATCTACTACCCCTGCTGGGTTGTTCTTTCTCCAGCTCCTTTACGCATAGGTTTAGGTTGTGTACTTGAGACCTTTCTTGTTTCTTGAGAAAGGCTTTTACCGCTATATATTTTCCTCTCAGGACTGCCTTTGCTGTGTACCACAGATTTTGAACTGTTGTGTTTTCATTATCATTTGTTTCCATGAATTTTTTCAATTCTTCTTTAATTTCCTGGTTAACCCATTCATTCTTTAGAAGGATGCTGTTTAGTCTCCATGTATTTGGGTTCTTTCCCGCTTTCCTCTTGTGATTGAGTTCTAGCTTCAGAGCATTGTGGTCTGAAAATATGCAGGGAATAATCCTAATCTTTTGATACCGGTTGAGACATGATTTGTGACCCAGGATGTGATCTATTCTGGAGAAGGTTCCATGTGCACTGGAGAAGAATGTGTATTCTGTTGCTTTGGGATGAAATGTTCTGAATATATCTGTGATGTCCATCAGGTCCAGTGTGTCATTTAAGGCCTTTATTTCCTTGTTGATCTTTTGGCTTGGATGATCTGTCCATTTCAGTGAGGGGAGTGTTAAAGTCCCCTACTATTATTGTATTATTATTGATGTGTTTCTTTGATTTTGTTATTAATTGGTTGATATAGTTGGCTGCTCCCACGTTAGGGGCATAGATATTTAAAATTGTTAGATCTTCTTGTTGGACAGACCCTTTGAGTAGGATATAGTGTCCTTCCTCATCTCTTATTATAGTCTTTGGCTTAAAATCTAATTGATCTGATATAAGGATTGCCACCCCAGCTTTCTTCTGATGCCCATTAGCATGGTAAATTGTTTTCCACCCCCTCACTTTAAATCTGGAGGTGTCTTTGCGTCTAAAATGAGTTTCTTGTAGGCAACATACTGATGGGTTTTGTTTTTTTATCCATTCTGATACCTGTGTCTTTTGATTGGGGCATTTAGCCCATTAACATTCAGGGTAACTATTGAGAGATATGAATTTAGTGCCATTATTAGCCTGTAAGGTGACTGTTACTGTATATTGTCTCTGTACCTTTCTGATCTACTACTTTTAGGCTCTCTCTTTGCTTAGAGGACCCCTTTCAATATTTCCTGTAGAGCTGGTTTGGTGTTTGCAAATTCTTTCAGTTTTTGTTTGTCCTGGAAGCTTTTGATCTCTCCTTCTATTTTCAATGATAGCCTAGCTGGATAGAGTATTCTTGGCTGCATGTTTTTCTCGTTGAGTGCTCTGAATATATCATGCCAGCTCTTTCTGGCCTGCCAGGTCTCTGTGGATAAGTCTGCCGCAAATCTAATATTTTTACCATTGTATGTTACAGACTTCTTTTCTCGGGCTGCATTCAGGATTTTCTCTTTGTCACTAAGACTTGTAAATTTTACTATTAGGTGACGGGGTGTGGACCTATTCTTGTTGACTTTGAGGGGGGTTCTCCGCATCTCCTGGATTTTGATGCTTGTTCCCTTTGTCATATTAGGGAAATTCTCTCCAATGATTCTCTCCAATAGACCTTCTGCTCCCCTCTCTGTTTCTTCTTCTTCTGGAATCCCAATTATTCTAATGTTGTTTCGTCTTATGGTGTCACTTATCTCTCGAATTCTCCCCTCATGGTCCAGTAGGTGTTTGTCCCTCTTTTGCTTGGCTTCCTTATTCTCTGTCGTTTGGTCTTCTATATCACTAATTCTTTCTTCTGCCTCATTTAACCCAGCAGTGAGAGCCTCCATTTTTGATTGCACCTCATTAATAGCTTTTTTGATTTCAACTTGGTTAGATTTTAGTTCTTTAATTTCTCCAGAAAGGGCTTTAATATCTCCAGAGAGGGTTTCTCTAATATTTTCCATGCCTTTTTCGAGCCAGGCTAGAATGTTCAGAATCGTCATTCTGAACTCTTGATCTGACATATTACCAATGTCTGTGTTGATTAGGTCCCTAGCCTTCAGTACTGTCTCTTGTTCTTTTGTTTGTGGTGATTTTTTCCGCCTTGTCATTTTGTCCAGATAAGAGGATATGAAGGAGCAAATAAACTACTAAATGGGTGGCAAAGACCCCGGAAAAATGCGCTGTAACCAAATCAGAAGAGACCCCAAATTGTGGGGGGGAGAAAGGGGATAAAAAACAGGTTCTGAAAAAAAAAAAGAGGAAAAAAAAAGAAAAAAATTTAAAAAATAAAACAAATAAAAAATATAAAAAAGAAAGAAAAAATATATATATTTAGATGAACTAGTCAAAAAACGTTAAAAAAAAGAAAAGGGTAAAAGTTTTAAAAAATTTAGCAGAAGAAGAAAAAAGAAAAAAGAATAAAATTGAAAAAAGAAAAAAAATTGAAGTAGCCGCAAGACTAAAGAATCATGGGGAGAAAGCCATGAGTTCCATGCTTTGCTTTCTCCTCCTCTGGAATTGCTCTGCTTTCTTAGGAATTGAATCTGCTTTCTCCTTGATAGATGAACTTCGTCCTGGCTGGATATTTTGTTGATCTTCTGGGGGAGGGGCCTGTTGTAGTGACTCTCAAGTGTCTTTGCCCGAGGCGGGATTGCACCGCCCTTACAGGCGGCCGGACTAAGTAATCGGCTCAGGTTCGCATTTGGGAGCTTCTGTTCCCTGAACGCTTTCCGTAGAGTTCCGGAGGACGGGCATGAAAATGACGGCCTCCAGGTCTCCGGCCCAGAGGAGCCGAGAGCCTGGGGCCCCACTCCTCAGTGCGCCCCCAGAGGACAGCACCGAATCACTCCCGTATCCCCAGACTCTAGCCGTGCTCCGAGCTCACCCAACCTGCGACCAGTTCAAGGTAACCCCGAGCTGAGAGGTCAGTCCTCGGCTCTGTCTCTGCAGCCGGCTTCTCCGTTGTAATACCTGCAAGCTCTCCAACACTCCGACACCCCCGATCCTTCTGTGACCCTGCGGGGCCTGGGGCCACGCTGGCCACACGTGGGCTTCACCCTGGTTTAGCCTCTGGAGCAATGTCCCTCAGTGGAACAGACTTTTAAAAGTCCTGATTTTGTGCTCCGTTCCTCCGCTGCTTGCCGGGAGCCGGCCCCTCCCCCTGCGGTCTATCTTCCCGTCGTTTTAGATTCACTTCTCCGCCAGACCTACCTTTCAGAAAGTGGTTGATTTTCTGTTTCTAGAGTTGCTGTTCTTCTTCTTTTCGCTCTCCCGTTGGATTTGTAGGTGTTTGCAATGTTTAGATAAGCTATCGAGCTGATCTCCTGCTACCTGATGTAGTCTCAGGCTGCTACTTCTCCACCATCTTGACTGCTCCCCCAATCCTACGTTTTTGACATAGAGTTCCCTGATTCCTTAATTGCATATACCACCAAGGACGCAACTTCATATAATGCCACACCACCTCCATACCCATGAACCAGTTCCCTCTTTATGGCAGCGCTTATCCTCCTGTAACCCTCAGCTTGGTCCCCAAAGTCCTGAGTCTCTCCTGGTGTGTCTCCCTGTCTGACTTCCTCTCCTTCCGTTTTCCCTTACTACTACTCATGTCCATAATATTCCTCACGGGCCAAATAGGAGTGAAGCCATAGGATATTTCCCTTGGTCGGCTTGCATTTTCAATTGGAAATCATCTTCTTTATCATCATCTATAATCATCTTTATGCACTAGCCCTTAAAAGGTTATCTCAGCTCCTCCAGAGTGATGCTAGAGTGGACATGGCAGGCCATTGATGTTGGCCGTTCATTTTCATCTGAATAAAGAGCGTTGATCAACATGGCTCTCCCCATGACTATGGCATGTAGTATTAACTAATGATGACAAGGTGTGCTTCCCAGGGCTCTTTCTTTAAGGGTAGTGATCACGCAGAATTTCACTCTCCATAAAGCCTTTGCAACGGTATTTAAGGTAATGTCGGCTCGACAAGCCTGCATCCCTTAGGACTGTGGTTTCAGGACAATAGCAGATAAGGACATGGAGAGCACAACGCATCCCTGCCCTGGCAATTTTCCTGGAATGGTGACTTTCCTTCCTTTCTTCCTTCCATCAGCTTCCAAGCGGACCTAGCACCAAAGGCAGACCTTACGCCCAAGAAATCATAGAGAACAGATGCTAAGAATGGACCCTCTCACCCAAGGATATCCAATCTCCCAGAGACCTAATGGGAGCCAAGAGGCCTCGCTGTTGATTGAGATATCTAGAAATGGCAGTGGAAATAGGAACACCTTGCTCTCTCTGGAGAAATGTTGGTCTAAAGAATGATATACAGAACATCGTTTTCTTTTCTCTTTGTACAGAAAGTGGAAGTGGGAAAGAAACAGAAAACACCACCTGAGTTCATGATCAGGCTAACAGGGCTCTTTCTTTTCCTTCTTGGTCTTTCTTCTTAAAGCCATTGGACCCATATGTCATGAGAATGGAATTGTTGCTTCAGTGCAGTCATCTTGTGATGTCATCAAGCTCTGAGGTCCTAGGAACCACTCCTCACCAAACCACGCCTCATCACTTCACCTGGCTGGAGTAGTTCTGGGTCAGCCAGGAGTATCAAAATCACTCCAAACCGCTGGAGCCACCTGGGTACTTCCCCAAGACAGTTTGTGAAGCGATTGGGGGTCACCTTCTCCATGGCCGAATTTGTAGTCATGGACGTGACTGTCACCAACACCGCTCTGTTCTCCGGGGAAGGGCAAGAATCCACAATTCTATCTTACCCATATAAGGTCAAGAAAGAGTCAGGAGTACAAGCTGCCTCACATCAGGAAATCCACGCGATACACATGTCCATGGTCCTCACACCTTATCAGGATGCTTCTGTCCAGGAAAAGTGCCCCCAACCCTAAGAGGAATGCTCAGAGTTACCACCCGCAAACATGCCAAAGACTCCATTTCTGGAGTCTTCAAATGCGAGGACACGAGTTCTTTTGCAACTCCAGAAATCGTGCCAAAATGCCTCCCAAATTTCCCACCTGACCAAATATTAAAGGCAGACCCTACACCCTAGAAACTTAGGCCCAGGACGGAATCATCTGTTTGGAGCTTACAGGAGCAAGCACGGAGCATGTTGGAAGGGAACCATTCCCCACATGAAGCCATCGTAACAGGCTTTCGGGCCAGTTTCAGGAATACAACGTGAATCTACAAAAGGTATCTGTCTTCTTTGTATTTGAAAGGCGCATTGTGTTATCTACTCTGAAGAAAATTTCTTTAGAAAGAAGAGCTCATGGAATGCCCAAGGGCTGGCACTTGAGAGAGTCTCAGGTGTGTGTGCCATGCCCTCTGGTGTTGTGTTGTGGCTGTCCACTCTCCTGTGGGCTCGTCCTCTGCAGAGGCTCTCCTTGCCTTCCATTCAGAGTGTGTGCTGTCTGTTACAAATATGTTGAGTTTGAGCTTCGTGGGTCTGGTGTGCCTGTGAAACGTGAACTTAAATCCACTAAACAAAACTTAAGGCCTGCTGAAACCTGTGGCCAGGTGAGAGGATGTGGGCAGGGCTTTCTTCAGGTCCCCTGCAGGATTTTCTGTTCTCCTGGGACTAAGCAACCTGGCCTGAAGAAGGTAGTCCCAACAGTGTTCCAGGTTTGGGATACCGTGATTGCAGTTTGGGCAGCTAATGTCCTCACCATCCTGCCTATGGCCATGTCTCAGTCTTGATGCTGGCGGTTGTAGAGCCCAGGTATGTTCCTCGCCCATCGAGGCATCTCCGACAACACTACCCATCTCGAATGCACACAAAGAAATAATAATCTTACCACTGTGTCAACAGGTATTGTCTCTGATCATGGTTTCGAGGCTGTCTGCACCTGGTTGCTTGCTGGTGTCCTCACCAGGAGATACACAGTGTTCTCTGGAGTCTATGTCTGCAAAGCATGCTGGTCTGGAATCCCCCGGCCTGAAGACCCTTACATTGCATGAACTCTTGTCCTTCAGACAGTCTCCTTTTCTCCGCCAACAGCTATGGGTCAACATTCAAATTGTGGGTTCAAAGTGTGCTTATCTCCCCTGGGCCTTTGTCTTTGTCCATGGCTCCCTGCCCTCTGAAGCACCAACCGTCCAATTCTCCCATAAGCCCTGTCTACAACCTTCTCCCATGGTCTCTGTGACTTCTTCTCTCTTTCACTGTGGAGTGCTATTTCTAGTCTTCAGGTCCATTTATGCTATGTGTCCATTGATGTGGTCATATTCTAGTTGTGCTGATAGCTAAGAAAACCCTGAGCTTGCAGACACCGCTACGATCTCACTGTCTTCCAGATGCACTGTGGACTCTAATGGAGGCATAAGCAAGAAGACATTCTTGCTCCTTGTGACATGTGGCAGAAAGGGAGAGAGCATTGGACTGTGCCATATCTGTCAGTCACAGAAAGACAACTACCATACAATAGCACTCACTCATGGAAAAAAAGAAACATGGGCAAAAGCAGGAAAAAGGGACAGGCAATGAGACTCGAACCAGGCACACAAAATTTGGTGTTTGTTCCAGGCAGGCTAGTCAGAAACTGCGTATCTAAAAGTGGATCAAATGGGATATTCCATGCAGGTATTGTGGCCGAATGGGGTGTAACGTGAGTTTCCACTGTGTTTGAAGGTGAATTGTGATCTGGAATAGAGCAGCTTCATATCCCTTAAAATGTCATTTTTAGGGTTCTGAAACATACAGACACTCACACACACACACACACACACACACGCAAAAAAAAAAAAAAAGTCCACAGAAGTTATGGAGCAAGTGAGGAATAGCACTCGTGGAAGCAATATTCAGAGAAAATACCATAAAAAAACTAAAGATTAGAGAATCAAAGTATCAACCCGTCCAAAGAGTATAAGTTAACTCCTTACCTATCAAGAATTCATGAATTAATTAAACAACTTATCGAAAAGACCCCTCCACACAAATCCAATACCTTAGAGAAAAGGATAAATTCCAAGACACCTATGCACTACCATTACGAGATCATGGGTCATCCATATCTGACATCTCAGGTAATGACTTTTGAAGCAGTTTTGGAGGCTTTTGAAGCTGTCCTCAAACATCTCCCAACACACAGAAATCCAGGTTCAAATCAATTCCCTGGTACACAACTCAAGACATTTAATGGTAAGTCGGGTTTTCACTCCTATTCCCAAAATGTAGGAAGAGGAAAGACTCGAATTTACAATGTCAAAACCCAATTCACATCAGGACCTTATAGGAAACCAATGGCATACCATTTTAATCAGTAAGATAAAAAAAAACTAGAATTCATTTCTCTTCTCTTTCTTTCTTCATATCCGTGTGAATCAGCCTGTTTTGCTTTCTATTCACTATTTTTTCTTAATTTTGGCA
This sequence comes from Meles meles, assembly GCF_922984935.1. Lineage (NCBI taxonomy): Eukaryota > Metazoa > Chordata > Mammalia > Carnivora > Mustelidae > Meles > Meles meles. The sequence goes on along the minus strand of NC_060088.1, from coordinate 32,333,378 downwards.
AGCCAGGCTTTCGTCAGTCCTACGTTTTTTGTCATAGTGTTCCCTGATTCTTAAATGGAATATACCACCAATTTCAACCTCATAGAATGCCAAACCACCTCCATACCCATTAACCAGTTCCCTCTTTATGGCATGTCTTCTCCTCCTGTAACCAAGCTTGGTCCCCAAAGTCCTGAGTCTCTCTTGGTGCGTCTCCCTCTCTGACTTCTTCTCCTTCCGTAATCCCTAACTACTATTCATGCCTATCGTATTCCTCATGGGCCACATATCAGTGAACCCATAGGATATGTCCCTTGGTCTGCTTTCATTTTCATTTGGAAATCATCATCTTTATCATCATCTTCATAATCATCTTAAATCACGAGCCCTTAAAAGGGTATCCCTGCTCCTTCCACAGTGATGCTAGAGTGGGCATGGCAGGCCATCGATGTTGTCCGTTCATTTTCATCTGAATAAGGAGAGTTGCTCAACATGGCTCTCCCAATGTCTATGGCATTTAGCATTAACTACTGATGACAAGGAGAGCTGACCAGGGCTCTTTATTTTGGGGTAGCGATCATGTAGCATTTCACTCTCCATGAAGCCCTTGCAACGGAGTTTAAGGTAATGTCATGTAGACAGAGCTTTCATCCCTTAGGACTGGGGATTCAGGACATGAGCAGATAAGGACACGCATCCCTGCCCTCACAATTTTCCTGGAATAGTGACTGTCCTTCCTTCCTTTCTTCCTTTCCTCACCTTCCAAGCTGACCAAGCACCAAAGGCAGACCTTCCACCCGAGAAACCATAGGGAACAGAAGCTAAGAATGGACCCTCTCACCCAAGGATATCCAACCTCCCAGAGACCTAAAGGGAGCCAAGAGGCCTCGCTCTAGATTGAGATCTCTAGAAATTGCAGTTTAAATAGGAACACCTTGCTCTCTCTGGAGAAATGCTGGTCTAAAGAATGGTATACAGAACATCGTTTTCTTTACTCTTTGTAATGAAAGGGGAAGAGGAAAAGAAACAGAAAAGACCCTCTGGGATCATGATCAGACTAACAGGGATCTTTCTTGTTCCTTCCCAAGTCTCTAATTAAAGCCATAAGAATCATATGTCTTGAGAATGGGGTTGCTGCTTCAGTGAAGTCAGCTTCTGTGACGTCACAAAACTCTGAGGTCCTAGCAACCACTGCTCACCAAACCATGCCTCATCACTTCACCTGGCTGGAGTAGTCCTGGGTCAGCCAGGAGTATCAAAATCATTCCAAACCGCTGGAGCCGCCTGGGGATTTCCCCAAGACAGTTCGTGGAGCGATTTGGGGTCACCATCTCCATGGCCGAATTTCTAGTCTTTGGCCATGACTGTGACCACCACCCCTCTGGACTCCAGAGAAGGGCAAGCATCCACAATTCCACAATTCCATCTTACCCACATAAGGTGAAGAAAGTAGTACAATCAGCATGACACGGGGATCTCCAGGCAATACACATATTCATGATCCTCACACCCTATCAGGATGGTTCTGACCAGGAAAAGCGCCTCCCGCCCTCTGAGGAAAGCTCAGTGTAAACACCCGCAACTATACCAAAGACCTGTCTGGAATCTTCAACAGTGAGGACACAAGTCCTTCTTGCATCTCCAGAAATCGCGCCATAAATGCCTCCCCATTTTCATACCTGACCAAACATGAAAGGCAGACCATACACCCTAAGCTTAGGCTCAGGACGGGCTCATCTATGTGGAGCTCACAGGAGCAAGCACGGAGCATGTTGGAAGAGAACCAATCCCCATGTGAGGCATCCAAAAAGGCTTTGGGCCAATCTCAGGATTACAACGTGAATCTACAAAAGGTCTCTGTCTTCTCTGTATTCGAAACGTGCCTTCTGTTATCTACCCTGAAGATCATTTCTTTAGGAAGAAGAGTTCATGGCGTGCCCAAGAGCTGGCACTTGAGAGAGTCTCAGCTGTGTTCGGCATGCCCTCTGGTGTTGTGTTTTGGCTGTTAACTCTCCTGTCAGCTCGTCCTCTGCAGAGGCTCTCATTGCCTTCCATTCAGAAGGTTTGGTGTTTGGGCCAAATATGGTGTTTTGCCCAGGTTACCTTCATGGGTCTGGTGTGCCTGTGAAACGTGACATCTACCCACTCCACAAAACTTAAGGCCTGCTGAATTCTGTGGCCAGGTGAGAGGATGTGGGCAGGGCTTTCTTTTAGTCCCCTGCAGGATTTTCTGTTCTCCTGCGACTAAGCAACTTGACCTGAAGAAGGCAGTCCCAACAGTGTTCCAGGTTTGGGAATCCGTGATTGCAGGTTGTGCAGCTAATGTCCTCACCGTCCTGCCTGTGGCCACTTCTCAGTCTTGATGCTGGCGGTGGTGGAGCCCAAGTATCTTTGGCGCCCATCAAGGCATCTCCACCAACACTGTCCATCACCAATGCACACAAAGAATAATAATATTACCACGGTGTCATCTGGTATTGTCTCTGATCATGGTTTCCAGGGTGTCTGCACCTGGTTGCTTGATGGTGTCCTCTCCAGGAGATACACAGTGTTCTCTGGAGTCTATGTCTGCATAGCATGCTGATCTGAAATCCCCGATCCTCAAGATCCTTCGGTTGCAAGAACTTTTGTCATTCAGACACTCCCTGTCTCCAGCAACCACTATGTGTCAACATTCAAATTGTGGGTTCTAGGCTTGCTCCTCTCCCCTGGGCCTTTGCTTTTGGCCATGGCTCACTGTCCTCTGAAGCCCCAACCATCCACTTTTCTCATGAGCCCTCTCTACACCCTTCTCCAATGGTCTCTGTGACTTCTTCTCTCTTTCACTTGTGGAGTGCGATTTCTAGGCTGCAGGTCCATTAGTGCCATGTTTCCAATGATGTGGTCATCTTCTGGTTGTGATGATGGCTAAGACAAGCCTCAGCTGCAGACAGCTCTATGGTCTCCCTGTCTTCCAGATGCACTGCGGACTCTTATGGAGCCATATGCAAGAAGGCATTCTTGCTCCTTGTGGCATGTGGCAGAAAGGGAGAGAGCATTGGGCTATGTCATATCTGTCAGTCACAGAAAAACAACTACCATGCAATATCACTCACTCATAGAAGTAAAGAAACATGGGAAAAATCAAGAAAAACGGACAGGCAATGAGATTTGGACCAGCAAACAAAATTTGGTGTTTGTTGCAGGCAGGCTAGTCAGAATCTGCTTTTCTAAAAGTGGATCAAATGGGATATTCTATGCAGGATTTGTGGCCGAATGGGGTGTAACGTGAGTTTCCACTGTGTTTGAAAGTGAATTGTGATCTGGAATAGAGCAGCTTCATATCTCTTATAATATCATTTTTAGCGTTTTATAAAACCTACACAAACACACACACACACACACACACACACACTTAAAAGAGTCCCACAGAAGTTAGGGAGCAAGTGAGGAATTGCACTCATGGAAGCAAAATTTAGAGCAAATACCATAAAAAAAAAAACAAAAGCTTAGGGAATCAAAGTAACACCCCGTCCAAACAGTATAAGTTAACTCCTAACCTATCAAGAATTCATTAATTAATTAAACAACCTTACCTAAAAAACCCCTCCACACAAGTATGCCAGCAAATCCAATACCTTAGTGAAAAGGATAAATTCTAAGACACCTACGCGTTACCATGACAAGATCATGAGTCATACATATCTGACGTCCCAGGTAATGACTTTTGAAGCAGTTTTGGAGGCTTTTGAAGCTGTCCTCAAACATCTCCCAACACACAGAAAGCCAGCCTCAAATAAATACCCTGGTCCCCAATTCGAGACTTTTAATGGTAAGTCGGCTTTTCTCACCTATTCCCAAAGTGTAGGAAGAGGGAAGACTCGAATTTACTATGTCCAAAGACCCAAATCACATTACGACCTTATAGGAAACAAATGGCATACAATTTTAATCAGGAAGATAATAAAACTAGAATTCATTTCACTTCTCTTTCTTTCTTCATATCCATGTGAAACGGCCTGTTTTCCATTCTATTCACTATTTTTTCTTAATTTCGGCAAGCCAGGCTTTCATCCATCCTACGTTTTTTGTCATAGTGTTCCCTGATCCTTTAATGGCATATACCACCAATTTCATCCTCATATAATGTCACACAAACTCCATACCCATTAACCAGTTCCCTCTTTATGGCAGGACTTATCATCCTGTAACCCTCAGCTCGGTCCCCAAAGTCCTGAGTCTCTGCTGGTGCGTCTCCCTGTCTGACTTCTTCTCCTTCCGTTTTCCCTTACTACTACTCATGTCCATGGTATTCCTCCTGGGCCTCATATGAGTGAACCCATAGATATTTCCCTTGGTCTGCTTGCATTTTCATTTGGAAATCATCATCTTTATCATCATCTTCATAATCATCTTTATTCACGAGCCCTTAAAAGCGTATCTCTGCTCCTTCCTTAGTGATGCTAGAGTGGGCATGGCAGGCCATCGATGTTGGCCATTCATTTTCATCTAAATAAAGAGAGTTGCTCAACATGGCTCTCCCCATGTCTATGGCATGTAGCATTAACTACTGATGCCAAGGAGTGCTGATCAGGGCTCTTTCTTTTGGGGTAGCAATCATGCAGAATTTAACTCTCCATGAAGCCCTTGCAACGGAGTTTAAGGGAATGTCATGTAGACAGAGCCTTCATTCCTTAGGACTGGTGATTCAGGACACGAGCAGATAAGGACATGGGCCTCACAATGCATCCCTGCATGACAATTTGCCTGGAATTGTGACTGTCGTTCCCTTCTTCCTTTCCTCACCTTCCAAGCTGACCAAGCACCAAAGGCAGACCTTCCACCCAAGAAACCGTAGGGAACAGAAGCTCAGAATGGACCCTCTCACCCGAGGATATCCAACCTCCCAGAGACCTAATGGGACCCAAGAGGCCTCGCTGTTGATTGAGATCTCTAGAAATTTCAGTGGAAGTAGGAACACCTTGCTCTCTCTGGAGAAATGTTGTTCTGAAGGATGGTATACAGAACAGCGTTTTCTTTTCTCTTTGTATAAAAAGTAGAAGAGGGAAAGAAACAGAAAAGACCCCCTGAGCTCATGATCAGGCTAACAGGGCTCTTTCTTGTTCCTACACAAGTTTTTCTAATCAAAGCCATAGGACTCATATGTCTTGAGAATGGGGTGGCTGGGTCAGTGAAGTCAGCTTCTGTGACGTCACAAAGCTCTGAGGTCCTAGTACCACTCCTCACCAAAACACGCCTCATCACTTCACCGGCTGGAGTAGTCGTGGGTCAGCCAGGAGTATCAAAATCACTCCAAACCGCTGGAGCTGCCTGGGGATTTCCCCAAGACAGTTTTTGGAGCGATTTGGGGTCACTTTCTCCATGGCCGAATTTCTAGTCTATGGCCATGACTGTCACCACAACCCCTCTGGAATCCGGAGAAGGGCATGAATCCACAATTCCATCAACCCACGTAAGGTCAAGAAAGAGTCCGGAGTACAAGCAGCCTCACACGGGGAACTCCAGGCAATACACATATTCATGATCCTCACACCCTATCAGAATGCTTCTGACCAGGAAAAGCGCCCCCCGCCCTCCAAGGAAAGCTCAGAGTTATCACCCGCAACCCTACCAAAGACCTGTCTGCAGTCTTCAAGAGTGAGGACACAAGTTATTCTTGCATCTAAAGAAATCGTGCCATAAATGACTGCTCATTTTCCCAGCTGACAAAACATGAAAGGCAGACCCTACAACCTAAGCTTAGGCTCAGGATGGACTCATCTATGTGGAGCTCACAGGAGCAAGCACGGAGCATGTTGCAAGACAACCAATCTCCAGGGGAAGCCATCAGAAAAGGCTTTCGGGCCAATCTCAGGATTACAACATGAATCTACAAAAGGTCTCTGTCTTCTCTGTATTTGAAACACGCCTTCTTTTACCTACCCTGAAGACAATTTCTTTAGGAAGAAGAGCTCATGTAGTGCCCAAGGGCTGGGACTTGAGAGAGTCTCAGCTGTGTTCATCATGCCCTCTGGGGCTGTGTTGTGGCTGTCCTATATCCTGTGGGCTCGTCCTCTGCAGAGGCTCTCTTTGCTTTCCATTCAGAGTGTTTGGTGTCTGGGCCAAATATTGTGAGGTTACCTTCGTGCGTCTGGTGTGCCTGTGAAACGTGACTTTCTACCCACTCCACAAAACTTAAGGCCTGCTGAATTCTGTGGCCACGTGAAAGGATGTGGGCAGGGCTTTCTTCTAGACCCCTGCAGTATTTTCTGTTCTCCTGGGACTAAGCAACGTGGCCTGAGGAATGCAGTCCCAACAGTGGTCCAGGTTTGGGAATCCGTGATTGCAGGTTGTGCAGCTAATGTCCTCACCGTCCTGCCTGTGGCCACTTCTCAGTCTTGATGCTGGCGGTGGTGGAGCCCAAGTATTTTGGCGCCCATCAAGGCATCTCCACCAACACTGTCCATCACCAATGCACACAAAGAATAATAATATTACCACGGTGTCATCTGGTATTGTCTCTGATCGTGGTTTCCAGGGTGTCTGCACCTGGTTGCTTGATGGTGTCCTCTCCAGGAGATACACAGTGTTCTCTGGAGTCTATGTCTGCATAGCATGCTGATCTGGAATCCCTGAACCTCAAGATCCTTCGGTTGCAAGAACTTGTGTCATTCAGACACTCTCCCTTTCTCCACCAACCGCTATGGATCAACAATCAAATTGTGGGTTCTAAGTGTGCTCCTCTCCCCTGAGCCTTTGCTTTTGGCTTGGCTCCCTGCCCTCTGAAGTCCCAACCGTCCAAATTTCCCATAAGTCCTGTCTAAACCCTTCTTCCATGGTCTCTGTGACTTCTTCTCTCTTTCACTTGTGGAGTGCGATTTCTATGCTTCAGGTCCATTTATGCCATGTTTCCACTGATGTGGTCATCTTCTGGTTGTGCTGATGGCTAAGACAAGCCTGAGTTCGTAGACAGCTCTACGGTCTCCCTTCTTCCAGATGCACTGCGGACTCTTATGGAGCCATAAGCAAGAAGGCATTCTTGCTCCTTGTGGCATGTGGCAGAAAGGGAGAGAGCATTGGGCTTTGTCATATCTGTCAGTCACAGAAAGACAGCTACCATGCAATATCACTCACTCATGGAAGTAAAGAAAGTTGGGAAAAATCAAGAAAAACGGACAGGCAATGAGACTCGAACCAGGCACACAAAATTTGGTGTTTGTTGCAGGCAGGCTAGTCAGAATCTGCTTTTCTAAAAGTGGATCAAATGGGATATTCTATCTAGGATTTGTGGCCAAATGGGGTGTAACGTGAGTTTCCACTCTGTTTGAAGGTGTATTGTGATCTGGAATAGAGCAGCTTCATATCTCTTATAATATCATTTTTAGCATTTTTTAAAACCTACACACACACACACACACACACACACACACACACACACTTAAAAGAGTCCCACAGAAGTTAGGCAGCAAGTGAGGAATGGCACTCATGGAAGCAAAATTCAGAGAAAATACCATAAAAAAACAAAAGCTTAGGGAATCAAAGTAACACCCCGTCCAAACAGTATAAGTTAACTCCTTACCTATCAAGAATTCATTAATTAATTAAACAACCTTACCTAAAAGACCCCTCCACACAAGTATGCCAGCAAATCCAATACCTTAGAGAAAAGGATAAATTCCAAGACACCAACGCGTTATCATGACAAGATCATGAGTCATACATATCTGACATCTCAGGTAATGACTTTTGAAGCAGCTTTGGAGGCTTTTGAATCTGTCCTCAAACATCCTCCAACACACAGAAATCCAGGTTCAAATCAATTCCCTGGTCCCCAATTCGAGACATTTATTGGTAAGTCGGCTTTTCTCATCTATTCCCAAAATGTTGGAAGAGGGAAGACTCGAATTTACAATGTCCAAAGACCCAATTCACATTATGACCTTATAGGAAACCAATGGCATACAATTTTAATCAGGAAGATCATAAAACTAGAATTCATTTCACTTCTCTTTCTTTCTTCATATCCATGTGAAACGGCCTGTTTGCTTTCTATTCACTACTTTTTCTTAATTTCGGCAAGCCAGGCTTTCATCCATCCTACGTTTTTTGTCACAGTGTTCCCTGATTCTTTAATGGCATATACCACCAATTTCACCGTCATATAATGCCAAACCACCTCCATACCCTTTAACCAGGTCCCTCTTTATGGCATGTCTTCTCCTCTTGTAACCAAGCTTGGTCCCCAAAGTCCTGAGTCTCTCCTGGCGCGTGTCCCTCTCTGACTTCTTCTCCTCCCATTTTCCCTTACTACTACTTATGTCCATGGTATTCCTTCTGGGCCACATATGAGTGAACCCATAGGATATGTCCCTTGGTCTGCTTGCATTTTCATTTGGAAATCATCATCTTTATCATCATCTTCATAATCATCTTTATTCACGAGGCCTTAAAATAGTATCTCTGCTCCTTCCACAGTGATGCTAGAGTGGGCCTGGCAGGCCATCGATGTTGGCCGTTCATTTTCATCTGAATAAAGAGAGTTGCTCAACATGGCTCTCCCCATGTCTATGGCATGTAGCATTAACTACTGATGACAAGGAGTGCTGATCAGGGCTCTTTCTTTTGGGGTAGAGATCATGCAACATTTAACTCTCCATGAAGCCCTTGCAACGGAGTTTAAGGTAATGTCAGGCAGACAGAGCCTTCATCTCTTAGGACTAGTGATTCAGGACACGAGCAGATAAGGACACACATCCCTGCCCTGACAATGTTCCTGGAATTGTGACTGTCCTTCCCTTCTTCCTTTCCTCACCTTCCAAGCTGACCACGCACCAAAGGCAGACCTTCTACCCGAGAAACCATAGGGAACAGAAGCTAAGAATGGACCCTACACCCAAGGATATCCAACCTCCCAGAGACATAATCGTAGCCAAGAGGCCTCGCTGTTGATTGAGATCGCTAGAAATTGCAGTGGAAATAGGAACACCTTGCTCCCTCTGGAGAAAGGTTGGTCTAAAGAATGGTATACAGAACATCGTTTTCTTTTCTCATTGTATAGAATGTCGAAGAGGGAAAGAAACAGAAAAGACCCCCTGAGCTCATGATCAGGCTAACAGGCCTCTTTCTTGTTCCTTCCCAAGTTTTTCTAATTAATGCCATAGGACTCATATGTCTTGAGAATGGGGTGGCTGCGTCAGTGATGTCAGCTTCTGTGACCTCACAAAGGTCTGAGGTCCTAGCAACCACTCCTCACCAAACCACGCCTCATCACTTCTCCTGGCTGCAGTAGTCCTGGGTCAGCCAGGAGTATCAAAATCACTCCAAACTGCTGGAGCTGACTGAGGATTTCCCCAAGACAGTTTGTGGAGTGATTTGGGGTCACTTTCTCCATGGCCGAATTTTTACTCTTTGGCCGTGACTGTCACTACAACGCCTCTGGACTCCGGAGAAGGGCAAGCATCCACAATCCATCTTAACCACGTAAGGACAATAAAGAGTCAGGAGTACAAGCAGCCTCACACGGGGAACTCCAGGCAATGCACATATTCATGATCCTCACACCCTATCAGGATGCTTCTGACCAGGAAAAGCACCCCCGCCCTCCGAGGAAAGCTCAGAGTTAACACCCGCAACCCTACCAAAGACCTGTCTGCAGTCTTCAAGAGTGAGGACACAATTTCTTCTTGTATCTCCAGAAATCATGCCATAAATGCCTCCCCATTTACCCAGCTGACCAAACATGACAGGCAGACCCTACACCCTAAACATAGGCACAGGAGCAAGCACGGAGCATGTTTCAAGAAAACCAATCCCCATGGGAAGCCATTGGAAAAGGCTTTCGGGCCAATCTCACGATTACAACATGAATCTACAAGATGTCTCTGTCTTCTCAGTATTCGAAACGCGCCTTCTGTTATCTACCCTGAAGATAATTTCTTAGGAAGAATAGCTCATGGTGTGCCCAAGGGCTGGCACTTGAGAGACTCTCAGATATTTTGGACATACCTTCTGGGTTTGTGTTGTGGCTGTCCACTCTCCTGTCGGCTCGTCCTCTGCAGAGGCTCTCGTTGCCTTCCATTCAGTGGGTTTTCTGTCTGGGCCAAATATTGTGAGGTTAACTTCGTGGGTCTGGTGTGCCTGTGAAATGTGACTTTCTACCCACTCCAAAAAACTTAAGACCTGCTGAATTCTGTGGCCAGGTGAGAGGATGTGGGCAGGGCTTTCTTTTAATCCCCTGCAGGATTTTCTGTCCTCCTGGGACTAAGCAACATTGCCTGAAAAATGCAGTCCCAACAGTGTTCCTGGTTTGGGAATCTGTGATTGCAGATTGTGCAGCTAATGTCCTCACCGTCCTGCCTGGGGCCACTTCTCAGTCTTGATGCTGGCGGTGGTGGAGCCCAAGTATCTTTGACGCCCATCGAGGCATCTCCACCAACACTGTCCATCACCATTGCACACAAAGAATAATAATATTACCACGGTGTCATCTGGTATTGTCTCTGATCATGGTTTCCAGGGTGTCTGCACCTGGTTACTTGATGGTGTCCTCTCCAGGAGATACACAGTGTTTTCTAGAGTCAATGTCTGCAGAGCAGGCTGATCCGGAATCCCTGACCCTCAAGATCCTTCAGTTGCAAGAACTTGTGTCATTCAGACACTCTCCCTTTCTCCACCAACCGCTATGTGTCAACATTCAAATTGTGGGTTCTAAGTGTGCTCCTCTCCACTGGGCCTTTGTTTTTGGCCATGGCTCCCTGCCCTCTGAAGCCCCAACCGTCCTATTCTCCCAAAAGCCCTATTCTCCCATGGTCTCTGTGACTTCTTCTCACTTTCACTGTGGAGTGTGTTCTAAGCTTGAGGTCAATTTAACCATGCTTCCATTGATGTGGTCACCTCTTGTTGTGCTGATGGCTAAGACAAGCCTCAGCTCACAGACAGCTCTATGGTCTCCCTGTCTTCCAGATGCACTGCGGACTTTTATGGAGTCATAAGCAAGAAGACATTCTTCCTCCTTGTGACATGCGGCAGCAAAGGAGAGAGCATTGGGCTGTGTCATATCTGTCAGTCACAGAAAGACAACTATCATACAGTATCACTCACTCATGGAAGTAAAAAAAACATGGGAAAAAGAAAGAAATAGGGAAAGGCAATGAGACTCGAACGAGGCACACAAAATTTGGTGTTTGTTCCAGGCAGGGTAGTCAGAATCTGCGTAATTAAAAGTGGATCAAGTGGGATATTCCATGCAGGAATTGTGGCTGAATGGGGTGTAACGTGAGTTTCCACTGTGTTTGAAGGTGAATTGTGATCTGGAATAGAGCAGCTTCATATCTCTTAAGATATCATTTTTAGCGTTTTCTGAAACATACACACACACACACACACACGCACACACACACACACACACACTTAATAGAGTCCCACAGAAATTAGGGAGCAAGTGGGGAATAGCACTCATGTAAGCAAAATTCAGAGAAAATACCATAAAAAAAAAAAAGCTTAGGGAGGAGTCAAGATGGCGGAGAAGTAGCAGCCTGAGACTACATCAGGTAGCAGGAGATCAGCTCGATAGCTTATCTAAACATTGCAAACACCTACAAATCCAACGGGAGAGCGAAGAGAAGAAGAACAGCAACTCTAGAAACAGAATATCAACCACTTTCTGAAAGGTAGGACTGGCGGAGAAGTGAATCTAAAACGACAGGAAGATAGACCGCGGGGGGAGGGGCCGGCTCCAGCAAGCGGCAGAGCAATAAGCACAAAATCAGGACTTTTAAAAGTCTGTTCCACTGAGGGACATTGCTCCAGAGGCTAAACCAGGGTGAAGCCCACGCGGGGTCCGCGTGGCCCCAGGTCCCGCAGGGTCACAGAAGGATTGGGGCTGTCAGAGTGTCGGAGAGCTCGCAGGTATTAGAACGGAGAAGCCGGCTGCAGAGACAGAGTCGAGGACCTAATCAACACAGACATTTGTAATATGTCAGATCAAGAGTTCCGAATGACGATTCTGAACATCCTACCCGGGCTCGAAAAAGGCATGGAAGATATTAGATAAACCCTCTCTGGAGATATTAAAGCCCTTTCTGGAGAAACTAAAGAACTAAAATCTAACCAAGTTGAAATCAAAAAAGCTATTAATGAGGTTCAATAAAAAATGGAGGCTCTCACTGCTAGGATCAATGAGGCAGAAGAAAGAATTAGTGATATAGGAGACAAAATGACAGAGAATAAGGAAGCCGAGCAAAAGAGGGACAAACAGCTACTGGACGATGAGGGGAGAATTCGAGAGATAAGTGACACCATAAGATGAAACAACATTACAATAATTGGGATTCCAGAAGAAGAAACAGAGAGGGGAGCAGAAGGTCTATTGGAGAGAATCATTGGAGAGAATTTCCCTAATATGACAAAGGGAACAAGCATCAAAATCCAGGAGATGCAGAGAATACCCCTCAAAGTCAACAAGAATAGGTCCACACCCCGTCACTTAATAGTAAAATTTACAAGTCTTAGTGACAAAGAGAAAATCCTGAAAGCAGCATGAGAAAAGAAGTCTGTAACATACAATGGTAAAAATATTAGATTGGCGGCAGACTTATCCACAGAGACCTGGCAGGCCAGAAAGAGCTGCCATGATATATTCAGAGCAATAAACGAGAAAAACATGCAGCCAAGAATACTCTATCCAGCTAGGCTATCATTGAAAATAGAAGGAGAGATCAAAAGCTTCCAGGACAAACAGAAACTGAAAGAATTTGCAAACACCAAACCAGCTCTACAGGAAATATTGAAAGGGGTCCTCTAAGCAAAGAGAGAGCCTAAAAGTAGTAGATCAGAAAGGTACAGAGACAATATACAGTAACAGTCATCTTAAAGGCTAATAATGGCACTAAATTCATATATCTCAATAGTTACCCTGAATGTTAATGGGCTAAATGCCCCAATCAAAAGACACAGGGTATCAGAATGGATAAAAAAACAAAACCCATCAGTATGTTGCCTACAAGAAACTCATTTTAGACGCAAAGACACCTCCAGATTTAAAGTGAGGGGGTGGAAAACAATTTACCATGCTAATGGGCATCAGAAGAAAGCAGGGGTGGCAATCCTTATATCAGATCAATTAAATTTCAAGCCAAAGACTATAATAAGAGATGAGGAAGGACACTATATCCTACTCAAAGGGTCTGTCCAACAAGAAGATCTAACAATTTTAAATATCTATGCCCCTAACGTGGGAGCAGCCAACTATATCAACCAATTAATACAAAATCAAAGAAAAACATCAATAATAATACAATAATAGTAGGGGACTTTAACACTCCCCTCACTGAAATGGACAGATCATCCAAGCCAAAGATCAACAAGGAAATAAAGGCCTTAAATGACACACTGGACCAGATGGACATCACAGACATATTCAGAACATTTCATCCCAAAGCAACAGAATACACATTCTTCTCTAGTGCACATGGAACCTTCTCCAGAATAGATCACATCCTGGGTCACAAATCAGATCTCAACTGGTATCAAAAAATTAGGATTATTCCCTGCATATTTTCAAACCACAGTGCTCTGAAGCTAGAACTCAATCACAAAAGGAAAGCTGGAAAGACCCAAATACATGGAGACTAAACAGCATCCTTCTAAAAATGAATGGGTTAACCAGGAAATTAAAGAAGAATTGAAAAAATTCATGGAAACAAATGATAATGAAAACACAGTGGTTCAAAATCTGTGGGACACAGCAAAGGCAGTCCTGAGAGGAAATATTTAGCGGTACAAGCCTTTCTCAAGAAACAAGAAAGGTCTCAAGTACACAACCTAACCCTACACGTAAAGGAGCTGGAGAAAGAACAAGAAAGAAACCCTAAACCCAGCAGGAGAAGAGAAATCATAAAGATCAGAGCAGAAATCAATGAAATAGAAACCAAAAAAAAAAAAAAAAAAAAAACAATAGAAACAATCAATGAAACTAGGAGCTGGTTCTTTGAAAGAATCAATAAGATTGATAAACCCCTGGCCAGACTCATCCAAAAGAAAAGAGAAAGGACCCAAATCAATAAAATCATGAATGAAAGAGGAGAGATCACAACTCACACCAAAGAAATACAGACAATTATAAGAACATACTATGAGTAACTCTATGCCAACAAATTGGACAATCTGGAAGAAATGGATGCATTCCTAGAGACATATAAACTACCACAACTGAACCAGGAAGAAATAGAAAACATGAACAGGCCCATAACCAGTAAGGAGATTGAAACATTCATCAAAAATCTCCAAACAAACAAAAGCCCAGGCCAGACGGCTTCCCAGGGGAATTCTACCAAACATTTAAAGAAGAACTAATTCCTATTCTCCTGAAACTGTTCCAAAAAATAGAAGTGGAAGGAAAACTTCCAAACTCATTTTATGAGGCCAGCATCACCTTGATCCCAAATCCAGACAAGGATCCCACCAAAAAAGAGAACTACAGACCAATATCCTTGATGAACACAGACGCAAAAATTCTCGCCAAAATACTAGCCAATAGGATTCAACATTAAAAGGATTATTCACCACGATCAAGTGGGATTTATTCCAGGGCTGCAGGGTTGGTTCAACATCCGCAAATCAATCAATGTGATAGAACACATTAATAAAAGAAAGAACAAGAACCATATGATACTCTCAATAGATGCTGAAAACGCATTTGACAAAGTACAGCATCCCTTCCTGATCAAAACTCTTCAAAGTGTGGGGATAGAGGGCACATACCTCAATATTATCAAAGCCATCTATGAAAAACCCACCACAAATATCATTCTCAATGGAGAAAAACTGAAAGCTTTTCCGTTAAGGTCAGGAACACGGCAGGGATGTCCATTATCACCACTGCTATTCAACATATTACTAGAAATCCTAGCCTCAGCAATCAGACAACAAAAAGAAATTAAAGGCATCCAAATTGGCAAAGAAGAAGTCAAACTATCACTCTTCGCAAATGATATGATACTATATGTGGAAAACCCAAAAGACTCCACTCTAAAACTGCTAGAACTTATACAGGAATTCAGTAAAGTGTCAGGATATAAAATGAATGCACAGAAATCAGTTGCATTTCTGTACACCAACAACAAGACTGAAGAAAGAGAAATTAAGGAGTCAATCCCATTTACAATTGGACCCAAAACTATAAGATACCTAGGAATAAACCTAACCAAAGAGACTAAGAATCTATACACAGAAAGTTATAAAGTACTCATGAAAGAAATTGAGGAAGACACAAAAAAATGGAAAAATGTTCCATGCTCCTGGAATGGAAGAATAAATATTGTGAAAATGTCTATGCTACCTAAAGCAATCTACACATTTAATGCAATCCCTATCAAAATACCATCCATTTTTTTTCAAAGAAATGGAACAAATAATCCTAAAATTTATATGGAACCAGAAAAGACCTCGAATAGGCAAAGGAATATTGAAAAAGAAAGCCAAAGTTGGTGGCATCACAATTCCGGACTTCAAGCTCTATTACAAAGCCGTCATCATCAAGACAACATGGTACTGGCACAAGAACAGACACATAGATCAGTGGAACAGAATAGAGAGCCCAGAAATCGACCCTCAACTCTATGGTCAACTCATCTTCGACAAAGCAGGAAAGAATGTCCAATGGAAAAAAGACAGCCTCTTCAATAAATGGTGCTGGGAAAATTGGACAGCCACGTGCAGAAAAATGAAATTGGACCACTTCCTTACACCACACACGAAAATAGACTCCAAATGGATGAAGGACCTCAATGTGAGAAAGGAATCCATCAAAATCCTTGAGGAGAATGCAGGCAGCAACCTCTTCGACCTCAGCCGTAGCAACATCTTCCTAGGAACAACGGCAAAGGCAAGGGAAGCAAGGGCAAAAATGAACTATTGGGATTTCATCAAGATCAAAAGCTTTTGCGCAGCAAAGGAAACAGTTAACAAAACCAAAAGACAAGTGACAGAATGGGAGAAGATATTTGCAAACGACATATCAGATAAAGGGCTAGTATCCAAAATCTTTAAGGAACTTAGCAAACTCAACACCCAAACAACAAACAATCCAATCAAGAAATGGGCAGAGGACATGAACAGACATTTCTGCAAAGAAGACATCCAGATGGCCAACAGACACATGAAAAAGTCCTCCACGTCACTCGGCATCAGGGAAATACAAATCAAAACCACAATGAGATATCACCTCACACCCGTCAGAATGGCTAAAATTAACAAGTCAGGAAATGAGAGATGCTGGCGAGGATGTGGAGAAAGGGGAACCCTCCTCCACTGTTGGTGGGAACGCAAGCTGGTGCAACCACTCTGGAAAACAGCATGTAGTTTCCTCAAAATGTTGAAAATAGAACTACCCTATGACTCACCAATTGCACTACTGGGTATTTACCCTAAAGATAGAAACATAGTGATCCGAAGGGACACGTGTACCCGAATGTTTATAGCAGCAATGTCTACAATAGCCAAACTATGGAAAGAACCTAGATGTCCATCAACAGATGAATGGATAAAGAAGATGTGATATATATACACAATGGAATACTATGCAGCCATCAAAAGAAATGAAATCATGCCATTTGCGATGACATGGATGGAACTAGAGCGTATCATGCTTAGTGAAATAAGTCAATCGGAGAAAGCCAACTATCATATGATCTCCCTGATATGAGGACATGGAGAAGCAGCATGGGGGGGTAGGGGGATAGGAGAAGAATAAATGAAACAAGATGGGATTGGGAGGGAGACAAACCATAAATGACTCTTAACCTCACAAAACAAACTGGGGGTTGCTGGGGGGAGGTAGTATTGGGAGAGGGGGAGTGGGTTATGGACATTGGGGAGGGTAAGTGCTATTGTGAGTGCTGTGAAGTGTGTAAACCTGGCGATTCACAGACCTGTACCCCTTGGGATAAAAACACATTTTATGTTTATTAAAAAAAAAAATTTGGAAGGGGAGGCGAACCATAAGAGACTATGGACTCTAAAAAACTACCTGAGGGTTTTGAAGGGTCAGGGGTGGGAGGTTGGGGGAACAGGTGGTTTGTAATGGGGAGGGCACGTTTTGCATGGAGCACTGGGTGTTGTGGAAAAAGAATGAATACTGTTACGCTGAAAAAATAAATAAAATGGAAGAAAAAAAAAAAGCTTAGAGAATCAAAGTATCCACACGTCCAAACAGTATAAGTTACCTTCTTACCTATCAAGAATTAATGAATTAATTAAACAACCTTACCGAAAAGACCCCTCCATACAAGTATGCCAGCAAATCCAATACCTTAGAGAAAAGGATAAATTGCAAGACACCTACGCTTTACCATGACAATATCATGAGTCATCCATCTGACATCCCAGGCAATGACTTTTTAAGCAGCTTTGGGGGCTTTTAACGCTGTCCTCAAACATCTCCCAACACACAGAAATCCAGGTTCAAATCAATTCCCTGGTCCACAATTCGAGACATTTAATGGTAAGTCGGCTTTTCTCATCTATTCCCAAAATGTAGGAAAAGGGAAGACTCAAATTTACAATGTCCAAAGACCCAATTCACATTAGGACCTTTTAGGAAACAAATGGCATACAATTTTAATTAGTAAGATAATAAAATTAGAATTCATTACTCTTCTCTTTCTTTCTTCATATCCATGTGAAACGGCCTGTTTTGCTTTCTATTCACTATTTTTTCTTAATTTCGGAAGCCAGGCTTTCATCCATTCTATGTTTTTTGTCATAGTGTTCCCTGATTCTTTAATGGCATATACCACCAATTTCATCCTCATATATATCCACACCACCTCCATACCCAATAACCAGTTCTCTCTTTATGGCATGTCTTATCCTTCTGTAACAATGCTTGTTCCCCAAAGTCCTGAGTCTCTCCTGGTGCGTTTCCCTGTGTGACTTCTCTTTCCGTTTTCCCTTACTATTACTCATGTCCATGGAATTCTTCCTGGGCTGCATATGAGTGAACCCATAGGATATTTCCCTTGGTCTGCTTGCATTTTCATTTGGAAATCATCATCTTTATCATCATATTCATAATAATCTTTATTCACGAGCCCTTAATAGGGTATCTTTGCTCCTTCCACAGTGATGCTACAGTGGGCATGGCAGGCCATCGATGTTGGCCTTTCATTTTCATCTGAATAAAGAGAGTTGCTCAACATGCCTCTCCCCATGTCTATGGCATTTAGCATTAACTACTGATGACAAGGAGTGCAAACCAGGGCTGTTTCTTTCTTGGTAGCGATCATGCAGTATTTCACTCTCCATGAAGCCCTTGCAACAGAGATTAAGGTAATGTCGGGTAGACAGAGCCTTCATCCCTTAGGACCGGTGATTCATGACACGAGCAGATAAGGACACGCATCCCTGCCCTGACAATTTGCCTGGAATTGTGACTGTCGTTCCCTTCTTCCTTTCCTCTCCTTCCAAGCTGACCAAGCACCAAAGGCAGACCTTCCACACGAGAGAAAATGGGGAACAGAAGCTAAGAATCGACCCTCTCACCCAAGAGTATCTAACCTCCCAGAGACCTAATGGGAGCCAAGAGGCCTCGCTGTTGATTGAGATTTCTAGAAATTGCAGTCGAAATAGGAACAACTTGCTCTCTCTGGAGAAATGTTGGTCTAAAGAATGGTATACAGAACATCGTTTTCTTTTCTCTTTGTATAGAAAGTGGAAGACGGAAAGAAACAGAAAAGACCCCTGAGCTCATGATCAGGCTAACAGGGCTCTTTCTTGTTCCTTCCCACATCTTTCTAATTAAAGCCATAGGACTCATATGTCCGGAGAATTGGGTTTCTGCGTCAGTGAAGTCAGCTTCTGTGACGTCACAAGCTCTGAGTTACTAGCAACCACTCCTCACCAAACAACGCCTCATCACTTCACCCAGCTGGAGTAGTCCTGGGTCAGCCAGGAGTATCAAAATCACTCGAAACCGCTGGAGCTGCCTGGGTATTTCACCAAGAGAGTTTGTGAAGCGATTTGGGGTCACCATCTCCATGGGCGAATTTGTAATCTTTGGCCGAGACTGTCACCACAACCCTGTGGACTCCTAAGAATGGCAAGAATCCACAATTCCATCTTACCACGTAAGGTCAAGAAAGAGTCAGGAGTACAAGGAGCCTCAAAAGGGGAACTCCACCCTATACATATGTTCTTTGTCCTCACAACCCATCAGGATGCTTCTGACCAGGCAAGCACCCCCCCACACACCCTCTGAGGAAAGCTCAGAGTTAACAACCGCAACCATACCAAAGACATGTCTGGAGTCTTCAAGAGTGAGGACTCGAGTTCTTCTTGCATCTCCAGAAATCGTGCCATAAATGCCTCCCCAGCTGACCAGATATTAAAGGCACACCCTACACCCTAGAAGCTTAGGCCCAGGACGAACTCATCTGTTTGCAGCTCAAAGGAGCAATCACGGAGCATGTTGGAAGAGAACCAATCCCCATGTGAACCCATAGGAAAAGGCTTTCGGTCCAGTTTCATGAATACATCGTGAATCTACAAAATGTATCTGTCTTCCCTGTATTCGAAATGTTCATTCTGTTATCTACCCTGAAGATAACTTCTTTAGGAACAAGAGCTCATGGAGTGCCCAAGCGCTGGCAGCTGAGAGTCTCAGGTGTGTGTGAATGCCTTCTGGGGTTGTGTTGTGGCTGTCCACTCTCCTGTGGGCTCATCCTCTGCAGAGTCTCTCCTTGCCTTCCATTCAGAGTATTGGTGTCTGGGCCTAAAATATTTTGCCTGTGAAACGTGCACTTAAACCCACTCCACAAAAGTTAAAGCCTGCTGAATTCTGTGACCAGGTGAAAGGATGTGGGCAGGGCTTTCTTCTAGTTCTCTGCAGGATTTTCTTTTCCCCTGGGACTAAGCACTGTGGCCTGAAGAAGGCAGTCCCAACAGTTTTCCAGGTTTGGGAATCCGTGATTGCAGGTTATGCAGCTAATGTCCTCATCGTCCTGCTAGTGGACACTTCTCAGTCTTGATGCTGGCGGTGGTAGAGCCCAAGTATCCTTGGCGCCAATCGAGGTATCTCCACCATCACTGCCCATCAAGAACGCACCCAAAGAAATAAGAAACTTACCACGGTGTCAACAGGTATTGTCTCTGATCATGGTTTCCAGGCTGTCTTCACCTGGTTGCTTGCTGTTGTCCTCTCCAGGAGATACACAGTATTCTACAGTTCTGGAGTCTATGTCTGCAAAGCATGCTGATATGGAATCCCCGGGCCTCAAGACGCCAGGGTTGTAAGAACTCGTGTCATTCAGACACTCTCCTTTTCTCCGCCAAAAGCTATGGGTAAACATTCAAATTGTGGGTTCTAATTGTGCTCCTCTCCCATGGGCCTTTGTCTTTGGCCATGGCCATGGCCATGGTTCTTCATGGGCCTGCCCTCTGAAGAACCAAGCGTACAATTCTCCCATAAGCCCTGTCTACACCCTTTTCCCATGGTCTCTGGGACTTCTTCTCTCTTTCGCTGTGGACTGTGATTTCTAGGCTTCAGGTTCATTTATGCCATGTTTACATTGATGTGGTCATCTTCTGATTGCTCTGATGGCTGAAGAAAAGCCTGGAGCTCCCAGACACTTCTACCATCTCCCTGTCCTCCAAATGCACTGCGGACTCTTATGGAGCCATAGGCAAGAAGGCATTCTTGTTCCTTGTGACATGTGGCAGAAAGGGAGAGAGCTTTTGCTGTGTCATATCTGTCAGTTATAGAAAGACAACTCCCATACAATTTCACTCATTCCTGGAAGTAAAAAAACATGTGAAAAAGCAAGAAAAAGGGACAGGCAATGAGACTAGAACCAGGCACACAAAATTTGGTGTTTGTTCCACACAGGCTAGTCAGAATCTGGGTTTCAGAAAGTCGATCAAATAGGACATTCAAAGCAGGAAATGTGGCCGAACGGGATGTAACGTGATTTTCAACTATGTTCAAAGGTGAATTGTGATCTGTAATAGAGCAGCTTCATATCTCTTAAAATATCATTTTTAGCGTTTTGTGAAACACATACACACACACACACACACACACACACACACACACACACACACACAGACTTAAAAGACTACAACAGAAGTTATGGAGCAAGTGAGGAATAGTCCTCATGGAAGCAATATTCAGAGAAAATACCAGAAAAGTCAAAATCTTAGAGAATCAAAGTAACAAACAGTCCGAACTGGATAAGTTAACTCCTTTCCTATCAAGAATTAATTAATTAATTAATTAATTAAACAACCTTACCTAAAAGAGCCCTACACAGAAGTCTGCCAGCAAATCCAATACCGGAGAGAAAAGGATAAATTCCAAGACACATAAGCACTACCATGACAAGATCATGAGTCATACATATCTGACGACTTAGGTGTTGACGAAAGCTTTTAAGCAGTCCTCAAACATCTCCCAACATACAGAAAGCCAGGTTCAAATCAATTCCCTGGTCCACAATTCGAGACAGTTAATGGTAATGTCGGTTTTTCTCATTTTTCCCAAAATGTAGTATGAGGGAAGATTCTAATTTACAATGTCCAAAGGCCCAATTCAGATAAGGACTTTTTTTTTTTTAGATGTTTTTATTTTATTCGTTTGACAGAGAGAGATCACAAGTAGATGGAGAGGCAGGCAAAGATAGAGAGAGAAAGAGAGTGAGAGGGAAGCAGGCTCCCCGCTGAGCAGAAAGCCCAATGCGGTACTCGATTCGAGGACCCTGAGATCATGACCTGAGCCAAAGCAGCGGCTTAACCCACTGAGCCACCCAGGCGCCCAGATAAGGACTTTAACAGGAAACAAATTGCATACAATTTTAATCAGTAAGGTAATCAAACTAGAAATCATTTCACTTCTATTTCTTTCTTCATTTCCACGTCAAACTACCTGTTATGCTTTCCATTCACTATATTTTCTTACAATCGACAAGCCAACTTTTTAACCATCCTACGTTTTTTGATATACTGTTCCCTGATTCTTTAATTGCATATACCACCAACTGCTCTTCCTCATATAATGCCACACCACCTCCATACCTATTGTCCATTTCCCTCTTTATGACATGTTTTATCTTCCTTTAACCCTCAGCTTGGTTTCCAAAGTCCTGAGACTGTCCCGGTGCGTCTCCCTGTCTGAAATCTTCTCCTTCCATTTACCCTTACTACTACTAATGTCCATGGTATTCCTAATGGGTCATATATGAGTGAATCCAAAGGATATTTTCCCTGGTCTGTTAGCATTTTCATTTAGAAATAATCTTCTTTATCATCATCTTCAAAATAATTTTTATCCACTAGCCCTTAAAGGGTATATCGGCTCCTTCCACAGTGATGCTGGAGTGGCCATGGCAAGCCATTGATGTTGGCCGTTCATTTTCATCTGAATAAAGAGAGTTGCTCAACATTGCTCTCCCCATGACTATGGCATGTAGCATTAACTAATGATGACAAGGAGTGCTGACCAGGGATCTTTCTTTATGGGTAGCAATCATGCAGAATTTCACTCCATGAAGCCTTTGCAACGCTGTTTAAGGTAATGTCAGGCTGACAGAGCCTTCATCCCTTGGGACTAGTGTTTCAGGAGAGTAACAGATAATTGCACCGACAGCACAATGCATCACTGCCCTGGCAATTTTCATGGAATCGTGACTTTCCTTCCCTTCTTCATTCCCTCACCCTCCAAGCTTACCAAGCACCAAAAACAGACCTTACACCCGAAAAACCATAGAGAACAGAAGCTAAGAATGGACACTCTCACCTAAGGATATCTAACCTCCCAGAGACCTAATGGTAGCAAGAGGCCTCGCATTTGATTGAGATCTCTAGACATTGCAGTGGAAATAGGAACCCCTTGCTCTCTCTGGAGAAATGTTGGTCTATAAAATGGTATAAAGAGCATCATTTTCTATTCTTTTCTATAGAAAGTGGAAGTGGGAAAGAAACAGAAAAGACCACCCGAGTTCATGATCAGGCTAACAGGGCTCTTTCTTTTTCCTTCCCAGCACTTCCTACTTATAGCCATAGGACTCATATGTCATGAGAATGGGATTGCTGCTTCAGTCAAGTCAGCTTCTGTGACGTCACAAAGCTCTGAGGTCCTAGCAACCACTCCTCACTGAACAACACCTCATCACTTCACCTGGATTGAGTAGTTCTGGCTCAGCCAGGTGTATCAAAATCACTCTAAACCGCTGGATCCACCTGGGTATTTCCCCAAGACAATTTGTGAAGCTATTTGGAGTCACCTTCTCCATAGCCAAATTTGTTGTCGTCGGCCGTGACTGTCACCACTACCCCTCTGGATTCCTGAGAAGGGCATGAATTCACAATTCCATCTTACCGATGTAACGTCAAGTAAGAAGCAGGAGTACAAATGCACTGCGACCTCTTATGGAGCCATAAGCAAGTAGGCATTCTTGCTCCTTGTGACATGTGGCAGAAAGGGAGAGAGCATTGGGCTGTGTCATATCCGTCAGTCACAGAAAGACAACTACCATATGATTTCTCTGACTCATGGGAGTAAAGAAACCTGTGAAAAAGCAAGAAAAAGGGACCGGCACTTAGTCTCTAACCAGGTACACAAATTTTGTTGTTTGTTCCAGGCAGGATAGTCAGACTCTGCTTTTGTAAAGTTGGATCAAATGGGACATTCAATGCAGGAAATGTGGCAGAACAGGATGTAACGTGAGTTTCCACTGTGTTTGAAGGTGAATTGTGATCAGGAATAGAGCAGCTTCATATATCTTGAAATATCATTTTTGCATTTTGTGAAACACACACACACACACACACTTTTTTTTTTATTTGTTTATTTACAGCATAACAGTGTTCATTGTTTTGGCATCACACCCAGTGCTCCATGCAGTAAGGGCCCTCTCTATTACCCACCACCTTGTTCCTCATCCTCCCACCCCCCCCGCCCCTTCAAAACCCTTGGGTTGTTTTTCAGGGTCCATAGTCTCTCATGGTTCTTCTCCCCTTCCAGTTTCCCTCAACTCCCTCTCCTCTCCATCTCCCCATGTCCTCCATGTTATTTGTTATGCTCCACAAATAAGTGAGACCATATGATACTTGACTCTCTCTGCTTGACTTATTTCACTCAGCATAATTCCTTCCAGTCCCATCCATGTTGCTACAAAAGTTGGGTATTCATCCTTTCTGATGGAGTCATAATACTCCATTGTGTATATGTACCACATCTTCCCTATCCATTCATCCGTTGAAGGGCATCTTGGTTCTTTCCACAGTTTGGCGACCATAGCCATTGCTGCAATAAACATTGAGGAAGAGTTGGCCCTTCTTTTCACTACATCTGTATCTTTGGGGTAAATACCCAGCAGTGCAGTTGCAGGGTCATAGGGAAGCGCTATTCTAAATTTCTTCAGGAGTCTCCACACTGTTCTCCAAAATGACTGCACTAACTTGCATTCCCACCAACAGTGTAAGAGGGTTCCCCTTTCTCCACATCCTCTCCAACACACGATGTTTCCTGTCTTGCTAATTTTGGCCATTCTAACTGGTGTCAGGTGGTATCTCAATGTGGTTTTAACTTGAATCTCCCTGATGGCTAGTGATTATGAACATTTTTCATGTGTCTGATAGCCATTTGTATGTCTTCGTTGGAGAAGTGTCTGTTCATATCTTCTGCCCATTTTTCGATATGATTATCTGTTTTGTGTGTGTTGAGTTTGAGAAGTTCTTTATAGATCCTGGATATCAACCTTTTGTCTGTACTGTCATTTGCAAATATCTTCTCCCATTCTGTGGGCTGCCTTTTTGTATGGTTGACTGTTTCCTTTGCTGTGCTTAAGCTTTTGATCTTGATGAAGTCCCAAAAGTTCATTTTCGCTTTTGTTTCCTTGGCCTTTGGAGACATATCTTGAAAGAAATTGCTGTGGCTGATATCGAAGAGGTTATTGCCTATGTTCTCCTCTAGGATTCTGATGGATTCCTGTCGCACGTTGAGGTATTTTATCCATTTCGAGTTTATCTTTGTGTACGGTCAAGAGAATGGTCAAGTTTCATTCTTCTACATATCGCTGTCCAGTTTTCCCAGCACCATTTATTGAAGAGACTGTCTTTTTTTGCATTGAATATTCTTTCCTGTTTTGTCAAAGATTATTTCACCATAGAATTGAGGGTCCATATCTGGGCTCTCCACTCTGTTCCACTGGTCTATGTGTCTGTTTTTATGCCAGTACCACGCTGTCTTGGTGATCACAGCTTTGTAGTAAAGCTTGAAATCGGGTAACGTGATGCCGCCAGTTTTGTTTTTGTTTTTCAACATTTCCTTAGCAATTCGGGGTCTCTTCTGATTCCATACAAATTTTAGGATTATTTACTCCAGCTCTTTGAAAAATACCAGTGCAATTTTGATCGGAATGGCATTAAAAGTGTAGATTGCTCCAGGCAGTATAGACATTTTAACAATGTTTATTCTTCCAATCCAAGAGCATGGAACAGTCTTCCATCTTTTTGTGTCTTCTTCAATTTTTTTCATGAGTGTTCTGTAGTTCCTCGAGTACAGGTCCTTTACCACTTTGGTTAGGTTTATTCCAGAATAGACCACATACTGGGTGACAAAGAAGGACTCAACCGATACCAAAAGACTGACATTAATCCCTCCATATTCTCAATTACAGTGCTTTGAAACTGGAACTCAATCACAAGGAAAATTCAGAAGGAACTCAAACACCTGGTAGCTAAAGACCACCTTGCTTAAGAATGCTTGGATCAACCAGCAGATCAAAGATGAACTTAAACAATTCATGGAAACCAATGAGAATGAAGACACTTTGGTCCAATACCTATGGGATACAGCAAAGGCAGTTCTAAGGGGGAAATACATAGCCATCCAAGCCTCCCTCAAAAACATTGAAAAATCCAGAATACACCAGCTGTCTCTACACCTTAAAGAACTGGAGAATCAACAACAAATCAAACCAACTCTGCATGCAAGAAGGGAAATAATCAAGATTAGTGCAGAGATCAATGAGGTAGAAATCAGAGATACAGTAGAACGTATCAATGAAAATAGAATCTGCTTTTTTGAAAGAATCAATAAGATCGATAAACCATTGGCCACCCTAATCCAAAAGAAAAGAGAAACAACCCAAATTAATAAAATTATGAATGAAAAGGGAGCGATCACAACTAACACCAAGGAAATAGAAACAATCATCAGAAATTATTGCCAACAGTTATATGCCAATAAGCTAAGCAACCTAGATGAAATGGTTGCATTCCTGGAAAACTACAAACTCCCAAAACTGAACCAGGAAGAAATTGACAACCTGAATAGACCGATATCTAGTAACGAGATTGAAGCAGTGATCAAAAACCTCCCAAAAAACAAGAGCCCAAGACCTGACGGATTCCCTGGGGAATTCTACGAAACTTTCAAAAAAGAAATAACACCAATTCTCCTGAAGCTGTTCCAAAAAATTGAAGCAGAAGGAAAACTTCCAGACTCTTTTTATGAAGCCAGCATTACCCTGATCCCCAAACCAGGCAAAGACCCTACCAAAACGGAGAATTTCAGACCAATATCACTGATGAATATGGATGCTAAGATTCTCAACAAGATCCTAGCAAACAAAATCCAAAAGTACATTAAAAAGATTATCCACCATGAGCAGGTGGGATTCATCCCTGGGTTACAAGTTTGGTTTAACATTTGCAAATCAATCGATGTGATAGAACAAATCAATAAGAGAAGAGAGAAGAACCATATGGTGCTCTCAATTGATGCAGAAAAAGCATTTGTCAAAATCCAGCATCCGTTCTTGATGAAAAACTTCAAAGTATAGGGATAGAGGGAACATTCCTGAACTTCATAAAATCTACCGATGAAAGAACCACAGCAAATACAATCCTCAATGGGAAAAAGCTTGCAGCCTTCCCGTTGAGATCAGGAACACGACAAGGATGCCCACTCTCACCACTCTTGTTCAATATAGTATTCGAAGTTCTAGCAATGGCAATCAGGCAACAAAGAGAAATAAAATGTATCCAAATTGGCAAGGAAGAAGTCAAACACTCTCTCTTCACAGATGACACGATTCTTTATATGGAAAACCACAAAGACTCCACCCCCAAAATACTAGAACTCATACAGCAATTCAGTAACGTGGCAGGAAACAAAGTCGATGTACAGAAATCAGTGGCTTTCTTATACACTAACAATGAAAATACAGAAAGGGAAATTAGAGAATCACTTCCATTTACTATAGCACAAAGAACCATAAGATACCTGGTAATAAACACACACACACTCTTAAAAGAGTCCCATAGAAGTTAGGGAGCAAATGAGGAATAGCACTCATGGAAGCAAAATTCAGAGAAAATACCATAAAAAAAAAAAGGAAAAAGAAAAAAAGCTTAGAGAATCAAAGTAACAAAACGTCCAAACTGGATAAGTTAACTCCTTACCTATCAAGAATTAATTAACTAATTAAGTAATTAAGTAGTTAATTAATATATTAATCAACTTTACCTAAGAGACCCTTACACAGAAGTCTGCCAGCAAATCCAACACCGGAGAAAAAAGGATAAATTCCAAGACACATACACACTACCATGACAAGATCATAAGTCATACATATCTGATGTCTCAGGTAATGACTTTTGAAGCAGGTTTTGAGGCTTTTGAAGCAGTCCTCAAACATCTCCCAACACACAGAAATCCAGGTTCAAATCAATTTCCTGCTCCACAATTCGAGATATTTAATGCTAAGTCAGATTTTTCTCATCTATTCCCAAAATGTAGGAAGAGGGAATATTCTAATTAACAATGTCCAAAGACCAAATTCACATAAGGACCTTATAGGAAATCAATTGCATACCATTTTAATCAGTAAGATAATAAAACTACAATTCATTTCTCTTCTCTTTCTTTCTTCATCTCCATGTGAAATGACCTGTTCTGTTTTATATTCACTATGTTTTCTTATATTTGGCTAGCCAGGCTTTCATCCATCCTATGTTTTTTGGCATAGTGTTCCCAGATTCTTTAATTGCATATACCACCAAGTGTTCATCCTCATATAATGCCACAACACCTCCATACCCATTATCCAGTTCCCTCTTTATGGGAGGTCTTATCCTCCTGTAACCTTCAGCTGGGTCCCCAAAGTCCTGAGTCTCTCCTTGTGCGTCTCCCTGTCTGACTTCTTCTCCTTCCATTTTCCCTTACTATTACTCATGTCCATGGTATTCCTCATGGGCCACTTATGAGTGAAGCCATAGGATATTTCCCTTGGTCAGCTTGCATTTTCATTTGGAAATCATCTTCTATATCATCAACTTCATAATCATCTTTATCCACTAGCCCTTAAAAGGGTATCTCGGCAACTTCCACAGTGATGTTAGATTGTGCATGGAAGGCCATC
Source organism: Meles meles (assembly GCF_922984935.1). Classification (NCBI taxonomy): domain Eukaryota; kingdom Metazoa; phylum Chordata; class Mammalia; order Carnivora; family Mustelidae; genus Meles; species Meles meles. Next base: position 32,305,002 of record NC_060088.1, on the reverse strand, counting down.
GATGTTGGCCATTCATTTTCATCTGAATAAAGAGCGTTGCTCAACATGGCTCTCCCCATGACTATGACATGTAGCATTTACTAATGATGACAAGGAGTGGTGCCCAGGGCTCTTTCTTTAGGGGTACCGATCATACAGAGTTTCACTCTCCATGAAGCCTTTGCAACTGTGTTTAAGGTAATGTCAGGTAGACAGAGCCTTCATCCCTTAGGACTGGTGTTTCAGGACACTAGCAGAAAAGGACACGGACAGCACAATGCGTCCCTGCCCTGGCAATTTTCCTGGCTTAGTGACTTTCCTTCCCTTCTTCAATCCCTCACCTTCCAAGCTGAGAAAGCACCAAAGGCAGACCTTACACCCGAGAAACCATAGGGAACAAAACCTAAGAATAGACACTCTCACCCAAGGATAGCCAATCTCCCAGAAATCTAAATGTAGTGAAGAGGCCTTGCTATTGATTGAGATCTGTAGAAATTGCAGTGGAAATAGGAATACATTGCTCTCTCTGGAGAAATGTTGGTATAAACAATGGTATATTTTCTTTTCTCTTTGTATAGAAAATGGGATTGGAAAGAAACAGAAAAGAACAGCTGAGTTTATGATCATGCTAGCAGTGCTCTTTCTTGTTCCTTCCCAAATCTTTCTACTTAAAGCCATAGGACTCATATGTCATGAGAATTGGATTGCTGCTTCAGTTAAGGCAGCTTTTGTGACATCACAAAGCTCTGAGGTCCTAGCAGCCACTCCTCACCAAACCACGCCTCATAACTTCACCTGGCTGGAGTAGTCCTTTGTCAGCCAGGAGTATCAAAATCGCTCCAATCCGCTGGAGCCGTCTGGGTATTTCCCCAAGACAGTTTGTGAAGCGATTTGGGGTCAACTTCGGCATGGCCAATTTTGTAGTCTTTGGCCGTGACTGTCACCACCACCCCTCTGGACTCCTGAGAAGGGCAAGAATCCTCAATTCCATCTTATCGACATAAGGTCAAGAAAGAGTCAGGAGTACAACAGCCTTACATGGGGAACTCCACGTAATACACATGTTCATGACCTCACACCCAATACGGAGGCTTCAGACCAGGAAAAGCGCCCCCCCCGCCCTCTGAGAAATCTCCGAGCTAACACCCACAACCATACCAATTATATGTGTGGAGGCTTCAGCAGTGAAGACACAAGTTCTTCTTGCATCTCCAGATATGGTGCCATAAATACCTCCCAAATTTCCCCGCAGGCCAAATATTAAACTCAGACCCTACACTGTAAAAGCTTAGGCCCAGGACCTACTCATCTGTTTGGAGCTCACAGGAGCAAGCATTGAGCATGTTGCAAGAGAAGCAATCCCCATATGAAGCAATTGGAAAAGTCGTTCATGCCAGTTTCCAGAATAGAACGTGAATGTACAAAAGGTCTCTGTCTTCTCTGTATTCAAAACGCACCTTCTGTTATGTACCCTGAAGTTAATTTATTTAGGAAGAAAAGCTCATGTGATGCCCATGGGCTGGCACTTGAGAAAGTCTCAGGTGTTTGTGACATGCCCTCTGGTGTTGTGTTGTGGCTGTCCACTCTCCTGTGGGCTCGTCCTCTGAAGAGGCTCTCCTTGCCTTCCATTCAGAGTGTTTGGTGTCTGGGCCAAATTTGGTTTGCCTGTGAAATGTAACTTTCAATCCACTCCACAAAACATAGGGCCTGCTGAATTCTGTGGCCAGGTGAGAGGATGTGGGCAGGGCTTTCTTCTAGTCCCCTGCAGGATTTTCTGTTCTCCTGGGACTAAGCAACCTGGCCTGAAGAAGGCAGTCCCAACAGTGTTCCAGGTTTGGCAAATCGTGATTGCACGTTGGGCAGCTAATGTCCTCAACTTCCTGAATGTGACCACTTCTCAGTCTTGATGTTGGGGGTCGTAGAGCCCGAGTATCTTTGGTGCCCATCGAGGCATCACCACCAACACTGCCCATCACAAATGCACCCACAGAAATAATAAACTTACCACGGTGCCAACAGGTATAGTCTCTGATCATGTTTTCCAGGCTATCTGCACCTGGTTGCTTGATGGTGTCCTCTCCAGTGTTTTCTGGCCTATATGATTGCAAAGCATGCTGATCTGGTATCTGCGGGCCTCAAGACCCTTCGGTTTCAAGAAATCATGTCCTTCAGACACTCTCCATTTCTACGCCAACATCTATGGATCAACATTCAAATTGTGGGTTTTAAGGGTGCTTCCTTCCTCTGGGCCTTTGTCATTGGCCATAGCTCCCTGACCTCTGAAGCACCAACCGTCCAACTCTCCCATAAGCCCTGTCTACACCCTTATCCCCATGCCTTTCTGACTTCTTCTCTGATTTCTAGGCTTCAGTTCCATTTATGCCATGTTTACATTGATGTGGTCATTTCTGTTTGTGCTGATGGCTGAAGACATGCCTGGAGCTCCCAGACACTTCTACCATCTCCCTGTCTTCCAAATGCACTGTGGACTCTTATGGAGCCATAGGCAAGAAGGCATTATTGCTCCTTGTGACATAATGCAGAAAGGGAGAGAGCATTGGGCTGTGTCATAACTGTCAGTCACAGAAAGACAACTACTATACGATTTCACTCACTCATGGAAGTAAAGAAACGTATGAAAAAGCAAGAAAAAGGGACAGGCAATTAGACTCCAACCAGACACACAAAATTTGGTGTTTGTCCCAGGTAGGCTAGTCAGAATGTGCCTTTCTAAAAGTGGATCAAAACGGACAATCAATGCAGGAAATGTGGCCATCCGGGATGTAATGAGAGTTTCCACTGTGTTTGAAGGTGAATTGTGATCTGGAATAGAGCAGATTCAAATCTCTTAAAATATCATTATTTGTGTTTTGTGAAACACACACAGACACACACACACACAGACACACACACACACACATTTAAAAGAGTCTCACAGAAGTTAGGGAGCAAGTGAGGAATAGCACTCATGGAACCAAAATTCAGAGAAAATACATTAAAAAACAAATCTTAGAGAATCAAAGTAACAAACAGTCCAAACTGGATAAGTTAACTCCTTAACTATCAAGAATTGATTAATTAAATAATTAATTAACAACCTTACCTAAAAAAAGCCTCCACACAAGGTAGCCAGGAAATGAAGTACTGGATAGAAAAGGATAAATTCCAAAACACATACGCAGTACCATGACAACATCATGAGTCTTACATATCTGACCTCTCAGGTAATGACTTTTGAAGAAGATTTGATGCTTTTGAAGCAGTCCTCAAACATCTCACAACTCACAGAAAGCCAGGTTCAAATCAATTTCTTGGTCCAGAGTTTGAGACATTTAAGTGTAATGTCGGCTATTCTCATCTTTTCCAAAATTCAAGAAGAGGGAAGACTCTAATTTACAATGTCCAAAGACGCAATTCACATAAGGACCTTATAGGAAACGAATTGCATACAATTTTAATCATTACGATAATAAAACTAGAATTCATTTCTCTTCTCTTTCTTTTTCATCTCCATGTGAAACGACTTGTTTTGCTTTCTATTCAGTGTCAGGTAGACAGAGCCTTCAACATTTAGGACTGGTGTTTCAGGACACTAGCAGATAAGGACACGGACAGCACAATGCATCCATGCCCTGGCAATTTTCCAGTAATTGTGACTATCCTTCCCTTCTTCCTTCCCTCGCCTTCCAAGCTGACCAAGCATCAAAGGCAGACCTTACACCCGGGAAACCAAAGGGAACAGAAGCTAAGAATGGACTCTCTCACCCAAGGATATCCAACCTCCCAGAGACCTAATGGGAGCCAAGAGGCCTCGCTGTTGATTGAGATCTCTAGAAATTTCAGTGGAAATAGGAACCCCTTGCTCTCTCTGGAGAAATGTTGGTCTATAAAATGGTATACAGAGCATCATTTTCTATTCTCTTTGTATAGAAAGTGGAAGTGGGAAAGAAACAGAAAAGACCACCTGAGTTCATGATCAGGCTAACAGGGCTCTTTCCTTTTCCTTCGCAGGTATTTCTGCTTAAAGCCATAGGACTCTTATATCATGAGATTTGGATTGCTGCTTCAGTGAAGTCAGCATCTGTGACGTCACAAATCTCTGAATCCTAGCAACAACTCCTCCTCAAACCAAACGTCATCACTTCACCTGTCTGGAGTAGTTCTGGGTCAGCCAGGAGTATCAAATCACTCCAAACCGCTGGAGCTGCCTGGGGATTTCCCCAAGTGAGTTTGTGAAGTGATTAAGGGTCACCTTCCCCATTGCCGAATTTGTAGTCTTTGGCCGTGACTGTCACCACCACCCCTCTGGATTCCTGTGAAGGGCAAGAATCCACAATTTCATCTTACCGACATAAGGTCAAGACAGAGTCAGGAGTACAAGAGCCTCACACGGGGAACTCCACTCCATACACATGTTCATGGTCCTCACACCCTATAAGGATGCTACAACCAGGAAAAGTGCACCCCGCCCTCCGAGGAAAGCTCAGAGTTAACACCTGCAACCATACCAAAGATATGTCTGGAGTCTTCAACAGTGAGGACACGAGTTCTTCTTGCATCTCCAGACATCGTGCCAGAAATGCCTCTCAATATTCCCAGCCGAACAAACATTAAAGGCAAACTCCACACCCTAGAAGCTTAGTCCCAGGACGGACTCATCTGGAGATCACAGGAGCAAGCACGGAGCATGTTGTTAGAGAACCAATCCCCATGGGAAGCCATTAGAAAAGGCTTTCGGGCCAGTTTTAGGAATAAAACGTGAATCTACAAAATGTCTCTGTCTTTTCTGTATTCGAAACACGCATTCTGTTATCTACACTGAAGATAATTTCTTTATGAAGAAGAGCTCATGGAGTGCCCAAGGGCTGACACTTGAGAGTGTCTAAGGTGTGTTTGACCTGCCCACTGGGGTTATGTGGTGGCTGTCCACTCTCCTGTGGTCTCGTCCTCTGCAGCGGCTCTCCTTGCATTCTATTCAGAGTGTTCGCTTTGTGGGAAAAATTAGGTGAGGTGTAGCTTCGTGGGTCTGTTGTGCCTGTGAAACGTGACTTTCAACCCACTCCTCAAAATTTAAGGCCTGCTAAATTCTGTTGCCAGTTGAGAGGATGTGGGGAGGGCTTTCTTTTAGTCCCCTGCAGGATTTTCTCTTCTCCTGGAATTAAGCAACGTGGCCTGAAGTAGGCAGTCCCAACAGTGTTCCAGGTTTGGGAATCCGTGATTGCATGTTGGGCTGCTAATGTCCTCACCATCCTGAATGTGGACACTTCTCAGTCTTGATGTTGGCGGTCATAGAGCCCAAGTATCTTTGGCGCCCATCGAGGCATCTCCGACAACACTGCCCATCACCAATGCACAGAAAGAAATAATAAACTTACGCTGGTGTCAACAGGTATTGTCTCTAATCATGGTTTCCAGGCTGTCTGCACATGGTTGTTTGATGGTGTCCTCTCCAGGAGATACACAGTGTTTTCTAGAGTCTATGGCTGCAAATCATGATGATCTGGAATCCCCAGTACTCAAGTCCCTTCGGTTGCAAGAACTCGTGTCCTTCAGAGACTCTCATTTTCTCCCCCAACTGCAATGGGTCAACATTCAAATTGTGGGTTCTAAGTGTGCTTCTCTCCCCTGGGCCTTTGCTTTGGCCATGGTTCCCTGCCACCTGGAGCACCAACAGTCCAATTCTCCCATAAGCCCTGTCTACACCCAACTCCCATGGTCTCTGTGACTTCTTCTCTCTTTTGCTCTGGAGTGTGATTTCTAGTCTTCAGGTCCATTTATGTCATGTTTCCATTGATGTGGTCATCTTCTGGTTGTGCTGATGGCTGAAGACGGCCCTGGAAATCCCAGACACTTCTACCATCACCCACAGTCCAAATGCTCTGCAGACTCTTATGGAGCCATAAGCAAGAAGGCATTCTTTCTCCTTGTGACATGTGGCAGAAATGGAGAGAGCCTTGTGCTGTGTCATATCTGTCAGTCAGAGAAGACAAATACTATACGGTTTCACTCACTCATGGAAGTAAACAAACATGTGAAAAAGCAAGAAAAATGGACAGGCAATTTGACTCCAACAAGGCACACAAAATTTGGAGTTTTTTCCAGGCAGGCTAGTCAGAATCTGCATTTCTAAAATTGGATCAAATGGGACGTCCAATGCAGGAAATGTGGCCGAATGGAATGTAACGTGAGTTTCCACTGTGCTTGAAGGTTAATTGTGATCTGAAATGAGCAGCTTCATATCTCTTAAGATATCATTTTTAGCGTTTTGTGAAACACACACACACACACACACACACAAACACACACACACACACACACACACACACACACATAAAAGAGTCCCACAGAAGTAAAGGAGCAAATGAGGAACAGCACTCATGGAAGCAAAATTCAGATAAAATACCATAAAACACAAAAGCTTAGAGAATCAAAGTAAGAAACTGTCCAAAATGGATTAGTTAACTCCTTATCTATCAAGAATTAATAAATCATTAATTAAACAACTTTACCTAAAAGACCATTCCACTGATGTCTGCCAGCAAATGCAAAACCAGTGAGAAAATGCAAATTTCCAAGACACATACACACTACCATGACATGATAATGAGTCATACATATCCGACGTCTCAGGTAATGCCTTTTGAAGCAGCTTTTGAGGCTTTTGAAGTAGTCCTCAAACATCTCCCAACACACAGAAAGCCAGGTTCAAATCAATTCCCTGGTCCACAATTTGAGACAATTTGCAATGTCCAAAGACCCAATCACATAAGGACCTAGAGGAAACCAATTATATACAGTTTTATTCAGTAAGATAATAAAACTAGAATTCATTTCTCTTCTCTTTCTTTCTTCATTTCCATGTGAAACAGCCTTGTTTGCTTTCTTTTCACTATTTTTTCTTACATTCAGCAAGCCAGCCTTTCATCCATTCTACGTTTCTTGACATATTGTTCCCTGATTCTTAAATTGCACATACCACCAAGAGCTCATCCTCATATAATGCCATACCACCTCCATACCCATTAACAAGTTCCCTCTTTATGGCATGTCTTATCCTCCTGTAACACTCAGCTTGGTCCCCAAAATTCTGAGTCTCACCTGGTACGTCTCCCTTTCTGACTTCTTCTCCATCCGTTTTCCATTACGACTACTCATGTCCATGGTATTTCTCATGGGCCACCTAGGATTGAAGCCATAGGATATTTCCCTTAGTCTGCCTGCATTTTCATTTGGAAATCATCCTCTTTATAATTATCTTCATAATCACGTTTAACCACTAGCCCTTAATAGGGTATCTCGGCTGACTCCTCAGTGATGCTAGAGTGGGAATGGCAGGCCATTGACGTTGGCCATTCATTTTCATTTAATAAAGAGAGTTGCTCAAGATGGCTCTCCCCGTGACTATGGCATGTAGCATTAACTAATGATGACAAGGAGTGCTGACCAGGGCTCTTTCTTTCAGGGTAGCCATCATGCAGAATTTCACTCTCCATGATGCCTTTGCAACGGTGTTTAAGGTAATGTCAGGTAGTCAGAGCCTTGATCCCTTAGGACTGGTGTTTCAGGACATTAGCAGATAAGAACTGGGACAGCACACACTTTCCCTGTCCTGGCAATTATCCTGGAATTGTTACTTTCCTTCCCTTCCTCCTTCCATCACCTTCCAAGTTGACCAAGCACCAAAGGCAGACCTTACACCCAAGAAACCATAGGGAACAGAAGCTAAGAATGGTCCCCCTCACCCAAGGATATCAAACCTCCCAGAGACTTAATGGTAGCCAAGAGGCCTTGATGTTGATTGAGATATCTAGAAAGTGCAGAAAATAGAAACACCTGATCTCTCTGGAGAAATGTTGGTCTAAAGAATGGTATACAGAACATCGTTTTCTTTTCTCTTTGTATAGAAAGTGGAAGTGGGAAAGAAACAGAAAAGACCACCTGAGTTCATGATCAGGCAAAAGGTCTCTTTCTTGTTCCTTTCCAGGTCTTTCGACTTAAAGCCATCGGACTCATATGTCATGAGAATGAGATTGCTGCTTCAGTGAAGTTAGGTTCTGTGAAGCCACAGAGCTCTGAGGTCCTAGCAGCCACTCCTCACCAAACCATGTTTCATCACTTCACCGTGTTGGAGTAGTTCTGGATCAGCCAGGAGTATCAAAATCACTCCAAACCGCTGAAGAATTCTGGTTATTTCCCCAAGACAGTTTGTGAAGCAATTTGTGGTCATCTTCTCCATGGCCGAATTTGTAGTGTTTGGACGTGACTGTCACCACCACCCAACTCAACTCCAGAGAAGGGCAAGAATCCACAATTCCATCTTACCCACAGAAGGTCAAGAAGGAGTCAGGAGTACAAGCAGCCTCACACGGGGAACTCCACTCCATACACATGTTCATGGTTCTCACACCTTATCAGGGTGCTTCTGTCCAGGAAAAGCGCCCCCAACCCTAAGAGGGAAGCTCAGAGTTAACACCCCCAACCCAACCAAAGACATTTCTCGAGTCTTCAACAGTGAGGACACGAGTTCTTCTTGCATCTCCAGAAATCATGCCATAAATGTCTCCCAAATTTCCCACCTGACCAAATATTAAAGGCAGACCCTACACCCTAGAAGCTTAGGCCCACGACGGACTCATCTGTTTGGAGCACACAGGCACAAGCATGGAGCATGTTGGAAGAGAACCATTCCCCACGCAAAGCCATCCGAACTGGCTTTCAGGCCAGTTTCTGGAATACAACATGAATCTACAAAAGGTCTCTGTCTTCTCTGTATTCGAAACACGCCTTCTGTTATGTACCCTGAAGATAATTTCTTTAGGAAGAAGTGCTCCTGGAGTACCCAAGAGCTATCACTTGAGAGAGACTCAGGTGTGTGTGACATGCCCTCTGGTGTGTTGTGGCTGTCCACTCTCCTGTGGGCTCGTCCTCTGCAGAGGCTCTCCTTGCCTTCCAAACAGAGCGTGTCGTGTTTGGGCCAAATATGTTGGGGTTAACTTTCGTGGGTCTGGTGTGCCTGTGAAACGTGAACTTAAACCCACTCCACAAAACTTAAGGCCTGCTGAACTCTGTGGCCATGTGAGAGGATGTGGGTAGGGCTTTCTTCTAGTGACCTGCATGATTTACTGTTCTCCTGGGATTAAGCAACGTGGCCTGAAGAAGGCAGTCCCAACAGTCTTCCAGGTTGGGATTCCATGATTGTAGGTTGAGCAGCTGATGTCCTCTCTGTCCTGCCTGTGGCTACTTCTCGGTCTTGATGCTGGCGGTTGTAGAGCCCAAGTATCTTTTGTGCCCATTGAGGCATCACCACCAACACTGCCCATCACGAATGCCCACAAAGAAATAATAATCTTACCACGGTGTCAACAGGTATTGTCTCTGATCACGGTTTCCAGGATGTCTGTACCTGGTTGCTTGCTGGTGTCCTCTCCAGGAGATACACAGTGTTCTCTGGAATCTATGTCTGCAAAGCATGCTGATCTGGAATCCCCCGGCCTCAAGACCCTTAGGTTGCAAGAACTCGTGTCATTCAGACACTCTCCATTTCTCCGCCAACACCTATGGGTCAACATTCAAACTGTGGGTTCTAAGGTGCTCCTCTCCCCTTGGCCTTTTTGTCTTTGGCTATGGCTCCCTGCCCTCTGAAGCAAAAACCGTCCAATTACCCCATAAGCCCTGTCTACACAATTCTCCAATGGTCTCTGTGACTTCTTCTGTCTTTCACTGTTGAGTGTGATTTCTAGGCTTCAGGTCCATTTATGCCATGTTTCCATTGATGTGGTCATCTTGTGGTGGTGCTGATGGCTGAAGACAAACCTAGAGCTCCCAGACACTTCTAGAGTCTCCCTGTCCTCCAGATGCACTGCGGACTCTTATGGAGCCATAAGCAAGGAGGCATTCTTGCTCCTTGTGACATGTGGTGGAAAGCGAGATAGGAATGGGCTGTGTCATATCTTTCAGTCACAGAAAGACAACTCCCATAGGATTTTACTCACTCATGGGAGTAATAAACATCTGAAAAGCAAGAAAAAGGGACAGGCAATTAGACTCCAACAAGGCACACAAAATTTGGTGTTTATCCCAGGGAGGCTAGTCAGAATGTGCCTTTCTAAAAGTGGATCAAATGGGACATTCAATGCAGGAAATTTGGCCACAATATTTGAAGGTGAATTGTGATCTGGAATAGAGCAGCTTCATATCTCCTAAAATATCACTTTTTGCCTTTTGTGAAACACACACACACACACACACACACACACACACACACTTAAAAGAGTCCCACAGAAGTTAGGGAGCAAGTGAGGAATAGGACTCATGGAAGCAAAACTCAGAGAAAGTACCAAAAAAACAAACGCTTAGAGACTCAAAGTATCAAATCTTCCAATCTGGATATGTTAACTTCTTACCTATCAAGAATTAATTAATTATTAAATTAAATTAATTAATTAAACAACCTTAACTAAAGACACCTACACAGAACTCTGTCACAAAATCCAATACCGGAGAAAAAAGGATAAATTCAAAGACGCATACGCATTACCATTACAAGATCATCAGTCATACATATCTGACGTTTTAGATGTTGACGAAGCTTTTGAAGCAGTCCTGAAACATCTCCAACACACAGAAAGCCAGGTTCAAATCAATTCCCTGGTCCACAATTCGAGACATTTAATGGTAATGTCTGCTTTTCTCATCTATTCCTAAAATGTAGGAAGAGGCAAGACTCTCATTGACAATGTCCAAAGACCCAATTCACATAAGGACCTTATAGGAAACCAATTGCATACCATTTTAATCAGAAAGATAAAATGATAATTCATTTCACTTCTCTTTCTTTCTTCATCTCCATGTGAAACGGTCTGTTTTGCTTTCTATTCCCTATTTTTTTCTGATATTCGGCAAGCCAGCCTTTCATCCATCCTACCCTTTTTGACATAGTATTCCCTGATTATTTAATTGCATATACCACCAATTACTCATCCTCATATAATGCCACACGGCCTCCATACCCATTAAACAGTTCCCTCTTTATGGCAGAACTTATCCTCCAGTAATCCACAGCTTGGTCCCCAAAGTCCTGAGTCTCTCCTGGTGTGACTCCCTGTCTGACATCTTCTCCTTCAATTTTCCCTTACTACTACTCATATCCATGATATTGCTCATGGGCCACATAGGAGTGAAGCCATAGCATATTTCCCTCGGTTGGCTTTCATTTTCATTTGTAAATCATCTTCTTTACCATCATCTTCATAATCACCTTTATCCACTAGCCCTTAAATGTGTATCTCGGCTCCTTCCACAGTGATGCTAGAGTGGGCATGGCAGGCCATTGATGTTGGACGTTCATTTTCATCTGAATAAAGAGAGTTGCTCAACATGGCTCTCCCCATGACTATGCCATGTAGCATTAACTAATGATGACAAGGTGTGCTGAACAGGGCTCTTTCTTTCGGGATAGCGATCAAGCAGATTTTCACTCTCCATGAAGACTTTGCAATGGTATTTAAGGTAATGACAGGTCGACAAGACTTCATCCCTTAGGACTGTTCTTTCAGGACAACAGCAGATAAGGACACGGAGAGAACAACGCATCCCTGCCCTGGTTTTTCCTGGAAAGGTTACTTTCCTTCCCTTCATCCTACCATCAACTTCCAAGCTGACCAAGCACCAAAGGCAGACCTTACAACTGAGAAACCATAGAGAACAGAAGCTAAGAATGGACCCTATCACCTAAGGATATCCATCCTGCCTAGACCTAATGGTAGCCAAGAGGCCTCGCTGTTGATTGAGATCTAGAAATTGCAGTGGAAATAGGAACACCTTGCTCTCTCTGGAGAAATGTTGGTCTAGAGAATGGTATACAGATCATCGTTTTCTGTTCTCTTTGTATAGAAAGCAGAAGTGGGAAAGAGACAGAGAAGACCATCGGAGTTCATTATCAGGCTAACTGGTCTCTTTCTTGTTCCTTCCAAGGTCTTTCTACTTAAAGCCATAGGACTCCTATGTCATGAGAATGGGATTGCTGCTTCAGTGAAGTCAGATTCTGTGATGTCACAAAGCTCTGATGTCCTTGAAACCACTCCTCACCAAACCGCGCCTCATCACTTCACGTGGCTGGAGTAGTTCTGGGTCAGCCAGGAGTATCATAATCACTCCAATCCGCTGCAGCCGCCTTGGTGTTTCACCAAGAGAATACGTGAAGCGATTTGGGGTCACTTTCTCCATGGCTGAATTTGTAGTCTTTGGAGGTGACTGTCACCACCACGCCTCTGGACTCTGGGGAAGGGCAAGAATCCACAATTCCATCTTACCCATGTAAAGTCAAGAAAGACTCATGAGTACAAGCACCCTCACACTGGGAACTCCATGTCATACACATGTTCCTATTCCTCACACCTTATCATGATGCTTCTGTCCAGGAGAGGCGCCCCAACCCTAAGAGGAAAGCTCAGAGTTAACACCCGCAACCATACCAAAGACATTTCTGGAGTCTTCAACTGTGAGGACACGAGTTCTTCTTGCATCTCCAGAAATCGTGCCATAAATGCCTCCCAAATTTCCCACTTGACCAAATATTAAAGGCAGACCCTACACCCTAGAACTTGGGCCCAGGACTGACTCATCTATTTGGAGCTCACAGGAGCAAGCACGGAGCATGTTGCAAGAGAACCATTCCCCACGTGGAGTAATTGGAACAGGCTTTCGGGCCAGTTTCAGAAATTCAACGTGAATCTACAAAAGGTCTCTGTCTTCTCTGTATTCGTAACGTGCCTTCTGTTATCTACCCTGAAGATAATTTCTTTAGGAAGTAGAGCTCATGGATTGCCTAAGGGCTGGCACTTGAGAGTCTCAGGTGTGTATGACATGCCTTCTGTGGTTGTGTTGTGGCTGTCTACTCTCCTGTGGGCTCATCCTCTGCAGAGGCTCTCCTTGCCTTCCATTCAGAGTGTGTGGTGTCTGGGCCAAATATGTTGAGCTTAAGTTTCGTGGGTCTGGTGTGCCTGTGAAACGTGAAATTAAATCCACTCCACAATACTTAAGGCCTACTAAATTCTGTGGCCAGGTGAGAGGATGTGGGCAGGGCATTCTTCTAGTCCCCTGCAGGATTTTCTGTTCTCCTGGGACTAAGCAACGTGGCGTGAAGAAGGCAGTCCCAACAGTCTTTCAGGTTTGGGATTCCGTGATTGCAGGTTGGGCAGTTAATGTCCTCACCGTCCTGCCTGTGGCCACTTCTCAGTCCTGATGCTGGCGGTTGTGGAACCCAAGTATCTTTCGTGCCCAACTTCACCAACACTGCCCATCACGAATGCACAGAAAGAAATAATAATCTTACTATGGTGTTAACAGGTATTGTCTCTGATCATGGTTTCTAGGATGTCTGCACCTCGTTGCTTGCTGGTGTCCTCTCCAGGAGATACACAGTGTTCTCTGGAGTCTATGTCTTCAAAGCAATCTGCTATGGACTCCCCCGGCCTCACGACCCAAGTCTGGCACTTATGAGAATCTCAGGGGCGTGTTATATGCCCTGTGGGTTTGTGTAGTGGCTGTCCACTCTCCTGTGGGCTTGTTTTCTGGACAGTCTCTCCTTGCCTTCCATCCCGAGTGTGTGGTGTATGTGCCAAATATTGTGAGGTTAAGCTTCGTGGGTCTGCTGTGCCTGTGAAACGTGACTTTCAACCCACTCCCCAAAACTTAAGGCCTGCTGAAATGTGTGGATAGGTGAGAGGCTGTGAACAGGGCTTTCTTCTAGTCCCCTGCAGGATTTTCTGTTTTCCTGGGACAAAGCAACATGGCCTGAAGAAGGCAGTCCCAACAGTGTTTCAGGTTTGAGATTCCGTGATTGCATGTTGGGCAGTTAATGTCCTCACCGTCCTGCCTGTGACCACTTCTCAGTCTTGATGCAGGCGGTCGTAGAGCCCAAGTATCTTTGGCGCCCATCGAGGCATTTCCAACAACACTGCCCATCAATGCACATATAGAAATAATAATCATTCCACGGTGTCAACAGGTATTGTCTCTAATTATGGTTTCCAGGCTTTCTGCACCTGGTTGCTTGCTGGAGTCCTCTCCAGGAGATACACAGTGTTCTCTGGAGTCTATGTCGGCAAAGCATATTTATGTTCAATCCCCGGTCCTCAAGACCCTTGGGTTGCAAGAACTCATGTGCTAGAGACTCTCTCCTTTTCTCCACCAACAGCTATGGGTAAACATACAAATTGTCGTTTCTAAGTGTGCTCCTCTCCCCTGGTCCTTTGTCTTTGGCCATGGCTCCCTGCCCTCTGAAGCACCAACCGTCCAATTCTCCCATAAGCCCTGTCTACACAATTCTCCCATGGTCTCCGTGACTTCTTCTCTCTTTCGTTGTAGAGTGTGATTTCTATGATTCAGGTCCATTTATGCCATGTTTCCATTGATGTGGTCATCTTCTGGTTTTGCGATGGCTGAAGACAAGCCTGGAGCTCCCAGACATTTCTACCATCTCCCTGTCCTCCAAATGCACTGCAGATTCGTATGGAGCCATAAGGAAGAAGGCTTTCTTGCTCCTTGTGACATGTGGTGGACAGGGAGAGAGCATTGGGCTGTGTCATATCTGTCAGTCACAGAAAGACAACTACCATACGATTTCACTCACTCATGGAAGTAAAGAAACATATGAAAAAGCATGAAAAAGGGACCGGCAATTAGACACTAACCAGGTACCCAAACTTTGGTGTTTGTGCCAGGCAGACTAGTCCGAATCTGCGTTTCTAAATGTGGTTCAAATGGGACAATCAATGCAGGAAATGTGGAAGAACGGGATGTAACGTGAGTTTCCCCTGGTTTTGAAGGTGAATTGTGATCTGGAAGAGAGCAGCATCAAATCTCTTAAAATATCATTTATAGCAGTCCTGAGAGGAAAATATATAGCGGTATAAGCCTTTCTCAAGAAACAAGAAAGGTCTCAAGTACACAACCTAACCCTACACGTAAAGGAGCTGGAGAAAGAACAAGAAAGAAACCCTAAACCCAGCAGGAGAAGAGAAATCATAAAGATCAGAGCAGAAATCAATGAAATAGAAACCAAAAAAACAATAGAACAAATCAATGAAACTAGGAGCTGGTTCTTTGAAAGAATCAATAAGATTGATAAACCCCTGGCCAGACTCATCAAAAAGAAAAGAGAAAGGACCCATATCATTAAAATCATGAATGAAAGAGGAGAGATCACAACTAACACCAAAGAAATACAGACAATTATAAGAACATACTATGAGCAACTCTACGCCAACAAATTGGACAATCTGGAAGAAATGGATGCATTCCTAGAGACATATAAACTACCACAACTGAACCAGGAAGAAATAGAAAACCTGAACAGGCCCATAACCAGTAAGGAGATTGAAACATTCATCAAAAATCTCCAAACAAACAAAAGCCCAGGGCCAGACGGCTTCCCAGGGGAATTTTACCAAACATTTAAAGAAGAACTGATTCCTATTCTCCTGAAACTGTTCCAAAAAATAGACATGGAAGGAAAACTTCCAAACTCATTTTATGAGGCCAGCATCACCTTGATCCCAAAACCAGACAAGGATCCCACCAAAAAAGAGAACTACAGACCAATATCCTTGATGAACACAGACGCAAAAATTCTCGCCAAAATACTAGCCAATAGGATTCAACAGTACATTAAAAGGATTATTCACCACGATCAAGTGGGATTTATTCCAGGGCTGCAGGGTTGGTTCAACATCCGCAAATCAATCAATGTGATAGAACACATTAATAAAAGAAAGAACAAGAACCATATGATACTCTCAATAGATGCTGAAAAAGCCTTTGACAAAGTACAGCATCCCTTCCTGATCAAAACTCTTCAAAGTGTGGGGATAGAGGGCACATACCTCAATATTATCGAAGCCATCTATGAAAAACCCACCGCAAATATCATTCTCAATGGAGAAAAACTGAAAGCTTTTCCGCTAAGGTCAGGAACACGGCAGGGATGTCCATTATCACCACTGCTATTCAACATAGTACTAGAAGTCCTAGCCTCAGCAATCAGACAACAAAAAGAAATTAAAGGCATCCAAATTGGTAAAGAAGAAGTCAAACTATCACTCTTCGCAAATGATATGATACTATATGTGGAAAACCAAAAGAGTCCACTCCAAAACTGCTAGAACTTGTACAGGAATTCAGTAAAGTGTCAGGATATGAAATCAATGCACAGAAATCAGTTGCATTTCTGTACACCAACAATAAGACTGAAGAAAGAGAAATTAAGGAGTCAATCCCATTTACAATTGCACCCAAAACTATAAGATACCTAGGAATAAACCTAACCAAAGAGGCTAAGAATCTTTACACAGAAAATTATAAAGTACTCATGAAAGTAATTGAGGAAGACTCAAAAAAATGGAAAAATGTTCCATGCTCCTGGATTGGAAGAATAAATATTGTGAAAATGTCTATGCTACCTAAAGCAATCTACACATTTAATGCAATCCCTATCAAAATACCATCCATTTTTTTCAAAGAAATGGAACAAATAATCCTAAAATTTATATGGAACCAGAAAAGACCTCGAATAGGCAAAGGAATATTGAAAAAGAAAGCCAAAGTTGGTGGCATCACAATTCCGGACTTCAAGCTCTATTACAAAGCCGTCATCATCAAGACAACATGGTACTGGCACAAGAACAGACACATAGATCAGTGGAACAGAATAGAGAGCCCAGAAATCGACCCTCAACTCTATGGTCAACTCATCTTCGACAAAGCAGGAAAGAATGTCCAATGGAAAAAAGACAGCCTCTTCAATAAATGGTGCTGGGAAAATTGGACAGCCACGTGCAGAAAAATGAAATTGGACCACTTCCTTACACCACACACGAAAATAGACTCCAAATGGATGAAGGACCTCAATGTGAGAAAGGAATCCATCAAAATCCTTGAGGAGAATGCAGGCAGCAACCTCTTCGACCTCAGCCGCAGCAACATCTTCCTAGGAACAACGGCAAAGGCAAGGGAAGCAAGGGCAAAAATGAACTATTGGGATTTCATCAAGATCAAAAGCTTTTGCACAGCAAAGGAAACAGTTAACAAAACCAAAAGACAAGTGACAGAATGGGAGAAGATATTTGCAAACGACATATCAGATAAAGGGCTAGTATCCAAAATCTATAAGGACTTAGCAAACTCAACACCCAAAAAACAAACAATCCAATCAAGAAATGGGCAGAGGACATGAACAGACATTTCTGCAAAGAAGACATCCAGATGGCCAACAGACACATGAAAAAGTCCTCCACGTCACTCAGCATCAGGGAAATACAAATCAAAACCACAATGAGATATCACCTCACACCCGTCAGAATGGCTAAAATTAACAAGTCAGGAATTGACAGATGCTGGCGAGGATGCGGAGAATGGGGAACCCTCCTCCACTTTTGGTGGGAATGCAAGCTGGTGCAACCACTCTGGAAAACAGCATGGAGGTTCCTCAAAATATTGAAAATAGAACTACCCTATGACCCAGCAATTGCACTACTGGGTATTTACCCTAAAGATACAAACATAGTGATCCAAAGGGGCACGTGTACCCGAATGTTTATAGCAGCAATGTCTACAATAGCCAAACTATGGAAAGAACCTAGATGCCCATCAACAGATGAATGGATAAAGAAGATGTGATATATATACACAATGGAATACTATGCAGCCATCAAAAGAAATGAAATCTTGCCATTTGCGACGACGTGGATGGAACTAGAGTGTATCATGCTTAGTGAAACAAGTCAATCGGAGAAAGACAATTATCATATGATCTCCCTGATATGAGGACATGGAGAAGCAACATGGGGGGTTAGGGGGATAGGAGAAGAATAAATGAAACAAAATGGGATTGGGAGGGGGACAAACCATAGATGACTCTTAATCTCACAATACAAACGGGGGGTTGCTGGGGGGAGGTGGTATTGGGAGGGGGGAGGGGGCTATGGACATTGGGGAGGGGAGGCGAACCATAAGAGCCTATGGACTCTGAAAAACAACCTGAGGGTTTTGAAGGGTCAGGGGTGGGAGGTTGGGGGAACAGGAGGTGGGTAATAGGGAGGGCACGTTTTGCATGGAGCACTGGTTGTTGTGCAAAAACAATGAACACTGTTACGCTGAGAAAAATAAATAAAATGGAAAAATAACAAATAAATATCATTTTTAGCGTTTTGTGAAACAAACACACACACACACACACACACACACACACACACACACACACAGAAACACCCACCCACACACACACTTATAAGAGTCCCACAGAAGTTAGGGACCAAGTGAGGAATAGCACTCTTGGAAGCAAAATTCAGAGAAAATGCCAGAGAATCTCCCTGATGGCTAATGATGATGAACATTTTTCATGTGTCTCATAGCCATTTGTTTGTCTTCTTTGCAGAAGTGTCTGTTCATATCTTCTGCCCATTTTTCGATATGATTATCTGTTTTATGTGTGTTGAGTTTGAGAAGTTCTTTATAGATCCTGGATATCAACCTTTTGTCTGTACTGTCATTTGCCAATATCTTCTCCCATTCCGTGGGTTGCCTTTTTGTATGGTTGACTGTTTCCTTTGCTGTGCAGAAGCTTTTGATCTTGATGAAGTCCCAAAAGTTCATTTTCGCTTTTGTTTCCTTGGCCTTTGGAGACATATCGTGAAAGAAGTTGCTGTGGCTGATATCGAAGAGGTTACTCCCTATGTTCTCCTCTAGGATTCTGATGGATTCCTGTCTCATGTTGAGGTCTTTTATCCATTTCGAGTTTATCTTTGTGTACGGTGTAAGAGAATGCTTTCATTCTTCTACATATCGCTGTCCAGTTTTCCCAGCACCATTTATTGAAGAGACTGTCTTTTTTCCATTAATATTTTTCCTGTTTTGTCAAAGATTATTTCACCATAGAGTTGAGGGTCCATATCTGGGCTCTCCACTCTGTTCCACTGGTCTATGTGTCTGTTTTTATGCCAGTCCCACGCTGTTTTGGTGATCATAGCTTTGTAGTAAAGCTTGAAATCATGTAACGTGATGCCGCCAGTTTTGTTTTTGTTTTTCAGCATTTCCTTAGCAATTCGGGGTCTCTTCTGATTCCATACAAATTATAGGATTATTTGCTCCAGCTCTTTGAAAAATACCGGTGGAATTTTGATCGGAATGGCATTAAAAGTATAGATTGCTCTAGGCAGTATAGACATTTTACAATGTTTATTCTTCCAATCCAAGAGCATGGAACAGTCTTCCATCTTTTTGTGTCTTCTTCAATTTCTTTCATGAGTGTTCTGTACAGGTCCTTTACTTCTTTGGTTAGGTTTATGCCCAGGTATCTTATGGTTCTTGGTGTTATAGTAAATGGAAGTGATTCTCTAATTTCCCTTTCTGTATTTTCATTGTTAGTGTATAAGAAAGCCACTGATTTCTGTACATCGACTTTGTTTCCTGCCACCTTACTGAATTGCTGTATGAATTCTAGTATTTTGGGGGTGGAGTCTTTGTGGTTTTCCATATAAAGAATTATGTAATCTGCGAAGAGAAAGAGTTTGACTTCTTCCTTGCCAATTTGGATACATTTTATTTCTCTTTGTTGCCTGATTGCCATTGCTAGAACTTCTAATACTATGTTGAACAAGATTGGTGAGAGTGGGCATCCTTGTCGTGTTCCTGATCTCAACGGGAAGACTGCAAGCTTTTTCCCATTGAGGATTGTATTTGCTGTGTTTCTTTCATAGATAGATTTTATGAAGTTCAGGAATGTTCCCTCTATCCCTATACTGTGAAGCGTTTTCATCAGGAACGGATGCTAGATTTTGTCAAATGCTTTTTCTGCATCAATGGAGAAGACCATGTGGTTCTTCTTTCTTCTCTTATTGATTTGTCCTATCACATTGATTTATTTGAGAATGTTGAACCAACCTTGAAACCCAGGGATGAATCCCACATGGTCATGGTGGATAATCTTTTTAATGTGCTGCTGGATCCTGTTCGCTAGGATCTTGTTGAGAATCTTTGCATCCATATTCATCAGTGATATTGATCTGAAATTCTCCTTTTTGGTAGGGTCTTTGCCTGGTTTGGGGATCAAGGTAATGCTGGCTTCATAAAAAGAGTCTGGAAGTTTTCCTACTGCTTACATTTTTTGGAAGAGCTTCTGGAGAATTGGTGTTATTTCTTCTTTGAAAGTTTGGTAGAATTCCCCAGGGAATCCGTCAGGTCCTGGGCTCTTGTTTTTTGGAGATTTGTGATCACTGCTTCAATCTCGTTTCTAGATATCGGTCTATTCAGGTTGTCAATTTCTTCCTGGTTCAATTTTGGGAGTTTGTAGTTTTCCAGGAATGCATCCATTTCTTCTAGGTTTCTTAGCTTATTGGCATATAATTGTTGGCAATAATTTCTGATGATTGTTTCTATTTCCTTGGTGTTAGTTGTGATCGCTCCCTTTTCATTCATAATTTTATTAATTTGGGCTTTCTCTCTTTTCTTTTGGATTAGTGTGGCCAATGGTTTGTCGATCTTATTGATTCTTTAAAAAAACCAGCTTCTAGTTTCATTGATACGTTCTACTGTATCTCTGGTTTCTACCTCATTGATCTCTGCTCTAATCTTGATTATTTCCCTTCTTGCATGTGGAGTTGGTTTGATTTTTTGTTGATTCTCCAGTTCTGTAAGGTATAGAGACAGCTGGTGTATTCTGGATTTTTCAATTTTTTTGAGGGAGGCCTGGATGGCTATGTATTTCCCCCTTAGAACCACCTTTGCTGTACCCCATAGGTTTTGGACCGAAGTGTCTTCATTCTCATTGGTTTCCAGGAATTGTGTAAGATCATCTTTGATCTCCTGTTTGATCCAAGCATTCTTAAGCAAGGTGGTCATTAGCTTCCAGGTGTTTGAGTTCCTTCTGAACTTTTCCTTGTGATTGAGTTCCAGTTTCAAAGCATTGTGATCTGAGAATATACAGGGAATAGTGTCAGTCTTTTGGTATCCGTTGAGTCCTGCTTTGTGACCCAGTATGTGGTCTATTCTGGAGAAGGTTCCATGTGCACTTGAGAAAATGAGTATTCTCTAGTTTTAGGGTGGAATGTTCTGTATACATCTATGAGGTCCATCTGGTCCAATGTTTCATTCAATGCCCTTATTTCTTTATTAATTTTCTGCTTCGATGATCTGTCTATTTCTGAGAGAGGCGTATTAATCTCCTACTATTATTGTATTCATACCAATATGACTCTTTATCTTGATTAATAGTTTTCTTATGTAATTGGGTGCTCCCATATAGGGGACATAGATCTTCACAATTGTTAGATCATCGTGGCAGATAGTCCCTTTAAGAATTATGTAGTGTCCTTCTGTATCTCTGACTACAGTCTTTAGTTTAAAATCTAATTTATCTGATATAAGAATCACTACCCCGGCCTTCTTTTGAGGCCCATTGGCATGAAAGATGCCTCTCCATCCCTTCACTTTCAGTCTGTGTGTATCCTTAGGTTCAAAATGGGTCTCTTGTAGACAAAATATGGATGGGTCCTGTCGTTTTATCCAATCTGCAACCCTGTGTTGTTTTATGGGGGCATTTAGGCCATTCACCTTGAGAGTGATTATTGAGAGATAGGTTTTTATTGACATCGTGTTGCCTTTGAAGTCTTTCTCTCTGTAGATTCTTTCTATATTTCTGTTCAATGATATTCTTAGGATTTTTTCTCTTTTATAGGACCCCCCTTAATATTTTCTGCAGTGTCGGCTTGGTGGTTGCATAGTCTTTTAAGCCTTGCCGGTCTTGGAAACTTTTTATCTCTCCATCCATTTTAAATGTCAGTCTTGCAGGATAGAGTATTCTTGGTTTCATATTCTTCTCATTTAGTACTCCGAATATATTTTGCCCGCCCTTCCTGGCTTGCCAGGTCTCTGTGGAAAGGTCTGACATTAGTCTTATGGGCTTTCCTCTGTATGTAAGGAGCTTCTTTGTCCTATACTACCAGATAAGGAAACGGACAGCACTATGCATCCCTGCACTGGCAATATTCCTGGAATTGTGACTTTCCTTCCCTTCTTCCTTCCCTCGGCTTCCAAGATGACCAAGCAACAATGGAAGGCCTTACACCCGAGAATTCATAGGGAACAGAAGCTAAGAATAGACCCTCTCAACCAAGGCTATCCAACCTCCCAGAGCCCTAATGGTAGCCAAGAGGACTCGCTGTTGATTGAGATCTCTAGAAATTGCAGTGGAAATAGGAACACCTTGCTCTCTCTGGAGAAATGTTGGTCTAAAGGTGGGTATACAGAACATCATTTTATTTTCTCCTTGTATAGAAAGTGGAAGTGGGAAAGAAACAGAAAAACCACCTGAGTTCATGATCAGGCTAACAGGGCTCTTTCTTGTTCCATCCCAGGTCTTTCTAATTAAAGCCATAGGACTCATATGTCATGAGAATGGGATTTCTGCTTCAGTGAAGTCAGCTTCTGTGACGTCACAAAGCTCTGAGATCCTAGGAACCACTCCTCACCAAACCATGCCTCATCACTTCACCTGGCTGGTGTAGTCCTGGGTCAGCCAGGTTTATCAAAATCACTTCAAACTGCAGAGGCACCTGGGTATTTCCCCAAGACAGTCTGTGAAACGATTTGTTGTCACCTTCTCCATGGCCGACTTTGTAGTCTTTGGCCGTGACTGCCAAAACACCTCTGGACTCCTGTGAAGGGCAAGAATCCACAATTCCATCTTACCCATGTAACGTCAAGAAAGAGTCAGGAGTACAAGCAGCCTCACATGGGGAACTCCAGGCAATACACATGTTGATGGTCCTTACACCCTATCAGGAAATGGGCCCCCTGCCCTCTGAAGAAAGCAAAGAGTTAAGACCCGCAACCATACCAAAGTCATGTCTGGAGTCTTCAACAGTGAGGACACGAGTTCTTCTTGCATCTCCAGAAATCGTGCCATAAATGCCTCGCCATTTTCCCAGCTGACCAAACATTAAAGGCAGACCCTACACCCTAGAAGCTTAGGCCCAGGATGGACTCATCTGTTTGGACCTCACAGGAGCAAGCACGGAGCATGTTGGAAGAGAACCAATCCCCTTGGGAAGCCATCGGAAAAGGCTTTCGGCCAGTTTCAGGAATACAACATGAATCTACAAAAGGTCTCTGTTTTCTGTGTATTCGAAAAAAGCATTCTGTTATCTACCCTGAAGATAATTTCTTTAGGAAGAAGAGCCTATGGAGTGCCCAAGGGCTGGCACTTGAGAGAGTCTCAGGTGTGTGTGACAAGCCCTCTGAGGTTCTGTTGTGGCTGTCCACTCTCCTGTGGTCTCGTCCTCCGCAGAGGCTCTCCTTGCCTTCCATTCAGAGTGTTTGGTGTCGGGCCAAATACAGTGAGGTTAAGATTCGTGGGTCTGGTGTGCCTGTGAAACGTGACTTTCAACCCAATTCCCAAAACTTAAAACCTACTGAATTCTGTGGCCAGGTGAGAAGATGTGGTCAGGGTTTTCTTCTAGTCCCCTGAAGGATTTTCTGTTCTCCAGGGACTAAGCAACGTGGCCTGAAGAAGGCAGTCGCAACAGTGTTCCAGGATTGGGATTCCGTGATTGCAGGTTGTGCAGCTAATGTCCTCACCATCCTGCCGGTGGCCACTTCTCAGTCTTGATGCTGGCAGTCGTAGAGCCCAAGTATCTTTTTTTTTTTTTTTTTTTTTTTTGCCTTAGGTTTTTTTTTTTGTTTTTTTTTTGTTTCTGTTTTTTTTTTTTTTTTTTTACAGCATAGCAGTGTTCATTGTTTTGGCATCACACCCAGTGCCCCATGCAGTACGTGCCCTCCCTATTACCCACCACCTTGTTTCTCAACCTCCCACACCACGCCCCTTCAAAACACTCTGGTTGTTTTTCAGAGTCCATAGTCTCTCATGGTTCATCTTCCCTTCCAGTTTCCCTCAACTCCCTCTCCTCTCCATCTCCCCATGTCCTCCATGTTCTTTGTTATCCTCCACAAATAAGTGAGACCATATGATACATGACTCTCTTTGCTTGACTTATTTCACTCAGCATAATCTCTTCCAGTCCCGTCCATGTTGCTACAAAAGTTGGGTATTCATCCTTTGTGATGGAGGGATAATACTCCATTTGTATATGTACCATATCTTCCTTATCCATTCATCCATTGAAGGGCATCTTGGTTCTTTCCACAGTTTGGCGAACATAGCCATTGCTGCAATAAACATTGCATCTTTGGGGTAATGAAATAAACATCTTTGGGGTAAATACCTAGCAGTGCAATTGCAGGGTCATAGGGAGGCTCTATTCTTAATTTCTTTAGGAATCTCCACACTGTTCTCCAAAGTGGCTGCACTATCTTGCATTAACAACAACAGTTTAAGAGGGTTCCCCTTTCTCCACATCCTTCCAACACTCATTGTTTCCTGTCTTGCTAATTTTGGCCATTCTATCTGGTGTTGTTTTAACTTGAATCTCCCTGATCGCTAGTGATAATGAATATTTTTTCATATGTCTGATAGCCATTTGTATGTCTTCGTTGGAGAAGTGTCTGTTCATATCTTCTGCCCATTTTTTGATCGGATTATCTATTTTATGTGTGTTAAATTTGAGAAGTTCTTTATAGATCCTGGATATCAACCTTTTGCCTGTACTGTCATTTGCAAATATCTTCTCCCATTCCGTGGGTTGCCTTTTTGTATGGATGACTGTTTCCTTTGATGTGCAGAAGATTTTGATCTTGATGAAGTCTCAAAAGTTCATTTCCGCTTTTGTTTCCTTGGGCTTTGGAGATATATCTTGAAAGATGTTGCTGTGGCTGATATCAAAGAGGTTACTGCCTATGTTCTCCTCGAGGATGCTGATGGATTCCTGTTTCACGTTGAGGTCTTTTATCCATTTAGAGTTTATCTTTGTGTACAGTGTAAGAGAATGGTTGAGTTTCATTCTTCTACATATTGCTGTCCAGTTTTCCCAGCACCATTTGTAGAAGAGACTGTCTATTTTCCATTGTATATTTTTTCCTGTTTTGTCAAAGATTATTTGACCATAGAGTTGAGAGCCCCAGTATCTTTGGCGCTCATCAAGGCATCTCCAGCAACACTGCCCATCACAAATGCACACAAAGAAATAATAATCTTACCAATGTGTCACCAGGTATTGTCTCTGATCATGGTTTCCAGCCTGTCTGCACATGATTGCTCTCTGGTGTCCTCTCCAGGAGATACACAGTGTTGTCTGGAGTCTATGTCTGCAATGCATGCTGATCTGGAATCCCAGGACCTCAATACCCTTGGGTTGAAAGAACTCGGGTCCTTCAGACACTCACCTTTCTCCGCCAACAGCTATGGGTCAACATTTAAATTGTGGGCTCTAAGTGTGCTCCTCTCCCCTGGGCCTTTGTCTTTGGCCAGGGCTCCTATGCTCAGAAGAAGCAACTGTATAATTCTCCAATAAGCCCTGTCTACACCCTTATCCCATGGTCTCTGTGACTTCTTCTCTCTTTCACTGTGGAGTGTGATTTCTAGGCCTCTGGTCCATTTATGCCATGTTTCCATTGATGTGGTCATCTTCTGATTGTGCTTATGGCTAAAGAAAAGCCTGGAGCTCCCAGACATTTCTACCATCTCCCTTTCCTCCAAATGCTCTGCATACTTTTAGGAGCCATAAGCAAGAAATCATTCTTGCTCCTTGCAACATGTGACAGAAAGTGAGAGAGCATTGGGTTGGGTCATCTCTGTCAGTCACAGAAAGACAAATCCTTTACGATTTCACTCATTCTTGGAAGTAAGGAAACATATGAAAAAGCAAGAAAAAGGGACAGGCAATTAGAATCTAGCTAGGCACACAAAATTTGGTGTTTGTTCCAGGCAGGCTAGTCAGAATCTGCGTTTCTAATAGTGGATAAAATGTGACATTCAATGCAGGAAATTTTGATGAATGGGATGTAATGTGAGTTTCCACTGTTTGAAGGTGAATTGTGATCTGGAAAAGAGCAGCCTCATATCTCTTAAAAAGCCATTTTTAGCGTCTTATGAAACACAGACACACATACAGACACACACAGACAAACACAGACACACACATATATACACACACACTTAAAAGAGTCCCACAGAATTTAGGGAGCAAGTGAGAAATAGCACTCATGGAAGCAAAATTCAGAGAAAATACCATAAAAAAAATTAGGAGAGTCAAAGTAACAAACCGTCCAAACTGGATAAGTTAACTCCTTATCCATCAAGAATTAATTAATTAATTAATTAATTAAACAGCCTTACCTAACACCCCTCCACAGAAGTTGCCAGCAAATGCAATAGCGGAGAGAAAAGGATAAATTCCAAGACACAAACGCACTACCATGACAAGATCATGAGTCAGACATATCTGACGTCTCAGGTAATGACGTTTGAAGCAGATTTTGAGGCTTTTGAAGCAGTCCTCAAACATCTTCGAACACACAGAAAGCCAGGTTCAAATCAATTCCATGGTCCACAATTCAAGACATTTATTGGTAATGTCATATTTTCCCATCTGTTCCCAAAATGTAGGAAGAGGGAAGACTCTAATTTACAATG
The DNA here is from genome assembly GCF_922984935.1 of Meles meles. NCBI lineage: Eukaryota > Metazoa > Chordata > Mammalia > Carnivora > Mustelidae > Meles > Meles meles. Next base: position 32,278,442 of record NC_060088.1, on the reverse strand, counting down.
TCCAAAGACCCAATTCACATAAGGACCATACAGGAAACCAATTGGAAACAATTTTAATCAGTAAGATAATAAAACAAGAATTCATTTCTCTTTCTTTCTTTATCTCCATGGGAAATGGCCTCTTTGCTTTCTATTCACTATTTTTTCTTATATTCGGATAGACAGCCTTTCATACATCCTACATTTTTGACATAGTACTCCCTGATTCTTTAACTGCATATACCACCAAGTGCTCATCCTCAAATAATGCCACACCAACTCCATACCCATTAACCAGTTCCCTCTTTATGGCAGGACTTATCCTCCTGTAACCTTCTGCTTGGTCCCCAAAGTCCTGAGTCTCTCCTGGTGCGTCTCCCTGTTTGACTTCTCCTTCCGTTTTCCCTTACTACTACTCATGTCCATGGTATTCCTCATGAGCCACATATAAGTGAAGCCATAGGATATTTCCCTTGGTCTGCTTGAATTTTCATTTGAAAATAATCTTCTTTATCATCATCTTCAAAATCATCTTTATACACTAGCCCGTAAAAGGGTATCTCGGCTCCTTCCACAGTGATGCTAGAGTGGGCATGGCAGGCCATCGATATTGGCCATTCATTTTCATCTGAATAAAGAGCGTTGCTCAACATGGCTCTCCCCATGACTATGGCATGTAGCATTAACTAGTGATGACAAGGAGTGCTGACCAGGGCTCTTTCCTTAGGGGTAGCTATCATGCAGAGTTTCACTCTCCATGAAGCCTTTGCAACGGTGTTTAAGGTAATACCAGGTAGACAGAGCCTTCATTCTTAAGACTGGTGTTTCAGGACACTACCAGATAAGGACACAGCACAACGCATTCCTGCCCTAGATTTTTCCTGGAATTGTGACTATGCTTCCCTTTTTCCTTCTCTCAACTTCCAACCTGACCAAGCACCAAAGGGAGACCTTACACCCGAGAAACCATGGGGAACAGAAGCTAAGAATGGACCCTCTCACGCAAGGATATCCAACTTCCCACAGACTTATTTGCAGACAAGAGGCCTCGCCGTAAATTGAGATCTCTAGAAATTGCAGTGGAAATAGGAACGCCTTGCTCTCTCTGGACAAATGTGGGTATAAAGAATAGTATACAGAACATCATTTTCTTTTCTCTTTGTATAGAAAGTGGAAGTGGGAAATAAACAGCAAAGACTACCTGAGTTCATGATCAGGCTAACAGGGCTCTTTCTTGTTCCTTCCCAGGTCTTTCTACTTAAAGACATAGGACTCATATGTCATGTGTATGGGATTGGTGCTTCAGTGAAGTCAGTTTCTGTGAAGTTACAAAGCTCTCAGATCCTAGGAACCACTCCTCACCAAACCACGGCTCATCACTTCACATGGCTGGAGTAGTCCTGGGTCAGGCAGGAGTATCAAAATCACTCCAACATCTGGACTCGCCTGGGGATTTCACCAAGACAGTTTGTGAAGCGATTTGGGGTCACCTTCTCCATGGCTGAATTTGTAGTCTTTGGCCAGGACTGTCACCACCACCCCTCTGGACTCATGAGAGGGGCAAGTATCCACAATTCCATCTTACCCACGTAAGGTCAAGAAAGAGTCAGGAGTACAAGCAGACTCACACGGGGAACTAAACGCCATACACATGTTCATGGTCCTCACACCTTATCAGGATGCTTCTGAACAGGAAAATCGCCCCCTGCCCTCCATGGAAAGCTCAGAGTTAACACCTGCAACCATACCAAAGACATGTCTGGAGTCTCCAACACTGAGGACACGAGTACTTCTTGCATCTCCAGAAATCGTGCCATAAATGTCTCCCAATTTTTCAGCTGACCAAACATTAAAGGCAGATCCTACACCCTAGAAGCTTAGGCTCAAGACGTATTCTTCTGTTTATAGCTCACAGGAGCAAGCACGGAGCATGTTGGAAGAGAACCAGTCCCTATGTGAAGTCATCAGGAAAGGATTTTGGGCCAGTTTCAGGAATACAACATGAATCTACCAAAAGTGTCTTTCTCTTCTGTATTCTGTTATCTACCCTGAAGATATTTTTTTTACGAAGAAGAGCTCATGGAGTGCCGAAGGCTGGCACTTGAGAGAGTCTCAGGTGTTGTGACATGCCCTCTGGAGTTGTGTTGTGGCTGTCCACTCTCCTGTGGGCTCGTCATCTGCAGAGGCTCTTCTTGCCTTCTATTCAGAGTGTTTGGTGTCTGGGCCCAATATGGTGAGGTTAAGCTTTGTGGGTCTGGTGTGCCTGTGAAACGTGAACTTAAAACCACTCCACAAAACTTACAGCCTGCTGAATTCTGTGCCCATATGAGAGGATGTGGGCAAGGCCTTCTTCTAGTCCCCAGCAGGATTTTCTGTTCTCCTGGGACTAAGCAACGTGGCCTGAAGAAAGACTCCCAACAGATTTCCAGGTTTGAGAATACGTGATAGCAGGTCGGGAAGCTAATGTCCTCACCGTCCTGCCTGTGGCCACTTCTCAGTCTTGATGTTGGCGGTCGTAGGGCCCAAGTTTATTTGGCGCCCATCGAGGCATCTTCACCAACCTGCTCTTCACGAATGCACACAAAGAAAAAATAATCGTAACACGGTGTCAACAAGTATTGTCTCTGATCTTATTTTCCAGGCTGTCTGCACCTGTTTGCTTGATGGTGTCTTCTCCAGGAGATACACAGTGTTCTCTGGAGTCTATGTCAGCAAAGCATGCTGATCTGGAATCCCTGGGCCTCATGAGCCTTGGGTTGCAAGAACTCGTGTCCTCCAGACACTCCTTTTCTTTGACAACAGCTAAGGGTCAACATTAGTGTTGTGGGTTTTAAGTGTGCTCCTCTCCCCTGGGCCTTTTTTTTTTTTTTTTTTTGGCCATGGCTCCTTGCCTTCTATAGTACCAAACATCCAATTCTCCCATAAGCTCTTTCTACACCCTTCTACCATGGTCTCTGGGCCTTCTTTTCTCTTTCACTGTGGAGTATGATTTCTAGGCTTCAGGTCCATTTATGCCATGAGTACATTGATGTGGCCATCTTCTGGATATGCTGATGGCTGCAGACAAGCCTGAGCTCGCAAACACTTTCACAGTCTCCTTGTCTTCCAGATGCACTGAGGACATTTATGGAGCCGTAAACAAGAAGGCATTCTTGATCCTTGTGACATGTGGCGGACAGGGAGAGGGCATTGGGCTGTGTCATATCTGTCAGTCACAGAAAGGCAACTACCATACCATTTCACTCACTCATGGAAGTAAAGATACATGGGAAAAAGTGACAGGCAATTAGACTCTAACCAGGCACACAAAATTTGGTGTTTATTCCAGGCAGGCTAGGCAGAAACTGCCTTTTAAATATGGATCAAATGGTACATTCAATGCAGGAATTGTAGCTGAATGGTGTGTAATGTGAGTATCCACAGTTTTTTTTTTTTTTTTTTTTTTTTTTTTTTTTTTTTTTTAGTATCCACAGTTTTTGAATGTGAATTCGGATCTGGAATAGAGCAGCTTCCTATCTTTTAAATATCATATTTAGCATTTTCTGAAACACAGACACACACTTAAAAGAGTCCAAAAGAAGTTAGGGAGCAAGTGAGGAATAGCACTCATGGAAGCATAATTCAGAGAAAATACCATAAAAAAATAAAAGCTTAGAGAATCAAATATCAACCCGTCCAAACAGTATAAGTTAACTCCTTACCTATCAATAATTCATTAATTAATTAAATAACCTTACCTAAATGAACCCTCCACACAAGGATGCCAGAAAATCCACTACCTTAGAGGAAAGGATAAATTCCAAGAAACATACGCACTACCATGACAAGATCATGAGTCATACATATCTGACTACTAAGGTAATGACTTTAGAAGCAGCTTTTGAGGTTTTGTAGCAGCCCTCAAACATCTCCAAACACACAGAAAGCCAAGTTCAAATCAAGTCCCTGTTCTACAATTTGAGATAGTTAATCGTAATGTCGGCTTTTCTCATTTATTCCAAAAATGTAGGAAGAAGGAAGACTCTAATTTACAATGTCCACAGAACCAATTCACATAAGGACCTTATTGGAAACAATGGCATACAATTTTAATCATTATGATAATAAAACTAGAATTCATTTCTCTTCTCTTTATTTCTTCATCTCCTTGTGAAACGGCCTATTTTGCATCCTCTTCAATATTTTTCCTTATATTTGGCAAGGTAGTCTTTCATCCATCCTTGTTTTTTGACATAGTGTTCCCTTATTCTTTAATTGCCTATACCACCAAGTGCTCATCCTCATAAAATGCCACACCACCTCCATACCCATTATCCATTTCCCTCTTTATGGCATGTCTTATCTCCCTGTAAACCTCAGCTTGGTCCCCAAAGTCCTGAGTCTCTAGGTGCGTCTCCCTTTCTGACTTCTTCTCCTTCCGTTTTCCCTTACTAATACTCATGTCCATGGTATTCCTCATGGGTCACATATGAGTGAAGCCATAGGATATTTCCCTTGGTCTGTTTTCATTTTCATTTGGAAATCATCTTTAACATCATCTTCATAATAATCTTTATCCACAAACCCTAAAATGTGTATTTCGGTTCCTTCCACAGTTACGATAGAGTGGGCATGGCAGGCCATCGATGTTGGCCGTTCATTTTCATCTGAATAAAGAGAGTTGCTCAACATGGCTCTCCCCGTGACTATCGCATGTAGCATTAACTAATGAACAAGGAGTGCTGTCCAGGGCTCTTTCTTTAGGGGTAGCGAACATGCAGCTTTTCACTCTCCATGAAGACTTTGCAACGGTGTTTAAGGTAATGTCAGGTAGACAGAGCCTTCATCCTTATGACTGGTGTTTCAGGACACTAGCAGATAAGGACACAGACAGCACAACGCATCCCTGCCCTGGCAATTTTCCTGGAATTGTGACTTTCCTTCCTTTCTTCCTTCCCTCACCCTCCAAGGTGACCAGCCCAAAGGCAGACCTTACACCCGAGAAACCATAGGGAACAGAAGCTAAGAATGGACCCTCTCACCCAAGGATATCTAACCTACCAGAGACCAAATGATAGCCAAGAGGCCTCGCTGTTGATTGAGATCTCTAGAAATTGCAGTGGAAACAGGAACACCTCTGGAGAAATATTGGTCTAAAGAATGGTATACAGAACATCGTTTACTTTTCTCTTTGTATAGAAATTTGAAGTGGGAAAGAAACAGAAAAGACCACCTGAGTTCATGATCGGGCTAACAGGGCTCTTTCTAGTTCCTTCCCAGTTCTTTCTATTTAAAGCCTTAGGACTCATATGTCATGAAAATTGGATTGCTGCTTCAGTGAAGTCAGCTTCTGTGATGTCACAAATCTCTGGGGTCCTAGAAACAACTCCTCACCAAACCACGCCTCATCACTTCACCTGGCTGGAGTAGTTCTGGATCAGCCAGGAGTATCAAAATCACTCCAACCCACTGGAACCGCCTGGGTATTTCTTCAATACAGTTTGTGAAGCCTTTTGTAGTCACCTTCTCCAAGGCTGAAATTGTAGTCTTTCGCCTTGACTGTTACCACCTCCCCTCTGAACTTCTGAGAAAGGCAAGAATCCACAATTACATCTTACCCCCAGAAGGTCAAGAAAGAGTCAGTAGTACAAGCAGCCTCATAAGGGGAACTCCACGCCATACACATGTTCATGGTCCTCACAGCCTATCATAATGCTTCTGACCAGGAAAAGCTCCACCAACCCTCAGAGGAAAGCTCGGAGTTAACACCGGCAACCATAACAAAGACATGTCTGGAGTCTTCAACAGTGAAGACAGGAGTTCTTCTTGCATCTCCAGAAATCGTGCCAGAAATGACTCCCAATTTTCCCAGCTGACCAATCATTAAAGGCAGACCCTACACCCTAGAAGCTTAGGCCCAGGAAGGACTGATCTTTTTGTAGCTCACAGGGGCAAGCATGGAGCATGTTGGAAGAGCACCAATCCCCATGTGAATCCATTGGGAAAGGCTTTTGGGCCAGTTTCAGGAATACAACGTGAATCAACAAAATGTCTCTGTCTATTCTGTATTCGAAACACGCATTCTGTTATCTACCCTGAAGATAATTTCTTTAGGAAGAAGAGATGATGGAGTGTGCAAATTCTGGCACTTGAGAGAGTCTCAGTGTGTGTGACGTGCCCTCTGGGGTTGTGTTGTGCCTGTGCACTCTCCTGTGGGCTCATCCTCTGCAGAGGCTCTCCTTGCCTTCCATTCAGAGTGTGTGGTGTCTGGGCCACATATGGTGAGTTTAAGCTTCTTGTGTCTGGTGTGCCAGTGAAACATGACTTTTAACCCACTCCACAAACTGAAGGCCTACTGAATTCTGTGACCCTTTGAGAGGATGTGGGCAGGGATTTCTTCTAATCCCCTGCAAGATTTTCTGTTCTCCTGGGACTAAGCAACCTGGGCTGAAGAAAGCAGTCCCAACTGTGTTCCAGGTTTGGGAATCCGTGATTGCAGGTTCGGCAGCTAATGTCCTCACCATCCTGCCTGTGGCCACTTCTCAGTCTTGATGCTGGCGGTCGTAGTGCCCAAGTATCTTTTTTTTATTTTTGCCTTAAATTATTTTTATTTGTTTATTTACAGCATTATAGTATTCACTGTTTGGTATCACAACCAGTGCTCCACAAATTATGTGCCCTTCCTATTACTCACTCCCTTGACTCATCCGCCCACATCCCTGCCCCTTCAAACCCATTGGGTTGTTTTTCAGAGCCATAGTTTCTCAAGGTTCACCTCCCCTTCCAATTTCCCACAACCCCATCTCCTCTCCATCTCTCCATATCCTCCATGTTCTTTGTTATGCTCCACAAATAAGTGAAACCATATGATACTTGTGTCTCTCTGCTTGACTTATTTCGCTCAGCATAATATCTTCCAGTCCCGTCCATGTTGCTACAAAAGTTGGGTATTCATCTTTTCTGATGGAGGCATGATAATCCATTGTGTATATGTACCACATCTTCCTTATCCATTCATCCGTTGAAGGGGATCTTGGTTCTTTCCACAGTTTGGCGACCGTAGCCATTGCTACAATAAACATTGGGGTACAGATGATCCTTATTTTCACTACATCTGTATCTTTGGGGTAAATACCCAGCAGTGCAATTGCAGGGTCATAGGGCAGCTCTATTCTTAATTTCTTCAGGAATCTCCACAGTGTTCTCCAATGTGGCTGCACTAACTTGAATTCCCACCAAGAGTGTAAGAGGGTTCCCCTTTCTCCACATCCTTTCCAACACACGATGTTTCCTGTCTTGCTAATTTTGGAGATTCTACCTGGTGTCAGGTGGTGTCTCAATTTTGTTTTAATTTGAATCTGCCTGATGGCTAGTGATGATGAATATTTTTTCATGTGTCTGATAGCCATTTGGATGTCTTTGTTGAAGAAGTGTCTGTTCATATCTTCTGCCCGTTTTTTGATATGATTATCTGTTTTGTGTGTGTTGAGTTTTAGAAGTTCTTTATAGATCCTGGATATCAAGCTTTTGTTTGTACTGTCATTTGCAAATATCTTCTCCCATTCCGTGGGTTGCCTTTTTGTATGGTTGACTGTTTCTTTGCTGTGCAGAAGCTTTTGATCTTGATGAAGTCCTAAAAGTTCATTTTTGCTTTTGTTTCCTCGGCCTTTGGAGACATATCTTGAAAGAAGTTGCTGTGGCTGATATCGAAGAGGTTACTGCCTAAGTTCTCTTCTAGGATTCTGATGGATTCCTGTCTCATGTTGAGGTCTTTTATCCATTTCGAGCTTATCTTTGTGTACGAGGAAAGAGAATGGTCGAGTTTCATTCTTCTACATATAGATGTCCAATTTTCCCAGCACCATTTTTTGAAGAGACTGTCTTTTTTCCATTGTATATTTTTCCCTGATTTATCGAAGATTATTTGACCATAGAGTTGAGAGACCAAGTATATTAGGCTCCCATCGAGGCATCTCCACCAGCACTGCCCATCAAGAATGCACACAAAGAAATAATTATCTTACCACGGTGTCAACAGGTATTGTCTCTGATCATGGTTTCCAGGCTGTCTCCACCTGGGTGCTTGCTGGTGTCCTCTCCAGGAGATACACAGTGTTCTCTGGAGTCTATGTCTGCAAAGCAAGCTGATCTGGAATGCCAGGGCCTCAAGACCCTTGTGTTGCAAGAGCTCGTGTCCTTCACACAATCTCCTTTTCTCTGCCAACAGCTATGGGTCAACATTCAAATTGTGGGTTCTAAGTGTGCTCCTCTCCCCTGGGCCTTTGTTTTTGCAAGGGCCCCCTGCCCTCTGAAGCACCAACCGTCCTTTCTCCCATAAGCCCTGTCTACACCCTTCTCCCATGGTCTCTGTTACTTCTCTCTTTCCCTGTGGAGTGTGATTTCTAGGCTTCAGGTCCATTTACGCCATGTTTCCTTTGATGTGCTCATCTTCTGGTGGTGCTGATGGCTGAAGACAAGCCTGGAGCTCCCAGACACATCTACCATCTCCCTGTCGTCCAAAGGCACTGCGGACTCTTATGGAGCCATAAGCAAGAAGGCATTCTTGCTCCTTGTAACATGTGGCAGAAAGGGAGAGAGCATTGTGTTTTGTCGTATTTGTCAGTCACAGAAAGACCACTACCGTACGAATTCACTCAATCATGGAAGTAAAGAAACATGTGAAAAAGCAAGAAAAAGGGGCAGACCATTAGACTCAAACCAGGCACACATAATTTGTTGTGTGTTCCAGACAGGCAAGTCAGAATCTGCATTTCTAAAAGTGGATCAATGGGACATTCAATGCAAAAATGTGGGAAAACAGGATGTAACGTGAGTTTCCATGTGTTTGAAGGTGAATTTTGACCTGGAATAGAGCAGGTTCATTCCTCTTAAAATATAATTTTTAGCGTTTGGTGAATCACACATACACACACACACACACACACACACACACACACACACACACACACACTTAAAAGAGTCCCACAGAAGGTAGGGAGCTAGTGAGGAATAGCACTCATGGAAGCAAAATTCAGAGAAAATACCATAAAAAACAAAAGCTTAGGGAATCAAAGTATCAACCCGTCCAAACTGGATAAGGTAACTCCTTACCTTTCAAGAATTAACTAACTAACTAATTAATTAATTAATTAATTAAGCAACGTTACCTAAAAAAACCCTCCACACAAGTATGCCACAAATCCAAAACCATAGGGAAAAAGATAAATTCCAAGAAACATACGCACTACCATGACAAGATCATGAGTCATACATATTTGACGTCTCAGGTAATGACTTTTGAAGCAGTTTTGAGGCTTTGGAAGCAATCCACAAACATCTCCCCACACACAGAAAGCCAGGTTCAAATCAACTCCCTAGTCCACAATTCGAGACATCTAATGATAATGTCGGCTTTTCTCATCTATTATTAAAATGTAGGAAGAGGGAAGTCTCTAACTGACAATGTCCAAAGACCCAATTCATATAAGGACCTTAGAGGAAACCAACTGCATACAATTTTAATCAGTAAGATAATAAAGCTTGAATTCATTTCTCCTCTCTTTCTTTCTTCATCTCCACGTTAAAAGATCTTTTGCTTTCTATTCACTATTTTTTCTGATATTTGGCAAGCCAGCCTTTCATCCATCCTACGTTTTTTACATAGTGCTCCCTGATTCTTTAATTGCATATACCACCAAGTGCTCATCCTCATATACTGCCAAATTTCCTCCATACCCATTAACCAGTTCCCTCTTTATGGCAGGTGTTATCTTCCTGTAACCCTCAGCTTGGTCCCAAAGTCCTGAGCCTCTTTCGTGCATCTCCCAGTCTGACTTTTCTCCGTCCGTTTTCCCTTACTAATACTCATGTCCATGGTATACCTCCTGCGCTATATAAGAGTGAAGCCATAGGATATGTCCCTTGATCGGCTTGCATTTTCATTTGGAAATCATGTTCTTTATCATCATATTCATAATCATCTTTATCCACTAGCCCTTAAAAGTGTATCTCGGCTCCTTCCACAGTGATGCTAGAGTGGGCATGGCAGGCCATCAATGTTCGCCGTTCATTTTCATCTGAATAAAGAGAATTGCTCAACATGGCTCTCCCCATGACTATGGCATGCAGCATTAACTAAAGATGACAAGGAGTGCTGACCAAGGCTCTTTCTTTCGGGGTAGCGATCAGGCAGAATTTCACTCTCCATGAAGTCTTTGCAACGGTTTTTAAGGTAATGTCAGTTAGAGAAAGCCTTCATCCCTTAGGACCGGTGTTTCAGGCACTAGCAGAAAATGACACGGACAGCACAATGCATCACTCTCCTATTTTCCTGGAATCATGACTTTCCTTCCCTTCTTCCTTCCCTCACCTTCCAAGCTGAACAAGCACCAAAGGCAGACCTTACACCTGAGAAACCATAGGGAACAGAAGCTTAGAATGGACCCTCTCCCCCAAGGATATCCAACCTCCCAGAGACCTAATGGAAGCCAAGAGGCCTCACTGTTGATTTGGATCTCTAGAAATTGCAGTGGAAATAGGAACACCTTGCTCTCTCTGGAGAAATGTTGGTCTAAAGAATGGTATACAGAACATCGTTTACTTTTCTCTTTGTATAGAAATTTGAAGTGGGAAAGAAACAGAAAAGACCACCTGAGTTCATGGTCAGGGTAACAGGGCTCTTTCTTGTTCCTTCCCAGGTCTTTCTACTTAAAGCCATACGACTTTATGTCATGAGAATTGGATTGCTGCTTCAGTGAAGTCAGCTTCTGTGACGTCACAAAGCTCTGAGGTCCCAGCAACCACTCCTCACCAATCCACGCCTCATCACTTCACCTGGCTGGATCAGTTCTGGGTCAGCCAGGAGTAACATAATCACTCTAACATCTGGAGTCGCCTTGGGATTTCACCAAGACAGTTTGTGAAATGATTTGGGTCACCTTCTCCATGGCCAAATTTCTAGTCTTTGGCCGTGACTGTCACGACTCCCCATTGGACTCCTGGGAAGGGCAAGAATCCACAATTCCATCTTACCCATGTAAGATCAAGGAAGAGTCAGGAGTATAAGCAGCCTCACACGGGTAACTCCACGCCAAACACATGTTCATGGTCCTCATACCCTATCAGGATGCTTCTGACCAGGAAAAGCGCCACCGCCCTCCAAGGAATGCTCAGAGTTAACACCCGCAACCACACCAAAGATATGTTTGGAGTCTTCAACAGTGAGGACATGAATTCTCTTGCATGTCCAGAAATTGTACCATAAATGCCTCCCATTTTGCCAGCTGACCAAACATAAAATGCAGAACCTACACCCTAGAAACTTAGGCCCAGGACGGACTCATCTGTTTAGTGCTCACAGCAGCAAGCACAGAGCATGTTGGAAGAGAACCAATCCCCATGTGAATTCATCGGAAAAGGCTTTCGGTCCATTTTCAGGAATACAAAGTGAATCTACAAAAGGTCTCTGACTTCTGTGTATTCGAAAAGCGCATTCTGTTATCTACCCTGAAGATAATTTCTTTAGGAATTAGAGCTCACGGAGTGCCCGAAGGCTGGCACTTGAGAGAGTCTCAGGTGTGTGTGACATGCCATCTGGAGTTTTGTTTTGTCTGTCCAATCTCCTGTGAACTCGTCCTCTGCAGAGGCTCTCCTTGCCTTCCATTCAGAGGTTGTGGTGTCTGTGCCAAATATGGTGAATTTAAGCTTCGTGGTGTTAGGGTCCGTGATCAAAGGAACGAGTCTGACAGAAGGCAAAAATCAAGCAAAGTCTTATTTCACGCCATGCATCGAAACCAAACTGCATCAGATACCAAACTGCATCAGAAACCAAACTGCATCAGAAACCAAACTGCATCAGAAACCAAACTGCTTTAGAAACCAAACTGCTTTAAAAACCAAACTGATTGGTAGGTGCCCGAGTCTTACTGGGACCACCACCTCCCAGTCCCTGGGGACCCTCCTGGAGGCTCCCTGCCTCACCCTCACCGTACCACAGACCCACTCCCAGTGTGGCTGCACCGTTGGCTCCTGAGAGGCTGCTCCTGATGGCGGCACTGCCCGAGGTGGCCTGGCTGCTTGCAGCGGCACTGCTGCTGATACTCTGGCTCAGGGTGGTGTCGCTCTTTGCAGCACCACTGACGCTGCTCCTCTGGGCAGTGCCACTCCTGGTGGCGCCACTGCCGCTGCTGCTCTGGTGCTTGGGACGGTGCCAATCATGGTGTCGCAACTGCTGCTGCTGCTCTGGTCGGTGCACAGCGTGGCGCCGCTCGTGATACACCTCAAGGCAGCGCCGCAGCCACTGCCGCCTCAGCCCTGATGCATGGGAGGAGTTGCTGGCCGAGGCCCACTGCTGCTGCTGATGATGATCTGGGCAGTGCACGGGGCGGTGCTGCTCGTGTTAGCCAGCCTGGAACAAACACCAAATTTTGTGTGCGTGATTAGAGTCTCATTGTCTGTCCCTTTTTCTTACTTTTTCACATGTTTCTTTACTTCCATGAGTGAGTGAAATCGTATGGTAGTTGTCTTTCTATGACTAACAGATATGACAAAGCCCAATGCTCTCTCCTTTCTGCCATTGTCACAAGGAGCAAGAACGCCTTCGTGCTTATGGCTCCATAAGGGTCCGCAGTGCATTCGGAGGAAAGGGAGATGGTAGAAGTGTCTAGGACCTCCAGGCATGCCTTCAGCCAACAGCACAACCAGAAGATGACCACATCAATGCAAACATGGCATAAATGGACCTGAAGCCTAGAAATCACACTCCACAGCAAAAGAGAGAAGAAGTCACAGAGACCATGGGAGAAGGGTGTAGACAGGGCTTATGGGAGAGTTGGACGCTTGGTGTTTTAGAGGACAGGGAGCCCTGGCCAAAGACAAAGTCCCATTGGAGAGGAGCACTCTTCGAACCCATAATTTGAATGCTGACCGATAGCTGTTGGCGGAGAAATGGGGAGACTCTGAAGGACACGAGTTCTTGCAACCCATGGTTCTTGAGGCATGGCGATTCCAGATTAGCTTGCTTTGCAGACATAGACTCCAGATAACATTCTGTATCTCCTGGAGAGGTCACCAGCAAGCAACCAGGTGCAGACAGCCTGGAAACCATGATCAGAGACAATACCTGTTGACACCGTGGTATGATTCTTATTTCTTTCTGTGCATACCTGATGGGCATTGTTGGTGGAGAAGCCTCGATGGGCGCCAAAGTAACTTGGGCTCTACGACCGCCAGCATCAAGACTGAGAAGTGGCCACAGGCAGGAAGGTGAGGACATTGGCTGCCCAACCAGCAATCACGGATTCCCAAACCTGGAACACAGTTGGGATGGCCTTCTTCAGGCCACATTGCTTCGTCCCAGGAGAACAGAAAATCCTGCAGGGGACAAGAAGAATGCCCTGCCCACATCCTCTCACCTAGCCACAGAATTCAGCAGGCCTTACATGTTTTGGAGTGGTTTGAAAGTCATGTTTCCAGGCATACCAGATCCACGAAGCTTAACCTCACCATAGTTGGCACAGACACCACTCACAGTGAATGGAAGGCAAGGAGAGCCTCTACAGTGGACGAGCCCACAGGAGAGTGGAAAGCCACAACACAACACCAGAGGTCATGTCACACACACCTGAGACTCTCTCAAGTGCCAGAACTTGCGCACTCTCTGATCTCTTCCTCCTAAAGAAATTAGCTTCAGTGTAGATAAGAGAATGCGCGTTTCAAATACAGAGAAGATAGAGAACTTTTGTAGATTCACGTTGTATTCCTGAGACTGGGCCAAAAGCCTTTTCCGATGGCTTCCCATGGGGATTGGTTCTCTTCCATCATGCTCCGTGCTTGCTCCTCTGAGCTCCAAACAGATGAGTGCATCCTGGGCCTAAGCTTCCAGGGTTTAGGGACAGCCATTCATGTTTGGTCAGCTGGGAATACTGGAAGGCATTTATGGCACGGTTTCTGGAGATGCAAGAAGAACTCGTGTCCTCACCGTTGAAGACTCCAGAAATGTCTTTGGTAGTGTTGGGGGTGTTAACTCTGAGCTTCCCTCTTAGGGTTGGGGGCGCTTTTCCTGGACAGAAGCATCCTGATAAGATGTGAGGACCATGAACATGTGTATGGCGTGGAGTTCTCCGTTTGAGTCTGCTTGTACTCCTGACTCTGTCTTGACCTTACATCGGTCAGATGGAATTGTGCATTCTTGCCCTTCTCAGGATTCCAGAGGGGTGGTGGTGACAGTCATGCACAAAGACTAGAAATTTGACCATGGAGAAGGTGACCCCAAATCGGTTCACAAACTGTCTTGGGGACATTCCCAGGCGGATCCAGCGTTTTGGAGTGATTTTGATACACCTGGCAGAGGCAGAACTACTCTTATTTATTTAATAAAGAAATTTTTAAAAAAGTTAAAAAAAAAGAAAACAAATAATAATCTTACCACGGTGTCCACAGGTATTGTCACTGATCATTATTTCCAGGCTCTCTGCACCTGGAGGTTTGCTGGTGTCCTCTCCGGGACATATGCAGTGGTGTCTGGAGTCTATGTGTGCAAACATACTGATCTGGAATCCCTGTGCCACAAGACCCTTTGGTTGCAAGAACAAATGTATTTCAGACACTCTCATTTTCTCCGCCAACATCTATGGGTCAACATTCAAATTGTGGTTTCTAAGTGTGCTCCTCTCCCCGGAGCCTTTGTCTTTAGCCAAGTCTCTGTGCCCACTGAAGCACCAACCGTCCAATTCTCCCATAAGCCCTGTCTAAGCCCTTCTCAGATGGTTAATATGACTTCTTCTCTTTTCTAAGGTGGATAATATGAGACATTCAATGCAGGAAATGGGGCCGAACGGGATGTAACATGAGTTTACACTGTGTTTGTAGGTCAATGGTGATCTGGAATACAGCTGTTTCATATCTCTCTACACCCTTCGCTCTTGGTCTCTGTGACTTCTTCTCTCTTTCGCTCTGGAGTGTGATGTATAGGCTTCAGGCCCATTTATGCCATGTTTCCATTGATGTAGTCATCTTCTGGTGGTGCCAATGGCTGAAGACAAGCCTAGAGCGCCCAGGCATTTCTAGAGTCTCCCTGTCCTCCAGATGCTCCGCGGACTCTTATGGAACCATAAGCAAGAAGGTATTCTTGCTCCTTGTGACATGTGGAAGAAAGTGAGAGAGGATTGGGCTGTGCCATATCTGTCAGTCAGGGAAAGACAACTACCATACGATTTTACTCACACAGGGGAGTAAAAAACATGTGAAAAAGCAAGAAAAAGGGACAGGTCATGAAACTCCAACAAGGCACACAAAATTTGGTGTTTGTGCCAGACAGGCTAGTCAGAATCTGCATTTCTAAAGTGGATAATACGAGACATTCAATGCAGGAAATGGGGCCGAACGGGATGTAACGTGAGTTTCCACTGTGTTTGTAGGTGAATGGTGACCTGGAAGAGAGCAGCTTCATATCTCTTAAAATATCATTCTTAGCATTTTGTGAAACACACAAACATCACCCTTAAAAGAGCACCAGAGAAGTACGGGAGTAAGTGAAGATTATAAATCATGGAGGCAAAATTCAGAAAAATACCATAAAAAACAAAAGCTAAGAGAATCAAGGTACCAAACCATCCAAACTGGATAAGTTAACTCCTTAGCTACCAAGAATTAATTAATTAATTAGTTAATTAATTAATTAAACAACATTACCTAAAAGATTCCTCCACACAAGTTTGCCATCAAATCCAATACCCGAGTGGAAAGGATAAACTCCAAGACACGTACATTCTACCATGACAAGATCATGAGTCATACATATCTGATGTCTCAGATAATGACGAAAGCTTTTGGAGCAGTCCCCATATACATCCCAACACACAGAAAGGAAGGATCACCTCAATTCCCTGGTACACAATTCGAGACATTTCAAGGTAATGTCGGCATTTCTCATCTATTCCCAAAATGCAGAAAGAGGGAAAACTAATTAACAATGTCCAAAGACCCAATTCAGATAAGGACCTTGAAGGAAACAAATGGCATACAATTTTAATCTGAATTTCCATTCACAGTGTGTGGTGTCTGTGCCAACTATGGTGAGGTTAAGCTTCGTGAGTCTGGTGTGCCTGGAAACGGGACTTTCAACCCACTCCAAAAAATTTAAGGCCTGCTGAATTCTGTGGCTAGGTGAGAGGATGTGGTCAGGGCATTCTTCTTGTCCCCTGCAGGATTTTCTGTTCTCCTGGGATGAAGCAACGAGGCCTGAAGAAGGCCATCCCAAAAGTGTTCCAGGTTTGGGAATCCGTGATTGCTGGTTGGGCAGCCAATGTCCTCACCTTCCTGCCTGTGGCCACTTCTCAGTCTTGATGCTGGAGGTGATAGAGCCCAAGTTACATTGGCTCCCATGGACATCTCCACCAACACTGCCAATCAGGAATGCACAGAAAGAAATAAGAATCGTACCACAGTGTCAACAGGTATTGTCTCTGATCATGGTTTTCAGGCTGTCTGCCCATGGTCGCTTGCTAGTGTCCTCTCCAGGAGATACACAGTGTTCTGCAGTTCTGGAGTGTATGTCTGCAAAGCATGCTGACCTGGAATCCCCTGACCTCAAGACACTTGTGTTGCAGGACCTCGTGTCATTCAGACAGTCTCCCTTTCTCCGCCGGCAAC
The DNA here is from genome assembly GCF_922984935.1 of Meles meles. Taxonomy (NCBI): domain Eukaryota; kingdom Metazoa; phylum Chordata; class Mammalia; order Carnivora; family Mustelidae; genus Meles; species Meles meles. Next base: position 32,261,834 of record NC_060088.1, on the reverse strand, counting down.
TATGGGTCAAGCATCAAATTGTGGGTTCTAGCTGGGCTCCTCTCCCCTGGGCCTTTGTCTCTGGCCATGGATCCCTGCCTACTGAACACCAACGCACACATTCTCCCATAAGCCCTCTCTACACCCTTCGCGCTTGGTCTCTGTGACTTCTTCTCTCTTTCGCTCTGGAGTGTGTTGTATAGGTTTCAGGCCCATTTATGGCATGATTCCATTGATGTAGTCATCTTCTGGTGGTGCCGATGGCTGAAGACAAGCCTAGAGCTCCCAGACATTTCTAGAGCCTCCCTGTCCTCCAGATGCTCCGCGGACTCTTATGGTACCATAAGCAAGAAGGTATTCTTGCTCCTTGTGACATGTGGAAGAAAGTGAGTGAGGATTGGGCTGTGCCATATCTGTCAGTAAGGGAAAGACAACTACCATACGATTTTAATCACACAGGGGAGTAAAAAACATGTGAAAAACCAAGAAAAAGGGACAGGCCATGAAACTCCAACAAGGCACACAAAATTTGGTGTTTGTGCCAGACAGGCTAGTCAGAATCTGCATTTCTAAAGTGGATAATAGGAGACATTCAATGCAGGAAATGGGGCCGAACGGGATGTAACGTGAGTTTCCACTGTGTTTGTAGGTGAATGGTGATCTGGAATAGAGCAGCTTCATATCTCTTAAAATATCATTCTTAGCATTTTGTGAAACACACACACACACACACACACACACACACACACACACCCTTAAAAGAGTACCACAGAAGTAAGGGAGGAAGTGAAGATTATCAATCATGGAGGCAAAATTCAGAAAAATACCATAAAAAACAAAAGCTAAGAGAATCAAGGTACCAAACCGTCCAAACTGGATAAGTTAACTCCTTAGCTACCAAGAATCAATCAGTTAATTAATTAATTAATTAATTAATTAAAGAACCTTACCTAAAAGACTCCTCCACACAAGTTTGCCATCATATCCAATACCCGAGTGGAAAGGATAAACTCCAAGACACGTACACACTACCATGACAAGATCATGATTCATACATATCTAACGTCACAGATAAGGATGAAAGCTTTTGAAGCAGTCCCCATATATCTCCCAACACACAGAAGAAAGGATCACATCAATTCCCTGGTACACAATTCGAGACATTTCAAGGTAATGTCGGCATTTCTCATTTATTCCCAAAATGCAGAAAGAGGGAAAACTAATTAACAATGTCCAAAGACCCAATTCAGATAAGGGCCTGGAAGGAAACAAATGGCATACAATTTTAATCTGAATTTCCGTTCACAGTGTGTGGTGTCTGTGCCAACTATGGTGAGGTTAAGCTTCGTGGGACTGGTGTGCCTGGAAACAGGACTTTCAACCCACTCCAAAAAATTTAAGGCCTGCTGAATTCTGTGGCTAGGGGAGGGGATGGGGTCAGGGCATTCTTCTTGTCCCCTGCAGGATTTTCTGTTCTCCTGGGACGAAGCAACGTGGCCTGAAGAAGGCCATCCCAACAGTGTTCCAGGTTTGGGAATACGTGACTGCTGGTTGGGCAGCCAATGTCCTAACCTTCCTGCCTGTGGCCACTTCTCAGTCTTGATGCTGGCGGTCGTAGAGCCCAAGTTCCTTGGGCTCCCATCGGGGCATCTCCACCAACACTGCCCATCAGGAATGCACAGAAAGAAATAAGAATCGTACCACGGTGTCAACAGGTATTGTCTCTGATCCTGGTTTCCAGGCTCTCTGCCCATGGTTGCTTGCTAGTGTCCTCTCCAGGAGATACACAGTGTTCTGCAGTTCTGGAGTGTATGTCTGCAAAGCATGCTGACCTGGAATCCCCTGACCTCAAGACCCTTGTGTTGCAGGAACTCGTGTCATTCAGACAGTCTCCCTTTCTCCGCCGGCAACTATGGGTCAAGCATCAAATTGTGGGTTCTACCAGGGCTCCTCTCCCCTGGGCCTTTGTCTCTGACCATGGATCCCTGCCTCCTGAACACCAACCCACCCATTCTCCCATAAGCCCTCTCTACACCCTTCGCTCTTGGTCTCTGTGACTTCTTCTCTCTTTCACTGAGGAGTGTGATGTATAGGCTTCAGGCCCATTTATGCCATGATTCCATTGATGTAGTCATCTTCTGGTGGTGCCGATGGCTGAAGACAAGCCTAGAGCTCCCAGACATTTCTAGAGCCTCCCTGTCCTCCAGATGCTCCGCGGACTCTTATGGTACCATAAGCAAGAAGGTATTCTTGCTCCTTGTGACATGTGGAAGAAAGTGAGAGAGGATTGGGCTGTGCCATATCTGTCAGTAAGGGAAAGACAACTACCATACGATTTTACTCACACAGGGGAGTAAAAAACATGTGAAAAACCAAGAAAAAGGGACAGGCCATGAAACTCCAACAAGGCACACAAAATTTGGTGTTTGTGCCAGACAGGCTAGTCAGAATCTGCATTTCTAAAGTGGATAATAGGAGACATTCAATGCAGGAAATGGGGCCGAACGGGATGTAACGTGAGTTTCCACTGTGTTTGTAGGTGAATGGTGATCTGGAATAGAGCAGCTTCATATCTCTTAAAATATCATTCTTAGCATTTTGTGAAACACACACACAGACACACACACACACACACACACACACACCCTTAAAAGAGTACCACAGAAGTAAGGGAGGAAGTGAAGATTATCAATCATGGAGGCAAAATTCAGAAAAATACCATAAAAAACAAAAGCTAAGAGAATCAAGGTACCAAACCGTCCAAACTGGATAAGTTAACTCCTTAGCTACCAAGAATCAATCAGTTAATTAATTAATTAATTAATTAATTAAAGAACCTTACCTAAAAGACTCCTCCACACAAGTTTGCCATCATATCCAATACCCGAGTGGAAAGGATAAACTCCAAGACACGTACACACTACCATGACAAGATCATGAGTCATACATATCTAACGTCACAGATAAGGATGAAAGCTTTTGAAGCAGTCCCCATATATCTCCCAACACACAGAAGAAAGGATCACATCAATTCCCTGGTACACAATTCGAGACATTTCAAGGTAATGTCGGCATTTCTCTTCTATTCCCAAAATGCAGAAAGAGGGAAAACTAATTAACAATGTCCAAAGACCCAATTCAGATAAGGGCCTGGAAGGAAACAAATGGCATACAATTTTAATCTGAATTTCCATTCACAGTGTGTGGTGTCTGTGCCAACTATGGTGAGGTTAAGCTTCGTGGGTCTGGTGTGCCTGGAAACGGGACTTTCAACCCACTCCAAAAAATTTAAGGCCTGCTTAATTCTGTGGCTAGGGGAGGGGATGGGGTCAGGGCATTCTTCTTGTCCCCTGCAGGATTTTCTGTTCTCCTGGGACGAAGCAACGTGGCCTGAAGAAGGCCATCCCAACAGTGTTCCAGGTTTGGGCATCCGTGACTGCTGGTTGGGCAGCCAATGTCCTCACCTTCCTGCCTGTGGCCACTTCTCAGTCTTGATGCTGGCGGTCGTAGAGCCCAAGTTCCTTGGGCTCCCATCGGGGCATCTCCACCAACACTGCCCATCAGGAATGCACAGAAAGAAATAAGAATCGTACCACGGTGTCAACAGGTATTGTCTCTGATCCTGGTTTCCAGGCTCTCTGCCCATGGTTGCTTGCTAGTGTCCTCTCCAGGAGATACACAGTGTTCTGCAGTTCTGGAGTGTATGTGTGCAAAGCATGCTGACCTGGAAACCCCTGACCTCAAGACCCTTGTGTTGCAGGAACTCGTGTCATTCAGACAGTCTCCCTTTCTCCGCCGGCAACTATGGGTCAAGCATCAAATTGTGGGTTCTAGCTGGGCTCCTCTCCCCTGGGCCTTTGTCTCTGGCCATGGATCCCTGCCTCCTGAACACCAACCCACCCATTCTCCCATAAGCCCTCTCTACACCCTTCGCTCTTGGTCTCTGTGACTTCTTCTCTCTTTCGCTGTGGAGTGTGATGTATAGGCTTCAGGCCCATTTATGCCATGTTTCCATTGATGTAGTCATCTTCTGGTGGTGCCGATGGCTGAAGACAAGCCTAGAGCGCCCAGACATTTCTAGAGTCTCCCTGTCGTCCAGATGCTCCGCGGACTCTTATGGAACCATAAGCAAGAAGGTATTATTGCTCCTTGTGACATGTGGAAGAAAGTGAGAGAGGATTTGGCTGTGCCATATCTGTCAGTCAGGGAAAGACAACTACCATACGATTTTTCTCACAAGGGCAGTAAAAAACATGTGAAAAACCAAGAAAAAGGGACAGGCCATGAAACTCCAACAAGGCACACAAAATTTGGTGTGTGTGCCAGACAGGATAGTCAGAATCTGCATTTCTAAAGTGGATAATAGGAGACATTCAATGCAGGAAATGGGGCCGAACGGGATGTAACGTGAGTTTCCACTGTGTTTGTAGGTGAATGGTGACCTGGAATAGAGCAGCTTCATATCTCTTAAAATATCATTCTTAGCATTTTGTGAAACACACACACACACACACACACACACACACACACACACACACTCACACCCTTAAAAGAGTACCACAGATGTAAGGGAGGAAGTGAAGATTATCAATCATGGAGGCAAAATTCAGAAAAATACCATAAAAAACAAAAGCTAAGAGAATCAAGGTACCAAATCGTCCACACTGGATAAGTTAACTCCTTAGCTACCAAGAATCAATCAATTCGTTAATTAATTAATTAATTAATTAATTAATTAAACAACCTTACCTAAAAGACTCCTCCACACAAGTTTGCCATCATATCCAATACCCGAGTGGAAAGGATAAACTCCAAGACACGTACACTCTACCATGACAAGATCATGAGTCATACATATCTGACGTCTCAGATAATGACGAAAGCTTTTGAAGCAGTCCCCATTTATCTCCCAACACACAGAAGGAAGGATCACATCAATTCCCTGGTACAGAATTCGAGACATTTCAAGGTAATGTCGGCATTTCTCATCTATTCCCAAAATGCAGAAAGAGGGAAAACTAATTAACAATGTCCAAAGACCCAATTCAGATAAGGGCCTTGAAGGAAGCAAATGGCATACAATTTTAATCTGAATTTCCATTCACAGTGTGTGGTGTCTGTGCCAACTATGGTGAGGTTAAGCTTCGTGGGTCTGGTGTGCCTGGAAACGGGACTTTGAACCCACTCCAAAAAATTTAAGGCCTGCTGAATTCTGTGGCTAGGTGAGGGGATGGGGTCAGGGCATTCTTCTTGTCCCCTGCAGGATTTTCTGTTCTCCTGGGACGAAGCAACGTGGCCTGAGGAAGGCCATCCCAACAGTGCTCCAGTTTTGGGAATCCGTGACTGCTGGTTGGGCAGCCAATGTCCTCACCTTCCTGCCTGTGGCCACTTCTCAGTCTTGATGCTGGCGGTCGTAGAGCCCAAGTTCCTTTGGCTCCCATCGGGGCATCTCTACCAACACTGCCCATCAGGAATGCACAGAAAGAAATAAGAATCGTACCACGGTGTCAACAGGTATTGTCTCTGATCCTGGTTTCCAGGCTCTCTGCCCATGGTTGCTTGCTAGTGTCCTCTCCAGGAGATACACAGTGTTCTGCAGTTCTGGAGTGTATGTCTGCAAAGCATGCTGACCTGGAATCCCCTGACCTCAAGACCCTTGTGTTGCAGGAACTCGTGTCATTCAGACAGTCTCCCTTTCTCCGCCGGCAACTATGGGTCAAGCATCAAATTGTGGGTTCTAGCTGGGCTCCTCTCCCCTGGGCCTTTGTCTCTGGCCATGGATCCCTGCCTCCTGAACACCAACCCACCCATTCTCCCATAAGCCCTCTCTACACCCTTCGCTCTTGGTCTCTGTGACTTCTTCTCTCTTTCGCTGTGGAGTGTGACGTATAGGCTTCAGGCCCATTTATGCCATGTTTCCATTGATGTAGTCATCTTCTGGTGGTGCCGATGGCTGAAGACAAGCCTAGAGCGCCCAGACATTTCTAGAGTCTCCCTGTCGTCCAGATGCTCCGCGGACTCTTATGGAACCATAAGCAAGAAGGTATTATTGCTCCTTGTGACATGTAGAAGAAAGTGAGAGAGGATTTGGCTGTGCCATATCTGTCAGTCAGGGAAAGACAACTACCATACGATTTTTTTCACAAGGGCAGTAAAAAACATGTGAAAAACCAAGAAAAAGGGACAGGCCATGAAACTCCAACAAGGCACACAAAAGTTGGTGTGTGTGCCAGACAGGCTAGTCAGAATCTGCATTTCTAAAGTGGATAATAGGAGACATTCAATGCAGGAAATGGGGCTGAACGGAATGTAAGGTGAGTTTCCACTGTGTTTGTAGGTGAATGGTGACCTGGAATAGAGCAGCTTCATATCTCTTAAAATATCATTCTTAGCATTTTGTGAAACACACACACACACACACACACACACACACACACCCTTAAAAGAGTACCACAGAAGTAAGGGAGGAAGTGAAGATTATCAATCATGGAGGCAAAATTCAGAAAAATACCATAAAAAACAAAAGCTAAGAGAATCAAGGTACCAAATCGTCCAAACTGGATAAGTTAACTCCTTAGCTACCAAGAATCAATCAGTTAATTAATTAATTAATTAATTAATTAATTAAACAACCTTACCTAAAAGACTCCTCCACAAAAGTTTGCCATCATATCCAATACCCGAGTGGAAAGGATAAACTCCAAGACACGTACACTCTACCATGAAAAGATCATGAGTCATACATATCTGACGTCTCAGGTAAGGACGAAAGCTTTTGAAGCAGTCCCCATATATCTCCCAACACACAGAAGGAAGGATCACATCAATTCCCTGGTACACAATTCGAGACATTTCAAGGTAATGTCGGCATTTCTCATCTATTCCCAAAATGCAGAAAGAGGGAAAACTAATTAACAATGTCCAAAGACCCATTTCAGATAAGGACCTTGAAGGACACAAATGGCATACAATTTTAATCTGAATTTCCATTCACAGTGTGTGGTGTCTGTGCCAACTATGGTGAGGTTAAGCTTCGTGGGTCTGGTGTGCCTGGAAACGGGACTTTCAACCCACTCCAAAAAATTTAAGGCCTGCTTAATTCTGTGGCTAGGGGAGGGGATGGGGTCAGGGCATTCTTCTTGTCCCCTGCAGGATTTTCTGTTCTCCTGGGACGAAGCAACGTGGCCTGAAGAAGGCCATCCCAACAGTGTTCCAGGTTTGGGCATCCGTGACTGCTGGTTGGGCAGCCAAAGTCCTCACCTTCCTGCCTGAGGCCACTTCTCAGTCTTGATGCTGGCGGTCGTATAGGCCAAGTTCCTTTGGCTCCCATCGGGGCATCTCCACCAACACTGCCCATCAGGAATGCACAGAAAGAAATAATAATCGTACCACGGTGTCAACAGGTATTGTCTCTGATCCTGGTTTCCAGGCTCTCTGCCCATGGTTGCTTGCTAGTGTCCTCTCCAGGAGATACACAGTGTTCTGCAGTTCTGGAGTGTATGTCTGCAAAGCATGCTGACCTGGAATCCCCTGACCTCAAGACCCTTGTGTTGCAGGAACTCGTGTCATTCAGACAGTCTCCCTTTCTCCGCCGGCAACTATGGGTCAAGCATCAAATTGTGGGTTCTAGCTGGGCTCCTCTCCCCTGGGCCTTTGTCTCTGGCCATGGATCCCTGCCTCATGAACACCAACCCACCCATTCTCCCATAAGCCCTCTCTACACCCTTCGCTCTTGGTCTCTGTGACTTCTTCTCTCTTTCGCTGTGGAGTGTGATGTATAGGCTTCAGGCCCATTTATGCCATGTTTCCATTGATGTAGTCATCTTCTGGTGGTGCCGATGGCTGAAGACAAGCCTAGAGCACCCAGACATTTCTAGAGTCTCCCTGTCCTCCAGATACTCCGTGGACTCTTATGGAACCATAAGCAAGAAGGTATTTTTGCTCCTTGTGACATGTGGAAGAAAGTGAGAGAGGATTGGTCTGTGCCATATCCGTCAGTCAGGGAAAGAAAACTACCATACGATATTACTCACACAGGGGAGTAAAAATCATGTGAAAAACCAAGAAAAGGGACAGGCCATGAAACTCCAACAAGACACACAAAATTTGGTGTGTGTGCCAGACAGGCTAGTCAGAATCTGCATTTCTAAAGTGGATAATAGGAGACATTCAATGCAGGAAATGGGGCCGAACGGGATGTAACGTGAGTTTCCACTGTGTTTGTAGGTGAATGGTGACCTGGAATAGAGCAGCTTCATATCTCTTAAAATATCATTCTTAGCATTTTGTGAAACACACACACACACACACACACACACACACACACCGTTAAAAGAGTACCACAGAAGTAAGGGAGGAAGTGAAGATTATCAATCATGGAGGCAAAATTCAGAAAAATACCATAAAAAACAAAAGCTAAGAGAATCAAGGTACCAAATCATCGAAACTGGATAAGTTAACTCCTTAGCTTCCAAGAATCAATCAATTAGTTAATTAATTAATTAATTAATTAATTAAACAACCTTACCTAAAAGACTCCTCCACACAAGTTTGCCATCATATCCAATACCCGAGTGGAAAGGATAAACTCCAAGTCACGTACACTGTACCATGACAAGATCATGAGTCATACATATCTGACGTCTCAGATAAGGACGAAAGCTTTGGAAGCAGTCCCCATATATCTCCGAACACACAGAAGGAAGGATCACATCAATTCCCTGGTACACAATTCGAGACATTTCAAGGTAATGTCGGCATTTCTCTTCTATTCCCAAAATGCAGAAAGAGGGAAAACTAATTAACAATGTCCAAAGACCCAATTCAGATAAGGACCTTGAAGGAAACAAATGGCATACAATTTTAATCTGAATTTCCATTCACAGTGTGTGGTGTCTGTGCCAACTATGGTGAGGTTAAGCTTCGTGGGTCTGGTGTGCCTGGAAACGGGACATTCAACCCACTCCAAAAAATTAAAGGCCTGCTGAATTCTGTGGCTAGGGGAGGGGATGGGGTCAGGGCATTCTTCTTGTCCCCTGCAGGATTTTCTGTTCTCCTGGGATGAAGCAACGTGGCCTGAAGAAGGCCATCCCAACACTGTTCCAGGTTTGGGAATCCGTGACTGCTGGTTGGGCAGCCAATGCCTCACCTTCCTGCCTGTGGCCACTTCTCAGTCTTGATGCTGGCGGTCGTAGAGCCCAAGTTCCTTGGGCTCCCATCGGGGCATCTCCACCAACACTGCCCATAAGGAATGCACAGAAAGTAATAAGAATCGTACCACGGTGTCAACAGGTATTGTCTCTGATCCTGGTTTCCAGGCTCTCTGCCCATGGTTGCTTGCTAGTGTCCTCTCCAGGAGATACACAGTGTTCTGCAGTTCTGGAGTGTATGTCTGCAAAGCATGCTGACCTGGAATCCCCTGACCTCAAGACCCTTGTGTTGCAGGAACTCGTGTCATTCAGACAGTCTCCCTTTCTCCGCCGGCAACTATGGGTCAAGCATCAAATTGTGGGTTCTAGCTGGGCTCCTCTCCCCTGGGCATTTGTCTCTGGCCATGGATCCCTGCCTCATGAACACCAACCCACCCATTCTCCCATAAGCCCTCTCTACACCCTTCGCTCTTGGTCTCTGTGACTTCTTCTCTCTTTCGCTGTGGAGTGTGATGTATAGGCCTCAGGCCCATTTATGCCATGTTTCCATTGATGTAGTCATCTTCTGGTGGTGCCGATGGCTGAAGACAAGCCTAGAGCGCCCAGACATTTCTAGAGTCTCCCTGTCCTCCAGATGCTCCGCGGACTCTTATGGAACCATAAGCAAGAAGGTATTCTTGCTCCTTGTGACATGTGGAAGAAAGTGAGAGAGGATTGGGCTGTGCCATATCTGTCAGTCAGGGAAAGACAACTACCATACGATTTTACTCACAAGGGCAGTAAAAATCATGTGAAAAACCAAGAAAAAGGGACAGGCCATGAAACTCCAACAAGGCACACAAAATTTGGTGTTTGTGCCAGACAGGCTAGTCAGAATCTGCATTTCTAAAGTGGATAATAGGAGACATTCAATGCAGGAAATGGGGCCGAACGGGATGTAACGTGAGTTTCCACTGTGTTTGTAGGTGAATGGTGACCTGGAATAGAGCAGCTTCATATCTCTTAAAATATCATTCTTAGCATTTTGTGAAACACACACACACCCACACACACACACACACACACCGTTAAAAGAGTACCACAGAAGTAAGGGAGGAAGTGAAGATTATCAATCATGGAGGCAAAATTCAGAAAAATACCATAAAATACAAAAGCTAAGAGAATCAAGGTACCAAATCGTCCAAACTGGATAAGTTAACTCCTTAGCTACCAAGAATCAATCAATTAGTTAATTAATTAATTAATTAATTAATTAATTAATTAAACACCCTTACCTAAAAGACTCTTCCACACAAGTTTGCCATCATATCCAATACCCGAGTGGAAAGGATAAACTCCAAGACACGTACACTCTCCCATGACAAGATCATGAGTCATACATATCTGTCGTCTCAGATAAGGATGAAAGCTTTTGAAGCAGTCCCCATATATCTCCCAACACACAGAAGGAAGGATCACATCAATTCCCTGGTACACAATTCGAGACATTTCAAGGTAATGTCGGCATTTCTCATCTATTCCCAAAATGCAGAAAGAGGGAAAACTAATTAACAATGTCCAAAGACCCAATTCAGATAAGGACCTTGAAGGAAACAAATGGCATACAATTTTAATCTGAATTTCCATTCACAGTGTGTGGTGTCTGTGCCAACTATGGTGAGGTTAAGCTTCGTGGGTCTGGTGTGCCTGGAAACGGGACTTTCAACCCACTCCAAAAAATTTAAGGCCTGCTGAATTCTGTGGCTAGGGGAGGGGATGGGGTCAGGGCATTCTTCTTGTCCCCTGCAGGATTTTCTGTTCTCCTGGGACGAAGCAACGTGGCCTGAAGAAGGCCATCCCAACACTGTTCCAGGTTTGGGAATCCGTGACTGCTGGTTGGGCAGCCAATGTCCTCACCTTCCTGCCTGTGGCCATTTCTCAGTCTTGATGCTGGCGGTCGTATAGGCCAAGTTCCTTGGGCTCCCATCGTGGCATCTCCACCAACACTCCCCATCAGGAATGCACAGAAAGAAATAAGAATCGTACCACGGTGTCAACAGGTATTGTCTCTGATCCTGGTTTCCAGGCTCTCTGCCCATGGTTGCTTGCTAGTGTCCTCTCCAGGAGATACACAGTGTTCTGCAGTTCTGGAGTGTATGTCTGCAAAGCATGCTGACCTGGAATCCCCTGACCTCAAGACCCTTGTGTTGCAGGAACTCGTGTCATTCAGACAGTCTCCCTTTCTCCGCCGGCAACTATGGGTCAAGCATCAAATTGTGGGTTCTAGCTGGGCTCCTCTCCCCTGGGCCTTTGTCTCTGGCCATGGATCCCTGCCTCCTGAACACCAACCCACCCATTCTCCCATAAGCCCTCTCTACACCCTTCGCTCTTGGTCTCTGTGACTTCTTCTCTCTTTCGCTGTGGAGTGTGACGTATAGGCTTCAGGCCCATTTATGCCATGTTTCCATTGATGTAGTCATCTTCTGGTGGTGCCGATGGCTGAAGCCAAGCCTAGAGCGCCCAGACATTTCTAGAGTCTCCCTGTCCTCCAGATGCTCCGCGGACTCTTATGGAACCATAAGCACGAAGGTATTCTTGCTCCTTGTGACATGTGGAAGAAAGTGAGTGAGGATTGGGCTGTGCCATATCTGTCAGTCAGGGAAAGACAACTACCATACGATTTTACTCACACAGGGCAGTAAAAATCATGTGAAAAACCAAGAAAAAGGGACAGGCCATGAAACTCCAACAAGGCACACAAAAGTTGGTGTGTGTGCCAGACAGGCTAGTCAGAATCTGCATTACTAAAGAGGATAATAGGAGACATTCAATGCAGGAAATGGGGCCGAACGGGATGTAACATGAGTTTCCACTGTGTTTGTAGGTGAATGGTGATCTGGAATAGAGCAGCTTCATATCTCTTAAAATATCATTCTTAGCATTTTGTGAAACACACACACACCCACACACACACCCTTAAAAGAGTACCACAGAAGTAAGGGAGGAAGTGAAGATTATCAATCATGGAGGCAAAATCCAGAAAAATACCATAAAAAACAAAAGCTAAGAGAATCAAGGTACCAAACCGTCCAAACTGGATAAGTTAACTCCTTAGCTACCAAGAATCAATCAATTTTTAATTAATTAATTAATTAATTCATTCATTCATTCATTAAAGAACCTTACCTAAAAGACTCCTCCACACAAGTTTGCCATCATATCCAATACCCGAGAGGAAAGGATAAACTCCAAGACACGTACAGTCTCCCATGACAAGATCATGAGTCATACATATCTGACGTCTCAGATAAGGACGAAAGCTTTGGAAGCAGTCCCCATATATCTCCCAACACACAGAAGGAAGGATCACATCAATTCCCTGGTACACAATTCGAGACATTTCAAGGTAATGTCGGCATTTCTCATCTATTCCCAAAATGCAGAAAGAGGGAAAACTAATTAACAATGTCCAAAGACCCAATTCAGATAAGGGCATTGAAGGAAACAAATGGCATACAATTTTAATCTGAATTTCCATTCACAGTGTGTGGTGTCTGTGCCAACTATGGTGAGGTTAAGCTTCGTGGGTCTGGTGTGCCTGGAAACGGGACTTTCAACCCACTCCAAAAAATTTAAGGCCTGCTGAATTCTGTGGCTAGGGGAGGGGATGGGGTCAGGGCATTCTTCTTGTCCCCTGCAGGATTTTCTCTTCTCCTGGGATGAAGCAACGTGGCCTGAAGAAGGCCATCCCAACAGTGTTCCAGGTTTGGGCATCCGTGACTGCTGGTTGTGCAGCGAAAGTCCTCACCTTCCTGCCTGTGGCCACTTCTCAGTCTTGATGCTGGCGGTCGTATAGGCCAAGTTCCTTTGGCTCCCATCGGGGCATCTCCACCAACACTGCCCATCAGGAATGCACAGAAAGAAATAAGAATCGTACCACGGTGTCAACAGGTATTGTCTCTGATCCTGGTTTCCAGGCTCTCTGCCCATGGTTGCTTGCTAGTGTCCTCTCCAGGAGATACACAGTGTTCTGCAGTTCTGGAGTGTATGTCTGCAAAGCATGCTGACCTGGAATCCCCTGACCTCAAGAGCCTTGTGTTGCAGGAACTCGTGTCATTCAGACAGTCTCCCTTTCTCCGCCGGCAACTATGGGTCAAGCATCAAATTGTGGGTTCTAGCTGGGCTCCTCTCCCCTGGGCCTTTGTCTCTGGCCATGGATCCCTGCCTCCTGAACACCAACCCACCCATTCTCCCATAAGCCCTCTCTACACCCTTCGCTCTTGGTCTCTGTGACTTCTTCTCTCTTTCGCTGTGGAGTGTGATGTATAGGCCTCAGGCCCATTTATGCCATGTTTCCATTGATGTAGTCATCTTCTGGTGGTGCCGATGGCTGAAGACAAGCCTAGAGCGCCCAGACATTTCTAGAGTCTCCCTGTCCTCCAGATGCTCCGCGGACTCTTATGGAACCATAAGCACGAAGGTATTCTTGCTCCTTGTGACATGTGGAAGAAAGTGAGAGAGGATTGGGCTGTGCCATATCCGTCAGTCAGGGAAAGAGAACAAAGATACGATATTAATCACACAGGGGAGTAAAAAACATGTGACAAACCAAGAAAAAGGGACAGGCCATGAAACTCCAACAAGGCACACAAAATTTGGTGTTTGTGCCAGACAGGCTAGTCAGAATCTGCATTTCTAAAGTGGATAATAGGAGACATTCAATGCAGGAAATGGGGCCGAACGGGATGTAACGTGAGTTTCCACTGTGTTTGTAGGTGAATGTTGACCTGGAATAGAGCAGCTTCATATCTCTTAAAATATCATTCTTAGCATTTTGTGAAACACACACACACACACACACACACCGTTAAAAGAGTACCACAGAAGTAAGGGAGGAAGTGAAGATTATCAATCATGGAGGCAAAATTCAGAAAAATACCATAAAATACAAAAGCTAAGAGAATCAAGGTACCAAATCGTCCAAACTGGATAAGTTAACTCCTTAGCTACCAAGAATCAATCAATTAGTTAATTAATTAATTAATTAATTAATTAATTAAACACCCTTACCTAAAAGACTCTTCCACACAAGTTTGCCATCATATCCAATACCCGAGTGGAAAGGATAAACTCCAAGACACGTACACTCTCCCATGACAAGATCATGAGTCATACATATCTGTCGTCTCAGATAAGGACGAAAGCTTTTGAAGCAGTCCCCATATATCTCCCAACACACAGAAGGAAGGATCACATCAATTCCCTGGTACACAATTCGAGACATTTCAAGGTAATGTCGGCATTTCTCATCTATTCCCAAAATGCAGAAAGAGGGAAAACTAATTAACAATGTCCAAAGACCCAATTCAGATAAGGACCTTGAAGGAAACAAATGCCATACAATTTTAATCTGAATTTCCATTCACAGTGTGTGGTGTCTGTGCCAACTATGGTGAGGTTAAGCTTCGTGGGTCTGGTGTGCCTGGAAACGGGACTTTCAACCCACTCCAAAAAATTTAAGGCCTGCTGAATTCTGTGGCTAGGGGAGGGGATGGGGTCAGGGCATTCTTCTTGTCCCCTGCAGGATTTTCTGTTCTCCTGGGACGAAGCAACGTGGCCTGAAGAAGGCCATCCCAACACTGTTCCAGGTTTGGGAATCCGTGACTGCTGGTTGGGCAGCCAATGTCCTCACCTTCCTGCCTGTGGCCATTTCTCAGTCTTGATGCTGGCGGTCGTATAGGCCAAGTTCCTTGGGCTCCCATCGTGGCATCTCCACCAACACTCCCCATCAGGAATGCACAGAAAGAAATAAGAATCGTACCACGGTGTCAACAGGTATTGTCTCTGATCCTGGTTTCCAGGCTCTCTGCCCATGGTTGCTTGCTAGTGTCCTCTCCAGGAGATACACAGTGTTCTGCAGTTCTGGAGTGTATGTCTGCAAAGCATGCTGACCTGGAATCCCCTGACCTCAAGACCCTTGTGTTGCAGGAACTCGTGTCATTCAGACAGTCTCCCTTTCTCCGCCGGCAACTATGGGTCAAGCATCAAATTGTGGGTTCTAGCTGGGCTCCTCTCCCCTGGGCCTTTGTCTCTGGCCATGGATCCCTGCCTCCTGAACACCAACCCACCCATTCTCCCATAAGCCCTCTCTACACCCTTCGCTCTTGGTCTCTGTGACTTCTTCTCTCTTTCGCTGTGGAGTGTGACGTATAGGCTTCAGGCCCATTTATGCCATGTTTCCATTGATGTAGTCATCTTCTGGTGGTGCCGATGGCTGAAGCCAAGCCTAGAGCGCCCAGACATTTCTAGAGTCTCCCTGTCCTCCAGATGCTCCGCGGACTCTTATGGAACCATAAGCACGAAGGTATTCTTGCTCCTTGTGACATGTGGAAGAAAGTGAGTGAGGATTGGGCTGTGCCATATCTGTCAGTCAGGGAAAGACAACTACCATACGATTTTACTCACACAGGGCAGTAAAAATCATGTGAAAAACCAAGAAAAAGGGACAGGCCATGAAACTCCAACAAGGCACACAAAAGTTGGTGTGTGTGCCAGACAGGCTAGTCAGAATCTGCATTACTAAAGAGGATAATAGGAGACATTCAATGCAGGAAATGGGGCCGAACGGGATGTAACATGAGTTTCCACTGTGTTTGTAGGTGAATGGTGATCTGGAATAGAGCAGCTTCATATCTCTTAAAATATCATTCTTAGCATTTTGTGAAACACACACACACCCACACACACACCATTAAAAGAGTACCACAGAAGTAAGGGAGGAAGTGAAGATTATCAATCATGGAGGCAAAATCCAGAAAAATACCATAAAAAACAAAAGCTAAGAGAATCAAGGTACCAAACCGTCCAAACTGGATAAGTTAACTCCTTAGCTACCAAGAATCAATCAATTTTTAATTAATTAATTAATTAATTCATTCATTCATTCATTAAAGAACATTACCTAAAAGACTCCTCCACACAAGTTTGCCATCATATCCAATACCCGAGAGGAAAGGATAAACTCCAAGACACGTACAGTCTCCCATGACAAGATCATGAGTCATACATATCTGACGTCTCAGATAAGGACGAAAGCTTTGGAAGCAGTCCCCATATATCTCCCAACACACAGAAGGAAGGATCACATCAATTCCCTGGTACACAATTCGAGACATTTCAAGGTAATGTCGGCATTTCTCATCTATTCCCAAAATGCAGAAAGAGGGAAAACTAATTAACAATGTCCAAAGACCCAATTCAGATAAGGGCATTGAAGGAAACAAATGGCATACAATTTTAATCTGAATTTCCATTCACAGTGTGTGGTGTCTGTGCCAACTATGGTGAGGTTAAGCTTCGTGGGTCTGGTGTGCCTGGAAACGGGACTTTCAACCCACTCCAAAAAATTTAAGGCCTGCTGAATTCTGTGGCTAGGGGAGGGGATGGGGTCAGGGCATTCTTCTTGTCCCCTGCAGGATTTTCTCTTCTCCTGGGATGAAGCAACGTGGCCTGAAGAAGGCCATCCCAACAGTGTTCCAGGTTTGGGCATCCGTGACTGCTGGTTGTGCAGCGAAAGTCCTCACCTTCCTGCCTGTGGCCACTTCTCAGTCTTGATGCTGGCGGTCGTATAGGCCAAGTTCCTTTGGCTCCCATCGGGGCATCTCCACCAACACTGCCCATCAGGAATGCACAGAAAGAAATAAGAATCGTACCACGGTGTCAACAGGTATTGTCTCTGATCCTGGTTTCCAGGCTCTCTGCCCATGGTTGCTTGCTAGTGTCCTCTCCAGGAGATACACAGTGTTCTGCAGTTCTGGAGTGTATGTCTGCAAAGCATGCTGACCTGGAATCCCCTGACCTCAAGAGCCTTGTGTTGCAGGAACTCGTGTCATTCAGACAGTCTCCCTTTCTCCGCCGGCAACTATGGGTCAAGCATCAAATTGTGGGTTCTAGCTGGGCTCCTCTCCCCTGGGCCTTTGTCTCTGGCCATGGATCCCTGCCTCCTGAACACCAACCCACCCATTCTCCCATAAGCCCTCTCTACACCCTTCGCTCTTGGTCTCTGTGACTTCTTCTCTCTTTCGCTGTGGAGTGTGATGTATAGGCCTCAGGCCCATTTATGCCATGTTTCCATTGATGTAGTCATCTTCTGGTGGTGCCGATGGCTGAAGACAAGCCTAGAGCGCCCAGACATTTCTAGAGTCTCCCTGTCCTCCAGATGCTCCGCGGACTCTTATGGAACCATAAGCACGAAGGTATTCTTGCTCCTTGTGACATGTGGAAGAAAGTGAGAGAGGATTGGGCTGTGCCATATCCGTCAGTCAGGGAAAGAGAACAAAGATACGATATTAATCACACAGGGGAGTAAAAAACATGTGACAAACCAAGAAAAAGGGACAGGCCATGAAACTCCAACAAGGCACACAAAATTTGGTGTTTGTGCCAGACAGGCTAGTCAGAATCTGCATTTCTAAAGTGGATAATAGGAGACATTCAATGCAGGAAATGGGGCCGAACGGGATGTAACGTGAGTTTCCACTGTGTTTGTAGGTGAATGTTGACCTGGAATAGAGCAGCTTCATATCTCTTAAAATATCATTCTTAGCATTTTGTGAAACACACACACACACACACACACACCGTTAAAAGAGTACCACAGAAGTAAGGGAGGAAGTGAAGATTATCAATCATGGAGGCAAAATTCAGAAAAATACCATAAAATACAAAAGCTAAGAGAATCAAGGTACCAAATCGTCGAAACTGGATAAGTTAACTCCTTAGCTTCCAAGAATCAATCAATTAGTTAATTAATTAATTAATTAATTAATTAAACAACCTTACCTAAAAGACTCCTCCACACAAGTTTGCCATCATATCCAATACCCGAGTGGAAAGGATAAACTCCAAGACACGTACACTCTACCATGACAAGATCATGAGTCATACATATCTGACGTCTCAGATAAGGATGAAAGCTTTTGAAGCAGTCCCCATATATCTCCCAACACACAGAAGGAAGGATCACATCAATTCCCTGGTACACAATTCGAGACATTTCAAGGTAATGTCGGCATTTCTCTTCTATTCCCAAAATGCAGAAAGAGGGAAAACTAATTAACAATGTCCAAAGACCCAATTCAGATAAGGACCTTGAAGGAAACAAATGGCATACAATTTTAATCTGAATTTCCATTCACAGTGTGTGGTGTCTGTGCCAACTATGGTGAGGTTAAGCTTCGTGGGTCTGGTGTGCCTGCAAACGGGACATTCAACACACTCCAAAAAAATTAAGGCCTGCTGAATTCTGTGGCTAGGGGAGGGGATGGGGTCAGGGCATTCTTCTTGTCCCCTGCAGGATTTTCTGTTCTCCTGGGACGAAGCAACGTGGCCTGAAGAAAGCCATCCCAACACTGTTCCAGGTTTGGGAATCCGTGACTGCTGGTTGGGCAGCCAATGCCTCACCTTCCTGCCTGTGGCCAATTCTCAGTCTTGATGCTGGCGGTCGTAGAGCCCAAGTTCCTTTGGCTCCCACCGGGGCATCTCCACCAACACTGCCCATAAGGAATGCACAGAAAGTAATAAGAATCGTACCACGGTGTCAACAGGTATTGTCTCTGATCCTGTTTTCCAGGCTCTCTGCCCATGGTTGCTTGCTAGTGTCCTCTCCAGGAGATACACAGTGTTCTGCAGTTCTGGAGTGCATGTCTGCAAAGCATGCTGACCTGGAATCCCCTGACCTCAAGACCCTTGTGTTGCAGGAACTCGTGTCATTCAGACAGTCTCCCTTTCTCTGCCGGCAACTATGGGTCAAGCATCAAATTGTGGGTTCTAGCTGGGCTCCTCTCCCCTGGGCCTTTGTCTCTGGCCATGGATCCCTGCCTCCTGAACACCAACCCACCCATTCTCCCATAAGCCCTCTCTACACCCTTCGCTCTTGGTCTCTGTGACTTCTTCTCTCTTTCGCTGTGGAGTGTGACGTATAGGCTTCAGGCCCATTTATGCCATGTTTCCATTGATGTAGTCATCTTCTGGTGGTGCCGATGGCTGAAGACAAGCCTAGAGCGCCCAGACATTTCTAGAGTATCCCTGTCGTCCAGATGCTCCGTGGACTCTTATGGAACCATAAGCAAGAAGGTATTCTTGCTCCTTGTGACATGTGGAAGAAAGTGAGAGAGGATTGGGCTGTGCCATATCTGTCAGTCAGGGAAAGACAACTACCATCCGATTTTACTCACAAGGGCAGTAAAAATCATGTGAAAAACCAAGAAAAAGGGACAGGCCATGAAACTCCAACAAGGCACACAAAATTTGGTGTTTGTGCCAGACAGGCTAGTCAGAATCTGCATTTCTAAAGTGGATAATAGGAGACATTCAATGCAGGAAATGGGGCCGAACGGGATGTAACGTGAGTTTCCACTGTGTTTGTAGGTGAATGGTGACCTGGAATAGAGCAGCTTCATATCTCTTAAAATATCATTCTTAGCATTTTGTGAAACACACACACACACACACACACAAACACACACCCTTAAAAGAGTACCACAGAAGTAAGGGAGGAAGTGAAGATTATCAATCATGGAGGCAAAATTCAGAAAAATACCATAAAATACAAAAGCTAAGAGAAGCAAGGTACCAAATCGTCCAAACTGGATAAGTTAACTCCTTAGCTACCAAGAATCAATCAATTAGTTAATTAATTAATTAATTAATTAATTAATTAAACAACCTTACCTAAAAGACTCTTCCACACAAGTTTGCCATCATATCCAATACCCGAGTGGAAAGGATAAACTCCAAGACACGTACACTCTCCCATGACAAGATCATGAGTCATACATATCTGTCGTCTCAGATAAGGATGAAAGCTTTTGAAGCAGTCCCCATATATCTCCCAACACACAGAAGGAAGGATCACATCAATTCCCTGGTACACAATTCGAGACATTTCAAGGTAATGTCGGCATTTCTCATCTATTCCCAAAATGCAGAAAGAGGGAAAACTAATTAACAATGTCCAAAGACCCAATTCAGATAAGGACCTTGAAGGAAACAAATGGCATACAATTTTAATCTGAATTTCCATTCACAGTGTGTGGTGTCTGTGCCAACTATGGTGAGGTTAAGCTTCGTGGGTCTGGTGTGCCTGGAAACGGGACTTTCAACCCACTCCAAAAAATTTAAGGCCTGCTGAATTCTGTGGCTAGGGGAGGGGATGGGGTCAGGGCATTCTTCTTGTCCCCTGCAGGATTTTCTGTTCTCCTGGGACGAAGCAACGTGGCCTGAAGAAGGCCATCCCAACAGTGTTCCAGGTTTGGGCATCCGTGACTGCTGGTTGGGCAGCCAAAGTCCTCACCTTCCTGCCTGAGGCCACTTCTCAGTCTTGATGCTGGCGGTCGTATAGGCCAAGTTCCTTTGGCTCCCATCGGGGCATCTCCACCAACACTGCACATCAGGAATGCACAGAAAGTAATAAGAATCGTACCACGGTGTCAACAGGTATTGTCTCTGATCCCGGTTTCCAGGCTCTCTGCCCATGGTTGCTTGCTAGTGTCCTCTCCGGGAGATACCCAGTGTTCTGCAGTTCTGGAGTGTATGTCTGCAAAGCATGCTGACCTGGAATCCCCTGACCTCAAGACCCTTGTGTTGCAGGAACTCGTGTCATTCAGACAGTCTCCCTTTCTCCGCCGGCAACTATGGGTCAAGCATCAAATTGTGGGTTCTAGCTGGGCTCCTCTCCCCTGGGCCTTTGTCTCTGGCCATGGATCCCTGCCTCTTGAACACCAACCCACCCATTCTCCCATAAGCCCTCTCTACACCCTTCGTTCTTGGTCTCTGTGACTTCTTCTCTCTTTCGCTGTGGAGTGTGACGTATAGGCTTCAGGCCCATTTATGCCATGTTTCCATTGATGTAGTCATCTTCTGGTGGTGCCGATGGCTGAAGACAAGCCTAGAGCGCCCAGACATTTCTAGAGTCTCCCTGTCCTCCAGATGCTCCGCGGACTCTTATGGAACCATAAGCACGAAGGTATTCTTGCTCCTTGTGACATGTGGAAGAAAGTGAGTGAGGATTGGGCTGTGCCATATCTGTCAGTCAGGGAAAGACAACTACCATACGATTTTACTCACACAGGGCAGTAAAAATCATGTGAAAAACCAAGAAAAAGGGACAGGCCATGAAACTCCAACAAGGCACACAAAAGTTGGTGTGTGTGCCAGACAGGCTAGTCAGAATCTGCATTTCTAAAGTGGATAATAGGAGACATTCAATGCAGGAAATGGGGCCGAACGGGATGTAACGTGAGTTTCCACTGTGTTTGTAGGTGAATGGTGACCTGGAATAGAGCAGCTTCATATCTCTTAAAATATCATTCTTAGCATTTTGTGAAACACACACACACCCACACACACACACACACACACCGTTAAAAGAGTACCACAGAAGTAAGGGAGGAAGTGAAGATTATCAATCATGGAGGCAAAATTCAGAAAAATACCATAAAATACAAAAGCTAAGAGAATCAAGGTACCAAATCGTCCAAACTGGATAAGTTAACTCCTTAGCTACCAAGAATCAATCAATTAGTTAATTAATTAATTAATTAATTAATTAATTAATTAAACACCCTTACCTAAAAGACTCTTCCACACAAGTTTGCCATCATATCCAATACCCGAGTGGAAAGGATAAACTCCAAGACACGTACACTCTCCCATGACAAGATCATGAGTCATACATATCTGTCGTCTCAGATAAGGATGAAAGCTTTTGAAGCAGTCCCCATATATCTCCCAACACACAGAAGGAAGGATCACATCAATTCCCTGGTACACAATTCGAGACATTTCAAGGTAATGTCGGCATTTCTCATCTATTCCCAAAATGCAGAAAGAGGGAAAACTAATTAACAATGTCCAAAGACCCAATTCAGATAAGGACCTTGAAGGAAACAAATGCCATACAATTTTAATCTGAATTTCCATTCACAGTGTGTGGTGTCTGTGCCAACTATGGTGAGGTTAAGCTTCGTGGGTCTGGTGTGCCTGGAAACGGGACTTTCAACCCACTCCAAAAAATTTAAGGCCTGCTGAATTCTGTGGCTAGGGGAGGGGATGGGGTCAGGGCATTCTTCTTGTCCCCTGCAGGATTTTCTGTTCTCCTGGGACGAAGCAACGTGGCCTGAAGAAGGCCATCCCAACACTGTTCCAGGTTTGGGAATCCGTGACTGCTGGTTGGGCAGCCAATGTCCTCACCTTCCTGCCTGTGGCCATTTCTCAGTCTTGATGCTGGCGGTCGTATAGGCCAAGTTCCTTGGGCTCCCATCGTGGCATCTCCACCAACACTCCCCATCAGGAATGCACAGAAAGAAATAAGAATCGTACCACGGTGTCAACAGGTATTGTCTCTGATCCTGGTTTCCAGGCTCTCTGCCCATGGTTGCTTGCTAGTGTCCTCTCCAGGAGATACACAGTGTTCTGCAGTTCTGGAGTGTATGTCTGCAAAGCATGCTGACCTGGAATCCCCTGACCTCAAGACCCTTGTGTTGCAGGAACTCGTGTCATTCAGACAGTCTCCCTTTCTCCGCCGGCAACTATGGGTCAAGCATCAAATTGTGGGTTCTAGCTGGGCTCCTCTCCCCTGGGCCTTTGTCTCTGGCCATGGATCCCTGCCTCCTGAACACCAACCCACCCATTCTCCCATAAGCCCTCTCTACACCCTTCGCTCTTGGTCTCTGTGACTTCTTCTCTCTTTCGCTGTGGAGTGTGACGTATAGGCTTCAGGCCCATTTATGCCATGTTTCCATTGATGTAGTCATCTTCTGGTGGTGCCGATGGCTGAAGCCAAGCCTAGAGCGCCCAGACATTTCTAGAGTCTCCCTGTCCTCCAGATGCTCCGCGGACTCTTATGGAACCATAAGCACGAAGGTATTCTTGCTCCTTGTGACATGTGGAAGAAAGTGAGTGAGGATTGGGCTGTGCCATATCTGTCAGTCAGGGAAAGACAACTACCATACGATTTTACTCACACAGGGCAGTAAAAATCATGTGAAAAACCAAGAAAAAGGGACAGGCCATGAAACTCCAACAAGGCACACAAAAGTTGGTGTGTGTGCCAGACAGGCTAGTCAGAATCTGCATTACTAAAGAGGATAATAGGAGACATTCAATGCAGGAAATGGGGCCGAACGGGATGTAACATGAGTTTCCACTGTGTTTGTAGGTGAATGGTGATCTGGAATAGAGCAGCTTCATATCTCTTAAAATATCATTCTTAGCATTTTGTGAAACACACACACACCCACACACACACCCTTAAAAGAGTACCACAGAAGTAAGGGAGGAAGTGAAGATTATCAATCATGGAGGCAAAATCCAGAAAAATACCATAAAAAACAAAAGCTAAGAGAATCAAGGTACCAAACCGTCCAAACTGGATAAGTTAACTCCTTAGCTACCAAGAATCAATCAATTTTTAATTAATTAATTAATTAATTAATTCATTCATTCATTAAAGAACCTTACCTAAAAGACTCCTCCACACAAGTTTGCCATCATATCCAATACCCGAGAGGAAAGGATAAACTCCAAGACACGTACAGTCTCCCATGACAAGATCATGAGTCATACATATCTGACGTCTCAGATAAGGACGAAAGCTTTTGAAGCAGTCCCCATATATCTCCCAACACACAGAAGGAAGGATCACATCAATTCCCTGGTACACAATTCGAGACATTTCAAGGTAATGTCGGCATTTCTCATCTATTCCCAAAATGCAGAAAGAGGGAAAACTAATTAACAATGTCCAAAGACCCAATTCAGATAAGGGCATTGAAGGAAACAAATGGCATACAATTTTAATCTGAATTTCCATTCACAGTGTGTGGTGTCTGTGCCAACTATGGTGAGGTTAAGCTTCGTGGGTCTGGTGTGCCTGGAAACGGGACTTTCAACCCACTCCAAAAAATTTAAGGCCTGCTGAATTCTGTGGCTAGGGGAGGGGATGGGGTCAGGGCATTCTTCTTGTCCCCTGCAGGATTTTCTCTTCTCCTGGGATGAAGCAACGTGGCCTGAAGAAGGCCATCCCAACAGTGTTCCAGGTTTGGGCATCCGTGACTGCTGGTTGTGCAGCGAAAGTCCTCACCTTCCTGCCTGTGGCCACTTCTCAGTCTTGATGCTGGCGGTCGTATAGGCCAAGTTCCTTTGGCTCCCATCGGGGCATCTCCACCAACACTGCCCATCAGGAATGCACAGAAAGAAATAAGAATCGTACCACGGTGTCAACAGGTATTGTCTCTGATCCTGGTTTCCAGGCTCTCTGCCCATGGTTGCTTGCTAGTGTCCTCTCCAGGAGATACACAGTGTTCTGCAGTTCTGGAGTGTATGTCTGCAAAGCATGCTGACCTGGAATCCCCTGACCTCAAGAGCCTTGTGTTGCAGGAACTCGTGTCATTCAGACAGTCTCCCTTTCTCCGCCGGCAACTATGGGTCAAGCATCAAATTGTGGGTTCTAGCTGGGCTCCTCTCCCCTGGGCCTTTGTCTCTGGCCATGGATCCCTGCCTCCTGAACACCAACCCACCCATTCTCCCATAAGCCCTCTCTACACCCTTCGCTCTTGGTCTCTGTGACTTCTTCTCTCTTTCGCTGTGGAGTGTGATGTATAGGCCTCAGGCCCATTTATGCCATGTTTCCATTGATGTAGTCATCTTCTGGTGGTGCCGATGGCTGAAGACAAGCCTAGAGCGCCCAGACATTTCTAGAGTCTCCCTGTCCTCCAGATGCTCCGCGGACTCTTATGGAACCATAAGCACGAAGGTATTCTTGCTCCTTGTGACATGTGGAAGAAAGTGAGAGAGGATTGGGCTGTGCCATATCCGTCAGTCAGGGAAAGAGAACAAAGATACGATATTAATCACACAGGGGAGTAAAAAACATGTGACAAACCAAGAAAAAGGGACAGGCCATGAAACTCCAACAAGGCACACAAAATTTGGTGTTTGTGCCAGACAGGCTAGTCAGAATCTGCATTTCTAAAGTGGATAATAGGAGACATTCAATGCAGGAAATGGGGCCGAACGGGATGTAACGTGAGTTTCCACTGTGTTTGTAGGTGAATGTTGACCTGGAATAGAGCAGCTTCATATCTCTTAAAATATCATTCTTAGCATTTTGTGAAACACACACACACACACACACACACCGTTAAAAGAGTACCACAGAAGTAAGGGAGGAAGTGAAGATTATCAATCATGGAGGCAAAATTCAGAAAAATACCATAAAATACAAAAGCTAAGAGAATCAAGGTACCAAATCGTCCAAACTGGATAAGTTAACTCCTTAGCTACCAAGAATCAATCAATTAGTTAATTAATTAATTAATTAATTAATTAATTAAACACCCTTACCTAAAAGACTCTTCCACACAAGTTTGCCATCATATCCAATACCCGAGTGGAAAGGATAAACTCCAAGACACGTACACTCTCCCATGACAAGATCATGAGTCATACATATCTGTCGTCTCAGATAAGGACGAAAGCTTTTGAAGCAGTCCCCATATATCTCCCAACACACAGAAGGAAGGATCACATCAATTCCCTGGTACACAATTCGAGACATTTCAAGGTAATGTCGGCATTTCTCATCTATTCCCAAAATGCAGAAAGAGGGAAAACTAATTAACAATGTCCAAAGACCCAATTCAGATAAGGACCTTGAAGGAAACAAATGGCATACAATTTTAATCTGAATTTCCATTCACAGTGTGTGGTGTCTGTGCCAACTATGGTGAGGTTAAGCTTCGTGGGTCTGGTGTGCCTGGAAACGGGACTTTCAACCCACTCCAAAAAATTTAAGGCCTGCTGAATTCTGTGGCTAGGGGAGGGGATGGGGTCAGGGCATTCTTCTTGTCCCCTGCAGGATTTTCTGTTCTCCTGGGACGAAGCAACGTGGCCTGAAGAAGGCCATCCCAACACTGTTCCAGGTTTGGGAATCCGTGACTGCTGGTTGGGCAGCCAATGTCCTCACCTTCCTGCCTGTGGCCATTTCTCAGTCTTGATGCTGGCGGTCGTATAGGCCAAGTTCCTTGGGCTCCCATCGTGGCATCTCCACCAACACTCCCCATCAGGAATGCACAGAAAGAAATAAGAATCGTACCACGGTGTCAACAGGTATTGTCTCTGATCCTGGTTTCCAGGCTCTCTGCCCATGGTTGCTTGCTAGTGTCCTCTCCAGGAGATACACAGTGTTCTGCAGTTCTGGAGTGTATGTCTGCAAAGCATGCTGACCTGGAATCCCCTGACCTCAAGACCCTTGTGTTGCAGGAACTCGTGTCATTCAGACAGTCTCCCTTTCTCCGCCGGCAACTATGGGTCAAGCATCAAATTGTGGGTTCTAGCTGGGCTCCTCTCCCCTGGGCCTTTGTCTCTGGCCATGGATCCCTGCCTCCTGAACACCAACCCACCCATTCTCCCATAAGCCCTCTCTACACCCTTCGCTCTTGGTCTCTGTGACTTCTTCTCTCTTTCGCTGTGGAGTGTGACGTATAGGCTTCAGGCCCATTTATGCCATGTTTCCATTGATGTAGTCATCTTCTGGTGGTGCCGATGGCTGAAGACAAGCCTAGAGCGCCCAGACATTTCTAGAGTCTCCCTGTCGTCCAGATGCTCCGCGGACTCTTATGGAACCATAAGCACGAAGGTATTCTTGCTCCTTGTGACATGTGGAAGAAAGTGAGTGAGGATTGGGCTGTGCCATATCTGTCAGTCAGGGAAAGACAACTACCATACGATTTTACTCACACAGGGCAGTAAAAATCATGTGAAAAACCAAGAAAAAGGGACAGGCCATGAAACTCCAACAAGGCACACAAAAGTTGGTGTGTGTGCCAGACAGGCTAGTCAGAATCTGCATTTCTAAAGTGGATAATAGGAGACATTCAATGCAGGAAATGGGGCCGAACGGGATGTAACGTGAGTTTCCACTGTGTTTGTAGGTGAATGGTGACCTGGAATAGAGCAGCTTCATATCTCTTAAAATATCATTCTTAGCATTTTGTGAAACACACACACACCCACACACACACACACACACACCGTTAAAAGAGTACCACAGAAGTAAGGGAGGAAGTGAAGATTATCAATCATGGAGGCAAAATTCAGAAAAATACCATAAAATACAAAAGCTAAGAGAATCAAGGTACCAAATCGTCCAAACTGGATAAGTTAACTCCTTAGCTACCAAGAATCAATCAATTAGTTAATTAATTAATTAATTAATTAATTAATTAATTAAACACCCTTACCTAAAAGACTCTTCCACACAAGTTTGCCATCATATCCAATACCCGAGTGGAAAGGATAAACTCCAAGACACGTACACTCTCCCATGACAAGATCATGAGTCATACATATCTGTCGTCTCAGATAAGGATGAAAGCTTTTGAAGCAGTCCCCATATATCTCCCAACACACAGAAGGAAGGATCACATCAATTCCCTGGTACACAATTCGAGACATTTCAAGGTAATGTCGGCATTTCTCATCTATTCCCAAAATGCAGAAAGAGGGAAAACTAATTAACAATGTCCAAAGACCCAATTCAGATAAGGACCTTGAAGGAAACAAATGGCATACAATTTTAATCTGAATTTCCATTCACAGTGTGTGGTGTCTGTGCCAACTATGGTGAGGTTAAGCTTCGTGGGTCTGGTGTGCCTGGAAACGGGACTTTCAACCCACTCCAAAAAATTTAAGGCCTGCTGAATTCTGTGGCTAGGGGAGGGGATGGGGTCAGGGCATTCTTCTTGTCCCCTGCAGGATTTTCTGTTCTCCTGGGACGAAGCAACGTGGCCTGAAGAAGGCCATCCCAACACTGTTCCAGGTTTGGGAATCCGTGACTGCTGGTTGGGCAGCCAATGTCCTCACCTTCCTGCCTGTGGCCATTTCTCAGTCTTGATGCTGGCGGTCGTATAGGCCAAGTTCCTTGGGCTCCCATCGTGGCATCTCCACCAACACTCCCCATCAGGAATGCACAGAAAGAAATAAGAATCGTACCACGGTGTCAACAGGTATTGTCTCTGATCCTGGTTTCCAGGCTCTCTGCCCATGGTTGCTTGCTAGTGTCCTCTCCAGGAGATACACAGTGTTCTGCAGTTCTGGAGTGTATGTCTGCAAAGCATGCTGACCTGGAATCCCCTGACCTCAAGACCCTTGTGTTGCAGGAACTCGTGTCATTCAGACAGTCTCCCTTTCTCCGCCGGCAACTATGGGTCAAGCATCAAATTGTGGGTTCTAGCTGGGCTCCTCTCCCCTGGGCCTTTGTCTCTGGCCATGGATCCCTGCCTCCTGAACACCAACCCACCCATTCTCCCATAAGCCCTCTCTACACCCTTCGCTCTTGGTCTCTGTGACTTCTTCTCTCTTTCGCTGTGGAGTGTGACGTATAGGCTTCAGGCCCATTTATGCCATGTTTCCATTGATGTAGTCATCTTCTGGTGGTGCCGATGGCTGAAGCCAAGCCTAGAGCGCCCAGACATTTCTAGAGTCTCCCTGTCCTCCAGATGCTCCGCGGACTCTTATGGAACCATAAGCACGAAGGTATTCTTGCTCCTTGTGACATGTGGAAGAAAGTGAGTGAGGATTGGGCTGTGCCATATCTGTCAGTCAGGGAAAGACAACTACCATACGATTTTACTCACACAGGGCAGTAAAAATCATGTGAAAAACCAAGAAAAAGGGACAGGTCATGAAACTCCAACAAGGCACACAAAAGTTGGTGTGTGTGCCAGACAGGCTAGTCAGAATCTGCATTACTAAAGAGGATAATAGGAGACATTCAATGCAGGAAATGGGGCCGAACGGGATGTAACATGAGTTTCCACTGTGTTTGTAGGTGAATGGTGATCTGGAATAGAGCAGCTTCATATCTCTTAAAATATCATTCTTAGCATTTTGTGAAACACACACACACCCACACACACACCCTTAAAAGAGTACCACAGAAGTAAGGGAGGAAGTGAAGATTATCAATCATGGAGGCAAAATCCAGAAAAATACCATAAAAAACAAAAGCTAAGAGAATCAAGGTACCAAACCGTCCAAACTGGATAAGTTAACTCCTTAGCTACCAAGAATCAATCAATTTTTAATTAATTAATTAATTAATTAATTCATTCATTCATTAAAGAACCTTACCTAAAAGACTCCTCCACACAAGTTTGCCATCATATCCAATACCCGAGAGGAAAGGATAAACTCCAAGACACGTACAGTCTCCCATGACAAGATCATGAGTCATACATATCTGACGTCTCAGATAAGGACGAAAGCTTTTGAAGCAGTCCCCATATATCTCCCAACACACAGAAGGAAGGATCACATCAATTCCCTGGTACACAATTCGAGACATTTCAAGGTAATGTCGGCATTTCTCATCTATTCCCAAAATGCAGAAAGAGGGAAAACTAATTAACAATGTCCAAAGACCCAATTCAGATAAGGGCATTGAAGGAAACAAATGGCATACAATTTTAATCTGAATTTCCATTCACAGTGTGTGGTGTCTGTGCCAACTATGGTGAGGTTAAGCTTCGTGGGTCTGGTGTGCCTGGAAACGGGACTTTCAACCCACTCCAAAAAATTTAAGGCCTGCTGAATTCTGTGGCTAGGGGAGGGGATGGGGTCAGGGCATTCTTCTTGTCCCCTGCAGGATTTTCTCTTCTCCTGGGATGAAGCAACGTGGCCTGAAGAAGGCCATCCCAACAGTGTTCCAGGTTTGGGCATCCGTGACTGCTGGTTGTGCAGCGAAAGTCCTCACCTTCCTGCCTGTGGCCACTTCTCAGTCTTGATGCTGGCGGTCGTATAGGCCAAGTTCCTTTGGCTCCCATCGGGGCATCTCCACCAACACTGCCCATCAGGAATGCACAGAAAGAAATAAGAATCGTACCACGGTGTCAACAGGTATTGTCTCTGATCCTGGTTTCCAGGCTCTCTGCCCATGGTTGCTTGCTAGTGTCCTCTCCAGGAGATACACAGTGTTCTGCAGTTCTGGAGTGTATGTCTGCAAAGCATGCTGACCTGGAATCCCCTGACCTCAAGAGCCTTGTGTTGCAGGAACTCGTGTCATTCAGACAGTCTCCCTTTCTCCACCGGCAACTATGGGTCAAGCATCAAATTGTGGGTTCTAGCTGGGCTCCTCTCCCCTGGGCCTTTGTCTCTGGCCATGGATCCCTGCCTCCTGAACACCAACCCACCCATTCTCCCATAAGCCCTCTCTACACCCTTCGCTCTTGGTCTCTGTGACTTCTTCTCTCTTTCGCTGTGGAGTGTGATGTATAGGCTTCAGGCCCATTTATGCCATGTTTCCATTGATGTAGTCATCTTCTGGTGGTGCCGATGGCTGAAGACAAGCCTAGAGCGCCCAGACATTTCTAGAGTCTCCCTGTCGTCCAGATGCTCCGCGGACTCTTATGGAACCATAAGCAAGAAGGTATTCTTGCTCCTTGTGACATGTGGAAGAAAGTGAGAGAGGATTGGGCTGTGCCATATCTGTCAGTCAGGGAAAGACAACTACCATACGATTTTACTCATACAGGGGAGTAAAAAACATGTGAAAAACCAAGAGAAAGGGACAGGCCATGAAACTCCAACAAGGCACACAAAATTTGGTGTTTGTACCAGACAGGCTAGTCAGAATCTGCATTTCTAAAGTGGATAATAGGAGACATTCAATGCAGGAAATGGGGCCGAACGGGATGTAACGTGAGTTTCCACTGTGTTTGTAGGTGAATGGTGATCTGGAATAGAGCAGCTTCATATCTCTTAAATTATCATTCTTAGCATTTTGTGAAACACACACACACACACACACACACACACACACACACACACTTAAAAGAGTACCACAGAAGTAAGGGAGGAAGTGAAGATTATCAATCATGGAGGCAAAATCCAGATAAATACCATAAAAAACAAAAGCTAAGAGAATCAAGGTACCAAACCGTCCAAACTGGATAAGTTAACTCCTTAGCTACCAAGAATCAATCAATTTTTAATTAATTAATTAAACAACCTTACCTAAAAGACTCCTCCACACAAGTTTGCCATCATATCCAATACCCGAGTGGAAAGGATAAACTACAAGACACGTACACACTACTATGACAAGATCATGAGTCATACATATCTGACGTCTCAGATAAGGGCGAAATCTTTTGAAGCAGTCCCCATATATCTCCCAACACACAGAAAGGAAGGATCACATCAATTCCCTGGAACACAATTCGAGACATTTCAAGGTAATGTCGGCATTTCTCATCTATTCGCAAAATGCAGAAAGAGGGAAAACTAATTAACAATGTCGAAAGACCCAATTCAGATAAGGACCTTGAAGGAAACAAATGGCATACAATTTTAATCTGAATTTCCATTCACAGTGTGTGGTGTCTGTGCCAACTATGGTGAGGTTAAGCTTCGTGGGTCTGGTGTGCCTGGAAACGGGACTTTCAACCCACTCCAAAAAATTTAAGGCCTGCTGAATTCTGTGGCTAGGGGAGGGGATGGGGTCAGGGCATTCTTCTTGTCCCCTGCAGGATTTTCTGTTCTCCTGGGACGAAGCAACGTGGCCTGAAGAAGGCCATCCCAACAGTGTTCCAGGTTTGGGCATCCGTGACTGCTGGTTGGGCAGCCAAAGTCCTCACCTTCCTGCCTGAGGCCACTTCTCAGTCTTGATGCTGGCGGTCGTATAGGCCAAGTTCCTTTGGCTCCCATCGGGGCATCTCCACCAACACTGCACATCAGGAATGCACAGAAAGTAATAAGAATCGTACCACGGTGTCAACAGGTATTGTCTCTGATCCTGGTTTCCAGGCTCTCTGCCCATGGTTGCTTGCTAGTGTCCTCTCCAGGAGATACACAGTGTTCTGCAGTTCTGGAGTGTATGTCTGCAAAGCATGCTGACCTGGAATCCCCTGACCTCAAGACCCTTGTGTTGCAGGAACTCGTGTCATTCAGACAGTCTCCCTTTCTCCGCCGGCAACTAGGGGTCAAGCATCAAATTGTGGGTTCTAGCTGGGCTCCTCTCCCCTGGGCCTTTGTCTCTGGCCATGGATCCCTGCCTCCTGAACACCAACCCACCCATTCTCCCATAAGCCCTCTCTACACCCTTCGCTCTTGGTCTCTGTGACTTCTTCTCTCTTTCGCTGTGGAGTGTGATGTATAGGCCTCAGGCCCATTTATGCCATGTTTCCATTGATGTAGTCATCTTCTGGTGGTGCCGATGGCTGAAGACAAGCCTAGAGCGCCCAGACATTTCTAGAGTCTCCCTGTCCTCCAGATGCTCCGCGGACTCTTATGGAACCATAAGCACGAAGGTATTCTTGCTCCTTGTGACATGTGGAAGAAAGTGAGAGAGGATTGGGCTGTGCCATATCCGTCAGTCAGGGAAAGAAAACTAAGATACGATATTAATCACACAGGGGAGTAAAAAACATGTGACAAACCAAGAAAAGGGGACAGGCCATGAAACTCCAACAAGGCACACAAAATTTGGTGTTTGTGCCAGACAGGCTAGTCAGAATCTGCATTTCTAAAGTGGATAATAGGAGACATTCAATGCAGGAAATGGGGCCGAACGGGATGTAACGTGAGTTTCCACTGTGTTTGTAGGTGAATGGTGACCTGGAATAGAGCAGCTTCATATCTCTTAAAATATCATTCTTAGCATTTTGTGAAACACACACACACACACACACACACACCGTTAAAAGAGTACCACAGAAGTAAGGGAGGAAGTGAAGATTATCAATCATGGAGGCAAAATCCAGAAAAATACCATAAAAAACAAAAGCTAAGAGAATCAAGGTACCAAACCGTCCAAACTGGATAAGTTAACTCCTTAGCTACCAAGAATCAATCAATTTTTAATTAATTAATTAATTAATTAATTAATTAAACAACCTTACCTAAAAGACTCCGCCACACATGTTTGCCATCATATCCAATACCCGAGTGGAAAGGATAAACTCCAAGACACGTACACTCTCCCATGACAAGATCATGAGTCATACATATCTGACGTCTCAGATAAGGGCGAAAGCTTTTGAAGCAGTCCCCATATATCTCCCAACACACAGAAGGAAGGATCACATCAATTCCCTGGTACACAATTCGAGACATTTCAAGGTAATGTCGGCATTTCTCATCTATTCCCAAAATGCAGAAAGAGGGAAAACTAATTAACAATGTCCAAAACCCAATTCAGATAAGGACCTTGAAGGAAACAAATGGCATACAATTTTAATCTGAATTTCCATTCACAGTGTGTGGTGTCTGTGCCAACTATGGTGAGGTTAAGCTTCGTGGGTCTGGTGTGCCTGGAAACGGGACTTTCAACCCACTCCAAAAAATTTAAGGCCTGCTGAATTCTGTGGCTAGGTGAGGGGATGGGGTCAGGGCATTCTTCTTGTCCCCTGCAGGATTTTCTGTTCTCCTGGGACGAAGCAACGTGGCCTGAAGAAGGCCATCCCAACAGTGTTCCAGGTTTGGGCATCCGTGACTGCTGGTTGGGCAGCCAATGTCCTCACCTTCCTGCCTGAGGCCACTTCTCAGTCTTGATGCTGGCGGTCAGAGAGCTCAAGTTCCTTGGGCTCCCATCGGGGCATCTCCACCAACACTGCCCATCAGGAATGCACAGAAAGAAATAAGAATCGTACCACGGTGTCAACAGGTATTGTCTCTGATCCTGGTTTCCAGGCTCTCTGCCCATGGTTGCTTGCTAGTGTCCTCTCCAGGAGATACACAGTGTTCTTCAGTTCTGGAGTGTATGTCTGCAAAGCATGCTGACCTGGAATCCCCTGACCTCAAGACCCTTGTTTTGCAGGAACTCGTGTCATTCAGACAGTCTCCCTTTCTCTGCCGGCAACTATGGGTCAAGCATCAAATTGTGGGTTCTAGCTGGGCTCCTCTCCCCTGGGCCTTTGTCTCTGGCCATGGATCCCTGCCTCCTGAACACCAACCCACCCATTCTCCCATAAGCCCTCTCTACACCCTTCGCTCTTGGTCTCTGTGACTTCTTCTCTCTTTCGCTGTGGAGTGTGATGTATAGGCTTCAGGCCCATTTATGCCATGTTTCCATTGATGTAGTCATCTTCTGGTGGTGCCGATGGCTGAAGACAAGCCTAGAGCGCCCAGACATTTCTAGAGTCTCTCTGTCCCCAGATGCTCCGCGGACTCTTATGGAACCATAAGCAAGAAGGTATTCTTGCTCCTTGTGACATATGGAAGAAAGTGAGAGAGGATTGGGCTGTGCCATATCTGTCAGTCAGGGAAAGACAACTACCATACGATTTTACTCATACAGGGGAGTAAAAAACATGTGAAAAACCAAGAGAAAGGGACAGGCCATGAAACTCCAACAAGGCACACAAAATTTGGTGTTTGTGCCAGACAGGCTAGTCAGAATCTGCATTTCTAAAGTGGATAATAGGAGACATTCAATGCAGGAAATGGGGCCGACCGGGATGTAACGTGAGTATCCACTGTGTTTGTAGGTGAATGGTGATCTGGAATAGAGCAGCTTCATATCTCTTAAAATATAATTCTTAGCATTTTGTGAAACACACACACACACACACACACACACACACCCTTAAAAGAGTACCACAGAAGTAAGGGAGGAAGTGAAGATTATCAATCATGGAGGCTAAATCCAGAAAAATACCATAAAAAACAAAAGCTAAGAGAATCAAGGTACCAAACCGTCCAAA
This sequence comes from Meles meles, assembly GCF_922984935.1. Lineage (NCBI taxonomy): Eukaryota > Metazoa > Chordata > Mammalia > Carnivora > Mustelidae > Meles > Meles meles. The sequence goes on along the minus strand of NC_060088.1, from coordinate 32,226,964 downwards.
CAGGATAAGTTAACTCCTTAGCTACCAAGAATCAATCAATCAATTAATTAATTAATTAAACAACCTTTCCTAAAAGACTCCTCCACACAAGTTTGCCATCATATCCAATACCCGAGTGGAAAGGATAAACTACAAGACACGTACACACTACCATGACAAGATCATGAGTCATACATATCTGACGTCTCAGATAAGGGCGAAAGCTTTTGAAGCAGTCCCCATATATCTCCCAACACACAGAAAGGAAGGATCACATCAATTCCCTGGAACACAATTCGAGACATTTCAAGGTAATGTCGGCATTTCTCATCTATTCGCAAAATGCAGAAAGAGGGAAAACTAATTAACAATGTCGAAAGACCCAATTCAGATAAGGACCTTGAAGGAAACAAATGGCATACAATTTTAATCTGAATTTCCATTCACAGTGTGTGGTGTCTGTGCCAACTATGGTGAGGTTAAGCTTCGTGGGTCTGGTGTGCCTGGAAACGGGACTTTCAACCCACTCCAAAAAATTTAAGGCCTGCTGAATTCTGTGGCTAGGGGAGGGGATGGGGTCAGGGCATTCTTCTTGTCCCCTGCAGGATTTTCTGTTCTCCTGGGACGAAGCAACGTGGCCTGAAGAAGGCCATCCCAACAGTGTTCCAGGTTTGGGCATCCGTGACTGCTGGTTGGGCAGCCAATGTCCTCACCTTCCTGCCTGAGGCCACTTCTCATTCTTGATGCTGGCGGTCGTAGAGGCCAAGTTCCTTTGGCTCCCATCGGGGCATCTCCACCAACACTGCCCATCAGGAATGCACAGAAAGAAATAAGAATCATACCACGGTGTCAACAGGTATTGTCTCTGATCCTGGTTTCCAGGCTCTCTGCCCATGGTTGCTTGCTAGTGTCCTCTCCAGGAGATACACAGTGTTCTGCAGTTCTGGAGTGTATGTCTGCAAAGCATGCTGACCTGGAATCCCCTGACCTCAAGACCCTTGTGTTGCAGGAACTCGTGTCATTCAGACTCTCTCCCTTTCTCCGCCGGCAACTATGGGTCAAGCATCAAATTGTGGGTTCTAGCTGGGCTCCTCTCCCCTGGGCCTTTGTCTCTGGCCATGGATCCCTGCCTCCTGAACACCAACCCACCCATTCTCCCATAAGCCCTCTCTACACCCTTCGCTCTTGGTCTCTGTGACTTCTTCTCTCTTTCGCTGTGGAGTGTGATGTATAGGCTTCAGGCCCATTTATGCCATGTTTCCATTGATGTAGTCATCTTCTGGTGGTGCCGATGGCTGAAGACAAGCCTAGAGCGCCCAGACATTTCTAGAGTCTCCCTGTCCTCCAGATGCTCCGCGGAATCTTATGGAACCATAAGCAAGAAGGTATTCTTGCTCCTTGTGACATGTGGAAGAAAGTGAGAGAGGATTGGGCTGTGCCATATCTGTCAGTCAGGGAAAGACAACTACCATACGATTTTACTCATACAGGGGAGTAAAAAACATGTGAAAAACCAAGAGAAAGGGACAGGCCATGAAACTCCAACAAGGCACACAAAATTTGGTGTTTGTACCAGACAGGCTAGTCAGAATCTGCATTTCTAAAGTGGATAATAGGAGACATTCAATGCAGGAAATGGGGCCGAACGAGATGTAACGTGAGTTTCCACTGTGTTTGTAGGTGAATGGTGATCTGGAATAGAGCAGCTTCATATCTCTTAAAATATCATTCTTAGCATTTTGTGAAACACACACACACACACACACACACACACACACACACACACACTTAAAAGAGTACCACAGAAGTAAGGGAGGAAGTGAAGATTATCAATCATGGAGGCAAAATCCAGATAAATACCATAAAAAACAAAAGCTAAGAGAATCAAGGTACCAAACCGTCCAAACTGGATAAGTTAACTCCTTAGCTACCAAGAATCAATCAATTTTTAATTAATTAATTAAACAACCTTACCTAAAAGACTCCTCCACACAAGTTTGCCATCATATCCAATACCCGAGTGGAAAGGATAAACTACAAGACACGTACACTCTCCCATGACAAGATCATGAGTCATACATATCTGACGTCTCAGATAAGGGCGAAATCTTTTGAAGCAGTCCCCATATATCTCCCAACACACAGAAAGGAAGGATCACATCAATTCCCTGGAACACAATTCGAGACATTTCAAGGTAATGTCGGCATTTCTCATCTATTCGCAAAATGCAGAAAGAGGGAAAACTAATTAACAATGTCGAAAGACCCAATTCAGATAAGGACCTTGAAGGAAACAAATGGCATACAATTTTAATCTGAATTTCCATTCACAGTGTGTGGTGTCTGTGCCAACTATGGTGAGGTTAAGCTTCGTGGGTCTGGTGTGCCTGGAAACGGGACTTTCAACCCACTCCAAAAAATTTAAGGCCTGCTGAATTCTGTGGCTAGGGGAGGGGATGGGGTCAGGGCATTCTTCTTGTCCCCTGCAGGATTTTCTGTTCTCCTGGGACGAAGCAACGTGGCCTGAAGAAGGCCATCCCAACAGTGTTCCAGGTTTGGGCATCCGTGACTGCTGGTTGGGCAGCCAAAGTCCTCACCTTCCTGCCTGAGGCCACTTCTCAGTCTTGATGCTGGCGGTCGTATAGGCCAAGTTCCTTTGGCTCCCATCGGGGCATCTCCACCAACACTGCCCATCAGGAATGCACAGAAAGTAATAAGAATCGTACCACGGTGTCAACAGGTATTGTCTCTGATCCTGGTTTCCAGGCTCTCTGCCCATGGTTGCTTGCTAGTGTCCTCTCCAGGAGATACACAGTGTTCTGCAGTTCTGGAGTGTATGTCTGCAAAGCATGCTGACCTGGAATCCCCTGACCTCAAGACCCTTGTGTTGCAGGAACTCGTGTCATTCAGACAGTCTCCCTTTCTCCGCCGGCAACTATGGGTCAAGCATCAAATTGTGGGTTCTAGCTTGGCTCCTCTCCCCTTGGCCTTTGTCTCTGGCCATGGATCCCTGCCTCCTGAACACCAACCCACCCATTCTCCCATAAGCCCTCTCTACACCCTTCACTCTTCGTCTCTGTGACTTCTTCTCTCTTTCGCTGTGGAGTGTGATGTATAGGCTTCAGGCCCATTTATGCCATGTTTCCATTGATGTAGTCATCTTCTGGTGGTGCCGAAGGCTGAAGACAAGCCAGAGCGCCCAGACATTTCTAGAGTCTCCCTGTCGTCCAGATGCTCCGCGGACTCTTATGGAACCATAAGCAAGAAGGTATTCTTGCTCCTTGTGACATGTGGAAGAAAGTGAGAGAGGATTGGGCTGTGCCATATCTGTCAGTCAGGGAAAGACAACTACCATACGATTTTACTCATACAGGGGAGTAAAAAACATGTGAAAAACCAAGAGAAAGGGACAGGCCATGAAACTCCAACAAGGCACACAAAATTTGGTGTTTGTACCAGACAGGCTAGTCAGAATCTGCATTTCTAAAGTGGATAATAGGAGACATTCAATGCAGGAAATGGGGCCGAACGGGATGTAACGTGAGTTTCCACTGTGTTTGTAGGTGAATGGTGATCTGGAATAGAGCAGCTTCATATCTCTTAAAATATCATTCTTCGCATTTTGTGAAACACACACACACACACACACACACACACACACACACACACACACACTTAAAAGAGTACCACAGAAGTAAGGGAGGAAGTGAAGATTATCAATCATGGAGGCAAAATCCAGATAAATACCATAAAAAACAAAAGCTAAGAGAATCAAGGTACCAAACCGTCCAAACTGGATAAGTTAACTCCTTAGCTACCAAGAATCAATCAATTTTTAATTAATTAATTAAACAACCTTACCTAAAAGACTCCTCCACACAGGTTTGCCATCATATCCAATACCCGAGTGGAAAGGATAAACTCCAAGACACGTACACTCTACCATGACAAGATCATGAGTCATACATATCTGACGTCTCAGATAAGGACGAAAGCTTTTGAAGCAGTCCCCTTATATCTCCCAACACACAGAAAGGAAGGATCACATCAATTCCCTGGTACACAATTCGAGACATTTCAAGGTAATGTTGGCATTTCTCATCTATTCCCAAAATGCAGAAAGAGGGAAAACTAATTAACAATGTCGAAAGACCCAATTCAGATAAGGACCTTGAAGGAAACAAATGGCATACAATTTTAATCTGAATTTCCATTCACAGTGTGTGGTGTCTGTGCCAACTATGGTGAGGTTAAGCTTCGTGGGTCTGGTGTGCCTGGAAACGGGACTTTCAACCCACTCCAAAAAATTTAAGGCCTGCTGAATTCTGTGGCTAGGGGAGGGGATGGGGTCAGGGCATTCTTCTTGTCCCCTGCAGGATTTTCTGTTCTCCTGGGACGAAGCAACGTGGCCTGAAGAAGGCCATCCCAACACTGTTCCAGGTTTGGGCATCCGTGACTGCTGGTTGGGCAGCCAATGTCCTCACCTTCCTGCCTGAGGCCACTTCTCAGTCTTGATGCTGGCGGTCGTAGAGGCCAAGTTCCTTTGGCTCCCATCGGGGCATCTCCACCAACACTGCCCATCAGGAATGCACAGAAAGTAATAAGAATCGTACCACGGTGTCAACAGGTGTTGCCTCTGATCCTGGTTTCCAGGCTCTCTGCCCATGGTTGCTTGCTAGTGTCCTCTCCAGGAGATACACAGTGTTCTGCAGTTCTGGAGTGTATGTCTGCAAAGCATGCTGACCTGGAATCCCCTGACCTCAAGACCCTTGTGTTGCAGGAACTCGTGTCATTCAGACAGTCTCCATTTCTCCGCCGGAAACTATGGGTCAAGCATCAAATTGTGGGTTCTAGCTGGGCTCCTCTCCCCTGGGCCTTTGTCTCTGGCCATGGATCCCTGCCTCCTGAACACCAACCCACCCATTCTCCCATAAGCCCTCTCTACACCCTTTGCTCTTGGTCTCTGTGACTTCTTCTCACTTTCGCTGTGGAGTGTGATGTATAGGCCTCAGGCCCATTTATGCCATGTTTCCATTGATGTAGTCATCTTCTGGTGGTGCCGATGGCTGAAGACAAGCCTAGAGCGCCCAGACATTTCTAGAGTCTCCCTGTCCTCCAGATGCTCCGCGGACTCTTATGGAACCATAAGCAAGAAGGTATTCTTGCTCCTTGTGACATGTGGAAGAAAGTGAGAGAGGATTGGGCTGTGCCATATCTGTCAGTCAGGGAAAGACAAGTACCATACGATTTTACTCACACAGGGCAGTAAAAAACATGTGAAAAACCAAGAAAAAGGGACAGGCCATGAAACTCCAACAAGGCACACAAAATTTGGTGTTTGTGCCCGACAGGCGAGTCAGAATCTGCATTTCTAAGGTGGATGATAGGAGACATTCAATGCAGGAAATGGGGCCGAACGGGATGTAACGTGAGTTTCCACTGTGTTTGTAGGTGAATGGTGATCTGGAATAGAGAAGCTTCATATCTCTTAAAATATCATTCTTAGCATTTTGTGAAACACACACACACACACACACACACACACACACACACACACATACACTCAAACCCTTAAAAGAGTACCGCAGAAGTAAGGGAGGAAGTGAAGATTATCAATCATGGAGGCTAAATCCAGAAAAATACCATAAAAAACAAAAGGTAACAGAATCAAGGTACCAAATCGTCCAAACTGGATAAGTTAACTCCTTAGCTACCAAGAATCAATCAATTAGTTAATTAATTAATTAATTAAACAACCTTACCTAAAAGACTCCTCCAAACAAGTTTGCCATCATATCCAATACCCGAGTGGAAAGGATAAACTCCAAGACACGTACACTCTCCCATGACAAGATCATGAGTCATACATATCTGACGTCTCAGATAAGGACGAAAGCTTTGGAAGCAGTCCCCATTTATCTCCCAACACACAGAAGGAAGGATCACATCAATTCCCTGGTACACAATTCGAGACATTTCAAGGTAATGTCGGCATTTCTCATCTATTCCCAAAATGCAGAAAGAGGGAAAACTAATTAACAATGTCGAAAGACCCAATTCAGATAAGGACCTTGAAGGAAACAAATGGCATACAATTTTAATCTGAATTTCCATTCACAGTGTGTGGTGTCTGTGCCAACTATGGTGAGGTTAAGCTTCGTGGGTCTGGTGTGCCTGGAAACGGGACTTTCAACCCACTCCAAAAAATTTAAGGCCTGCTGAATTCTGTGGCTAGGGGAGGGGATGGGGTCAGGGCATTCTTCTTGTCCCCTGCAGGATTTTCTGTTCTCCTGGGACGAAGCAACGTGGCCTGAAGAAGGCCATCCCAACAGTGTTCCAGGTTTGGGCATCCGTGACTGCTGGTTGGGCAGCCAAAGTCCTCACCTTCCTGCCTGAGGCCACTTCTCAGTCTTGATGCTGGCGGTCGTAGAGGCCAAGTTCCTTTGGCTCCCATCGGGGCATCTCCACCAACACTGCCCATCAGGAATGCACAGAAAGAAATAAGAATCATACCACGGTGTCAACAGGTATTGTCTCTGATCCTGGTTTCCAGGCTCTCTGCCCATGGTTGCTTGCTAGTGTCCTCTCCAGGAGATACACAGTGTTCTGCAGTTCTGGAGTGTATGTCTGCAAAGCATGCTGACCTGGAATCCCCTGACCTCAAGACCCTTGTGTTGCAGGAACTCGTGTCATTCAGACAGTCTCCCTTTCTCCGCCGGCAACTATGGGTCAAGCAACAAATTGTGGGTTCTAGCTGGGCTCCTCTCCCCTGGGCCTTTGTCTCTGGCCATGGATCCCTGCCTCCTGAACACCAAACCACCCATTCTCCCATAAGCCCTCTCTACACCCTTCGCTCTTGGTCTCTGTGACTTCTTCTCTCTTTCGCTGTGGAGTGTGATGTAGAGGCCTCAGGCCCATTTATGCCATGTTTCCATTGATGTAGTCATCTTCTGGTGGTGCCGATGGCTGAAGACAAGCCTAGAGCGCCCAGACATTTGTAGACTCTCCCTGTCCTCCAGATGCTCCGCGGACTCTTATAGAACCATAAGCAAGAAGGTATTCTTGCTCCTTGTGACATGTGGAAGAAAGTGAGAGAGGTTTGGGCTGTGCCATATCTGTCAGTCAGGGAAAGACAACTACCATACGATTTTACTCACACAGGGCAGTAAAAATCATGTGAAAAACCAAGAAAAAGTGACAGGCCATGAAACTCCAACAAGGCACACAAAATTTGGTGTTTGTTTCAGACAGGCTAGTCAGAATCTGCATTTCTAAAGTGGATAATAGGAGACATTCAATGCAGGAAATGGGGCCGAACGGGAGGTAACGTGAGTTTCCACTGTGTTTGTAGGTGAATGGTGATCTGGAATAGAGCAGCTTCATATCTCTTAAAATATAATTCTTAGCATTTTGTGAAACACACACACACACACACACACACACACACACACACCCTTAAAAGAGTACCACAGAAGTAAGGGAGGAAGTGAAGATTATCAATCATGGAGGCAAAATCTAGAAAAATACCATAAAAAACACAAGCTAAGAGAATCAAGGTACCAAACCTTCCAAACCGGATAAGTTAACTCCTTAGCTACCAAGAATCAATCAATTTTTAATTAATTAACTAATTAATTAATTAAAGAAGCTTACCTAAAAGACTCCTCCACACAAGTTTGCCATCATATCCAATACCCGAGTGGAAAGGATAAACTCCAAGACACGTACACTCTCCCATAACAAGATCATGAGTCATACATATCTGACGTCTCAGATAAGGATGAAAGCTTTTGAAGCAGTCCCTATATATCTCCCAACACACAGAAGGAAGGATCACATCAATTCCCTGGTACACAATTCGAGACATTTCAAGGTAATGTCGGCATTTCTCATCTATTCCCAAAATGCAGAAAGAGGGAAAACTAATTAACAATGTCCAAAGACCCAATTCAGATAAGGACCTTGAAGGAAACAAATGGCATACAATTTTAATCTCAATTTCCATTCACAGTGTGTGGTGTCTGTGCCAACTATTGTGAGGTTAAGCTTCGTGGGTCTGGCGTGCCTGGAAACGGGACTTTCAACCCACTCCAAAAAATTTAAGGCCTGCTGAATTCTGTGGCTAGGGGAGGGGATGGGGTCAGGGCATTCTTCTTGTCCCCTGCAGGATTTTCTGTTCTCCTGGGATGAGGCAACGTGGCCTGAAAAAGGCCATCCCAACACTGTTTCAGGTTTGGGCATCCGTGACTGCTGGTTGGGCAGCCAATGTCCTCACCTTCCTGCCTGATGCCACTTCTCAGTCTTGATGCGGGCGGTCGTAGAGCCCAAGTTCCTTTGGCTCCCATCGGGGCATCTCCACCAACACTTCCCATCAGGAATGCACAGAAAGAAATAAGAATCGTACCACGGTGTCAACAGGTATTGTCTCTGATCCCGGTTTCCAGGCTCTCTGCCCATGGTTGCTTGCTAGTGTCCTCTCCGGGAGATACCCAGTGTTCTGCAGTTCTGGAGTGTATGTCTGCAAAGCATGCTGACCTGGAATCCCCTGACCTCAAGACCCTTGTGTTGCAGGAACTCGTGTCATTCAGACAGTCTCCCTTTCTCCGCCGGCAACTATGGGTCAAGCATCAAATTGTGGGTTCTAGCTGGGCTCCTCTCCCCTGGGCCTTTGTCTCTGGCCATGGATCCCTGCCTCCTGAACACCAACCCACCCATTCTCCCATAAGCCCTCTCTACACCCTTCGCTCTTCGTCTCTGTGACTTCTTCTCTCTTTCGCTGTGGAGTGTGATGTAGAGGCCTCAGGCCCATTTATGCCATGTTTCCATTGATGTAGTCATCTTCTGGTGGTGCCGATGGCTGAAGACAAGCCTAGAGCGCCCAGACATTTCTACAGTCTCACTGTCGTCCAGATGTTCCGCGGACTCTTATGGAACCATAAGCAAGGAGGTATTCTTGCTCCTTGTGACATGTGGAAGAAAGTGAGAGAGGATTGGGCTGTGCCATATCTGTCAGTCAGGGAAAGACAACTACCATACGATTTTACTCACACAGGGGAGTAAAACACATGTGAAAAACCAAGAAAAAGGGACAGGCCATGAAACTCCAACAAGGCACACAAAATTTGGTGTTTGTGCCAGACAGGCTAGTCAGAATCTGCATTTCTAAAGTGGGTAATAGGAGACATTCAATGCAGGAAATTGTGCCGAACCGGATGTAACGTGAGTTTCCACTGTGTTTGTAGGTGAATGGTGATCTGGAATAGAGAAGCTTCATATCTCTTAAAATATCATTCTTCGCATTTTGTGAAACACACACACACACACACACACACACACACACACACACCCTTAAAAGAGTACCACAGAAGTAAGGGAGGAAGTGAAGATTATCAATCATGGAGGCAAAATCCAGAAAAATACCATAAAAAACAAAAGGTAACAGAATCAATGTACCAAATCGTCCAATCTGGATAAGTTAACTCTTTAGCTACCAAGAATCAATCAATTCGTTAATCAATTAATTAATTAATTAATTAAATAAAAAACTTACCTAAAAGACTCCTCCACACAAGTTTGCCATCATATCCAATACCCGAGTGGAAAGGATAAACTCCAAGACACGTACACTCTACCATGACAAGATCATGAGTCATACATATCTGACGTCTCAGATAAGGACGAAAGCTTTTGAAGCAGTCCCTATATATCTCCCAACACACAGAAAGGAAGGATCACCTCAATTCCCTGGTACACAATTCGAGACATTTCAAGGCAATGTCGGCATTTCTCATCTATTCCCAAAATGCAGAAAGAGGGAAAACTAATTAACAATGTCCAAAGACCCAATTCAGATAAGGACCTTGAAGGAAACAAATGGCATACAATTTTAATCTGAATTTCCATTCACAGTGTGTGGTGTCTGTGCCAACTATGGTGAGGTTAAGCTTCGTGGGTCTGGTGTGCCTGGAAACGGGACTTTCAACCCACTCCAAAAAATTTAAGGCCTGCTGAATTCTGTGGCTAGGTGAGGGGATGGGGTCAGGGCATTCTTCTTGTCCCCTGCAGGATTTTCTGTTCTCCTGGGACGAAGCAACGTGGCCTGAAGAAGGCCATCCCAACACTGTTCCAGGTTTGGGCATCCGTGACTGCTGGTTGGGCAGCCAATGTCCTCACCTTCCTGCCTGAGGCCACTTCTCAGTCTTGATGCTGGCGGACGTAGAGCCCAAGTTCCTTTGGCTCCCATCGGGGCATCTCCACCAACACTGCCCATCAGGAATGCACAGAAAGAAATAAGAATCGTACCACGGTGTCAACAGGTATTGTCTCTGATCCCGGTTTCCAGGCTCTCTGCCCATGGTTGCTTGCTAGTGTCCTCTCCAGGAGATACCCAGTGTTCTGCAGTTCTGGAGTGTATGTCTGCAAAGCATGCTGACCTGGAATCCCCTGACCTCAAGACCCTTGTGTTGCAGGAACTCGTGTCATTCAGACAGTCTCCCTTTCTCCGCCGGCAACTATGGGTCAAGCATCAAATTGTGGGTTCTAGCTGGGCTCCTCTCCCCTGGGCCTATGTCTCTGGCCATGGATCCCTGCCTCCTGAACACCAACCCACCCATTCTCCCATAAGCCCTCTCTACACCCTTCGCTCTTCGTCTCTGTGACTTCTTCTCTCTTTCGCTGTGGAGTGTGATGTAGAGGCCTCAGGCCCATTTATGCCATGTTTCCATTGATGTAGTCATCTTCTGGTGGTGCCGATGGCTGAAGACAAGCCTAGAGCGCCCAGACATTTCTAGAGTCTCCCTGTCCTCCAGATGCTCCGCGGACTCTTATGGAACCATAAGCAAGAAGGTATTCTTGCTCCTTGTGACATGTGGAGGAAAGTGAGAGAGGATTGGGCTGTGCCCTATCTGTCAGTCAGGGAAAGATAAGTACCATACGATTTTACTCACACAGGGCAGTAAAAATCATGTGAAAAACCAAGAAAAAGGGACAGGCCATGAAACTCCAACAAGGCACACAAAATTTGGTGTTTGTGCCAGACAGGCTAGTCAGAATCTGCATTTCTAAAGTGGATAATAGGAGACATTCAATGCAGGAAATGGGGCCGAGCGGGATGTAACGTGAGTTTCCACTGTGTTTGTAGGTGAATGGTGATCTGGAATAGAGCAGCTTCATATCTCTTAAAATATCATTCTTAGCATTTTGTGAAACACACACACACACACACACACACACACACACACACACCCTTAAAAGAGTACCACAGAAGTAAGGGAGGAAGTGAAGATTATCAATCATGGAGGCAAAATCCAGAAAAATACCATAAAAAACAAAAGCTAAGAGAATCAAGGTACCAAACCGTCAAAACTGGATAGGTTAACACCTTAGCTACCAAGAATCAATCAATTAGTTAATTAATTAATTAACTAATTAATTAATTAATTAAACAACCTTACCTAAAAGTCTCCTCCACACAAGTTTGCCATCATATCCAATTCCCCAGTGGAAAGGATAAACTCCAAGACACGTACACACTGCCATGACAAGATCATGAGTCATACATATCTGACGTCTCAGATAAGAACGAAAGCTTTGAAGCAGTCCCCATATATCTCCCAACACACAGAAGGAAGGATCACATCAATTCCCTGGTACACAATTCGAGACATTTCAAGGTAATGTCGGCATTTCTCATCTATTCCCAAAATGCAGAAAGAGGGAAAACTAATTAACAATGTCCAAAGACCCAATTCAGATAAGGACCTTGAAGGAAACAAATGGCATACAATTTTAATCTGAATTTCCATTCACAGTGTGTGGTGTCTGTGCCAACTATGGTGAGGTTAAGCTTCGTGGGTCTGGTGTGCCTGGAAACGGGACTTTCAACCCACCCCAAAAAATTTAAGGCCTGCTGAATTCTGTGGCTAGGTGAGGGGATGGGGTCAGGGCATTCTTCTTGTCCCCTGCAGGATTTTCTGTTCTCCTGGGACGAGGCAACGTGGCCTGAAAAAGGCCATCCCAACACTGTTCCAGGTTTGGGCATCCGTGACTGCTGGTTGGGCAGCCAATGTCCTCACCTTCCTGCCTGAGGCCACTTCTCAGTCTTGATGCTGTCGGTCGTAGAGCCCAAGTTCCTTTGGCTCCCATCAGGGCATCTCCACCAACACTGCCCATCAGGAATGCACAGAAAGAAATAAGAATCGTACCACGGTGTCATCAGGTATTGTCTCTGATCCCGGTTTCCGGGCTCTCTGCCCATGGTTGCTTGCTAGTGTCCTCTCCAGGAGATACACAGTGTTCTGCAGTTCTGGAGTGTATGTCTGCAAAGCATGCTGACCTGGAATCCCCTGACCTCAAGACCCTTGAGTTGCAGGATCTCAGTCATTCAGTCAGTCTCCCTTTCTCCGCCGGCAACTATGGGTCAAGCATCAAATTGTGGGTTCTAGCTGGGCTCCTCTCCCCTGGGCCTTTGTCTCTGGCCATGGATCCCTGCCTCCTGAACACCAACCCACCCATTCTCCCATAAGCCCTCTCTACACCCTTCGCTCTTGGTCTCTGTGACTTCTTCTCTCTTTTGCTGTGGAGTGTGATGTAGAGGCCTCAGGCCCATTTATGCCATGTTTCCATTGATGTAGTCATCTTCTGGTCGTGCCGATGGCTGAAGACAAGCCTAGAGCGCCCAGACATTTCTAGAGTCTCCCTGTCGTCCAGATGCTCCGCGGACTCTTATGGAACCATAAGCAAGAAGGTATTCTTGCTCCTTGTGACATGTGGAGGAAAGTGAGAGAGGATTGGGCTGTGCCCTATCTGTCAGTCAGGGAAAGATAAGTACCATACGATTTTACTCACACAGGGCAGTAAAAATCATGTGAAAAACCAAGAAAAAGGGACAGGCCATGAAACTCCAACAAGGCACACAAAATTTGGTGTTTGTGCCAGACAGGCTAGTCAGAATCTGCATTTCTAAAGTGGATAATAGGAGACATTCAATGCAGGAAATGGGGCCGAGCGGGATGTAACGTGAGTTTCCACTGTGTTTGTAGGTGAATGGTGATCTGGAATAGAGCAGCTTCATATCTCTTAAAATATCATTCTTAGCATTTTGTGAAACACACACACACACACACACACACACACATACACACCCTTAAAAGAGTACCACAGAAGTAAGGGAGGAAGTGAAGATTATCAATCATGGAGGCAAAATTAAGAAAAATACCATAAAAAACAAAAGCTAAGAGAATCAAGGTACCAAACCGTCCAAACTGGATAAGTTAAATCCTTAGCTACCAAGAATCAATCAATTCGTTAATTAATTAATTAATTAATTAATTAATTAAACAACCTTACGTAAAAGACTCCTCCACACAAGTTTGCCATCATATCCAATACCCGAGTGGAAAGGATAAACTCCAAGACACGTACACTCTACCATGACAAGATCATGAGTCATACATATCTGACGTCTCAGATAAGGACGAAAGCTTTTGAAGCAGTCCCCATATATCTCCCAACACACAGAAAGGAAGGATCACATCAATTCCCTGGTACACAATTCGAGACATTTCAAGGTAATGTTGGCATTTCTCATCTATTCCCAAAATGCAGAAAGAGGGAAAACTAATTAACAATGTCCAAAGACCCAATTCAGATAAGGACCTTGAAGGAAACAAATGGCATACAATTTTAATCTGAATTTCCATTCACAGTGTGTGGTGTCTGTGCCAACTATGGTGAGGTTAAGCTTCGTGGGTCTGGTGTGCCTGGAAACGGGACTTTCAACCCACTCCAAAAAATTTAAGGCCTGCTGAATTCTGTGGCTAGGGGAGGGGATGGGGTCAGGGCATTCTTCTTGTCCCCTGCAGGATTTTCTGTTCTCCTGGGACGAAGCAACGTGGCCTGAAGAAGGCCATCCCAACACTGTTCCAGGTTTGGGCATCCGTGACTGCTGGTTGGGCAGCCAATGTCCTCACCTTCCTGCCTGAGGCCACTTCTCAGTCTTGATGCTTGCGGACGTAGAGCCCAAGTTCCTTTGGCTCCCATCGGGGCATCTCCACCAACACTGCCCATCAGGAATGCACAGAAAGAAATAAGAATCGTACCACGGTGTCAACAGGTATTGTCTCTGATCCTGGTTTCCAGGCTCTCTGCCCATGGTTGCTTGCTAGTGTCCTCTCCAGGAGATACACAGTGTTCTGCAGTTCTGGAGTGTATGTCTGCAAAGCATGCTGAACTGGAATCCCCTGACCTCAAGACCCTTGTGTTACAGGAACTCGTGTCATTCAGACAGTCTCCCTTTCTCCGCCGGCAACTATGGGTCAAGCATCAAATTGTGGGTTCTAGCTGGGCTCCTCTCCCCTGGGCCTTTGTCTCTGGCCATGGATCCCTGCCTCCTGAACACCAACCCACCCATTCTCCCATAAGCCCTCTCTACACCCTTCGCTCTTGGTCTCTGTGACTTCTTCTCTCTTTCGCTGTGGAGTGTGATGTAGAGGCCTCAGGCCCATTTATGCCATGTTTCCATTGATGTAGTCATCTTCTGGTGGTGCCGATGGCTGAAGACAAGCCTAGAGCGCCCAGACATTTCTAGAGTCTCCCTGTCCTCCAGATGCTCCGCGGACTCTTATGGAACCACAAGCACGAAGGTATTCTTGCTCCTTGTGACATGTGGAAGAAAGTGAGAGAGGATTGGGCTGTGCCATATCTGTCAGTCAGGGAAAGACAAGTACCATACGATTTTACTCACACAGGGGAGTAAAAAACATGTGAAAAACCAAGAAAAAGGGACAGGCCATGAAACTCCAACAAGGCACACAAAATTTGGTGTTTGTGCCAGACAGGCTAGTCAGAATCTGCATTTCTAAAGTGGATAATAGGAGACATTCAATGCAGGAAATGGGGCCGAACGGGATGTAACGTGAGTTTCCACTGTGTTTGTAGGTGAATGGTGATCTGGAATAGAGCAGCTTCATATCTCTTAAAATATCATTCTTAGCATTTTGTGAAACACACACACACACACACACACACACACACACACACCCTTAAAGAGTACCACAGAAGTAAGGGAGGAAGTGAAGATAATCAATCATGGAGGCAAAATCCAGAAAAATACCATAAAAAACAAACGCTAAGAGAATCAAGGTACCAAACCGTCCAAACTGGATAAGTTAAATCCTTAGCTACCAAGAATCAATCAATCAATCAATCAATTAATTAATTAATTAATTAATTAAACAACCTTACGTAAAAGACTCCTCCACACAAGTTTGCCATCATATCCAATACCCGAGTGGAAAGGATAAACTCCAAGACACGTACACTCTCCCATGACAAGATCATGAGTCATACATATCTGACGTCTCAGATAAGGATGAAAGCTTTTGAAGCAGTCCCCATATATCTCCCAACACACAGAAAGGAAGGATCACATCAATTCCCTGGTACACAATTCGAGACATTTCAAGGTAATGTCGGCATTTCTCATCTATTCCCAAAATGCAGAAAGAGGGAAAACTAATTAACAATGTCGAAAGACCCAATTCAGATAAGGACCTTGAAGGAAACAAATGGCATACAATTTTAATCTGAATTTCCATTCACAGTGTGTGGTGTCTGTGCCAACTATGGTGAGGTTAAGCTTCGTGGGTCTGGTGTGCCTGGAAACGGGACTTTCAACCCACTCCAAAAAATTTAAGGCCTGCTGAATTCTGTGGCTAGGTGAGGGGATGGGGTCAGGGCATTCTTCTTGTCCCCTGCAGGATTTTCTGTTCTCCTGGGACGAAGCAACGTGGCCTGAAGAAGGCCATCCCAACACTGTTCCAGGTTCGGGCATCCATGACTGCTGGTTGAGCAGCCAATGTCCTCACCTTCCTGCCTGTGGCCACTTCTCAGTCTTGATGCTGGCGGTCGTAGAGCCCAAGTTCCTTGGCTCCCATCGGGGCATCTCCACCAACACTGCCCATCAGGAATGCACAGAAAGAAATAAGAATCGTACCACGGTGTCAACAGGTATTGTCTCTGATCCTGGTTTCCAGGCTCTCTGCCCTTGTTTGCTTGCTAGTGTCCTCTGCAGGAGATACACAGTATTCTGCAGTTCTGGAGTGTATGTCTGCAAAGCATGCTCACCTGGAATCCCCTGACCTCAAGACCCTTGTGTTGCAGGAACTCGTGTCATTCAGACAGTCGCCCTTTCTCCGCCGGCAACTATGGGTCAAGCATCAAATTGTGGGTTCTAGCTGGGCTCCCCTCCCCTGGGCCTTTGTCTCTGGCCATGGATCCCTGCCTCCTGAACACCAACCCACCCATTCTCCCATAAGCCCTCTCTACACCCTTCGCTCTTGGTCTCTGTGACTTCTTCTCTCTTTCGCTGTGGAGTGTGATGTATAGGCCTCAGGCCCATTTATGCCATGTTTCCATTGATGTAGTCATCTTCTGGTGGTGCCGATGGCTGAAGACAAGCCTAGAGCGCCCAGACATTTCTAGACTCTCCCTGTCCTACAGATGCTCTGCGGACTCTTATGGAACCATAAGCAAGAAAGTATTCTTGCTCCTTGTGACATGTGGAAGAAAGTGAGAGAGGATTGGGCTGTGCCAAAACTGTCAGTCAGGGAAAGACAAGTACCATACGATTTTACTCACACAGGGGAGTAAAAAACATGTGAAAAACCAAGAAAAAGGGACAGGCCATGAAACTCCAACAAGGCACACAAAATTTGGTGTTTGTGCCAGACAGGCTAGTCAGAATCTGCATTTCTAAAGTGGATAATAGGAGACATTCAATGCAGGAAATGGGGCCGAACGGGATGTAACGTGAGTTTCCACTGTGTTTGTAGGTGAATGGTGATCTGGAATAGAGCAGCTTCATATCTCTTAAAATATCATTCTTAGCATTTTGTGAAACACACACACACACACACACACACACACACACACACCCTTAAAAGAGTACCACAGAAGTAAGGGAGGAAGTGAAGATTATCAATCATGGAGGCAAAATTCAGAAAAATACCATAAAAAACAAAAGCTAAGAGAATCAAGGTACCAAACCGTCCAAACTGGAGAAGTTAACTCCTTAGCTACCAAGAATCAATGAATTCGTTAATTAATTAATTAATTAATTAATTAAAAACCTTACCTAAAAGACTCCTCCACACAAGTTTGCCATCATATCCAATACCCGAGTGGAAAGGATAAACTCCAAGACACGTACACTCTCCCATGACAAGATCATGAGTCATACATATCTGACGTCTCAGATAAGGACGAAAGCTTTTGAAGCAGTCCCCATATATCTCCCAGCACACAGAAAGGAAGGATCACATCAATTCCCTGGTACACAATTCGAGACATTTCAAGGTAATGTCGGCATTTTTCATCTATTCCCAAAATGCAGAAAGAGGGAAAACTAATTAACAATGTCCAAAGACCCAATTCAGATAAGGACCTTGACGGAAACAAATGGCATACAATTTTAATCTGGATTTCCATTCACAGTGTGTGGTGTCTGTGCCAACTATGGTGAGGTTAAGCTTCGTGGGTCTGGTGTGCCTGGAAACGGGACTTTCAACCCACTCCAAAAAATTTAAGGCCTGCTGAATTCTGTGGCTAGGGGAGGGGATGCGGTCAGGGCATTCTTCTTGTCCCCTGCAGGATTTTCTGTTCTCCTGGGACGAAGCAACGTGGCCTGAAGAAGGTCATCCCAATAGTGTTCCAGGTTTGGGAATCTGTGACTGCTGGTTGGGCAGCCAATATCCTCACCTTCCTGCCTGTGGCCACTTCTCAGTCTTGATGCTGGCGGTCGTAGAGCCCAAGTTCCTTTGGCTCCCATCGGGGCATCTCCACCAACACTGCCCATCAGGAATGCACAGAAAGAAATAAGAATCGTACCAGGGTGTCAACAGGTATTGTCTCTGATCCTGGTTTCCAGGCTCTCTGCCCATGGTTGCTTGCTAGTGTCCTCTCCAGGAGATACACAGTGTTCTGCAGTTCTGGAGTGTATGTCTGCAAATCATGCTGACATGGAATCCCCTGGCCTCAAGTCCCTTGTGTTGCAGGAACTCGTGTCATTCAGACAGTCTCACTTTCTCCGCCGGAAACTATGGGTCAAGCATCAAATTGTGGGTTCTAGCTGGGCTCCTCTCGCCTGGGCCTTTGTCTCTGGCCATGGATCCCTGCCTCCTGAACACCAACCCACCCATTCTCCCATAAGCCCTCTCTACACCCTTCGCTCTTGGTCTCTGTGACTTCTTCTCTCTTTCACTGTGGAGTGTGATGTATAGGCCTCAGGCCCATTTATGCCATGTTTCCATTGATGTAGTCATCTTCTGGTGGTGCCGATGGCTGAAGACAAGCCTAGAGCGCCCAGACATTTCTAGACTCTCCCTGTCCTCCAGATGCTCCGCGGACTCTTATGGAACCATAAGCAAGAAAGTATTCTTGCTCCTTGTGACATGTGGAAGAAAGTGAGAGCGGATTGGGCTGTGCCATATCTGTCAGTCAGGGAAAGACAACTACCATACGATTTTACTCACACAGGGGAGTAAAAAACATGTGAAAAACCAAGAGAAAGGGACAGGCCATGAAACTCCAACAAGGCACACAAAATTTGGTGTTTGTGCCAGACAGGCTAGTCAGAATCTGCATTTCTAAAGTGGATAATAGGAGACATTCAATGCAGGAAATGGGGCCGAACGGGATGTAACGTGAGTTTCCAATGTGTTTGTAGGTGAATGGTGATCTGGAATAGAGCAGCTTCATATCTCTTAAAATATCATTCTTAGCATTTTGTGAAACACACACACACACACACACACACACACACACACACCCTTAAAAGAGTACCACAGAAGTAAGGGAGGAAGTGAAGATTATCAATCATGGAGGCAAAATCCAGAAAAATACCATAAAAAACAAAAGCTAAGAGAATCAAGGTACCAAACCGTCCAAACTGGATAAGTTAACTCCTTAGCTACCAAGAATCAAACACCCTTATCCAAAAGGCTCCTCCACACAAGTTTGCCATCATATCCAATACCCGAGTGGAAAGGATAAACTCCAAGTCACGTACACTCTACCATGACAAGATCATGAGTCATACATATCTGACGTCTCAGATAAGGACGAAACCTTTTGAAGCAGTCCCCATATATCTCCCAACACACAGAAGGAAGGATCACATCAATTCCCTGGTACACAATTCTAGACATTTCAAGGTAATATTGGCATTTCTCATCTATTCCCAAAATGCAGAAAGAGGGAAAACTAATTAACAATGTCCAAAGACCCAATTCAGATAAGGACCTTGAAGGAAACAAATGGCATACAATTTTAATCTGAATTTCCATTCAGAGTGTGTGGTGTCTGTGCCAACTATGGTGAGGTTAAGCTTCGTGGGTCTGGTGTGCCTGGAAACGGGACTTTCAACCCACTCCAAAAAATTTAAGGCCTGCTTAATTCTGTGGCTAGGTGAAGGGATGGGGTCAGGGCATTCTTCTTGTCCCCTGCAGGATTTTCTGTTCTCCTGGGACGAAGCAACGTGGCCTGAAGAAGGCCATCCCAACAGTGTTCCAGGTTTGGGAATCCGTGACTGCTGGTTGGGCAGCCAATGTCCTCACCTTCCTGCCTGTGGCCACTTCTCAGTCTTGATGCTGGCGGTCGTAGAGCCCAAGTTCCTTTGGCTCCCATCGGGGCATCTCCACCAACACTGCCCATCAGGAATGCACAGAAAGAAATAAGAATCATACCACGGTGTCAACAGGTATTGTCTCTGATCCTGATTTCCAGGCTCTCTGCCCATGGTTGCTTGCTAGTGTCCTCTCCAGGAGATACACAGTGTTCTGCAGTTCTGGAGTGTATGTCTGCAAAGCATGCTGACCTGGAATCCCCTGGCCTCAAGACCCTTGTGTTGCAGGAACTCGTGTCATTCAGACAGTCTCCCTTTCTCCGCCGGCAACTATGGGTCAAGCATCAAATTGTGGGTTCTAGCTGGGCTCCTCTCCCCTGGGCCTTTGTCTCTGGCCATGGATCCCTGCCTCCTGAACACCAACCCACCCATTCTCCCATAAGCCCTCTCTACACCCTTCGCTCTTGGTCTCTGTGACTTCTTCTCTCTTTCACTGTGGAGTGTGATGTATAGGCCTCAGGCCCATTTATGCCATGTTTCCATTGATGTAGTCATCTTCTGGTGGTGCCGATGGCTGAAGACAAGCCTAGAGCGCCCAGACATTTCTGGACTCTCCCTGTCCTCCAGATGCTCCGCGGACTCTTATGGAACCATAAGCACGAAGGTATTCTTGCTCCTTGTGACATGTGGAAGAAAGTGAGAGAGGATTGGGCTGTGCCATATCTGTCAGTCAGGGAAAGACAACTACCATACGATTTTACTCACACAGGGGAGTAAAAAACATGTGAAAAACCAAGAGAAAGGGACAGGCCATGAAACTCCAACAAGGCACACAAAATTTGGTGTTTGTGCCAGACAGGCTAGTCAGAATCTGCATTTCTAAAGTGGATAATAGGAGACATTCAATGCAGGAAATGGGGCCGAACGAGATGTAACGTGAGTTTCCACTGTGTTTGTAGGTGAATGGTGATCTGGAATAGGGCAGCTTCATATCTCTTAAAATATCATTCTTAGCATTTTGTGAAACACACACACACACACACACACACACACACCCTTAATAGAGTACCACAGAAGTAAGGGAGGAAGTGAAGATTATCAATCATGGAGGCAAAATTCAGAAAAATACCTTAAAAAACAAAAGCTAAGAGAATCAAGGTACCAAACCGTCCAAACTGGATAAGTTAACTCCTTAGCTACCAAGAATCAATCAATTAGTTAATTTATTAATTAATTAATTAATTAATTAAACAACCTTACCTAAAAGACTCCTCCACACAAGTTTGCCATCATATCCAATACCCGAGTGGAAAGGTTAAACTCCAAGACACGTACACTCTACCATGACAAGATCATGAGTCATACATATCTGACGTCTCAGATAAGGACGAAAGCTTTTGAATGAGTCCCCATATATCTCCCAACACACAGAAAGGAAGGATCACATCAATTCCCTGGTACACAGTTCGAGACATTTCAAGGTAATGTCGGCATTTCTCATCTATTCCCAAAATGCAGAAAGAGGGAAAACTAATTAACAATGTCCAAAGACCCCATTCAGATAAGGACCTTGAAGGAAACAAATGGCATACAATTTTAATCTGAATTTCCATTCACAGTGTGTGGTGTCTGTGCCAACTATGGTGAGGTTAAGCTTCGTGGGTCTGGTATGCCTGGAAACGGGACTTTCAACCCACTCCAAAAAATTTAAGGCCTGCTGAATTCTGTGGCTAGGGGAGAGGATGGGGTCAGGGCATTCTTCTTGTCCCCTGCAGGATTTTCTGTTCTCCTGGGACGAAGCAACGTGGCCTGAAGAAGGCCATCCCAACAGTGTTCCAGGTTTGGGAATCCATGATTGGTGGTTGGGCAGCCAATGTCCTCACCTTCCTGCCTGTGGCCATTTCTCAGTCTTGATGCTGGCGGTCGTAGAACCCAAGTTACTTTGGCGCCCATCGAGGCATCTTCACCAACACTGCCCATCAGGAATGCACAGAAAGAAATAAGAATCGTACCACGGTGTCAACAGGTATTGTCTCTGAGCATGGTTTCCAGGCTGTCTGCACCTGGTTGCTTGCTGGTGTCCTCTCCAGGAGATACAGAATGTTATCTGGAGACTATGTCGGCAAAGCATACTGATCTGGAATCGCCAGGCCTCAAGAACCTTGGGTTGCAAGAACTCGTGTCCTTCAGACACTTTCCGTTTCTCCGCCAACAGCTATGAGTCAACATTCCAACTGTGGGGTCTAAGTGTGCTCCACTCCCCTTGGCCTTTGTATTTGGCCATGGCTCTCTGCCCTCTGAAGCCCCAAAAGACCAATTCTCCCATAAGCCCTGTCTACACCCTTCTCCCATGGTCTCTTTGACTTCTTCTCTCTTTCGCTGTGGAGTGTGATTTCTAGGCTTCAGGTCCATTTATGCCATGTTTGCTTTGATGTGGTCATCTTCTGGTTGTGCTGTTGGCTGAAGACATACCTGCAGTTCCTAGACACTTCTACCATCTCCCTTTTGTCCAAAGGCACTGTGGACCCTTATGGAGCCATAAGCACCACGGCATTCTTGCTCCTTGTGACAATGGCAGCAAGGAGAGTGCATTGGGCTGTGTCATATCTGTTAGTCATAGAAAGACAACTACCATACGATATCACTCACTCATGGAAGTAAAGAAACGTGGGAAAAAGCAAGAAAAAGGGACAGGCAATGAGACTCGAACCAGGCCACAATATTTGGTGTTGATTCCAGGCAGGCCAGTCAGAATCTGCCTTTCCAAAAGTGGATCAAATGGGACATTCAATGCCGGAAATGTTGCTGAACGGGATGTAACGTGAGTTTCCACTGTGTTTGTAGGTGAATTGTGATCTGGAATAGAGCAGCTTAATATCTCTTAAAATATCATTTTACCATTTGGTACAACACACACACACTCTTAATAGTGTCCCACAGAAGTTAGGGAGCTTGTGAGGAATAGCACTCATGGAAGGAAAATTCAGAGAAAATACCATAAAAAAACAAAAGCTTTGAGAATCAAAGTAACAAACCGTCCAAACTGGATAAGTTAACTCCTTACTTATCAAGAATTAATTAATTAATAAATAACTTTACTTAAAAGACCCCTACACAGAAGTCTGCCAGCAAATCCAATACCGGAGAGAAAAGGATAAATTCCAAGACACATAAGAACTACCATGACAAGACCATGAGTCATACATCTCGGACGTCCCATGTAAAGACTTTTGACACAGCTTTGGAGGCTTTTGAAGCAGTCCTCAAACATCTCCCAACACACAGAAAGCCTGGTTCAAATCAATACCCTGGTCAACATTTCGAGACATTTAATGGTAATGTTAGCTTTTCTCATCTATTCCCAAAATATAGGAAAAGGGAAGACTAATTTACAATGCCCAAAGACTCAATTCATATAAGGATCTTTTAGGAAACCAATTGCATACAATTCTAATCTGTAAGATAATAAAACTAGAATTCATTTCTCTTCTCTTTGTTTCTTGATCTCCACGTGTAATGACCTGTTTTGCTTTCTATTTACTATATTTTCTTATATTCGACAAGCCAACCTTTCATCCATCCTACGTTTTTTGACATAGTGTTCCCTGATTCTTTAATGGCGTATACCACCAAGTGCTCATCTTCATATAATGCCACACTACCTCCAAAGCCATTATCCAGTTCCCTCTTTATGGCATGACTTATCCTCCTGTAACCCTCAGCTTGGTCCCCAAGGTCCTGAGTGTCTCCTGGTGCATCTCCCTGTCTGACCCCTTCTCCTTCCGTTTTCCCTTACTACTACTCATGTCCATGTTATGCCTCATGGGCCACATAGGAGTGAAGCCATAGGATATTTCCCTTGGTCGGCTTGCATTTTCATTTGGAAATCATCTTCTTTATTATCATCTTCATAATCATCTGTATCCACCAGCCCTTAAAAGGGTATCTCGGCTCCTTCCACAGTGATGCTAGAATGGCCATGGCAGGCCATCAATGTTGGCCATTCAATTTCATCTGAATAAAGAGCGTTGCTCAACATGGCTGTCCCCATGACTATCGCATGTTTCATTAACTAATGATGACAAGGTGTGCTGCCCAGGGCTCTTTCTCTAGGGATAGCGATCATGCAGAGTTTCACTCTCCATGAAGACTTTGCAACGGTGTTAAAGGTAATGTCAGGTAGACAGAGCCTTCATTGCTTAGGACGGGTGTTTCAGGACACTGGCAGATAAGGACATGGACAGCACAATTCTTCCCTGCCCTGGCAATTTTCCTGGAATTGTGACTTTCCTTCCGTTCTTCTTTCCCTCCACTTCCAAGCTAACCAAGCACCAAAGGCAGACCTTACACCTGAGAGACCATAGGGAAGAGAAGCTAAGAATGGACCCTTCACCCAAGGATATCAATGCTCCCAGAGTCATAATTGTATCCAAGAGGCCGCGCTGTTGATTGAGATCGCTAGAAATTGCAGTGGAAATAGGAATACCTTGCCCTCTCTGGAGAAATGTGCGTCTAAAGAATGGTATACAGAACATCGTTTTCTTTTCTCTTTGCACAGAAAGGGGAAGTGGGAAAGAAACAGAAAAGACCACCTGGGTTCATGATCAGGCTAAGAGGGCTCTTTCTTGTTCCTTCCCAAGGCATTCTACTTAAAGCCAGAGGACTCATATGTCATGAGAATGGGATTGCTGCTTCAGTGCAGACAGCTTCTGTGACGTCACAAATCTCTGAGGTCCTAGAAACCACTCCTCGACAAACCACGCCTCATCACTTCACCTGGATGGAGTAGATCTGGGTCAATCAGGAGTATCAAAATCACTCCAAACCGCTGGAGCTGCCTGGGGATTTCCCCAAGACAGTTTGTGAAGCGATATGGGGTCACCTCCATGGCTGAATTGGTGGTAGTCTTTGACCGTGACTGTCACCACCACCCCTCTGGACTTCTGAGGAGGGCAAGAATCCACAATTCCATCTTACACACGTAAGGTCAAGAAAGAGTCATGAATACAAGCAGCCTCTCACGGGGAACTGCATGCCAAACACATGTTCATGGTCCTCATAGACTATCAGGATGCTTCTGACAAGGAAAAGTGCCCCCCGCCCTCTGAGGAAAGCTAAGAGGTAACACCCACAACCAAACCAAATACATATCTCGAGTCTTCAAGAATGAGGGCACGAGTTCTTCTTGCATCTCCAGAAATCGTGCCATAAATGCCTCCCCGTTTTCCCAGCTGACGAAACATTAAAGGCAGCCCCTACACCCTGGAAGCTTAGGCCCAGGATGGACTCATCTGTTTGGAGCTCACAGGAGCAAGCACGGAGCATGGCGGAAGAGAACCGATCCCCATGGGAAGCCATCGGAAAAAGCTTTTGGGCCATTCTCAGGAATACAACGTGAATCTACAAAAGGTCTCTATCTTCTCTGTATTCCAAACGTGCATTCTCTTATCTACCCTGAAGCTAATTTCTTTAGGAAGAAGAGATCATGGAGTGGGCAAGTTCTGGCACTTGAGAGAGTCTCGGGTGGGTGTGACATGCCCTCCTGGGTTGTGTTGTGGCTGTCCACTCTCCTGTGGGCTCGTCCTCTGCAGAGGCTCTCCTTGCCTTCCATTCAGAGTGTGTGGTGTCTGGCCTAAATATGGTGTGCCTGTGAAACATGACTTTCAACCCACTCCACAAAACTTAAGGTATGCTGAATTCTGTGGCCAAGTGAGAGGATGTGGGCAGGGCTTTCTTCTAATCCCCTGCACGATTTTCTGTTCTCCTGGGACTAAGGTACTTGGCCTGAAGAAGGTATTCCCAACAGTTACAGGTTTGGGAATCTGTGATTGCAAGTTGGGCAGCTAATGTCCTCAACGTCCTGCCTGTGGCCACTTCTTAGTCTGAAAGCCCTGGATCGTAGAGTCCAAGTTTCTTTTGAACCCATCGAGGCATATCCAACAACACTGCCCATCATGAATGCACACAAAGAAATAATCTTACCACGGTGTCAGCAGGTATTGTCTATAATCATGGTTTCTTGCATGTCTGCACCTGGTTGCTTGCTGGTGTCCTCTCCAGGGGATACACAGTGTTCTGCAGTTCTGGAGTCTTTGTCTGCAAAGCATGCTGATCTGGAATCCCTGTGCCTCAAGACCCTTGGGTTGCAGGAACTAATGTCATTCAGACACTCTCCTTTTCTCCCGCAACAACTATGGGTCAACATTCAAATTGTGGGTTCTAAGTGTGCTCCTCTCCAATGGGCCTTTGTCTTTGGCCTGGCTTCCTGCCCTCTGACCCACCAACCGTCCAATTCTCCCATAAGACCTGTCTACACAATTCTCCCATGGTCTCTGTGACTTCTTCTCTCATTTGCTGTGGGTTATTTCTATACTTCAGTCCATTTATGCCATGTTTACATTGATGTGGTCATCTTCTGTTTGTGCTGATGGCTGAAGTCATGCCTGAGCTCGCAGACACTTCTACTGTCTCACTCTCTTCCAGATGCACTGCGGTCTCTTATGGAGCCATAATTAAGAAGGCATTCTTGAGGAGTCAAGATGGCGGGGAGTTAGGAGGAGGCACCATTTCAACCTGTACCCTAAAGTGAGCTGATTACCTACCAAAGAACTCCAACCACCCATGAAATCAGCCTGTGATGAGAATTATACACATCTGGATCTCTACAGGAGCAGAAGACATCAGTCTCAGGTAAAGCAGACTGGGAGCTTCGGACTGATATCGGAAGATAAACAAAAGGGGTGGGAGCCACTAGAGGTGACTGATTGGAAAGTAATATCACAACACGAGAGTGCTCTGCATCTGGGGACCAGCATTAACTTGGAGTCTGGTTGAAAGCACTCAAATAACAAAGATCAAAGGATTGCGGGTGGTAATAGTGGTAACCTGGGTGGTTAGGGTCAGAGACCTAAGTCCCCGGACCCAGAACGGCCTCCCCTGGCACTGAGCCACAGAGAGTGTGGCACAGACATCAGGTCTCTGTCCTTGAGCCACCAGTGCACCTGAACGCCAACACACCCGAGAAAGAGTGGTGCCTGGCTCCCATGAAGGGCTGGGAGCCTGGCCAGTGGCAATCCTGAAACGCGAGCGTTCACACCCTCCCTTGGGACTGGTGCTCATAGGCGCTAGCCTGGAGCTCTGGCATCCAGAAAAACCAGACCTTCCCAGCCCGGGACAGCGGGGAAATCTCAGTGTGTGATCTCTGTTTGGAAACTCTTGGCGGTCTGGAGCTGCCCAGACAGCCACCGCTGCCCTGGTTTTGGGTATAACGAGGAGTTCCTGCATCCCCAGGGACAGTGACTCAGAACCGACTCTGCCAGCAGCCTTTGCAAAACATTCTGATGCTTCTCTCTGAGATGGGGTTGGGGAGCAGTTTATTCTCCTCTAAACCTCCAAAAACCATCAAAAGCTGTCGAGGCAAGAGAAAGCAGATGCAAAAACATAAAAACCCCCAGAGGACAAAAGGCTGAAAAAAACAGTTTCCTCAGAGCTCACCCCCTTGAGGGGAGCGGGAGGACCTAACTCAGGGAACATCATTGTCTGAAAACTCACGTGGCAGGCCCCTCCCCCAGAAAACCAACCAGGAAGGAAGAAAAAAAAAGACTACAAGAGAACAACCACCACTACTTTATAAATACTACTTTTATTTTTAACTCTTTACCAATATTCTGGTTCTTTTTTTTTATACATACATATAATTTTTTAACCTATTTACCACCACAGTGAGATGTCCAATACATCAAATTCTTTAATAACCTTCTAACCTGCAATTTTTGATACATACACCCGTGTTTTTCTTTTGCTTCTCTATTTTTTTAATTCTTTTTAATTTTAACTTAGTTTAGTCTAGTTTATTCTTTTTTAATTTTTATTTTCTACTATACATATAGAGTTAAACTTCAAGGTAATCCAATTTCCCCAATCAATGCTACCCCTATAGGCAAAACAGTTTCTATTCCCCCTGTAACTTAGGAAGGTTGAGTCCCTTAACAAATACATCAAGATACATTCAGGAAGAATCAAAAAAACTTCCTCACCCACACTGAGATTTTATAACCACTCTCCCAATTTTTCCTTCTGTCAGTGTTTCTGTGAATTTGTGTTTGTCCTGATAATATATAAATCTTATACTTGGGGTTCTTTCTGATGAGGTTCTTCCCTTTTTTTTGGTTATATATATATATATTTTTTTTTTCTCTTGTCATATACTTTTATCAGTCTTTTTGTTTGTCTGTTTTTGTTTGTATACTTCATAAATCTTACCTTGTGGCCCATTTGGTCTTAGCCTTTTTTTTTAATCTTCCCTTTTTTTTCCTATCTCTCTCTCTCTCTCTTTTTTCCTTTTTTCTTTCCTCTTTTTTTCTGTCTTCTCTATTTCTTTTTCTTTTCTTTTTTCTCTCATTTGGGTGGGGAATCGTGATTGCACAGAAGCGTTCCAGGGTGCACATTGACTGCACTACAATCGATAAGTCCAGCTGCATCTGTTCGGTCATCTCTTGCCAAAATGACAAGGAGGAGGAATACCCAACAGAAGAAAAATACAGAGAATGGGCCTTCTGCCACAGAGTTAATGGCTATCGACATAGACAATATGTCAGAAAAGGAATTCAGACTAACAATTATCCAGGCAATAGCTAGGTTGGAGAAAGCCATGGATGACCAAATGGAATTTATTAGGGCAGAACTGAAAGCCACAGGGATGATGTTCAAAATGCTCTCAATGAGTTCCAATCTAATCTAAATTCTCTAAAAGCTAGGGTAACTGAGACAGAAGATAGAATTAGTGATCTGGAGGACAAAAAGATAGAGAGAAAGGATCAGGAGGAAGCCTGGAACAAACAGCTCAGAAGCCACGAAAACAGAATCAGGGAAATAAACGATACCATGAAACGTTCCAACGTCAGAATTATTGGAATCCCTGAAGGGGAGGAAAAGGAAAGAAGTCTAGAAAATATAGTGGAACAAGATGTCTATGAAAATTTTCCCAATCTTGCGAATGGAACCAACATTCATGTGCTAGAGGCAGAGAGATTTCCTCGCAAGATTTTAGATTCTTGAAAATCCTCATGACACCTTATAGTTAGAATGAGGAATTATGTTTCAAGAGAGACCCTCTTAAAAGCAGCTAGGACAAAGAAGCTCCTTACTACAGAGGAAAGCCCATTAGAATAATGTCAGACCTTTTCACAGAGACCTGGCAAGCCAGGAAGGGCTGGCAAAATATATTCAGAGTACTAAATGAGAAGAACATGAAACCAAGAATACTCTATCCTGCAAGACTGACATTTAAAATGGATGGAGAGATAAAGAGTTTCCAAGACCAGCAAGGCTTAAAAGACTATGCAACCACCAAGCCGACACTGCAGGAAATATTAAGGGGGGGGGTCCTATAAAAGAGAAAAAATCCTAAGAATATCATTGAAGAGAAATACAGAAACAATCTAGAGACAGAAAGACTTCAAAGGCAACATGATGTCAATAAAAACCTATCCCTCAATAATCACTCTCAAGGTGAATGGCCTAAATGCCCCCATAAAACAACACAGGGTTGCAGATTGGATAAAACAACAGGACCCATCCATATGTTGTCTACAAGAGACCCATTTTGAACCTAAGGATACACACAGACTGAAAGTGAAGGGATGGAGAAGCATCTTTCTGGCCAATGGGCCTCAAAAGAAGGCCGAGGTAGCGATTATCATATCAGATAAATTAGATTTTAAACTAAAGACTGAAGTCAGAGATACAGAAAGACACTACATAATTCTTAAAGGAACTATCCGCCAAGATGATCTAACAATTGTGAATATCTATGTCCCCAATATGGGAGCACCAAATTACATAAGAAAACTATTAATCAATATAAAGAGTCATTTTGATATGAATACAATAATAGTAGGAGATTTTAATATGCCTCTCTCAGAAATAGACAGATCATCGAAGCAGAAAATTAATAAAGAAATAAGAGCATTGAATGAAACATTGGACCAGATGGACCTCATAGACATATACAGAACATTCCACCCTAAAACAACAGAATACTCATTCTTCTCAAGTGCACATGGAACCTTCTCCAGAATAGACCACATACTCGGTCACAAAGCAGGACTCAACCGATACCAAAAGACTGACATTATTCCCTGCATATTCTCAGATCACAATGCTTTGAAACTGGAACTCAATCACAAGGAAAAGTTCAGAAGGAACTCAAACATCTGGAAGCTAAAGACCACCTTGCTTAAGAATGCTTGGATCAACCAGGAGATCAAAGATGAACCTAAGCAATTCATGGAAACCAATGAGAATGAAGACACTTCAGTCCAAAACCTATGGGATAGAGCAAAGATGGTTCTAAGGGGGAAATACATAGCCATCCAAGCCTCCCTCAAAAAAATTGAAAAATCCAGAATACACCAGCTGTCTCTATACCTTAAAGAAATGGAGAATCAACAAAAAATCAAACCAACTCCACATGCAAGGTGGGAAATAATCAAGATTAGAGCAGAGATCAATGAGGTAGAAACCAGAGATACAGTAGAACGTATCAATGAAACTAGAACCTGGTATTTTGAAAGAATCAATAAGATCAATAAACCATTGGCCACACTAATCCAAAAGAAAAGAGAGAAAGCCCATATTAATAAAATTATGAATGAAAAGGGAGCGATCACAACTAACACCAAGGAAATAGAAACAATCATCAGAAATTATTACCAACAGTTATATGCCAATAAGCTAAGCAAATTAGAGGAAATGGATGCATTCCTGGAAAACTACAAACTCCCAAAATTGAACCAGGAAGAAATTGACAGCCTGAAAGACCGATATCTAGTAACGAGACTGAAGCATTGATCAAAAACCTCCCAAAAAACAAGAGCCCAGAACCCGACGGATTCCCTGGGGAATTCTCCCAAACTTTCAAAGAAGAAATAACACTAATTCTCCTGAAGCTGTTCCAAAAAATTGAAGCAGAAGGAAAACTTCCAGACTCTTTTTATGGAGCCAGCATTACCCTGATCCCCAAACCAGGCAAAGACCCTACCAAAAAGGACAATTTCAGACCAATATCACTGATGAATATGGATGCTAAGATTCTCAACAAGATCCTAGCAAACAAAATCCAAAAGTACATTAAAAAAATTATCCACCATGAGCAGGTGGGATTCATCCCTGTGTTGCAAGGTTGGTTCAACATTCGCAAGTCAATCAATGTGATAGAACAAATCAATAAGAGAAGAGAGAAGAACCACATGGTCCTCTCAATTGATGCAGAAAAAGCATTTGACAAAATCCATCATCCGTTCCTGATGAAAACGCTTCAAAGTGTAGGGATAGAGGGAACATTCCTGAACGTCATAAAATCTATCTATGAAAGACAAACAGCAAATATCATCCTCAATGGGAAAAAGCTTGCAGCCTTCCCTTTGAGATCAGGAACAAGACAAGGATGCCCACACTCACCACTCTTGTTAAACATAGTATTAGAAGATCTAGCAACGGCAATCAGACAACAAAGAGAAATAAAAGGTATCCAAATTGGTAAGGAAGAAGTCAAACTCTCTCTCTTCACAGATGACATGATTCTTTATATGGAGAACCCCAAAGACTCCACCCCCAAACTACTAGAACTCATACAGCAATTCAGTGACGTGGCAGGATAAAAAGTCAATGTACAGAAATTAGTGGCTTTCTTATACACTAACAATGAAAATACAGAAATGGAAATTAGAGAATCGATTCCATTTACTAGAGCACCAAGAACCATAAGAGAACTGGGAACAAAACTAACCAAAGAGGTAAAGAACCTGTACTCGAGGAACTACAGAACACTCATGAAAGAAATTTAAGAAGACAGAAAAAGATGGAAAACTTTTCCATGCTCTTGGATTGGAAGAATAAACATTGTTAAAATGTCTATACTGCCTAGAGCAATCTATACTTTTAATGCCATTCCAATCAAAATTCCACCGGTATTTTGCAAAGAGCTGGAGTAAATAATCCTAAAATTTGTATGGAATCAGAAGAGACGCCGAATTGCTAAGGAAATGTTGAAAAAACAAAAACAAAACTGGCGGCATCACGTTACCCGATTTCAAGCTTTACTACAAAGCTGTGATCACCAAGACAGCATGGTACTGGCATAAAAACAGACACATAGACCAGTGGAACAGAGTGGAGAGCCCAGATATGGACCCTCAACTCTATGGTGAAATAATCTTCGACAAAACAGGAAAAAATATTCAATGGAAAAAAGACAATCTCTTCAATAAATGGTGCTTGGAAAACTGGACAGCGATATGTAGAAGAATGAAACTCGACCATTCTCTTACACCATACACAAAGATAAACTCGAAATGGATAAAAGACCTCAACGTGAGACAGGAATCCATCAGAATCCTAGAGGAGAACATAGGCAGTAACCTCTTCGATATCAGTCACAGCAACTTCTTTCAAGATATGTCTCCAAAGTCCAAGGAAACAAAAGCGAAAATGAACATTTGGGACTTCATCAAGATCAAAAGCTTCTGCACAGCAAAGGAAACAATCAACAAATCAAAAAGGCAACCCGCGGAATGGGAGAAGATATTTGCAAATGACAGTAGAGACAAAAGGTTGATATCCAAGATCTATAAAGAAGTTCTCAAACTCAACACACACAAAACAGATAATCATATCAAAAAATGTGCAGAAGATATTAACAGACACTTCAACAAAGACATACAAATGGCTATCAGACACATGAAAAATGTTCATCATCACTAGCCATCAGGGAGATTCAAATTAAAACCACATTGAGATATCACCTGACACCAGTTAGAATGGCCAAAATTAGCAAGACAGGAAACAACGTGTGTTGGAGAGGATGTGGAGAAAGGGGAACCCTCTTCCACTGTTGGTGGGAACGCAAGTTAGTGCAGCCACTTTGGAGAACAGTGTGGAGACTCCTGAAGAAATTAAGAATAGAGCTTCCCTATGACCCTGCAATTGCACTGCTGGGTATTTACCATAAAGATACAGATGTAGTTAAAAGAATGGTCATCTGTACCCCAATATTTATTGCAGCAATCGCTATGTTCACCAAACTGTGGAAAGAACCAAGATGCCCTTCAACGGATGAATGGATAAGGAAGATGTGGTCCATATACACAATGGAGTATTATGCCTCCATCACAAAGGATGAATACCCAACTTTTGTAGCAACATGGAAGGGACTGGAAGAAATTATGCTGAGCGAAATAAGTCAAGGAGAGAGTCAAGTATCATATGGTCTTACTTATTTGTGGAGCATAACAAATAACATGGAGAACATGGGGAGATGGAGCGGAGAGGGAATTGAGGGAAACTGGAAGGGGAGTTGAACCATGAGAGACTATGGACCCTGAAAAACAACGAGAGGGTTTTGAAGGGGCGGGGGGGGGGGTCTGGGAGGTTGAGGAACCAGGTGGTGGATAATAGAGAGGGCCTGTACTGCATGGAGCACTGGGTGTGATGCCAAAACAATGAACAATGTTATGCTGTAAATAAACTAATAAACAAATAAACAAATAAAAAAAAGAAGGCATTCTTGTTCCATGTGACATGAGGCAGAAAGGGAGAGAGCATTGGGCTGTGTCATATCTGTCAGTTACAGAAAGACAACTACCATACCATTTCACTCCCTCATGGAAGTAAAGAAACATGTGAAAAAGCAAGAAAAAGGGACAGGCAATGAGACACTAAGCAGACACTCAAAATTTGTGTTTGTCCCAGGTAGGCTAGTCAGAAACTGCCTTTCTAAAAGTGGATCAAATGGGACAGTCAATGCAGGAAGTATAGCCGAATGGGGTGTAACGTGAGTTTCCACTGTGTTTGAAGGTGAATTGTGTTCTGGAATAGAGCAGCTTAATATCTCTTAAAATATCATTTTCAGCATTTTGTGAAACACATACACACACACACACACACACACACACACACACACGCACCCCACACACTTAAAACGTTCCCAAGAAGTTAGGGAGCAAGTGAGGTATAGCACTCATGGAAGCAAAATTCAGAAAAAATACCATAAAATACAAAAGCTTCGAGAATCAAAGTAACAAACCATCAAAACTGAATATGTTAAGTCCTTACCTATCAAGAATTAATTAATTAAATATTAAACAACCTTACCTAAAAGACCCCTCCACAGAAGTATGCCAGCAAATCCAATACCAGAGAGAAAGTATAAATTCCAAAACACATACGCACTACCATGAGAAGATCATGAGTCGTACATATCTTACGTCTCAGGTAATGACTTTTGAAGCAGCTTTTGAGGCTTTAGAAGCAGTCCTTAAAGATCTCCCAACACAGAGAAAGCCATCTTCAAATCAATCCCCTGGTCCACAATTCGAGACATGTAATGTCAGCTTTTCTTTTCTATTCCCAAAATGTAGGAAGAGTGAAGGCTCTAAATTACAATGTCCAAAGACCCAATTCACATAAGGACCTTATAGGAAACCAATTGCATTCCATTTTAATCAGTAAGATAATAAAACTAGAATTCATTTCTCTTCTATTTCTTTCTTCACCTACATGTGAAACGGAGTGTCTTGCTTTCTCTTCACTATTTTTTCTTATATTCGGAAAGCCAGTCTTTCATTCATCTGATGTATTTTTGACATAGTGTTCCCTGATTCTTTAATTGCATATACCACCAAGTGCTCATCCTCATATAATGCCACACCACCTCCAAACCCATTATCCAGTTCCCTCTTTATGGCATGTCCTATCCTCCTATAACGCTCAGATTGTCCCCAGAGCCTGAGTCTCTCCTGGTGCGTCTCCCTGTCTGAATTCTTCTACTTTCATTTTCAATTCCATCTACTCATGACCATGCTATACCTCATGGAACACATATGAGTGAAGCCATAGGATATTCCCTTTGGTCTTCTTGCATTTTAATTTGGATATCATCTTCTTTATCATCCTATTCATAATCATCTTTATCCACTTGCCCTTAAAAGGGCATCTCGGCTCCTTCCACAGTGACGCTAGAGTGGGCATGGCAGGATATCGATGTTGGCCATCCATTTTCATCTGAATAATGAGCGTTGCTCAACATGGCTCTCCCCATGAGTATGGCATGTAGCATTAACTAATGATGACAAGGAGTGCTGACCAGGGCTCTTTCTTGAGGGGCAGCGACCATGCAGAGTTTCACTCTCTATGAAGCCTTTGCAACAGTGTTTAAGGTAATGTCAGGTAAACAGATCCTTCATACCTAGGACTGGTGTTTCAGGACACTAACAGATAAGGACACGGACAGCACAACGCATCCCTGCCCTGGCAATTTTCCTGGAATTGTGACTTTCCTTCCCTTCTTCCTTCCCTCAACTTTAAAGCTGACCAAGCACCAAAGGCAAACATTACACCCAGAAACCATAGGGAACAGAAGCTAAGAATGCACCATCTCACCCAAGGACATAAAACCTCGAAGAGACCTAGTGGTAGGAAGAGGCCTAGCGGTTCATAGAGATCTCTAGAAATTGCAGTGGAAATAGGAACACCTTGCTCTCCCTGGAGAAATATTGGTCTAAAAAATGGTATACAGAACATCATTTTCTTTTCTCTTTTTATAGTACGTGGAAGTGGGAAAGAAACAGAAAAGACCACCTGAGTTCATGATCAGACTAACAGGGTTCTTTCTTGTTCCTTCCCAGGTCTTTCTACTTAAAGCCATAGGACTCATATGTCATGAGAATGGGATTGCTGCTTCAGTGCAGTCAGCTTCTGTGACGTCACCAAGCTCTGAGGTCCTAGCAACCACTCCTCACCAAACCACGCCTCATCACTTCACCTGGATGGAGTAGTTCTGGGTCAGCCAGGAGTATCAAAATCACTCCAAACTGCTGGAGTTGCCTGGTTATTTCCCCAAGACAGTTTGTGAAGCGATTTTGGGTCATCTTCTCCATGTCCGAATTTATAGTCTTTGGCCGAGACTGTCACCACCACACCTCTGGACTCCTGAGAGGGGCAAGAATCCACAATTCCATCTTACCCATGGAAGGTCAAGAAAGAGTCAGGAGTACAATCAGCCTCACAAGGGGAACTCAACGTCAAACACATGTTCATTGTCCTCACACCCTATCAGGATGCTTCTGACCAGGAATAGCGCCCCCCGCCCTCCGAGGAAAGTTCAAAGTTAACACCCGCAACCTTACCAAAGACCTGGCTGGCGTCGTCAACTGTGAGGACACGAGTTCTTCTTGCATCTCCAGAATTCGTGACAAAAATGCCTCCCTATTTTCCCAGGTGACCAAACATTAAAGGCAGACCCTACACCCAGAAGCTTAGGCCCAGGACGGACTCATCTGTTTGGAGCTCACAGGAGCAAGCAAGGAGCATGTTGGAAGACAACCAGTACCCATGGGAAGCCATCTGAAAAGGCTTTCAGGCAAGTTTCAGGAATACAACATGAATCTTCAAAAGGTTTCTGTCTTCTCTGTATTTGAAACGCGCCTTCTGTTATCTACCCTGCAGTTAATTTCTTTAGGAAGAAGAGCTCATGGAGTGCACAAATGCTCTCACTTGAGAGAGTCTCAGGTGTGTGTGATATGCCTTCTGACATTGTGTTGTGGCTGTCCAATCTGCTGTGGGCTCGTCCTGTGCAGAGCCTCTCCTTGCCTCCCATTCAGAGTGTGTGGTGTCTGGGCCAAGTATGGTGCTGTTAAGCTTCGTGAGTCTGGTGTGACTACCACTCGCATGGCACCGCTGCCGCTGCTGCTCTGGTGCAGGGGTTGGTGCCGCTCGTGGTG
Organism: Meles meles; assembly: GCF_922984935.1. Taxonomy (NCBI): domain Eukaryota; kingdom Metazoa; phylum Chordata; class Mammalia; order Carnivora; family Mustelidae; genus Meles; species Meles meles. The sequence continues at coordinate 32,190,586 of NC_060088.1, read as the reverse complement.
GTGCCGCTGCCCCTGCTGCTCTGGGCGGTGCACGGGTCGATGCCACTCGAGGTGGTGCCACTGCCGCTGCTGCTCTGGGCGGTGCCTGGGGCGGTGCTGCTTGAGAATCAAACCCACCGTTCGGGGCCATCTCTTACGCAGAGGTGACAACGACAAGGATGCCACTCCCGATGACAAAGAGGCGAGGATGAGGAGGACGATGAGGATGACAACCCTGATGACACAGACTCTGCTCCCCATGATGCCACTCCAGCAAGACCACTCCCCGGATGAGGCCACACACTGGACGAGGCCGCTTCCGACGATGAAGAGGCCGCTCTAGACGAGGCCTCTCAAGGACGGGGCCGCATGCCAACGAGGCCACTCCCTGGAATGAAGCCGCTCTGGTGAGGCCGCTCTGGACAAGGCCACTCCAGCAAGGTCACGGCTCGGAGCAGTGAGGCCGCTGGCAGTGGGGCCGCAGCTGGGGCAGCGAGGCTGCTGGAGGTGGCGAGGCTGGTCGCAGTGGGGCTGCAGCTCAGGGCAGCGAGGCCCCTGGCGGCGGGGCTGTGGCTTGGGGCAGCGAGGCTGCTGGAGGCGCCAAGGCTTGTCGCGGTGGGGCTGCGGCTCAGGGAGGCGAGGCCCCTGGCGGCAGGGCTGTGGCTTGGGGCAGCAAGGCCCCTGGCAGCGGGGCTGAAGCTGGGGGCGGCGAGGCCGCCAGCCACGGGGCCGCAGCTCGGGTCGGCGCTGCTCCCGATGACCCCGACGCTATCACTCCTATGACTACCCTAATGGCTCCCAAAGGCTACCCTAACGGCTACTCTAACTGCTATTCTAACTGCTATTCAAACTGCCATTCTAACTCCTCTCACTTCTCCAAAAGCTATTCTAACACGTCCTACTCCCACCCCCACCCAGCTTCACAGACTGACCTTTATAGAGGTGGTTGAGCCCGGCCCAAGACAGGTGGCCAATGAGATTTCAACTCACCACAGTTAATATATGCGTACCCCACTGATTGGATATGGCTATCTGGCCTGGCCCGCCCCTATATCCAGGATTTACAGTTCCTCTGCCTAATCAGGCCCCTACATTCCTCACACCTTTTCAGGATGCTTCTGACCAGTAAAAGCGCCCCCCGCCCACCGAGGTAAGCTCAGAGTAAACACCCGCAACCATACCAAAGACATGTCTGGAGTCCTCAACAGGGAGGACACGAGTTCTTGCATCTCCAGAAATCGGGCCATAAATGCCTCCCAATATTCCCAGCTCATCAAACAATAAAGGCAGACCCTACACCCTAGAAGATTAGGCCCAGGATGGACTCATCTGATTGGAGCTCACAGGAGCAAGCACGGAGCCTGTTGGAAGAGAACCAATTAACATGGGAAGCCTTTGGAAAAGGCTTTCGGTCAAGTTTCAGGAATACAACATGAATCTACAAAAGGTCTCCGTCTATTCTGTATTCGAAACCTGTCTTCTGTTATCTACCCTAAAGATAATTTCCTTAGGAAGTATAGCTCATGGAGTGCCCAAAGGCTGGCACTTGAGAGTCAGGTGTTTGTGACATGCCCTCTGGGGTTGTGTTGTGGCTGTCCACTCTATTTTGGGCTTGGCTGCTGCAGAGGCTCTCCTTGCCTTCCATTCAGAGTGTGTGGTGTCTGGGCCAAATATGGTGATGTTAATCTTCGTATGTCTGGTGTGCCTATGAACGTGACTTTCAACCCACTCCACAAAACTTAAGGCCTGCTGAATTCTGTGGCCAGGTGAGAGGATGTGGGTACGGCTTTCTTCTAGTCCACTGCAGGATTTTCTGTTTTCCTGGGACTAAGCAACGTGGCCTGAAAAGGCAGTTCCAACAGTTTTCCAGGTATTGGAATCCGTGATTGCAGGTTGGGCAGCTAATGTCCTCACTGTCCTGCCTCTGGCCACTTCACAGTCTTGATGTTGGCGGTCATAGAGCCCAAGTTCTTTGGCGCCCATAGAGGCACCTCAACCAAAACTGCCCATCACCAATGCACACAAAGAAATAATAATCTTACCACGTTGTCAACAGTTATTGTCCCTGATCATGGTTTCCAGGCTGTCTGCACCTGGTTAATGGCTGGTGACCTATCCACGAGATACAGAGTGTTCTGAAGTTCTGGAGTCTATGTCTGCAGATCATGCTGATGTGGAATCCCTGGGCCTTAACCCTTAGGTTGCAAGTACTCATGTTATTCAGACACTCTCCATTTCTCCGCCAACAGCTCTGTGTCAACATTCAAATTGTGGGTTCTAAGTGTGCTCCTCTCCCCTGGGCCTTTGTTTTTGGCCATGGATCCCTGCCCTCTGAAGCACCAACCATCCAATTCTCCCATAATCCCTGTGTACATTCTCCCATGGTCTCGTGACTTCTTCTCTCTTTCGCTGTGGAGTATGAGTTCTAGGCTTAAGGTCCATATATGCCATGTTTACATTGATTGGTCATCTTCCACTTGTGCTGATGGCTGAAGACAAGCCTGGAGCTCCCAGGCAATTCTAAGATCTCCCTGTGCTCCAAATGCACTGTGGAGTATTATGAAGCCATAAACAAGAAGGCATTCTTGCTCCTTGTGACATGTGGCAGAAAGGTAGAGAGAACTGGGCTGTATTGTATCTGTCAGTCACAGAAAGAAGACTACCATATGATTACACTCACTCATAGGATTTTAGAAACATGTGAAAAAGCAAGAAAAAGGGACAGGCAATTAGACTCCCCCAGGGACCCAAAGTTTGGTGATTGTTCCAGGCAGACTAGTCAGAATTTGCATTTCTATAAATGAATCAAATTTACATTCAATGCAGGAATTGTGGCCGAATGGGGTGTAATGTGAGTATCCACTGTGTTTGAAGGTGAATTGTGATCTGGAATAGAGCAGCTTCATATCTCTTGAAATATCATTTTCAGCGTTTTGTGAAACACACACACACACACACACACACAAATACACGCACACATTTAAAAGAGTCCCAGAGAAGATAGGGAGCAAGTGAGGAATAGCACTCATGGAAGCAAAATTCAGAGAAAATACCATAAAAAAACAAAAGCTTAGAGAATCAAAGAAACAAACAGTCCAAACTGGATAAGTTAACTCCTTACCTATCAAGAATTAATTAATTAATTAAACAACAACCTTACCTAAAAGACCCCCTCCACATAAGTATACCAACATATCCAATACCGGAGAGAAAAGGATAAAATCCAAAACACATACGCACTACCATGACAAGATCATGAGTCATACATATCTGAAGTCTCAGGTAATAACTTTTGAAGCAGCTTTGGAGGCTTTTGAAGCAGTCCTCCAACATCTCCCAACACACAGAATGCCAGGTTCAAATCAATTCCTTGATCCACAATTCGAGACATTTAATGGTAATGTCGGCTTTTCTCATCTATTCCCAAAATGTAGGAAGAGGGAAGACTTTAATTGACAATGTCCAAAGACCCAATTCACATAAGGACCTTTTAGGAAACCCATTGCATACCATTTTAATCAGTAAGATAATAAAACTAGAATTCATTTCTCTTCTCTTTCTTTCTTCACCTACATGTGAAACGGCCTGTTTTGCTTTTCCTTGATTTTTTTTTCTTATATTCGGCAAGCCAATCTTTCATCCATCTAACGTTTTTTGGCAGAGTATTCCCTGATTCTTTAATTGAATATACCACCACGGGCTCATATAATACCGCACCACCTCACTACCCATTAAACTGTTACCTCTTTACGTCATGTCCTATCCTCCTCTAACCCTCAGCTTTGTCCCCAGATCCTGAGTCTCCTATGGTGTGCCTCACTGTCTGAATTCTGCTCCTTTCATTTTCCATTACTAATACTCATGTCCATGGTATTCCTCATGGGCCACATAGGAGTGAAGCCATAGGATATATCCTTTGGTCTGCTTGCATTTTCATTTGGAAATAATCTTCTTTATCATCATCTTCATAATCATCTTTATCGACTAGCCCTTAAAATGGAATCTCGAATCCTTCCTCAGTGATGCTCAATTGGGCTGGCAGGCCATCGATGTTGACCGTACATTTTCATCTGAATAAAGAGCGTTCCTCTACATGGCTCTCCCCATGTCTATGGCATGTAGCATTAACTAATGATGACAAGGAGTGCTGCCCAGGGCTCGCTCTTTAGGGATAGCGATCATGCAGATTTTCACTCTCCATGAAGCATTTGCAAGGGTGTTTCTGGTAACGTCAGATAGAGAGAGTCCTCATCCCTTGGGACTGGTGTTTCAGGACACTAGCAGATAAGGAAACGGACAGCACAAAGCATCCCTTCAATGGCAATTTTCCTGGAATTGTGAATTTCCTTAAAAGCTGACCAAGCACCAATGGCCGACCTAACACCCGAGAAACCATAGGGGCCAGAACCTAAGAACGGACACTCTCACCCAAGGAAATCAAACCTCCGAGAGACCTAATGGTAGCCAAGAAGCCTCTCGGTTGATTGAGATCTCTAGAAATTGCAGTGGAAATATGAATACCTTGTTCTCCCTGGAGAAATATTGGCCTAAGAATGGTTTACAGTACATCATTTTCTTTTCTCTTTGTATAGAATGTGGAAGTAGGAAAGAAACAGAAAAGTCCACATGAGTTCATGATCAGGCTAAAAGGGCTCGTTCTTGCTCCTTCCCAGGTCTTTCTATTTAAAGCCATAGGACTCATATGTCATGAGAATGGGATTGCTGCTTCAGTGAAGTCAGCTTCTGTGACGTCACAAAGTTCTGAGTTCCTAGCAACCACTCCTCACCAAACCACGCCTCATCACTTCACCTGGCTGGAGTAGTTCTGGGTCAACCAGGAGTATCAAAATCACGCCAATCTGCTGGAGCCGCTTGGGTATTTCCCCAAGACAGTGTGTGAAGCGATTCGGGTTCACCTTCTCCATGGTCGAATTTGTAGTCTTTGGCCGGGACTGTCACCACCACCCCTCTGGACTCCTGAGAGTGGCAAGAACCTACAATTCCATCTTACCCACGTAAGGTCAAGAAACAGTCAGGAGTACAATCAGCCTCACACGGGGAACTCCACGCCATACACATGTTCATGGTCCTCACACCCTACCAAGATGCTTCTGACCAGGAAAAGCGCCCTAAGCCCTCCGAGGAAAGCTCCGAGTTAACACCAGCAACCATACCAAACACATGTCTGGGTCTTCAACAGTAAGGACACGAGTTCTTCTTGCATCTCCAGAAATCGTGCCATAAATATCTCCCAATATTCCCAGCTCACCAAACATTAAAGGCAGACCCTACACCCTAGAAGATTAAGCCCAGGACGGACTCATCTGTTTGGAGCTCACAGGAGCAGCACGGAGCATCTTGGAACAGAACCAATCCCCATGTGAAGCCATCTGAAAAGGATTTGGGGCCATATTCAGGAATACAACGTGAATCTACAAAAGGTCTCTGTCTTCTCGGTATTTGAAACGTGCCTTCTGTTATCTACCCTGAAGATCATTTCTTAGGAAGAAGAGCTCATGGAGTGCCCAGGGCTGGCACTTGAGAGAGGCTCTGATGCCTGTGACATGCCCTCTGGGGTTGTTTTCTGGCTGTCCACTCTCCTGAGGGCTCATCCTCTGTGGAGGCTCTCCTTGCCTTCCATTCAGAGTCAGTTGTGTCTGGGACAAAAATGTTGAGGTTAAGCTTTGTGGGTCTTCTGTGCCTGTGAAACGTGATTTTCAACCCACTCCACAAAACTGAAGGCCTGCTGAATTCTGTGGCAAGATGAGAAGATGTGGCAGAGCTTTCTACTAGCCCCATGCAGGACTTTCTGTTCTCCTGGGATGAAGCAACATGGCCTGAAGAAGGCAGTCCCAACAGTGTTCCATGTTTGGGAATCCGGGATTGCAGGTTGGACAGCTAATGTCCTCACCGTCCTGCCTGTGGCCACTTCTCAGTCTTGATGCTGGCGGTGGTAGTGCCCACGTATCTTTGGCACCCATCGAGGCACCTCCACCAAAACTGCCCTTCACCAATGCACCCAAAGAAATAATAATCTTACTACGGTGTCAAAAGGTATTGTCTCTGATCATGGTTACAGACTGTATGCCCCTGGTTGCTTGCTGGTGTCCTCTTCAGGATATACAGAGTGTTCTTTGGAGGCTATGTCGGCAAATCATTCTTATCTGGAATCCGCCAGCCCCAAGTCACTTGGATTGCAAGAAATCATGTCCTTCAGAGACTCTCCTTTTCTCCGCCAACAGCTATGAGTCAACATTCCAACTGTGGGGTCTAAGTGTGCTCCACTCCCCTTGGCCTTTGTATTTGGCCATGGCTCTCTGCCCTCTGAAGCCCCAAAAGACCAATTCTCCCATAAGCCCTGTCTACACCCTTCTCCCAATGCCTGTGTGACTTCTTCTCTCTTTCGCTGTGGAGTGTGATTTCTAGGGTCAGGTCCATTTATGCCATGTTTGCATTGATGTGGTCATCTTCTGGTTGTGCTGATGGCTGAAGTCAAGCCTGGAGTTCCTAGACACTTCTACCATCTCCCTTTCCTCCAAATGCACTGCGGACCCTTATGGAGACATAAGCACGAAGGCATTCTTGCTCCTTGTGACAATCGCAGAAAGGAGAGAGCATTGGGCTGTGTCATATCTGTTAGTTATAGAAAGACTACTAGCCTACGATTTCACTCACTCATGGAAGTAAAGAAACATGGGAAAAAGCAAGAAAAAGGGACAGGCAATTCGACTCTAACCAGGCACACAAAATTTGGAGTTTGTTCCAGGCAGGGTAGTCAGGATCTGCCTTTCTAAAAGTGGATCGAATGGGACATTCAATGCACGAAATTTGGCCGATCAGTATGAAACGTGAGTTTCCACTGTTTTAGTAGGTGAAATGTGTTCTGGAATAGTGCAGCTTCATATCTCTTAAAATATCATTGTTAGCGTTTTCTGAAACAGGCACACACACACACACACACACACAGACACACACAAACACACACACTCTCTCTCTCTGTTAAAGGAATCCCACAGAAGTTAGGGTGCAAGTGAGGAATAGCACTCATAGAATCAAAATTAAGAGAAAATACCATGAAAAACAAAAGCTTACAGAATCAATGTAACAAATCATCTAAATTGGATAAGTTAACTCCTTACCTATCAAGGAGGCGAACCATAAGAGACTATGGACTCTGAAAAACAACCTGAGGGTTTTGAAGGGTCAGGGGTGGGAGGTTGGGGCAACCTGAGGGTTTTGAAGGGTCAGGGGTGGGAGGTTGGGGGAACAGGTGGTGGGCAATGGGGAGGGCGCATTTTGCATGGAGCACTGGGTGTTGTGCAAAAAGAATGAATACTGTTATGCTGAAAAAATAAATAAAATGGGAAAAAAAGAAAAGGGGATTAAAAAAAAAAGAATTAGTTAAATAATTAACTAATTATTTAAACAACTTTACCTAAAAGACCCCTACAGAGAAGTCTGCCAGCAAATCCAATACCGGAGAGAAAAGGACAAATTCCAAGACACATATGCACTACCATGACAAGATCAATGGTCATACATATCTGACGTCTCAGGCAATGGCTTTTTGAATCAGTTTTTGAGGCTTTTGAAGCAGTCCTAAAACATCTCCCAACACACAGAAAGCCAGGTTCAAATCAATTCCCTGGTCCACAATGTGAGACATTTAATGGTAATGTCGGCTTTTCTCATCTATTCCCAAAATGTAGGAAGAGGGAACACTCTAATTTACAATGTCCAGAGACCCAATTCACATAAGGACCTTATAGGAAACCAATTGCATACCATTATAATCAGTAAGATAATAAAACTAGAATTCATTTCTCTTCTCTTTCTTTCTTCATCTCCACGTGAAACGACCTGTTTGCTGACTATTCAATATATTTTCTTATATTCGGCAAGTGAGCCTTTCATCCATCCTACGTTTTTTGACATAGTATTCCTTGATTCTTTAATTGCGTATATCAACAAGTGCTCATCCTCATATAATGCCAGACCACATCCATACCCATTATCCAGTTCCCTCTTTATGGCATTACTTATCCTCCTGTAACCCTCATATCGGTCCCCAAAGTCCTGAGTCTGTCCTGGTGCGTCTCCCTGTCTGACTTTCTCTCCTTCTGTTTTCCCTTACTACTACTCATGTCCATGGTATTCCTCATGGGCCACATAGGAGTGAAGCCATAGGATATTTCCCTTGTTCTGCTTGAATTTTCATTTGGAAATCATCTTCTTTATCATCATCTCCATAATCATCTTTATCCACTAGGCCTTAAAAAGGTATCTCGGCTCCTTCCACAGTGATGCTAGAGTGGGCATAGCAGGCCATCGATGTTCGCTGTTCATTTTCATCTGAATAAAGAGCGTTGCTCCTCTCATGGGGAGAGCCATGACTATGGCATGTAGTATTAACTAATGATGACAACGAGTGCTGACCAGGGATCTTTAGGTGTAGCGATCATGTAGAATTTTACTCTCCATTGAACCTTTGCAATGGTGTTTAATGTAATGTGAGGTAGAGAGAGCCTTCATCCCTTGGGACTGGTGATTCAGGACACTAGCAGATAAGGACACCGACAGCACAATGCATCCCTGCCCTGGAAATTTTCCTGGAATTGCGACTTTCCTACCCTTCTTCATTCCCTCCCCTTCCAAGCTGACCAAGCACCAAAGGCAGACCATACACCCAAGAAAACATAGGGAACAGAAACTAAGAATGGACCCTCTCACCCAAGGATATCCAACCTACCCGAGACCTAATGGTAGCCAAGAGGCCTCGCTGTTGATTGAGATCTCTAGAAATTACAGTGGAAATAAGAACACCTTGCTCTCTCTGCAGAAATGTTGGTCTAAAGAATGGTACACATAACATTGTTTTCCTCATATGTCATGAGAATGGGATTGCTGCTTCAGTGAAGTCAGCTTCTGTGGCGTCACAAATCTCTGTGGTCCTAGAAACCACTCCTCACCAAACCATGCCTCATCACTTCACCTGGCTGGAGTAGTTCTGGGTCAGCCAGGGGTATCAAAATTACTCAAAACCACTGGAGCCTCCTGGGTATTTCCCAAGACAGTTTATGGAGCGATTTGGGGTCACCGTCTCCATGGCCGAATTTGTAGTCTTTGGCTGTGACTGTCACCACCACCCCTCTGGACTCCTGAGAAAGGCAAGCATCCACAATTCCAACTTACTCACGGAAGGCCAAGAAAGTGTCAGGAGTACAAGCAGCCTCACACGGGGAACTCCACGCCATACACATGTTCATGTTCCTCACACCCTATCAGGATGCTTCTGACCAGGAAAAACACCCCCCGCCCTCGGAGGAAAGCTCCGAGTTAACACCCACAACCACACCAAAGACCTGTCTGGAGTCTTCTACAGTGAGGACACGAGTTCTTCTTACATCTCCAGAAATCGTGCCAAAAATGCCTCCCAATTTTTGCAACTGAGCAAACATTAAAGGCAGACCCTACACCCTAGAAGCTTAGGCCCAGGACGGACTCATCTGTTTGGAGGTCACAGGAGGAAGCACGGAGAATTTTGGAAGATAACCAATCCCCATGTGAAGCCATCGGAAAAGGCTTTCAGGACAGTTTCAGGAATTAAACGTGAATCTAAAAAAGTCTCTGTCTTCTCTGTATTCGAAACGCGACTTCTTTTATCTACCCTGAAGATAATTTCTTTAGGAAGAAGAGCTCATGGAGTGTCCAAAGGCTGACCATTGAGAGAGTCTCAGGTGTGTGTGACATGCCCTCTGGGATTGTGTTTTGGCTGTCCATTCTCTTCCTGCTTGTCGTCTGTAGAGGCTCCCTTGGCCTTCCATTAAGAGTGTTTGGTGTCTGGGCCATATATGGTTTGCCTGTGAAACATGATTTTCAACCCTTTCCACAAAACTTAAGGCCTGATGAATTCCGTGGCGAGGTGAGAAGACGTGGTCAGTGTTTCTTCGAGTCCCCTGCAGGATTTTCTGTTCTCCTGGGACTAATCAACGTGGCCTGAAGAAGGCAGTCCCAACAGTGTTCCAGGTTTGTGTATCCGTGATTGCTAGCTGTGTAGCTAAAGTCCTCACTGTCCTGCCTGTGGCCACTTCTCAGTCTTGATGCTGGCGGTTGTAGAGCGCAAGTATCTTTTGTGACCATCGAAACATCTCCACCAACACTGCCCATCACCAATGCACACAAAGAAATAATAATCTTACCACGGTGTCAAAAGGTATTGTCTCTGATCATGGTTTCCAGGATGTCTGCACCTGGATACTTGCTGGTGACCTCTCCAGGAGTTACACAGTGTTCTCTGGAGTCTCTGTCTGCAAAACATGCTGATCTGGAAACCCTGGTCCTCAGGACCCTTGGGTTGCAAGATCTAATGTCATACAGACACTCTCCTTTTCTCCGCCAAGAGCTATGGGTCAACATTCATATTTTGTGTTTTCAGTGTGCTACTGACCCCTGCGCCTTTGACTTTGGTCATGGCTCCCTACACTCTGAAGCACCAACAGTCCAATTCTCCCATAAGCCCTCTCTAGAGCCTTCTCCCATGGTCTCTGTGACTTCTTCTCTCTTTCGCTGTGGAGTGTGATTTCTAGGATTCAGGTCCATTTATGCCATATTTCCATTGATATGGTCATCTTCTAGTTTTGCTGATGGCTGAAGACAAGCCTGGAGCTCCCAGACACTTCTACCATCTCCCTGTTCTCCAAATGTACTGCGGACTCTTATGGAGCTATAAGCAGGAAGGCGTTCCTGTTCCTTGTGACATGTGGCAGAATGGGACAGCGCATTGAGCTATGTCATATCAGTCAGTCACAGAAAGAAAACTACAATATAAGTTCACTCAGTCATGGGAGTAAAGAAATATGTGAAAAAGCAAGAAAAAGGGACAAGCATATAGACTCTAAGCAGGCACACAAAATTTGGTGTTTCTTCCAGGCAGGTTCGTCAGAATCTGCCTTTCTAAAAGTGATCAAATTTGACATTCAATGCAGGAAATGTGGCCGAACGGGATGTAAAGTGAGTTTCCACTGTGTTTTAAGGTGAATTGTGATTTGGAATAGAGCAGCTTCATATCTCTTAAAATATCATTTTTAGCGGTTTGTGAAACACACACACATAAACACACACACACACACACACACACACACACACACACACAGTTAAAAGAGTCCCACAAAAGTTAGGGAGCAAGTTAGGAATAGCACTCAAGGAATCAAAATTCAGAGAAAATACCATAAAAAACAAAAGCTTAGAGAGTAAAAGTAACATACTGCCCAAACTTGATTAGTTAACTCCTAACCTATCAAGAATTACTTACTTACTTACTTACTTAATTAATTAATTAATTAAACAACCATACTTAAAAAACACTACACAGAAGTCTGCCCGCAAATCCAATACCGGAGAGAAAAGTAAAAATTCCAAGACACTTATGCACTACCATGACATGATCATGAGTCATATATATCTGTCATCTCAGGTAATGACTTTGAAGCAGGCTTTGATGCTTTTGAAGGAGTCTTCAAACATCTCCAAACACACAGAAAGCCAGGTTCAAATCAATTCCCTGGTCCAGGGTAATGGTATTGCCACTGGTAATGTCGACTTATCTCATCTATTCTCAAAATATAGGAAGAGGGCAGATTCTGATTTACAATGTCCAAAGACCCAATTCAATAAGGAACCTATAGGAAACCAATTGCATACAATTTTAATCAGTAAGATAATAAAACAAGAATTCATTTCTCTTCTCTTTCTTTCTTCATCTCCATGTGAAACGGCCTGTTTTGCTTTCTATTCACTATATTTTCTTATATTCGGCATGCCACCTTTCATCCATCCTACATTTTTTGACATAGTGTTCCCTGATTCTTTAATTGCATATACCACCAAGGGCTCATCTTCATATACTGCCACACCACATCCATACCCATTAACCAGTTCCCTCTTTATGGCAGGTCTTATCCTCCTGTAACCCTCAGCTTTGTCCCCAAATTCCTGAGTCTCTCCTGGTGCGTCTCCCAGTCTGACATCTTCTCCTTCCATTTTAACTTACTACTACTCATGTCCATGGTATTCCTCATGGACCACATATGAGTGAAGCCATCGGATATTTCCCTCGGTTGGCTTTCATTTTCATTTGTAAATCATCTTATTTAACACCATCTTCATAATCATATTTATCCACTAGCCCTTAAATGTGTATCACGGCTCCTTCCACAGTGATGCTAGAGTGGGCATGGTAGGCCATCGATGTTGGCCGTTCATTTTTATCTGAATAAAGAGCGTTGCTCAACATGGCTCTCCCAATAACTATGGCATGTAGTATTAACTAATTATGACAAGGAGTGCTGACCAGGGCTCTTTCTTTAGGGGTAGCAATCATGAATAGTTTCACTCCCCATGAAGACTTTGCAACGGTATTTAAGGTAATGAGAGGTTGACAAACTTCATCCCTTAGGACTGTTCTTTCAGGACAACAGCAGATAAGGACATGGAGAGAACAACGCATCCCTGCCCTGGTTTTTCCTGGAAATGTTACTTTCCTTCCCCTCACCCTTCCATCACCTTCCAAGGTGACCAAGCACCAAAGGCAGACTTTACAACCGAGAAACCATAGAGAACAGAAGCTAAGAATGGACCCTATCACCTAAGGATATCTATCCTGCCTAGACCTAATGGTAGCCAAGAGGCCTCGCTGTTGATTGAGATCTAGAAATTGCAGTGGAAATAGGAACCGCTTGCTCTCTCTGGAGAAATGTTGATCTAATGATGGGTATACAGAACATCATTTTATTTATTTTCTTTTGGATTTGTATAGAAAGTGGAAGTGAGAAAGAAACAGAAAAGACCACCTGAGTTCATGATCAGGCTAACAGGGCTCTTTCTTGTTCCATCCCAGGTCTTTCTAATTAAAGCCATAGGACTCATATGTCATGAGAATGGGATTGCTGCTTCAGTGGAGTCAGCTTCTGTGACGTCACAAAGCTCTGAGGTCCTAGGAACCACTCCTCACCAAACCACGCCTCATCACTTCACCTGGCTGGAGTAGTCCTGGGTCATCCAGGTTTATCAAAATCACTTCAAACTGCAGGAGCCACTTGGGTATTTCCCCAAGACAGTTTGTGAAACGATTTGGGGTCACCTTCTCCATGGCCGACTTTGTAGTCTTTGGCCGTGACTGCCACAAACACCTCTGGACTCCTGAGAAGGGCAAGAATCCACAATTCCATCTTAACCATGTAACATCAAGAATGAGTCAGGAGTACAAGCAGCCTCACATGGGGAACTCCAGGCAATACACATGTTGATGGTCCTTACACCCTATCAGGAAATGGGCCCCCTGCCCTCCGAGGAAACAAAGAGTTAACACCCGCAACCATACCAAAGACATGTCTGGAGTCTTCAACAGTGAGGACACGAGTTCTTCTTGCATCTCCAGAAATCGTGCCATAAATGCCTCTCCATTTTCCCAGCTGACCAAACATTAAAGGCAGACCCTACACCACAGAAGCTTAGGCCCAGGATGGACTCATCTGTTTGGAGCTCACAGGAGCAAGCATGGAGCATGTTGGAAGAGAACCAATCCCCTTTGGAAGCCATCAGAAAAGGCTTTCGGCCAGTTTCAGGAATACAACATGAATCTACAAAAGGTCTCTGTTTTCTCTGTATTCGAAACAAGCATTCTGTTATCTACCCTGAAGATAATTTCTTTAGGAAGAAGAGTTCATGGAGTGCCCAAGGGCTGGCACTTGAGAGAGTCTCAGGTGTGTGTGACATGCCCTCTGATGTTCTGTTGTGGCTGTCCACTCTCATGTGGGCTGGTCCTCTGCAGAGGCTCTCCTTGCCTTCCATTCAGAGTGTTTGGTGTCTGGGCCAAATACGGTGAGGTTAAGCTTCGTGGGTATGGTGTGCCTGTGAAACGTGACTTTCAACCCACTTCTCAAAACTTAATGCCTGCTGAATTCTGTAGCCAGGTGAGAGGATGTGGTCAGGGTTTTCTTATAGTCCCCTGAAGGATTTTCTGTTCTCTGGGACTAAGCAACGTAGCCTGAAGAAGGCAGTCGCAACAGTGTTCCAGGTTTGGGAATCCATGATTGCAGGTTGGGAAGCTAATATCCTCACCGTCCTCTCTGAGGCGTCTTCTCAGTCTTGATGCTGGCGGTCGTAGAGCCCAAGTATCTTTTTTTTTTTTTTTTTTGCCTTAAAATATATATATATATTTTTTTTACAGCATAACAGTGTTCATTGTTTTGGCACCACACTCAGTGTTCCATGCAGTAGGTGCCCTCCCTATTACCCACCACCTGGCTTCTCAACCTCCCACACCATGCCCCTTCAAAACCCTCTGGTTTTTTATCAGAGTCCATAGTCTCTCATGGTTCCTCTTCCCTTTGAGTTTCCCTCAACTCCCTCTCCTCTCCATATTTGGCCCAGACACGACACACTCTGAATGGGAGTCAAGGAGATCCTGTGCAGAGGACGAGTCCACAGGAGAGTGGACAGCCACAACACAACACCAGAGGGCATGTCACACACACCTGAGACTCTCAAGTGCCAGCCCTTGGGAACTCCATGAGCTCGTCTTCCGAAAGAAATTATCTTCAGGGTAGATAACGGAATGCACGTTTCAAATACAGAGAAGACAGAGACCTGTTGTAGATTTACGTTGTCTTCCTGAAACTGTCCCGAAAACCTTTTCCGATGGCTTCACAGGGGGATTGGTTCTCTTCCAACATGCTCCGTGCTTGCTCCTGGGAGTTCCAAACAGATGAGTCCATCCTGGGCCTACGCTAATAGGGTGTACGGTCTGCATTTTATGTTTGGTCAGCTGGGAAAATTGGGAGGCATTTATGGCACGACTTCTGGAGATGCAAGAAGAACTCGTGTCCTTGTTGTTGAAGACTCCAGACAAGTCTTTGTTATCTTTGCAGGTGTTAACTCTGAGCTTTCCTCGGAGGGCGGGTTGCGCAATTCCTAGTAAGAAGCATCGTGATAGGGTGTGAGAACCATGAACATGTGTATGGTGTGGAGCTCCCCTTGTGAGGCTGCTTGTACTCCTGACACTTTCTTGACCTTAAGTAGGTAAGATGGAATTGTGGATATTTTCCCTTCTCTGGAGTTCAGCGGGGTTGTGTTGACATTTCCGGCCAAAGACTAGAAATTCGGCCATGGAGAAGGTGACCCTAAAAGGCTTCACAAACTGTCTTGGGGAAATACCCAGGCGGCTACATCGGTTTGGAGTGATTGTGATACTCCTGGCTGACTCCAAACAATTCCAGCCAGGTGATGTGATGAGGCGTGGATTGGTGAGGAGTGGATGCTAGGATCAGAGCTTTGTCATATCACAGAGGCTGACTTCACTGAAGCAGCAATCCCATTCTCATGACATATGAGTCCTATGGATTTAAGTAGAAAGAACTGGGAAGGAACAAGAAAGAGCCCTGTTAGCCTGATCATGAACTCAGGTGGTCTTTTCAGTTTCTTTCCCACTTCCACTTACTATACAAAGAGAAAAGAAAACGATGTTCTGTATACCATTCTTTAGACCAACATTTCTCCGGAGAGAGCACTGCAATATCTAGAGATCTCAAACAACTGCCAGGCCTCTTGGCTCCCATAAGGGTAGAGGGCCTCCTGGCTAACTCTGGGAGGTTTGATATCCTTGAGGGAGAGGTTACATTCTTAGCTTCTCTTCCCTATGTTTTTTCGGGTGTAAGGTCTGCCTTTGGGCTTGGTCCGATTGTAAGGTGGGGGAAGGAAGAAGGGAAGGAAAGTCACAATTCCAGGAAAATTGCCAGGACAGGGATGCCTTGTGCTGTCCGTGTCATTATCTGCTAGTGTCCTGAAACACCAGTCCTAAGGGATGAAGGCTCTGTCTACCTGACATTACCTTAAACACCGTTTCCAAGGATTCATGGAGAGTGAAACTCTGCATGAGAGTTACCCCTTAAGAAAGAGCCCCGGTCAGCACTCCTTGTCATCATTAGTTAATGCTACATGTCATAGTCATGGGGAGAGCCATGTTGAGCAACTCTCTTTATTCAGAAGAAAATTAACGGCCAACATCGATGGCCTGCCGTGCCTACACTAGCATCACTGTGGAAGAAGCCGAGATACCTTTTAAGGCCTAGTGGATAAAAATGATTATGAACATGATGATAAAGAAAATGATTTCCAAATGAAAACGCAAGTAGACCAAGGGAAATATCCTATGACGTCACTCATATGTGGCCCATGAGGAATACCATAGACATTATTATTAGTAAGGGAAAACGGAAAGAGAAGAAGTCAGAGAGGGAGACACAGGAGGAGAGATTCGGGAAATTGGGGACCAAGCTGAGGGTTACAGGAGGATAAGACCTCCCACAAAGAGGGAACTGCTTAAAGGGTATGGAGGTGGTGTGGCATTATATGAGGATGAGCACTTTGTGGTATATGCAATTAAAGAATCAGGGAATACTATGTCAAAAACGTAGGATGGATGAAAGGCTGGCATGCCTAATATAAGAAAAAATATTGAATAGAAAGTTAAACAGGCTGTTTCACATGGAGATGAAGAAAGAAATAGAAGAGAAATGAATTTCAGTTTTATTATCTTACAGTTTAAAATGGGATGCAATTGGTTTCCTATAAGGTCCTTATGAGAATTGGGTCTTTGGACATTGTCAATTAGAATCTTCCCTCTTCCTACATTTTGGGAATAGATGAGAAAAGCCGACACTACCATTAAATGTCTAGAATTGTGGACCACAGAATTTGTTTGAACCTGGCTTTCTGTATGTAGGGTGATGTTGAGGACGGCTTTAAAAGCCTCAAAAGCTTTTTTAAATGTCAGTACCTGAGACATCAGATATGTATGACTCATGACCTTGTCATGGTAGTGCGTATGTGTCTTTTAATTTATCCTTTTCTATCCGGTATTGGATTTGCTGGCATACTTGTTTTTATGGGTCTTTTAGGTATGGTTGATTAATTAATTAATTAAATCTTGATAGGTAAGGAGTTAACATATCCAGTTTGGACGATTTCTTACTTTGATTCTCTAAGCTCTTTTTTTTATGGTATTTTCTCTGAATTTTGCTTCAATGAGTGCTATTCCTCACTTGATCCCTAACTTCTGTGGGACTCTTTTAACTGTCTGTGTGTGTGTGTGTGTGTGTGTTTCGAAAAATGCTATAAATGATATTTTAAGAGATATGAATCTGCTCTCTTCCAGATCACAATTCACTTTTAAACACAGTGGAAACTCACGGTACATCCCTTTCGGTCACATTTCTTGCATTGAATATCCCAATTTGATCCAATTTTAGAAACGCAGATTCTGACTAGCCTGCATGGAACAAACAGCAAATTTGTGTGCCGGTTAAGTAGAATTGCTGGTCCCTTTTTCTTCCTTTTTCACATGTTTCATAACTTCCATGAGTGAGTGAAATCGTATGATAGTTGTCTTCTGTGACTGACAGATAAGACACAGCCCAATGCTCTCTCCCTTTCTGCCACATGTCACAAGGACCAAGAAGGCCTTCTTGCTTATGGCTCCATAGAGTCCGCAGTGCATTTGGAGGACAGCAAGATGGTAGAAGTGTCTGCGATCTCAGGCTTGTCTTCAAACATCAGCACACCCAGAAGATGATCACATCCATGTAAACATGGCATAAATGGACGTGAAGCTTAGAAATCACACTCCACAGCGAAAGAGAAAATAAGTCACAGAGGCCATGGGAGAAGGGTGTAGACAGGGCTTATTGGAGAATTAGACGGTTGGTGCTTCAGAGGGCAGGGGGCCATGGCCAAAGACAAAGGCTGAGGGGAGTGGAGCACACTTAGAACCCACAATTTGAATGTTGAGACATATCTGTTGGCGGAGAAAAATAGAGTGTCTGAAGGACACGGATTCTTGCAAGCCAAGGGATTTGAGCCCCGGGGATTCCAGATCAGCATGCTTTGCAGACATACACTCCAGAACTGCAGAACACTGTGTATCTCCTGGAGAGGACACCAGCAAGCAACGAGGAGCAGACAGCCTGTAAACCATGATCAGAGACAATACCTGTTGACAATGTGGTAAGATTATTATTTCTTTGTGTGCATTCGTGATGGGCATTGTTCGTGGAGAGTCCTCAATGGGCGCCAAAGATACTTGGGCTCTACGACCGCCAGCATCAAGACTGAGAAGCAGCCACAGGCAGGTCGGTGAGGACATTAGCTGCCCAACCTGCAATCAGGGATTCCCAAACCTGGAACACTGTTGGGACTGACTTCTGCAGGCCTCGTTGCTTACTCCAGGAGAAAAAAAAAAATCCTGCAGGGTTCTAGAAGAAAGCCCTGCCCACATCCTCTCACCTATCCACAGAATTCAGCAGGCCTTATTTTTTGTGGCGTGGGTTTAAAGTCACGTTTCACAAGCACACCAGACCCACGAAGCTTAACCTCACCATATTTGGCCCAGACACGACACACTCTGAATGGGAGGCAAGGAGAGCCTCTGCAGAGGACGAATTCACAGGAGAGTGGACAGCCACAACACAAACCCAGAGGGCATGTCACACACACCTGAGACTCTCTCAAGTGCCAGCCCTTGGGAACTCCATGAGCTCTTCTTCTGAAAGAAATTATCTTCAGGGTAGGTAACAGAATGCACGTTTCAAATACAGAGAAGTCAGAGACCTTTTGTAGATTCACGGTGTCTTCCTGAAACTGGCCTGAAAGCCTTTTCCGATGGCTTCACATGGGGATTGGTTCTCTTCCAACATGCTCCGTGCTTGCTCCTGGGAGCTCCAAACAGATGAGTACATCCTGGGCCAACGCTTATAGGGTGTACGGTCTGCATTTTATGTTTAGTCAGCTGGGAAAATTTGGAGGCATTTATGGCACGATTTCTGAGATGCAGGAAGAACTCATGTCCTCAGTGTTGAAGACTCCAGACATGTCTTTGGTATGGTTGCAGGTGTTAACAGTGAGCTTTCCTCGGAAGGCGGGGTGCGCATTTCCTGGTAAGAAGCATCGTGATAGGGTGTGAGGACCATGAACATGTGTATAGTGTGGAGTTCCCCTTGTGAGGCTGCTTGTACTCCTGACACTTTCTCGACCTTATGTAGGTAAGATGGAATTGTGGATACTTTCCCTTCTGCAGAGTCCATAGGGGTGGTGGTGACAGTCACGTCCAAAGACTACAAATTCGGCCATGGAGAAGGTGACCCCAAAAGGCTTCACAAACTGTCTTGGGGAAATACCAGGGCGGCTACATCAGGTTAGAGTGATATTGATACTCCTGGCTGGCCCAGAACTATTCCAGCCAGGTGAATTGATGAGGTGTGGTTTGGTGAAGAGTGGTTGCTAGGACCTCAGAGTTTTGTCATATCACAGAATCTGATTTCACTGAAGCAGGAATCCCATTCTCATGACATATGAGTCCTATGGATTTAAGTAGAAAGCCCTGGGAAGGAGCAAGAAAGAGCCCTGTTATCCTGATCATGAACTCAGGTGGTCTTTTCAGTTTCTTTCCCACTTCCACTTTCTATACAAAGAGAAAAGAAACCGATGTTCTGTATACCATTCTTTAGACCAACATTTCTCTGGAGAGAGCACTGCAATTTGTAGAGATCTCAAACAACTGCGAGGCCTCTTGGCTACCATTAGGTGTCTGGGAGGTTTGATATCCTTGGGTGAGAGGGTCCATTCATAGCTTCTCTTCCCTATGTTTTCTCAGGTGTAAGGTCTGTCTTTGGGCTTGGTCCAATTGGAAGGCAGAGAAGGAAGAAGGGAAGGAAAGTCACAATTCCAGGAAAATTGCCAGGGCATGGATGCCTTGTGCTGTCTGTGTCCTTATCTGCTATTGTCCTGAAACACCAGTCCTAAGTGATGAAGGCTCTGTCTACGTGACATTACTTTAAACACCATTGCCAAGTTCCATGGAGAGTAAACCTCTGCATGAGAGCTACCCCTAAAGAAAGAGCCCTGGGCAGCACTCCTTGTCATCATTAGTTAATGCTACATGTCATAGTCTTGGGGAGAGCCATGTTGAGCAACTCTCTTTATTCAGATGAAAATGAACGGCCAGGATCGAAGGCCTGCCGTGCCCATTCTAGCATCACTGTGGAAGGAGCCGAGATAACCTTTTAAAGGCTAGTGGATAAAGAAGATTATGAGGATCATGAAAAAGAAGATGATTTATAAATGAAAATGCAAGCAGACCAAGGGAAATATCCTATGGCTTCACTCCTATGTGGCCCATGAGGAACACCATAGACATGAGTATTAGTAATGGAAAACCAAAGGAGAAGAAGTCAGAGAGGGAGACGCAGTAGGAGAGACTCGGACTTTGGGGACCAAGCTGAGGGTAACAGGAGGATAAGACCTGCAACAAAGAGGGAACTGCTTAATGGGTATGGAGGTAGTGTGGCATTATATGAGGATGAGCTGTTTTTGGTATATGCAATTAAAGAATCAGGGAACACTATGTCAAAAATGTAGGATGGATGAAAGGCTGGCATGCCTAATATAAGAAAAAATAGTGAATAGAATGTTAAACAGGCCATTTCACATGGAGATGAAGAAAGAAAGAAAAGAGAAATGAATTCTAGTTTTATTATCTTACAGTTTCAAATGGTATGCAATTGGTTTCCTATAAGGTCCTTATGTGAATTGGGTCATTGGACATTGTCAATTAGAGTCTTCCCTCTTCCTACATTTTGGGAATAGATGAGAAAAGCCGACATTACCATTAAATGTCTAGAATTGAGGACCAGGGATATGATTTGAAACTGGCTTTCTGTGTGTTGGGTGATGGTTGAGGACGGCTTCAAAAGCCTCAAAAGCTGCTTCAAAAGTCAGTACCTGAGACGTCAGATATGTATGACTCAATATCTTGTCATGGTAGTGTGTATGTGTCTTGGAATTTATCCTTTTATATCTGGTATTGGATTTACTGGCATATTGTTTTTACGGGACTTTTAGGTATGGTTGATTAATTATTAATTAATTCTTGATAGGTAAGGAGTCAAGTTATCCAGTTTGGATGGTTTGTTACTTTGATTCTCTAAGCTCTTGATTTTTGGTATTTTCTCTCAATTTTGATTCCATGAGTGCTATTCCTCACTTCCTCCATAACTTCTGTGGGATTCTTTTAAATGAGTGTGTGTGTGTGTGTGTGTGTGTGTGTGTGTGTGTGTGTGTTTCACAAACTGCTAAAAATGATATTTTAAGAGATATGAAGCTGCTCTATTACAGATCACAATTCACCTTCAAACACAGTGTAAACTCACGTTACATCCCGTTCAGCCACATTTCCTGCCTTGAATATCCCATTTGATCCACTTTTAGAAACGCAGATTCTGAATAGCCTGCTTGGAACAAACAGTACATTTGGTGTGCCTGATTAGAGTCAAATTGCCTGTCCCTTTTTCTTGCTTTTTCATGTGTTTCTTTACTTCCATGAGTGAGTGAAATTGTATGGTAGTGTATTCTGTGACTGACAGATAAGACACAGCCCAATATCTCTCCCTTTCTGCCACATGTCACAAGGAGCAAGAATGCCTTCTTGCTTATGGCTCCATAGGAGTTCGAAGTGCATTTAGAGGACAGGGAGATGTCAAGTGTCTGGGAGTTCCAGGCCTGTCCTCAGCCATCAGCACAACCAGAAGATGACCACATCCATGTAAACATGGCATAAATGGACCTGAAGCCTAGAAATCACACTCCACAGCGAAAGAGAGAAGTCACAGAGATCATGGAAGAAGTGTGTAGACAGGGCTTATGGGAGAATTGGGTGATTGGTGCTTCATAGGGAAGGGAGCCATGGCCAAAGCCAAAGGCCCAGAAGATTGGAACACACTTAGAACCCACAATTTGAATGTTGACCCAGAGCTGTTGGTGGAGAAAAGGAGAGTGTCTGAAGGACACAAGTTCTTGCAACACAAGGGTCTTGAGGCCCAGGGATTTCAGAGTAGTATGCTTTGCAGACATAGAGTCCAAAGAACACTGTGTATCTCCTGGAGTGGACACCGACAAGCAAATAGGTGCACATAGCTTGGAAACCATGATCAGAGACAATACCTGGTGACACCGTGGTAAGCTTATTATTTCTTTGTGTGCATTCATGATGGGCAGTGTTGGTGGAGATGCCTCGATGGGCGCCAACGATACTTGGGCTCTACAACCGCCAGCATCAAGACTGAGAAGTGGCCACAGGCAGGTCAGTGAGGACATTAGCTCCCCAACCTGCAATCAGGGATTCCCAAACCTGGAGAACTGTTGGGACTGCCTTCTTCAGGCCTCGTTGCTTACCCCAGGAGAACAAAAAATCCTGCAGGGGTCTAGAAGAAAGCCTTTCCCACATCCTCTCCCCTTGCCACAGAATTCAGCAGGCCTTAATTTTTGTGGCGTGGGTTGAAAGTCACGTTTCCCAGGCACACCAGACCCACGAAGTATAACCTCACCATATTTGGCCCAGACACGACACACTCTGAATGGCAGGCAAGGAGAGCCTCGGCAGAGGACGAGTCACAGGAGAGTGGACAGCCACAACACAACCCCAGAGGGCATGTCACACACACCTGAGACTCTCTCAAGTGCCAGCCCATGGGAACTCCATGAGCTCTTCTTCTGAAGAAATTATCTTCAGGGTAGATAACAGAATGCACGTTTCAAATACAGAGAAGACAGCGACCTGTTGTAGATTCACGGTGTCTTCCTGAAACTAGCCCGAAATCCTTTTACGATGGCTTCACATGGGGATTGGTTCTCTTCCAATATGATCCGTACTTCCTCCTGGGAACTCCTAACAGATGAGTCCGTCCTGGGACTACGCTTATAGGGTGTACAGTCTGCATTTTATGTTTGGTCAGCTGGGAAAACTGGGAGGCATTTATGGTACGATTTCTGGAGATGCAAGAAGAACTCGTGTCCTCAGGATTGAAGACTCTAGACATGCCTTTGGTATGGTTGCGGGTGTTAACTCTGAGCTTTCCTTGGAGGGCTGGGTGCTCTATTCCTGGTAAGAAGCATCCTGATAGTGTGTGAGGACCATGAACATGTCTATGATGTGGAGTTCCCCTTGTGAGGCTGCTTGTACACCTGACACTTTCTTGACCTTATGTAGGTAAGATGGAATTGTGGATACTTTCCCTTCTCCGGAGTCCAGAGGGGTGGTGGTGATAGTCAAGGCCAAAGACTACAAATTCGGCCATGGAGAAGGTGACCCCAAAAGGCTTCACAAACTGTCTAGGGGAAATACCCAGGCGGCTACATCAGTTTGGAGTGATTTTGATACTCCTGGCTGACCCAGAACTATTCCAGCCAGGTGAATTGATGAGGCGTGGTTTGGTGAGGAGTGGTTGCTAGGACCTCAGAGCATTGTCATATCACAGAAGCTGACTTCACTGAAACAGCAATCCCATTCTCATGACATATGAGTCCTATGGATTTAAGTAGAAAGCCCTTGGAAGGAACAAGAAGAGCCCTGTTAGCCTGGTCATGAACTCAGGTGGTCTTTTCAGTTTCTTTCCCACTTCCACTTTCTATACAAAGAGAAAAGAAAACGATGTTATGTATACCATTCTTTAGACCAACATTTCTCCAGAGAGAGCACTGCAATTTCTAGAGATCTCAAACAACTGCGAGGCCTCTTGGCTACCATTAGGTGTCTGGGAGGTTTGATATTCTTGGGTGAGAGGGTCCATTCATAGCTTCTCTCCCCTATGTTTTCTCAGGTGTAAGGTCTGCCTTTGGGCTTGGTCCAATTTTAAGGTGGGGGAAGGAAGAAGGGAAGGAAAG
Organism: Meles meles; assembly: GCF_922984935.1. Taxonomy (NCBI): domain Eukaryota; kingdom Metazoa; phylum Chordata; class Mammalia; order Carnivora; family Mustelidae; genus Meles; species Meles meles. The sequence goes on along the minus strand of NC_060088.1, from coordinate 32,166,838 downwards.
TCACAATTCCAGGACAATTGCCAGGGCAGGGATGCGTTGTGCTGAACGTGTCCTCATCTGCTAGTGTCTTGAAACACCAGTCCTAAGGGATGAAGGCTCTGTCTACCTGACATTACCTTAAACACCGTTGCCAAGGTTTCATGGAGAGTGAACATCTGCATGAGAGCTACCCCTAAAGAAAGAACCCCGGTCAGCACTATTTGTCATCGTTAGTTAATGCTACATGTCATAGTCATGGGGAGAGCCATGTTGAGCAACTCTCTTTACTCAGATGAAAAGGAACGGCCAGCATGGATGGCCTGCCGTGCCCACACTAGCATCACTGTGGAAGGAGCCTAGATACACTTTTAAGGTCTAGTGGATAAAGATGATTATGAAGATGATGATAAAGAAGATGATTTATAAATGAAAATGCAAGCAGACCAAGGGAAATATCCTATGGCTTCACTCCTATATGGCCCATGAGGATTACCATAGACTTTAGTAGTAGTAAGGGAAAACGGAAGGAGAAGAAGTCAGAGAGGGAGATGCAGGAAGAGACACCCGGGACTTTGAGGACCAAGCTGAGTGTTACAGGAGGATAAGACCAGCCACAAAGAGGGAACTGCTTAATGGGTATGGAGGTAGTGGGGCATTATATGAGGATGATCAGTTGCTGCTATATGCAATTAAAGAATCAGAGAACACTATGTCAAAAATGTAGGATGGATGAAAGGCTGGCATGCCTAATATAAGAAAAAATAGTGAAAAGAAAGTTAAACAGGCCGTTTCACATGGAGATGAAGTCAGGGGTGGGAGGTTGGGGGAACAGGTGGTGGGTGATGGGGAGGGCACGTTTTGCATGGAGCACTGGGTGTTGTGCAAAAAGAATGAATACTGTTACGCTGAAAAAATTAATAAAAAGGGGAAAAAAAGAAAAAAAAAGAAAGGAATAGAAGAGAAATGAATTCTAGTTTTATTATCTTACAGTTTAAAATGGTATGCAATTGGTTTCTTATAAGGTCCTTATGTGAATTGGGTCTTTGGACATTGTCAATTAGGGTCTTCCCTCTTCCTACATTTTGGGAATACATGAGAAAAGCCAACATTTCATTAAATGTCTAGAATTGTGAACCAGGGAATTGATTTGAACCTGGCTTTCTGTGTGTTGGGTGATGTTTGAGGACGGCTTCAAAAGCCTCAAAAGCTGCTTCAAAAGTCAGTACCTGAGACGTCAGATATGTATGACTCAATATCTTGTCATGGTAGTGCGTATGTGTCTTGGAATTTGTCCTTTTCTATCCGGTATTGGATTTGCTGTCATATTGTGTTTATGGGACTTTTAGGTATGACTGATTAATTAATTATTAATTAATTAATTTTTGATAGGTAAGGAGTTAAGTTATCCAGTTTGGACGGTTTGTTACTTTGATTCTCTAAGCTCTTGTTTTTTATGGTAATTTCTCTGAATTTTGTTTCCATGAGTGCTATTCCTCACTTGATCCCTAACTTCTGTGGGACTCTTTTAGTGTGTGTGTGTGTGTGTGTGTGTGTGTGTGTGTGTGTGTGTGTTTCACAAACCGCTAAAAATGATATTTTAAGAGATATGAAGCTGCTCTATTCCAGATCACAATTCACCTTCAAACACAGTGGAAACTCATGTTACATCCCGTTTCACCATATTTCCTGCATTGAATATCCCATTTGATCCACTTTTAGGAATGCAGATTCTGACTAGCCTGCGTGGAACAAACAGCAAATTTTGTGTGCCTGGTTAGAGTCGAATTGCCTGTCCCTCCTTCTTGCGTTTTCACATGTTTCTTTACTTCCATGAGTGAGTGAAATCGTATGGTAGTTTTCTTCTCTGACTGACAGATAAGACACAGCCCAATGCTCTCTCCCTTTTTGCCACATGTCACAAGGAGCAAGAGCGCCTTCATGCTTATGGCTCCATAAGAGTCTGCAGTGCATTTGGAGGACAGGGAGATGGTCAAGGGTCTGGGAGTTCCAGGCTTGTCTTCAGCCATCAGCACAACCAGAAGATGACCACATCCATGTAAACATGGCATAAATGGACCTGAAGCCTAGAAATCACACTCCACAGTGAAAGAGAGAAGAAGTCACAGAGACCATAGGAGAAGGGTGTAGACAAGGCTTATGGGAGAATTGGACGATTGGTGCTTCATAAGGAAGGGAGCCATGGCCAAAGCCAAAGGCCCAGGGGAGAGGAGCACACTTAGAACCCACAATTTGAATCTTGACCCAGAGCTGCTGGTGGAGAAAAGTAGAATGTCTGAAGGACACAAGTTCTTGCAACACAAGGGTCTTGAGGCTCAAGGATTTCTGATCAGCATGCTTTGCAGACATAGACTCCAAGAACACTGTGTATCTCCTGGAGATGACACCGGCAAGCAACCAGGTGCACATAGACTGGAAACCATGATCAGAGACAATACCTGTTGACACCATGGTAAGATTATTAATTCTTTGTGTGCATTCGTGATGGACAGTGTTGGTGGAGATGCCTCGATGGGCGCCATAGATACTTGGGCTTTACGACCACTAGCATCCAGATTGAGAAGTGGCCACAGGCAGGTCGGTGAGAACATTAGCTGCCCAACCTGCAATCAGGAATTTCCAAACTTGGAACACTGTTGGGACTGCCTTCTTCAGGCCTCATTGCTTACTCCAGGAGAACAGAAAATCCTACAGCTGTCTAGAAGAAAACCCTGCCCACATCCTCTCACCTGGCCACAGAATTCAGCAGGCCTTAAGTTTTGTGGCATGGGTTGAAAGTCACGTTTCCCAGGCACACCAGACCCACGAAGCTTAACCTCACCATATTTGGCCCAGACACGACACACTCTGAATTGGAGGCAAGGAGAGCCTCTGCAGAGGACGAGTCCACAGGAGAGTGGACAGCCACAACACAACCCCAGATGGGATGTCTCACACACCTGAGACTCTCTCAAGTGCCAGCCCTTGGGAACTCCATGAGCTCTTCTTCCGAAAGAAATGAACTTCAGGATAGATAACAGAATGCACGTTTCAAATACAGAGAAGACAGAGACCTTTTGTAGATTCACATTGTCTTCCTGAACCTGGCCTGAAAGCCTTTTCCGATAGCTTCACATGTGGATGGGTTCTCTTCCAACATGCTCCGCGCTTGCTCCTGGGAGCTCCAAACAGATGGGTCCGTCCTGGGCCTACGCTTATAGTGTGTACAGTCTGCATTTTATGTTTGGTCAGCTGGGAAAATTGGGAGGCATTTATTGCATGATTTCTGGAGATGCAAGAAGAACTGGTGCCCTCAGTGTTGAAGCCTCCAGACATGTCTTTGGTATGGTTGCAGGTGTTAACTCTGAGCTTTCCTCGGAGGGCAGTGTGCGCAATTCCTGGTAAGAAGCATCCTGATAGGGTGTGAGGACCATGAACATGTGTATAGTGTGGAGCTCCCCTTGTGAGGCTGCTTGTACACCTGACACTTTCTTGACCTTACGTAGGTAAGATGGAATTGTGGATATTTTCACTTCTCCGGAGTCCATAGGGGTGGTGGTGACAGTCAAGGCCAAAGACTACAAATTCGGCCATGGAGAAGGTGACCCTAAATGGCATCACAAACTGTCTTGGGGAAATACCCAGGCGGCTACATCAGTTTGGAGTGATTTTGATACTCCTGGCTGACCCAGAACTATTCCAGCCAGGTGAAGTGATGAGGCGTGGTTTGGTGAGGAGTGGTTGCTAGGACCTCAGAGCTTTGTCATATCACAAAAGCTGACTTCTCTGAAGCAGGAATCCCATTCTCATTACATATGAGTCCTATGGATTTAAGTAGAAAGGCCTGGGAAGGAACAAGACAGAGCCCTATAAGTCTGATCATAAATTCAGGTGGTCTTTTCAGTTTCTTTCCCACTTCCATGTTCTATACAAAGAGAAAAGAAAACGATGTTTTGTATACCATTCTTTAGACCAACATTTCTCCGGAGCGAGCACTGCAATTTCCAGAGATCTCAAACAACTTCGAGGCCTCTTGGATACCATTAGGTCTCTGGGAGGTTTCATATCCTTGGTTGAGAGGGTCCATTCTTATTTTCTCTTCCCTATTTTTTCTCGGGTGTAAGGTGTGCCTTTGGGATTGGTCCGATTGGAAGGTGGGGTAAGGAAGAAGGGAAGGAAAGTCAGAATTCCAGGAAAATTGGCAGGGCAGGGATACGTTGTGCTGAACGTGTCCTTATCTGCTAGTGTCCTGAAACACCAGTCCTAAGGGATGAAGGCTCTGTCTACCTGACATTACCTTAAACACCATTGCAAATGCTTCATGGAGAGTGAAATTCTGCATGATAGCTACCCCGAGTGAAAGAGCCCTGGTGAGCTCTCCTTGTCATCATTACTTAAAGCTACATGCCATAGCCATGGGGAGAGCCATGTTGAACAACTCTCTTTATTCAGATGAAAATGAAGGGCCAACATCGGTGGCCTGCCATGCCCCCTCTAGCATCATGTGGAAGGAGCCAAGATACCCTTTTAAGGATAAAGATGATTATGAAGATGATGATAAAGCAGTTGTTTCCAAATGAAAATGCAACAAGACCAAGGGAAATATCCGATGGCTTCACTCCTATGTGGACCATGAGGTATACCAGGACATGAAGAGTAGTAAGGGAAAACGGAATGAGAATAAGTCAGATAGGGAGACACTCCTGGAGAGACTCAGGACTTTGGGGACCAAGATGAGGGTTATAGAAGGATAAGTCCTGCCTTAAAAAGGGAACTGGTTAATGGTATGGATGTGCTGTGGCATTATATGAAGATGAACACTTGGTGGTATATGCAATTAAAGAATCAGGGAACACTATGTCAAAAAACGTAGGATGGATGAAAGGCTGGCTTGCCGAAATTAAGAAAAAATAGTGAATAGAAAGCAAAACAGGTCCTTTCACATGGAGATGAAGAAGAAAGAGAAGAGAAATGAATTCTAGTTTTATTATCTTACTGATTAAAATTGTATGCAATTTGTTTCCTCTAAGGTCCTTATATGAATTGGGTCTTTGGACATTGTAAATTAGTCTTCCCTCTTTCTACATTTTGGGAATAGATGAGAAAAGCCTACATTACCATTAAAGGTCTCGAATTTTGGACCAGGGTTTTGGTTTGAACCTGACTTTCTGTGTGTTGGGTGATGTTTGAGGACGGCTTTAAAAGCCTCAAAAGCTTCTTCAAATGTCACTACCTGAGACATCAGATATGTATGACCCATAGCCTTGTCATGGTAGTGCGTATGTGTCTTGGAATTTATCCTTTTCTATTCAGTATTGGATTTGCTGGCATACTTGTTTTTATGGGTCTTTTAGGTATGGTTGATTAATTAATTAATTAAATCTTGATAGGTAAGGAGTTAACCTATCCAGTTTGGACGGTTTCTTACTTTGATTCTCTAAGCTCTTGTTTTTATGGTATTTTCTCTGAATTTTGCTTCAATGAGTGCTATTCCTCACTTGCTCCCTAACTTCTGTGGGACTCTTTTAAGTGTGTGTGTGTGTGTGTGTGTGTGTGTGTGTGTGTGTGTGTGTGGTACAAAACGCTCAAAAGGATATTTTAAGAGATATGAAGCTGCTCTATTCCAGATCACAATTCACCTTCAAACACAATGGAAACTCACGTTCCATCCCATTTGGCCACATTGTCTGCATTGAATGTCCCATTTGATCCACTTTTAGAAACACAGATTCTGACTGGCATGCCTGGAACAAACACCCAATTTTGTGTGCCTGGTTAGAGTCAAATTGCCTGTCCCTTTTTCTTACTTTTTCACATGTTTCTCTACTCCGGTGAGTGAGTGAAATCGTATGGTAGTTTTCTTTCTGGGACTGACATATAAGACACAGCCCAATGCTCTCTCCCTTTCTGCCACATGTCACAAGGAGCAAGAATGCCTTCTTGCTTATGACTCCATAAGAGTCCACAGTGCATTTGGAGAACAGGTAAATGGTAGAAGTGTCTGGGAGCTCCAGACTTTTCTTCAGCCATCAGCACAAGCAAAAGTTGACCACATCAATGGAAACATGGCATAAATGGACCTAAAGCCTAGAAATCACACTCCACAGCGAAAGAGATAAGAAGTCACAGAGATCATGGGAGAAGGGTGTAGACAAGTCTTATGGGAGAAATGGACGGTTGGTGCTTCAGAGGGCAGGGAGCCATGGCCAAAGAAAAAGGCCCAGGGGAGAGGAGCACACTTAGAACCCACAATTTGAATAACGACCCCTAGCTTTTGGCGGGAAAAGAAGAGTGTCTGAATGACATGAGTTCTTGGCACCCAAGGGTCTTGAGGCCCAAGAATTCCAGAGCACCATGCATTGCAGACAGAGACTCCAGAACTTCAGAACACTGTGTATCTCCTGGAGAGGACACCAGCAAGCAATCTGGTGTGCAGAGAGCCTGGAAACCATGATCAGAGACAATACCTGTTGACACCGTGGTAAGATTATAATTTCTTTGTGTGCATTCGTGATGGGCAGTGTTGGTGGATATGCCTCGATGGGCGCCAGATATACTTGGGCTCTACGACGGCCAACATCCAGAGTGAGAATTGGCCACAGGCAGAACCGTGAGGACATTAGCTGCCCAAATTGCAATCACGGATTCCCAAATCTGGAACACTGTTGGGACTGCCTTCTTCAGGCCACCTTGATTAGTCCAAGGAGAACAGAAAATCCTGCAGGGGACTAAAAGAAAGCCCTGCCACATCCTCTCAGCCGGCCACAAAATTCAGCAGGCCGTAAGTTTTGTGGTATGGGTTGAAAGTCACGTTTCACAGGCACACCAGACCCAGGAAGCTAAACCTAAACATATTTGGCCCAGACACAAAACACTCTGAATGGAAAGGACGGAAAGACTCTACAGAGTACGAGCCCACAGGAGAGTGGACAGCCACAACAAAACCACAGAGGGCCTGTCACACACACCTGAGTCTCTCTCAAGTGCCAGCACGTGGGCACTCCAAGAGCTCTTCTTTCTTAAAAAATTCGCTTCAGGGTAGATAACAGAATGCACGATTCAAATACCGAGAAGACAGAGACCTTTTGTAGATTCACGCTGTCTTCCTGAAACGGGCCTGAAAGCCTTTTCTGATGACTTCACATGGGGACTGGTTCTCTTCCAACATGCTCCATCCTTGCTCCTGTGAGCTCCAAAGAGATGAGTCCGTCCAGGGCCTAAGCTTCTAGGGTGTATGGTTTGCCTTTAATGTGTGGTCAGCTGGGAAAATGGGGAGGCATTTATGGCACGATTTCTGCAGATGCAAGAAGAACTCGTGTCCTCACTATTGAAGACTCCAGACATGTCTTTAGTACGGTTGCAGGTGTTAACTCTGATCTTTCCTAGAGCGCAGGCGCAGGGGGCGCTTTTCCTGGTCAGAAGCAATCTGATAGTGTGTGAGGACCATGAACATGTGTATGGCGTGGAGTTCCCCATGTGAGGCTGCTTGTGTTCCTGACTCTACCTTGACCTTACATGGGTAAGGTGGAATTGTGGATTTTTGCCCTTGTCAGGAGTCCAGAGGGGTGGTGGTGACAGTCCCGGTCAAAGACTACGAATTCTGCCATGGAGAAGGTGACCCCAAATCGCTTCACAAACTGTCTTGGGGAAATACCCAGTCAGCTCTAGCATTTGTGAGTGATTTTGATACTCCTGGCTGACCCAGAACTACTCCAGCAAGGTGAAGTGATGAAGCGTGCTTTGGTGAGGAGGGGTTGCTAGGACCTCAGAGCTTTGTGATGTCATGGAAGCTGAATTCACTGCATCAGAAATCCCATTCTCATGACATATGAGTCCTATGGCTTAACTAGAAAGTACTGGGAAGGAACAATAAAGAGCCTTGTTAGCCTGATCATGAACTCAGGTGGTCTTTTCTGTTTCTTTCCCACTTCCACTTTCTATAAAAAGAGAAAAGGAAACTATGTTCTGTATACCACTCTTAAAAGCAACATTTCTGCAGAGAGAGCAAGGTTTTCCTATTTCCACTTCAATTTCTAGAGATCTCAATCAACAGCAAGGCCTCTTGGCTACCATTAGGTCTCTGGGAGGTGGGATATCCTTGGGTGAGAGGGTATATTCTTATCTTCTGGTCCCTATGTTTTCTGGGTGTAAGGTCTGCCTTTGGTACTTGGTCAGCTTGGAATGTGAGGGAAGGAAGAAGGGAAGGGAAGTCACAATTCCAGGAAAATTGCCAGGGCAGGGATGCGTTGTGCTGTCCGTGTCCTTATCTGCTAGTGTCCCGAAACACCAGTCCCAAGGGATGAAGGCTCTGTCTAAATGACATTCCCTTAAACAGCGTTGCAAAGGCTTCATGGGGAGTGAAATTTGCATGATCGCTACCCCGAAAGAAAGAGCCCTGGTCAGCACTCCTTGTCAACATTAGTTAATGCTACATGCCATAGTCATGGGGAGAGCCATGTTGAGCAATTCTCTTTATTCAGATGAAAATGAAGGGCCAACATCGATGGCCTGCCATGCCCCCTCTAGCATCACTGTGGAAGGAGCCAAGATACCCTTTTAAGGGCTAGTGGATAAAGATTATTATGAAGATGATGATAAAGAAGATGATTTCCAAATGAAAATGCAAGTAGGTCAAGGGAAATATCCGATGGCTTCACTCCTATGTGGCCCATGAGGAATACCATGGACATGAATAGTAGTAAGGGAAAATGGAAGGAGAAGAAGTCAGACAGGGAGATGCACCAGGAGAGACTCAGGACTTTGGGGACCAACGTGAGAGTTACTGGAGGATAGGACCTGCCATATAGAGGGAACTTCTTAATGGGTATGGAAGTATTTTGGCATTATATGAGGATGAGCACTTGGTGTTATATGCAATTAAAGAATCAGGGAACACTATGTGCAAAATCGTAGGATTGATGAAAGGCTGGCTTGCCAAAATTAAGAAAAAATAGTGAATAGAAAGCAAAACTGGCCCTTTCACATGGAGATGAAGGAGGAAAGAGATGAGAAATGAATTCTAGTTTTATTATCTTACTGTTTTATTTATCAACTTTAATAGTTTATTTATCTTACTATTTTATTATCAACTTTAATAGTTGTATGCAATTGGTTTCCTGTAAGGTCCGTATGTCAACTGGGTATTTGCACATTGTCAATTAGAGTTTTCCCTCTTCCTACATTTTGGGATTAGATGAGAAAGCTGACATTACTAACAAAGGTCTCGAATTGTGGACCAGTAATTGATTTGAATGTGGCTTTCTGTGTGTTGGGAGATGTTTGAGGACTACTTCAAAAGCCTCAAAATCTGCTTCAAAAGTCATTACCTGAGACGTCAGATATGTATGACTCATGATCTTGTCATGGTAGTGTGTAGGTGTCTTGGAATTTATCCCTTTCTCTCCAGCATTGGATTTGTTGGCATGCTTGTTTGGAGGCGTCTTTTAGGAAGGTTGTTTAATTAATAAATAAATAAATTAATTCGTGATAGGTAAGGAGTTAACTTATCCATTTTGGAGGGTTTGTTACTTTGATTCTCTTCGCTTATTTTTTTATGGTGTTTTCTCTGAATTTTGCTTCCATGAGTGCTATTCCTCACTTGCTTCCTAACATCTGTGGGACTCTTTTAAGTGTATGTGTGTGTGCGTGAGTGTGTGGGTTGTACATAATTCTATAAATGATATTTTAAGAGATATGAATCCGCTCAATTCCAGATCACAATTCACCTTCAAGCACATTGGAAAATCACGTTCCTCCCGTTTGGTCACATTTCCTGCCTTGAATGTCCCATTTGATCCAATTTTATAAACGCAGATTCTGACTAGCATTCCTGGAACAAACACCAATTTTTGTGTGCCTGGTTAGAGTCGAATTGCCTGTCCTTTGTTCTTGCTTTTTCATATGTTTCGTTACTCCGAGGAGTGAGTGAAATCGTATGGTATTTTTCTTTCTGGGACTGACAGATAAGACACAGCCGAATGCTCTCTCCCTATCTGACACATGTCACAAGGAGCAAAAATGCTTGCTTAGGGCTCCATAAGAGTCCGCAGTGCATTTGGAGGACAGGGAGATGAGAGAAGTGTCTGGGTGCTCCAGGCCTGTATTCAGCCATCAGCACAACCAGAAGATGACCACATCAATGGAAGCATGGCATAAATGAAGCCTAGAAATCACACTCCCCAGCAAAAGAGAGAAGAAGACAAAGAGTCCAAGGGAGAAGGGTATAGACAGAGCTTCTTGGAGAATTGGACTTTTGGTGTATCAGAGGGCACGGAATATGGCCAAAGGCAAAGGCCCAGGGAAGAGGAGCACACTTAGAACCCAGAATTTGAATTTTGACCCCTAGCTGTTGGCGGAGTAAGGAGAGTGTCTTAATGACATCAGTTCTTGCAACCCAACGGTCTTGAGGCCCAGGGTTTAAAGAACAGCATGCATTGCAGACAGAGACTCCAGAACGGCAGAACACTATGTATCTCCTGGAGAGGACACCAGCAAGCAACCAGGTGCAGACAGACTGGAAACCATGATCAGAGACAATACCTGTTGACACCGTGGTAAGATTATTATTTCTTTGTGTGCCTTCGTGATGGGCAGTGTTGGTGAAGATGCCTTGATTGGCACCCAAGGTACTTGGGCTCTACGACCACCAGCATCCAGACTGAGAATTGGCAACAGGCAGGACGGTGAGGACATTAGCTGCCCAAACTGCAATCACGGATTCCCAAACCTGGAACACTGTTGGGACTGCCTTCTGCAGGCCACGTTGCTTAGTCCCAGGAGAACAGAAAACCTGCAGGGGACTAAAAGAAAGCCCTGCCCACATCCTCTCACCTGGCCACAGAATTCAGCAGGCCTTACGTTTTGTGGAGAGGGTTGAAAGTCACGTTTCACAAGCACACCAGACCCACGAAGCTTAATCTCACCATATTTGGCCCAGACACCAAACACAATGAATGGAAAGCACGAAGAGCCTCTGCAGAGGACGAGCCCACAGGAGAGTGGACAGCCACAACACAACACCAGAGGGCATGTCACAACCACCTGAGGCTCTCTGAAGTGCCAGCCCGTGTACACTCCATGAGGTCTTCTTTCTAAAGAAATTAGCTTCAGGGTAGATAACAGAATACACGTTTCGAAAACCGAGAAGACAGAGACCTTTTATAAATTCACGTTGTCTTCCTGAAACTGGCCCAAAAGCCTTTTCCGATGCCTTCACATGGGGATTGGTTCTCTTCCAACATGCTCCGTGCTTGGTCCTGTGAGCTCCAAACAGTTGAGTCCATCCTGTGCCTAACTGTCTAGGGTGCAGGGTCTGTCTTTCATGTTTGGTCAGCCGGTAAAATCCGGAGGCATTTATGGCACGATTTCTGGAGATGCATGCTGAACTCGTGTCCTCACAGTTGAAGCCTCCAGACATGTCTTTGTTATGGTTGTGGGTGTTAACTCTGAGCTTTCCTAGAGCGCGGGTGGGGGAGGTGCTTTTCCTGGTCAGAAGCAATCTGATAGTGTGTGAGGACCATGAACATGTGTATGGCGTGGCTGAGAGGGTCCATTCTTAGCATCTGGTCCCTATGTTTTCTCGGGTGTAAGGTCTTCCTTTGGTGCTTGGTCTGCTTGGAAGGAGAGGGAAGGAATAAGGGAAGGAAAGTCACCATTCCAGGAAAATTACCAGGGCTGGGATGCATTGTGCTCTCCGTGTCCTTATCTGCTAATGTCCTGAAAAACCAGTCCTACGGGATGAATGCTCTGTCTACCTGACATTCCCTTAAACAGTGTTGCAAAGGCTTCATGGAGAGTGAAACTCTGCAGGATGGCGACCCTGAAAGAAAGAGCCCTGGTCAGCACTCCTTGTCATCATTAGTTAATGCTACATGCCATAGTCATGGGGAGAGCCATGTTGAGTAACTCTCTTTATTCAGATGAAAATGAACGGCCAACATCGGTGGCCTGCCGTGCCCCCTTTAGCATCACTGTGGAAGGAGCCAAGATACCCTTTTAAGGGCTAGTGGATAAAGATTATTATGAAGATGATGATAAAGAAGATGATTTCCAAATGAAAATACAAGCAGACCAAGGGAAATATCCGATGGCTTCACTCCTATGTGGCCCATGAGGAATATCAGGGACATGAATAGTAGTAAGGGAAAACGGAAGGGGAAGAAGTCAGACAGGGAGACGCACCAGGAGAGACTCAGGACTTTGGGGACCAAGATGAGGGTTACAGGAGGATAAGGCCTGCCATAAAGAGGGATCTGCTTAATGGTATGGAGGTGTTGTGGCATTATATGAGGATGAGCACTTGGTGGTATATGCAATTAAAGAATCAGGGAACACTATGTCAAGAAATGTAGGATGGATGAAAGGCTGGCTTGCCGAAATTAAGAAAAAATAGTGAATAGAAAGCAAAACAGGCCCTTTCTCATGAAAATGAAGGAAGAAAGAGAAGAGAAATGAATTCTAGTTTTATTATCTTACTGATTAAAGTTGTATGCAATTGGTTTTCTGTAAGGTCCTTATGTGAATTAGGTCTTTGGACATTGTCAATTAGAGTCTTCCCTCTTCCTACATTTTGCGATTAGATGAGAAAAGCTGACATTACTAACAAAGGTCTCGAATTGTGGACTAGTTAATTGATTTGAATGTGGCTTTATGTGTGTGGGAGATGTTTCAGGACTGCTTCAAAAGCCTCAAAAGATAGCTCAAAAGTCATTACCTGAGACGTCAGATATGTATGACTCATGATCTTGTCATGGTAGTGCGTATGTGTCTTGGAATTTATCCTTTTCTCTCTGGTATTTGATATGCTGGCATGCTTGTGTGGAGGAGTCTTTTAGTTAAGGCAGTTTAATTAATTAATTATTAATTAACTAATTCTTGATAGGTAAGGAATTAACTTATCCAGTTTGAACGGTTTGTTACTTTGATTCTCTAAGCTTTTGTTTTATGGTATTTGCTCTGAATTTTGCTTCAGAGTGCTATTCCTAACTTGCTCCTTAACTTGTGTTAAGAACACTATTAAGTGTGTGTGCGTGTGTGTGTGTGTCTGTGTGTTGTGTGTGTGTGTGTTGTACTAAACGCTAAAATGGATATTTTAAGAGATATGAAGCTGCTCTCTTCCAGATCACAATTCACCTTCAAACACAGTGGAAACTCAAGTTACATCCCTTTCAGCCACATTTCCTGCATTGAATATCCCATTTGATCCACTTTTAGAAACGCAGATTCTGAATACCCTGCCTGGAACATACACGAAATTTTGTGTGCCTAGTAGGGGTTGAATTGGCTGTCCCTTGTTCTTGCTTTTTCAAATGTTTCTTTACTCCGATGAGTGAGTGAAATCGTATGGTAGTTGTCTTCCTGGGACTGAGAGATAAGACACAGCCCAATGCTCTCTCCCTTTCTGCCACATGTCTCAAGGAGCAAGAATGCCTTCTTGCTTATGGCTGCATAAGAGTTTGCAGTGCATTTGGAGGACAGGGAGATGGGAGAAGTGTCTGGGAGCTCCAGGCCTGTCTTTAGCCATCAGCACAACCAGAAGATGACCACATCAATCGAAACATGGCATAAATGGAGCGGAAGCCTAGAAATCACACTCCACAGCAAAAGAGAGAAGAAGTCACAGAGAACAGGGAAAAAGGGTGTAGACAGTGCTTCTGTGAGAATTGGACTTTTGGTGCTTCAGAGGGCAGGGAGCCATGGCCAAAGGCAAAGGCCCAGGGGAGAGGAGCACAATTAGAAACCACAATTTGAATATTGATCCCCAGCTGATCGCAGAGAAAAGGAGAGTGTCTGAATGACATGAGTTCTTGCAACCCAAGGGTCTTGAGGCCCAGGGCTTCAAGAGCAGCATGCATTGCAGACAGAGACTCCAGAACAGCAGAACATTGTGTATCTCCTGGAGTGGACACCAGCAAACAACCAGGTGCAGACAGTCTGGAAACCATTATCAGAGACAATACCTGTTGACACCGTGGTAAGATTATTATTTCTTTGTGTGCCTTCGTGATGGGCAGTGTTGGTGGAGATGCCTCGATGGGCGCCAAAGATACTTGGGCTATACGACCGCCAGCATCCAGACTGAGAATTGGCCACAGGTAGGATGGTGAGGACATTAGCTGCCCAAAGTGCAATCACGGATTCCTAAACCTGGAACACTGTTGGGACTGCCTTCTTCAGGCCACCTTGCTTAGACCCAACGCAGGAGAACAGAAAATCCTTCAGGGGACTAAAAGCAAACCCTGCACACATCCTCTCACCCGGCCAAAAATTCAGCAGTTCTTACCTTTTGTGGAGTGGGTTGAAAGTCACATTTCACAAGCACACCAGACCCACGAAGCTTAACCTCACCATATATGGCCCAGACACCAAAAACTCTGAATGGAAGGCAAGGAGAGCCTCTGCAGAGGACGAGCCCAAAGGGGAGTGGACAGCCACAACACAACCCCAGAGGGCATATCACACGCACCTGAGACTCTCTCAAGGGCCAGCCCTTGGGCACTATATGAGCTCCTCTCTCTAAATAAATTATCTTCAGGGTAGGTAACAGAATGCACGTTTTGAATACCGAGAAGACAGAGACCTTTTGTAGATACAGGTTGTCTTCCTGAAACTGCCCCGAATGCCTTTTCAGATGGCTTCACATTGGGGATTGGTGCTCTTCCAACATTCTCCTTGCTTGCTCTTGTGAGCTCCAAACAGATGAGTCCGTCCTGGGCCTATGCTTCTAGGGTGTAGGGTCTGCTTTTAATGTTTGGGCAGCCGGGAAAATGGGTAGGCATTTTTGGCACGATTCCTCGAGATGCAAGAACTCGTGTCCTCACTGTTGAAGCCTTCAGACAATTCTTTGTTATGGTTGCGGGTGTTAACTCTGAGCTTTTCTAAAGCGCGAGGGCGGGGGTGCTTTTCCTGGTGAGAAGCATCCTGATAGGGTGTAAGGACCATGAACATGTGTATGGCGTGGAGTTCCCCGTGTGAGACTTATTGTACCCCAGACTCTTTCTTGACCTTACGTGGGTAAGATGGAATTGTGGATTCTTGCCCTTCTCAGGGATCCAGAGGGGTGGTGGTGACAGTTCCCAGCCAAAGACTACAAATTCGGCCATGGAGAAGGTGACCCAAAAGGCTTCACAAACTGTCTTGGGGAAATAGCCAGGCGGTTCCAGCGGTTGGGAGTGATTTTGATACTCCTGGCTGACCGAGAACTACTCCAGCATGGTGAAGAGATGAAGCCTGATTTGGTGAGGAGTGGTAGCTAGAACCTCAGAGCTTTGTGACATCACAGAAGCTGACTTCACTGAAGCAGCAATCCCATTGTCATGACATATGAGTCCTATGGATTTAAGTAGAAAGACCTGGGAAGGAACAAGAAAGAGCCCTATTTTCCTGATCATGAACTCTGGTGGTCGTTTCTGTTTCTTTCCCACTTCTGCTTTGTATACCTAGAGAAAAGAAAACAATGTTCTGTATACCATTTTTAGACCAACTTTTCTCCAGAGAGAGCATGGTGTTCCTAATTCCACTCCAATTTCTAGAGATCTCAATCAACAGCGAGGCATCTTGGCTACCATTAGGTCTCTGGGAGGGTGGATGTCCTTGGGTGAGAGGGTCCAATCTTAGCTTCTATTCCTTATGGTTTCTCGGGTGTAATGTCTGCCTTTGGTGCTTCTTCAGCTTGGAAGGTGAGGGAAGGAAGAAGGGAAGGGAAGTCACAATTCCAGGAAGGTTGCCAGGGCAGGGAAGCATTGTGCTGTCCATGTCTTATCTGCTCGTGTCCTGAAACATCAGTCCCAAGGGATGAAGGCTCTGTCTTCCTGACATTCCCTTAAACAGCATTGCAAAGGCTTCATGGAGAGTGAAACTCTGCATGATCGCTACTCCGAAAGAAAGAGCCCTGGTCTGCACTCCTTGTCATCATTAGTTAATACTATATGCCATAGACATGGGGAGAGCCATATTGAGCAACTCTCTTTATTCAGATGAAAATGAAGGGCCAAGATCGATGGCATGCCGTGCCCCATCTAGAATCACTGTGGAAGGAGCCGAGATAACCTTCTAAGTGCTAGTGGATAAATACGATTCTGAAGATGACGATAAAGAAGATGATTTCCAAATGAAAATGCAAGCAGACCAAGGGAAATATCTGATGACTTCACTCCTATGTTGCCCATGAGGAATACCATGGACATGTGTCGTAGTAAGGGAAAACGGAAGGAGAAGAAGTCAGACAGGGTGACGCACCAGGAGAGACTCAGGACTTTGGGGACCAAGCTGAGGGTTACAGGATGATAAGATCTGCCATAAAGAGGGAACTGCTTAATGGGTATGGAGGTGTTGTGGCATTATATGAGGATGAGCACTTGGTGGTATATGCAATTAAAGAATCAGGGAACACTGTGTCCAAAAACGTAGGATGGATGAAAGGCTGGTTTGCGGAAATTAAGAAAAAATAGTGAATAGAAAGCAAAACAGGCCCTTTCTCATGGAGATGAAGGAAAAAAGAGTAGATAAATGAATTCTAGTTTTATTATCTTACTGATTAAAGTTGTATGCAATTGGTTTCCTGGAAGGTCCGTATGTGAATTGGGTCTTTGGACATTGTCAATTAGAGTTTTCCCTCTTCCTACATTTTGGGATTAGATGAGAAAAACTGACATTACTAACAAAGGTCTCGAATTGTGGACCAGATTATTCATTTGAATGTGGCTCTCTGTGTGTTGGGAGATGTTTCAGGATATTTCAAAAGCCTCAAAAGCTGCTTCAAAAGTCATTACCTGAGATGTTAGATATGTATGACTCATGATCTTGTCATGGTAGTGTGTAGGTGTCTTGGAATTTTTCCTTTTCACACTGGTATTGGATTTGCTGGCATGGTTGTTTGGAGGGGTCTTTTAGGTAAGTTTGTTTTTAATTAATTCTTGATAGGTAAGGAGTTAACTTATCCAGTTTGGACGGTTTGTTGCTTTGATTCTCTAAGCTTTTGTTTTTATGCTATTTTCTCTGAATTTTGCTTCCATGAGTGTTATTCCTCACATGCTCCCTACTTCTGTGGGACACTTTTAAATGTGTGTGTGGGGGGGGGGGGTGTTGTACTAAACCCTAAATATGATATTTTAAAAGATATGAAGCTGCTCTATTCCAGATGACAATTTACCTTCAAACACAGTGGAAATTCAAGTTCCATCCCGTTCGGCCACATTTCCTGTATTGAATGTTCCATTTGATCCACTTTTAGAAACACAGATTCTGACTAGCCTGCCTGGAACACACACCAAATTTTGTGTGCCTGGTAAGAGTCGAATTGCCTGTCCTTTTTCTTGCTTTTTCACATGTTTCCTTACTCCGATGAGTGAGTGAAATCGTATGGTAGTTGTCTTTCTGGGACTGACAGATAAGCCACAGCCTAATGCTCTCTCCATTTCTGCCACATGTCACAAGGAGCAAGAATGCCTTCTTGCTTATGGCTCCATAAGAGTCTGCAGTGAATTTGGAGGACAGGGAGTAGGGAGTAGTGTTTGGGAGCTCCAGACCTCTCTTCATTCATGAGCACCACCAGAAGATGACCACATCAATGGAACCATGGCATAAATGGAGCTGAAGCCTAGGAATCACACTCCACAGCAAATGAGAGAATTCACAGAGACCATGGGTGAAGGCTGTAGACAGAGCTTCTGGGATATTGGGCGGTTGGTGCTTCAGAGGGCAGGGAGCCATGGCCAAAGGCAAGGGCCCAGAGGAGAGGAACACACTTAAAACCCACAATTTGAATATTGACCCCTAGCTGTTGGCGGAGAATAGGAGAGTGTCTGAATGACATGATTTCTGGCAACACAAGGGTCTTGAGGCCCAGGGATTTCAGAGCAGCATGCATTGCAGACAGAGACTCCAGAACTGCAGAACACTGTGTATCTCCTGGAGAGGACACCAGCAAGCAACCAGGTGCAGACAGCCTGGAAACCATGATCAGAGACAATACCTGTTGACACCGTGGTGAGATTATGATTTCTTTTTGTGCCTTCTTGATGGCCAGTGTTATTGGAGATGCCTCAGTGGGCGCCCAAGATACTTGGTCTCTATGTCCGCCAGCATCCAGACTGAGAATTGTCCACAGGTAGGCCAGTGAGGACATTAGCTGCCCAAACTGCAATCACGGAGTTCCACACTGGAACACTGTTGGGACTGCCTTCTGCAGGCCACGTTGCTTAGTCCCAGGAGAACAGAAAATCCTACAGGGGACTAAAAAATGCCCAGCCCATATCCTCTCACCTGGCCACAGAATTCAGCAGGCCTTACATTTTGTGGAGTGGGTTGAAAGTCACTTTCACAAGCACACCATACCCATGAAGCTTAACTTCACCATATTTGGCCCAGACACCAAACACTCTGAATGGAAGTCAAGGAGAGCCTCTACAGAGGACAAGCCCACAGGAGAGTGGGCAGCCACAACCCAACCCCAGAGGGCATGTCACACGCACCTGAGACTCTCTCAATGGCCAGCCCTTGGGCACTCCATTAGCTCTTCTTCCTAAAGAAATTAGCTTCAGGATAGATAACGGAATGCACGTTTCAAATACCAAGAAGAAAGATACCTTTTGTAGATACACGTTGTCTTCCTGAATCTGGCCCGAAAGCCTTTTCCGATGGCTTCACATGGGGATTGGTTCTCTTCCAACATGCTCCTTGCTTGCTCTTGTGAGCTCCAAACAGACGAGTCCGTCCTGCACCTAAGCTTCTAGAGTGTAGGGTCTGCCTTTAATGTTTGGTCACCCGGGAAAATAGGGAGGCATTTGTGGCACGATTGCTGGAGATGGAAGAAGAACTCGTGTCCTCACTGTTAAAGCCTCCAGACATGTCTTTGGTATGGTTGTGGGTGTTAACTCTGAGCTTTCCTAGAGGGCGGGTGGGGATCTTTTCCTTGTCAGAAGCATCATGATAGGGTGTGAGGACCATGAACATGTGTATGGCGTGGAGTTCCCCATGTCAGGCTCCCGGTACTCCTGACTCTTTCTTGTCCTTACGTGGGTAAGATGGAATTATGGATTCTTGCCCCTCTCAGGAGTCCAGAGGGGTGGTGTTGACAGTCCTGGCCAAAGACGACAAATTCGGCCATGGAGAAGGTGACACCAAATCCCTTCACAATCTTTCTTGGGGACATACCCAGTCGGCTCCAGCGGTTGGGAATGATTTTGATACTCCTGGCTGACCCAGAACTACTCCAGCAATGTGAAGTGATGAAGCGTGCTTTGGTGAGGAGTGGTTGCTGGGAATTCAGAGCTTTGTGACGTCACAGAAGCTGACTTCACTGAAGCAGCAATACCATCCTCATTACATAGGAGTCCTATGGCTTTAAGTAGAAAGACCTGGGAAGGAACAAGAAAGAGCCCTAATAGCCTGATCATGTATTCAGGTGGTCTTTTCTGTTTCTTTCCCACTTCCACTTTCTATACAAAGAGAAAAGAAAGCGATGTACTGTATACCATTCTTTAGACCAACATTTCTCCAGAGAGAGCAAGGTCTTCCTATTTCCACTGCAATATCTAGAGATCTCAATCAACAGCGAGGCCTCTTGGTTACCATTAGGTATCTGGGAGGTTGGATGTCCTTGGGTGAGAGGTTCCTGTTTTAACTTCTGGTCCCTATGGTTTCTCGGGTGTAAGGTCTGCCTTTGGTACTTGGTCAGCTTGGATGGTGAGGGAAGGAAGAAGGAAGAGAAGTCACAATTCCAGGAAAATTGCCAGGGCAGGGATGCATTGTGTTTTCCTTGTCCTTATCTGCTAGTGTCCTGAAACAGCAGTCCCAAGTGATGAAGGCTCTGTCTACCTGACATTCCCTTAAGCAGCATTGAAAAGGCTTCCTGGAGAGTGAAACTCTGCATGAGAGCTACCCCGAAAGAAAGAGCCCTGGGAAGCACTCCTTGTCATCATTAGTTAAAATGCCATAGTCATGGGGAGAGCCATGTTGAGCAACACTCTTTATTCAGATTAAAATGTAGGGCCAACATCGATGGCCTGCCATGCCTGCTCTAGCATCACTGTGGAAGGACCCACGAGACCCTTTAAGGGCTAGTGGATAAAGATTATTATGAAGATGATGTTAAAGAAGATATTTTCCAAATGAAAATACAAGCAGACCAAGGGAAATATCCGATGGCTTCATTTCCATGTGGCCCATGATTAATACCATGGACACGAAAATCGTAAGGGAAAATGGAAGGAGAAGATGTCAAACAGGGAGACACACCAGGAGAGACTCAGTTCTTTGGGGGCAAAGCTGAGGGTTACAGGAGGATAAGACCTGCCATAAAGAGGTAACTGCTTAATGGGTATGGAGGTGTTTTTGCATTATATGAGGATGAGCACTTGGTGATATATGCAATTAAAGAATCACGGAACACTATGTCAAAAAACGTAGGATGGATGAAAGGCTGGCTTGCCGAAATAAAGAAAAAATAGTGAATAGAAAGCAAAACAGGATCTTTCACATGGAGATGAAGGAAGAATGAAAAGAGAAATGAATTCTAGTTTTATTATCTTACTGATTAAAGTTGTATGCAATTGGTTCCCTGTAAGGTCCGTATGTGAACTGGGTCTTTCCACATTGTCCATTAGAATCTTCCTTCTTCCTAAATTTTGCAATTATATGAGAAATGCTGACATTACTAACAAATGCCTCGAATTGTGGACCAGTTAATTGATTTGAATGTGGCTTTCTGTGTGTTGGGAGATGGTTGAGGACTGCTTCAAAAGCCTCAAAAGCGGGGAGGAGTCAAGATGGCGGAGAAGCAGCAGGCTGAGACTACATCAGGTAAAAGGAGATGAGCTCGATAGCTTATCTAAACATTGCAAACACCTACAAATCCAATGGCAGTTCGAAGAGAAGAAGAATAGCAATTCTAGAAACAGAAAATCAACCACTTTTTGAAAGGTAGGATTGGCGGAGAAGTGAATCTAAAATGACGGGAAGATATTGTGGGGGGAGGGGCCGGCTTCCGGCAAGCGGGGGAGGAACGGAGCACAAAATCAGGACTTTTAAAAGTCTGTTCCACTGAGGGACATTGCTCCAGAGGCTAAACCAGGGTGAAGCCCACGCGGGGTCAGCGTGGACCCAGGTCCTGCAGGTTCACAGAAGGATCAGGGCTGTCGGAGTGTCACAGAGCTCGCAGGTATTAGAACAGAGAATCTGGCTACAGAGACAGAGCCGAGGACTGAACTCTCCACTCGGAGTTACCTTGAACTGGTCGCCGGCTGGGTGAGCTCCGAGCGAGGCTAGAGACTGGGGATACGGGAGTGTTGGTTGCTGTCCTCTGGGGGCGCACGGAGAAGGGGTGCCCCAGGGTCTAGGCTCCTCTGGGCCGGAGACTAGGAGGCCGCCATTTTCATTCCCATCCTTTGGAACGCTAGGGAAATCGTTCAGGGAACACAATCTCCCAAAACCGAACCCAAGCCGATTACTTAGTCCGGCTCCCGGTAAGGGCGGTGCAATCCCGCCTCAGGCAGAGACAACTTTGAGATTCACTACAACAGGCCCCTCCCCCAGAAGATCAACAAAATATCCAGCCAGGACGAAGTTCATCTATCAAGGCAAGCACGTTCAATTCAATTCAGAAGACAGCAGCGCAATTTCAGAGGAGGAGAAAGCTAATCATGGAACTCATGGCTTTCTCCCCATGATTCTTTAGTCTTGCGGCTAATTCAATTTTTTTTTCTTTTTTCAATTTTTTTTCTTTTTTCTTCTTCTGCTAAATTTTTTAAACTTTTACCCTTTTCTTTTTTAACGTTTTTTGACTAGTTTATCTAAACATATATATTTTTTTTCTTTCATTTTTATATTTTATCTTTTTTTAAATTTTTTCTTTTTTTTCTGAACCTCTTTTTATCCCCTTCCCCCCCCCCCCCACAATTTGGGGTCTCTTCTCATTTGGTTACAGCGCATTTTTCTGGGGTCTCTGCCACGCATTTAGTATTTTATTTGATCCTTCATATCTTATCTGGACAAAATGACAAGGCGGAAAAAATCACCACAAACAAAAGAACAAGAGACAGTACTGAAGGCTAGGGACCTAATCAACACTGACATTGGTAATATGTCAGATCAAGAGTTCAGAATGACGATTCTCAACATTCTAGCCGGGCTCGAAAAAGGCATGGAAGATATTAGAGAAACCTCTCTGGAGATATAAAAGCCCTTTCTGGAGAAATTAAAGAACTAAAATCTAACCACGTTGAAATAAAAAAAAAAAACTATAAATGAGGTGCATTCAAAAATTGAGGCTCTCACTGCTAGGATCAATGAGGCAGAAGAAAGAATTAGTGATATAGAAGACCAAATGACAGAGAATAAAGAAGAGGAGCAAAAGAGGGACAAACAGCTATTGTACCACGAGGGGGGAATTCAAGAGATAAATGACACCATAGGATGAAACAACATTAGAATACTTGGGATTCCAGAACAAGAAGAAACAGAGAGGGGAGCAGAAGGTCTATTGGAGAGAATTTCCCTAATATGGCAAAGGGAACAAGCATCAAAATCCAGGAGATGCAGAGAACCCCCCTCAAAGTCAACAAAAATAGGTCCACACCCCATCACCTAATAGGAAAATTTACAAGTCTTAGTGACAAAGAGAAAATACTGAAAGCAGCCCGGGAAAAGAAGTCTGTAACATACAATGGTAAAAATATTAGATTGGCAGCAGACTTATCCACAGAGACCTGGCAGGCCAGGAAGAGCTGGCTTGATATATTCAGAGCACTAAACGAGAAAAACATGCAGCCAAGAATACTCTATCCAGCTAGGCTATCATTGAAAATAGAAGGAGAGATAAAAAGCTTCCAGGACAAACAAAACCTGAAAGAATTTGCAAACACCAAACCAGCTCTCCAGGAAATATTGAAAGGGGTCCTCTAAGCAAAGACAGAGCCTAAAAGTAGTAGATCAGAAAGGTACAGAGACAATATACAGTTACAGTCACCTTATAGGCTAATAATGGCACTAAATTCATATCTCTCAATAGTTACCCTGAATGTTAATGGGCTAAATGCCCCAATCAAAAGACACAGGGTATCAGAATGGATAAAAAAACAAAACCCATCAGTATGTTGCCTACAAGAAACTCATATTAGATGCGAAGACACCTCCAGATTTAAAGTGAGGGGGTGGAAAACAATTTACCAGGCTAATGGGCATCAGAAGAAAGCTGGGGTGGCGATCCTTATATCACATCAATTAGATTTTAAGCCAAAGAGTATAATAAGAGATGAGGAAGGACACTATATCCTCAAAGGGAGTTTCTGTCCAACTCAAAGGGTCTGTCCAACAAGAAGATCTAACAATTTTAAATATCTATGCCCCTAACGTGGGAGCAGCCAACTATATCAACCAATTAATAACAAAGTCAAAGAAACACATCAATAATAATACAATAATAGTAGGGGACTTGAACACTCCTCTCACTGAAATGGACAGATAATCCAAGCAAAAGATCAACAAGGAAATAAAGGCCTTAAATGACACACGAGACCAGATGGACATCACAGATATATTCAGAATATTTCATCCCAAAGCAACAGAATACACATTCTTCTCTAGTGCACATGGAACATTCTCCAGAATAGATCAAATCCTGGGTCACAAATCAGGTCTCATCTGGTATCAAAAGATTAGGATCATTCCCTGCATATTTTCAGACCATAATGCTCTGAAGCTAGAACTCAATCGCAAGAGGAAAGCTGGAAACAACCCAAATACATGGATATTAAACAGCATCGTTCTAAAGAATGAATGGGTCAACCAGGAAATTAAAGAAGAACTGAAAAAATTCATGGAAACAAATGATAATTAAAACACAACAGTTCAAAATCTGTGGGACACAGCAAAGGCAGTCCTGAGAGGAAAATATATGGCGTACAAGACTTTTGCAAGAAACAAGAAAGGTCTCAAGTACACAACTTAACCCTACACGTAAAGGAGCTGGAGAAAGAACACGAAAGAAACCCTAAACCCAGCAGGAGAAGAGAAATCATAAAGAGCAGAGCAGAAATCAATGAAATAGAAAAAAAAAAAATCAATGAAACTAGGAACTGGTTCTTTGAATGAATCAATAAGATTGATAAACCCCTGGCCAGACTCATCAAAAAGAAAAGAGAAAGGACCCAAATGAATAAAATCATGAATTAAAGAGGAGAGATCACAACTAACCCCAAAGAAATACAGACAATTATAAGAACATACTATGAGCAACACTACACCAACAAATTTGACAATGTGGAAGAAATGCATGCATTCCTAGAGACATATAAACTACCACAACTGAACCAGGAAGAAATAGAAAACCAGAATAGGCCCATAACCAGTAAGGAGATTGAAACAGTCATCAAAAATCTCCTAACAAACAAAAGCCCAGGGCCAGACGGCTTCCCAGGGGAATTTTACCAAACATTTAAAGAAGAACGAATTCCTCTTCTCCTGAAACTGTTCCAAAAAATAGAAATGGAAGGAAAACTTCCAAACTCATTTTATGAGGCCAGCATCACCTTGATCCCAAAACCAGACAAGGACCGCACCAAGAAAGAGAACTACAGACCAATATCCTTGATGAACACAGATGCAAAAATTCTCGCCAAAATACTAGCCAATAGGATTCAACAGTACATTAAAAGGATTATGCACCACGACCAAGTTGGATTTATTCCAGGGCTGCAGGGTTGGTTCAACATTCCCAAATCAATCAATATGATAGAACACATTAATAAAAGAAAGTAACAAGAACCATATGATACTCTCCATAGATGCTGAAAAAGCATTTGACAAAGTACAGCATCCCTTCCTGATTAAAACTCTTCAAAGTGTAGGGATAGAGGACACATACCTCAATATTATCCAAGCCATCTATGAAAAACCCACCGCAAATATCATTCTCAATGGAGAAAAACTGAAAGCTTTTTCGCTAAGTGAAAAGAGGAACACCTTGCTCTCTGTGGAGAAATGTTGGTCTAAAGTATGGTATACAGAACATCGTTTTCTTTTCTCTTTGTAAAAAAAGTGGAAGAGGGAATGAAACAGAAAAGACGCCCTGAGCTCATGATCAGGCTAAGAGGGCTCTTTCTTGTTCCTTACCAAGTCTTTCTAATTAAAGCCATAGGACTCATATGTCTTGAGAATGGGGTTGCTGCTTCACTGAAGTCATCTTCTGTGACGTCACAAAGCTCAGAGTTCCTAGCAACCACTCCTCACCAAACCATGCCTCATCACTTCACCTGGCTGGAGTAGTCTTGGGTCAGCCAGGAGGATCAAAATCACTCCAAACCACTGGAGCCGCCTGAGCATTTCCCCAAGACAGTTTGCGGAGCAATTTGGGGTCACTTTCTCCATGACCAAATTTCTAGTCTTTTGCCGTGACTGTAATCAACACCCCTCGGGACTGCGGAGAAAGACAAGCATCCACAATTCCATATTACCCACGTAAGGTCAAGAAACAGTCAGGAGTACAAGCAACCTCACACGGGGAACTCCAGGCAATACACATATTCATGATCCTCACACCCTATGAAGATGCTTCTAACGAGGAAATGCGCCCCCTGCCCTCCGAGGAAAGCTCAGAGTTAACACCCGCAACCATACCAAAAACCTGTCTGGAGTCTTGAACAGTAGGGACAAAAGTTCTTGCATCTCCAGAAATCGTGCCATAAATGCCTCCCCATTTTCCTAGCTGACCAAACATGAAAGGCAGACCCTACACCCTAAGCTTAGGCTCAGGATGGGCTCATGTATGTTGAGCACACAGGAGCAAGCTCGGAGCATGTTGGAAGAGAACCAATCCCCATGGGAAGCCATCGGAAAAGGCTTTCGGGCCAATCTCAGGATTACAACGTGAATCACCTAAATTCTCTGTCTTCTCTGTAATTGAAAAGCGCCTTCTGTTATCTACCCTGAAGATCTTTTCTTTAGGGAGAAGAGCTCATGGAGTGCACAAGGGCTGGCACTTGAGAGAGTCAGCTGTGTTCGGCATGCCTTTTGGGGTTGTTTTGTGGCTGTCCACTATCCTATCTGCTCATCCTCTGCAGAGGCTCTCGTTGCCTTCCATTCAGAGTGTTTGGTGTCTGGGCCAAATATTGTGTTTTGTCCAGGATACCTTCGTGGGTCTGGTGTGCCTGTGAAACATGACTTTCTACCCACTCCACAAAACTTAAGGCCTGCTGAATTTTGTGGCCAGGTGAGAGGATGTGGGCAGTGCTTTCTTTTAGTCCCCTGCAGGATTTTCTGTTCTCCTGGGACTAAGCAGCGTGGCCTCAAGAAGGCAGTCCCAACAGTGTTCCAGGTCTGGGAATCCATGATTGCAGGTTGTGCAGCTAATGTACTCACCGTCCTGCCTGTGGCCACATATAAATCTTGATGCTAGCAGTTGTGGATCCCAACTATCTTTGGCGCCCAACGAGGCATCTGCACCAACACAGTCCATCACCAATGCACACAAAGAATGATAATATTACCATGGTGTCATCTGGTATTTTCTCTGATCATGGTTTCCAGTGTGTCTGCACCTGGTTGCTTGATGGTGTCCTCTCCAGGAGATACACAGTATTCTCTGGAGTCTATCTGCAAAGCATGCTGATCTGGATTCCCCGGGCCTCAAGAACCCAGAGTTGTAAGAACTTGTGTCACTCAGACACTCTCCTTTTCTCCTCCACCAGCTATGGGTCAAAATTCAAATTGTGGGTTCTAAGTGTGCTCCTCTCTCCTGGGCCTTTGTTTTTGTCCATGGCATCCTGCCCTCTGAAGCACCAACCGTCCAATTCTCCAATAAGCCCTGTCTACACCTTTCTCCCATGGTCTCTGTGACTTCTTCTCTCTTTCACTGTGGAGTGCGATTTCTAGGTATCAGGTGCATTTATGCCATGTTTCCATTGATGTGGTCATCTTCTGGTTGTGCTGATGGCTAAGACAAGCCTGAGCTCTCAGACAATGATATGGTCTCCCTGTCTTCCAGATGCACTGCAGACTCTTATGGAGCCATAAACAAGAATACATTCTTGCTTCTTGTGACATGTGGCAGAAAAGGAGGGAGCATTGGGCTGTGTCATATCTGTCAGTCACAGAAAGACAACTACCATAAAACATCACTCACTCATGGAAGTAAAGAAATATGGGAAAAAGCAAAAAAAAAAAGGGGGGAGGGGGACAGGCAATGAGACTCGAACCAGGCACACAAAATTTGGTGTTTGTTCCAGGCAGGCTAGTCAGAATCTGCATATCTAAAAGTGGATCTAATGGGATATTCCATGCAGGAATTGTGGCCGAATGGGGTGTAACGTGAGTTCCCACTGTGTTTGAAGGTGAATTGTGATCTGGAATAGAGCAGCTTCATATCTCTTAAAATATCATTTTTAGCGTTTTCTGAAACACACACACACACACACACACACACACACACACACACACTTAAAAGAGTCCCAAAGAACTTAGGGAGCAAGTGAGGAATAGCACTCATGGAAGCAAAATTCAGAGAAAATACCATAAAAAACTAAAGCATAGAGAATCAAAGTATCAACCCGTCCAAACAGTGTAAGTTAACTCCTTAACTATCAAGAATTCAAGAATTAATTAAACAACCTTACCGAAAAGACCCCTCAACACAATTATGCCAGCAAATCCAATACCTTAGAGAAAAGGATAAATTCCAAGACACCTACGCACTACCATGACGAGATCATGGGTCATCTATATCGGACATCTCAGGGAATGACTTTTGAAGCAGCTTTGGAGGCTTTTGAAGCTGTCCTCAAACATCTCCCAACACACAGAAATCCAGGTTCAAATCAATTCCCTGGTCCACAACTCGAGACATTTAATGGTAAGTCGGGTTTTCACACCTATTCCCAAAATGTAGGAAGAGTTAGGACTCGAATTTACAATGTCCAAAGACCCAATTCACATTACGAACTTATAGGAAACCAATGGCATACAATTTTAATCAGGAAGATCATAAAACTGGAATTCATTTCACTTCTCTTTCTTTCTTCATATTCATGTGAAACGGCCTTTTTTTGCTTTCTATTCACTATTTTTTCTTAATTTCGGCAAGCCAGGCTTTCATCCATTCTACATTTTTTGTCATAGTGTTCCCTGATTCTTTAATGGCATATACCACCAATTTCACCCTCATATGATGCCAAAACACCTCCATACCCTTTAACCAGTTCCCTCTTTATGGCATGTCTTCTACTCCTGTAACCAAGCTTGGTCCCCAACGTCCTGAGTCTCTCCTGGTGCGTCTCCCTGTCTGACTTCTCCTTCCATTTTCCCTTACTACTACTCATGTCCATGGTATTCCTCCTGGGCCACATATGAGTGAACCCATAGGATATGTCCCTTGGTCTGCTTGCATTTTCATTTGGAAATCATCATCTTTATTATCATCTTCATAATCCTCTTTATTCACGAGCCCTTAAAATGGTATCACTGCTCCTTCCACAGTAATGCTAGAGTGGGCATGGCAGGCCATCGATGTTGGCCGTTCATTTTCATCTGAATAAAGAGATTTGCTCAATATGGCTCTCCCCATGTCTATGGCATGTAGCATTAACTACTGATGACAAGGAGTGCTGACCAGGGCTCACTCTTTCGGGGTAGAGATCATGCAGCATTTCACTCTCGATGAAGCCCTTGAAACAGAGTTTAAGGTAATGTCAGGCGGACAGAGCCTTCATCCCTTAGGCCTGGTGATTCAAGACACGAGCAGATAAGGACACGCATCCCTGCCCTGACAATTTTCCTGGAATTGTGACTTTCCTTCCCTTCTTCTTTCCCTCACCTTCCAAATTGACCAAGCACCAAAGGCAGACCTTCCCCCCGAGAAACCATAGGGAACAGAAGCTAGGACCCTCTCACCCAAGGATATCCAACCTCCCAGAGACCTAGTTGGAGCCAAGAGACCTCGCTGTTGATTGAGATCTCTAGAAATTGCAGTGGAAATAGGAACACCTTGCTCTCTCTGGAGAAATGTTGGTCTAAAGAATGGTATACAGAACATCGTTTTCTTTTCTCATTTTGTAGAATGTCGAAGAGGGAAAGAAACAGAAAAGACCCCCTGAGCTCATGATCAGGCTAACAGGGCTCTTTCTTGTTCCTTCCCAAGTCTTTCTAATTAAAGCCATAGGACTCATATGTCTTGAGAATGGGGTGGCTGCGTCAGTGAAGTCAGCTTCTGTGACGTCACAAAGCTCTGGGTTCCTAGCAACCACTCCTCACCAAACCACGCCTCATCACTTCACCTGGCTGGAGTAGTCTTGGGTCAGCCAGGAGTATCAAAATCACTTCAAACTGCTGGAGCTGACTGAGGATTTCCCCAAGACAGTTTGTGGAGCGATTTGGGGTCACTTTCTCCCTGGCCGAATTTCTAGTCTTTGGCCGTGACTGTCACCACAACCCCTCTGGACTCCGGGGAAGGGCAAGAATCCACAATCCATCTTACCCACGTAAGGACAAGAAACGGTCAGGAGTACAAACAGCCTCACATGGGGAACTCCAAGCAATACACATATTCATGATCCTCACACCCTATCAGGATGCATCTGACCAGGAAATGCGACCCCCGCCTGCTGAGAAAGCTCTGAGTTAACACCCGCAACCCTACCAAAGACCTGTCTGGAGTCTTCAACAGTGAGGACACAGTTTCTTCTTGCATCTCCAGAAATCATGCCATAAATGCCTCCCCATTTACCCAGCTGACCAAACATGAAAGGCAGACCCTACACCCTAAACTTAGGCACAGGAGCAAGCACGGAGCATGTTGCAAGACCACCAGTCCCCATGGGAAGCCATCTGAAAAGACTTTCAGGCCAATCTCAGGATTACAACATGAGTCTACAAAAATGTCTCTGTGTTCTCAGTATTCGAAACGCGTCTTCTGTTATCTACCCTGAAGATAATTTCTTAGGATGAATAGCTCATGGTGTGCCCAAGGACTGGCACTTGAGAGACTCTCAGATGTTTTGGACATGCCTTCTGGGTTTGTGTTGTGGCTGTCCACTCTCCTGTCGGCTCGTCCTCTGTAGAGGCTCTCGTTGTCTTCCATTCAGTGGGTTTTCTGTCTGGGCCAAATATTGTGAGGTTACCTTCGTGGGTCTGGTGTGCCTGTGAAAGGTGACTTTCTACCCACTCCACAAAACTTAAGACCTGCTGAATTCTGTGGCCAGGTGAGAGGATGTGGGCAGAGCTTTCTTTTAATCCCCTGCAGTATTTTCTGTTCTCCTGGGACTAAGCAACGTTGCCTGAAAAAGGCAGTCCCAACAGTGTTCCAGGCGTGGGAATCCGTGATTGCAGGTTGTGCAGCTAATGTCCTCACCGTCCTGCCTGTGGCCACTTCTCAGTCTTGATGCTGGCGGTGGTGGAGCCCAAGTATCTTTGGCGCCCATCGAGGCATCTCCACCAACACTGTCCATCACCAATGCACACAAAGAATAATAATACTACTATGGTGTCATCTGGTATTGTCTCTGATCATGGTTTCCAGGGTGTCTGCACCTGGTTGCTTGCTGGTGTCCTCTCCAGGAGATACACAGTGTTCTCTGGAGTCTATGGCTGCATAGCATGCTGATCTGGAATCCCCGACCCTGAAGCTCCTTGGGTTGCAAGAACTTGTGCCATTCAGACAGTCTCCCTTTCTCCACCAACCGCTATGTGTCAACATTCAAATTGTGGGTTCTAAGTGGGCTCCTCTCCCCTGGGCCTTTGTTTTTGGCCATAGCTCCCTGCCCTTTGAAGCCCCAACCATCCTATTCTCCCATAAGCTTTGTCTACACGCTTCTCCCATGGTGTCTGTGACTTCTTCTCTCTTTCACCTTGGAGTGCGTTCTAAGCTTGGGGTAAATTTAACCATGCTTCCATTGATGTGGTCATCTCTGGTTGTGCTGATGGCTAAGACAAGCCTCAGCTCGCAGACAGCTCTATGTTCTCCCTGTCTTCCAGATGCACTGCGGACTTTTATGGAGCCATAAGCATGAAGACATTCTTGCTCCTTGTGACATGTGGTAGAAAGGGAGAGAGCATTGGGCTGTGTCATATCTGTCAGTCACAGAAAGACAACTACCATACAATATCACTCACACATGGAAGTAAAAAAAAAACATGGCAAAAAGCTAGAAAAAGGCACAGGCAATGAGACTCAAACCAGGCACACAAAATTTGGTGTTTGTTCCAGGCAGGCTAGTCAGAATCTGCGTAACTAAAAGTGTATCAAATGGGATATTCCATGCAGGAATTTTGGCCGAATGGGGTTTAATGTGAGTTTCCACTCTTTGAAGGTGAATTGTGATCTGGAATAGAGAAGCTTCATATCTCTTAAAATATCATTTTTAGTGTTTTGTGAAACATATACACACACACACACACACACACTTAATAGAGTCCCACTGAAATTAGGGAAAAAGTGGGGAATAGCACTCATGGAAGCAAAATTCAGAGAAAATACCATAAAAAACCAAAAGTTTAGAGAATCAAAGTATCAACCCGTCCAAACAGTATAAGTTAACTCCTTACCTATCAAGAATTCATTAATTAATTAAACAACCTTATCTAAAAGACCCCTCCACACAAGTATGCCAGCAAATCCAATACCTTAGAGAAAAGGATAAATTCCAAGACACCTACGCATTACCATGACAATATCATGAGTCATCCATCTGACGTCCCAGGTAATGACTTTTTAAGCAGCTTTGGGGGCTTTTGAAGCTGTCCTCAAACATCTCCCAACACACAGAAATCCAGGTTCAAATCAATTCCCTCGTCCACAATTCGAGACATTTAATGGTAAGTCAGCTTTTCTCATCTATTCCCAAAATGTAGGAAGAGGGAAGACTCAAATTTACAATGTCCAAAGACCCAATTCACATTAGGACCTTATAGGAAACCAATGGCATACAATTTTAATCAGTAAGATAATAAAACTAGAATTCATTATTCTTCTCTTTCTTTCTTCATATCCATGTGAAACGGCCTGTTTTGCTTTCTATTCACTATTTTTTCTTAATTTCGGAAGCCAGGCTTTCATCCATTCTATGCTTTTTGTCATAGTGCTCCCTATTCTTTAATGGCATATACCACCAATTTCATCCTCATATAAATCCACACCACCTCCATACCTAATAACCAGTTCTCTCTTTATGGCATGTCTTATCCTTCTTTAACAATGCTTGGTCCCCAAAGTCCTGATACTCCTGGTGCATTTCCCTGTCTGACTTCTTCTCTTTCCATTTTCCCTACTATTACTCATGTCCATGGAATTCCTCCTGGGCTGCATATGAGTGAACCCATAGGATATTTCCCTTGGTCTTCTTGCATTTTCATTTGGAAACCATCATCTTTATCATCATCTTCATAATCATCTTTATTCACGAGCCCTTAATAGGGTATCTCTGCTCCTTCCACAGTGATGCTAGTGTGGGCATGGCAGGCCATCGATGTTGGCCTTTCATTTTCATCTGAATAAAGAGAGTTGCTCAACATGCCTCTCCCCATGTCTATGGCATGTAGCATTAACTACTGATGACAAGGAGTGCAGACCGGAGCTCTTTCTTTCTTGGTAGCGATCATGCAGAATTTCACTCTCCATGAAGCCCTTGCAACGGAGATTAAGGTAATGTCAGGTAGACAGAGCCTTCATCCCTTAGGATTGGTGATTCAGGACACGAGCAGATAAGGACACGCATCCCTGCCCTGACAATTTTCCTGTAATTGTGACGGTCCTTCCCTTCATCCTTTCCTCACCTTCCAAGCTGACCAAGCACCAAAGGCAGACCTTCCACCCGAGAAACATTGGGGAACAGAAGCTAAGAATGTACCCTCTCACCCAAGAATATTTAACCTCCCAGAGACTTAATGGGAGACAAGAGGCCTCGCAGTTGATTGAGATCTCTAGAAATTGCAGTCGAAATAGGAACACCTTGCTCTCTCTGGAGAAATGTTGGTCTAAAGAATGATATAGAGAACATCGTTTTCTTTTCTCTTTGTATAGAAAGTGGAAGAGTGAAAGAAACAGAAAAGACCCCTGAGCTCATGATCAGGCTAACAGGGCTCTTTCTTGTTCCTTCCCAAATCTTTTTATTAAAGCAATAGGACTCATATGTCCAGAGAATTGGGTCTCTGCGTCAGTGAAGTCAGCTTCTGTGGCATCACAAAGCTCTGAGTCCCTAGCAACCACGAAAACACGCCTCATCACTTCACCTGGCTGGAGTAGTCCTGGGTCAGCCAGGAGTATCAAAATCACTCGAAACCCCTGGAGATTCCTGGGTCTTTCACCAAGAGAGTTGGTGAAGCGATTTGAGGTCACCATCTCTATGGGCGAATTTGTAATCTTTGGCCAGGACTGTCACCACAACCCCTGTGGACTCCTTAGAATGGCAAGAATCCACAATTTCAACTTACACACATAAGGTCAAGAAAGAGTCAGGTGTACAAGGAGCCTCACACGGGGAACTCCACCCTATACATATGTTCTTTGTCCTCACAATCCATCAGGATGCTTCTGTCCAGGTAAGCACCCACCCCCACCCTCTGAGGAAAGCTCAGAGTTAACAACCGCAACCATACCAAAGACATGTCTGGAATCTTCTACAGTGAGGACTCGAGTTCTTCTTGGATCTCCAGAAATCATGCCATAAATGTCTCCCCAGCTGACCAGATATTAAAGGCACACCCTACACCCTAGAAGCTTAGGCCCAGGACGGACTCATCTGTTTGCAGCTCAAACGAGCAATCACGGAGTATGTTGGAAGAGAACCAATCCCCATGTGAACCCATAGGAAAAGGCTTTCGGGCCAGTTTCATGAATACATCGTGAATCTACAAAATGTCTCTGTCTTCCTTGTGTTCGAAATGTGCATCCTCTTATCTACCCTGAAGATAATTTCTTTAGGAACAAGAGCTCATGGAGTGCCCAAGGGCTGGCACATGAGAGAGTCTCAGCTGTGTTCGGCATGCCCTCTGGTGTTGTGTTTTGGCTGTCCACTCTCCTGTGGGCTCATCCTCTGCAGAGTCTCTTCTTGCCTTCCATTCAGAGTATTGGTGTCTGGGCCAAAAATATTGTGCCTGTGAAAAGTGAACTTAAACCCACTCCACAAAAGTTAAAGCCTGCTGAATTCTGTGACCAGGTGAGAGGATGTGGGCAGGGCTTTCTTCTAGTTCCCTGCAGGATTTTCTTTTCCCCTGGGACTAAGCAATGTGGCCTGAAGAAGGCAGTCACAACAGTTTTCCAGGTTTCGGAATCTGTGATTGCAGGTTATGCAGCTAATGTCCTCATCGTCTTCTAGTGGCCACTTCTCAGTCTTGATGCTGGCGGTGGTAGTGCCCAAGTATCCTTGGCGCCAATCGAGGTATCTCCACCATCACTGCCCATCAAGAACGCACCCAAAGAAATAAGAATCTTACCACGGTGTCAACAGGTATTGTCTCTGATCATGGTTTCCAGGCTGTCTGCACCTGGTTGCTTGTTGGTGTCCTCTCCAGGAGATACACAGCATTCTACAGTTCTGGAGTCTATGTCTGCAAAGCATGCTGATCTGGAATCCCCAGGCCTCAAGACCCCAGGTTTGTAAGAACTCGTGTCATTCAGACACTTACGTTTTCTCCAACAAAAGCTATGAGTAAACAGTCAAATTGTGGGTTCTAATTGTGCTCCTCTCCCATGGGACTTTGTCTTTGGCCAAGGCTCCCTGCCCTCTGAAGAAACAAGTGTAAAATTCTCCCCTAAGCCCTGTCTACACCCTTTTCCCATGGTCTCTGTGACTTCTTCTCTCTTTCGCTGTGGACTGTGATTTCTAGGCTTCAGGTTCATTTATGCCATGTTTACATTGATGTGGTCATCTTCTGGTTGTGCTGATGGCTGAAGAAAAGCCTGGTGCTCCCAGACACTTCTACCATCTCCCTTTCCTCCAAATGCACTGCGGACTCTTATGGATCCATGGGCAAGAAGGAATTCTTGCTCCTTGTGACATGTGGCAGAAAGGGAGAGAGCTTTTGCTGTGTCATATCTGTCAGTTATAGAAAGACAACTCCCATACGATTTCACTCATTCCTGGAAGTAAAAAAAAAAACATGTGAAAAAGCAAGATAAAGGGACAGGCAATTATACTCTACACAGGCAGACAAAATTTGGTGTTTGTTCCAGACAGGCTAGTCAGAATCTGCGTTTCAGAAAGTCGATCAAATAGGACATTCAAAGCAGGTAATGTGGCCGAACAGGATATAACGTGTTTTTCAACTATGTTCGAAGGTGAATTGTGATCTGAAATAGAGCAGCTTCATATCTCTTAAAATATCATTTTTAGCGTTTTGTGAAACACATACACACACAGACACACACACACACATACACACACACACACACACACACAGACACTTAAAAGACTCCAACAGAAGTTATGGAGCAAGTGAGGAATAGTACTCATGGAAGCAATATTCAGAGAAAATACCAGAAAAATCAAAATCTTAGAGAATCAAAGTAACAAACAGTCCAAACTGGATAAGTTAACTCCTTTCCTATCAAGAATTAATTAATTAATTAATTAAACAACCTTACCTAAAAGACCTCTACACAGAAGTCTGCCAGCAAATCCAATACCGGGGAGAAAAGGATAAATTCCAAGACACATAAGCACTACCATGACAAGATCATGAGTCATACATATCTGACGTCTTAGGTGTTGACGAAAGCTTTTGAAGCAGTCCTCAAACATCTCCCAACATACAGAAAGCCAGGTTCAAATCAATTCCCTGGTCCACAATTCGATACAGTTAATGGTAATGTCGGTTTTTCTCATTTTTCCCAAAATGTAGTATGAGGGAAGATTCTAATTTACAATGTCCAAAGGCCCAATTCAGATAAGGACATTTTTTTTTTTTAGATTTTTTAATTTTATTCGTGTGACAGAGAGAGATCACAAGTAGATGGAGAGGCAGGCAAATATAGAGAGAGAAAGAGAGAGAGAGGGAAGCAGGCTACCCGCTGAGCAGAAAGCCCAATGCAGTACTCAATTCGAGGACCCTGAGATCATGACCTGAGCCAAAGGCAGCGGCTTAACCCACTGAGCCACCCAGGCGCCCAGATAAGGACTTTAACAGGAAACAAATTGCATACAATTTTAATCAGTAAGATAATCAAACTAGAATTAATTTCACTTCTATTTCTTTCTTCATTTCCACGTAGAACTACCTGTTATGCTTTCCATTCACTATATTTTCTTACAATTGGCAAGCCAAACTTTCAACCATCCTACGTTTTTTTGACATGCTGTTCCCTGATTCTTTAATTGCATATATCACCAACTGCTCTTACTCATATAATGCCACACCACCTCCATACCCATTGTCCATTTCCCTCTTTATGACATGTTTTATCTTCCTTTAACCCTCAGCTTGGTTCCCAAAGTCCTGACTCTGTCCCGGTGCGTCTCCCGGTCTGACATCCTCTCCTTCCATTTTCCCTTACTACTACTAATGTCCATGGTATTCCTCATGGGTCATATATGAGTGAATCCAAAGGATATTTCCCCTGGTCTGTTTGCATTTTCATTTAGAAATAATCTTCTTTATCATCATCTTCATAATCATTTTTATCCACTAGCCCTTAAAGGGTATATCAGCTCCTTCCACAGTGATGCTGCAGTGGCCATGGCAAGCCATCGAGGTTGGCCGTTCATTTTCATCTGAATAGAGAGTTGCTCAACATTGCTCTCCCCATGACTATGGCATGTAGCATTAACTAATTATGACAAGGAGTGCTGACCAGGGATCTTTCTTTACGGGTAGCAATCATGCAGAATTTCACTCCATGAAGTCTTTGCAACGCTGTTTAAGGTAATGTCAGGCTGAGAGAGCCTTCATCCCATGGGACTGGTGTTTCAGGACACTAACAGATAAGGGCACCGACAGCACAATGCATCACTGCCCTGGCAATTTTCCTGGAATCGTGACTTTCCTTCCCTTCTTCATTCCCTTACCTTCCAAACTTACCAAGCTCCAAAAACAGACCTTACACCCGAGAAACCATAGAGAACAGAAGCTAAGAATGGACCCTCTCACCCAAGGATATCTAACCTCCCAGAGACATAATGGGAGCCAAGAGGCCTGGCTGTTGATTGAGATCTCTAGAAATTGCAGTGGAAATAGGAACACCTTGCTCTCTCTGGAGAAATATTGGTCTATAAAATGGTATAAAGAGCATCATTTTCTATTCTTTTCTATAGAAAGTGGAAGTGGGAAAGAAACAGAAAAGACCACCCGAGTTCATGATCAGGCTAACAGGGCTCTTTCTTTTTCCTTCCCAGGACTTTCTACTTAAAGCCATAGGACTCATATGTCATTAGAATGGGATTGCTGCTTCAGTCAAGTCAGCTTCTGTGATTTCACAAAGCTCCGAGGTCCTAGCAACCACTCCTCACTGAACAACGCCTCATCACTTCACCTGGCTTGAGTAGTTATTGGTCAGCCAGGTGTATCAAAATCACTCTAAACCGCTGGATCCACCTGGGTATTTCCCCAAGACAGTTTGTGAAGCTATTTGGGGTCACCTTCTACATAGCCAAATTTGTTGTCTTCAGACGTGACTATCACCACTACCCCTCTGGACTCCTGAGAAGGGCATGAATTCACAATTCCATCTTACCGATGTAACGTCAAGAAAGAATCAGGAGTACAAATGCACTGCGACCTCTTATGGAGCCATAAGCAAGTAGGAATTCTTGCTCCTTGTGACATGTGGAAGAAAGGGAGAGAGCATTGGGCTGTGTCATATCCGTCAGTCACAGAAAGACAACTATCATACGATTTCTTTGACTCATGGGAGTAAAGAAACCTGTGAAAAAGCAAGAAAAAGGGA
Source organism: Meles meles (assembly GCF_922984935.1). Taxonomy (NCBI): domain Eukaryota; kingdom Metazoa; phylum Chordata; class Mammalia; order Carnivora; family Mustelidae; genus Meles; species Meles meles. The sequence goes on along the minus strand of NC_060088.1, from coordinate 32,129,001 downwards.
CAGGCACTTAGACTCTAACCAGGTACAAAAATTTTGTTGTTTGTTCCAGGCAGGATAGTCAGACTCTGCTTTTGTAAAATTGGATCAAAGGGGACATTCAATGCAGGAAATGTGGCAGAACAGGATGTAACGTGAGTTTCCACTGTGTTTCAAGGTGAATTGTGATCAGGAATAGAGCAGCTTCATATATCTTGAAATATCATTTTTTGCATTTTGTGAAACACACACACACACACACACACACACACTTTTTTTTTATTTGTTTATTTACAGCATAACAGTGTTCATTGTTTTGGCATCACACCCAGTGCTCCACGCAGTACGGGCCCTCTCTATTACCCACCACCTGGTTCCTCATCCTCCCACACCACCCCCCCGCCCCTTCAAAACTCTTGGGTTTTTTTCAGAGTCCATAGTCTCTCATGGTTCTTCTCCCCTTCTAGTTTCCCTCAACTCCCTCTCCTCTCCATCTCCCCATGTCCTCCATGTTATTTGTTATGTTCCACAAATAAGTGAGACCATATGATACTTGACTCTCTCTGCTTGACTTATTTCACTCAGCATAATTTCTTCCAGTCCCGTCCATGTTGCTACAAAAGTTGGGTATTCATCCTTTGTGATGGAGGCATAATACTCCATTGTGTATATATACCACACCTTCCCTATCCATTCATCCGTTGAAGGGCATCTTGGTTCTTTCCACAGTTTGGCGACCGTAGCCATTGCTGCAATAAATATTGTAGTAGAGTTGGCCCTTCTTTTCACTACATCTGTATCTTTGGGGTAAATACCCAGCAGTGCAATTGCAGGGTCATAGGGAAGCTCTATTTTTAATTTCTTCAGGAGTCTCCACACTGTTCTCCAAAGTGACTGAACTAACTTGCATTCCCACCAACAGTGTAAGAGGGTTCCCCTTTCTCCACTACCTCTCCAACACACGATGTTTCCTGTCTTGCTAATTTTGGCCATTCTAACTGGTGTCAGGTGGTGTCTCAATGTGGTTTTAACTTGAATCTCCCTGATGGCTAGTGATGATGAACATTTTTCATGTGTCTGATAGCCATTTGTATGTCTTCGTTGGAGAAGTGTCTGTTCATATCTTTTGCCCATTTTTCGATATGATTATCTGTTTTGTGTGTGCTGAGTTTGAGAAGTTCTTTATAGATCCTGGATATCAACCTTTCGTCTGTACTGTCATTTGCAAATATCTTCTCCCATTCCGTGCGTTGCCTTTTTGTGTGGTTGACTGTTTCCTTTGCTGTGCAGAAGCTTTTGATCTTGATGAAGTCCCCAAAGTTCATTTTCGCTTTTGTTTCCTTGGCCTTTGGAGACATATTTTGAAAGAAGTTGCTGTGACTGATATCGGAGAGGTTACTGCCTATGTTCTCCTCTAGGATTCTGATGAATTCCTGTCTCACGTTGAGGTCTTTTATCCATTTCGAGTTTATTTTTGTGTATGGTGTAAGAGAATGGTCGAGTTTCATTCTTCTACATATCGCTGTCCAGTTTTCTCAGCACCATTTATGGAAGAGACTGTCTTTTTTCCATTGAATATTTTTTCCTGTTTGGCGAAGATTATTTCACCATAGAGTTGAGGGTCCATATCTGGGCTCTCCACTCTGTTCCACTGGCCTATGTGTCTGTTTTTATGCCAGTACCATGCTGTCTTGGTGATCACAGCTTTGTAGTAAAGCTTGAAATCGGGTAACGTGATGCCGCCAGTTTTGTTTTTGTTTTTCAACATTTCCTTAGCAATTCGGCGTCTCTTCTGATTCCATACAAATTTTAGGATTATTTGCTCCAGCTCTTTGAAAAATACCAGTGCAATTTTGATCGGAATGGCATTAAAAGTATAGGTCGCTCTAGGCAGTATACACATTTTAACAATGTTTATTCTTCCAATCCAAGAGCATGGAACAGTCTTTCATCTTTTTCTATCTTCTTCAATTTCTTTCATGAGTGTTCTGTACTTCCTCGAGTACAGGTTCTTTACCTCTTTGGTTACCTTTATTCCTAGGTATCTTATGGTTCTTGCTGCTCTAGTAAAGGGAATTGATTCTCTAATTTCCCTTTCTGTATTTTCATTGTTAGTGTGTAAGAAAGCCCCTGATTTCTGTACATTGACTTTGTATCCTGCCACGTTACTGAATTGCTGTATGAGCTCTAGTAGTTTGGGAGGGGAGTCTTTGGGTTTTCCATATAGAGAATCATGTCATCTGCAAATAGAGGGCGTTGAACTTCTTCATTGCCAATTTAGATACATTTTATTTCTCTTTGTTTTCTGATTTTTTCTGATTTTCCCAATCTCACGAATGGAAACATTGTTCATGTACTAGAGGCAGACAGATTTCCTCCCAAGATTTTAGATTCTTGAAAGTCCTCATGACACCTTATAGTTAGAATGAGGAATTATGTTTCAAGAGAGACCCTCTTAAAAGCAGCTAGGACAAAGAGGCTCCTTACATAGAGAGGAAAACCTGTTAGAATAACGTCAGACCTTTCCACAGAGACCTGGAATGCCAGGAAGGGTTGGCAAAATATATTCAGATTACTAAATGAGAAGAACATGCAACCAAGAATACTCTATCCAGCAAGACTGACATTTAAAATAGATAGAGAGATAAAGAGTTTCCAAGACCGGCAAGGCTTAAAAGACTATGCAACCACCAAGCTGACACTGCAGGAAATATTAAGGGGGTTCCTATAAAAGAGAAAACATCCTAAGAATATCATTGAACAGAAATATAGAAACAATCTACAGACAGAAAGACTTCAAAGACAACACAATGTCAATAAAAACCAATCTCTCAATAATCACTCTCAATGTGAATGGCCTAAATGTGCCCATAAAACGACACAGGATTGCAGATTGGATGAAACGACAGGACCCATCCATATTTTGTCTACAAGAGACCCATTTTGAACCTAAGGATATACACAGACTGAAGTGAAGGGATGGAGAAGCATCTTTCATGCCATTGGGTCTCAAAAGAAGGCAGGGTAGCGATTCTCATATCAGATAAATTAGATTTTAAAGTAAAGAGTGTAGTCAGAGATACAGAAGGACACTACATAATTCTAAAGGGACTATCCGCCAAGATGATCTAATAATTGTGAAGATCTATGTCCCCAATATGGGAGCACCCAATTACATAAGAAAACTATTAATCAAGATAAAGAGACATATTGATATGAATACAATAATAGTAGGAGTTCTTAATACACCTGTCTCAGATATAGACAGATCAACGAAGCAGAAAATTAATAAAGAAATAAGAGCATTGAATGAAACATTAGACCAGATGGACCTTATAGATATATACAGCACATTCCACCCTAAAACAACAGAATACTCATTCTTCTCAAGTGCACATGGAACCTTCTCCAGAATAGACCACATACTGGGTCACAAAGCAGGACACAACTGATACCAAAAGACTGACATTATTCCCTGCATATTCTCCAATCACAATGCTTTGAAACTGGAACTCAATCACAAGGAAAAGTCCAGAAGGAACTCAAACACCTGGAAGCTAAAGACCACCTTGCTTAAGAATGCTTGGATCAACCAGGAGATCAAAGATGAACTGAAACAATTCATGGAAACCAATGAGAACGAAGACACTTCGGTCCAAAACATATGGGATACAGCAAAGGTGGTTCTAAGGGGGAAATACATAGCCATCCAAGCCTCCCTCAAAAACATTGAAAAACCCAGAATACACCAGCTGTCTCTACACCTTAAAGAACTGGAAAATCAACAACAAATCAAACCAAGTCCACACACAAGAAGGGAAATAATCAAGATTAGAGCAAAGATAATGTGGTAGAAATGAGAGATATAGTAAAACGTATCAAAGAAACTAGAAGCTGGTTTTTTGAAAGAATCAATAAGATCGATAAACCATTGACCACACTAATCCAAAAGAAAAGAGAGAAAGCCCAAATTAATAAAATTATGAATGAAAAGGGAGCGATCACAACTAACACCACAGAAATAGAAACAATCATCAGAAATTATTGCGAACAGTTATATGCCAATAAGCTAAGAAACCTAGATGAAATGGATGCATTCCTGGAAAACTACAAACTCCCAAAATTGAACCAGGAAGAAATTGACAGCCTGAAAGACCGATATCTAGAAATGAGATTGAAGCAGTGATCACAAATCTCCAAAAAACAAGATCCCAGGACCTGACAGATTCCCTGGAGAATTCTACCAAACTTTCAAAGAAGAAATAACACCAATTCTCCTGAAGCTGTTCCAAAAACTTGAAGCAGAAGGAAAACTTCCAGACTCTTTTTATGAAGCCAGCATTACCCTGATCCCCAAACCAGGCAAATAGCCTACCAAAAAGGAAAATTTCAGACCAATATCACTGATGAATATGGATGCTAAGATTCTCAACAAGATCCTAGCAAACAAAATCCAAAAATACATTAAAAAGATTATCCACCATGAGCAGGTGGGATTCATCCCTGGGTTACAAGGTTGGTTCAACATTTGCAAATCAATCGATGTGATAGAACAAATCAATAAGAGAAGAGAGAAGAACCATATGGTGCTCTCAATTGATGCAGAAAAAGCATTTGACAAAATCCAGCATCCATTCCTGATGAAAATGCTTCAAAGTATAGGGATAGAGGGAACATTCCTGAACTTCATAAAATCTATCTATGAAAGAACCACAGCAAATACAATCCTCAATGGGAAAAATCTTGCAGCCTTCCCGTTGAGATCAGGAACAGGACAAGGATGCCCACTCTCACCACTCTTGTTCAACATAGTATTAGAAGTTCTAGCAATAGCAATCAGACAACAAAGAGAAATAAAATGTATCCAAATTGGCAAGGAAGAAGTCAAACTCTTTCTCTTCGCAGATGACATAATTCTTTATATGGAAAACCACAAAGACTCCACCCCCAAAATACTAGAACTCATACAGCAATTCAGTAACGTGGCAGGAAACAACGTCGATATACAGAAATCAGTGGCTTTTTTATACACTAACAATGAAAATACAAAAAGGGAAATTAAAGAATCATTTCCATTTACTATAGCACAAAGAACCATAAGACACCTGATAATAAACACACACACACTCTTAAAAGAGTCCCATAGAAGTTAGGTAGCAAATGAGGAATAGCACTCATGGAAGCAAAATTCAGAGAAAATACCATTAAAAAAAAAAAAAAGCTTAGAGAATCAAAGTAACAAAACGTCCATACTGGATAAGTTAACTCCTTACCTATCAAGAATTAATTAACTAATTAAGTAATTAAGTAGTTAATTAATATATTAATCAACTTTACCTAAGAGACCCTTACACAGAACTCTGCCAGCAAATCCAACACTGGAGAGAAAAGGATAAATTCCAAGACACATATGCACTACCATGACAAGATCATGAGTCATACATATCTGATTTCTCAGGTAATGACTTTTGAAGCAGGTTTTGAGGCTTTTGAAGCAGTCCTCAAACATCTCCCAACACACAGAAATCCAGGTTCAAATCAATTCCCTGGTCCACTATTCGAGATATTTAATGCTAAGTCAGATTTTCTCATCTATTCCCAAAATGTAAGAAGAGGGAATATTCTAATTAACAATGTCCAAAGACCAAATTCACATAAGGACCTTATAGGAAACCAATTGCATACCATTTTAATCAGTAAGATAATAAAACTACAATTCATTTCTCTTCTCTTTCTTTCTTCATCTCCATGTGAAACGACCTGTTGTGTTTTCTATTCACTATGTTTTCTTATATTCGGCTAGCCAGGCTTTCATCCATCCTATGTTTTTTGACATAGTGTTCCCAGATTCTTTAATTGCATATACCACCAAGTGTTCATCCTCATATAATGCCACAACACCTCCATACCCATTATCCAGTTCCCTCTTTATGGGAGGTCTTATCCTCCTGTAACCTTCAGTTAGGTCCTCAAAGTCCTGAGTCTCTCCTGGTGCGTCTCCCTGTCTGACTTCTTCTCCTTCCGTTTCCCCTTACTACTATTCATGTCCATGGTATTCCTCATGGGCCACTTATGAGTGAAGCCATAGGATATTTCCCTTAGTCAGCTGCATTTTCATTTGGAAATAAACTTCTATATCATCAACTTCATAATCATCTTTATCCACCTAGCCCTTAAAAGGGTATCTCGGCACCTTCCACAGTGATGCTAGAGTGTGCATGGAAGGCCATCGATGTTGGCCATTCATTTTCATCTGAATAAAGAGCGTTGCTCAACATGGCTCTCCCCATGACTATGGCATGTAGCATTAACTAATGATGACAAGGAGTGGTGCCCAGGGCTCTTTCTTTAGGGGTAGCGATCATGCAGCATTTCACTCTCCATGAAGACTTTGCAACTGTGTTTAAGGTAATGTCAGGTAGACAGAGGCTTCATCCCTTAGGACTGGTGTTTCAGGACACTAGAAGATAAGGACACGGACAGCACAATGCGTCCCTGCCCTGGCAATTTTCCTGGCATAGTGACTTTCCTTCCCTTCTTCATTCCCTCACCTTCCAAACTGAGCAAGCACCAAAGGCAGACCTTACACCCGATAAACCATAGGGAACAAAACCTAAGAATGGACACTCTCACCCAAGGATAGCCAATCTCCCAGAGATCTAAATGTAGCCAAGAGGCCTCGCTATTGATTGAGATCTCTAGAAATTGCAGTGGAAATAGGAACACCTTGCTCTCTCTGGAGAAATGTTGGTATAAACAATGGTATACAGAACATTATTTTCTTTTCTCTTTGTATAGAAAATGGGATTGGGAAAGAAACAGAAAAGAACAGCTGAGTTTATGATCATGCTAGCAGTGCTCTTTCTTGTTCCTTCCCATGTCTTTCTACTTAAAGCCATAGGACTCATATGTCATGAGAATTGGATTGCTGCTTCAGTGAAGGCAGCTTTTGTGACGTCACAAAGCTCTGAGGTCCTAGAAACCACTCCTCACCAAACCACGCCTCATAACTTCACCTGGCTGGAGTAGTCCTTTGTCATCCAGGAGTATCAAATTCACTCCAATCTGCTGGAGCCGTCTGGGTATTTCCCCAAGACAGTTTGTGAAGTGATTTGGGGTCAACTTCGGCATGGCCGATTTTGTAGTCTTTGGCCATGACTGTCACCATCACCCCTCTGGACTCCTGAGAAGGGCAAGAATCCTCAATTCCATCTTACTGACATAAGGTCAAGAAAGAGTCAGGAGTACAACAGCCTCACATGGGGAACTCCACGTAATACACATGTTCATGACCTCACACCCAATACGGAGGCTTCAGAGCAGGAAAAGCGCCCCCCGCCCTCCGAGGAAAGCTCCGAGCTAAAACCCGCAACCATACCAATGACATGTGAGGAGGTTTCAGCAGTGAAGACACGAGTTCCTCTTGCATCTCCAGAAATGGTCCCATAAATGCCTCCCAATTTTCCCAGCAGACCAAATATTAAACTCAGACCCTACACTGTAAAAGCTTACGCCCAGGACCTACTCATCTGTTTGGAGCTCACAGGAGCAAGCATTGAGCATGTTGCAAGAGAAGCAATCCCCATGTGAAGCCATTGGAAAAGTCATTCAGGCCAGTTTCTAGAATACAACGTGTATCTACAAAAGGTCTCTGTCTTCTCTGTATTCAAAACGCACCTTCTGTTATGTACCCTGAAGTTAATTTATTTAGGAAGAAAAGCTCATGGGATGCCCATGGACTATCACTTGAGAGAGTCTCAGGTGTTTGTGACATGCCCTCTGGGGTTGTGTTGTGGCTGTCCACTCTCCTGTGGGCTCGTCCTCTGCAGAGGCTCTCCTTGCCTTCCATTCAGAGTGTTTGGTGTCTGGGCCAAATTTGGTTTGCCTGTGAAATGTAACTTTCAGTCCACTCCACAAAACATAGGGCCTGCTGAATTCTGTGGCCAGTTGAGAGGATGTGGGCAGGGCTTTCTTCTAGTCCCCTGTAGGATTTTCTGTTCTCCTGGGACTAAGCAACCTGGCCTGAAGAAAGCAGTCCCAACAGTGTTCCAGGTTTGGGAAATCGTGATTGCACGTTGGGCAGCTAATGTCCTCAACTTCCTGAATGTGACCACTTCTCAGTCTTGATGTTGGGGGTCATAGAGCCCGAGTATCTTTGGAGTCCATCGAGGCATCACCACCAACACTGCCCATCACGAATGCACCCACAGAAATAATAAACTTACCACGGTGCCAACAGGTATAATCTCTGATCATGGTTTCCATGCTATCTGCACCTGGTTGCTTGATGGTGTCCTCTCCACTGTTTTCTGGCCTATATGATTGCAAATCATGCTGATCTGGAATCCGCGGGCCTCAAGACCCTTGGGTTTCAAGAAATCATGTCCTTCAGACACTCTCCATTTCTATGCCAACATCTATGGGTCAACATTCAAATTGTGGGTTTTAAGTGTGCTTCCCTCCCCTGTGCCTTTGTCATTGGCCATGGCTCCCTGACCTCTGAAGCACCAACCGTCCAACTCTCCCATAAGCCCTGTCTACACGCTTCTCCCAATGCCTCTGTGACTTCTTCTCTCTTTCGCTGTGGAGTGTGATTTCTAGGCTTCAGGTCCATTTATGCCATGTTTACATTGAAATGGTCATTTCTGGTTGTGCTGATGGCTGAAGACATGCCTGGAGCTCCCAGACACTTCTACCATCTCAATGTCCTCCAAATGCACTGTGGACTCTTATGGAGCCATAGGCAAGAAGGCATTATTGTTCCTTGTGACATAAGGCAGAAAGGGAGAGAGCATTGGGCCGTGTCATATCTGTCAGTCACAGAAAGACAACTACCATACGATTTCACTCACTCATGGAAGTAAAGAAACGTATGAAAAAGCAAGAAAAAGGGACAGGCAATTAGACTCCAACGAGACACACAAAATTTGGTGTTTGTCCCAGGCAGGCTAGTCAGAATCTGCGTTTCTAAAAGTGGATCAAAACGGACAATCAATGCAGGAAATGTGGCCATCTAGGATATAATGAGAGTTTCCACTGTGTTTGAAGGTGAATTGTGATCTGGAATAGAGCAGCTTCAAATCTCTTAAAATATCATTATTTGCATTTTGTGAAACACACACAGACAGACTCACTCACACACACACACACACACACTTAAAAGAGTCTCACAGAAGTTAGGGAGCAAGTGAGGAATAGCACTCATGGAATCAAAATTCAGAGAAAAAACATTAAAAAAGAAAAGCTTAGAGAATCAAAGTAACAAACAGTCCAAACTGGATAAGTTAACTCCTTACCTATCAAGAATTGGTTAATTAAATAATTAATTAACAACCTTACCTAAAAAAACCCTCCACACAAGGATGCCAGCAAATGAAGTACTGGATAGAAAAGGATAAATTCCAAGACACATACGCACTACCATGACAAGATCATGAGTTTTACATATCTGACCTCTCAGGTAATGACTTTTGAAGAAGTTTTGATGCTTTTGAAGCAGTTCTCAAACATCTCACAACTCACAGAAAGCCAGGTTCAAATCAATTCCCTGGTCCACAGTTTGAGACATTTAAGTGTAATGTCAGCTATTCTCATCTTTTCCAAAATGCAAGAAGAGGGAAGACTCTAATTTGCAATGTCCAAAGACGCAATTCACATAAGGACCTTATAGGAAACGAATTGCATACAATTTTAATAATTACAATAATAAAACTAGAATTCATTTCTCTTCTCTTTTTCATCTCCATGTGAAATGAACTGTTTTGCTTTCTATTCAGTGTCAGGTAGATAGAGCCTTCCATATTTAGGCTGGTGTTTCAGGACACTAGCAGATAAGGACACAGACAGCACAATGCATCCATGCCCTGGCAATTTTTCTGTAATTGTGATTACCCTTCCCTTTTTCTTTCCCTCGCCTTCCAAGCTGACCAAGCATCAAAGGCAGACCTTACACCCGGGAAACCAAAGGGAACAGAAGCTAAGAATGTCCTCTCTCACCCAAGGATATCCAACCTCCCAGAGACCTAATCGAGCCAAGAGGCCTCGCTGTTGATTGAGATCTCTAGAAATTGCAGTGGAAATAGGAACCCCTTGCTCTCTCTGGAGAAATGTTGGTCTATAAAATGGTATACAGAGCATCATTTTCTATTCTCTTTGTATAGAAAGTGGAAGTGGGAAAGAAACAGAAAAGACTACCTGAGTTCATGATCAGGCTAACAGGACTCTTTCTTGTTCCTTCCCAGGTATTTCTGCTTAAAGCCATAGGACTCATATGTCATGAGAATTGGATTGCTGCTTCAGTGAAATCAACTTCTCTGACGTCACAAATCTCTGAGGTCCTAGCAACCACTCCTCACCAAACCACGCCTCATCACTTCACCTGTCTGGAGTAGTTCTGTGTCAGCCAGGAGTATCAAATCACTCCAAACTGCTGGAGCTGCCTGGGGATTTCCCCAAGAGAGTTTGTGAAGTGATTAAGGGTCACCTTCCCCATTGCCAAATTTGTAGTCTTTGGCCGTGACTGTCACCACCACCCCTCTGGATTCCTGAGAAGGGCAAGAATCCACAATTCCATCTTAGCGACGTAAGGTCAAGACAGAGTCAGGAGTACAAGCAGCCTCACACGGGGAACTCCACTCCATACACATGTTCACAGTCCTCACTCCCTATAAGGATGCTTCAGACCAGGAAAAGCACATCCCGCCCTCCGAGGAAAGCTCAGAGTTAACACCCACAACCATACCAAAGATATGTCTGGAGTCTTCAACAGTGAGGACACGAATTCTTCTTGCATCTCCAGACATCGTGCCAGAAATGCCTCTCAATATTCCCAGCTGAACAAACATTAAAGGCAGACCCCACACCCTAGAAGCTTAGTCCCAGGATGGACTCATCTGTTTGGAGATCACAGGAGCAAGCACGGAGCATGTTGTTAGAGAACCAATCCCCATGGGAAGCCATTAGAAAAGGCTTTCAGGCCAGTTTTAGGAATAAAACGTGAATCTACAAAATGTCTCTGTCTTTTCTGTATTCAAAACGCGCATTCTGTTATCTACACTGAAGATAATTTCTTTAGGAAGAAGAGCTCATGGAGTGCCCAAGGGCTGACACTTGAGAGTGTCTAAGGTGTGTTTGACCTGCCCACTGGGGTTATGTGGTGGCTGTCCACTCTCAGGTGGGCTCGTCCTCTGCAGCGACTCTCCTTGCCTTCTATTCAGAGTGTTCGGTATGTGGGAAAAATAAGATGAGGTGTAGCTTCATGGGTCTGTTGTGCCTGTGAAACGTGACTTTCAACCCACTCCACAAAATTTAAGGCCTGCTGAATTCTGTGGCCAGTTGAGAGGATGTGGGCAGGGCTTTCTTTTAGTCCCCTGCAGGATTTTCTCTTCTAGGATTAAGCAACTTGGCCTGAAGAAGGCAGTCCCAACACTGTTCCAAGTTTGGGAATCCATGATTGCATGTTGGGCTGCTAATGTTCTCACCGTCCTGAATGTGGACACTTCTCAGTCTTGGTGTTGGCGGTCGTTGAGCCCAAGTATCTTTGGCGCCCATTGAGGCATCTCCGACAACACTGTCCATCACTTATGCACAGAAAGAAATAATAAACTTACCCTGGTATCAACAGGTATTGTCTCTAATCATGGTTTCCAGGCTGTCTGCACATGGTTGTTTGATGGTGTCCTCTCCAGGAGATACACAGTGTTGTCTAGAGTCTATGGCTGCAAATCATGCTGATCTGGAATCCCCGGTACTCAAGTCCCTTCAGTTGCAAGAACTCGTGTCCTTTAGAGACTCTCCTTTTCTCCCCAGCTGCTATGGGTCAACATTCAAATTGTGGGTTCTAAGTGTGCTCCTCTCCCCTGTGTTGTTGCTTTGGCCATGGTTCCCTGCCACCTGGAGCACCAACAGTCCAATTCTCCCATAAGCCCTGTCTACACCCATCTCCCATGGTCTCTGTGACTTCTTCTCTCTTTTGCTGGAGTGTGATTTCTAGGCTTCAGGTCCATTTATGTCATGTTTCCATTGATGTGGTCATCTTCTCGTTGTGCTGATGGCTGAAGACAAGCCTGGAACTCCCAGACACTTCTACCATCACCTGCAGTCCAAATGCTCTGCAGACTCTTATGGAGCCATAAGCAAGAAGGCATTCTTGCTCCTTGTGACATGTGGCAGAAATGGAGAGAGCATTGTGCTGTGTCATATCTGTCAGTCAGAGAAGACAAATACTATACGATTTCACTCACTCATGGAAGTAAACAAACATGTCAAAAGGCAAGAAAAAGGGACAGGCAATTTGACTCCAACAAGGCACACAAAATTTGGAGTTTTTTCCAGGCAGGCTAGTCAGAATCTACATTTCTAAAATTGGATCAAATGCGACGTCCAATGCAGGAAATGTGGCAGAACGGGATGTAACATGAGTTTCCACTGTGCTTGAAGGTTAATTGTGATCTGGAATGAGCAGCTTCATATCTCTTAAGATATCATTTTTGCGTTTTGTGAAACAGACAAACACACACACACACATAAAAGAGTCCCACAGAAGTAAAGGAGCAAATGAGGAACAGCACTCATGGAAGCAAAATTCAGATAAAATACCATAAAACACAAAAGCTTAGAGAATCAAAGTAACAAACGGCCCAAAATGGATTAGTTAACTCCTTATCTATCAAGAATTAATAAATCATTAATTAAACAACTTTACCTAAAAGACCCCTCCACTGATGTCTGCCAGCAAATGCAAAACTAGAGAGAAAATGCAAATTTCCAAGACACATACACACTACCATGACATGATAATGAGTCATACATATCCGACGGCTCAGGTAATGCCTTTTGAAGCAGCTTTTGAGGCTATTGAAGTAGTCCTCAAACATCTCCCAACACACAGAAAACCAGGTTCAAATCAATTCCCTGGTCCACAATTCGAGACAATTTGCAATGTCCAAAGACCCAATCAGATAAGGACCTTAGAGGAAACCAATTATATACAATTTTATTCAGTAAGATAATAAAACTAGAATTCATTTCTCTTCTCTTTCTTTCTTCATCTCCACGTGAAACAGCCTTGTTTGCTTTCTTTTCACTATTTTTTCTTACATTCAGCAAGCCAGCCTTTCATCCATTCTACGTTTCTTGACATATTGTTCCCTGATTCTTAAATTGCATATACCACCAAGAGCTCATCCTCATATAATGCCATACCACCTCCATACCCATTAACCAGTTCCCTCTTTATGGCATGTCTTATCCTCCTGTAATACTCAGCTTGGTCCCCAAAATTCTGAGTCTCACCTGGTGCGTCTCCCTTTCTGACTTCTTCTCCATCCGTTTTCCATTACGACTACTCATGTCCATGGTATTCCTCATGGGCCACCTAGGATTGAAGCCAAAGGATATTTCCCTTAGTCTGCTTGCATTTTCATTTGGAAATCATCCTCTTTATCATTATCTTAATAATCATTTTTATCCACTAGCCCTTAATAGGGTATCTCGGCTGACTCCTCAGTGATGCTAGAGTGGGAATGGCAGGCCATTGACGTTGGCCGTTCATTTTCATTTAATAAAGAGAGTTGCTCAAGATGGCTCTCCCCATGACTATGGCATGTAGCATTAACTAATGATGACAAGGAGTGCTGACCAGGGCTCTTTCTTTTGAGGTAGCCATCATGCAGAATTTCACTCTCCATGAAGCCTTTGCAATGGTGTTTAAGGTAATGTACAGGTAGTCAGAGCCTTGATCCCTTAGGACTGGTGTTTCAGGACACTAGCAGATAAGAACAGGGACAGCACAAACTTTCCCTGTCCTGGCAATTTTCCTGGAATTGTTACTTTCCTTCCCATATTCCTTCCATCACCTTCCAAGTTGACCAAGTACCAAAGGCAGACCTTACACCCAAGAAACCATAGGGAACAGAAGCTAAGAATGGTCCCCCTTACCCAAGGATATCAAACCTCCCAGAGACCTAGATGTTGATTGAGATATCTAGACAGTGCAGAAAATAGAAACACCTTGATCTCTCTGGAGAAATGTTGGTCTAAAGAATGGAATACTGAACAGCGTTTTCTTTTCTCTTTGTATAGAATGTGGATGTGGGAAAGAAACAGAAAAGACCACGTGAGTTCATGATAAGGCTAACAAGGCTCTGTCTTGTTCCTTCCCATGACTTTGTACTTAAACCTTCGGACTCATATGTCATGAGAATGGGATTGCTGCTTCAGTAAAATCAGATTCTGTGACATCAAAAATCTCAGAGTTCCTAGCAACCACGCTTCACCAAAACACACCAAATCACTTGACGTGGCTGGAGTAGTTCTGGGTCAGCCAGGAGAATCAAAATCACTCCAAACGGCTGAAGCTGCCTGGTTATTTCACCAAGACAGTTTGTGAAGCGATTTGGGGTCATCTTCTCCATGGCCGAATTTGTAGTCTTTGGCCTGACTCTCACCACCACCTGTCTGAACTCCTGAGAAGGGCAAGAATCCACAATTCCAACTTACCCACGTAAGGTCAAGAAAGAGTCAGGAGTACAAGCAGCCTCACATGGGGAAGTTGATGCCATACACATGTTCATGTTCCTCACACCCTATCAGGATGCTTCTCATGAGGAAAAGGGCCCCATGCACTCCGAGGAAATTTCCGAGTTAACACCCGCCACCATACCAAAGTCATGTCCAGAGTCTTCAACAGTGAGGACACGATTTCTCATTGTATCTCCAGAAATCGTTCCATAAATGCCTCCCAATTTTCCCAGCTGAAAAAAAAAAACAAAAAACATTAAATTCAGACACTATACCCTAGATGCTTAGGGCCAGAAGGGACTCATCTGTTTGGAGCTCACAGGAGAAAGCACGGGGCATGTTACAAGAGAACCAATCCCCATGTGAAACCTTCTGAGAAGGCTTTCAGGCCAGTTTCAAGAATACAACGTGAATGTACAAAAGGTCTCTACTTTTCTGTATTCGAACCGTGCATTCTGTAATCTACCCTGAAGATAATTACTTTAGGGGAAGAGCTCATGGTGTGCACAAGTGCTGGCACTTGAAAGAGTCCCAGGTGTGTGTGCCATGCCCTCTGGTGTTGTGTTGTGGCTGTCCACTCTCCTGTTGGCTCGTCCTTCGCAGAGCCTCTCGTTCTTTCCATTCAGAGAGTTTGGTGTCTGGGCCAAATATGGTGTGCCTGTGAAACGTGACTTTCAACCCACTCCCCAAAACTTAAAGCCTGCTGAATTCTGTAGCCAGGTGAGATGATGTGGGCAGGGCTTCCTTCTAGTCCCTGCAGGATTTTCTGTTTTCCTGGGACTAAGCAACGTGGCCTGAAGAAGGCAGTCCCAACAGCGTTCCAGGTTTGGGATTCCATTATTGCAGATTGGGCAGCGAATGTCCTCACCATCCTGTCTGTGGCCACTTCTCAGTCTGGATGCTGGCGGTCTAGTGCCCAAGTATCTTTGGAGCCCATCGAAGCATCTCCACCAACACTGCCTATCATGAATTGCACCCAAAGAAATAATAATCTTTCCACGGTGTCAACAGCATTAATCTCTGATCATGGTTTCTAGGCTGTTTGCCCCTCGTTGCCTGCTGTTGCCCTCTCCAGGAGATACACAGTGTTCTCTGGAGTCTATGTCTGCAATGCATGCTGATCTGGAATCCCCCAGCCTCAAGACCCTTGGGTTGAAAGAACTCATTTCATTCAATCACTCTCCTTTTCTCCGACAACAACTATGGGTCAACAATCAAATTGGGGGTTCTAAGTGTGCTCCACTACCCTGGGTCTTTGTCGTTGGCCATTGCTCCCTGCCCTATGAAGCACCAACCGTCCAATTCTCCCATAAGCCCTGTCTAAACCCTTCTCCCATGGTCTCTGTGACTTCTTCTCTCTTTCACTTGTGGAGTGCGATTTCTAGGCTTCAGGTCCATTTATGCCATGTTTCCATTGATGTGGTCATCTTCTGCTTGTGCTGATGGCTAAGACAAGCCTGAGATCGCAGACACCTCTATGGTCACCCTGTCTTTCAGATGCATTGTGGACTCTTATGGAGCCATAAGCAAGAAGGCATTCTTGCTCCTTGTGACATGTGGCAGAAATGGAGAGAGCATTGGACTGTGTCATATCTCTCAGTCACGGAACGACAATTACCATACAATTTCACTCACTCATGGAAGTAAAGAAACATGGAAAAAGCAAGAAAAAGGGACAGGCAATTACTCTAACCAGGCACACAAAATTTGGTGTTTGTTCCAGGCAGGCTAGTCAGAATCTGCGTATCTAAAAGTGGATCAAATGGGACATTCAATACAGGAAATGTGGCTGAATGGGATGTAACGTGAGTTTCCAAAGTGTTTGAAGGTGAAATGTGATCTGAAATAGAGCAGATTCATATCTCTTAAAATATCATTTTTAGTGTTTTGTGAAACACACACACACACACTCACTCACAGACACACACACACACACGCACACACACACACACACACATACACACACACTCTTAAAAGACTCCACAGAAGTTAGGGAGCAAGAGAGGAAAACACTCACAGAAGCAAAATTCAGAGAAAATACCATAAAAAACAAAAGCGTAGAATATCAAAGTAACAAACCGTCCAAACTGGATAAGGTAACTACTTACCTATCAAGAATTAATTAAGTAAGTAAGTAAGAAAGTAATAAGTAAATAAATAATTAATTAAACAACCTTACCTAAAAGACCTCTCCACGCAAGTCTTATAGCAAATCCAATACTGGAGAAAAAAGGATAAATTCCAAGACACATATGCACTACCATGACAAGATCAAGAGTCATACATATCTGACATCTCAGGTGTTGACAAAAGCATTTGAAGCAGTCTCAAACATGTCCAACACTCAGAAAGCCAGGTTCAAATCAATTCCCTGGTCCACAATTCGAGACATTTAATGGTAATGTCGGCTTTTCTCATCTATTCCCAAAATATAGGAAGAGGGAAGACTCTAATTTACCATGCCCAAAGACCCAATTCAGATAAGGACCGTATAGAAACCAATAGCATACAATGAAATCATTATGATAATAAAACTAGAATTAATTTCTCTTCTCTCTCTTTCTTCATCTCCATGTGAAACGGCCTGTTTTGCTTTATATTCACTATTTTTCTTATATTCGGCAAGCCAGCCTTTCATCCATCCTATGTGTTTTGACATAGTGTTCCTATATTACTTAATTGCATATACCACCAAGTACACATCCTCATATAATGCCACACCACCTCCATACCCATTAACCAGTTCCCTCTTCATGGCAGGACTTATCATCCTGTATCCCACAGCTTGGTCCCCAAAGTCCTGAGTCTCTCCTTGTGTGACAACCTGTCTCACTTCTTCTCTTTCCGTTTTCCTCTCTGGAAGAGAGCAGCTTCATATCTCTTAAAATATCATTTTCAGCATTTTATGAAACACACAGGCACACACACACACACACTTAAGAGTATCCCAACGAGGTTAGGGAGTAGATGAGGAATAGAACTCATGGAAGCAAAATTCAGAGAAAATACCATAAAAAACAAAAGCTCAGAGAATCAAAGTAACAAACCATCCAAACTAGATAAGTTAACTCCTTACCTATCAAGAATTAATTAAATAATTATTTAATTAATTACTTAATTAAATAACCTTAACTAAAACACCCTACACACAAGTATGCCAGCATATCCAATACTGGAGAGAAAAGGATAAATTCCAAGATACATACGCTCTACGATGACAATATCAAGAGTCATACATATATGATGTCTCAGGTTATGAATTCTGAAGCAGCTTTAGAGGCTTTTGAAGCAGTCCTCAAATATCTCCCAACACACAGAATGTCAGGTTCAAATCAAATACCTGGACGACAATTCGATACATTTAATGGAAATGTCACTGTTTCTCATCTATTCCCAAATTGTTGGAAGAGGGAAATCTCTAATTTAAAATGTCCAAAGACCCAAGTCAGATACGACCTTATAGGAAACCAATTGCATACCATTTTTATCAGTAAGATAATAAAAGGAGAATTCATTTCTCTTCTCTTTCTTTCTTCATCTCCATGTGAAACGACCTGTTTTGCTTTCTAATCACAATTTTTTATTATATTCTGCAAGCCAGTCTTTAATCCACCCTCGTTTATAGACATAGTGTGCCCTGATTCTTTAATTGCATATACCACCAAGTGCTCATCCTCATATAATTCCACACCAACTCCATACCCATTATCCAGTTCCCTCTTTATGGCATGTCTTTTCCTCCTGTAGCCCTCAGCTTGGTCCCCAATGTCATAAGTCTCTCCTGGTGCATCTCCCTGTCTGACTTCTTCTCCTTCCGTTTTCCCTTACTACTACTCATGTCCATGATATTACTCAGGGGCCACATATGAGTTAAGCCATAGGATATTTCCCTTGTTCTGCTTGCATTTTCATTTGGATATCATCTTCTTTATCATCATATTCATAATAATATATATCCACTAGCCCTTAAAAGGGTATCTTGGCTCCTTCCACAGTGATGCTAGAGTGGGCATGGCAGGCCATCGATGTTGGCCATACATTTTCATCTGAATAAAGAGAGATGCTCAACATGGCTCTCCCCATGACTATGGCATGTAGCCTTAACTAATGATGACAAGGAATGCTGACTATGGTTCTTTCTTTAGTGGTAGCGATCATGCAGAGTTTCAATCTAAATGAAGACTTTCAACGGTTTTTAAGGTAATGTCAGGTAGACAGAGCTTTCACCCCTTGGGACTGGTGATTCAGGACACTGGCAGATAATTATACGGACAGCAGAACACATCCCTGCCCTGGTAATTTTCTTGGATTGTGACTTTCCTTCACTTCTTCGTTTCCTCAACTTCCAACCTGACCAAGCACCAAAGGCACACCTTACACCCGAGAAACCATAGGGAACAAAAGCTATGAATGGACCCTCTCACCCCAGGTTATCCAAACGCCCAGAGACCTAATGGTAGCCAAGTGGCCTCGCTGCGGATTGAGATCTCTAGAAATTGCAGTGGAAATAGGAAAGCCTTGCTCTCTGTGGAGAAATGTTGTTCTAAAGAATGGTATACAGGACATCGTTTTCTTTTCTCTTTGTATAGAAAGTGGAAGTGGGAAAGAAACAGAAAAGACCATCTGAGTTCATGATCAGGCAAACAGGGCTCTTTCTTGTTCCTTTCCAGGTCTTTCGACTTAAAGCCATCGGACTCATATGTCATGAGAATGAGATTGCTGCTTCAGTGAAGTCAGCTTCTGTGATGTCACAAAGCTCTGAGGTCCTAGCAGAGACTCCTGACCAAACCATGCTTCATCACTTCACCGTGTTGGAGTAGTTCTGGATCAGCCAGGAGTATCAAAATCACTCCAAAACGCTGAAGAAGTCTGGTTATTTCCCCAAGACAGTTTGTGAAGCGATTTAAGGTCATCTTCTCCATGGCCGAATTTGTAGTGTTTGGACGTGACTGTCACCACCAGCCAACTCGACTCTGGAGAACTGCAAGAATCCACAATTCCATCTTACCAACAGAAGGTCAAGAAAGAGTCAGAGTACAAGCAGCCTAAAACATGGAACTCCACTCCATACACATGTTCATGGTCCTCACACCTTATCAGGATGCTTCTGTCCAGGAAAAGTGCCCCCAACCCTAAGAGGGAAGCTCAGAGTTAACACCCAACCCTACCAAAGACAATTCTGGAGTCTTCAACGGTGAGGACACGAGTTCTTCTTGCATCTCCAGAAATCGTGCCATAAGTGCCTCCCAAATTTCCTACCTGACCAAATATTAAAGGCAGACCCCACACCCTAGAAGCTTAGGCCCAGGATGGACTCATCTGTTTGGAGCACACAGGCGCAAGCACAGAGCATGTTGGAAGAGAACCATTCCCCACGCGAAGCCATCGGAACTGGCTTTCAGGCCAGTTTCTGGAATACAACGTGAATCTACAAAATGTCTCTGTCTTCTCTGTATTTGAAACACGCCTTCTGTTATGTACCTTGAAGATAATTTCTTTAGGAAGAAGTGCCCAAGAGCTATCACTTGAGAGAGACTCAGGTGTGTGTGACATGCCCTCTGGTGTTGTGTTGTGGCTGTCCACTCTCCTGTGGGCTCGTCCTCTGCAGAGGCTCTCCTTGCCTTCCATTCAGAGTGTGCGGTGTCTGGGCCAAATATGTTGAGTTTAAGCTTCGTGGGACTGGTGTGCCTGTGAAACGTGAACTTAAACCCACTCCACAAAACATAAGGCCTGCTGAACTCTGTGACCAGGAGAGAGGATGTGGGCAGGGCTTTCTTCGAGTCCCCTGCAGGATTTCCCATTCTCCTGGGACTAAGCAACGTGGCCTGAAGAAGGCAGTCCCAACAGTCTTCCAGGTTGGGATTCCATGATTGCAGGTTGGGCAGCTAATGTCCTCTCGGTCCTGCCTGTGGCCACTTCTCAGTCTTGATGCTGGCGGTTGTAGAGCCCAAGTATCTTTCGCGCCCATCGAGGCATCTACACCAACACTGCCCATCACGAATGCCCACAAAGAAATAATAATCTTACCACGGTGTCAACAGGTATTGTCTCTGATCACGGTTTCCAGGCTGTCTGCACATGGTTGCTTGCTGGTGTCCTCTCCAGGAGATATACAGTGTTCTCTGGAGTCTATGTCTGCAAAGCATGCTGCTCTGGAATCCCCCGGCCTCAAGACCCTTAGGTTGCAAGAACTCATGCCATTCAGACACTGTCCTTTTCTCCTCCAACACCTATGGGTCAACATTCAAATTGTGGGTTCTAAGGTGCTCCTCTCCCTTGGGCCTTTTTGTCTTTGGCCATGCCTCCCTGCCCTCTGAAGCAAAAACCGTCCAATTCCCCCATAAGCCCTGTCTACACAATTCTCCCATGGTCTCTGTGACTTCTTCTCTCTTTCACTGTTGAGTGTGATTTCTAGGCTTCAGTTCAATTTATGCCATGTTTCCATTGATATGGTCATCTTCTGGTGGTGCTGATGGCTGATGACAAACCTAAAGCTCCCAGACACTTCTAGAGTCTCCCTGTCCTCCAGATGCACTGCGGACTCTTATGGAGCCATAAGCAAGGAGGCATTCTTGCTCCTTGTGACATGTGGTGGAAAGCGAGAGAGGATTGGGCTGTGTCATATCTGTCAGTCACAGAAAGACAAGTACCATACGATTTTACTCACTCATATAATGCCACACTGCCTCCATACCCATTAAACAGTTCCCTCTTTTTTTTTAAAGATATTATTTATTTATTTGACAGAGAGAGATCACAAGTAGGCAGAGAGTCAGGCAGAGAGAGAGGAGGAAGCAGGCTCCCCGCAGAGCAGAGAGCCCGATGCGGGGCTCGATCCCAGGACCCTGAGATCATGACCCGAGCCAAAGGCAGCGGCTTAATCCACTGAGCCACCCAGGCGCCCCAAACAGTTCCCTCTTTATGGCAGAACTTATCCTCCTGTAACCCACAGCTTGATCCCTGAAGTCCTGAGTCTCTCCTGGTGTGACTCCTTGTCTGACTTCTGCTCCTTCCAGTTTCCCTTACTATTACTCATGTCCATGATATTGCTCATGGGCCATATAGGAGTGAAGCCATAGGATATTTTCCTCGGTTGGATTTCATTTTCATTTGTGAATCATCTTCTTTACCATCATCTTCACAATCATCTTTATCCACTAGCCCTTAAAAGGGTATTTCGGCTCCTTCCACAGTGATGCTAGAGTGGGCTTGGCAGGCCATTAATGTTGGCCGTTCATTTTCATCTGAATAAAGAGAGTTGCTCAACATGGCTCTCGCCATGACTAGGGCATGTAGCATTAACTAATGATGACAAGGTGTGCTGAACAGGGCTCTTTCTTTCGGGGTAGCGATCATGCAGATTTTCACTCTCCATGAAGACTTTGCAACCGAATTTAAGGTAATGACAGGTTGACAAGACTTCATCCCTTAGGACTGTTCTTTCAGGACAACAGCAGATAAGGACACGAAGAGAACAACGCATCCCTGCCCTGGCTTTTCCTGGACAGGTTACTTTCCTTCCCTTCATCCTTCCATCAACTTCCAGGCTGACCAAGCACCAAAGGCCGACCTTACAACCGAGAAACCATAGAGAACAGAATCTAAGAATGGACCCTATCACCTAACGATATCCATCCTGCCTAGAACTACTTGTAGCCAAGAGGCCTCGCTGTTGATTGAGATCTCTAGAAATTGCAGTGGAAATAGGAACACCTTGCTCTCTCTGGAGAAATGTTGGTCTAAAGAATGGTATACAGATCATCGTTTTCTGTTCTCTTTGTATAAAAAGTGGAAGTGGGAAAGAAACAGAGAAGACCACCAGAGTTCATTATCAGGCTAACATGTCTCTTTCTTGTTCCTTCCAAGGTCTTTCTACTTAAAGCCGTAGGACTCCTATGTCATGAGAATGGGATTGCTGCTTCAGTAAAGTCAGCTTCTGTGATGTCACAAAGCTCTGATGTCCTTGAAACCACTCCTCACCAAACCACACCTCATCACTTCACCTGGCTGGAGTAGTTCTGGGTTAGCCAGGAGTATCAAAATCACTCCAATCCGCTGGAGCCGCCTGGGTATTTCACCAAGAGAATACGTGAAGCGATTTGGGGCACTTTCTCCATGGCTGAATTTGTAGTCTTTGGACGTGACTGTCACCACCACGCCACTGTACTCTGGGGAAGGGCAAGAATCCACAATTCCATCTTACCCATGTAAAGTCAAGAAAGAGTCAGGAGTACAAGCAGCCTCACACTGGGAACTCCACGTCATACACATGTTCCAATCCTCACACCTTATCATGATACTTCTGTCCAGGAGAAGTGCCCCGAACCCTAAGAGGAAAGCTCAGAGTTAACACCCGCAACCATACCAAAGACATTTCTGGAGGCTTCAACTGTGAGGACACGATTTCTTCTTGCATCTCCAGAAATCGTGCCATAAATGTCTCCCAAATTTCCCACTTGACCAAATATGAAAGGCAGACCCTACACCCTAGAGCTTAGGCCCAGGACTGACTCATCTGTTTGGAGCTCACAGGAGCAAGCACGGAGCATGTTGGAAGAGAACCATTCCCCACGTGGAGCCATCGGAACAGGCTTTCAGGCCAGTTTCAGAAATTCAACCGTGAATCTTCAAAAGGTCTCTGTCTTCTATGTATTCGAAACACGCCTTCTGTTATCTACCCTGAAGATAAGTGCCCAAGGTCTGGCACTTGAGAGAGTCTCAGGTGTGTATGACATGCCTTCTGTGGTTGTGTTGTGGCTGTCTGCTCTCCTGTGGGCTCATCCTCTGCAGAGGCTCTCCTTGCCTTCCATTCAGAGTGTGTGGTGTCTGGGCCAAATATGATGAGCTTAAGATTCATGGGTCTGGTGTGCCTGTAAAACGTGAAATTAAATCCACTCCACAATACTTAAGGCCTACTAAATTCTGTGGCCAGGTGAGAGGATGTGGGCAGGGCTTTCTTTTAGTCCCCTGCAGGATTTTCTGTTCTCCTGGGACTAAGCAACGTGGCCTGAAGAAGGCAGTCCCAACAGTGTTTCAGGTTTGGGATTCCGTGATTGCATGTTGGGCAGTTAATGTCCTCACCGTCCTGCCTGTGGCCACATCTCAGTCTTGATGCAGGCGGTCGTAGAGCCTAAGTATCTTTGGCGCCCATCGAGACATCTCCAACAACACTGCCCATCAATGCACACATAGAAATAATAATCATTCCACGGTGTCAACAGGTATTGTCTCTAATCATGGTTTCCAGGCTTTCTGCACCTGGTTGCTTGCTGGTGTCCTCTCCAGGAGATACACAGTGTTCTCTGGAGTCTATGTCGGCAAAGCATATTTATGTTGAATCCCCGGTCCTCAAGACCATTGGGTTGCAAGAACACATGTCCTTGAGACTCTCTCCTTTTCTCCGCCAACAGCTATGGGTAAACATACAAATTGTCGTTTCTAAGTGTGCTCCTCTCCCCTGGTCCTTTGTCTTTGGCCATGGCTCCCTGCCCTCTGAAGCACCAACCGTCCAATTCTCCCATAAGCCGTGTCTACGCAATTCTCCCATGGTCTCTGTGACTTCTTCTCTCTTTTGTTGTAGAGTGTGATTTCTCTGCTTCAGGTCCATTTATGCCATGTTTCCATTGATGTGGTCATCTTCTGGTTTTGCTGATGGCTGAAGACAAGCCTGGAGCTCCCAGACATTTCTACCATCTCCCTGTCCTCCAAATGCACTGCGGATTTGTATGCAGCTATAAGGAAGAGGCATTCTTGCTACTTGTGACATGTGGTGGACAGGGAGAGAGCATTGGGCTGTGTCATATCTGTCAGTCACAGAAAGACAACTACCTTACGATTTCACTCACTCATGGAAGTAAAGAAACATGTGAAAAAGCATGAAAAAGGGCCTGGCAATTAGACACTAACCAGGTACCTAAAATTTGTTGTTTGTGCCAGGCAGGCTAGTCTGAATCTGCGTTTCTAAATGTGGTTCAAATGGGACAATCAATGCAGGAAATGTGGAAGAACGGGATGTAACGTGAGTTTCGCTGTATTTGAAGGTGAATTGTGGAATAGAGCAGCTTCAAATCTCTTAAAATATCATTTTTAGCGTTTTGTGAAAGAAACACACACACACACACACACACACACACACACACACAAACACCCACACATACACACACTTAAAAGAGTCCCACAGAAGTTAGGGACCAAGTGAGGAATAGCACTCATGGAAGCAAAATTCAGAGAAAATGCCAAAAAAAAAAAAAAAAAAAAAAAAGCTCAGAGAATCAAAGTAGCAAATCATCCAAACTGGATAAATTAACTACTTACCTTTCAAGAATTAATTAATTAATTAATTAAACAACCATACCTAAAGACGCCTACACACAAGTATGCCAGAAAATCCAATACTGGAGAGAAAAGGATAAATTCCAAGACACACGCGCACTACCAAGATGTATCTATCACATGATACACACTTGATATCTATCACTTGATACGCACTTGATATCTATCACTTGATACGCACTATCAAGATCATGAATCATACATATCTGACATCTCAGGTAATGACAAAAGCTTTAAAACAGTCCTCAAACATCTCTCAACACACAGAAAGCCAAGTTCAAATCAGTTCTCTGGTCCACAATTCAAGACATTTAATGGTCATATCGGCTTTTCTCATATATTCCCAAATTGTAGGAAGAGGGAAGTCTCTAATTTCCAATCTCCAAAGACCCAATTCAGATAAGAACCTTATAGGAAACCAATTGCATACAATTTTAATCAGTAAGATAATAAAACTACAATTCATTTCTTTTCTTTCCTTCTTCATCTCCATGAGAAATGGCCTGTTTTGCTTCTATTCACTATTTTTTCTTATATTCGGCAAGCCGGCCTTTCATCCATCCTATGTTTTTTGACATAGTGTGCCCTGATTCTTTAATTGCATATACCACCAAGTGCTCATCCTCATATAATGCCACACCACCTCCATACCCTTTATGCATTTCCCCCTTTATGGCATGTCTTATCCTCCTGTAACCCTCAGCTTGGTCCCCAATGTCCTGAGTCTCTCCGGGTGTGTCTGCCTATCTGACTTCTACTCCTTTCGTTTTCCCTTACTACTACTAATGTCCATGGTATTCCGCATGGGCCACATACGAGTGAAGCCATGAGATATTTCCCTTGGTCTGCTTGTTTTTCATTTGGAAATTATCTTCTTTTTTATATTTTATTTTATTTTTTTTATTTACAGCATTAACAGTGTTCATTGTTTTGGCATCACACCCAGTGTTCAATGCAGTATGTGCCCTCTCTATTACCCATCACCTCGTTCCTCAACTTCCCACCCCTCACCCCTTCAAAACCCTCTGGTTGTTTTTAGAGTCCATACTCACTCATGGTTCATCTTCCTTTTCAGTTTCCCTCAACTCCATCTCCTCTCCATCTCCCCATATCCTCCATGTTATTTGTTATCATCCACAAATAAGTCAGACCATATGATACTTGACTCTCTCTGCTTGACTTATTTCACTCAGCATAATCTAATCCAGTCCCGTCCATGTTGCTACAAAAGTTGTGTATTCATCCTTTCTAATGCAGGCATAATACTCCATTGTGTATATGTACCACATCTTCCTTATCCATTCATACCTTGAATGGCATCTTGGTTCTTTCCACAGTTTGGCTACTGTAGCCATTGCTGCAGTAATCATTGGGGGTACAGATGGCCCTTCTTTTCACTACATCTGTATCTTTGGGGTAAATACCCAGCAGTGCAATTGCAGGGTCATAGGGAGGCTCTATTCTTAATTTCTTTAGGAATCTCCACACTGTTCTCCAAAGTGGCTGCACTAACTTGCATCCCACCAACAGTGTAAGAGGGTTCCCCTTTCTCCACATCCTCTCCAACACAAGATATTTCCTGTAGTGCTAATTTTGGCCTTTCTAACTGGTGTCAGGTGGTATCTCAATGTGGTTTTAATTTGAATCTCCCTGATGGCTAGTGATGAACATTTTTCATGTGTCTGATAGCCATTGTATGTCTTTGTTGGAGAAGTGTCTGATCATATCTTCTGTCCATTTTTTGATATGATTACCTGTTTTGTGTGTGTTGAGTTTGAGGTGTTCCTGAGTTTGAGGTGTTCCTGAGTTTGAGGTTGATCCTGGATATCAACCTTTTGTCTGTACTGTCATTTGCAAATATCTTCTCCCATTCCGTGGGTTGCCTTTTTGTATGGTTGACTGTTTACTTTGCTGTGCAGAAGCTTTTGATCTTGATGAAGTCCCAAAAGTTCATTTTCGCTTTTGTTTCCTTGGCCTTTGGAGACATATCATGAAAGAAGTTGCTGTGGCTGATATAGAAGAGGTTACTGCCTATGTGCTCCTCTAGGATTCTTATGGATTCCCGTCTCATGTTGAGGTCTTTTATCCATTTCGAGTTTATCTTTGTGTACGGTGTAAGAGAATGGTTTCATTCTTCTACATATCGCTGTCCAGTTTTCCCAGCACCATTTATTGAAGAGACTGTCTTTTTTCCATTGAATATTTTTCCTGTTTTGTCGAAGATTATTTCACCATAGAGTTGAGGGTCCATATCTGTGCTCTCCACTCTGTTCCACTGGTCTATGTGTCTGTTTTTATGCCAGTACCACGCTGTCCTGGTGATCATAGTTTTATAGTAAAGCTTGAAATCAGGTAACGTGATGCCACCAGTTTTGTTTTTGTTTTTCAGCATTTCCTTAACAATTTGGGGTCTCTTCTGATTCCATACAAATTTTAGGATTATTTGCTCCAGCTCTTTGAAAAATACCGGTGGAATTTTGATCGGAATGGCATTAAAAGTATAGATTGCTCTAGGCAGTATAGACATTTTAACAATATTTATTCTTCCAATCCAAGAGCATGGAACAGTCTTAAATATTTTTCTGTCTTCTTCAATTTATTTCCTGAGTGTTCTGTAGTTCCTCGAGTACAGGTCCTTTACTTCTTTGGTTAGGTTTATGCCCAGGTATCTTATGGTTCTTGGTGCTATAGTAAATGGAAGTGATTCTCTAATTTCCCTTTTTGTATTTTCATTGTTAGTGTATAAGAAAGCCACTGATTTCTGTACATCGACGTTGTTTCCTGCCACCTTACTGAATTGCTGTATGAGTTCTAGTATTTTGGGGGTGGAGTCTTTGTGGTTTTCCATATAAAGAATTATGTAATCTGCGAAGAGAAAGAGTCTGACTTCTTCCTTGCCAATTTGGATACATTTTATTTCTCTTTGTTGTCTGATTGCCATTGCTAGAACTTCTAATACTATGTTGAACAAGAGTGGAGAGAGTGGGCATCCTTGTCTTGTTCCTGATCTCAACGGGAAGGCGGCAAGCTTTTTCCCATTGAGGATGATATTTGTTGTTTGTCTTTCATAGATAGATTTTATGAAGTTCAGGAATGTTCCCTCTATCCCTATACTTTGAAGCGTTTTCATCAGGAACGGATGCTGGATTTTGTCAAATACTTTTTCTGCATCAATGGAGAAGACCATGTGGTTCTTCTCTCTTCTCTTATTGATTTGTCCTATAACATTGATTTATTTGCGAATGTTGAACCAACCTTGTAACCCAGGGATGAATCCCACCTGGTCATGGTGGAAAACCTTTGAATGTGCTGCTGGATCCTGTTTGCTAGGATCTTGAGAATCTTTGCATCCATATTCATCAGTGATATTGGTCTGAAATTCTCCTTTTTGGTAGGGTCTTTGCCTGGTTTGGGGATCAGGGTAATGCTGGCTTCATAAAAAGAGTCTGGAAGTTTTCCTTCTGCTTAAGTTTTTTGGAACATCTTCCAGAGAATTGGTGTTATTTCTTCTTTGAAAGTTTGGTAGAATTCCCCAGGCAATCCGTCAGGTCCTGGGCTCCTGTTTTTTGGAGATTTGTGATCACTGCTTCAATCTCATTTCTAGATATCGGTCTAATCAGGTTGGCAATTTCTTCCTGGTTCAATTTTGGGAGGTTGTAGTTTTCCAGGAATGCATCCATTTCATCTAGGTTGCTTAGCTTATTGGCATATAACTGTTGGTAATAATTTCTGATGATTGTTTCTATTTCCTTGGTGTTAGTTGTGATCGCTCCCTTTTCATTCATAATTTTATTAATTTGGGCTTTCTCTCTTTTCTTTTGGATTAGTGTGGCCAATGGTTTATCGATCGTATTGATTCTTTCAAAAAACCAGCTTCTAGTTTCATTGATGCGTTTTACTGTATCTCTCGTTTCTACCTCATTTATCTTTGCTCTAATCTTGATTATTTCCCTTCTTGCGTGTGGAGTTGGTTTGATTTGCTTTTGATTCTCCAGTTCTGTAAGGTGTAGAGACAGCTGGTGTATTCTGGATTTTCAATTTTTTTGAGGGAGGCTTGGCTGGCTATGTATTTCCCCCTTATAACCACCTTTGCTGTATCCCATAGGTTATGGACCGAAGTGTCTTCATTCTCATGGGTTTCCAGGAATTGCATAAGTTCATCTTTGATCTCCTGTTTGATCCAAGCATTCTTAAGCAAGGTGGTCTTTAGCTTCCAGGTGTTTGAGTTCCTTCTGAACTTTTCCTTGTGATTGAGTTCCAGTTTCAAAGCATTGTGATCTGAGAATATGCAGGGAATAATGTAAGTCTTGGTTTCGGTTGAGTCCTGCTTTGTGACCCAGTATGTGTTCTATTCTGGAGAAGGTTCCATGTGCACTTGAGAAGATGAGTATTCTGTTGTTTTAGGGTGGAATGTTCTGTATATGTCTATGAGGTCCATCTGGTCCAATGTTTCATTCAATGCTCTTATTTCTTTATTAATTTTCTGCTTCGATGGTCTGTCTATTTCTGAGAGAGGCATATTAAAATCTCCTACTATTATTGTATTCATATCAATATGACTCTTTATCTTGATTAATAGTTTTCTTATGTAATTGGGTGCTCCCATATTGGGGATAAATCTTCACAATTGTTAGATCATCTTGGCGGATAGTCCCTTTAAGAATTATGTAGTGTCCTTCTGTATCTCTGACTACAGTCTTTAGATTAAAATCTAATTTATCTGATATGAGAATTACTACCCCGTCCTTCTTTTGAGGCCCATTGGCATGAAAGATGCTTCTCCATCCCTTCACTTTCAGTCTGGGTGTATCCTTAGGTTCAAAATGGGTCTCTTGTAGACAAAATATGGATGGATCCTGTCGTTTTATCCTATCTGCAATCCTGTGTCGTTTTATGAGCACATTTAGGCAATTCACATTGAGAGTGATTATTGAGAGATTGGTTTTTATTGACATTGTGTTGCCTTTGAAGTCTTTCTGTCTGTAGATTCTTTCTATATTTCTGTTCAATGATATTCTTAGGATTTTTTCTCTTTTATAGGACCCCCCTTAATATTTTCTGCAGTGTCGGCTTCGTGGTTGCATAGTCTTTTAAGCCTTGCCGGTCTTGGAAACTCTTTATCTCTCCATCCATTTTAAATGTCAGTCTTGCTGGATAGAGTATTCTTGGTTCCATGTTCTTCTCATTTAGTACTCTGAATATATTTTGCCAGCCATTCCTGGCTTGCCAGGTCTCTGTGGAAAGGTCTGACGTTAGTCTGATGGCCTTTCCTCTGTATATAAGGAGTTTCTTTGTCCTACACTACCAGATATGGACACGGACAGCACAATGCATCCCTGCACTGGCAATATTCCTGGAATTGTGACTTTCCTTCCCTTCTTCCTTCCCTCGCCTTCCAAGCTGACCAAGCAACAACGGAAGGCCTTACACCCGAGAAACCATGGGGAACAGAAGCTAAGAATGGACCCTCTCACGCAAGGATATCCAACTTCCCAGAGACCTAATGGTAGCCAAGAGGCCTCGCTGATGATTGAGATCTCTAGAAATTGCAGTGGAAATAGGAACCCCTTGCTCTCTCTGGAGAAATGTTGGTCTAATGATGGGTATACAGAACATCATTTTATTTTCTCTTTGTATAGAAAATGGAAGTGGGAAAGAAACAGAAAAGACCACTTGAGTTCATGATCAGGGCTCTTTCTTTTTCCATCCCAGGTCTTTCTAATTAAAGCCATAGGACTCATATATCATGAGAATGGGATTTCTGCTTCAGTGAAGTCAGCTTCTGTGACATCACAAAGCTCTGAGGTCCTAGGGACCACTCCTCACCAAACCACGCCTCATCACTTCACCTGGCTGGAGTAGTCCTGGGTCAGCCAGGTTTATCAAAATCACTTCAAACTGCAGGAGCCACCTGGGTATTTACCCAAGACAGTTTGTGAAACGATTTGGGGTCACCTTCTCCATGGCTGAAATTGTAGTCTTTGGCCAGGACTGTCACCACCACACCTCTGGACTCATGAAGGGCAAGAATCCACAATTCCATCTTACCCATGTAACGTCAAGAAAGAGTCAGGAGTACAAGCAGCCTCACATGGGGAACTCCAGGCAATACACTTGTTGATGGCCCTTATACCCTATCAGGAAATGGGCCCCCTGCCCTCCGAGGAAAGCAAAGAGTTAACACCTGCAACCATACCAAAGACATGTCTGGAGTCTTCAAGAATGAGTACACGAGTTCTTCTTGCATCTCCAGAAATCGTGCCATAAATGCCTCCCCATTTTCCCAGCTGACCAAACATTAAAGGCAGACCCTACACCCTAGAAGCTTAGGCCCAGGATGGACTCATCTGTTTGGAGCTCACAGGATCAAGCACGGAGCATGTTTGAAGAGAACCAGTCCCCTTGAGAAGCCATCAGAAAAGGCTTTCGGCCAGTTTCAGGAATACAACATGAATCTACAAACGGTCTCTTTTTTCTATGTATTACAAACAAGCATTCTGTTATCTACCATGAAGATAATTTCTTTAGGAAGAAGAGTTCATGGAGTGCCCAAGGGCTGGCACTTGAGAGAGTCTCAGGTGTGTGTGACATGCCCTCTGAGTTTCTGTTGTGGCTGTCCACTCTCCTGTGGGCTCGTCCTCTGCAGAGGCTCTCCTTGCCTTCCATTCAGAGTGTTTGGTGTCTGGGCCAAATACGGTGAGGTTAAGCTTCGTGGGTCTGGTGTGCCTCTGAAGCGTGACTTTCAACCCACTTCCCAAAACTTAAAGCCTTCTGAATTCTGTAGGCAGGTGAGAAGATGTGGTCAGGGCTTTCTTCTAGTCCCCTGAAGGATTTTCTGTTCTCCAGGGACTAAGCAACGTGGCCTGAAGAAGGCAGTCTCAACAGTGTTCCATGTTTGGGATTCCATGATTGCAGGTTGGGCAGCTAATATCCTCACTGTCCTCTCTGAGGCCTCTTCTCAGTCTTGATGCTGGCCGTCATAGAGCCCAAGTATCTTTTTTTTTTTGCCTTATTTTTTTTAACAGCATAACAGTGTTCATTGGCATCATACCCAGTGCTCCATGCAGGACGTGCCCTCCCTATTACCCACCAGCTGGTTTCTCAACCTCCCACACCCTGCCCCTTCAAAACCCTCTTGTTGTTTTTCAGAGTCCATAGTCTCTCATGGTTCATCTTCCCTTCCAGTTTCCCTCAACTCCCTCTCCTCTCCATCTCCCCATGTCCTCCATGTTCTTTGTTATCCTCCACAAATAAGAGAGACCATATGATACTTGACTCTCTCTGCTTGACTTATTTCACTCAGCATAATCTCTTCCAGTCCTATCCATGTTGCTACAAAAGTTGGGTATTCCTCCTTTCTAATGGAGGGATAATACTCCATTGTGTATATGTACCATATCTTCCTTATCCATTCATCCATTGAAGGGCATCTTGTTTCTTTCCACAGTTTGGCGAACGTAGCCATTGCTGCAATAAACATTGCATCTTTGGGGTAATGAAATAAACATATTTGGGGTAAATACCTAGCAGTGCAATTACAGGGTCATAGGGAAGCTCTATTCTTAATTTCTTTAGGAATCTCCACACTGTTCTCCAAAGTGGCTGCACTAACTTGCATTACCAACAACAATTTAAGAGGGTTCCCCTTTCTCCACATCCTTCCAACACTCGTTGTTTCCTGTCTTGCTAATTTTGGCCATTCTATCTGGTGTTGTTTTAACTTGAATCTCCCTGATCGCTAGTGATAATGAATATTTTTTCATATGTCTGATAGCCATTTGTATGTCTTCGTTGGAGAAGTGTCTGTTCATATCTTCTGCCCATTTTCTGATCAGATTATCTATTTTATAAGTGTTAACTTTGAGAAGTTCTTTATAGATCCTGGATATCAACCTTTTGCCTGTACTGTCATTTGCAAATATCTTCTCCCATTCCGTGGGTTGCCTTTTTGTATGGTTGACTGTTTCCTTTGCTGTGCAGAAGATTTTGATCTTGATGAAGTCTCAAAAGTTCATTTCGGCTTTTGTTTCCTTGGCCTTTGGAGATATATCTTGAAAGATGTTGCTGTGGCTGATATCAAAGAGGTTACTGCCTATGTTCTCCTCGAGGATGCTGATGGATTCCTGTTTCACGTTGAGGTCTTTTATCCATTTAGAGTTTATCTTTGTGTATGGTGTAAGAGAATGGTTGAGTTTCATTCTTCTACATATTGCTGTCCAGTTTTCCCAGCACCATTTGTAGAAGAGACTGTGTTTTTTCCATTGTATATTTTTTCCTGTTTTGTCAAAGATTATTTGACCATAGAGTTGAGAGCCCCAATATCTTTGGCGCTCATTGAGGCATCTCCAGCAACACTGCCCATCACAAATGCACACAAAGAAATAATAATCTTACCAAGGTGTCACCAGGTATTGTCTCTGATCATGTTTTCCAGCCTGTCTGCACTTGGTTGCTCTCTGGTGTCCTCTCCAGGAGATACACAGTGTTGTCTGGAGTCTATGTCTGCAATGCATGCTGATCTGGAATCCCAGGACCTCAATACCCTTGGGTTGAAAGAACTCATGTCCTTCAGACACTCACCTTTCACCGCCAACAGCTATGGGTCAACATTTAAATTGTGGGCTCTAAGTGTGCCCCTCTCCCCTGGGCCTTTGTCTTTGGCCAGGGCTACTACCTCAGAAGAAGCAACCGTACAATTCTCCAATAAGCCCTGTCTACACCCTTCTCCCATGGTCTCTGTGACTTCTTCTCTCTTTCACTGTGGAGTGTGATTTCTAGGCTTCTGGTCCATTTATGCCATGGTTCCATTGATGTGGACATCTTCTGATTGTGCTTATAGCTAAAGAAAAGCCTGGAGCTCCCAGACATTTCTACCATCTCTTTTCTCCAAATGCTCTGCATACTCTTAGGAACCATAAAAAAGAAATCATTCTTCCTCCTTGCAACATGTGACAGAAAGTGAGAGAGCATTGGGCTGGGTCATCTCTGTCAGTCACAGAAAGACAAATCCCTTACGATTTCACTCATTCTTGGAAGTAAGGAAACAAGAAAAAGCAAGAAAAAGGGACAGGCAATTAGAATCTAGCCAGGCACAGAAAATTTTGTGTTTGTTCAAGGCAGGCCAGGCAGAATCTGCGTTTCTAATAGTGGATAAAATGTGATATTCAATGCAGGAAATTTTGATGAATGGGATGTAATGTGAGTTTCCACTCTTAGAAGGTGAATTGTGATCTGGAATAGAGCAGCCTCATATCTCTTAAAAAGTCATTTTTAGCGTCTTATGAAACACAGACACACATACAGACACACACAGACAAACACAGACACACACATATACACACACATACTTAAAAGCATCCCACAGAATTTAGGGAGCAAGTGAGAAATAGCACTCATGGAAGCAAAATTCAGAGAAAATACTATAAAAAAAATTAGGAGAGTAAAAGTAACAAACCGTCCAAACTGGATAAGTTAACTCCTTTTCCATCAAGAATTAATTAATTAATTAATTAATTAATTAATTAATTAAACAACCTTACCTAAACACCCCTCCACAGAAGTTGCCAGCAAATGCAACAGCGGAGAGAAAAGGATAAATTCCAAGACACAAATGCACTACCATGACAAGATCATGAATCAGACATATCTGACGTCTCAGGTAATGACGTTTGAAGCAGCTTTTGAGGCTTTTGAAGCAGTCCTCAAACATCTACCAACACACAGAAAGCCAGGTTCAAATCAATTCCATGGTCCACAATTCGAGACATTTATTGGTAATGTCATATTTTCCCATCTATTCCCAAAATGTAGGAAGAGGGAAGACTCTAATTTACAATGTCCAAAGACCCAATTCACGTAAGGACCGTATAGGAAACCAATTGCATACAATTTTAATCAGTAAGATAATAAAATAAGAATTCATTTCTCTTTCTTTCTTCATCTCCATGGGAAATGTCCTGATTTGCTTTCTATTCACTATTTTTTCTTATATTCGGAAAGACAGCCTTTCATACATCCTATATTTTTGAAATAGTACTCCCTGATTCTTTAACTGCATATACCACCAAGTGCTCATCCTCAAATAATGCCACACCAACTCCATACCCAATAACCAGTTCCCTCTTTATGGCAGGACTTATCCTCCTATAACCCTCTGCTTGGTCCCCAAAGTCCTGAGTCTCTCCTGGTGTGTCTCCCTCTTTGACTTCTCTTTCCGTTTTCCCTTACTACTACTCATGTCCATGGTATTCCTCATGAGCCACATATGAGTGAAGCCATAGGATATTTCCCTTGGTCTGCTTGAATTTTCATTTGAAAATAATCTTCTTTATCATCATCTTCAAAATCATCTTTATCCACAAGCCCTTAATAGGGTATCTCAGCTCCATCCACAGTGATGCTAGTGTGGGCATGGCAGGCCATAGATATTGGCCATTCATTTTCATCTGAATAAAGAGTGTTGCTCAACATGGCTCTCCCCATGACTATGGCATGTAGCATTAACTAGTGATGACAAGGGGTGCTGACCAGGGCTCTTTCCTTAGGGGTAGCTATCATGCAGAATTTCACTCTCCATGAAGCCTTTGCAATGGTGTTTAAGGTAATATCAGGTAGACAGAGCCTTCATTCTTAAGACTGTTGTTTCAGGACACTAGCAGATAAGGAAATAGACAACACAATGCATTCTTGCCCTGGCATTTTTCCTGGAATTGTGACTACGCTTCCCTTTTTCCTTCTCTCAACTTCCAACCTGACCAAGCACCAAAGGGAGACCTTACACCCAAGAAACCATGGGGAACAGAAGCTAAGAATGGACCCTCTCATGCAAGGATATCCAACTTCCCAGAGACCTAATCGTAGCCAAGAGGCCTCGCCATAAATTGAGACCTCTATAAATTGCAGTAGAAATAGGAACGCCTTGCTCTCTCTGGAGAAATGTTGGTCTAAAGAATAGTATACAGAACATCATTTTCTTTTCTCTTTGTATAGAAAGTGGAAGTGGGAAATAAACAGAAAAGACCACCTGAGTTCATGATCAGGCTAACAGGGCTCTTTCTTTTTCCTTCCCAGGTCTTTCTACTTAAAGACATAAGACTCATATGTCATGTGTATGGGATTGGTGCTTCAGTGAAGTCAGTTTTTGTGAAGTTACAAAGCTCTCAGGTCCTAGGAACCACTCCTCACCAAACCACGGCTCATCACTTCACCTGGCTGGAGTAGTCCTGGGTCAGCCAGGAGTATCAAAATCACTCCAACATCTGGACTCGCCTGGGGATTTCACCAAGACAGTATGTGAAGCGATTTGGGGTCACCTTCTCCATGGCTGAAATTGTAGTCTTTGGCCAGGACTGTCACCACCACACCTCTGGACTCATGAGAGGGGCAAGAATCCACAATTCCATCTTACCCACGTAAGGTCAAGAAAGAGTCAGGAGTACAAGCAGACTCACACGGGGAACTAAACGCCATACACATGTTCATGGTCCTCACACCTTATCAGGATGCTTCTGACCAGGAAAATCGCCCCCTGCCCTCCATGGAAAGCTCAGAGTTAACACCTGCAACCATACCAATGACATGTCTGGAGTCTCCAACACTGAGGACATGAGTACTTCTTGCATCTCCAGAAATCGTGCCATAAATGTCTCCCAATTTTTCAGCTGACCAAACATTAAAGGCAGATCCTACACCCTAGAAGCTTAGGCTCAAGACGGATTCTTCTGTTTATAGCTCACAGGAGCAAACACGGAGCATGTTGGAAGAGAACCAGTCCCTATGTGAAGTCATCAGGAAAGGATTTCGGGCCAGTTTCAGGAATACAACATGAATCTACAAAAAGTGTCTTTCTCTTCTGTATTCTGTTATCTACCCTGAAGATATTTTTTTTTACGAATAAGAGCTCATGGAGTGCCCGAAGGCTGGCACTTGAGAGAGTCTCAGGTGTGTGTGACATGCCCTCTGGAGTTGTGTTGTGGCTGTCCACTCTCCTGTGGGCTCGTCATCTGCAGAGGCTCTTCTTGCCTTCTATTCAGAGTGTTTTGTATCTGGGCCCAATATGGTGAGGTTAAGCTTTGTGGGTCTGGTGTGCCTGTGAAACGTGAACTTAAAACCACTCCACAAAACTTAACGGCCTGCTGAATTCTGTGGCCAGGTGAGAGGATGTGGGCAGGGCTTTCTTCTAGTCCCCAGCAGGATTTTCTGTTCTCCTGGGACTAAGCAACGTGGCCTGAAGAAGGAATCCCAACAGATTTCCAGGTTTTTAGAATCCGTGATTGCAGGTCGGGAAGCTAATGTCCTCACTGTACTGCCTGTGGCCACTTCTCAGTCTTGATGCTGGCGGTCGTAGGGCCTAAGTTTATTTGGCGCCCATCAAGGCATCTTCACCAACCTGCTCTTCACGAATGCACACAAAGAAAAAATAATCGTACCACGGTGTAAACAGGTATTGTCTCTGATCTTAGTTTCCAGGCTGTCTGCACCTGTTTGCTTGATGGTGTCCTCTCCAGGAGATACACAGTGTTCTCTGGAGTCTATGTCAACAAAGCATGCTGATCTGGAATCCCTGGGCCTCAAGAGCCTTGGGTTGCAAGAACTCGTGTCCTTCAGACACTCTCCTTTTCTTCAACAACAGCTAAGGGTCAACATTAGTATTGTGGGTTTTAAGTGTGCTCCTCTCCCCTGGGCCTTTTTTTTTTTTTTTTTTTTTTTTTTTTTTGGCCATCGCTCCTTGCCTTCTAAAGTACCAACCATCCAATTCTCCCATAAGCCCTTTCCACACCCTTCTACCATGGTCTCTGGGCCTTCTTTTCTCTTTCACTGTGGAGTATGATTTCTAGACTTCAGATCCATTTATACCATGAGTACATTGATGTGGTCATCTTCTGGATGTGCTGATGGCTGCAGACAAGCCTGAGCTCGCAAACACTTGCAGTCTCCCTGTCTTCCAGATGCACTGCGGACATTTATGGAGCCATAAACAAGAAGACATTCTTGATCCTTGTGACATGTGGCGGACAGGGAGAGGGCATTGGGTTGTGTCATATCTGTCAGTCACAGAAAGGCAACTACCATACCATTTCACTCACTCATGGAAGTAAAGAAACATGGGAAAAAGCAGGAAAAAGAGACAGGCAATTAGACTCTAACCAGGCACACAAAATTTGGTGTTTATTCCAGGCAGGCTAGGCAGAAACTGCCTTTTAAATATGGATCAAATGGTACATTCAATGCAGGAATTGTAGCTGAATGGTGTGGAATGTGAGTATCCACTGTTTTTGAATGTGAATTCGGATCTGGAATAGAGCAGCTTCATATCTTTTAAATATCATATTTAGCGTTTTCTGAAACACACACACACACACACACACACACACACACACACACACACACACACACTTAAAAGAGTCCACAGAAGTTAGGGAGCAAGTGAGGAGTAGCACTCATGGAAGCATAATTCAGAGAAAATACCATAAAAAAATAAAAGCTTAGAGAATCAAAATATCAACCCGTCAAAACAGTATAAGTTAACTCCTTACCTATCAATAATTCATTAATTAATTAAACAACGTTACCTAAATAAACGCTCCACACAAGGATGCCAGCAAATCCACTACCTTAGAGGAAAGGATAAATTCCAAGACACATACACACTACTATGACAAGATCATGAGTCATACATATCTGACTTCTCAGGTAATGACTTTAGAAGCAGCTTTTGAGGTTTTGAAGCAGCCCTCAAACATCTCCAAACACACAGAAAGCCAAGTTCAAATCCATTCCCTGGTCTACAATTTGAGATAGTTAATCATAATGTCGACTTTTCTCATTTATTCCAAAAATGTAGGAAGAAGGAAGACTCTAATTTACAATGTCCACAGAACAAATTCACATAAGGACCTTATTGGAAACAATGGCATACAATTTTAATCATTACGATAATAAAACTAGAATTCATTTCTCTTTTTATTTCTTCATCTCCTTGTGAAACGGCCTATTTTGCATTCTCTTCAATATTTTTCCTTATATTTGGCAAGGTAGTCTTTCATCCATCCTTGTTTTTTGACACAGTGTTCCCTGATTCTTTAATTGCATATACCACCAAGTGCTCATCCTCATAAAATGCCACACAACCTCCATACCCATTATCCATTTCCGTCTTTAAGGCATGTCTTACCTCCCTGTTAACCTCATCTTGGTCCCCAAAGTCCTGAGTCTCTCCAGGTGCGTCTCCCTTTCTGACTTCTTCTCCTTCCGTTTTCCCTTACTAATACTCATGTCCATGGTATTCCTCATGGGTCACATATGAGTGAAGCTAAAGGATATTTCCCTTGGTCTGTTTTCATTTTCATTTGGATATCATCTTTAACATCATATTCATAATAATCTTTATCCACAAGCGCCAAAATGTGTTTTTCAGTTCCTTCCACAGTTACGATAGAGTGGGCATGGCAGGCCATCGATGTTGGCCGTTCATTTTCATCTGAATAAAGAGAGTTGCTCAACATGGCTCTCCCTGTGACTATCGCATGTAGCATTAACTAATGAACAAGGAGTGCTGTCCAGGGCTCTTTCTTTAGGGGTAGCGAACATGCAGATTTTCACTCTCCATGAAGCCTTTGCAACGGTGTTTAAGGTAATGTCAGGTAGGCAGAGCCTTCATCCTTATGACTGGTTTTTCCAGACACTAGTAGATAAGGACACAGACAGCACAACGCATCCCTGCCCTGGCAATTTTCCTGGAATTGTGACTTTCCTTCCCTTCTTCCTTCCCTCACCTTCCAAGGTGACCAAGCCCAAAGGCAGACCTTACACCTGAGAAACCATAGGGAACAGAAGCTAAGAGTGGACCCTCTCACCCATAGATATCCAACTTACCAGATACCCAATGATAGCCAAGAGGCCTCGCTGTTGATTGAGATCTCTAAAAATTGCAGTGGAAACAGGAACACCTGAGTTCATGATCGGGCTTACAGGGCTCTTTCTAGTTCCTTCCCAGTTCTTTTTACTTAAAGCCTTAGGACTCATATGTCATGAAAACTGGATTGCTACTTCAGTGAAGTCAGCTTCTGTGATGTCACAAATCTCTGAGGTCCTAGCAACCACTCCTCACTAAACCACGCCTCATCACTTCACCTGGCTGGAGTAGTTCTGGATCAGACAGGAGTATAAAAATCACTCCAAACCGCTGGAACCGCCTGGGTATTTCTTCAGTACAGTTTGTGAAGCCTTTTGTGGTCACCTTCTCCAAGGCTGAAATTGTAGTCTTTCGCCTTGACTGTCACCACCTCCCCTCTGGACTTCTGAGAAAGGCAAGAATCCACAATTCCATCTTACCCACGGAAGGTCAAGAAAGATTCAGTAGTACAAGCAGCCTCATAAGGGGAACTCCACGCCAAACACATGTTCATGGTCCTCATAGCCTATCATAATGCTTCTGACCAGGAAAAGCTCCCCCAACGCTAAGAGGAAAGCTCAGAGTTAACACCCGCAACCATAACAAAGACATGTCTGAAGTCTTCAACAGTGAGGACAGGAGTTCTTCTTGCATCTCCCGAAATCGTGCCAGAAATGCCTCCCAATTTTCCCAGCTGACCAATCATTAAAGGCAGACCCTACACCCTAGAAGCTTAGGCCCAGGAAGGACTCATCTTTTTGGAGCTCACAGGAGCAAGCACGGAGCATGTTGGAAGAGAACCAATCCCCATGTGAATCCATTGGGAAAGGCTTTTGGGCCAGTTTCAGGAATACAACGTGAATCAACAAAATGTCTGTCTATTCTGTATTCGAAACACGCATTCTGTTATCTACCCTGAAGATAATTTCTTTAGTAAGAAGAGATGATGGAGTGGGCAAGTTTTGGCACTTGAGAGAGTCTCAGTGTGTGCGACGTGCCCTCTGGGGTTGTGTTGTGGCTGTCCACTCTCCTGTGGGCTCGTCCTCTGCAGAGGCTCTCCTTGCCTTCCATTCAGAGTGTGTGGTGTCTGGGCCACATATGGTGAGTTTAACCTTCTTGTGTCTGGTGTGCCAGTGAAACATGACTTTCAACCCACTCCACAAACTGAAGGCCTACTGAATTCTGTGGCCAGGTGAGAGGATGTGGGCAGGGCTTTCTTCTAATCCCCTGCAGGATTTTCTGTTCTCCTGGGACTAAGCAACCTGGGCTGAAGAAAGCAGTCCCAACTGTGTTCCAGGTTTGGGAATCCGTGATTGCAGGTTGGGCAGCTAATGTCCTCACCGTCCTGCCTGTGGCCACTTCTCAGTCTTGATGCTGGTGGTCATAGTGCCCAAGTATGTTTTTTTTTATTTTTGCCTTAAATTATTTTTGTTTATTTACAGCATTATAGTATTCACTGTTTTGGTATCACAACCAGTGCTCCACACATTATGTGCCCTCCCTATTACCCACCCCCTTGACTCATCCGCCCACATTCCCGCCACTTCAAAACCATCGGGTTGTTTTTCAGAGCCATAGTCTCTCAAGGTACACCTCCCCTTCCAATTTCCCACAACTCCATCTCCTCTCCATCTCTCCATGTCCTCCATGTTCTTTGTTATGCTCCACAAATAAGTGAGACCATATGATACTTGTGTCTCTCTGCTTGACTTATTTCGTTCAGCATTATATCTTCCAGTCCCATCCATGTTGCTACAAAAGTTGGGTATTCATCTTTTCTGATGGAGGCATGATAATCCATTGTGTATATGGACCACATCTTCCTTATCCATTCATCCGTTGAAGGGCATCTTGGTTCTTTCCACAGTTTGGCGACCGTAGCCATTGCTACAATAAACATTGGGGTACAGATGATCCTTATTTTCACTACATCTGTATCTTTAAGGTAAATACCCAGCAGTGCAATTGCAGGGTCATAGGGAAGCTCTATTCTTAATTTCTTCAGGAATCTCCACACTGTTCTCCAAAGTGGCTGCACTAACTTGCATTCCCACCAATAGTGTAAGAGGGTTCCCCTTTCTCCACATCCTTTCCAACACACGATGTTTCCTGTCTTGCTAATTTTGGAGATTCTACCTGGTGTCAGGTGGTATCTCAATTTTGTTTTAATTTGAATCTGCCTGATGGCTAGTGATGATGAATATTTTTTCATGTGCCTGATAGCCATTTGTATGTCTTTGTTGGAGAAGTGTCTGTTCATATCTTCTGCCCGTTTTTTGATATGATTATCTGTTTTGTGTGTGTTGAGTTTTAGAAGTTCTTTATAGATCCTGGATATCAAGCTTTTGTTTGTACTGTCATTTGCAAATATCTTCTCCCATTCCATGGGTTGCCTTTTTGTATGGTTGACTGTTTCCTTTGCTGTGCAGAAGCTTTTGATCTTGATGAAGTCCCAAAAGTTCATTTTTGCTTTTGTTTCCTCGGCCTTTGGAGATATATCTTGAAAGAAGTTGCTGTGGCTGATATCGAAGAGGTTACTGCCTACGTTCTCCTCTAGGATTCTGATGGATTCCTGTCTCATGTTGAGGGCTTTTATCCATTTCGAGCTTATCTTTGTGTGCGGGGTAAGAGAATGGTCGATTTTCATTCTTCTACATATAGAAGTCCAATTTTCCCAGCACTATTTATTGAAGAGACTGTCTTTTTTCCATTGTATATTTTTTCCGGATTTATCGAAGATTATTTGACCATAGAGTTGAGAGACCAAGTATCTTAGGCTCCCATCGAGGCATCTCCACCAGCACTGCCCATCAAGAATGCACACAAAGAAATAATAATCTTACCACGGTGTCAACAGGTATTGTCTCTGATCATGGTTTCCAGGCTGTCTCCACCTGGGTGCTTGCTGGTGTCCTATCCAGGAGATACACAGTGTTCTCTGGAGTCTATGTCTGCAAAGCAAGCTGATCTGGAATGCCCGGTCCTCAAGACCCTTGTATTGCAAGAACTCATGTCGTTCAGACACTCTCCTTTTCTCCGCCAACAGCTATGGGTCAACATTCAAATTGTGGATTCTAAGTGTGCTCCTCTCACCTGGGACTGTTTTTGCCAGGGCTCCCTACCCTCTGTAGCACCAACCGTCCTTTCTCCCATAAGCCCTGTCTACACCCTTCTCCCATGGTCTCTGTGACTTCTCTCTTTCGGTGTGGAGTGTGATTTCTAGGCTTCAGGTCCATTTATGCCATGTTTCCTTTGATGTGCTCATCTTCTGGTGGTGCTGATGGCTGAAGAATAGCGTGGAGCTCCCAGACACTTCTACCATCTCCCTGTCGTCCAAACGCACTGTGGACTCTTATGGAGCCATAAGCAAGAAGGCATTCTTGTTCCTTGCGACATAAGGCAGAAAGGGAGAGAGCATTGTGTTTTGTCATATTTGTCAGTCACAGAAAGACAACTACCGTTCGAATTCACTCAATCATGGAAATAAAGAAACATGTGAAAAAGGAAGAAAAAGGGGCAGACCATTAGACTCTAACCAGGCACACATAATTTGTTGTGTGTTCCAGGCAGGCAAGTCAGAATCTGCATTTCTAAAAGTGGATCAATGGGACATTCAGTGCAAAAATGTGGAAAAACAGGATGTAACGTGAGTTTCCATTGTGTTTGCTGGTGAATTGTGATCTGGACTAGAGCAGCTTCATTCCTCTTAAAATATCATTTTTAGTTTTTGGTCAATCACACACACAAACACACACACACACACACACACAGACACACAGACACACACACACACACACACTTAAAAGAGTCCCACAGAAGGTAGGGAGCAAGGGAGGAATAGCACTCATGGAAGCAAAATTCAGAGAAAATACCATAAAAAACAAAAGCTTAGGGAATCAAAGTATCAACCCGTCCAAACTGGATAAGGTAATTCCTTACCTATCAAGAATTAATTAATTAATTAATTAAGCAACGTTACCTAAAAAAAACCTCCACACAATTATGCCACAATCCAGTACCATGGAGAAAAAGATAAATTCCAAGAAACATACAAACTACCATGACAAGATCATGAGTCATACATATTTGACGTCTCAGGTAATGACTTTTGAAGCAGTTTTGAGGCTTTGGAAGCAATCCACAAACATCTCCCCACACACAGAAAGCCAGGTTCAAATCAATTCCCTAGTTCACAATTCGAGACATTTAATGATAATATCGGCTTTTCTCATCTATTATTAAAATGTAGGAAGAGGGAAGTCTCTAACTGACAATGTCCAAAGACCCAATTCAGATAAGGACCTTATAGGAAACCAATTGCATACAATTTTTATCAGTAAGATAATAAAGCTTGAATTCATTTCTCCTCTCTTTCTTTCTTCACCTCCACGTTAAAAGACCTCTTTTGCTTTCTATTCACTATTTTTTCTGATATTTGGTAAGCCAGCCTTTCATCCATCCTACGTTTTTTACATAGTGCTCCCTGATTCTTTAATTGCATATACCACCAAGTGCTCATCCTCATATACTGCCAAATTTCCTCCATACCCATTAACCACTTCCCTCTTTATGGTAGGTGTTATCTTCCTGTAACCCTCAGCTTGGTCCCAAAGTCCTGAGTCTCTCTCGTGCGTCTCCCAGTCTGACTTTTCTCCATCCGTTTTCCCTTACTAATATTCATGTCCATGGTATACCTCCTGCGCTATATAAGAGTGAAGCCATAGGATATTTCCCTTGATAGGCTTGCATTTTCATTTGGAAATCATGTTCTTTATCATCATGTTCATAATCATCTTTATCCACTAGACCTTAAAAGAGTATCTCGGCTCCTTCCACAGTGATGCTAGAGTGGGCATGGCAGGCCATCGATGTTGGCCGTTCATATACATCTGAATAAAAAGAAT
Organism: Meles meles; assembly: GCF_922984935.1. Taxonomy (NCBI): domain Eukaryota; kingdom Metazoa; phylum Chordata; class Mammalia; order Carnivora; family Mustelidae; genus Meles; species Meles meles. The sequence goes on along the minus strand of NC_060088.1, from coordinate 32,084,376 downwards.
TGGTCAACATGGCTATCCCCATGACTATGGCATGCAGCATTAACTAAAGATGACAAGGAGTGCTGACCAGGGCTCTTTCTTTCGGGGTAGCGATCATGCAGAATTTCACTCTCCATGAAGTCTTTGCAACGGTGTAAGGTAATGTCAGTTAGACACAGCCTTCATCCCTTAGGACCGGTGTTTCAGCCACTAGCAAACAATGACACAGACTGCGCAATGCATCACTCTCCTGACTATTTTCCTGGAATTGTGACTTTCCTTCCCTTCTTCCTTCCCTCACCTTCCAAGCGGACAAGCACCAAAAGCAGACCTTACACCTGAGAAACCATAGGGAACAGAAGCTTAGAATGGACCCTCTCACCCAAGGATATCCAACTTCCCAGAGACATAATGGGAGCCAAGAGGCCTGGCTGTTGACTGAGATCTCTAGAAATTGCAGTGGAAATAGGAACCCCTTGCTCTCTCAGGAGAAATGTTCGTCTAAAGAATGGTATACAGAACATCGTTTACTTTTCTCTTTATATAGAATGTGGAAGTGGGAAAGAAACAGAAAAGACCAACTGAGTTCATGGTCAGAGTAACAGGGCTCTTTCTTGTTCCTTCCCAGGTCTTTCTACTTAAAGCCATAGGACTTTATGTCATGAGAATGGGATTGCTGCTTCAGTGAAGTCAGCTTCTGTGATGTCACAAAGCTCTGAGGTCCCAGCAACCACTCCTCACCAATCCATGCCTCATCACTTCACCTGGCTGGATTAGTTCTGGGTCAGCCAGGTGTAACATAATCACTCCAACATCTGGAGTCCCCTGGGGATTTCAGCAAGACAGTTTGTGAAATGATTTCGGTCACCTTCTCCATGGCCAAATTTCTAGTCTTTGGCCGTGACTGTCACCACCACCTCTCTGGACTCCTGGGAAGGGCAAGAATCCACAATTCCATCTTACCCATGTAAGATCAAGAAAGAGTCAGGAGTACAAGCAGCCTCACACGGGTAACTCCACGCCAAACACATGTTCATGGTCCTCATACCCTATCAGGATTCTTCTGACCAGGAAAAGCGCCACCGCCCTCCGAGGAATGCTCAGAGATAACACCCGCAACCATACCAAAGACATGTTTGGAGTCTTCAACAGTGAGGACATGAATTCTCTTGCATCTCCAGAAATTGTGCCATAAATGCCTCCCATTTTCCCAGCTGACCAAGCATTAAAGGCAGACCCTACACCCTAGAAACTTAGGCCCAGGACGGACTCATCTGTTTGGAGCTCACAGCAGCAAGCAGGGAGCATGTTGGAAGAGAACCAATCCCCATGTGAATTCATCAGAAAAGGCTTTTGGTCCATTTTCAGGAATACAAGTGAATCTACAAAAGGTCTCTGTCTTCTGTGGATTCGAAACGCGCATTCTGTTATCTACCCTGAAGATAATTTCTTTAGGAATTAGAGCTCATGGAGTGCCCGAAGGCTGGCACTTGAGAGAGTCTCAGGTGTGTGTGACATGCCATCTGGGGTTTTGTTTTGTCTGTCCAATCTCCTGTGCACTCGTCCTCTGCAGAGGCTCTCCTTGCCTTCCATTCAGAGGTTGTGGTGTCTGTGCCAAATATGGTGAATTTAAGCTTCGTGGTGTTAGGGTCCATGATCAAAGGAACGAGTCTGACAGAAGGCAGAAATCAAGCAAAATTTTATTTCACGCCATGCATCAAAACCAAAGTGCATCAGAAACCAAACTGCATCAGAAACCAAATTGCTTTAGAAACCAAACTGCTTTAAAAACCAAACTGATTGGTAGGTGCCCGAGTCTTACTGGGACCACTGCCTCCCAGTCGCTGGGGTCCCTCCTGGAGGCTCCCTGCCTCACCCTCACCATACCACAGACCCACTCCCAGCGTGGCTGCACCGTTGACTCCTGAGAGGCTGCTCCTGATGGCGGCACTGCCCGAGGTGGCCTGGCTGCTTGCAGCGGCACTACTGCTGATACTCTGGCTCAGGGTGGTGTCGCTCTTGGCAGCGCCACTGCCGCTGCTCCTCTGGGCAGTGCCCCTGGTGGTGGCGCCGCTGCTGCTGCTGCTCCGGTGCTCGGGACGGTGCCAGTCATGGTGTCGCAACTGCTGCTGCTGCTCTGGTCGGTGCACGGTGCGGTGCTGCTCGTGTTACAGCTCAAGGCAGCGCCGCAGCCACTGCCGCCTCTGCCCTGATGCACGGGTGGTGTTGCTGGCCATGGCCCGCTGCTGCTGCTGCTCTAGGCAGTGCACGGGGCGGTGCCGCTCGTGTTAGCCTGCTTGGAACAAACACCAAATTTTGTGTGCCTGGTTAGAGTCGAATTGCCTGTCCCTTTTTCTTACTTTTTCACATGTTTCTTTACTTCCATGAGTGAGTGAAATCGTATGGGAGTTGTCTTTCTATGACTAACAGATATGACAAAACCCAATGCTCTCTCCTTTCTGCCATTTTCACAAGGAGCAAGAATGCCTTCGTGCTTATGGCTCCATAAGGTTCCGCAGTGCATTCGGAGGAAAGGGAGATGGTAGAAGTGTCTAGGACATCCAGGCATGCCTTCATCCAACAGCACAACCAGAAGATGACCACATCAATGCAAACATGGCATAAATGGACCTGAAGTCTAGAAATCACACTCCACAGTGAAAGAGAGAAGAAGTCACAGAGACCATGGGAGAAGGGTGTAGACAGGGTTTATGGGAGAGTTGGATGCTTAGTGCTTTAGAGGGCAGGGAGCCCTGGCCAAACACAAAGTCCCATTGGAGAGAAGCACTCTTAGAACCCATAATTTGAATGCTCACCCATAGCTGTTGGCGGAGAAACGGAGAGTGTCTGCAGGACACGAATTCTTGCAACCCATGGTTCTTGAGGCATGGCGATTCCAGATCAGCTTGCTTAGCAGACATTGACTCCAGATAACATTCTGTATCTCCTGAAGAGGTCACCAGCAAGCACCCAGTTGCAGACAGCCTGGAAATCATGATCAGAGACAATACATGTTGACACCGTGGTACGATTCTTATTTCTTTCTGTGCATACCTGATGGGCAGTGTTGGTGGAGAAGCCTCGATGGGCGCCAAAGTAACTTGGGCTCTACGACCGCCAGCATCAAGACTGTGAAGTGGCCAATAGCAGGACGGTGAGGACATTAGCTGCACAACCTGCAATCACGGAATCCCAAACCTGGAAGACTGTTGGGATGGCCTTCTTCAGGCCACGTTACTTCGTCCCAGGAGAACAGAAAATCCTGCAGGGGACAAGAAGAATGCCCTGCCCACATCCTCTCACCTAGCCACAGAATTCAGCAGGCCTTAAATTTTTTGGAGTGGGTTGAAAGTCACGTTTCCAGGCACACAGAATGTTCTCTGGAGTCTATGTCTTCAAAGCATGCTGATCTGGAATCGCCAGGCCTCAAGAACCATGGGTTGCAAAAACTCGTGTCCTTCAGACACTCTCCGTTTCTCCGCCAACAGCTATGGGTCAGCATTCAAATTGTGGGTTAAGGGTGCTCCTCTTCAATGTGCCTTTGTGTTTGGCCAGGGCTCCCTGCCCTCTAAAGCACCAACCGCCCAACTCTCCCATAAGCCTTGTCTACACCCTTCTCCAATGGTCTCTGTGACTTCTTCTCTCTTTCACTGTGGAGTGCAATTTCTAGGTTTCAGGTCCATTTATGCCATGTTTGCATTGATGTGGTCATCTTCTGGTAGTGCTCTTGGCTGAAGGCAAGCCTGGAGTTCCTAGACACTTCTACCATCTCCCTTTCCTCCAATGCACTGCGGACCCTTATGGAGCCATATGCACGAAGGCGTTATTGCTCCTTGTGACAATGGCAGAAAGGAGAGAGCATTGGGCTGTGTCATATCTGTTAGTCATAGAAAGACAACTACCATAGGATTTCACTCACTCATGGAAGTAAGAAACATGGGAAAAACCAAGAAAAAGGGACAGGCAATGAGATTCTAACCAGGCACTCAAAATTTGGTGTGTGTTCCAGGCAGGCTAGTCAGAATCCGCCATTCTAAAAGTGCACAAAGTGGGACATTCAATGCAGGAATTGTGGCCGAATGGGGTGTAACGTGAGTTTCCACTGTGTTTTTAGGTGAATTGTGGTCTGGAATAGAGCAGCTTCATATCGCTTAAAATATCATTTTTAGCGTTTGGTGCAACACAGACACACACAGACACACAGACACACAGACACACACACACACAGACACACACACACACACACACACACTTAAAAGAGTCCCACAGAAGTTATGGAGCAAGTGATGAATAGAACTCATGGAGGCAAAACTTAGAGAAAATACCTTAAAAAACAAAATCTTTCAGAATCAAAGTAATATACCATTTAGACTGGATAATTTAACTCCTTAACAACAAATAGTTAGTTAATTTATTAATTATTTAATAAATTAAACAGCCTTACCTAAGATACCCCTCCACAGAAGTCTGTCATCAAATCCAAAACCAGAGAGGAAAGGATAAATTCCAACACACATATGCAGTACCATGACAAGATCATGAGTCCTACATCTCGGATGTCTCATGTAAATACATTTGACACAGCTTTTGAGGCTTTTGAAGCAGTCCTCAAACATCTCCCAACACACAGAAAGCCAGGTTCAAATCAATTCCCTGGTCCACAGTTCGAGACATTTAATGGTAATTTCAGCTTTTTTCATCTATTCCCAAAATATAGGTATTGGGAAGACTCTATTTTCCAATGTCCAAAGACCCCATTCAGATAAGGCCTTTATAGGAAACCAATTGCATACAATTTTAATCAGTAAGATAATAAAACTAGAATTCATTTATCTTCTGTTTCTTTCTTCCCTATATGTGAAACGGCCTGTTTTGCTTTCTATTCACTATTTTTTCTCATATTCAGCAAGCCAGCCTTTCATCCATCCTATGTTTTTTGACATAGTGTTCCCTGATTCTTTAATTGCATATACCACCAAGTGCTCATCCTCATATAATGCCACACCAACTCCATACCCATTAAACAGTTCCCTATTTATGGCAGGTCTTATCCTCCTGTAACCCTCAGCTTGTTCCCCAAAGTCCTGAGACTCTGCTGGTGCGTCTCCCTGTCTGACTTCTTCTCCTTCCGTTTTCCCTTACTACTACTCATGTCCATAGTATTCCTCATTGGCCACATAGGAGTGAAGCCATAGGATATTTCCCTTGGGCGGCTTGCATTTTCATTTGGAAATCATCTTCTTTATCATCATCTTCCTAATCATCTTTATCCACTAGCCCTTAAAAGAGTATCTCAGCACCTTCCACAGTGATGCTAGAGTGGGCATGGCAGGCCATCGATGTTGGCCGTTCATTTTCATCTGAATAAAGAGAGTAGCTACATGGCTCTCCCTATGACTATGGCATGTAGCCTTTACTAATGAGGACAACGAATGCTAACCACGGCCCTTTCTTCAAGGGTAGCTATCATGCAGCATTTCACTCTCCATGAATCCTTTGCAACTGTGTTTAAGGTAATATCAGGTAGACAGAGCTTCATCCCTTAGGACTGGTGTTTCAGGACACTAGCAGATAAGGGCACGGACAGCACAAACCATCCCTGCCCTGGCAAATTTCCTGGAATTGTGACTTTCCTTCCCTCCTTCCATCCCTCACCTTACAAGCTGACAAAGCACCAAAGGCAGACCTTACACCCCAGAACCATAGGGAACAGAAGCTAAGAATGGACTTTCTCACGCAAGGATATCAAACCTCCCAAAGACCTAATGGTAGCTAAGAGGCCTCGCTGTGTATTGAGTTCTCTAGATATTGCAGTGGAAATAGGAACACCTTGCTCTCTCTGGAGAAATGTTGGTCTAAAGAATGGTATAGAGAACACCATTTTCTTTTCTCTTTGTATAGAATGTGAAAGTGGAAAATAAACAGAAGAGACCATCCTGAGTTCTTGATCAGGCTATCAGGGCTCTTTCTTGTTCCTTTCCAAGGCATTCTACTTATAGCCATAGGACTCATATGTCATGAGAATGGGATTGCTGCTTCAGTAAAGTCAGCTTCTGTGACGTCACAAATCTCTGAGGTCCTAGAAACCACTCTTCACCAAACCACGCCTCATCACTTCACCTGGCTGGAGTAGTTCTGGTTCAGCCAGGAGTATCAAAATCACTCCAAACCGCTGGATCCGCCTGGGGATTTCCCCAAGACAGTTTAGAAGCGATTTGGGGTCACCTTCTCCATGGCCGAATTGGTAGTCTTTGACCGTGACTGTCACCACCACCCCTCTGGACTCCTGAGAAGGGCAAGAATCCACAATTCCATCTTACACACGTAAGGTCAAGAAAGAGTCAGGAGTACAAGCAGCCTCACACGGGGAAATGCACGCCAAACACATGTTCTTGGTCCTCACACCCTATCAGGATGTGTAGTTCTGGGTCTGCCAGGAGTATCAAAATCGGTCCAAACCACTGGAGCAACTTGGGTACTTCGCCAAGAGAGTTTGTGAAGCGATTTGGGGTGACCTTCCCTTGGCCAAATTTGTAGTCTTTGGCCATGACTCTCTCCAACAGCCCTCTGGACTGCTGAGAATGGCAAGAATCCACAATTCCATCATACCCACGTAATGTCACGAAAGAGTCAGGAGTACAACAAGCCTAACACGGGGAACACCAAGCCATACACATGTAAATTGTACTCACACCCTATCAGGATGCTTCTGACCAGGAAATGTACCCCCCGCCCTCCGAGGAAAGCTCAGAGTTGACACGCGCAACTATACCAAAGAGATGTCTGGAGTCTTCAACATTGAGGACAAGATTTATTCTTACATCTCCAGAAATCGTGCCATAATTGCCTCCCAATATTCCCAGCTGACCAATCATTAAATGCAGACCCTACACCCTAGGTGTTAGAGTGGGCGTGGCAGGCCATCGATGTTGGCTGTTCATTTTCATCTGAGTAAAGAGAGTTCCTCATCATGGCTCTCCCCATGACTATGGCATGTAGCATTAACTAATGATGAGCAGGTGTGCTGACCAGGGCTCTATCTTTAGGGGTAGCGATCAAGAAGTGTGTCACTCTCCATGAAGCTTTTGCAACGGTGTTTCAGGTAAGGTCAGGTAGACAGACCTTCATCTCTGGGACTGGTGTTTCAAGACACTAGCAGATAAGGACACGGACAGTACAATGCATCTATGCCCTGGCAATTTTTCCTGGTATTGTGACTTTCCTTCCCTTCTTTGTTCCCTCACCTTCCAAGATGACGAAGCACCAAAGGCATACCTTACACCTGAGAAACCATAGGGAAAAGAAGCTAAGAATGGACCCTCTCACCCAAGGATATCCAACCTCCCAGAGACCTAGTCTTAGCCAAGAGGCCTCTCTCTTGATTGATATTTCTAGAAATTGAAGTGGAAATAGGAACACCTTGCTCTCTGTGGAGAAATGTGGGTCTAAAGAATTTTATACAGAACATCGTTTTCTTTTCTCTTTGTATAGAAAGGGGAATTGTAATAGAAGCAGAAAAGACCACCTGAGTTCATGATCAGGCTAACAGGGCTCTTTCTTGTTCCTCCCCACGTCTTTCTACTTAAAGCCATAGGACTCATACGTCATGAGAATGGGAATGCTGCTTCAGTGAACTCACCTTCTGTGATGTCACAAAGCTCAGAGGTCCTAGCAACAACTGCTCACCAAACCACGCCTCATCCCTTCACCTGACTGGAGTAGTTCTGCGTCAGCCAGGAGTATCAAAATCACTCCAAACCCCAGGAGCCGCCTGGGTATTTTCGAAAGAAAGTTTGTGAAGCGATTAGGGGTCACCTTCTCAATGGCCGAATTTGTAGTCTTTGGTTGTGACTGTCACCAACACCCCTCTGGACTACAAAGAGATGCAAGAATCCACAATTCCATCTTATCATTGTAAGGTCAAGAAAGAGTCAGGAGTACAAGCAGCCTCACACGGGGAACTCAACGCCAAACACATGTTTATGGTCCTCATACACTATCACGATGCTTCAGACAAGGAAAAGTGCCCCACTCCCTCCAAGGAAAGCTAAGAGGTAACACCCACAACCATACCCAATACCTATCTCGAGGTAGGTGAGGACACGAGTTCTTCTTGCATCTCCAGAAATCGTGCCATAAATGCTTCCGCATTTTCCCAGCTGATCAAACATGAAAGGCAAACCCTATACCCTGGAAGCTTAGGCCCAGGATGGACTCATCTGTTTGGAGCTCACAGGAGCAAGCACGGAGCATGATGGAAGAGAATCAATCCCCATGGAAGCCATCGCAAAAGGCTTTTGGGCCAGTTTCAGGAATTCAACTTGAATCTACAAAAGGTCACTATCTTCTCTGTATTCGAAACACGCATTTTTTTCTACCCTGAAGCTAATTTCTTTAGGAACAAGAGATCATGGAGTGTGCAAGTTCTGGCACTTGAGAGAGTCTCGGGTGGGTGTGACCTGCCCTCTGGGGTTGTGTTGTGGCTGTCCCCTCTCCTGTGGGCTTGTCGTCTGCAGAGGCTCTCCTTGCCTTCCATTCACAGTGTGTGGTGTCTGTGCCAACTATGGTGAGGTTAATCTTTGTGGGTCTGGTGTGCCTGAAAACGTGACTTTCAACCCACTCCAAAAAATTTAAGGCCTGCTGAATTCTGTGGCTAGGTTAGAGGTCGTGGGCAGGGAATTCTTCTTGTCCCCTGCAGGATTTTCTGTTCTCCTGGGACGAAGCAACGTGGCCTGAAGAAGGCCGTCCCAACAGTGTTCTAGGTTTGGGAATCCGTGATTGCTGGTTGGGCAGCCAATGTCCTTACCGTCCTGCCTGTGGCCACTTCTCAGTCGATGCTGGCAATTGTAGAGCCCAAGTTACTTTGGCTCCCATTGAGGCATCTCCACCAACACTGGCCATCAGGAATGCACAGAAAGCAATAAGAATCATACCACGGTATCAACAGGTATTGTCTCTGATCATGGTTTCCAGGCTGTCTGCACCTGGTTGCTTGCTGGTGTCCTCTCCAGGAAATACAGAATGTTATCTGGAGTCTATGTCTGCAAAGCATGCTGATCTGGAATCGCCAGGCCTCAAGAACCTTGGGTTGCAAGAACTCATGTCCTTCAGACACTCTCCGTTTCTCCGCCAACAGCTATGGGTCAGCATTCAAATGGTGGGTTCTAAGTGTGCTCCTCTCCAATGGGTCTTAGTCTTTGGCCAGGGCTCCCTGCCCTCTAAATCACCAACCTTCCATCTCTCCCATAAGTCCTGTCTACACCCTTCTCCCATGGTCTCTGTGACTTCTTCTCTCTTTCGCTGTGGAGTGGGATTTCTAGGTTTCAGGTCCATATATGCCATGTATGCATTGATGTGGTCATCTTCGGGTTGTGCTGATGGCTGAAGTCAAGATTGGAGTTCCTAGACACTTCTACCATCTCCCTTTCCTCCAAATGCACTGCGGACCCTTATGGAGCCATAAGCACGAAGGCATTCTTGCTCCTTGTGACAATGGCAGAAAGGAGAGAGCATTGTGCTGTGTCATATCTGTTAGTCATAGAAAGACAACAAGCATATGGTTTCACTCACTCATGGAAATAAAGAAACATGGGAAAAAGCAAGAAAAAGGGACAGGCAATGAGTCTCTGAACAGGCACACAATATTTGGTGTTTGTTCCGGGTTGGCTAGTCAGAATCTGCCTTTCTAAAAGTGGATCAAATGGGACATTCAATGCAGGAAATGTGGCTGAATGGGATGTAACGTGAGTTTCCACTGTGTTTGTAGATGAATTGTGGTCTGGAATAGAGCAGCTTCATATCTCTTAAAATATCATTTTTAGCGTTTGTTACAACACACACACACACACAAATACACACACACACACACACACACACACACTTAAATGGGACACACAGAAAGTAGGGAGCTTGTGAGGAATAGCACTCATGGAAGCAAAATTCAGAGAAAATACCATAAAAAAAGAAAAGCTTAGAGAATCAAAGTAACAAACCGTCCAAACTGGATAAGTTATCTCCTTACCTGTCAAGAATTAATTAATTAATAAACAACCTTACTTAAAAGACCCCTACACAGACGTCTGCCAGCAAATCCAATGCCGGAGAGAAAAGGATAAATTCTAAGACCCATATGCACTACCATGACAAGATCATGAGTCATACATCTCGGACGTCTCATGTAAAGACTTTAGACGCAGCTTTGGAGGCTTTTGAAGCAGTCCTCAACATCTCCCAACACACAGAAAGCCAGGATCAAATAAATTCCCTGGTCAACAATTTGAGACATTTAATGTAACGTGAGCTTTTCTCATCTATTCCCAAAATGTAGGAAGAGGGAAGACTAATTTACAATGTCCAAAGACCCTATTCATATAAGGACCTTATAGGAAACCAATGGCATACAATTTCAATCAGTAAGATAATAAAACTAGAATTCCTTTCTCTTCTCTTTCATTCTTGATCTCCACGTGTAACGACCTGTTTTGCTTTCTATTTACTCTATTTTCTTATATTTGGCAAGCCAGCCTTTCATCCATCCTAAGTTTCTTGACATAGTGTTCCCTGCTGCTTTAATTACATATACCACCAAGTGCTCATCCTCATATAATGCCACACCACCTGCAAACCCATTATCCAGTTCCCTCATTATGGCATGACTTATACTCCTGTAACCCTCAGCTTGGTCCCCAAAGTCCTGAGTGTCTCCTGGTGCATCTCCGTGTCTGACTTCTTCTCCTTCCATTTTCCCTTCCTACTACTCATGTCCATGATATTCCTCAGGAGCCACATAGGAGTGAAGCCATAGGATATTTCCCTTGGACGGCTTGCATTTTGATTTGGAAATCATCTTCTTTATTATCATCTTCATAATCATCTTTATCCACCAGCCCTTAAAATGGTATGTCTGCTCCTTCCACAGTGATGCTAGAGTGTGCATGGCAGGCCATCGATGTTGGCCTTTCATTTTCATCTGAATAAAGAGCGTTGCTCAACATGGCTCTCCCCATGACTATCGCATGTTGCATTAACTAATGATGACAAGGATTGCTGCCCAAGGGCTCTTTCTTTCGGCTTATCGATCATGCAGAGTTTCACTCTCCATGAAGCCTTTGCAATGGAGTTTAAGGTAATATCAGGTATTCAGAGCCTTCATCCCTAAGGACTGGTGTTTCAGGACACTAGCAGATAAGGACATGGACAGCACAATGCTTCCCTGCCCTGGCAATTTTCTTGGAATTGTGACTTTCCTTCCCTTCTTCGTTCCCTCCCCTTCTAAGCTAACCAAGCACCAAAGGCAGACCTTACACCTGAGAAACCATAGGGAATAGAAGCTAAGAATGGACACTTCACCCAAGGATATCGACGCTCCCAGAGACATAGTTGTACCCAAGAGGCCCCGCTGTTGATTGAGATCTCTAGAAATTGCAGTGGAAATAGGAGCACCTTGCTCTCTCTGGAAAAAAATTTGGTCTTAAGGTTGGTAGACAGAACACCATTTTCTTTTCTCTTTGTACAGAAAGGGGAAGTGGGAAAGAAACAGAAAAGGCCAACTGGGTTCAAGATCAGGCTAACAGGGCTCTTTCTTGTTCCTTCCAAGGCATTCTACTTAAAGTCATAGGACTCATATGTCATGAGAATGGGATTTCTGCTTCAGTGAAGTCAGCTTCTGTGACGTCACAAATCTCTGAGGTCCTAGAAACCACTCCTCACCAAACCACGCCTCATCACGTCACCTGGCTGGAATAATTCTGGTTCAGCCAGGAGTATGAAAATCACTCCAAGCCGTTGGAGCCACATGGGGATTTCCCCAAGAGAGTTTGTGAAGCGATTTGGGGTCACCTTCTCCATGGCCGAATTTGTAGTCTTTGGCCGGGACTGTCACCACCACCCCTCTGGACTCCTGAGAAGGGGAAGAATCCATAATTCCATCTTACACACGTAAGGTCAAGAAAGAGTCCGGAGTACAAGCAGCCTCACACGGGGAACTCCACGCCAAACACATGTTCATGGTCCTCATACACTATCAGGATGCTTCTGACCAGGAAAAGTGCCCCCCGCCCTCCGAGGAAAGCTAAGAGGTAACACCCACAACCATACCAAATACATATCTCAAGTCTTCAAGAATGAGGACACGAGTTCTTGCATCTCCAGAAATCGTGTCAAAAATGCCTCCCCATTTTCCCAGCTGACCAATCATTAAAGGAAGACCCTACACCCTGGAAGCTTAGGCCCAGGATGGACTCATCTGTTTGGAGCTCACAGGAGCAAGCACAGAACATGATGGAAGAGAACCAATCCCATTGGAAGCCATCGGAAAAGGCTTTTGGGCCTTTTTCACGAATACAACGTGAATCTACAAAAGGTCTCTATCTTCTCTGTATTCGAAATGCGCATTCTCTTATCTACCCTGAAGCTAATTTCTTTAGTAGGAAGAGATCATGGTGTGCGCACGTTCTGGCACTTGAGAGAGTCTCGGGTGGGTGTGACATGCCCTCCTGGGTTGTGTTGTGGCTGTCCACTCTCCTGTGGCCTCGTCCTCTGAAGAGGCTCTCCTTGCCTTCCATTCAGAGTGTGTGGTGTCTGGCCTAAATATGGTTTGCCTGTGAAACGTGACTTTTAACTAACTCCACAAAACTTAAGGCCTGCTGAATTCTGTGGCCAAGTGAGAGGATGTAGGCAGGGCTTTATTCTAATCCCCTGCACGATTTTCTGTTCTCCTGGGACTAAGGTACTTGGCCTGAAGAAGGTATTCCCAACAGTTACAGGTTTGGGAATCCGTGATTGCAAGTTGGGCAGCTAATGTCCTCACCGTCCTGCCTGTGGCCACTTCTCAGTCTGAATGCCCTGGATCGTAGAGTCCAAGTTTCTTTTGCGCCCATCGAGGCATACCTAACAACACTGCCCATCATGAATGCACACAAAGAAATAATCTTGCCACGGTGTCAACAGGTATTGTCTATAATCATGGTTTCTTGCATGTCTGCACCTGGTTGCTTACTGGTGTCCTCTCCAGGGGATACACAGTTGTTCTGCAGTTCTGGAGTCTTTGTCTGCAAAGCATGCTGATCTCAAATCCCTGTGCCTCAAGACCCTTGGGTTGCAGGAATTAATGTCATTCAGACACTCTCCTTTTCTCCCGCAACAACTATGGGTCAACACTCAAATTGTGGGTTCTAAGTGTGCTCCTCTAATGGGCCTTTGTCTTTGGCCTGGCTTCCTGCCCTCTGACCCACCAACCGTCCAATTCTCCCATAAGACCTGTCTACACCATTCTCCCATGGTCTCTGTGACTTCTTCTCTCTTTTGCTGTGGGTTGTTATTTCTATGCTTCAGTCCATTTATGCCATGTTTACATTGATGTGGTCATCTTCTGTTTCTGCTGATGGCTGAAGACATGCCTGAGCTCGCAGACACTTCTACTGTCTCACTCTCTTCCAGATACACTGCGGTCTCTTATGGAGCCATAATTAAGAAGGCATTCTTGAGGAGTCAAGATGACGGGGACGTAGGAGGAGGCACCATTTCAACCTGTACCCTAAAGTGAGCTGATTACCTACCAAAGAACCCCAACGATCCATGAAATCAGCCTGTGATCAGAATTATACACATCTGGATCTCTACAGGAGCAGAAGACATCAGTCTCAGGTAAAGCAGACTGGGAGCTTCGGACTGATATCGGAAGATAAACAAAAGGGGGTGGGAGCCACCAGAGGTGACTGATTGGAAAGTAATATCACAACACGAGAGTGCTCTGCATCTGGGGACCAGCATTAACTTGGAGTCTGGTTGAAAGCACTCAAATAACAAAGAGCAAAGGATTGCGGGTGGTAATAGTGGTAACCTGGGTGGTTAGAGTCAGGGACCTAAGTCCCCGGACTCAGGACGGCCTCCCCTGGCAATGAGCCAGAGACAGTGTGGCCCAGAAATCAGGTCTCTGTCCTTGAGCCACCAGTGCGCCTGAACGCCAGCGTGCCCAAGAAGGAGTGTTGTCTGGCTCCCATGAAGGGCTGGGAACCTGGCCAGTGGCAATCCTGAAACGCGAGCGTCCCACACCCTCCCTTGGGATAGGTGCTCATAGGCGCTAGCCTGGAGCTCTGGCATCCGGAAAAACCAGACATTCCCAGCCCGGGACAGCGGGGAAATCTCAGTGTGCGATCTCTGTTCAGAACCTCTTGGCGGTCTGGAGCTGCCCAGACAGCCAACGCTGCCCTGGGTTTGGGTACAATGAGGAGCTGCTGCATCCCCAGGGACAGTGACTCAGAACAGACTCTGCCAGCAGCCTTTGCAAAACATTCTGATGCTTCTCTCTGAGAGGGGGTCGGGGAGCAGTTTACTCTCCTCTAAACCTCCAAAAACCATCAAAAGCTGTCAAGGCGAGAGAAAGCAGATGCAAGAACATAAAAACCCCCAGAGAACAAAAGGCTGAAAAAAACATTTTCCTCAGAGCTTACCCCCTTGAGGGGAGCGGGAGGACCTAACTCAGGGAACATCATTGTCTGAAAACTCACGTGGCAGGCCCCTCCCTCAGAAAACCAACCAGGAAGGAAGAAAAAAAAAAAGACTACAAGAGAACAACCACCACTACTTCATAAATACTACTTTTATTTTTAACTCTTTACCAATATTCTGGTTCTTTTTCTATACATACATATAATTTTTAACCTATTTACCACCACACTGAGATGTCCAGTACATCAAATTCTTTAATAACCTTCTAACCTGCAATTTTTGATACATACACCCGTGTTTTTCTTTTGCTTTTCTATTTTTTTAATTCTTTTTAATTTTAACTTAGTTTAGTCTAGTTTATTCTTTTTTAATTTTTATTTTCTACTATACATATAGAGTTAAACTTCAAGGTAATCCAATTTCCCCAATCAATGCTACCCCTATAGGGAAACCAGTTTCTAATCCCCCTGTAACTTAGGAAGGTTGAGTCCCTTAACAAAAACATCAAGATACCTTCAGGAAGAATCAAAATAACCTTCCTCACTCACACTGAGAATTTATAACCACTCTCCCAATTTTTCCTTCTGTCAGTGTTTCTGTGAATTTGTGTTTGTCCTGATAATATATAAATCTTATACTTGGGGTTCTTTCTGATGAGGTTCTTCCCTTTTTTTTGGTTATATATATATATTTTTTCTCTTGTCATATACTTTTATCAGTCTTTTTGTTTGTCTGTTTTTGTTTGTATACTTCATAAATCTTACCTTGTGGCCCATTTGGTCTTAGCCTTTTTTTTATCTTCCCTTTTTTTCCCTATCTCTCCCTCTCTCTCTCTCTCTCTCTCTTTTTTTTCCTTTTTTCTTTCCTCTTTTTTTCTGTCTTCTTCTCTATTTCTTTTTCTTTTCTTTTTTCTCTCATTTGGGTGGGGAATCGTGATTGCACAGAAGCGTTCCAGGGTGCACATTGACTGCACCACAATCGATAAGTCCAGCTGCATCTGTTCGGTCATCTCTTGCCAAAATGACTAGGAGGAGGAATACCCAACAGAAGAAAAATACAGAGAATGGGCCTTCTGCCACAGAGTTAATGGCTATCGACATAGACAATATGTCAGAAAAGGAATTCAGACTAACAATTATCCAGGCAATAGCTAGGTTGGAGAAAGCCATGGATGACCAAATGGAATTTATTAGGGCAGAACTGAAAGCCACCAGGGATGATGTTCAAAATGCTCTCAATGAGTTCCAATCTAATCTAAATTCTCTAAAAGCTAGGGTAACTGAGACAGAAGATAGAATTAGTGATCTGGAGGACAAAAGATAGAGAGAAAGGATCAGGAGGAAGCCTGGAACAAACAGCTCAGAAGCCACGAAAACAGAATCAGGGAAATATATGATACCATGAAACGTTCCAACGTCAGAATTATTGGAATCGCTGAAGGGGAGGAAAAAGAAAGAAGTCTAGAAAATATAGTGGAACAAGATGTCTATGAAAATTTTCCCAATCTCGCGAATGGAAACAATATTCATGTGCTAGAAGCAGAGAGATTTTCCCCCAAGATTTTAGATTCTCGAAAATCCTCATGACACCTTATAGTTAGAATGAGGAATTATGTTTCAAGAGAGACCCTCTTAAAAGCAGCTAGGACAAAGAAGCTCCTTACATACAGAGGAAAGCCCCTTAGAATAACGTCAGACCTTTCCACAGAGACCTTGTAAGCCTGGAAGGGCTAGCAAAATATATTCATAGTACTAAATGAGAAGATCATGCAACCAAGAATACTCTATCCAGCAAGACTGACATTTAAAATGGATGGAGAGATAGAGTTTCCAAGACTGGCAAGGCTTAAAAGACTGCAACCATCAAGCCGACACTACAGGAAATATTAAGGGGGGGGGTCCTATAAAAGAGAAAAAATCCTAAGAATATCATTGAACAGAAATACAGAAACAATCTACAGACAGAAAGACTTCAAAGGCAACACGATGTCAATAAAAACCTATCCCTCAATAATCACTCTCAAGGTGAATGGCCTAAATGCACCCATAAAACGACACAGGATTGCAGATTGGATAAAACGACAGGACCCATCCATATGTTGTCTACAAGAGCCCCATTTTGAACCTAAGGATACACCCAGACTGAAAGTGAAGGGATGGAGAAGCATCTTTCATGCCAATGGGCCTCAAAAGAAGGCCGGGGTAGCGATTCTCATATCAGATAAATTAGAATTTAAACTAAAGACTGTAGTCAGAGATACAGAAGGACACTACATAATTCCTAAAGGGACTATCCGCCAAGATGATCTAACAATTGTGAATATCTATGTCCCCAATATGGGAGCACCAAATTACATAAGAAAACTATTAGTCAAGATAAAGAGTCATTGTGATAGGAATACAATAATAGTGGGAGATCTTAATATGCCTCTCTCAGAAATAGACAGATCATCGAAGCAGAAAATTAATAAAGAAATAAGAGCATTGAACGAAACATTGGACCAGATGGACCTCATAGACATATACAGAACATTCCACCCTAAAACAACAGAATACTCATTCTTCTCAAGTGCACATGGAACCTTCTCCAGAATAGACCACATACTGTGTCACAAAGCAGCACTCAACTGATACCAAAAGACTGACATTAATCCCTGCATATTCTCAGATCACAATGCTTTGAAACTGGAACTCAATCACAAAGAAAAGTTCAGAAGGAACTCAAACACCTGGAAGCTAAAGACCACCTTGCTTAAGAATGCTTGGATCAACCAGGAGATCAAAGATGAACCTAAGCAATTCATGGAAACCAATGAGAATGAAGGTACTTCGGTCCAAACCTATGGGATACAGCAAAGGTGGTTCTAAGGGGGAAATACATAGCCATCCAAGCCTCCCTCAAAAAAATTGAAAAATCCAGAATACACCAGCTGTCTCTACACCTTAAAGAACTGGAGAATCAACAACAAATCAACCCAATTCCACATGCAAGAAGGGAAATAATCAAGATTAAAGCAGAGATCAATGAGGTAGAAACGAGAGATACAGTAGAACATATCAATGAAACTAGAAGCTGGTTTTTTGAAAGAATCAATAAGATTAATAAACCATTGGCCACACTAATCCAACAGAAAAGAAAGTCCAAATTAATAAAATTATGAATGAAAAGGGAGCGATCACAACTAACACCAAGGAAATAGAAACAATCATCAGAAATTATTACCAACAGTTATATGCCAATAAGCTAAGCAACCTAGATGAAATGGATGCATTCCTGGAAAGCTACAAACTCCCAAAATTGAACCAGGAAGAAATTGACAACCTGAATAAACCGATATCTAGTAAAGAGACTGAAGCAGTGATCAAAAACCTCCCAAAAAACAAGAGCCCAGAACCTGACGGATTCCCTGGGGAATTCTACCAAACTTTCAAAGAAGAAATAACACTAATTCTCCTGAAGCTGTTCCAAAAAACTGAAGCAGAAGGAAAACTTCCAGACTCTTTTTATGGAGCCAGCATTACCCTGATCCCCACACTAGGCAAAGACCCTACCAAAACGGAGAATTTCAGACCAATATCATTGATGAATATGGATGCAAAGATTCTCAACAAGATCCTAGCAAACAGGATCCAGCAGCACATTCAAAAGATTATCCACCATGACCAGGTGGGATTCATCCCTGGGTTGCAAGTTTGGTTCAACATTCGCAAATAAATCCATGTGATAGGACAAATCAATAAGAGAAGGGAGAAGAACCACATGTCTTCTCCATTGATGCAGAAAAAGAATTTGACAAAATCCAGCATCCGTTCCTGATGAAAACGCTTCAAAGTATACGAATGGAGGGAACATTCCTGAACTTCATAAAATCTATCTATGAAAGAACCACAGCAAATACAATCCTCAATGGGAAAAAGCTTGCAGCCTTCCCGTTGAGATCAGGAACATGACAAGGATGCCCACTCTCACCAATCTTGTTCAACATAGTATTAGAAGTTCTAGCAATGGCAATCAGACAACAAAGAGAAATAAAATGTATCCAAATTGGCAAGAAAGAAGTCAAACTCTCTCTCTTCGCAGATGGCATGATTATTTCTATGGAAAACCCCACAGACTCCACCCCCAAACTACTAGAACTCATACAGCACTTCAGTAATGTGGCAGGATACAAAGTCAATGTACAGAAATCAGTGGCTTTTTTATACACTAACAATGAAAATACAGAAAGGGAAATTAGACAATTGATTCCCTTTACTAGAACACCAAGAACCATAAGATACCTGGGAATAAACCTAACCAAAGAGGTAAAGGACCTGTACTCGACGAACTACAGACCATTCATGAAAGAAATTGAAGAAGACACAGAAAGATGGAATACCATTCCATGCTCTTGGATCAGAAGAATAAACATTGTTAAAATGTCTATACGCCTAGAGCAATCTATACTTTTAATGCCATTCTGATCAAAATTCCACCAGCATTTTTCAAAGAGCTGGAGTAAAGAATCCTAAAATTTGAATGGAATCAGAAGAGACCCGTAATTGCTAAGGAAATTTTGGAAAACAAAAACAAAACTGGCGGTATCACGTTACCCGATTTCAAACTTTACTACAAAGCTGTGATCTCCAAGACAGCGTGGTACTGGCATAAAAACATAAAAATGCCTCCCCATTTTCCAAGCTGATCACACATGAAAGACCCTAAACTTAGGCTCAGGACGGACTCATCTATGTGGAGCTCACATGAGCAAGCACGGAGCATGTTGGAAGAGAACCAATCCCCATGGGAAGCCATCGGGAAAGGCTTTTGGGCCAAACTCTGGATAACAACGTGAATCTACAAAAGGTCTCTGTCTTCTCTGTATTCGAAACGTGCCTTCTGTTATCTACCCTGCAGTTAATTTCTTTAGGAAGAAGAGCTCATGGAGTGCACAAATGCTCTCACTTGAGAGAGTCTCAGGTGTGCGTGATATGCCTTCTGACATTGTGTTCTGGCTGTCCAATCTGCTGTGGGCTCATCCTCTGCAGAGCCTCTCCTTGCCTCCCATTCAGAGTGTGTGGTGTCTGGGCCAAGTATGGTGCTGTTAAGCTTCGTGAGTCTGGTGTGACTATGAACGTGTTCAACCCACTCCACAAAACTTAAGTCCTGCTGAATTCTGTGGCCAGGTAAGAAGATATGGGCAGGGCTTTAATCTAGTCCCCAGCAGGATTTTCTGTTATTCTGGGACTATGCAACGTGGCCTGAAGAAGGAAGTCCAACAGTGTTCCAGGTTTGGGAATCCGTGATTGCTCGTTGGGCAGTTAATGTCCTCACCGTTCTTCCTGTGGCCAATTCTCAGTCCTGATGCTGGCGGTTGTAGAGCCCAAGTACCTTTGGCGCCCACCGAGGCATCTCCACCAACACTGCCCATCAAGAATGCACCCAAAGAAATAATAATCTTAAAACGGTGTCAACAGGTATTATCTCTGATCATGGTTTCCATGCTGTCTGCACATGGTTGCTTGCTGGTGTCCTCTCCAGGAGATACAGAATGTTCTCTGGAGTCTATGTCTGCAAGCATGCTTATCTGGAATCCCTGGGCCTCAAGTCCTTGGGTTGCAAGAATTCGTGTCCTTCCGACACTCCTTTTCTTTGCCAACAGCTTTGGTCAACATTGAAATTGTGGGTTCTAAGTGTGGTCCTCTCCCCTGGGCCTTTGTCATCGGACATGCCTCCATGTCTCTGAAGCACCAAACGTCCAATTCTCCCACTTCTACAGTCTCACAGCCTTCCAGATGCACTGTGGTCTCTTATGGAGCCATAAGCAAGAAGGCATTGTTGTTCCTTTTGACACGTGGCAGAAAGGGAGAGAGCATTGGGCTGTGTCATATCTGTCAGTTACCGAAAGACAACATCCATACTATTTCACTCACTCATGGAAATAAAGAAACATGTGAAAATGAAAGAAAAAGTGACAGGCAGTCAGACTCTAACCAGGGACAAAAAATTTGGTATTTGTTCCAGGCAGGCTAGTCAGAAACTGCCTTTCTAAAAGTGGATAAAATGGGACATTCAATGCAGGAATTGTGGCCAATGGGCTGTAAAGTGAGTTTCCACTGTGTTTGAAGGTGAAATGCGATCTGAAATAGAGCAGCTTCATATCTCTTAAAATATCATTTTCAGCGCTTTGTGAAACACACAAACACACACACACACACAGAGAGACACACACACACACTTAAAAGGGTCCCACAGAAATTATGGAACAAGTGAGGTAAGCACTCTTGGAAGGAAAATTCAGAAAAAATATCATAAAAAAAAAAAGCTTAGAGAATCAAAGTAACAATGCGTCAAACTGGATAAGTTAACTCCTTACCTATCAAGAATTCATTAATTAATTAAACAACCTTACCTAAAAGACCCCTCCACACAAATATGCCAGCAAATCCAATACCGGAAGAAAAGGATAAATTCCAAGTCACATACGCACTACCATGACAAGATCATGAGTCATACATATCTGACTTCTCAGGTAATGATTTTGAAGCAGCTTTTGAGCCTTTTGAAGCAGTCCTCAAACACCTCCCAACACAAAGAAAGCCAGGTTCAAATCAATTCCCTGGTCCACAATTCGAGACATTTAATGGTAATGTCAGCTTTTCTCATCTATTCTCAAAATGTAGGAAGTGGGAAGACTTTATTTACAATGTCCAAAGACACAATTCACATAAGGACCTTATAGGAAACCTATGGCATACAATTTAATCAGTAAGATAATAAAACTAGAATTCATTTTCTTCTCTTTCTTTCTTCTCCTGCATGTGAAACAGCCTATTTTGCTTTCTATTCAATATTTATTCTTATATTCGGCAAGCCAACTTTCATCCATTGGAAGTTTTTGACATAGTGTTCCCTGATTCTTTAATTGCGTATAACACCAAGTGCTCATCCTCATATAATGCCACACCACCTCACTACCCATTAACTGCTTCCCTCTTTATGTCATGTCCTATCCTCCTGTAATGCTCAGCTTGGTCCACAGAGCCTGATTCACTCCTGGTGCTTCTCCCTGTCTGAATTCTTCTCCTTCCATTTTTCCTTCCTACTACTCATGTCCATGGTATTCCTCATGGGCCATCTAGGAGTGAAGTCATAGGATATTTCCCTTGGTCTGCTTGCATTTTCATTTAGATATCATCTTCTTTATCATCATCTTCATAATCATCTTTATCCAATAGCCCTTAAAAGGGGATCTCGGCTCCTTCCACTGTGATGCTAAAGGGTGCATCGCACGCCATCGATGTTGGCCATTCATTTTCATCTGAATAAAGAGAGTTGCTCAACATGGCTCTCCCAACAAAAATGGCATTGAGCATTAAATAATGATTACAAGGAGTACTGACCAGGGCTCTTTCTTTAGGGGTGGCGATCATGCAGAATTTCACTCTGCATGAAGCCTTTGCAACGGTGTTTAATGTAATGTCAGGTAGACAGAGCCTTCATCCCTTAGGACTAGTATTTCAGGACACTAGCAGTTAAGGACACGGACAGCACAACCCATCCCTGCCTTGGCAATTTTCCTGGAATGATGAATTTCCTTCCCTTCTTCCTTCCTCAACTTCCATACTGACCAAGCACCAAAGGCAGACCTTACAGCCGAGAAACCATAGGAAACAGAAGCTAAGAATGGACCCTCTCACCCAAGGATATCCAACCTCCCAGAGACCTAGTAGTAGCCAAGAGGACTCGCTGTTGATTGAGATCTCTAGAAATTGCTGTGGAAATAGGAACACCTTGCTCTCTCTGGAGAAATGACGGTCTAAAGAATGGTACACAGAACATCGTTTTCTTTTCTCTTTGTATAGAAAGTGGAAGTGGGAATGAAACAGAAAAGACCGACTGAGATCATGATCAGGCTAACAGGGCTCTTTCTTTTTCCTTTCCAGGAATTTCTACATAAAGCCATAGGACTCCTATGTGATGAGAATGGGATTGCTGCTTCAGTGAAGTCAGCTTCTGTGACGTCACAAAGTTCTGAGTTCCTAGCAACCACTCCTCACCAAACCACGCCTCATCACTTCACCTGGCTGGAGTAGTTCTGGGTCAGCCAGGAGTATCAAAATCACGCCAATCTGCTGGAGCTGCCTGGGTATTTCCCCAAGAGAGTTTGGGAAGCGATTTGGGATCACCTTCTCCATGTCCGAATTTGTAGTCTTTGGCCGGGACTGTCACCACCAAAACTCTGGACACCTGAGAGGGGCAAGAATCCATAATTCCATCTTACCAACATAAGGTCAAGAAGGATTCAGGAGTAAAAGCAGCCTCACATGGGGAACTCCATTCCATACACATGTTCATGGTACTCACACGTTTTCAGGATGCTTCTGACCAGTAAAAGCGCTCCCCACCCACCAAGGAAGCTCAGAGTTAACGCCCGCAACCATACCAAAGACATGTCTGGAATCCTCAACTGTGAGGACACGAGTTCTTCTTGCATCTCCAGAAATCGTGCCATAAATGCCTCCCAATATTCACAGCTCACCAAACATTAAAGGCAGAACCTACTCCCTAGAAGCTTAGGCCCAGGACGGACTCACCTGAATGTAGCTCACAGGAGCAAGCACGGAGCCTCTTGGAAGAGAACCAATTCACATGGGAATCCTTTGGAATAGGCTTTCGGGCAAGTTTCAGGAATACAACATGAATCTACAAAAGGTCTCCGTCTTCTCTGTATTCAAAACCTGCCTTCTCTTATCTACCCTGAAGATAATTTCCTTAGGAAGTATAGCTCATGGAGTGCCCAAAGGCTGGCACTTGAGAGAGTCTCAGGTGTGTGTGACATGCTCTCTGGGGTTGTGTTGTGGCTGTCCACTCTACTGTGGATTCGTCCTCTGCAGAGGCTCTCATGGACTTCCATTCAGAGTGTGTGGGGTCTGGGCCAAATATGGTGATGTTAAGCTTCGTATGTCTGGTGTGCCTAGGAACGTGACTTTCAACCCACTCCACAAAAATTAAGGCCTGCTGAATTCTGTGGCCAGGTGAGAGGATGTGGGTACGGCTTTCTTCTAGTCCGCTGCAGGATTTCCTGTTCTACTGGGACTAAGCAACATGGCCTGAAGAAGACAGTCCCAACAGTTTTCCAGGTATGGGAATCCATAATTGCAGGTTGGGCAGCTAATGTCCTCACTGTCCTACCTGTGGTCACTTCTCAGTCTTGATGCTGGCAGTTATAGAGCCCAAGTTCTTTGGCGCCCATTGAGGTACCTCCACGAACACTGCCCATCACCAATGCACACAAAGAAATGATAATCTTAACACAGTGTCAACAGTTATTGTCTCTGATCATGGTTTCCAGGCTGTCTGCACCTGTTTTCTTGCTGGTGTCCTCTCCACGAGATACACATTGTTCTGCAGTTCTGGAGTCTATGTCTGCAAATCATGCTGATGTGGAATCCCCGGGCCTCAAGACCCTTGGGTTGCAAGTACTCATGTCATTCAGACACTCTCCATTTCTCCGCCAACAGCTCTGGGTCGACATTCAAATTGTGCTTTCTAAGTGTGCTCTTCTCCCCTGGGCCTTTGTCTTTGGCCATGGATCCCTGCCCTCTGAAACACCAACCATCCAATTCTCCCATAAACCCTGTCTACATCCTTCTCCCATGGTCTCATGACTTCTTCTCTCTTTCGCTGTGGAGTATGAGTTCTAGGCTTCAGGTCCATATATGCCATGTTTACATTGATTTGGTCATCTTCTACTTGTGCTGATGGCTGAAGACAAGCCTGGATCTCCCAGGCACTTCTACCATCTCCATGTGCTCCAAATGCACTGCGGACTCTTATGAAGCCATAAGCAAGAAGGCATTCTTGCTCCTTTTGATATGTGGCAGAAAGGGAGAGAGCATTGGGCTGTATTGTATCTGTCAGTCACAGAAAGACAACTACCATATGATTGCACTCACTCACAGGATTTTAGAAACATGTGAAAAAGCAAGAAAAAGGGACAGGCAATTAGACTCTCACCAGCGACACAAAGTGTGGTGTTTGCTCCAGGCAGGCTAGTCAGAAACTGCATTTCTAAAAGTGGGTCAAATGTACATTCAATGCAGGAATTGTGCCCGAATGGGGTGTAACGTGAGTTCCACTGTGTTTGAAGGTGAAATGTGATCTGGAATAGAGCAGCTTCATATCTCTTAAAATATCATTTTCAGCGTTTTGTGAAACACACACACACAGCCACACACACACACTAAAAAGAGTCCCAGAGAAGATAGGGAGCAAGTGAGGAATAGCACTCTTGGAAGGAAAATTCAGAAAAAATACCATAAAAAAACAAAAGCTCAGAGAATCAAAGAAACAAACAGTCCAAACTGGATAAGTTGACTCCTTACCTTTCTAGAATTAATTAATTAATTAAACAACCTTACCTAAAAGACCACTCCACACAAGTATACCAGCAGACCGGAGAGAAAAGGATAAATTCCAAGTCACATACACACTACCATGACAAGATCATGAGTCACACATATTTGACGTCTCAGGTAATGAGTTTTGAAGCAGCTTTGGAGGCTTTTGAAGCAATCCTCAAACATCTCCCAACACACAAAAAGCCAGGTTCAAATCAATTCCCTGGTCCACAATTCGAGACATTTAATGGTAATGTCGGCTTTTCTCATCTATTCCCAAAATGTTGGAAGAGCCAAGACTCTAATATACAATGTCCAAAGAACCAATTCACATAAGGACCTTTTAGGAAACCAATTGCATACCATTTTAATCAGTAAGATAATAAAACTAGAATTCATTTCTCTTCTCTTTCTTTCTTCACCTACATGTGAAACGGCCTGTTCTGCTTTCCCTTCATTATTTTTTCTTATATTTGGCAAGCCAGTCTTTCATCCATCTAACGTTTTTTGACGTAGTGTTCCCTGATTCTTTAATTACATATACCACCAAGGCCTCATCCTCATATAATGCCACACCACCTCACTACCCTTATAGAGTTACCTCTTTACATCATGTCCTATTCTCCTCTAACCCTCAGCTTTATCCCCAGAGTCTGAGTCTCTCCTGGTGTGTCTCACTGAATTCTAATCCTTTCAT
Source organism: Meles meles (assembly GCF_922984935.1). Taxonomy (NCBI): domain Eukaryota; kingdom Metazoa; phylum Chordata; class Mammalia; order Carnivora; family Mustelidae; genus Meles; species Meles meles. The sequence continues at coordinate 32,058,870 of NC_060088.1, read as the reverse complement.
TTTCGATTACTAATACTCATGTCCATGGTATACCTCATGGGCCACATAGGAGTGAATCCATAGGATATATCCCTTGGTCTGCTTGCATTTTCATTTGGAAATCATCTTCTTTATCATCATCTTCATAATCATCTTTATCCACTAGCCCTTTAAAGGGTATCTCGGCTCCTTCCACAGTGATGCTAGAGTGGGCATGGCAGGCCATCGATGTTGGCCGTTCATTTTCATCGGAATAAAGAGCGTTGATCAACATGGCTCTCCCCATGATTGTGGCATGTAGCATTAACTAATGATGACAAGGAGTGCTGACCAGGGCTCTTTATTTAGGGGTAGCGATCATTCAGAGTTTCACTCAACATGAAGCCTTTGCAATGGTGTTTAAGGTAATGTCAGGTAGACAGAGCCTTCATCCCTAGGACTGGTGTTTCAAGACACTAACAGATTAGGACACGGACAGCACAAAGCATCCCTTCAATGGCACTTTTCCTTGAATTGTGACTTTCCTTCCCTTCTTCCTTCCCTCAACTTTAAAGCTGACCAAGCACCAAAGGCAAACCTTACCCCAGAAACCATAGGGAACAGAAGCTAAGAATGCACCTTCTCACCCAAGGATATCAAACCTCCCAGAGACCTAATAGTAGCAAGAGGCCTCACGGTTGACTGAGATCTCTAAAAATTGTAGTGGAAATAGGAACACCTGGCTCTCCCTGGAGAAATGTGGTACTTGTTCCAGGTAGGCTAGTCAGAAACTGCCTTTCTAAAAGAGGATCAAATGGGACATTCAATGCAGGAATTGTGGCCGAATGGGGTGTAAAGTGAGTTTCCACTGTGTTTGAAGGTGAAATGTGATCTGGAATAGAGCAACTTCATATCTCTTAAAATATCATTTTTAGTGTTTTGTGAAACACACACACATGACACAACACACACACACACACACACACACACACACCACACACTTAAAAGGGTCCCCCAGAAGTTAGGGAGCAAGTGTGATATAGCACGCTTGGAAGAAAAATTCAGAAAAAATATCATAAAAAAACAAAAGCTTGGAGAATCAAAGAAGCAAACAGTCCAAACTGGATAAGTTAACTCCTTACCTATCAAGAATTCATTAATTAATTAAACAACCTTACCTAAAAGACCCCTCCACACAATAATGCATGCAAATCCAATACCAGAGAGAAAAGGATAAATTCCAAGTCATGTATGCACTACCATGACAAGATCATGAGTCATACATATCTGACGTCTCAGGTAATGATTTTAAAGCAGATTTGAGCCTTTTGAAGCAGTCCTCAAACACCTCCCAACACAAAGAAAGCCAGGTTCAAATCAATTCCCTGGTCCACAATTCGAGACATTTAATGGTAATGTCAGCTTTTCTCATATATTCCCAAAATGTAGGAAGTGGGAAGACTCTATTTACAATGTCCAAAGACCCAATTCACATAAGGACCTTATAGGAAACCTATTGCATACAATTTAATCAGTAAGATAATAAAATGAGAATTCATTTCTCTTCTCTCTCTTTCTTCTCCTGCCTGTGAAACAGCCTGTTTTGCTTTCTATTCCCTATATATTCTTATATTCGGCAAGCAAGACTTTCATCCATCGTAAGTTTTTGACATAGTGTTCCCTGATTCTTTAATGGCATATACCACCATGTGCTCAACCTCATATAATGCCACACCACCTCACTACCCATTAACTACTTCCCTCTTTATGGCATGTCCTATCCTCCTGTAATGCTCAGCTTGGGCCCCATAGCTTGAGTCATTCCTGGTGCGTCTCCCTGTCTGAATTCTTCTCCTTCCGTTTTTCCTTCCTACTATTCATGTCCATGGTATTCCTCATGGGCCACCTAGGAGTGAAGCCATACGATATTTCCCTTGGTCTGCTTGCATTTTCATTTGGAAATCATCTTCTTTATCATCATCTTCATAATCATCTTTATCCAATAGCCCTTAAAAGGGGATCTCGGCTCCTTCCACTGTGATGCTAGAGGGTGCATCGCACGCCATCGATGTTGGTCGTTAATTTTCATCTCATTAAAGAGAATTGCTCAACATGGCTCTCCCCATGACTATGGCATGGACCAATAACTAATGATGACAAGGAGTGCTGACTAGGGCTCTTTCTTTAGGGGTGGCGATCATGCAGAATATCACTCTCCATGGAGCATTTGTGACGGTGTTTAAGGTAATGTCAGGTAGACAGAGCCTTCATCCCTTAGGACTGGTGTTTCAGGACACTAGCAGTTAAGGACACGGACAGCACAATGCATCCCTGCCTTTGCAATTTCCCTGGAATGGTGAATTTCCTTCCATTCTTCCTTCCCTCAACTTCCATGCTGACCAAGCACCAAAGGCAGACCTTACAGCCGAGAAACCATAGGAAACAGAAGCTAAGAATGGACCCTCTCACCCAAGGATATCCAACCTCCCGGAGACCTAGTCATAGCCAAGAGGCCTTGCTGTTGATTGAGATCTCTAGAAATTGCAGTGGAAATAGGAACACCTTGCTCTCTCTGGAAAAATGTGGGTCTAAAGAATGGTATACAGAACATCATTTTCTTTTCTCTTTGTATAGAAAGGGGAAGTGGGAATGAAACAGAAAAGACCACCTGAGATCATGATCAGGCTAATAGGGCTCTTTCCTTTTCCTTCACAGGAATTTCTATGTGAAGCCATAGCACCCATATGTCATGAGAATGGGATTGCTGCTTCATTGAAGTCAGCTTCTGTGACGTCACAAATCTCTGAGGTCCTAGCAACCACTCCTCACCAAACCACTCCTCATCACTTCAACTGGCTGAAGTAGTTCTGGGTCAGCCAGGAGTATCAAAATCACGCCAATCTGCTGGAGCTGCCTGGGTATTTCCCCAAGACAGTGGTTGAAGCGATTTGGGGTCACCTTCTCCATGTCCGAATTTGTAGTCTTTGGCCGGGACTGTCACCACCAACCCTCTGGACACCTGACAGAGGCAAGAATCCACAATTCCATCTTACCAACGGAAGGTCAAGAAAGAGTCAGGAGTACAAGCAGCCTCACATTGGAACTCCACGCCATACACATGTTCATGGTCCTTGTTAGGCCAGGTGAGAGGATGTGAGCAGGGATTTCTTCTAGTGCCCTGCAGGATTTTCTGCTCTCCTGGGACTAAGCAACGAGGCCTGAAGAAGGCAGTCCCAACAGTGTTCCAGGTTTGGAAATTCCTGATTGCATGTTGGGCAGCTAATGTCCTCACCGTCCTGCCTGTGGCCACTTCTCAATCTGGATGCTGGTGGTCGTAAAGCCCAAGTATCTATGGCGCCCATCGAGGCATCTCCACCAACACTGTCCATCAAGAATGCACCCAAAGAAATAATAATCTTACCACGGTGTCAACAGGTATTGTCTCTGATCATGGTTTCCAGGCTGTCTGCACCTGTTTGCTTGTTGGTGTCCTCTCCAGGAGATACACAATGTTCTGAGTTCTGGAATGTTTGTCTGCAAAGCATGCTGATCTTGAATCCCTGGGCCTCAAGATCATTGGGTTGTAAGAACTCGTGTCATTCAGACACTCTTCTTTTCTCTGGCAACAGCTTTGGTCAACATTCAAATTGTGGGTTCTAAGTGTGCTCTGCACCCCTGATCCTTTGTCTTTGGCCATGGCTACCTGCCCTCTGAAGCACCAACCATCCAATTATCCCAAAGACCCCTCTACACCCTTCTCCCATGGTCTCTGTGACTTCTTCTCTCTTTCGCTGTGGACTGGGATTTCTAGGCTTCAGGTCCATTTATGCCATGTTTACATTGACGTGGTCATCTTCTGGTTGTGCTGATGGGTGAAAACAAGCCTAGAGCTCACAGACACTTCTACCATCTCCCTGTCCTCCTATTGCACTGCAGACTCTTATGGAGCCATCAGCAAGAAGGCATTCTTCCTCATGACATGTGGCAGAAAGGGAGAGAGCATTGGGATGTATCGTATCTATCAATCAAAGAAAGACAACTACCATACGATTTCACTCATTCATGGAAGTAAAGAAACATGTAAAAAAGCAAGAAAAAAGGACTGTCCATTAGACTCTAACCAGGCACACAAAATTTGGTGTTTGTTCCAGGAAGGCTAGTCAGAATCTGCGTTTCTCAAAGTGGATCAAATGGGACATTCAATGCAGGAAATGTGGCCGAACGGAATGTAACGTAAGATTCCACTGTGTTTGAATGTGAATTGTGTCTGGAAAGAGCAGCAGAGCAGCTTCATATCTCTTAAAATAACATTTTTAGCATTTTGTGAAACACACACACACGCACACACACACACACACACTTAAAATAGTCCCACAGAATTTAGGGAGCAAGTGAGGAATAGCACTCATGGAAGCAAAATTCAGAGTAAATACCATAAAAAAATTTAGAGAATCAAAGTAACAAAGCGTCCAAACTGCATAAATTAAATCCTTACTTATCAAGAATTAATTAATTAATTAATTAATTAATTAATTAAACAACCATAGCTAAAAGACCCCTACACATAAGTCTGCCAGCAAATCCAACACTGGAGTGAAAAGGAAAAATTCCAAGACACATACGCACTACCATGACACGATCATGAGTCATACATATCTGACGTCTCAGGTAATGACTTTTGAAGCAACTTTTGAGGATATTGAAGCAGTCCTCAAACATCTCCCATCACACAGAAAACCAGGTTCAAATCAATTCCCTGGTCCACAATTCGAGACATTTAATGGTAATGTCGGCTTTTCTCATCTACTCCCAAAATGTAGGAAGAGGGAAGAATCTAATGTACAATGTCCAAAGACCCAATTCAGATAAGGACCTTATAGGAAACCAATTGCATTCCATTTAATCAGTAATATAATAAAACGAGAATTCATTTCTCTTCTCTTTCTTTCTTCATCTCAATGGGAAATGGCCTGTTTTCTTTCTATTCAATATTTTTTTCTTATATTCGGCAAGCCAGCCTTTCATCCATCCTATGTTTTTTGACATAGTGTTCCCTAATTATTTAATTGCATATACCACCAAGAGCGCATCCTCATATAATGCCACACCAGCTCCATTCCCATTAATCAGTTCACACTTTATGACAGGTATTATTCTACTGTAACACTTAGCTTGGTCCCCAGAGCCTGAGTCTCTCCTGTTGAGTCTCCCTGTCTGATATTTTCTCCTTCCGTTTTCCATTTCTTCTACTCATGTCCATGTTATTATTCATGGACCACATATGAGTGACATCATAGGATATTTCCCATGGTCTGCTTGCATTTACATTTGGAAATCATCTTCTTTATCATCATCTTCATATTCATCTTTATCCACTAGGCCTTAAAATTGTACCTCACCTCCTTCCACTGTGATGCTAGTGCGGCATGGCAAGCCATTGATGTTGGACCTTCATTTTCATCTGAATAAAGAGAGTTGCTCAACATGGATCTCCCCATGACTATGGCAGGGAGCATTAACTAATGAGGACAAGGAGTGCTGACATTGCTCTTTCTTTTGGGGTAGCGATCATGCAGAGATTCACTGTCCATGAAGCCTTTGCAACGGTGTTTAAGGTTATATCAGGTAGACAGAGCCTTCATCCCTTAGGACTTGTGTTGCAGGACACTAGCAGATTAAGACAAGGACAGCACAATGCATTTCTGCCCTGGGAATTTTCCCAGAATTGCGACTTTCCTTCCCTTCTCCTTCCCTCATCCTCCAAGCTGACCAAGCACCAAAGGCAGACCTTACACCCAAGAAACCATGGAGAAGAGATGATAAGAATGGACCATCTCAGCCAAGGATATCAAACATCCCCGAGACCTAATGGTAGCCAAGAGGCCTCGCCGTTGTGTGAGATTTCTAAAAATTGCAGTGGAAAAAGGAACACCTTGCTCTCTCTGGAGAAATGTTGGTCTAAAGAATGGAATGCAGAACATCGTTTTCTTTTCTCTTTGTATAGAAAATGGAAGTGGGAAAGAAACTGAAAAGACCCCCTGAGTTCATGATCAGGCTAACAGGGGTCTTTCTTGCTCTTTCCCAGGTCTTTCTATTTAAAGCCATAGGACTCATATGTCATGAGAATGGGATTGCTGCTTCAGTGAAGTCAGCTTCTGTTATGTCACAGAGCTCTGTGTTCTTAGCAACCACTCTTCACCAAAGTACTACTCATCACTTCACCTGGCTGGATTAGTTCTGGGTCAGCCAGGAGTATCAAAATCACTCCAAACCACTGGAGCCGCCTGGGTATTTCCCCAAGACATTTTGTGGAGCGATTTGAGGTCACTTTCTCCATGACCGAATTGTAGTCTTTGGCCATGACTGTCAGCACCAACCCTCTGGACTCCTGAGAAGGACAAGAAACCACAATTCTCCGTGCTTACTCCTGTGAGCAACAAAAGATGAGTCCGTCTTGGGCCTCAGCTTCTAGGTTATAGGGTCTGCAATTAAAGTTTCTACAGCTATGAAAATTGGACGCCTTTATGGCATGATTTCTGGATATGGAAGAAGAACTCGTGTCCTCACTGTTGAAGACTCCATACATGTCTTTTGTATGGTTTCGGGTGTTAACTCGGAGCTTCCCTCGGAGGGCGAGGGCCGCTTCCTGGTCAGAAGCATCCTGATGGTGTGTGAGGACCATGATCATGTGTATGGCGTGGAGTTCCCAGTGTGAGGCTGCTTGTACCCTGACCCTTTCTGAGGTTACGTCAATAAGACAGAATTGTGGATTCTTGCAATTCTCAGGAGTCCAGAGGGGTGGTGGTGACAGTCACGGCCAAAGACTACAAATTCGGTCATAGAAAAGGTGACCGCAAATCTCTTCACAAACTGTCTTGGGGAAGTACCAAGGCGGCTCAAGCGGTTTGGACAGATTTTGATACTCCTGGCTGACCCAGAACTACTCCAACCAGGTGAAGTGATGAGGCGCGGTTTGGTGAGGATTGGTTGCTAGGACATTAGAGATCTGTGACGACACAGATGCTGACTCCACTGAAGCAGCAATCCCATTCTTTTGACATATGATTGCTATGGCTTTAAATAGAAAGACTTGGGAAGGAACAAGAAAGACGCCTGTTAGCCTGATCATGAACTCAGGTGGTCTTCTCTGTTTCTTTCCCACTTCCACTTTCTGTACAAAGAGAAAAGAAAACGACGTTCTGTATATAATTTTTAGACAGCATTTCTCCAGAGAGAGCAAGGTGTTTTTATTTTCACTGCAATTTCTAGAGATCTAAATCAACAGCGAGGCTTCTTGGCTACCATTAGGATAGCCTTGGGTGAGAGTGTCCATTCTTAGCTTCGGTTCAATATCGTTTCTTTTCTCTTTGTATATGGGGCATAAGTTCTGCCTTTGGTGCTTGGTCAGCTTGGAAGGTGATGGAAGGTAGAAGGGAAGGAAAGTCACAATTCCAGGAAAATTTCCAGGGCAGGGATGCATTGTGCTGTCCATGTCCTTTTCTGCTAGTGTCCTGAAACACCAGTCCTAAGGGATGAAGCCTCTGACTACCTGACATTACCTTAAACACTGTTGTGAAGGCTTCATGGAGAGTCAAATGCTGCATGATCGCTAAACCTAAAGAAAGAGCCCTGGTCAGAACTCCTTGTCATCAGTAGTTAATGCTACATGCCATAGTCATGGGGAGAGACATGTTGATCAACTCTCTTTATTCAGATGAAATGAACGGCCAACATCGATGGCTTGCCATGCCCACTCTAGCATCACTGTGTAATGAGCCGAGATAACCTTTTAGGGGCTAGTGCATAAATATGATTATGAAGATGGTGTTAAATAAGATGATTTGCAAATTAAAATGCAAGCAGACCAAGTTAAATATCCTATGGCTTCACTCATATGTGGTCCATGAGGAATACCATGGACATGAGTAGTAGTAAGTTAAAACGGAAGGAGAAGATGTCAGACAGGGAGACGCACCAGGAGAGACTCAGGACTTTGGGGACAAAGCTGAGGGTTACAGGAGGATAAGACCTGCCATAAAGAGGGAACTGGTTAATGGGTATGGATATGGTGTGGCAGTATATCAGGATGAGCCCTTGGTGGTATATGCCATTAAAGAATCAGGGAACACTATGTCAAAAAGTGTAGGATGGATGAAAGGCTGGCATGCCGAATATAAGAAAATATAGTGAATAGAAAGCAAAACAGGCTGTTTCACATAGAGATGAAGAAAGAAAGAGAAGAGAAATGAATTCTTGTTTTATTATCTTACTGATTAAATTGTATGCAATTGGTTTCCTATAGGTTCCTTATCTGAATTGGGTCTTTGGGCATTGTAAATCAGAGTCTGCCCTCTTCCTATATTTTGGGAATAGATGAGATAAGCCGACATTACCATTAAATGTCTCGAATTGTGGACCAGGGAATTGATTTGAACCTTGCTTTCTGTGTGTTGGGAGATGTTTGAAGACTGCTTCAAAAGCCTCAAAGCCTGCTTCAAAGTCATTACCTGAGATGACAGATATATATGACTCATGATCTTTTCATGGAAGTGCGTAAGTGTCTTGGAATTTTTACTTTTCTCTCCAGTATTGGATTTGCTGGCAGACTTCTGTGTAGTGGTCTTTTAGGTATGGTTGTTTAATTAATTAATTAAGTAAGTAAGTAAGTAAGTAAGTAAGTAAGTAAGTAAGTAATAATTATTGATAGTTTAGGACTTAACTAACCCAGTTTGGGCAGTTTGTTACTTTTACTCTCTAAGCTTTTGTTTTTTTATGGTATTTTCTCTGAATTTTGATTCCTTGAGTGCTATTCCTAACTTGCTCCCTAACTTTTGTGGGACTCTTTTAACTGTTTGTGTGTGTGTGTGTGTGTGTGTGTGTGTGTGTGTGTGTGTGTGTGTTTCTCAATAAGCTAAAAATGATATTTTAAGAGATATGAAGCTGCTCTATTCCAAATCATAATTCACCTTAAAACACAGTGGAAACTCACCTTACATCCCGTTCGGCCACATTTCCTGCATTGAATGTCGAATTTGATCTCTTTTAGAAAGGCAGATTCTGACGACCCTGCCTGGAACAAACACCAAATTTTGTGTGCCTGCTTAGAGTCTATATGCTTGTCCCTTTTTCTTGCTTTTTCACATATTTCTTTACTCCCATGACTGAGTGAACTTATATTGTAGTTTTCTTTCTGTGACTGACTGATAAGACATAGCTCAATGCGCTGTCCCATTCTGCCACATGTCACAAGGAACAGGAACGCCTTCCTGCTTATAGCTCCATAAGAGTCCGCAGTGCATTTGGAGAACAGGGAGATGGTAGAAGTGTCTGGGAGCTCCAGGCTTGTCTTCAGCCATCAGCAAAACTAGAAGATGACCATATCAATGGAAACATGGCATAAATGGACCTGAAGCCTAGAAATCACACTCCACATTGAAAGAGAGAAGAAGTCACAGAGACCATGGGAGAAGGCTTTAGAGAGGGCTTATGGTATAATTGGACGGTTGGTGCTTCAGAGTGTAGGGAGCCATGACCAAAGTCAAAGGTGCAGGGGTGAGTAGCACACTTAGAACACAAAATATGAATGTTGACCCATAGCTCTTGGCGGAGAAAAGGAGAGAGTCTGTATGACATTAGATCTTGCAACCCAAGGTTCCTGAGACCCAGGGTTTCCAGATCAGCATGCTTTGCAGACAGAGACTCCAGAGAACATTGTGTAACTCCTTGGATAGGTCACCAGCAAGTAACCAGGTGCAGACGTCCTGGAAACCATGATCAGAGACAATAACTGTTGACACCGTGGTAAGATAATTATTTCTTTGTGTGCATTGGTGATGGGCAGTGTTGGTGGGGATGATTCGATGGTCACAAAAGATACTTGCACTCTACAATCGCCAGCATCAAGACTGAGAAGTGGCCACAGGCAGGACGGTGAGGACATTAGCTGCACAACTTGCAATCACGGATACACAAACCTGGAACACTGTTGGGACTGCCTTCTTCAGGCCACGTTGATTAGTCCCAGGAGAACAGAAAATCCTGCAGGGGACTCGAAGAAACACCGACCACGTCCTCTCACCTGGCCACAGAATTCATCAGGCCTTAAGTTTTGTGGAGAGGGTTGAAAGTCAGGTTTCACAGGCACACCATATACGGCCCAGACACCAAACACTCTTAATGGAAGGCCAAGGGAGCCTCTACAGATGACAAGCAGGAAGAGAATGGACAGCCAAAACACAACCCCAGAGGGCATGTCACACACACCTGAGACTCTCTCAATGGTCAGCCTTTGGGCACTCCATGAGCTCTTCTTCCTAAAGAAATTAACTTCAGGGTAGATAAAAGAAGTCGCGTTTCGAAAACAGAGAAGACAGAGACTTTTTTAGATTCACGTTGAATTCCTAAAACTGGCCCAAAAGCCTTTTCCGATGGCTTCACATGGGGACTGGTTATCTTCCAACATTCTCCGTGCTTCCTCCTGTGACCTCCAAACAGATGATTCCATCCTGGTCCTAAGCTACTAGAGTGTAGGGTCTGCCTTTAATGTTTGCTCAGTTGCAAAAATTGGGAGGCATTTATGGCACGTTTTCTGGAGATGCAAGAAGAACTCGTGTCCTCACTGTAGAAGATTCCCGACAGGTCTTTGGTGTGGTTGTGGGTGTTAACTCGGAGCTTTCCTCCGAGGACGGGGGACGCTTTTCTTGGTCAGAAGCATCCTGATAGGGTGTGAGGAACATGAACATGTGTATGGCTTGGAGTTCCCCGTGTGAGGCTGCTTGTACTCCTGACACTTTCTTGTCCTTCCGTGAGTAAGTTGGAATTGTGGATTCTTGCATTTCTCAGGAGTCCAGAGAGGTGGTGGTGACAGTCACGGCCAAAGACTACAAATTCGGCCATGGAGACGGTGACCCCAAATCGCTCCACAAACTGTCTTGGGAAATACCCAGGAGGCTCCAGTGGTTTGGAGTAATTTTGTTACCCCTGGCTGACACAGAACTACTCCAGCCAGGTAAAGTGATGAGGCATGGTTTGGTGAGGAGTGGTTTCTGGGACCTCAGAGATTTGTGATGCCACAGAAGCTGACTTCACTGAAGCAGCAATCCCATTCTCATGACATTTGAGTCCTATGGCTTTAAGTAGAAAGACCTGGGAAGGAACAGGAAAGAGCCCTGTTAGCCTGATCATGAACTCCAGTGGCTTTTTTGTTTCATTCCCACTTCCACGTTCTAGAAAAAGAGAAAAGAAAACAATGTTCTGTATACCATTCTTTAGACCAACATTTCTCCAGAGAGAGCAAGGTGTTCTTATTTCCACTGCAATTTCTAGAGATCTCAATCAACAGCGAGGCCTCTTGGCTACCATTAGGTCTCGGGTAGGTTGGATATTCTTGGGTGAGAGGGTCCATTCTTAGTTTCTGTTCCCTATGTTTTCTCGGGTGTACAGTCTGCCTTTGGTGCTTGGTCAGCTTGGAAGGGGAGGGAATGAAGAAGGGAAGGAAAGTCGCAATTACAGGAAAATTTCCAGGGCAGGGATGCATTGTGCTGTCCGTGTCCTTATCTGCTAGTGTCCTGAATCACCAGTCCCAAGGGATGAAGGCTCTCTCTACCTCACATTACATTAAACACCATTGCAAAGGTTTAATGGAGAGTAAAATTCTGCATGATCGCTACACCTAAAGAGCCCTGGTCAGCACTCCTTCTCATCATTAGTTAATGCTACATGCCATAGTCATGGGGAGAGCCATGTTGAGCAACTCTCCTTATTCAGATGAAAATGAACGGCGAACATCGATGGCCTGCTATGCCCACTCTAGCATCACTGTGGAAGGAACCGAGATACCTTTTTAAGGCCTAGTGGATAAAGATGATTATGGAGATGATGATAAAGATGATGATTTCCAAATGAAAATGCAAGCAGATGATTTGCTACATTGATTCTGTAAGGTTTTGTTTTTCATGGTATTTTCTCTTAATTTTGATTCTATGAGTGCTATTCCTCACTTGCACCCTAACTTCTGTGGGATTCCTTTAACAGAGAGAGAGAGAGAGAGAGAGAGAGTGTGTGTGTGCCTGTTTCAGAAAACGCTAACAATGATATTTTAAGAGATATGAAGCTGCACTATTCCAGATCACAATTCACCTACTAAAACAGTGGAAACTCACGTTACATACTGATCGGCCAAATTTCCTGCATTGAATGTCCCATTCGATCCACTTTTAGAAAGGAAGATCCTAACTACACTGCCTGGAACAAACACCAAATTTTGTGTGCCTGGTTAGAGTCGAATTGCCTGTCCCTTTTTCTTGCTTTTTCCCATGTTTCTTTACTTCCATGAGTGAGTGAAATCGTATGCTAGTTGTCTTTCTATGACTAACAGATATGACACAGCCCAATGCTCTCTCCTTTCTGCGATTGTCACAAGGAGCAAGAATACCTTCGTGCTTATGGCTCCATAAGGGTCCGCAGTGCATTTGGAGGAAAGGGAGATGGTAGAAGTGTCTAGGAACTCCAGGCTTGACTTCAGCCATCAGTACAACCAGAAGATGACCACATCAATGCAAATATGGCATAAATGGACCTGACCCTAGAAATCACACTCCACAGCGAAAGAGAGAAGAAGTCACAGAGAACATGGGAGAAGGGTGTATACAGGGCTTATGAGAGAATTGGACGGTTGGTGCTTCAGAGGGCAGAGATCCATGGCCAAAGACAAAGGCCCAGGGGAGTGGAGCACACTTAGACCCCACAGTTGGAATGTTGACCCATAGCTGTTGGCGGAGAAAAGGAGTCTCTAAAGTACATGATTTCTTGCAACTCAAGTGAATTGGGGCCGGCGGATTGCAGATAAGAATGATTTGCGGACATAGACTCCAAAGAACACTGTGTATCTCCTGGAGAGGACACCAGCAAGGAACCAGGTGCAGAAAGCCTGGAAACCATGATTAGAGAAAATACCTGTTGACACCGTGGAACGATTATTATTTCTATGTGTGCATTGATGGGCAGTGTTGTTGGAGATGCCTCGATGGGCGCCAAAGATACTTGGGCTCTACAACCGCCTGCATCAAGACTGAGAAGTGGCCACAGGCAGGACTGTGAGGACATTAACTGCCCAACATGCAATCACGGAATCCCAATACTGAAACATTGTTGGGACTGCCTTCTTCAGGCCATGTTGCTTTGTCCCAGGAAAACAGAAAATCCTGCAGGGGACTAGAATAAGCCCTGCTCACAGCCTCTCACCTGTCCACAGATTTCAGCAGGCCTTAAGTTTTGGGGAGTGGGCAACCAGGGGCAGACAGCCTGGAACCATGATCAGAGACAATACCTGTTGACACTGTGGTAAGATTATTATTTCTTTGGGTTCATTGGTGAAGGGCAGTTTTGGTGGAGGTGCCTCGATGTGCGCCAAAGGTACTTGGGCTCTACCACCTCCAGCATCAAGACTGAGAAGTGGCCACAGGCAGGTCGGTGAGGACATTAGCTGTCCAACCTGCAATCACGGATTCCCAAACATGGAACACTGTTGGGACTGCCTTCTTCAGGCCATGTTGCTTCATCCCAGGAGAACAGAAAGTCCTGCATGGGGCTAGTAGAAAGCTCTGCCACATCTTCTCATCTTGGCCACAGAATTCAGCTGGCCTTCAGTTTTGTGGAGTGGGTTGAAAATCACGTTTCACAGGCACAGAAGACCCACAGAGCTTAACCTCAACATTTTTGTCCCAGACACAACACACTCTGAATGGAAGGCAAGGAGAGCCTCCACAGAGGACGAGCCCTCAGGAGAGTGTACTGCCAGAAAACAACCCCAGAGGGCAAGTCACATGCACCAGAGACTCTCTAAAGTGCCAGCCCTGGGCACTCCATGAGCTCTTCTTCCTAAGAAATTATCTTCAGGGTAGATAACAGAAGGTGCGTTTCAAATACAGAGAAGACAGAGACCTTTTGTAGATTCACGTTGTATTCCTGAAACTGGCCCAAAATCCTTTTCAGATGGCTTCACATGGGGATTGGTTCTGTTCCAAGATGCTCCGTGCTTCCTCCTGTGAGCTCCAAACAGATGAGTCCGTCCTAGGCTTAATCTTCTAGGGTGTAGGGTCTGCCTTTAATGTTTGGTGAGCTGGGAATATTGAGAGATATTTATGGTACGATTTCTGGAGATGCAAGAAGAACTCGTGTCCTTACTGTTGAAGACCCAGACATGTGTTTGGTATCGTTGCCGGTGTTAACTCGGAGCTTTCCTCGGAGGGCTTAGGGCGCTTTTCCTGGTCAGAAGCATCTTGATAGGATGTGAGGACCATGAACATGTGTATGGCGTGTAGTTCCCCGTGTGAGGCTGATTGCACTCCTGACTGTTTCTTGACCTTACCTGGGTAAGATGGAATTGTAGGTTCTTGCCACTCTCAGGAGTCCAGAGGGGTGGTGGTGACAGCCCCGGCCAAAGACTACAAATTCGACCATGGAGAAGGTATCCCCGAATCGGTTCACACACTGTCTTGGGGAAATACCCAAGCGGCTCCAGCAGATTGGCGTGATTTTGATACTCCTGGTTGACCCAGAACTAATCCAGCCAGGTGAAGTGATGAGGCGTGGTTTTGTGAGGAATGGTTGCTAGGACCTCAGAACTTTGTGACATAACAGAAGCTGACTACACTGAAGCAGCAATCCCATTCTCATGACATATGAGTCCTATGGCTTTAAGTAGAAAGACCTGGGAAGGAGCAAGAAAGAGCCCTTTTAGCCTGATCATGAACTCATATGGACTTTTCTGTTTCTTTCCTACTTCCACATTTTATACAAAGAGAAAAGAAAATGATGTTCTGTAAACCATTCTTAGGCCAATATTTCTCCAGGGAGAGCAAGGTGTTCCTATTTCCACTGCAATTTCTAGAGATCTCAATCAACCGAGAGGCCTCTTGGCTACCATTAGGTCTCTCGGACGTTTGATTTCTTTGGGTGAGAGTGTCCGTTCTTAGCTTCTGGTCCCTATGGTTTCTCGGGTGTTAGATCTGCCATTGGTGCTTCGTCAGCTTTTAAGTTGAGGGAAGGAAGAACGTAAGGAAATTCACAATTCCAGGAAAATTGCCATTGAAGGGATGCTTTGTGCTGTCCATTTCCTTATCTGCTAGTGTCCTGAAACACCAGTCCCAAGGGATGAGGGCTCTCTCTATCTGACATTACCATAAACACCCTTGCAAATGCTTCATGGAGAGTGAAATTCTGCATGATAACTACCCCTATAGAAAGAGTCCTTGTCAGCAATCCTTCTCATCATTAGTTAATGCTACATGCCATAGACATGGGGAGAGCCATGTAGAGGAACGCTCTTTATTCAGATGAAAATGTACGGTCAATATCGATGGCCTGCCATGCCCACTCGAGCATCACTATGGAAGGATTCGAGATTCCATTTTAAGGGCTAGTCGATAAAGATGATTATGAAGATGATGATAAACAAGATTATTTCCAAATGAAAATGCAAGCAGACCAAGGGATATATCCCATGGCTTCACTCCTATGTGGCCCATGAGGAATACCATGGACATGAGTATTAGTAATGGAAAATGAAAGGAGCAGAATTCAGACAGTGAGGCGCACCATAGGAGACTCAGGCTTTGGGGACAAAGCTGAGGGTTAGAGGAGGATAGGACATGACGTAAAGAGGTAACTGTTTAATGGGTAGTGAGGTGGTGTGGCATTATATGAGGATGAGCCCTTGGTGGTATATTCAATTAAAGAATCAGGGAACACTCTGCCAAAAAACGTTAGATGGATGAAAGATTGGCTTGCCGAATAGAAGAAAAAAAAAATCAAGGGAAAGCAAAACAGGCCATTTCACATGTAGGTGAAGAAGGAATTGATTTGAACCTGGCTTTCTGTGTGTTGGGAGATGTTGGAGGACTGCTTCAAAAGCCTCCAAAGCTGCTTCAAAAGTTATTTCCTGAGACGTCAGATATGTATGACTCATGATCTTGTCACGGTAGAGCGTATGTGTTTTGGATTTTATCCTTTTCTCTCCGGTATTGGATATGCTGGTATACTTATGTGGAGGGGTCTTTTAGGTAAGGTTGTTTAATTAATTAATTAATTCTTGATAGGTAAGGAGTTAACTTATCCAGTTTGGACTGTTTGTTTCTTTGATTCTCTAAGCTTTTGTTTTTTAATGGTATTTTCTCTAAATTTTGCTTCCATGAGTGCTATTCCTCACTTGCTCCCTATCTTCTCTGGGACTCTTTTAAATGTGTGCGTGTATTTGTGTGTGTGTGTGTGTGTGTGTGTGTGTGTGTGTGTGTGTTTCACAAAATGCTGAAAATGATATTTTAAGAGATATGAAGCTGCTCTATTCCAGATCACAATTCACCTTCAAACACAGTGGAAACTCACGTTACACCCAATTCGGCCACAATTCCTGCATTGAATGTACATTTGATCCACTTATAGAAATGCAGATTCTGACTAGTCTGCCTGGAACAAACACCAAACTTTGGGTCCCTGGTGGGAGTCTAATTGCCTGTCCCTTTTTCTTGCTTTTTCACATGTTTCTAAAATCCTATGAGTGAGTGTAATCAAATGGTAGTTGTCTTTCTGTGACTGACAGATACAATACAGCCCAATTCTCTCTAGCTTTCTGCCACATGTCATAAGGAGCAAAAATGCCTTCTTGTTTATGGCTTCATAAAAGTCTGCAGTGCATTTGGAGCACAGGGAGATCTTAGAATTGCCTGGGAGCTCCAGGCTTGTCTTCAGCCATCAGCACAAGTGGAAGATGACCAAATCAATGTAAACATGGCATAAATGGACCTGAAGCTTAGAACTCATACTCCACAGCGAAAGAGAGAAGAAGTCACGAGACCATGGGAGAATGTAGACAGGGATTATGGGAGAATTGGATGGTTGGTGCTTCAGAGGGCAGGGAACCATGGCCAAATACAAAGGCCCAGGGGAGAGGAGCACACTTAGAACCCACAATTTGAATGTTGAGCCAGAGCTGTTGGTGGAGAAAAGGGGAGTGTCTGAATGACACGAGTTCTTGCAAACCAACAGTCTTGACGCCCGGGGATTCCAGATCAGAATGCTTTGCAGACATAGACTCCAGAACTGCAAAACACTCTGTATCTCGTGGAGAGGTCACCAGCCATTAACCAGGTGCAGACAGCCTGGAAACCATGAGCAGAGACAATAACTGTTGACACCGTGGTAAGATTATTATTTCTTTGTGTGCATTGGTGATGGGCAGTTTTGGTGGAGGTGCTTCGATGGGCGCCAAAGAACTTGGGCTCTACGACGGCCAACATCAAGACTGAGAAGTGGCCACAGGCAGGACAGTGAGGACATTTGATGCCCAACCTGCAATCACGGATTCCAATACCTTGAAAACTGTTGGGACTGCCTTTTCAGGCGACGTTGATTAGTCCCAGGAAAACAGAAAATCCTGCAGTGGACTAGAAGAAAGCCGTACCCACATCCTCTCACCTGGCCACAGAATTCAGCAGGCCTTAATTTTTGTGGAGTGGGTTGAAAGTCACGTTCCTAGGCACACCAGACATACGAAGCTTAACATCACCATATTTGGCCCAGACCCCACACACTCTGAATGGAAGTCCATGAGAGCCTCTGCAGAGGACGAATCCACAGTAGAGTGGACAGCCACAACACAACCCCAGAGAGCATGTCACAAACACCTGAGACTCTCAAGTGCCAGCCTTTGGGCACTCCATGAGCTATACTTCCTAAGGAAATTATCTTCAGGGTAGATAACAGAAGGCAGGTTTCGAATACAGAATAGACGGAGACCTTTTGTAGATTCATGTTGTATTCCTGAAACTTGACTGAAAGCCTTTTCCAAAGGCTTCCCATGTTAATTGGTTCTCTTCCAACAGGCTCCATGCTTGCTCCTGTGAGCTCCAATTAGATGAGTCCGACCTGGGCCTAAGCTTCTAGGGTGTAAGGTCTGCCTTTAATGTTTGGTGAGCTGGGAATATTGGGAGGCATTTATGGCACGATTTCTGGAGATGCAAGAAGAACTCGTGTTCTCATTGTTGAGGACTCCAGACATGTCTTTGGTATGGTTGCGGGTGTTAACTCTGAGCTTACCTCGGTGGGCATGGGCGCTTTTACTGGTCAGAAGCATCCTGAAAAGGTGTGAGGAATGTAGGGGCCTGATTAGGCAGAGGAACTGTAAACCCTGGATATAGGGGCGGGCCAGGCCAGATAGCCATATCCAATCAGTGGGGAACGCATATATTAACTGTGGTGAGTTGAAATCTCATTGGCCACCTGTCTTGGGCCGGGCTCAACCACCTCTATAAAGGTCAGTCTGTGAGGCTGGGTGGGGGTGGGAGTAGGAGGTGTTAGAATAGCCATTGGAGAAGTGAGAGGAGTTAGAATGGCAGTTTGAATAGCAGTTAGAATAGCAGTTAGAGTAGCCGTTAGGGTAGCCTTTGGGAGCCATTAGGGTAGTCATAGGAGTGATAGCGTCGGGGTCATCAGGAGCAGCGCCGCCCCAAGCCACGGCCCCGTGACCGGCGGCCTCGCCTGCCCCCAGCTGCAGCCCCGCCACGAGGGGCCTCGCTGCCCCAAGCCATGGCCTCGCCTCCCTGAGCCACAGCCCCACCGCGACCAGCCTCGCCACCTCCAGCAGTCTCGCTGCCCCTGGCTGCGGCCCCACTGCCAGCGGCCTCACGGCTCCGATCCGTGACCTTGCTGGAGTGGCCTGGTCCAGAGCAGCCTCGCCAGAGCGGTGTCATTCCGGGGAGTGGCCTCGTTGACATGCGGCCCCGTCCTTGAGCGGCCTCATCTAGAGCGGCCTCTTCATTGTCGGAAGCGGCCTCGTCCAGTGTGTGGCCTCGTCCGGGGAGTGGCCTTGCTGGAGTGGCATCATGGGGAGCAGGGTCTGTGTCATCAGGGTTGTCATCCTCATCGTCCTCCTCATCCTCACCTCTTTGTCATTGGGAGTGGCAATCTTGTCATTGTCGCCACTGCATAAGAGATGGCCCCAACCGGTCGGTTTGATTCTCGAGCGGCATCGCCCCGGGCACTGCCCAGAGCAGCAGCGGCAGCGGCACCACCTCGAGCGGCATCGCCCTGTGCACCGCCCAGAGCATCAGGGGCAGCAGCGCCACAACGAGCGGCAGCACCCCGTGCACCAGAGCAACAGCGGCAGCGGTGCCATGTGTGTGGCACCGCCCAGAGCAGCAGCAGGCAGCGGCACCACCTCAAGCAGCACCGCCCAGAGCAGCAGAGGCAGCGGCGGTGCCACGAGTGATGCCACCCTCAGCCAGAGTATCAGCAGCAACGCTGCCACAAGCAATCACACTGCCTCGGGCAGTGACACCATCAGGAGCAGACTCTCAGCAGCCAATGGTGCAGCCACGCCGGGAGAGGTTCTGTGGTACTGTGAGGGTGAGGCAGGGAGCCTCCAGGAGGGACCCCAGCGACTGGGAGGCAGTGGTCCCCAGCAAGACTCAGGCACCTAATGGTCAGTTTGGTTTCTAATGCAGTTTGGTTTCTGATGCAGTTTGGTTTCTAATGCAGTTTGGTTTCTGATGCAGTTTGGTTTCTGATGCATGGCGCGAAATAATACTTTGCTTGATTTTCGCTTTGTGTCAGTCTCATTCCTTTGATCACAGATCCTAACATTGGGGGCTCGTCCGGGATCAAATAACGATAACTGAGCCAGCATCAGAACTTATGGGAAAAGCCTCCGGAGGTTTTAGGATTTTATCTGTCTTTCTGGTTGGAGCTCCAGGGTATGGCCCACCAGGGAGAACCTGGACACAGCCATGCTCCCCAGGGCTGGAGTGGATGCGGGGACGCCCCATCCCTCTCAAACCCGAGAGGGGTTTGAGTCCCCCTGGATGGTCACGAGGGGGTTCGAGTCCACCTGGATGATCAGGGGGTTCGAGTCCCACTAGGCAGTCATTGGGTTTTGAGTCCTCCAAGATGGTCAGGGGGTTCAAGTCTCCCTGGATGGTCAGGGTGTTCGAGTCCCCCTAGGTGGTCATCGGGGGTTCAAGTCCCCCAAGATGGTCATCGGGGGTTCGAATCCCCCAAGGTGCTCATTGGGGGTTTGAGTCCCCCTTGACGGTCACCAGGGGTTCGAGTCTCCCTGGATGGTCAGGGGGTTTGAGTCCCCCTAGGTGGTCATCGGGGGTTCGGTCCCCCAAGATGGTCATCGGGGGTTCGAGTCGCCCGAGGTGGTCATTGGGGGTTTGAGTCCCCCTAGACGTTCACCAGGGTGTTTGAGTCTCCCTGGATGGTCAGGGGTTTCGAGTCCCCCTAGGCGGTCTTTGGGGGTTCGAGTTGCCCGAGGTGGTCATTGGGGTTTCGAGTCCCCCTAGGAAATCCCCACTGGTGGCAGGACCGCTGGGCCTGTGGTTGTCTTTGTCTTGTCTTTTTGTTGTCTGCTGTGTTGTTTGTTATGTTTGAAGGAATGCGGCAAGCAAAGAGTAAGGGGACTCTGACTTTCATCCCTCCGTTCCTCATAATAGATGTGGGGCTTCTCCCTCACTCATTTCGTGTGTTAAGGGCTATCACTAGAGCCAACTGGGGTTAGTCTAACTCAGGACAGAGACTTTAAGGAATATTCCCAAGCAGCTGCCAAAACTCCCTTTGTTTCAGGGAATTCCTTGCCTTCTCTGGCCCAATGTGGACTGCCTAGCCCCTCCCCCTTGCTGGCGGGAACATGGCGTCTGAAGTGGAATGGGCCCAGATGGAACATGAAATCTGTTAGCAAAGAGAGGACCGAACTGATGGTTAATTGTCTGTCTCAGGGTTTTTATGGGTAATTGTTAAAGTAGCTTTCAGAGTCTTTGGCATCCTGAAGCTTTGAAGTTTAGCTTGGATGACAAATGGGATGAAGTGCTAGGGTGCTGGTTGCTGGAACTGGGTTTGTGCTTTTGAAATCTGTTAGGAAACAAGTTTTGTGCTTAACGGCTGTCATAACACTTCACAAGTGGCTAAAATGTGAATGGTTTTCTCTTTGCCACCGAGAATTGTAAATGAGACCTCTTTGACTCATAAGGCTTTTCCCTGATGTGTTAAGTTACTCAGGAAGTACTGCTAAATCAATGATAAACCTTGGGTTACATTTGGGTAAATGCTGTAAAAACTCCAGAGTTTCTATACATTTCCTAAAGCTTTAATGTATTGATAAGGTTCATCATTTGATAATTAACCATAACTATTCTGAGGTTTTGTGATTTGTAATTGTTTTAATTCTCTTGTAAGATGAATTCCGCCTTAAAGGAAAATCATATGGGAGTCTTTCAGAACAAATACATGTCTTTGATATGTTGAAATCTGGAACTGAATTTCCAGAAGTAAAAGATGCACTCAGACTAAACCATCAGACTAAACCAGAATTAGTACAGTGACTTAAGGTAAGAATGAGTCTCCAGGAGCTTTCCTAGAAAGGCTTATTAAAGCCTATGAAATGTATAGCCTGATCGACCCTGAGGAATCCGAAAATCAGGGGGCAGTAAGTCTTGATTTTGCCAGTCAGTCAGTCCTGGATACAAGGAGGAAACTTCAGGAAATTGAAGGATTTGAAGGGAAGAATCTGAGTTATTGGGAATGGGAGAAAGGATGTTTAACAACAGGGATGCATAGGAGGATGAACAACAGACAAAAAGCTGGTTAAGGTTTTGGCATTACATGAGATAGGTAGGGGATAGTAAGTGGAAGGAAAAGCCTAAGCACAGAGAAGGCAGGTGGGAAGCCTTAGGTTCAGATCAGTGCACTTACTGTAAGGAAAAAGGACACTGGGGCAGGGAGTGCCCCAAAAGGAAGACGGCAATGCTGGCCCCCTGAGTAAAAATTGAAGTGGAGGGGAAATCAATTGATTTTTTTGGTGGACACGGGGGCCCAGTTTTCATCATTACTTGAACCTATGGGAAAACTATCTGGAGAGGAAGTTTGGGTACAAGGAGCAAATGGCACAGAGAGACATAAATGGACAATAGAAAGGATTTAAATTTGGCCTCGGGAGTAGTTAAAAATCGATTTTTGGTCCTCCCTAATGCCCCATATAACTTGATGGGAAGAGATCTCCTCCACAAGTTATGAGCTGGCATTCAGTTCTCAGAAGGAGACATGACTGTAAGCTTGAGACAACCCACTGTACAGGTGCTTATGGAAGCAGTAGATGAATACCTCCTTTACGAGCCAGTCTCAAAACCAGAGGAGACAAAGGCGGGGAGCCTTCTCCAAATCCTACACGTCAAGTTTCCCGAGGTCTGGGTAGAAGGGAAGACCCCTGGGTTGGTCAGGGGACAACCTCCAGTGGTGGTACAATTAAAGGCGACGGCTATGGCTGTTCACAATCGGCAGCACCCCCTTCCCCAGGAAGCAAAGGAAGGGACCAGAGAACACATTAACCACCTCCGAGGAGAAGGGATCCTAGTTCCTTGCACATCTCCATGGAACACACCATTGCTGCCTGTCAAAAAGGCCTAGACTGGGGAGTACAGACCCATTCAGGACTTGTGGGAAGTTAATAAACAGGTTGAATATATCTACCCAATGGTGCCTAATCCCTATACCCTACTCTCCCTCCTGGGCCCCCAAAGAACTGTGTATACTGTCTTAGATATCAAGGATGCATCTTTCTGCATATCTTTAGCAAGGGAATCTCAACCCCTTTTTGCTTTTGAGTGGTCCAACCCACAGGAAGTATTCCAAGGACAGCTCACCTGGACAAGACTTCCTCAAGGATTCAATAATTCACCCAACTTTTTTTTTTTTTTTTTTTTTTTGACGAGGCCCTATGTGAGGATTTGCGTGAGTACAGAACCTCCAACCCAGGAGTCACTCTGCTACAGTAGGTTGATGACTTGCTAGTAGCCACTGAGGACTATGAGTCATGTTTGTGGGGCACAAGAGCTCTTTTATAGACTCTGCAGGAAAAAGGGTATTGGGTGTCAGCAAAGAAAGCATAGCTCTGTGAGAGCCATGCCACTTATCTAGGCTTTGCTCTTCATGAGGGAGTGCAATCACTATCTGAGTCCAGGAAACAGGTGATCACTGGATACCCCCGCCCCATCACGTCCCGAAATCTGAGGAAGTTTCTTGGACGGTGGGCTACTGTAGGCTGTGCACACTGCAGTTTGCGGAGATTGGCCAACCTCCATACAAACTGGCAAAAGGGGGGGTTCAGTATGATAGAGTAGACAGCTGAGGCAGAAGGAGCATTTTGGGAATTACAAACAGTTGTACTGAGTGCCAAAGCATTGGCCATCCCAGATGTTACCAAGCCCTTCCACTTGTATGTGGATGAAAAAGCAGGGGTGCCAAAGGAGTTTTCAGACTCTGGGGCCTTGGCAAAGGCCAGTAGCCTATCTTAGCAAGAAACTAGATCCAGTAGCGGCTGAGTTCCCCTCTTGCCTCTGCATAATTGCTGCCATGGCCCTCTTGGTCAAGGATGCAAGTAAATTGACTCTGGGTCAAAATCTCATTTTGACCACCACACACACCATCGAGGGCCTTCTCCGGACTCCTCCAGACCGATGGATGACAAGCGCCTGAGTGATGGGGTATCAGGCCCTCCTCTTCAACAAACCAAGAGTGACCATCTGGCCCTGGCAGTGCTAAATCCAGCCACGATGCTGCCAGAGGAGCTGGCTGACCATCCACATGATTGTGGAGAGGTCCTAATCCAAGTTGCAGGAATAAAGCTGGATCTCAGAGACATTGCCCTCCCAGATGCTGAGATGACTCTGTTCACAGATGGGAGTAGCTACATGGTCAATGGAAAGAGTTATGTGGGGGCTGCGGTAGTTTCTCCTGGGCAGAGACTCTGGACAGCTGCCCTGCCACATGGAACTATGGCACAAAAACGGAGCTGATTGCACTCACTAAGGCACTGCAGACGGCCAAAGGTAAAACCGCCAACATCTATACAGACAGCAAGTATGCCTTTGCTACTCTTCATATACATGGGGCTATTTATTAAGAAAGGGACCTATTAACAGCAGAAGGAAAAGGAATTAAAAACAGAGGAGAAATATTGGCTCTCCTCCAGGCTATTTGTGACCCCAAAAGAGGTGGCCATTATGTATTGCCCAGGACACCAAAAGGGGACTGATCTGATGTCAAAAGGAAACCAATTAGCAGATGAAGCCACAAAACAAGCAGCCTGAGAAACAGAGCAAGAACTGGTTACACTCCCAGCTCCAGCCCTACCAGAAAACCCGAACTCTTCAGAAGAAGATTTAAAGTATTTACAGAAATGTGTTAAATTGAACTATGAAGGGAACTGGGCTAAGACTGAAGCAGGGGAAATAATTCTTCTTCGAAGACTAGATAAGAAGTTAGTAGACCAGATACATCGGGGTACTCATTTGAGGATACGCAAACTCATGGAGCTTATAGGAAAGCAGTTCCAGGTTTCTAAATTAGGGCATATGGTACAGGATATAGTCTATAGATGTGCTCAATGCCAGGCAGTTAATGTGGGAAGAATGAAAATGGGAAGAGGGAAAAGAGAAAGAGGTAAGGAACCAGGAATTTATTGGGAAATGGATTTTACATAAATGAAACCTGGAAAATATGGACACAAGTACATGCTAGTTTTTGCAGATACATATTCATGTTAGTTTTTGTAGATACATTTTCAGGCTGGATAGAGGCTTTTCCCGCCAAACATGAGACGGCAGGAGTGGTAGCCAAAAAATCTACTAGAATTAATAATTCCTAGGTTTGGGCTGCCTCTTGCAATTGGATCAGACAATGACCCTGTATTTGTGAGTTCAGTCTCACAGGCATTGGCCAAGGCCGTGGGCACTAATTGGAAATTACATTGTGCCTACCGGCCTCAGAGTTCTGGGAAAGTAGAGAGAATGAATCGGACTCTTATAGAGATCTTGACAAAACTAATTCTGGTGACTAGCTGTGGATGGGTGGATCTCCTTGCTTTCGCCCTCCTCAGGGCACAATGTACACCCTATTTAAGCAAGGTGACCCCATTTGAAATAATGTTTGGGAGATCCCCCCTCTCTGTCCTTGACTACTAGAGGTTGATCTAGAAGAAATGACTGATCAGACTGTACTCGAGTCACTGAAGGCATTAGTCTGTCTTTAAAAAACCCCACTCAGGGATCCTGACTGCCCACACTGGGATAGAGACGGAGGTGGAACCACATCCTTAGCAACTTGGGGGCTAGGTATGGATACGTTGCTACTAAGGGGGAAACTTGGAGCCTCGCTTCAAGGGACCATTTACTGTTATCCTGACCACCCCCATGTAAGTAAAAGTAGAAGGAATCAGGGCCTGGATTCACGTGGGTCACGTCAAATGAGCCGAGGACAAGGACGCCCCCAGAGATGGAAGCTGCAGTCGACAGACCCCGCTGACCATGGACTAAAGCTAAGACTAAAAAAACTGTGAGTTTATTGTTGCTCCTATTTTACCTGTTTATGTAAAGTATATGTGGGAAATTAGATGAATGGAATTAGAAAAAAAAATGGAAAAGGTTATACAAAGCGTTGAATTGCTAACTTATCATCCAACTGTGCACTACTGTTACTTTTTGGCCCCTGTATTATAAACACCCTAATGTCATTTGTAACAAAGAAAATTGGAGCGATAAAAATGTTAGTCTTACATGCTCAATATAACCCCCTTACAACAGGAGAACATAGAACTGGCTGAAAAGTCAAGGATTTGACTGATTTCCAAAGATAAAGGGGGAATGTAAGGGCCTGATTAGCCAGAGCAACCGTAAACCCCGTATATAGGGGTGGGAAAGGCCAGATAACCATATCCAATTAGTGGGGTGCCCATATTTTAACTGTGGTGAGTTGAAATCTCATTGGCCACCTGTGTGTGGGCTGGGCTCAACCACCTCTATAAAGGTTAGTCTGTGAGGCTGGGTGGGGGGAGAAGTAGGAGGAGTTAGAATAGCCATTGGAGAAATAGGAGGAGTTAGAATGGCAGTTAGAATAGCAGTTAGAATAGCTGTTAGGGTAACCTTTGGGAGCCATTAGGGTAGTCATAGTAGTGATAGCATCAGGGTAATTGATAGCAGCGCCGACCCAAGCCACGGCCCGCCGCCGCTGGCCTCGCATCCCCCAGCTGCAGCCCTGCTGCCAGGGATCTTGCCGCTCTGAGCTGCAGCCCCACTGCGACCAGCCTCTCTCCCTCCAGCAGCCTCGCCGCCCCCAGGTGCGGCCCCGCTGCCAGTGGCCTCGCCGTTCCAAGCTGGGACCAGGGTGTCGTCGGCCTCATCCGGGGAGTGGCCTTGTTGGAGTGGCTTCATGGGGAGCAGAGTCTGTGTCATCGGGGTTGTCGTCCTTTTCATCCTCGCCCAGAGCAGCAGCAGAAGTGGCAGCGCCTCGAGCTATAACTCGAGCAGTGCCAACCCGTGTACCACCCAGAACAGCAGCGGCAGTGGCGCCACCTCAAGCGGCACTGCCCCGTGCACCGCCCAGAGCAGCAGTGGCAGCGGCGCCACCTCGAGCTGTAACACGTGCAGCACCACCCCGTGCACCGCCCAGAGCAGCAGCAGCAGTGGCTCCACCGTGAGCAGCAACACCCAGAGCAGCAGCAGGCAGCAGCGCCACCTCAAGCAGCACCGCCCAGAGCAGCAGGGGCAGTGGTGCTGCCAAGAGCGACACCACCCTAAGCCAGAGTATCAGCAGCAGCGCCCCCGCAAGCAGCCAGGCCACCTGGAGCAGTGCTGCCATCAGGAGCAGCCTCTCAGGAGCCAATGGTGCGGCCATGCTGGGAGTGGGTCTGTGGTACGGTGAGGGTGAGGCAGGGAGCCTCCAGGAGGGACACAAGCGACGGGAAGGCGGTGGTCCCCAGCAAGACTCAGGCACCTAACGGTTAGTTTGGTTTCTAATGCAGTTTGGTTTCTAATGCAGTTTGGTTACTGATGCAGTTTGGTTTCTGATTGAGTTTGGATTCTGATGAATAGCGTGAAATAAAACGTTGCTTGATTTTGCTTTGTGTCAGTCTCGTTCCTTTGATCACGGACCCTAACACTACATATTCTTTCATGACCGTACATGGCTAAGATGGAATTGTGGGTTCTTGCCCTTCCCCTGAGTCCAGAGGGGTGGTGGTGACAGTCACGGCCAAAGACTACAAATTCAGCCATGGAGAAGGTGACCCCAAATCACTTCACAAAGTCTCTTGGTGAAATACCAGCCAGCTCCAGCGCTTTGGAGTGATTTTGATACTCCTAGCTGACCCAGAACTACTCCAGCCAGGTGAAGTGATGAGGCATGCTTTGGTGAGGTTGCGAGGATCTCAGAGCTTTGTGACGTCCAGAAGCTGACTTCAATGAAGCAGCTATCCCACTCTCATGACATATGAGTCCAATGGCTTTAAGTAGAAAGACCTGGAAAGGAACAAGAAAGAGCCATGTTAGCCTGATCATGAACTCAGTTGGTCTTTTCTGTATCTTTCCCAGTTCCATTTTCTACACAAAGAGAATAGAAAACGATGTTTTGTATACCATTCTTTAGACCAACATTTCTCCAGAGAGAGCAAGGTGTTTCTATTTCCACTGAAATTTCTAGAGATCTCAATCAACAGTGTGGCCTCTTGGGTACAATTATGTCTCTGGGAGCTTCGATATCCTTGGATGAAGGGTCCATTCTTAGCTTCTGGTCCCCATGGTTTCTCGGGTGTGAGGTCTGCCTTTGGTGCTTGGTCAGCTTGGAAGGTGAGGGAAGGAAGAAGGGAAGGAAAGTCACAATGCCAGGAAAATTGCCAGGGCAGGGATGCGTTGTGCTCTCCTTGACATTATCTGCTAGTGTCCTGAAACACCAGTCCTAAGGGATGAAGGCTCTGTCTAGCTGACATTACCTTAAACACCATTGCAAAGACTTCATGGAGAGTGAAATGCTGCATGATCGCTACCCTTAAAGAAAGAGACCTGGTCAGCACCCCTTGTCATCATTATTTAATGTTACATGTCATAGTCATGGGGAGAGCCATGTTGAGCAACGCTCTTTATTCAGATGAAAATGAATGGCCACCATCGATGGCCTGCCATGCCGACTCTAGCATCACTGTGGAAGGAGCCAAGATAACCTTTCACGGGCTAGTGGATAAAGATGATTATGAAGTTGATGATAAAGAAGATGATTTCCAAATGAAAATGCAAGCAGACCAAGGGAAATATCCTATAGCTTCACTCATATGTGGCCAATGAGGAATAGCATGGACATGAGTAGTAGGAAGGGAAAACGGAAGAGAAGAAGTCAGACAGGGAGCAGCACCAGGAGAGACTCAGGACTTTGAGGACCAATCTGAAGGTTACAGGAGGATAAGACCTGCCTTAAAGAGGGAACTGGATAATGGGTATGGAGTTGATGTGGCATTATATGAGGATGAGCACTTGGTGGTATATGCAATTACAGCATCAGGGAACACTGTCAAAAAACGTAGGATGGATGAAATGCTGGCTTGCCGAATATAAGAAAAAATAGTGAATTAAAGTAAAACAGGCGTTTCACATGGAGAAAAAGAAAGAAAGACAAGAGAAATGAATTCTAGTTTTATTATCTTACTGATTATAATTGTATACAATTGATTTACTATAAGGTCCTTATGTGAATTGGGTCTTTGGACATTGTAAAAGAGTCTTCCCTCTTCCTACATTTTGGGAATAGATGAGAAAAGCCAACATTACCATTAAAGGTCTCGAATTGTGGACCACGGAATTGATTTGAACCTGGCTTTCTGTGTGTTGGGAGATGTTTGAGGACTGCTTCAATAGCTTTCGTCATTACCTGAGACATCAGATATGTATGACTCATGATCTTGTCATGGTAGTGCGTATGTGTCTTGGAATCCATTCTTTTCTCCCCGGTATTGGATTTGATGGCATACTTATGTGGACGTGTTTTTTAGGTAAGGTTGTTTAATTAACTAATTACTTAATTAATTAATTAGTTAATTAATTAATTCTTGATAGGTAAAGAGTTATCTTATCCAGTTTGGACGATTTGTTACTTAGAGTCTCTAAACTTTTGTTTTTTATGGTATTTTCTCTGAATTTTGTTTCAGTGAGTGCTATTCCTCACTTTCTCCCTAAATTCTCTGGGACGCTGTTAATTTTGTCGTGTGTATGTGTGTGTGTGTGTGTGTGTGTGTGTGTGTGTGTGTTTCAAAACACTAAAAATGACATTTTAAGAGATATGAATCTGCTCTATTCCAGATCACAATTCACCTTTAAACAAGGAGGAAACTCAAGTTACATCCCATTCGGCCACATTTCCTGCATTGAATGTCCCATTTGATCCACTTTGAGAAACGCAGATTCTGACTAGCCTGCCTGGAACAAACACAAAATTTTGTGTGCCTGGCGAGTCTAATTGCCTGTCCCTTTTTCTTGTTTATTCACATGTTTCTTTACTCCCATGAGTGGGTGAAATCATATGGTAGATATCTTTCTGTGACTGACAGATAACAACACAGAGCAATGCAATCTCCCTTTCTGCCACATGTCACAAGGAGCAAGAATGCCTTCTTGCTTATGGCTCCATAAGAATCCACAATGCATTTGGAGGACAGAGAGATGGTAGAAGTGGCCGCGAGCTCCAGGCTTGTCTTCAGACATCAGCACAACCATTGATGACCACATCATTGTAAATAAGGCATAAATGGACTTAAAGCCTAGAAATCACACTCCACAGCTAAAGAGAGAAGAAGTCACAGAGGCCATGGGAGAAGACTGTAGACAGGGCTTATGGGAGAATTGGATGGTTGGTACGTCAGAGGTCAGGGAGTCATGGAGAAAGACAAAGGCCCAGGGAGAGGAGCACACTTAGAACCCACAATATGAATGTTGACCCATAGCTTTTGGCAGAGAAAAGGAGAGTGTCTGAACGACATGAGTTCTTGCAACCCAAGAGTCTTGAGGCCCGGGGATTCCAGACCAGCATGCTTTGCAGACATAGACTCCAGAGAACACTGCATATCTCCTGGAGAGGACACCAGCAAGCAACCAAGGGCAGACAGCCTGGAAACCATGATCAGAGACAATACCTGTTGACACCGTATTAAGATTATTATTTCTATGTGTGTATTCGTGGTGGGCAGTGTTGGTGGAGATGCCTTGATGGGCGCCAAAGATACTTGGGTTCTACGACCGCCAGCATAAAGACTGAGAACTGTCCACAGGCAGGACGGTTAGGACATTGCTGCCAAAACTGCAATCATGGATTCCCAAACCTGGAACACTATTGGGACTGCCTTCTTCAGGCCACGTTTCTTAGGTCCAGAGGAACAGAAAATCCTGCAGGGGACTAGAAGAAAGCCCTGCCCACATCCTCTCGCCTGGCCACAAAATACAACAGGCCTTAAGTTTTGTGGAGTGTGTTGAAAGTCACGTTTCACAGGCACACCAGACGCATGAAGCTTAACCTCACAATATTTGGCCCAGTCACCAAACCTTCTGAATGGAAGGCAAGGAGAACCTCCACAGAGGACGAGTCCCAAGGAGTGTGGACAGCCACAACACAACCCCAGAGGGCATGTCACATACACCTGAGACTCTCTCAAGTGCCAGCCCTTTGCCACTTCCATGAGCTCTTCTTCCTAAAAAAATTATCTTCAGTGTAGATAACAGAATGCTGATTTTGAATACCGAGAAGACCGAGACATTTTGTAGATTCAAGTTGTATTCCTGAATCTTTCCTGAAAACCTTTTCGGATGAAATCACATGGGGACTGCTTCTCATCCATCATGCTCTGTGCTTGCTCCTGTGAACACCAAACAGATGAGTCCACCCTGGGCCTAAGTTTCTAGGCTGTAGTGTCTGAATTTAATGCTTGGTCAGCTGGGAAAATTGGTGGCATTTATGGCACGAATCTGGAGTTGCAAGAAGAATTCATGTCCTCACAGCTGAAGTCTCCAGACATGTCTTTGGTTTGGTTGTGGGTGTTACCTCTTAGACTTCCTCAGAAGGCGGGGGGCACTTTTACTGATCAGAAGCATCCTGATAGGGTGTGAGGTCCATGAACATGTGTACGCTGTGGAGTTTCCCGTATGAGGTTTCTTGTACTCCTGACACTTTCTTGACCTTAAGTGGTTAAGCTGGAAATGTGGATTCTAGCCCTTCTCAGCAGTCCAGTGGGGTGGTGGTGACAGTCACAGCCAGAGACTAGAAATTCGGCCATGGAGAAGGTGACCCCAAATCGCTTTACAAACACTCTTGGGGAAATACCCAGGGGGCTCCAGCGGTTTGGAGTGATTTTGATACTCCTGGCTGACCCAGAATTACTCCAGCCAGGTGAAGTGATGAGGCATGGTTTGGTGAGGAGTGGTTGCTAGGAAGTCAGAGCTCTGTGACGTCCAGAAGCTGTCTTCACTGAAGCAGCCATCCCATTCTCATGACATATGAGTCCTATGGCTTTAAGTAGAAAGACCTGAGAAGGAACAAGAAAGAGCCCTGTTAGCCTGATCATGAACTCAGGTGCTTTTTTCTGTTCCTTTCCCATTTCCAATTTGTACACAAAGAGAAAAGAAAACGATGTTTTGTATACCAATCTATAGACCAACATTTCTCCAGAGAGAGCAAGGTGTTCCTATTTCCACTGCAATTTCTAGAGATCTCAATCTACAGCGAGGCCTCTTGGCTACCATTAGGTCTCTGGGAGGTTGGATATCCTTGAGTGAGAGGATACATTCTTAGCATCTGTTCCCTATGGTTTCTCGGGTGTAAGGTCTGCCTTTGGGGCTTGGTCAGCTTGGAAGGTGAAGGAAGGAAGAAGGGAAGGAAAGTCACAATTCCAGGAAAATTGTCAGGGCAGGGATGCATTGTACTGTACGTGTTCTTATCTACTAGTGTCCTGGAACACCAGTCCTAAGGGAAGAAGGCTCTATCATTCTCACATTACCTTAAACAGCATTTCAAATGCTTCATGGAGAATAAAATTCTGCATGATCGCTACCCCTAAAGAAAGTGCCCCAATCAGCACTCCTTGTCATCATTAGTTAATGCTACATGCCATAGTCACGGGGAGCGCCATGTTGATCAACTGACTTTATTCAGATGATAATGAACGACCAACATCAATGGCCTGCCATGCCCACACAGACATCAATGTGGAAGGAGCCGAGATACCCTTTTAAGGGCTAGAGGATAAAGATGATTATGAAGATGAAGATAAAGTAGATGATTTCCAAATGAAAATGCAAGAAGACCAAGGGAAATATCCTATGGCTTCACTCCTATGTGGCCCATGAGGAATACCATGGACATGAGTAGTAGTAAGGGAAAATGGAAGGAGAAGAAGTCAGACAGGGAGATGCACCAGGACAGACTCAGGACATTGGGGACCAAGCTTAAGGTTACAAGAGGATAAGACCTGCCTTAAAGAGGGAACTAGATAATGGGTACGGAGGTGGTGTGGCATTATAAGAGGATGAGCACTTGGTGGTATATGCAATTAAAGAATCAGGGAACATTATGTCAAAAATGGTTGGATGGATGAAATGCTGGCTTGCCGAAATTAAGGAAAAAGAGTGAATAGAAAGCAAAAGAGGCCGTTTCACATGATGACAAAGAAAGAAAGACAGGATAATTGAAGTCTCCTTTTATTATCTTATGTTTAAAATTGTATTGAATAAGTTTACTATAAGGGCCTTATGTGAATAGGGTCGTTGGACATTTTAAATTAGAGTCTTCCCTCTTCCTACATTTTGGGAATAGATGAGAAAAGCTGACATTACCATAAAATGTCTCGAATTGTGGACCACGGAATTGATTTGAACCTGGCTTTCCGTGGGTTGTGAGATGTTTGAGGACTGCTTCAAAAGCTTTCGTCATTACCTGAGACGTCAGATATGTATGACTCATGATCTTGTCATGGTAGTGTGTATGTGTCTTCGAATTTATCCTTTTCTCTCTGGTATTGGATTTGCTGGCATGCTTGTGTGGAGTGGTATTCTAGGTATGACTGTTTAATTAATTGATTAGTTAATTAATTAATTAATTAATTAATTCTTGATAGGTGAGGAGTTAACTTATCCAGTTTGAATGGTTTGTTACTTTGATTCTCTAAGCTTTTTTTTTATGGTATTTTCTATGAATTTTGCTTCCATGAGTGCTATTCCTCACTTGCTCCCTAACTTCTGTGGGACTCTTTTACGTGAGTGTGTGTGTGTGTGTGTGTGTGTGTGTGTGTGTGTGTGATTCAGAAAACGCTAAAAATGATATTTTAAAAGATATGAAGCTCCTCTATTCCAGATCACAATTCACTGTCAAACACAGCGGAAAATCATGTTACATTCCGTTTAGCCACATTTCGAGCATTGAATGTCCCATTTGATCCACTTTTAGAATGGCAGTTTCTGACTAGCCTGCCTGAAAAAAACACCAAATTTTGTGTCCCTGGTTAGAGTCTACCTTCCTGTCCCTTTTCTTGTTTTCACATGTTTCTTTACTTCCATGAGTGAGTGAAATTGTATGGTAGTTGTCTTTTTGTGACTAAGAGATATGACACAGCCCAATGCTCTCTTCCTTTCTGCCACATGTCACAGGGAGCAAGAATGTCTTCTTGCTTATGGCTCCATAAGATTCAGCAGTGCATTTGGAGGACAGGTAGATGGTAGAAGTGCTGGGAGCTCCAGGCCTGTCTTCAGCCATCAGCACAACTAGAAGGTGTCCACATCAATGTAAATATGGCATAAATGGAACTGAAACCTAGATATCACACTCAACAGAGAAAGAGAGAAGAAGTCACAGAGAAAATGGGACAAGGGTGTAGACAGGGCTTATGGGAGAATTGGACGGTTGGTGCTTCAGAGGGCAGGGAGCCCTGGCCAAAGACAAAGGCCCATTGGAGAGGAGCACACTTAGAACCCACAATTTGAATGCTGACCCATAGCTGTTGGCGGAGAAACGAAGAGTGTCTGAAGGACACGAGTTCTTGCAACAGAAGGTTCTTGAGGCCTGGCGATTACAGATCAGCATGCTTTGCAGACATAGACTCCAGATAGCATTCTGTGTCTCATGGAGAGCACACAAACAAGCAACCAGGTGCAGACAGACTTGAAACCATGATCAGAGACAATAACTGTATACACCGTGGTAAGATTATTATTTCCTTGTGTGCATTCGTGATGGTCAGTGTTGGTGTAGATGCCTCGATGGGAGCCAAAGATATTTGGGCTCTATGACCGCCAGCATGAAGACTGAGAAGTGGCCACAGGCAGGACGGTGAGGACAGTAGCTGCCCAACCTGCAATCATGGAATCCCAAACCTGGAACACTGTTGGGACTACCTTCTTCAGGCCATGTTTCTTAGTCCCAGGAGAACAGGAAATCCTGCAGGGGAATAGAAGAAAGCCCTGCCCACTTCCTCTCTCCTGGCCACAGAATTCAGCAGGCTTAATGTTTCATGGAGTGGGTTGAAAGTCACGTTTCACAGGCACAACAGACCCATGAATCTTAACCACAACATATTCGGCCCAGACATCACACACTCTGAATATAAGGCAAGAAGAGCCTCTGCAGAGGCGGAGCCCACAGGAGAGTGGACAGCCACAACACAACCCCAGAGGGCATGTCACACACCTGAGACTCTTTCAAGTGCCAGCCCTTGGGCACTCCATGAGCTCTTCATCCTAAAGAAATTATCTTCAGTGTAGATAGATAACAGAATGCGCATTTCAAATACAGAGAAGACAGAGAACCTTTGAGATTCAAGTTGTATTCCTGAAACTGGCCCGACAGCCTTTTCCAATGGCTTCACATGGGTATTGGTTCTCTTCCAACATGCTCCGTGCTAGATCCTGTAAACACCAAACAGATGAGTCTGACCTCGGCCTAAGCTTCTAGGGTGTAGTGTCTGCCTTTAAGGTTTGGTCAGCTGGAAAAATTGGGAGGCATTTATGGCAACTTTTCTGGAGATGCAAGAAGAACTCGTGTCCTCACTGTTGAAGACTTCAGACATGTCTTTGTGTGTTTGCAGGTGTTAACTCTGAGCTCCTCAGAGGATGGGGGGCGCTTTTCTGGCTCAGAAACATCCTGATAGGGTGTGAGGACTCTTAACTTCTGTAAGGCGTGAAGTTCCCTGTGTGAGGCTGCTTGTTCTCCTGACACTTTCTCGACCTTATGTGGGTAAGATGGAATCGTGGATTCTTGCACTTCTCATTAGTCCAGAAGGGTGGTTTTGACAGTCACGGCCAAAGACTACAAATTCAGCCAAGGAGAAGGTGACCCCAAATCGCTTCACACACTGTCTTGTTGAAATACCCAGGTGGCTCCAGGGAATTGGAGTGATTTTGATACTCCTGTCTGAACAAGAACTACTCCAGCCAGGTGAAGGTATGCGGCATGTTTTGGTGAGGAGTGGTTTTTAGGATCAGAGCTTTGTGACGTCCAGAAGCTGACTTCACTGAAACAGCAATCCCATTCTCCTGACATAAGAGTCCTATGGCTTTAAGTACAAAGACCTGGGAAGGAACAAGAAAGAGCCCTGTTAGCCTGATCATGAACTCAGGTGGTCTTTTCTGTTTCTTTCCCAATTCCACTTTGTACACAAAGATAAAGGAAAACAATGTTCTGTATACCATTCTTTAGACCAAAATTTCTCCTGGGAGAGCAAGTTGTGCCCACCACAGCATCACTGTGGAAAGAGCCGAGATACCCTTTTAAGGGCTAGTGGATAAAGATGATTATGAAGATGATGATAAAGAAGATGATTTCCAAATGAAAATGCAAGCCGACCAAGGGAAATATCCTATGGCTTCACTCATATGTGGCCCATGAGGAATACCATGGACAAGAGTAGTAGTAACGGAAAACGGAAGAAGAAGATGTCAGAAAGGGAGACTCACCAGGAGAGACTCAGGATTTGGGGGACCAAGCTGAGGGTTACAGGAGTATAAGACATGCCATAAGGAGGAAACTGGATAATGGATATGGAGATGCTGTGGCATTATTTGAGGATGAGCACTTGGTGCTATATGCAATTAAAGAATCAAGGAACACTATGTCAAAAAACGTTGGATGGATGAAAGGCTGGCTTGCAGAATATAAGAAAATATAGTGAATAGAAAGCATGAGAAGAAAGTAAGTGAAGAGAAATGAATTCTAGTTTTATTATCTTACTGATAAAAATTGTATTCAATTTTGTTTCCTATAAGGTCTTTATGTGAATTGGGTCTTTTGACATTGTAAATTAGAGTCTTCCCTCTTCCTACATATTGGGAATAGATGAGAAAAGCTGACATTACTGTTAAATGCTTCAAAAGTCATTACCTGAGATGCATGATATGTATGACTCATGATCTTCTCATGGTAGTGTGTATGTGTCTTGGAATTTATCCTTTTCTCTCCGGTATTGGATTTGCTGGCAGACTTCTCTGTAGGGATTGTTTAGGTAAGGTTGTTTAATTAATTAATTAATAATTCTTGATATGTAAGGAGTTACGTTATCCAGTTTGGACAGTTTGTTACTTTCATTGTCTAAGCTTTTGGTTTTTTATGTTATTTTCTCTGAATTTTGTTTCCACGAGTGCCATTCGTCACTTGCTCCCTAACTTCTGTGGGACTCTTTAAGTGTGTGTGTGTGTGTGTGTGTGTGTGTGTTTCACAAAATGCTAAATATGATATTCTAAGTGATATGAAGGATTCTATTCCAGATCACAATTCATCTTCAAACACAGTGGAAACTCACGTTACACCCCATTCGGCACAATTCCTTCATTGTATGTCCCATTTGATCCACTTTTAAAAACACAGATTCTGACTAGCCTGCCTGCAACAAACACCAAATTTTGTGTGCATTGTTAGAGTCTAATTGCCTGTCCCTTTTTCTTGCTTTTTCCCATGTTTCTTTACTCCATGAGTGAGTGAAATCGTATGGGAGTTGTATTTCTGTGACTGACAGATGTGACACAGCCCAATGCTCTTTCCCTTTCTGCCACATGACAGAAGGAGCAAAAATGCCTTCTTGCTTATGGCTCCATAAGAGGTTGCAGTTCATTCGGAGGACAGGGAGATTGGAGAAGTGTCTAAGAACTCCAGGCTTGTATTCAGCCATCAGCACCACCAGAAGATGACAACATCAATGCAAACATGGCATAAATGGACCTGAAGCCTAGAAATCACACTCCACAGCGAAAGAGAGAAGAAGTCACAGAGACCAGGGGAGAAGGGTGTAGACAGGGCTTATGGGAGACTTGGACGGTTGGTGCTTTAGAGGGCAGGGAGCCCTGGCCAAAGACAAAGGCCCATTGGAGAGGAGCCCACTTAGAACCCACCATTTGAATGCTGACCCATAGCTGTTGGCGGAGAAACGGAGAGTGTCTGAAGGACACGAGTTCTTGCAAGCCAAGGTTCTTGAGGCCTGGCAAGCCAGATCAGCATGCTTTGCAGACATAGAAGCCAGATAACATTCTGTATCTCCTGGAGAGGACACCAGCAAGCAACCGTGTGCAGACAGCCTGGAAACCATGATCAGAGACAATACCTGTTGACACCGTGGTACGATTCTTATATCTTTCTGTGCATTCCTGATGGGCAGTGTTGGTGGAGATGCCTCGATGGGCGCCAAAGTAACTTGGGCTCTACGACCGCCAGCATCAAGACTGAGAAGTGGCCACAGGCAGGAAGGAGAGGACATTGGCTGCCCAACCAGCAATCACGGATTCCCAAACCTGGAACACTGTTGGGATGGCCTTCTTCAGGCCACATTGCTTCGTCCTGGGAGAACAGAAAATCCTGCAGGGGACAAAAAGAATGCCCTGCCCACATCCTCTCACCTAGCCACAAAATTCATCAGGCCTTAAATTTTTTGGAGTGGGATGAAAGTCACGTTTCCAGGCACACCAGACCCAGAAAGCTTAACCTCACCATATTTGGCACAGACACCACAAACTGTGAATGGAAGGCAAGGAGAGCCTCTGCAGAGGATGAGCCCACAGAAGAGTGGAAAGCCACAACACAACCCCAGAGGGCATATCACACACACCTGAGACTCCCTCCAGTGCCAGAACTTGCGCACTCCATGATCTCTTCTTCCTAAAGGAATTAGCTTCAGGGTAGATAAGAGAATGCCCGTTTCAAATACAGAGAAGAAAGAGACCTTTAGTAGATTCACGGTGTCATCCTGAGACTGGTCTGAAAGCCTTTTCCGATGGCTTCCCATGGGGATTGGTTCTCTTCCAACATGCTCCGTGCTTGCTCCTGTGAGCTCCAAACAGATGAGTCCATCATGAGCCTAAGCTTCTAGGGTGTAGGGTCCGCTTTTAATGTTTTTCAGCTGGGAAAATGGGGAGGCATTTTTGGCACGATTTCTGGAGATGCAAGAAGAACTCGAGTCCTCACTGTTGAAGACTCTAGACAGGTCTTTTGTATGGTTCCGGGTGTTAACTCTGAGCTTTCCTCGGTGGGCAGGGGGCACTTTTCCTGGTCAGAAGAATCCCGAGAGGGTATGAGGACCATGAACATGTGTTTGGCGTGGAGTTCCCCGTGTGAGGCTGCTTGTACTCCTGACTCTTTCTTGACCTTACGTGTGTAAGATGGAAATGTGGATTCTTGCCCTTCTCAGGAGACCGGGGGGGTGGGGTGGTGACAGTCACGGTCAAAGACTACAAATTTGTCCATGGAGAAGGTGACCCCAAATGGCTTCATCAACTGTCTTGGGGAAATACCCAGGCGGCTCCAGCGGTTTGGAGTGATTTTGATACTCCTGCCTGACCCAGAACTACTCCAGCCAGGTGAAGTGATGAGGCGTGGTTTGGTGAAGAGTGGTTGCTTGGACCTCACAGCTTTGTGACATCACAGAAGCTGACTTCACTGAAGCAGCAATCCCATTCTATGACTTAAGTAGAATGACTTGGGATGGAACAAGAAAGAGCCATGTTAGCCTGATCATGAACTCAGGTGGTCTTTTCTGTTTCTTTCCCACTTCCCCTTTCTGTACAAAGAGAAAAGAAAGTGATGTTCTGTATACCATTCTTTTTTTAAAATATTTTATTGATTTATTTGTTTGACAGACAGATATTACAAATAGGCAGAGAGGCAGGTAGAGAGAGAGGAGGAAGCAGGCTCCCTGCCAAGCAGTGAGCCCAATGTGGGGCTCGATCCCAGGACCCTGGGATCATGATCTGAGCCGAAGGCAGAGGCTTTAACCCACTGAGCCACCCAGGCGCCCCTGTATACCATCCTTTAGACCAACATTTCTCCAGAGAGAGCAAGGTGTTCCTATTTCCACTGCAATTTCTAGAGATCTCAATTAACAGCGCGGCCTCTTGGGTACAATTAGGTCTCTGGGACGTTGGATGTCCTTAGGTGAGAGGGTCCATTCTTAGCTTCTGTTCTTTATTTTTTCTCGGGTGTAAGGTCTGCCTTTGGTGCTTGGTCATCTTCACAGGGGAGGGAAGTAAGAAGGGAAGAAAAGTCACCATTCCAGGAAAATTGCCAGGGCACGGAAGCGTTGTGCTGTCCTGTCCATGTCCTTATCTGCTAGTGTCCTGAAACACCAGTCCTAAGGGATGAAGGCTCTGTCTACCTGACATTACCTTAAACACCGTTGCAAAGGCTTCATGGAGAGTGAAACTCTGCATGATCGCTAACCCTAAAGAAAGAGCCCTGGGCAGCACTCCTTGTCATCCTTAGTTAATGCTACATGCCATAGTCATGGGGAGAGCCATGTTGAGCAACGCTCTTTATTCAGATGAAAATGAACGGCCAACATCGATGGCCTGCCTTGCCCCCTCTAGCATCACTGTGGAAGGAGCCGAGATAACCTTTGAAGGTCTAGTAGATAAAGATGATTATGAAGATGAAGATAAAAAGATAAATTCCAAATGATAATGCAAGCAGACCAAGGGAAATATCCTATGGCTTCATTCCTATGTGGCCCATGAGGAATACCATGGACATGAGTAGTAGGAAGGGAAAACGGAAGGAGAAGGGGTCAGACAGGAAGATGCAGCAGGAGACACTCAGGACTTTGGGGACCAAGCTGAGGGTCACAGGAGGATAAGTCATGACATAAAGAGGGAACTGCATAATGGGTTTGGAGGTGGTATGGCATTATATGAGGATGAGCGCTGTGGTACATGCAATTAAAGCATCAGGGAACTCTATGTCAAAAAACGTAGGATGGATGAAAGGCTGGCTTGCCGAATATAAGAAAATATAGTAAATAGAAAGCAAAACAGGTCGTTACACGTGGAGAGCAAGAAAGAAAGAGAAGAGAAATGAATTATAGTTTTATTATCTTACTGATTAGAATTGTATGCAATTGGTTTCCTCTAAGGTCCTTATATGAATTGGGTCTTTGGACATTGTAAATTAGTCTTCCCTCTTCCTACACTTTGGGAATAGATGAGAAAAGCCTACATTACCATTAAAGGTCTCGAATTGTGGACCACGGAATTGATTTGAACCTGGCTTTCTGTGTGTTGGGAGATGTTTGAGGACTGCTTCAAAAGCCTCCAAAGCTGCGACAAAAGTCTTTACATGAGACGTCCGAGATGTATGACTCATGATCTTGTCATGGTAGTGCATATGTGTCTTGGAATTTATACTTTTATCTCTGGTATTGGATTTGCCGGCAGACTTCTGTGAAGGGGTCTTTTACGTAAGGTTGTTTATTAATTAATTAATTCTTGATAGGTAAGGAGTTAACTTTTCCGGTTTGGACGCTTTGTTACTTTGAATCTCTAAGCTTTTGTTTTTTTATGGTATTTTCTCTGAATTTTGCTTCCATGAGTGCCTCTCCTCACAAGCTCCCTAACCTCTGTGGGACCCTTTGAAGAGAGAGAGTGTGTGTGTGTGTGTGTCTGTGTGTGTGCGTTGTACCAACACTAAAAATGATATTTTAAGAGATATGAAGCTGCTCTATTCCAGACCAGAATTCACCTACAAACACAGTGGAAACTCACGTTACATCCTGTTCAGCCCCAATTCCGGCATTCAATGTCCCATTTGATCCACTTTTAAAAGGCAGATTCTGACTAGCCTGCAACAACAATCACCAAATTTTGTGTGCCTGGTTCGAGTCTCATTGCCTGTCCCTTTTTCTTGCCTTTTCACATGCTCCTTACTTCCATGAGTGAGTGAAATCGTATGGTAGTTGTCTTTCTATGACTAACAGATATGACACAGCCCAATGCTCTCTCCTTTCTGCCATTGTCACAAGGAGCAAGAATGCCTTCGTGCTTATGGCTCCATGAGGGTCCGCAGTGCATTTGGAGGAAAGGGAGATGGTAGAAGTGTCTAGGAACTCCAGGCTTGTCTTCAGCCATCAGCACCACCAGAAGATGACAACATCAATGCAAACATGGCATAAATGGACCTGAAGCCTAGAAATCACACTCCACAGCGAAAGAGAGAAGAAGTCACAGAGACCAGGGGAGAAGGGTGTAGACAGGGCTTATGGGAGACTTGGATGGTTGGTGCTTTAGAGGGCAGGGAGCCCTGGCCAAAGACAAAGGCCCATTGGAGAGGAGCCCACTTAGAACCCACCATTTGAATGCTGACCCATAGCTCTTGGCAGAGAAATGGAGAGTGTCTGAAGGACACGAGTTCTTGCAAGCCAAGGTTCTTGAGGCCTGGTGATGCCAGATCAGCATGCTTTGCAGACATAGATGCAAGATAACATTCTGTATCTCCTGGAGAGGACACCAGCAAGCAACCAGGTGCAGACAGCCTGGAAACCATGATCAGAGACAATACCTGTTGACACCGTGGTATGATTCTTATATCTTTCTGTGCATTCCTGATGGGCAGTGTTGGTGGAGATGCCTTGATGGGCGCCAAAGTAACTTGGGCTCTACGAACGCTAACTTCAAGACTGAGATGTGGCCACAGGCAGGAAGGTGAGGGCATTGGCTGCCCAACCAGCAATCACGGGTTCCCAAACCTGGAACACTGTTGGGATGGACTTCTTCATGCCACGTTGCTTTCCTGGGAGAACAGAAAATCCTGCAGGGGACAAGTAGAATGCCCTGCCCACATCCTTTCACCTAGCCACAGAATACAGCAGGCCTTAAATTTTTAGAAGCGGGTTGAAAGTCACGTTTCCAGGCACACCAGACCCAGAAAGCTTAACCTCACCATATTTGGCACAGACACCACAAACTGTCAATGGAAGGCAAGGAGAAACTCTGCAGAGGATGAGCCCACAGGAGAGTGGACAGCCACAACACAACCCCAGAGGGCATGTCACACACACCTGAGACTCTCTCCAGTGCCAGAACTTGCGCACTCCATGATCTCTTATTCCTAAAGGAATTAGCTTCAGGGTAGATAAGAGAATGCCCGTTTCAAATACAGAGAAGAAAGAGACCTTTGGTAGATTCACGGTGTCATCCTGAGAATGGCCCAAAAGCCTTTTCTGATGGCTTCCCATGGGGATTGGTTCTCTTCCAACACGCTCCGTGCTTGCTCCTGTGAGCTCCAAACAGATGAGTCCGTCCTGAGGCTAATCTTCCAGGGTGTAGCGTCTGCCTTTAATGTTTGGTCAGCTGGGAACGTTGGGAGGCATTTATGGCACGATATCTGGAGATACAAGAAGAACTCGTGTCCTCATTATTGAAGACTCGAGATATGTATTAGGTATGGTTGTGGGTGTTACCTCTTAGCTTTCCTCGGAGGGCAGTGGGCACTTTTCCTGGTCAGAAGCATCCCGAGAGGGTATGAGGACCATGAACATGTGTTTGGCGTGGAGTTCCCCGTGTGAGGCTGCTTGTACTCCTGACTCTTTCTTGACCTTACGTGTGTAAGATGGAAATGTGGATTCTTGCCCTTCTCAGGAGTCTGGGGGGTGGTGGTGACAGTCACGGTCAAAGACTACAAATTCGGCCATGTAGAAGGTGACCCCAAATCGCGTCACAAACTGTCTTGGGGAAATACCCAGGCGGATCCAGCGGATTGGTGTGATTTTGATACTCCTGGCTGACCCAGACCTACTCAAGCCAGGTGAAGTGATGAGGCGTGGTTTGGTGAAGAGTGGTTGCTTGGACCTCAGAGCTTTGTGACATCACAGAAGCTGACTTCACTGAAGCAGCAATCCCATTCTCATGACATAGGAGTCCTATGGCTTTAAGTAGAAAAACTGGGGAAGGAACAAGAAAGAGCCCTGTTAGCCTGATCATGAACTCAGGTGGTCTTTTCTGTTTCTTTCCCACTTCCCCTTTCTGTACAAAGAGAAAAGAAAACGATGTTCTGTATACGATTCTTTAGACGTACATTTCTCCAGAGAGAGCAAGGTGTTCCTATTTCCACTGCAATTTCTAGAGATCTCAATTAACAGCGCGGCCTCTTGGGTACAATTAGGTCTCTGGGAGGTTGGATGTCCTTGGGTGAGAGGGTCCATTCTTAGATTCTGGTCCCTATGGTTTCCCGGGTGTAAGGTCTGCCTTTGGTGCTTGGTCAGCTTAGCAGGGGAGGGAAGTAAGAAGGGAAGGAAAGTCACCATTCCAGGAATATTGTCAGGGCAGGGAAGCATTGTGCTGTCCATGTCCTTATCTGCTAGTGTCCTGAAACACCAGTCCTAAGGGATGAATGCTCTGTCTACCTGACATTACCTTAAACACCGTTGCAAAGGCTTCATGGAGAGTGAAACTCTGCATGATCGCTAACCCTAAAGAAAGAGCCCTGGGCAGCACTCCTTGTCATCCTTAGTTAATGCTACATGCCATAGTCATGGGGAGAGCCATGTTGAGCAACGCTCTTTATTCAGATGAAAATGAATGGCCAACATCGATGGCCTGCCTTGCCCCCTCTAGCATCACTGTGGAAGGAGCCGAGATAACCTTTGAAGGGCTAGTGGATAAAGATGATTATGAAGATGATGATAAAGAAGATGATTTCCAAATGATAATGCAAGCAGACCAAGGGAAATATCCTATGACTTCACTCCTATGTGGCCCATGAGGAATAGCATGGACATGAGTAGTAGGAAGTGAAAACAGAAGGAGAAGAAGTCAGACAGGGAGACGCCAAGGTTCTTGAGGCCTGGCCATGCCAGATCAGCATGCTTTGCAGGCATAGTCGCCAGATAAAATTCTGTATCTCCTGGAGAGGACACCAGCAAGCAACCAGGTGCAGACAGCCAGTTAACCATGATCAGAGAAAATACCTGTTGACACTGTGGTAAGATTATTATTTCTTTGTGTGCATTCATGATGGGCAGTGTTGTTGGAGATGCCTCGATGGGCGCCAAAGATACTTGGGCTCTACTCCCGCCAGCATCAAGACTGAGAA
This sequence comes from Meles meles, assembly GCF_922984935.1. NCBI lineage: Eukaryota > Metazoa > Chordata > Mammalia > Carnivora > Mustelidae > Meles > Meles meles. The sequence continues at coordinate 32,014,728 of NC_060088.1, read as the reverse complement.
TTGGCCATAGGCAAGACGGTGAGAACATTTGCTGCCAAACCTGCAATCATGGATTCACAAACCTGGAACACGGTTGAGACTGCCTTCTTCAGGCCACGTTGCTTCATCCCAGGAGAACAGAATATCCTGCAGGGGACTAGAAAAAACCCTGTCCACATCCTCTCATCTGGCCCCAGAATTCAGCAGACCTTAATTTTTGTGGAGTGGGTTTAAAGTCACGTTTCACAGGCACACCAAACACACGAAGCTTAACCTCACCATATTTTGTCCAGACATCAAACACTCTGAATGGAAAGCAAGGAGAGCCTCTGAAGAGGACGAGCCCACATGAGAGAGGACAGCCACAGCACAACATCACAGAGCATGTCACACGCACCTGAGACTCTCTCAAGTGCGAGGCCTTGGGCTCTCCGTGAGCTCTTCTTCCTATGAAATTAACTTCACGGTAGAAAACAGAATACGCATTTGGAATACAGAGTAGAGAGGGACCTTTTGTAGATTCACGTTGTATTCCTGAAACTGGCCTGAAAGCCTTTTCCATTGGCTTCCCATGGGGATTGGGTCTCTTCCAACATCCTCCGTGCTTGCGCCTGTGTGCTCCAAACAGATGAGTCCGTCCTGGGCTTAAGATGCTAGGGTGTAGGGTCTGCGTTTAATGTTTGTTCAGCTGGGAACATTAGGAGGCCTTTATGGCACGATTTCTGGAGATGCAAGAAGAACTCGTGTCCTCACCGTGGAAGACTCCAGACATGTCTTTGGCATAGTTGCGGGTGTTAACTCGGAGCTTCCTGTGAGGTTGGGGGGCGCTTTTCCTGGTCAGAAGCATCCTGATAGGGTGTGAGGACCATAAAGATGTTTATGACCTGGAATTCCCCATATGAGGCTGCTTGTACTCCTTGTAGGGGCCTGATTAGCCAGAGAAACTCTAATCCCTGGATATAGGGGCGGGCAAGGCCAGATAGCCGTATCCAATTAGTGGGGTGTGCATATATTAAATGTGGTCAGTTGAAATCTCATTGGCCCCCTGTGTGTAGGTCGGACTCAACCAACTCTATAAAGGTTAGTCTGTGATGCTGGGTGTGGGGAGTTTAGGAGGTATTTGAATAGCCATTGGAGAAGTAGAAGGAGTTAGAATACCGGTTGGAGAAGTAGGAGGAGTTAGAATAGCCATAGGAGAAGTAGGAGGAGTTAGAATGGCAGTTAGAATAGCAGATGGAATAGCCGTTAGGGTAGCTTTGGGAGCCATTAGGGTCGTCATAAGAGTGATAGCGTCAGGGTCACCGGGAGCAGTGCCAGCCCAAGCTGCAGCCCCGCCACCAGTGGCCTTGCTGCCTCCAGCTGTAGCCCCAGTGCCAGGGACCTCGCCGCCCAGTGCTGTAGCCCCACCGCGACCAGCCTCGCCACCTCCAGCAGGCTCGCCGCCACCAACTGCAGCCTCGGTGCTCTTAGCCATGATCATAGTTGGAGTGGCCTGGTCCAGAGTGGCCTCGCCAGATGGCGTCATTCCAGGGAGCGGCCTTGTTGGCATGCGGCCCCGTCCTTGAGCGGCCTCCTCCTGAGCAGCCTCTTCATCATCGGTAGTGGCCTCGTCCAGTGTGTGGCCTCGTCCAGGGAGTGGTCTTGTTGGAGTGGCATCATGGGGAGTAGAGTCTGTGTCATCGGGGTTGTCGTCCTTGTCATCCTCGCCCAGAGCAGTAGAAGAAGCGGTGCCGCCTCGAGCTGTAACATGAGCGGCACCGCCCCGTGCACTTCCCAGTGCATCCGCGGCAGTGGCGCCACCATGAGCAGCACCAACCAGAGCAGCTGCAGCAGAGGCACCATCACGAGCAGGGCCACCCCGTGCCCCGCCCAGAGCAGCAGCGGCAGTGGCGCCACCTCAAGCGGCATCACCCTGTGCACCGCCCAGAGCAGCAACGGCAGCAGCGCCACAGAGAGCAGACCCGCGCCGTGCACCAGAGCAGCAGTGGCAGTGGCGCCGCCTCGAGCTGTAACACGAGCGGCGGCACCCCATGCACTGCCCTGAGAATTAGTGGCAGCGGCTCCACCTCAAGGGGAATAGCGCTGTGCAAAGCCCAGAGCAACAGCAGGCAGTGGCGCCACCGCGAGCAGCACTGCCCAGAGCAGCAGCGGCAGCGGCGCTGCCACACGCAACACCACCCTGAACCAGAGTATCAGCAGCATCGCCGCCGCAAGCAGCCACGCCTCCTCGGGCAGTGCCGCCATCAGGAACAGCCTCTTAGAGCCAAAGATGCAGCAATGCCAGGAGTGAGCCTGTGGTATAGTGAGGGTGAGGCAGGGCGCTCCAGGAGGGACCCCAGCGACTGTGTAGGTGGTGGTCCCCAGAAAGACTCGGACACCTACCGGTCAGTTTGGTTTCTAATGCAGTTTGGTTTCTGATGCAGTTTGGTTTCTGATGAATGGCGTGAAATAAAACTTTGCTTGATTTTCGCTTTGTGTCAGTCTCGTTCCTTTGATCATGGACCCTAGTACTGGGGGCTCATCCGGGATCAAAGAACAAGAATTGAGCCAGCATCGGAACTTATGGGAAAAGCCTCCAGAGGTTTTAGGATTTTATCTGTCTGTCTGGTTGGAGCTCCAGGGTATGGCCCACCAGAGAGAAGCTGGACGCAGCCATGCTCCCCAGGGCTGGAGTGGATGAGGGGATGCCCCATCCCTCTGCTGGTAGATCGACAGGGGGTTTGAGTCCCCTGGGTGGTCGGGGGATCCGAATCCCCCTAGATGGTCAGGGGGTTCGAGTCCCCTTGGATGGTTAGGGGGTTTGAGTCCCCCTAGGCGTTCATCAGGGGTTCGTGTCCTCCAAAGTGGTCATCAGGGTTCGAGTCCCCCGAGGTGGTCATCGGGGGTACGAGTCCCCCTAAGCGGTCATGGGGTTTGAGTCCCCCTAGGAAATCCCCACTGGTGGCAGAACCGCTGGGCCTGTGGTTGTCTTTGTCTTGTCTTTTTGTTGTCTGCTGTGTTGTTTGTTATGTTTGAAGGAATGGGGCAAGCAAAGAGAAAGGGGACTCTGACTTTCATCCCTCTGTTCCTCATAATAGATGTGCGCTTCTCCCTCACTCATTTCGTGTGTTAAGGGCTATCATTAGAGCCAACTGGGGTTAGTCTAAGTCAGGACAGAGATTTTAAGGAATATTCCCAAGCAGCTGCCGAAACTCCCTTTGTTTTGGGGAATTCCTTGCCTTCTCTGGTACGATGGGGACTGCCTAGCCCCTCCCCCTCGCTGGCGGGAAACATGGCGTCTGAAGTGGAATGGCCCAGATGGAACATGAAATCTGTTAGCAAAGAGATGACTGAACTGATGGTTAATTGTCTGTTTCAGGGTTTTAATGGGTAATTGTTAAAGTAGCTTTCAGAGTCTTTGGCATCCTGAAGCTTTGAAGTTTAGCTTGGATGAGAAATGGGATGAAGTAGTAGGGTGCTGGTTGCTGGAACTGGGTTTGTGCTTTTGAAATCTGTTAGTAAACAAGTTTTCTGCTTAACGGCTGTCATAACAGTTCACAAGTGGCTAAAATGTGAATGGTTTTCTCTTTGCCCACCTAGAATTGTAAATGAGATCTCTTTGACTCATAAGGCTTTTCCCTGATGTGCTAAGTTACTCAGGAAGCACTGCTACATCAATGATAAACCTTGGGTTACATTTGGGTAAGTGCTGTAACAACTCCAGAGGTTCTATACATTTCCTAAAGCTTTAATGTACTGATAATGGTCATCATTTGATATTTAACCATAACTACTCTGAGGTGTTTTTTTTTTGTGATTGGTAATTGTTTTAATTCTCTTGTAAGATGAATTCCACCTTAAAGGAAATTCATATGGGAGACTTTCAGAACAAATACAGGACTTTGATATGTTGAAATCCTGGAACTGATTTTCCAGAAGTAAAAGTTGCACTCAGACTAAACCATCAGACTAAACCAGAATAAGTACAGTGACTTAAGGTATGAATGAATCTCCAGGAGCTTTCCTAGAAAGGCTTATTTAAGCCTATAAAATGTATAGCTTGATGGACCCTGAGGAAGCCGAAAATCAGGGGCAGTGAATCTTGATTTGCCAGTCAGTCAGTCCCGGATATAAGGAGGAAACTTCAGGAAATTGAAGGATGTGAAGGGAAGAATCTGAGTTATTGGGAATAGGAGAAAGGATGTTTAGCAAGAGGGATGAACAGGAGGATGAACAACAGACAAAAGCTGGTTAAGGTTTTGGCATTACATGAGATAGGTAGGGGATTGTAAATGGAAGGAAAAGCCTAAGCACAGAGAAGGCAGGTGGGAAGCCTTAGGTTCAGATCAGTGAGCTTATTGTAGGAAAAAGGACACTGGGCCAGGGAGTGCCCCAAAAGGAAGACAACAATGCTGGCCCCAGCGTAAAAATTGAAGTGGAGGGGAAATCAATTGATTTTTTTGGTGAACACAGACGCCCAGTTTTCATCATTACTTGAACCTATGGGAAAACTATCTGGAGAGGAAGTTTGGGTACAAGGAGCAAATGGTACAGAGAGACATAAATTGACAATAGAAAGGAGTTTAAATCTGGCCTCGGGAGTAGATAAACATCGACTTTTGGTCCTCTCTAATGCCCACATATTACTTGATGGGAAGAGATCTCCTCCACAAGTTATGAGCTGGCATTCAGTTCTCAGAAGGAGACATGACTGTAACCTTGAGACAACCCACTGTACAGGTGCTTATGGAAGCAGTAGATGAATACCTCCTTTACAAGCCAGTCTCAAAACCAGAGGAGACAAAGGCGGGGAGCCTTCTCCAAATCCTACAGGTCAAGTTTCCCGAGGTCTTGGCAGAAGGGAAGACCCCTGGCTTGGTCAGGGGACAGCCTCCATTGGTGGTACAATTAAAGGCGACGGCTATGGCTGTTCACAATCAGCAGTACCCCCTTCCCCAGGAAGCAAAGGAAGTGATCAGAAAACACATTAACCACCTCCGAGGAGAAGGGATCCTAGTTCCTTGCAAATCTCCATGGAACACACCTTTGCTGCCCATCAAAAAGGCCATGACTTGGGAGAACAGAACGTTCAGGACTTGTGGGAAGTTAATAAACAGGTTGAAGATATCTACCCGATGGTGCCTAATCCCTATACCCTACTCTCCCTCCTGGGACCACAAAGAACTGTGTATACTGTCTTAGATCTCAAGGATTCATTATTCTGCATATTTTTATCAAGGGAATCTCAACTCCTTTTTGCTTTTGAGTGGTCCAACCCACAGGAAGGATTCCAAGCCCAGCTCACCTGGACAAGACTTCCTCAAGGATTCAATAATTCACCCAACATTTTTTTTTTTTTGACGAGGCCCTACGTGAGGATTTGCTTGAGTACAGAACCTCCAACCCAGGAGTCACTCTGCTACAGTATGTTGATGACTTGCTAGTAGCCGCTAAGTACTATGAGTCATGTTTGTGGGGGACAAGAGCTTTTTTACAGACTCTGCAGGAAAAAGGGTATTGGGTTTCAGCAAAGAAAGCACAGCTCTGTCTGAGCCATGACACTTATCTAGGCTTTGCTCTTCATGAGGGAGTGCATTCACTGTCTGAGTCCAGGAAACAGGTGATCACCGAATACCCCCGCCCCATCACGTCCCGACATCTGAGGAAGTTTCTTGGATGGTGGGCTACTGTAGTCTGTGGATACTGCAGTTTGCGGATATTGGCCAACCTCCATACGAACTGGCAAAAGGGGGGGCTCACTATGATAGAATAGACAGCCGAGGCAGAAGGAGCATTTTGGGAATTACAAACCATTGTACTGAGTGCCCCAGCACTGGCCATCCCAGATGTTACCAAGCCCTTCCACTTGTATAGGTTTGAAAAAGCAGGTGTGGCCAAAGGAGTTTTGACTCAGACTCTGGGGCCTTGGCAAAGGCCAGTAGCCTCTCTTAGCAAGAAACTAGATCCAGTAGCGGCTGGGTTCCCCTCTTGCCTCTGCATAATTGCTGTCATGGTCCTCCTGGTCAAGGATGCCAGTAAATTGACTTTCGGTCAATATCTCATTTTGACCACCACACACACCATCGAGGGCCTTCTCCGGACTCCACCAGACCAATGGAAGACAAACGCCTGAGTGATGGGGTATCAGGCCCTCCTCTTCAAAAAACCAAGAGTGACCATCCAGCCCTGGCAGTGCTAAATCCAGCCACGCTGCTGTCAGAGGAGCTGGCTGACCATCCACATGACTGTGGGGAGGTCCTAACCCAAGTTGCAGGAATAAGGCCGGATCTCAGAGACATCGCCCTCCCAGATGCCGAGATGACTCTGTTCACAGATGGGAGTAGCTACATGGTCAATGGAAAGAGGTATGCGGGGGCTGTGGTAGTTTCTCCTGAGCAGAGACTCTGGACAGCAGCCCTGCCACATGGAACTTCGGAACAAAAAGTGGAGCTGATTGCACTCACTAAGGCACTGCAGATGGCCAAAGGTAAAACCACCAACATCTATATGGACAGCAAGTACGCCTTTGCTACTCTTCATATACATGGGGCTATTTATAAAGAAAGGGGCCTATTAACAGCAGAAGGAAAAGGAATTAAAAACAGAGGAGAAATATTGGCTCTCCTCCAGGCTATTTGGGACCTAATTGAGATGGCCATTATACATTGCCTGGGACACCAAAATCTCATGTGATCTGATGTGAAAATGAAACCAATTAGCAGAACAAGCCACAAAGGAAGCAGCCCGAGAAACAGAGCAAGAACTGGTTACACTCCGGGTCCAGCCCTACCAGAAAAACCGAACTCTTCAGAAAAAGATTTAAAATATTTAGAGAAATGGGTGAAATTGAACTATGAAGCGGAGTGGGCTAAGACTGAAGCAGAGAAAATAATTCTTCCTCGAAGGCTAGATAAGAAGTTAGTAGACCAGATACATCAGGGTACTCATTTGGGGATACCCAAACTCAAGGAGCTTATAGGCAAGCAGTTCCAGGTTTCTAAATTAGGGCGTATGGTACAGGATGTAGTCGATAGATGTGCTCAATGCCAGGCAGTTAATGAGGGAAGAATGAAAATGGGAAGAGGGAAAAGAGAAAGAGGTAAGGAACCAGGAATTTATTGGGAAATAGATTTTACAGAAATGAAACCTCGAAAATATGGGCACAAGTACATGCTAGTTTTTGTAGATACATTTCATGTTAGTTTTTGTAGATACATTTTCAGGCCGGATAGAGGCTTTTCCCGCCAAACATGAGACAGCAGGAGTGGTAGCCAAGAAGCTACTGGAAGAAATAATTCCTAGGTTTGGGCTGCCTCTTGCAATCGGGTCAGACAATGGCCCTGCATTTGTGAGTTCAGTCTCACAGGCATTGGCCAAGGCCGTGGGCACTAATTGGAAATTACATTGTGCCAACCGGCCTCAGAGTTCTGGGCAAGTAGAGAGAATGAACCAGGCTCTTAAGGAGACCTTGACAAAACTAATTCTGGAGACTAGCGGTGGATGGGTGGATCTCCTTGCTTTCGCCCTCCTCAGGGCACAATGTACACCCTATTTAAGCAAGGTGACCCCATTTGAAATAATGTTTGGGAGATCCCCCCTCTCTGTCCTTGACTACTAGATGTTGACCTAGCAGAAATGACTGATCAGTCTGTACTCGAGTCACTGCAGGCATTAGTCTGTCTTTAAAAAATCCCACTCAGGGATCCTGACTGCCCACACTTGGATCGAGACGGAGGTGGAACCACATCCTTAGCAACCTGGGGACTAGGTTTGGATACGTTGCTATCAAGGGGGAAACTGGGATCCTCGCTGGAAGGGACCATTTACTGTTATCCTGACCAACTTCTAAAAGTAGAAGTCATCAGTGCCTGGATTCACGCGGGTCATGTCAAACGAGCCGAGGACGAGGCCGTCCCCCAGAGATGGAAGCTGCAGTCAACAGACTCTGCTGACCACGGACTAAAGCTAAGACTAAAAAAACTGTGAGTTTATTGTTGCTCCTATTTACCTGTTTATGTGAAGTATAGATGGGAAATTAGATGAATGAAATTAGAAAATATGGAAAAGATTTTACAGAGCGTTGAATGGCTAATTCATCAGCTGACTGTGCACTACTGTTACATTTTGGCCCCTGTATTATAAACACCCTAATGTCATTAGTACCAAAGAAAGTTAGAGTTATAAAAATATTAGTCTTACATGCTCAATATAACCCCCTTACAACAGGAGAACATAGAACTGGCTCAAAAGTCAAGAATTTGACTGATTTCCAAAGAAAAAGGGGGAATGTAGGGGCCTGATTAGCCAGAGGAACTGTAAACCCCGGATACTGGGGTGGGTCAAGCCAGATAGTTGTATTCAATTAGTGGGGTGGGCATATATTAACTGTGGTGAGTTGAAATCTCATTGGCCACCTGTGTGTGGGCCGGGCTCAACCACCTCTACAAAGGTTAGTCTGTGAGGCTGGGTGGAGGGAGAATTAGGAGGAGTTAGAATAGCCATTGGAGAAGGAGGAGTTAGAATAGCCATTGGAGAAGGAGGAGGAGTTAGAATAGCAGTTGGAGAAGTAGGAAGAGTTAGAATACCCGTTGGAGAAGTAGCAGGAGTTAGAATGACAGTTAGAATAGCAATTAGAATAGCCATTAGAATAGCCTTTGGGAGCCATTAGGGTAGTCATAGGAGTGATAGCATCGGGGTCATCGGGAGTAGCGCTGCCCAAAGCTGCGGCCCCGCCGCCGGTGGCCTCGCAACCCCCAGCTGCAGCCCCGCCACCAGGGACCTCGCCACCCTGAGCTGCAGCCCCACCACGACCAGCCTCGCCGCCCCAGCTGCGGCCCCACTGCCAGCGGTCTTGCCTCACCAAGCCACCAGCAGTGCTGAAGTGGACTGGTCTGGAGCAGCCTCGCCAGAGCAGCGTCATTCCAGGGAGTGGCCTCATTGGCATGCAGCCTCTTCTTGAGCGGCCTTGTCAAGAGCGGCCTCTTCATCGTCAGAAACGGCCTCATCCGGTGTGTGGCTTTATCCGGGGAGTGGCCTTGTTGGAGTGGCATCATGGGGAGCAGAGTCTGTGTCGTCGGGGTTGTCGTCCTTGTCATCCTCACCTAGAGCAGCAGGAGAAGCGGCGCCGCCTCGAGCTGTAACACGAGCGGCGCCGCCCCGTGCACCACCCAGAGCAACAGCAGCAGCCGCGCCACCGCCAGCAGAACCACCCCATGCACCAGAGCAACAGTGGCAGCGGCGCAACCTGGAGATGTAACAGGAGCGGGACCTCCCCGTGCACCGCCCAGTGCAGCAGTGGCAGCGGTGCCACCGTGGGCAGCACCACAAAGGGCAGCAGCAGCAGCGGCGCCACCGCCAGCTGAATCACCCCGTGCACCAGAGCAGCAGCTGCTGTGGCGCCGCCTCGAGCTGTAATACGAGCGGTGGCACCCCGTGCAAGTCCCAGAGCAGCAGCGACAGAGGCGCCACCTCTTGGCTACCATTAGGTCTCTGGGAGGTTGTATATGCTTGCGTGAGAGGGTCCATTCTTCGCTTCTGTTCCCTATGGTTTCTCAGGTGTAAGGTCTGCCTTTGGTGCTTGGTCAGCTTGGAAGGCGAGGGAAGGAAGAAGGGAAGGAAAGTCACAATTCCAGAAACACCAGTCCCAAGGGATGAAGGCTCTGTCTACCTTATATTACCTTAAACACCATTGCAAAGGCTTCATGCAGAGTGAAAATCTGCATGATCGCCACCCTGAAAGAAAGAGCCCTGGTCAGCACTCCTTGTCATCATTAGTTAATGCTGCATTCCATAGTCATGTGTAGAGCAATGTTGAGCAACGCTCTTTACTCAGATGAAAACGAATGGCCAACGTCGATGGCCTGCCATGCCCCCTTTAGCATCACTGTGGACGGAGCAGAGATACCCTTTTAAGGGCTAGTGGATAAAGATGATTAAGAATATGATGATAAAGAAGGTGATTTCCAAATGAAAATGCAAGCAGACCAAGGAAAATATACTATGGTTTCACTCTTATGTGGCCCATGAGGAATACCTTGGACATGAGTAGCAGTTAGGGAAAACAAAAGGAGAAGAAGTCAGACAGGGAGAAGCACCAGGAGAGACTCAGGACTTTGAGGACCAAGCTGAGGGATACAAGAGGAGAAGACCTGCCATAAAGAGGGAACTGGTTAATGGGTATAGAGGTGGTGTGGAATTATATGAGGATGAGCAATTAATGGTATGCAATTAAAGAATCAGGGAACACTATGTCAAAAAACGTATGATGGATGAAAAGCTAGCTTGCCGAATATAAGGAAAAATAGTGAATAGAAAGCAAAGAGGCCGTTTCACATGGAGGTGAAGAAAGAAAGAGAAGAGAAATGAATTCTAGTTTTATTATCTTACTGATTAAAATTGTATGCCATTGCTTTCCTATAAGGTCCTTATCTGAATTGGGTCTTTGGACATTGTAAATTAGAGTCTTTCCTCTTCCTACTTTTTAGGAATAGAGGAGAAAAGTAGACATTACCATTAAATGTCTCGAATTGTGGACAGGAAATTAACTTGAAACTTGCTTTCTGTGTGTTTGGAGATGTTGGAGGACTGCTTCTAAAGCTGCAAAAGCTGCTTCAAAATCATTACCTGAGACGTCAGATATGTATGACTCATGACCTTGTCATGGTAGTGAGTATGTGTCTTGGAATTTATCCTTTTCTCTCTGGTATTGGATTTGCTGGCATAATTTTGTGGAGGATATTTTTAGGTAAGTTTGCTGAATTAATTAATTAATTCATTCATTCATTCTTGATAGGTAAGGAGTTAACTTATCCAGTTTGGACTGTTTGTTACTTTGATTCTCTAAGCTTCTGTTTTTTATGGTATTTTCCCTGAATTTTGCTTTCATGAGTGCTATTCCTCACTTGCTCTCTAACTTCTGTGGGACTCTTTTAAGTGTGTGTGCATTTGTGTGTGTGTTTCACAAATTGCTAAAAATGATATTTTAAGAGATATGAAGCTGCTCCATTCCAGATCACAATTCACCTTCAAATACGGTCGAAACTCAAGTTACATCCCGTTCGGCCACATTTCCTGTATTGAATTTCGCATTTGATCCACTTTTAATTTATTTACTTTTTCAGTGTAACAGTATTCATTGTTTTTGCACAACACCCAGTGCTCCATGCAAAATGTGCCCTCCCTATTACCCACCACCTGTTCCCCCAACCTCCCACCTCTGACCCTTCAAAACCCTCAGGTTGTTTTTCAGAGTCCATAGACTCTTATGGTTAGCCTCCACTTCCAATTTTTTTTATAAACATGTAATGTATTTTTATCCCCAGGGTTACAGGTCTGTGAATCCCCATGTTTACACACTTCACAGCACTCACCCTACCAAATGTCCATAACTCCCTCCCCCTCTCACAACTCCACATCCCTCCAGCAACCCCCAGTTTGTTTTGTGAGATTAAGAGTCATTTATGGTTTGTCTCCCTCCCAATCCCATCTTGTTTCATTTATTCTTCTCCTATACCCCTAAACCCCCATGTTGTATCTGCACGTCCTCATATCAGGGAGATCATTTGATAATTGTCTTTCTCCGATAGACTTATTTCACTAAGCATGATACCCTCTAGTCCCATCCACGTCGTCGCAAATGGCAAGATTTCATTTCTTTTGATGGCTGCATAGTATTCCATTGTGTATATATGCCACATCTTCTTTATCCATTCATCTGTTGATGGACATCTAGGTTCTTTCCATAGTTTGGCTATTGTAGACATTGCTGCTATAAACATTCGGGTACACGTGCCCCTTAAGATCACTACGTTTGTATCTTTAGGGTAAATACACAGTAGTGCAATTACTGGGTCATCGGGTAGTTCTATTTTCAACATTTTGAGGAAACTCCATGCTGTTTTCCAGAGTGGTTGCACCAGCTTGCATTCCCACCAACTGTGTAGGAGGTTTCCCCCTTCTCCACATCCTCGCCAGCATCTGTCATTTCCTGACTTGTTAATTTTAGATATTCTGACTGGTGTGAGGTGATATCTCATTGTGGTTTTGATTTGTATTTCCCTGATGCCGAGTGATGTGGAGCACATGTGTCTGTTGGCCATCTGGATGTCTTCTTTGCAGAAATGTCTGTTCATGTCCTCTGCCCATTTCTTGATTGGATTGTTTGTTCTTTGCGTGTTGAGTTTGCTAAGTTCCTTATAGATTTTGGATACTAGCCCTTTATCGGATATGTCATTTGCAAATATTCTGTCAGTTGTCTTTTGGTTTTGTTAACTGTTTCCTTTGCTGTGCAAAAGCTTTCCCGATGGCTTCACATGGGGAATGGTTCTCTTCCAACATGCTCCGTGCTTGCTCCTGTGAGCTCCAAACAGATGAGTCCTTACTGGGCCTAGGATTCTAGAGTGTAGGGTCTGCCTTTAATGTTTGGTCAGTTGGCAAAATTGGGAGGGATTTATGGGAGGTTTACTGGAGATGCAAGAAGAACTCGTGTACTCATTCTTGAAGACTCCAGACATGTCTTTGGTATGGTTGCGGGTGTTAACTCTGAGCATTCCTCAGAGGGCAGGGGGCCTTTTCCTGGTCAGAAGCATCCTGATAGTGTGTGAGGACCATGAACATGTGTATGGAGTGGAGTGCCCAGTGTGAGGCTGCTTCTACTCCTGACTCTTTCTTGCCTTATGTTGGTAAGATGGAATTATGGATTCTTGCCCTACTCAGGAGTCCATAGTTGTGGTGTTGGCAATCAGGACAGAGACTAAAAATTCGGCCATGGAGAAGGGGACCCCAAATCGCTTCACAAAGTGTTTTGGGGAAATACCCAGGAGGATCCACAGGTTTGGAGTGATTTTGATACTCCTGGCTGACCTAGACCTACTCCAGCCAGGTGAAGTGATGAGGCGTGGTTTGGTGAGGAGTGGTTGCTTGGACCTCAGAGCTTTGTGACGTCACAGAAGCTGTCTTCACTGAAGCAGCAATCCCATTCTCATGACATAGGAGTCCTATGGCTCTAAGTAGAAAGACCTGGGAAGGAACAAGAAAGAGCCCTGTTAGCCTGAACATGAACTCAGGTGGTAATTTATGTTTCTTTCCCACTTACACTTTCTATACAAAGAGAAAATAAAACGATGTTCTGTATACCATTCTTTAGATCAACATTTCTCCAGAGAGAGCAAGGTGTTCCTATTTCCACTGCAATTTCTAGAGATCTCAATCAACAGCGAGGCCTCTTGGCTACCATTAGGTGTCTGGGAGGTTTGATATCCTTGCGTGAGAGGGTCCATTCTTCGCTTCTGTTCCCTATGGTTTCTCAGGTGTAAGGTCGGCCTTTGGTGCTTGGTCAGCTTGGAAGGCGAGGGAAGGAAGAAGGGAAGGAAAGTCACAATTCCAGGAACATTGCCAGGGCAGGGATGCATTGTGCTGTCCGTGTCCTTATCTGCTAGTGTCCTGAAAGAGCAGTCCTAAGGGATAAAGGCTTGTCTCTACTGAAATTACCTTAAACACCATTGAAAATGCTTCATGGTGAGTGAAATCCTGCATGATCGCTACCCCGAAACAAAGAGCCCTGGTCAGCACTCTTTGTTATCATTAGTTAATGCTACATGCCAAAATCATGGGGAGAGCCATGTTGAGCAATGCTCTTTATTCAGATGAAAATGAAGGGGCAACATCGATGGCCTGCCTTGCCCCCTCTAGCATCACTGTGGAAGGAGCTGAGATACCCTTTTAAGTTCTAGTGGATAAAGATTATTATGAAGATAATGATAAAGAAGATGGTTTCCAAACGAAAAGCAAGCCGAACAAGGGAAATATCCTATGGCTTCACTCATATGTGGGCCATGAGGAATATCATGGACATGAGTACTAGTAAGGTAAAACGGAAGGAGACAAAGTCAGACAGGGAGACAAACCAGGAGAGACTCAAGAGTTTGGGGACCAAGCTGAGGGTTACAGGAGGATAAGTCCTTCTATAAAGAAGGAACTGGTTCATGGGTATGGAAGTGGTCTGGCATTATATGAGGATGTGTACCTGGTGGTATATGCAATTAAAGCATCAGGGAACACTATGTCAAAAAACGTAGGATGGATGAAAGGCTGACTTGCCGAATATCCGTAAAAATTGTGAGTAGAAAGCCAAAAAGGTCGTTTCACATGGAGATGAAGAAAGAAAGAGAAGAGAAAGCAATCTAGTTTTATTACCTTACTGAATAAAATGTTATGCAATTGGTTTCCTATATGGTCCTTTTCTGAATTGTGTCTTTCGACATTGTCAATTAGAGTCTTTCCTCTTCCTACATTTTGGGAATAGATGAGAAAAGCCGACATTACCATTAAAGGTTTCGAATTGTGGACCAGGGAGTTGATTTGAACCTGGCTTTCTGTGTGTTGGGCGATGTTTGAGGATTGCTTCAAAAGCTTTCGTCAACACATAAGACATCAGATTGTATGACTCATGATCTTCTCATGGTAGTGCTTATGAGTCTTGGAATTTATTCTTTTCTCCCCGGTCTTGGATTATGTGGCAGAGTTTTGTGTAGGTGTCTTTACATAAGGTTGTTTAATTATTAATTAATTGATTAATTAATTCTTGATAGGTAAGGAGATAATGTATTCAGATTGGACGGTTTGATAATTTGATTCTCTAAGTTTTTTTTTTTTTTTCCTATGGTACTTGCTCTGTATTATGCTTCCTTGAGTCCTATTCCTCACTTGCTCACTAACTTCTGTGGGACTCCTTTAATTGTGTGTGTGTTTGTGTGTTTCACAAAACGCAAAAAAATGATATTTTAGGAGATATGAAGCTGCTCTATTCCAGAACACCATTCACCTTCAAACACTGTGGAAACTCACGTTACATCCCGTTCGGCCACATTTCCTGCATTGAATGTCCCATTTGATCCACTTTTAGAAAGGCAGATTCTGACTAGCCTGCCTGGACAAACACCAAATATTGTGTGCCTCGTTGGAATCTAATTACCTTTCCCTTTTTCTTGCTTTTTCACATGTATTTTTACTCCCATGAGTTTTTTTACTCCACAGCGAAAGATTGAAGAAGTTACAGAGACCATAGGAGAATTGGGTAGACAGGCCTTATGGGAGAATTGGACGGTTGGGTCTTCAGAGGGCAAGGAGCCATGGCCAAAGACAAAGGCCCAGGGGAAAGGAGCACACTTTGAACCCACAATTGGAGTGTTGACCTATAGCTGTTGGCGGAGAAAAGGAGAGTGTCGGAAGGACACGAGTTCTTGCAACCTAAGGGTCTTAAGGCCGGTGGAATCCAGATCAGCATGCTTTGCGGACATAGACCCCAGAGAACACTGTGTATCTCCTGGAGAGGACACCAGCAAGCAACCAGGTGCAGACAACCTGGAAACCATGATCAGAGACAATACATGTTGACACCGTGGAAAGATTATTATTTCTTTGTGTGCATTCGTGATGGGCAGTGTTGGTGGAGTTGCCTCGATGGGCGCGAAAGATACTTGGGTCCTACAACCGCCAGCATCAAGACTGAGAAGTGGCCACAGGCAGGACAGTGAGCACATTAGCTACCCAACCTGTAACCAGGGAATCCCAAATCTTTCCCCACGTGAAGACATCCCAACAGGCTTTCGGGCTAGTTTCAGGAATAAAACGTGAATCTACAAAAGGTCTCGGTCTTCTCTGTATTTGAAATGTGCATTCTGTTATCTACCCTGAAGATAATTTCTTTAGAAAAAAGAGCTCATGGAGTGCCAAAGGGCTGGCATTTGAGGGAATCTCAGGTGTGTGTGCCATGCCGTCTGGTGTTGTGTTGTGGATGTCCACTCTCCTGTGGGCTCATCCTCTGCAGAGTCTCTCCTTGTCTTCCGTTCAGAGTGTGTGGTGTCTGGACCATATATGGTGAGTTTAAGCTTCGTGGGTCTGGTGTGCCTGTGAAACGTGAACTTAAATCCACTTCACAAAACTTAAGGCCTGCTGAACTCTGTGGCCAGGTGAGAGGATGTGGGCAGGGCTTTCTTCTAGTCCCCTGCAGGATTTTCTGTTCTCCTGGGACTAAGCAACGTGGCCTGAAGAAGGCAGTCCCAATAGTTTTCCAGGTTTGGGATTCTGTGATTGCAGGTTGGGCAGCTAATGTGCTCACCGTCCTGCCTGTGGCCATTTCTCAGTCTTGATGCTGGCGGTTGGAGAGCCCAAGTATCTTTTGTGCCCATCGAGGCATCTCCACCAACACTGCAAATCACGAATTCACACAAAGAAATCATAATCTTATCACGGTGTCAACAGCTATTGTCTCTGATCATGGTCCAGGTTGTCTGCACCTGGTTGCCTGCTGGAGTCCTCTCCAGGAGATACACAGTGTTCTCTGGAGTATATGTCTGCAAAGCATGCTGATCTGCAATACCCTGGCCTCAAGACCCGTAGGTTGCAAGAACTCGTATCCTTCAGACACTCTCCTTTTCTCTGCCAACACCTATGGGTCAACATTCAAATTGTGGGATCTAAGTGTGCTGCTCTCCCCTGGGCCTTTGTCTTTGGCCATGGCTACCTGCCCTCTGAGGCACCAACCGTCAAATTCACCCTTAAGCCCTGTCTACACAATTCTGCCATGGTCTCTGTGACTTCTTTTCTCTTTCACTGTGGAATGTGATTTCTAGGCTTCAGGTCCATTTATGCCATGTTTCCATTGATATGGTCATCTTCTGGTGGTGCTGATGGCTGAAGACAAGCCTTGAACTCCCAGACACTTCTAGAATCTCCCTGTCCTCCAGAGGCACTGCGGACTCTTATGGAGCCATAAGCAAGAAAGCATTCTTGCTCCATGGGACATGTGTGGAAAGCGAGAGAGGATTGGGCTGTGTCATATCTGTCAGCCAAGAAAGACAACTACCATACGATTTTACTCACTCATGGGAGTAAAGAAAAACATGTGAAAAAGCAAGAAAGAGGGACAGGTAATTAGACTCCAAAAGGCACACAAAATTTGGTGTTTGTTCCAGGCAGGCTAGTCAGAATCTCCCTTTCTAAAAGTGGATCAAATGGAACATTCAATGCAGGAAATGTTCAAACGGGATGGAATGTGAGTTTCCACATTGTTGGAAAATGAATGGTGATCTGGAATAGATCAGCTTCATATTCCCTAAAATATCATTTTTTTGTGTTTGGTGAAACACACACACACACACACACACACACACACACACACATAAACACACACATTTAAAAGAGTCCCACAGAAGTTAGGGAGAAATTGAGGAATAGGACTCATAGAAGCAAAATTAAGAGAAAGTACCGTAAAAAGAAAATAAATGCTTAGAGAAACAAAGTATCAAACCGTCCAATCTGGATACGTTAACTCCTCTCAGTTGGTTAAGCGACTGCCTTCAGCTCAGGTCATGATCCCAGAGTCCTGGGATCGAGTCCTGCATCGGGCTCCCTGCTCCATGGAGAGTCTGCTTCTCCCTCTGACTTTCTCCCCTCTCATGCTGTCTCTCATTGTCTCTCTCTCAAATAAATAAAATCTTAAAAAAAGGGGGGGGGCGCCTGGGTGGCTCAGTTGGATACGTTAACTCCTTACCAATCAAGAAATAATTAAATAATAAATTAATTAATTAAACAACGTTACCTAAAGACACATACACACAAATCTGCCAGATAATCCAAGATCAGAGAGAAAAGGATAAATTCCAAGGTGCATATGCACTACCATGACAAAATCATGAGTCATACATATCTGACATCTTAGGTGTTGACGAAAGCTTTTGAAGCAGTCCTCAAACATCTCCCAACACTCAGAAAGCCAAGTTCAAATCAATTCCCTGGTCCACAATTAGAGACCTTTAATGGTAATGTCTACTTTTCTCATCGATTCCCAAAATGTAGGAAGAGGAAAGGCTCGAATTGACAATGTCCAAAGACCCAATTCAGTTAATGATCATATAGGAAACCAATTGCATACAATTTTATTCAGTAACATAATAATAAAACTGGAATTCATTTCTCTTCTCTATCTTTCTTTATCTCCATGTGAAACGGCCTGTTTTGCTTTCTATTCTCTATTTTTGTCTGATATTCGGCAAGCCAGCCTTTCATCCATCCTACGATTTTTGACATACTGTTCCCTGATTCTTTAATTGCATGTACCACCAGGTACTCATCCTCATATAATGCCACACCACATCCATACCCATGAACCAGTTCCCTATTTATGGCAGGACTTATCCTCCTGTAACCCTCAGCTTGGTCTCCAAAGTCCTGAGTCTCTCCTGGTGTGTCTCCCTGTCTGACTTCTCCTTCCGTTTTCACTTACTATTACTCATGTCCATGGTATTCCTCATGGGCCACAAATGAGTGAAGCCATAGGATATTTCCGTTGGTCGGCTTGCATTTTCATTTGGAAATCATCTTCTTTATCATAATCTTCATAATAATCTTTATCCACTAGCCCTTAAAAGGGTATCTCGGCTCCTTCCAAAGTGATGCTAGAGTGGGCATGGCAGGCCATCAATGTTGGCCGTTCATTTTCATCCGAATAAAGAGCGTTGCTCAACATGGCTCTCCCCATGACTATGGCATGTAGCATTAACTAATGATGACAAAGACTGCTGTTCAGGGCTCTTTCTTTCGGGGTAGCGATCATGCAGAATTTCACTATCCATGAAGCTTTTGCAACGGTGTTTAAGGTAATTTCAGGTCGACAAGCCTTCATCCCTTAGGACTACTGTTTCAGAACAATTGCAGATAAGGACACGGAGAGCACAATGCATCCCTGCCCTGGCAATTTTCCTGATATGGTGACTTTCCTTCTATTCTTCCTCCATCACCTTCCAAGCTGAGCAAGCACCAAAGTCTGACCTTACACCCGAGAAAACATAGAGAACAGAAGCCAAGAATGAAGCCTCTCACCCAAGGATATCCAACCTCCCAGAGACCTAATGGGAGCCAAGAGGCTTCACTGTTGATTGAGATCTCTAGAAATTGCAGTGGAAATAGGAACACCTTGCTCTCTGGAGAAATGTTGGTCTAAAGAATGGTATACAAACATCATTTTCTTTTCTCTTTGTAAAGAAAGGGGAAGTGGGAAAGAAACAGAAAAGACCACCTGAGTTCAGGATGAGGCTAACATGGCTCTTTCTTGCTCCTTCCCAGGTCTTTCTACTTAAAGCCATAGGACTCATATGTCATGAGAATGGGATTGCTGCTTCAGTGAAGTCAGCTTCTGTGATGTCACAAAGTTCTGAGGTCCTAGCAACCACTCCTCACCAAACCACACCTTATCACTTCACCTGGCTGGAGTATTTCTGGGTCAGCCAGGAGTATCAAAATCACTCCAAACCGCTGGAGCCGCCTGGGTATTCCCCCAAGAGAGTTTGTGAAACGATTTGGGGTCAGCTTCCCCATGGCTGAATTGGTAGTCTTTGGACGTGACTGTCACCACCACCCCTCTGGACTCCAGAGAAGGACAAGAATCCACAATTCCATCTTACCCATGTAAGGTCAAAAAAGTGTCAGGAGTACAAGCAGCCTCACACGGGGAACTCCACACCATACACATGTTCATGGTTCTCACACCTTATCAGGATGCTTCTGTCCAGGAAAAGCGCCCCCAACCCTAAGAGGAAAGCTCAGAGTTAACACCCGCAACCATGCCAAAGACATTTCTGGAGTCTTCAACTGCGAGGACACGAGTTCTTCTTGCATCTCCAGAATTCGTCCCATAAAGGCCTCTCAAAATTCCAACCTGACCAAATATTAAACGCAGACCCTACACCCTAGAAGCTTAGGCACAGGTCGAACTCATCTGATTGGAGCTCACAGGAGCAAGTGCAGAGCATGTTGGAAGAGAACCGTTCCCCACATGAAGCCATCGCAACAGGCTTTTGGGCCAGTTTCAGGAATACAACGTGAATCCACAAAAGGTCTCTGTCTTCTCTGTATTCAAAAGGCGCATTCTGTTATCTACCCTGAAGATAATTTCTTTAGGAAGAAGAGCTCATGGAGTGCCCAAAGGCGGACACTTGAGAGAGTCTCAGGTGTGTGTGACATGCCCTCTGGTGTAGTGTTGTGGATGTCCACTCTCCTGTGGGCTCGTCTTTTGCAGAGGCACTCCTTGCTTTCCATTCAGAGTGTGTGGTGTCTGGGCGAAATATGTTGAGTTTAAGCTTCATGGGTCTAGTGTGCCTGTGAAACACGAATTTAAACCCACTCCACAAAACTTAAGGCCGGCTGAACTCTGTGGCCAGGTGAGAGGATGTGGCCAGGGCTTTCTTTTAGTCCTCTGCAGGATTTTCTGTTCTCCTGGGACTAAGCAACGTGGCCTGAAGAAGGCAGTCCCAACGGTGTTTCAGGTTTGAGATTCCGTGATTGCAGGTTGGGCAGCTAATGTGTTCACTGTCCTGCCTGTGTCCACATCTGTCTTGATGCTGGCGGTTGTAGAGCCCAAGTATCTTTCGTGCCCATCAAGGCATCTCCACCAACTCTGCCCATCATGAATGCACACAAAGAAATCATAATCTTATCACGGTGTCAACAGGTATTGTCTCTGATCATGGTTTCCAGGCTGTCTGCACCTGGTTCCTTGCTGGTGTCCTCTCCAGGAGATACAAAGTGTTCTCTGGAGTCTATGTCTTCAAAGCAATCTGCTCTGGAATCTCCCGGCCTCAAGACCCTTATGTTGGAAGAACTCGTGTCCTTCAGAGAGTCTCCTTTTCTCCGCCAACAGCTATGGGTCAACATTCATATGGTGGGTTCTAAGTGTGCTTCTCTCCCCTCGGCCATTTTCTTTGGCCATGCCTCCCTGCCCTCTGAAGCACCAACCGTCCAATTGTCCCATAAGCCCTTTCTACACCCTTCTCCCATGGTCTCTGTGACTTCTTCTCTCTTTCACTGTGAAGTGTGATTTATAGGCTCAGATCCATTTATGCCATGTTTCCATTGGTGTGGTCTTCTATTGGTGGTGCTGATGGCTGAAGACAAGCCTAGAGCTCCCAGACACTGCTAGAGTCTCCCTGTCCTCCAGATGCAGTGCGGACTCTTAAGGAGCCATAAGCAAGAAGGCATTCTTGCTCCTTGTTTCATGTGGCAGAAAGCGAGAGAGGATTGGGATGTGTCATATCTGTCAGTCACAAAAAGACAACGGCCATACGATTTTACACTCATGGGAGTAAAAACCATGTGAAAAAGCAAGAAAAAGGGACAGGCAATTAGACTCCAACAAGGCACACAAAGTTTGGTGTTTGTTCCAGGCAGGCTAGTCAGAATCTGCCTTTCTTAAAGTGGATCAAATGTGACTTTCAATGTAGGAAATGTGGCCGAACAGGATGAAACGTGAGTTTCCACAGTGTTTGAAGGTGAATGGTGATCTGGAATAGAGCAACTTCATATCTCTTAAAATATACTTTTTTGCGTTTTTTGAAACACACACACACACACACACACTCACACACACACTCACACACAAACACACACTTAAAGGAGCCCCACAGAAGTTTGGGAGCAAGTGAGGAATAGGACCCATGGAAGCAAAATTCAGAGAAAGTACCATTAAAAACAAAAAGCTTAGAGAAACAAAGTATCAAACCATTCAATCTGGATACGTTAAATCCTTATCTATCAAGAATTAATTAATATTAATTAATTAAACATGATGGTATATGCAATAAATAATCAGGGAACACTATGTCAGAAAACGTAAGATGGATGAAAGGCTGGCTTGCCGAATATCAGAAAAAAATAGTGAATAGAAAGCAAAACAGGCTGTTTCACATGGAAATGAAGAAAGAAGAGAAGAGAAATGAATTCTAGTTTTATTACCTTATTGATTAAAATGGTATGCAATTAATTTCCTTTAAGCTCCTTATCTGAATTGGGTCTAATTTTCAATTAGAGTCTTTCCTCTTCCTACATTTTGGAAATTGATGAGAAAATCCGATATTACCATTAATGTTCTCCAATTGTGGACCGGGGAATTGATTTGAGCCTGGCTTTCTGTGTGTTGTGAGATGTTTGAGGACTGCTTTAAAAGCTTTCTTCAATACCTAATATATGTATGACTAATGATCTTATCATGGTAGTGTGTATGTGTCTTGGAATTTATCCTTTTCTCTCTGGTCTTGGATTTTCTGGCAGAGTTGTGTGTAGGTGTCTTTACGAAAGTTTGTTTAGTTAATTACATAATTAATTAATAATTAATTAATTCGTTCTTTCTAGGTAAGGAGTTAAAGTATCCAGATTAACGGTTTGATACTTTGATTCTCTAAGATTTTTTTTTATGGTATTTTCTCTGAATTTTGTCTCCATGAGTTCTATTCCTCACTTGATCCCTAACTTCTGTGGGACACTTTTAAGTGTGTGTGTGTGTGTGTGTGTGTGTGTGTGTGATTTACAAAACGCAAAAAATGATATTTTAGGAGAAATGAAGCTGCTCTATTCCAGATCACAATTCACCTTCAAACACTGGGGAAACTCATGTTACATCCCGTTCGGCCACATTTCCTGCACTGAATGTCCCATTTGATCCTATTTTAGAAAGGCACATTCGGACTAGCCTGCCTGGAACAAACACCAAATTTTGTGTGCCTTGTTGAGGTCTAATTGCCTGTCAGTTTTTCTTGCTTTTTCACATGGTTTTTACTCCCATGTGTGAGTAAAATCATACAGAAGTTGTCTTTTTGTGACTGACAGATATGACCCAGCCCAATCCTCTCTCGCTTTCCACCACATGTCAAAAGGAGCAAGAATACCTTCTTGCTTATGGCTCCATAAGAGTCCACAGTGCATCTGGAGGACAGGGAGACTCTAGAAGTGTCTGGGAGCTCTAGGCTTGTCTTCAGCCATTAGCACCACTAGAAGATGACCACTTCAATGGAAACATGGCATAAATGGAACTGTAGCCTAGAAATCACACTCCACAGCGAAAGGGAGAAGAAGTCACAGAGACCATGGGGAAGGGTGTAGACAGGGCTTATGGGAGAATTGGACGTTTGATGCTTCAGAGAGTAGGGAGCCATGGCCAAAGACCAAGGCCTAGGGGAGAGGATCACCATAGAAAACAACAATTTAATTGTTGACCCATAGCTGTTGGCGGAGAAAAGGAGAGTGTCTGAAGGACACGAGTTCTTGCAACCTAAGGGTCTTGAGGCCGGGGGATTCCAGATAAGCATGCTTTGCAGACATAGACTCCAGAGAACACTGTGTATCTCCTGGAGAGGACACCAGCAAGCAACCATGTGCAGACTGCCTGGAAATATGATCAGAGACAATACCTGTTGACACCGTGATAAGATTATGATTTCTTTGTGTGAATGCATGATGGGCAGTGTTGGTGGAGATGCCTCGATGGGCGCGAAAGATACTTGGGCTCTACAACCGCCAGCATCAAGACTGGGAAGTGGTCACAGGCAGGGCGGTGAGCACATTAGATGCCCAACCTGCAATCACGGAATCCCAAACTTGGAACTCTGTTGGGACTCCCTTCTTCAGGCCACGTTGCTTAGCCAGGAGAACAGAAAATCCTGCAGGGGAATAGGAGAAAGCCATGCCCACATCCTCTCACCTGGCCACAGAGTTCAGCAGGCCATAAGTTTTGTGGAGTGGGTTTAAGTTCACGTTTCACATGCACACCAGACTAATGGAGCTTAAATTCAACATGTTTGGCCCACACACCACACACTCTGAATGGAAGGCAAGGAGAGCCTCTGCAGAGGACGAGCTCACAGGAGAGTGGACAGGCACAACACAACATCAGAGGGCATGTCACACACACCTGAGACTCTCTCAAGTGCCAGACTTTTGGCACTCCATGAGCTCTTCTTCCTAAAGAAATTATCTTCAGGTTAGATAACAGAATGTGCCTTTCGAATACAGAGAAGACAGAGACCTTTTGTGGATTCACGTTGTATTCCTGAAACTGGCCTGAAAGCCTTTTGCGATGGCTTCACGTGGGGAATGGTTGTCTTTCAACATGCTCTGTGCTTGCTCCTGAGAGCGCCAAATGTTGAGTCCGTCCTGGGCCTAAGCTTCTAAGGTGAAGGGTCTGCCTTTAATATTTGGTCAGCTGGGAATTTTGAGAGGCCTTTATGGCACGATTTCTGGAGATGCAAGAAGAACTCGTGTCCTCGCAGTTGAAGACTCCAGAAAAGTCTTTGACATGGTTGCGGGTGTTAAATCTGTGCTTTCCTCTTAGGGTTGGGGGCGCTTTACCTGGAGAGAAGTATCCTGATAAGGTGTGAGGACCATGAACATGTGTATGGCGTGGAGTTCCCCGTGTGAGGCTGCTTGTATTCTTGACCTTTCTTGACCTTACATGTGTAAGATGGAAATGTGGATTCTAACCCTTCCCCGGAGTCCAGAAGGGTGGTGGTGACAGTCACGTCCAAAGACTACAAATTCGGCAATGGAGAAGTTTACCCCAAATCGCTTCACAAACTCTCTTGGGGAAATACCCAGGCGGATCCACAGTTTGGAGAGATTTTGATACTCCTGGCTGACCCAGAACTACTCCAGCCAGGTGAAGTGACAAGGCGTGGTTTGGTGAGGAGTGGTTGATAGGACCTCAGAACTTTTTGACATCACAGAAGCTGACTGCACTGAAGCAGCAATCCCATTCTCATGACATATGAGTCCTATGGCTTTAAGTAGAAAGAGCTGGGAAGGAACAAGAAAGAAGCTTGTTAGCCTGATTATGAACTCAAGTGGTCTTTTCTGTTTCTTTCCCACTTCCAATTTCTATACAAAGAGAAAAGAAAACGATGTTCTGTCTACCATTCTTTAGACCAATATTTCTCTAGAGAGAACAAGGTGTTCCTATTTCCACTGCCATTTCTAGAGATCTCAAACAACAGCGGGGCCTCTTGGCTCCCATTAGGTCTCTGGGAGGTTGGATATCCTTGGGTGAGAGGGTCCATTCTTAGCTTCTGTTCTCTATGGTTTCTCGGGTGTAAGGTCTGCCTTTGGTGCTTGGTCAGCTTGGAAGGTGATGGAAGGAAGAAGGGAAGGAAAGTCACCATTTCAGAAAAATTGCTAGGGCAGAGATGCATTGTGCTCTCCGTGTCCTTATCTGCTATTGTCATGAAACAGCAGTCCTAAGGGATGAAGGCTTCTCGAACTGACATTTCCTTAAACATCGTTGCAAAGCCTTCATGGAGAGTGATATTCTGCATGATCGCTACGCCAAAAGAAAGAGCCCTGCTCAGCACTCCTTGTCATCATTAGTTAATGCTATATGCCATACTCATGGGGAGAGCCATGTTGAGCAACGCTCTTTATTCAGATGAAAATGAACAGCCAACATCGATGGCCTGCCGTGCCACCCTATCATCACTGTGGAAGGAGCTTAGATAACCTTTTAAGGGCTAGTGGATAAAGATGATTATGAAGATGATGATAAAGGAGATGATTTCCAAATGAAAATGCAAGCTGACCAAGGGAAATATCCTATGGATTCACTCATATGTGACCCATGAGGAATATCATGGGAACGAATAGTAGTAAGGAAAACGGAAGGAGAAGAAGTCAGAGAGGGAGATACACCAGGAGAGACTCAGGACTATGGGGCCCATGCTGAGGGTTTCAGGATGATAAGTCCTTCTATAAAGAGGGAACTGGTTAATGGGTATGCAGTTGGTGTGGCATTATATGAAGATGAGCACTTGGTGGTATATGCAATTAAAGAATCAGGGAACACTATGTCAATAAACTTAGGATGGATGAAAGTCTGGTTTGCCAAATATCAGAAAAAAAAATAGTGAATTGAATGCAAAATAGGCTGTTTCACATGGAGATGAAGAAAGAACGAGAAGAGAAATGAATTCTAGTTTTATTATCCTACTGATTAAAATGGTATGCAATTAGTTTCCTATAAGGTCCTTATCTGAATTGGGTCTTTGGGCATTGTCAATTAGAGTCTTTCCTCTTCCTACATTTTGCCAATAGATGAGAAAAGCCGACATTGCCATCATAGGTCTTGAATTGTGGACCAGGGAATTGATTTGAACCTGGCTTTCTGTGTATTGGGAGATGTTTGTGGACTGCTTCCAAAGCTTTCGTCAACACCTAAGATGTCAGATATATATGACTCATGATCTTGTCATGGTAGTGCCTATGTGTCTTGGAATTTATCCATTTCAATCCAGTTTTGGATTTTCTGGCAGATTTGTGTGTAGTGTCTTTACGTAAGGTTGTTTAATTAATTAATTAATTAATTCTCGATAGGTAAGGAGTTAACGTATCCAGATTGGACGGATTGATACTTTGATTCTCTAAGCATTTTTTTTTTTTACGGTATTTTCTCTGAAATTTGCTTCCTGGTGTCCTATTCCTCACTTGCTCCCTGACACCTGTGGGAGTCTTTTAAGTGTGTGTGTGTGTGTGTGTGTTTCACAAAATGCAAAAAATGATATTTTAGGACATATGAAGCTGCTCTATTGCTGATCACCATTCACCTACAAACACTGTGGAAACACACGTTACATCCCATTCCACCACATTTCCTGCATTGAAAGTCCCATTCGATCCACTTCTAGAAAGGGAGATTCTGACTAGCCTGCCTGGAACAAACACCAAATTTTGTGTGCCTTGTTGGAGTCTAATTGCCTGTCCCCTTTTCTTGCTTTTTCACATGTTTATTACTCCCATGAGTGAGTAAAATCATATGGTAGTTGTCTTTCTGTAACTGACAGATATGACACAGCCCAATCCTCTCTCGCTTTCCACCACGTCACAAGGAGGAAGAATGCTTTCTTGCTTATTGCTCCATAAGAGTCCACAGTGCATCTGGAGGACAGGGAGACTCTAGAAGTGTCTGGGAGCTCTAGGCTTGTCTTCAGCCATCCGCACCACCAGAAGATGACCACATCAATGGAAACATGGCATAAATGGAGCGGAAGCCTAGAAATCACACTCCACAGCGAAAGAGAAAGAAGTCACAGAGACCATGGGAGAATTGTGTAGACAGGGTTTATGGGAGAATTGGACGATTGGTGCTTCAGAGGACAGGGAGCCATGGCCAAAGAGAAAGGCCCACTGGAGAGGAGCACACATCTAACCCACAATTTGAATGTTGACCCATAGCTGTTGGCGGAGAAAAGGAGAGTGTCTGAAGGACACAAGATCTTGCAACCTAAGGGTCTTGAGGCCGGGGGATTCCAGATCAGCATGCTTTGCAAACATAGACTCCTGTTCCCCTGGAGTAAGCAACGAGGCCTAAAGAAGGTAGTCCCAACAGTTTCCAGGTTTGGGAATCCCTGATTGCTGGTTGGGCAGCTTATGTCCTCACCGATCTGCCTGTGGTAACTTCTCAGTCTTGATGCTGGCGGTTGTAGAGCCCAAGTATCTTTCGCGCCCATCGAGGCATCTCCACCAACACTGCCCATCATGAATGCACACAAAGAATTAATAATCTTACCACGGTGTCAACAGGTATTGTCTTTCATCATGTTTTCTAGACTTTCTGAACCTGGTTGCATCCTGGTGTCCTCTCCAGGAGATACACAGTATTCTCTGGAATATATGTCTGCAAAGCATGCTGATCTGGAATCCCCTGGCCTCAAGACCCTTAGGTTTCAAGAATTCATGTCCTTCAGATACTCTCCTTTTCTCCGCCAACCCCTATGGGTTAACAGTCAAATTTTGGGTTCGAAGTGTGCTCCTCTCCAATGGGCCTTTGTCTTTGGCCATGGCTTCCTGCCTGCTGCAGCACCAACCATCCCATTCTCCCATAGACCCTGTCTACACAATTCTCCCATGGTCTCTGTAACTTCTTCACTCTTTCGCTGTGGAGTGTGATTTCTAGGCTTCAAGTCCATTTATGTCATGTTTCCATTGATGTGTTCATCTTCTGGTGGTGCGGATGGCTGAAGACAAGCCTAGAACTCCCAGACACTTCTAGAGTCTACCTGTCCTCCAGATGCACTGCGGACTCTTATGGAGCCATAAGCAAGAAGGCATTCTTGCTTCTTGTGACATGTGCAGAAAGCGAGAGAGGATTGGGCTGTGTCATATCTTTCAGTCACAGAAAGACATCTACCATACGATTTTACTCACTCATGGGAGTAATAAACATGTGAAAAAGGAAGAAAGAGGGACAGGCAATTAGACTCCAAGAAGGCACACAAAATTTGGTGTTTGTTCCAGGCAGGCTAGTCAGAATCTGCCTTTCTAAAAGTGGATCAAATGGGACATTCAATGCAGGAAATGTGGCCAAACGGGATGTAACGTGAGTTTCCACAGTGTTTGAAGGTGAATTGTGATCTGGAATAGAGCAGCTTCATATCTCCTAAAATATCATTTTGCGTTTTTGAAACACACACACACACAGACTTAAAAGTGTCCCACAGAAGTTAGGGAGCAAGTGAGGTATAGGACTCATGGAAGCATAATTCAGAGCAAGTACCATAGAATACAAAAAGCTTAGAGAATCAAAGTATCAAACCGTCCAATCTGGGTACACTAACTCCTTACCTATCAAGAATTAATTAATTAATTAATTAATTTTACAACCTTACCTAAAGACATCTCCATACAACTCTACCTGATAATCCAAGACCCGAGAGAAAAGGATAAATTCCAATGCACATACGCACTACCATGACAAGTTCATGAATCATACATATCTGATGTCTTAGATGTTGATGAAAACTTTTGAAGGAATCCTCAAACATCACCCAACACACAGAAAGCCAGGTTCAAATCAATTCCCTTGTCCACAATTCAAGAACTTTAATGGTAATGTCGACTTATCTCATCTATTCCCAAATTGTAGGAAGAGGAAAGACTCTAGTTGACAATATCGACCTGACTGGAGTAGTTCTCGTTCAACCAGGAGTATCAAAATCACTCCAAACTGCTGGAGCCGCCTGGGTATTTCCCGAAGACAGTTTGTGAATCGATTTGGTTTCACGTTCTATAGGGCCGAATTTGTAGTCTTTGCCATTGGAAAAGGCTTTCGGGCCGGTTTCTGGAATACAACCTGAATCCACAAAAGTTCTCTGTCTTTTCTGTATTCAAACGTGCATTCAGTTATCTACCCTGAAGAAAATTTCTTTAGGAAGAAGAGCTCATGGAGTACTCAAGGGCTGGCACTTGAGAGAGACTCAGGTGTGTGTGACATGTGCTCTGGGGTTGTGTTGTGGCTGTCCACTCACCTTTGGGCTCGTCCTCTGCAGAGTATCTCCTTGCCTTCCATTCAGAGTGTTTGTTGCCTGGCCAAAATGGTGAGGTTAAGCTTCGTGGGTGTGGTGTGTCTGTGAAACTTGACTTTCAAACCATTCCACAAAACTTAAAGCCTGCTGAATTCTGAGGCCGAGTGAGAGGATGTGGCCGGGGCTTTCTTCTAGTCCCCTGCAGGATTTTCTGTTCTCCTGGGACTAAGCAACGTGGCCTGAAGAAGGCAGTCCCAACAGTGTTCCAGGTTTGGGAATCCATGATTGCAGGTTGGGCAGCGAATGTACTCACCGTCCTGTGTGTTGCCACTTCTCTATCAGGACTGTGGCGGTCGTAGAGCCCAAGTACCTTTGGCGCCCATCGATCCTTCTCCACCAACACTGCCCATCAGGAATGCACACAAAGAAATAATAATCTTACCATGATGTCAACAGGTATTGTCTCTGATCATGATTTCCAGGCTGTATGCACCTGGTTGCTTGCTGCTGTCCTCTCCAGGAGATACACAGTGTTCTGCAGTTCTGGAGTCTATGTCTACAAATCATGCTGATCTGGAATCTATGGGCCTCAAGAGTTCTTGCAACCTAAGGGTCTTGAGGCCCAGGGGTTACTGATCAGCATGCCTTGCAGACATAGACTCCAGAGAACACTGTGTATCTCCTGGAGAGGACACAAGCAAGCAACCAGGTGCAGACAGCCTGGAAACCATGATCAGAGACAATAGCTGTTGACACCGTGCTAAGATTATTATTTATTTGTGTGCATTCATGATGGGCAGTGTTGGTGGAGCTGCCCCGATGGGCTGGAAAGATACTTGGGCTCTATAACCGCCAGCATCAGGACAGGCAGGACGGGGAGAACATTAGCTGCCCAACCTGCAATCACGGAATCCCAAACCTGGAACACTATTGGGACTGCCTTCTTCAGGCCACGTTGCTTAGTCCCAGGAGAACAGAAAATCGTGCAGGGGACTAGAAGAGTGCCCTGCCACATACTCTCACATGGCCACAGTTTTCAGAAGGCCTTACGTTTTGTAGAGTGGGGTTTTAATTCACGTTTCACAGGCACACCAGACCCAAGAAGCTTAAACGCAACATATTTGGCCCAGACACCACACACTCTGAATGGAAGACAGGGAGAGCCTCTGCAGTGGACGAGCCCACAGGAGAGTGGACAGCCTCAACACACCACCAGAGGGCATGGCACACACACCTGAGACTCTCTCAAGTGCCAGCCTTTGGGCACTCCATGAGCTCTACTTCCTAAATTCCTAAAGGAATTATCTTCGGTGTAGATAACAGAATGCGTGTTTTGAATACAAAGAAGACAGAGACCTTTAGTAGATTCACGTTGTATTCCTGAAACTGGTCCAAAAGCCTGTTCTGATGCCTTCACGTGGGGAATGCTTCTCTTCCAACATGCTCCGTGCTTGCCACTGAGAGTTCCAAACAGATGAGTCCGTCCTGGGCCTAAGTTTCTAGGGTTGTAGGGTCTGCCTTTAATATTTGGCCAGGTGGAAATTTGGGAGGCATTATGGCATGAATTCTGGAGATGCAAGAAGATCTCGTATCCTCGCAGTTGAAGACTCCAGAAATGACTTTGGCATGGTTGCTCTGAGCTTTCCTCTTAGGGTTGGGGGCGCTTTTCCTGGACAGAAGCATCCTGATAAGGTGTGAGGACCATGAATATGTGTATGGCGTGTAGTTCCACGTGTGAGGCTGCTTGTATTCCTGACTCCTTCTTGACCTTACATGGGCAAGATGGAATTGTGGATTCTTGCCATTCCCCGGTGTGCAGAGTGGTGGTGGTGACAGTCACGGTCAAAGACTACAAATTCGGCCATGAAGAAGGTGTCCCCAAATCGCTTCACAAACTCTCTTGGGGAAATTCCCGGGAGGCTCCAGCGGTTTGGAGTGATTTTGATACTCCTGGCTGACCCAGAACTACTCCAGCCAGGTGAAGTGATGAGGCGTGGTTTGGTGAGGAATGGTTGCTAGGACCTCAGGGCTTGTGACATCACAGAAGCTGACTGCACTGAAGCAGCAATCCCATTCTCATGACATATGAGCCCTATGGCTTTAAGTAGAAAGACATGGGAAGGAACAAGAAAGAGCCCTGTTAGCCTGATCATGAACTCAGGTGGTCTTTTCTGTTTCTTTCTCATTTCCACTTTCTATGCAAAGAGAAAAGAAAACGATGTACTGTCTACCATTTTTAGAAAAACATTTCTCCAGAGAGAGCAAGGTGTTCCTATTTCCACTTCAATTTCTAGAGATCTCAATCAACAGCGAGGCATCTTGACTACCATTAGGTCTCTGGGAGGTTGGATATCCTTGGGTGAGAGGTTCCATTCTTAGCTTCTGTTCTCTATGGTTTCTCAGGTGTAAAGTCAGCCTTTTGTGCTTCGTCAGCTTGGAAGGTGATGGAAGGAAGAAGGGAAGGAAAGTCACCATTCCAGGAAAATTTCCAGGGCAGGGATGCGTTGTGCTGTCCATGTCCTTATCTTCTATTGTCCTGAAACAGTAGTCCTAGGGGATGAAGGCTTGTCGACCTGATATTCCCTTAAACAGTGTTGCAAAGGCTTCATGGAGAGTGAAATTCTGCATGATCGCTACCCCGAAAAAAAGAGTGCTGGTCAGCACTCCTTGTCATCATTAGTTAATGCTACATGCCATAGTTATGGGGAGAGCCATATTGAGCAATGCTCTTTATTCGGATGAAAAGGAATGGCCAACATCGATGGCCTGCCATGCCCACTCTAGCATCACTGTGGAAAGAGCCGAGATACCCTTTTACGGGCTAGTGGATAAAGATGATTATGAAGATGATGATAAAGAAGATGATTTCCAAATGAAAATGCAAGCCGGGCAAGGGAAATATCCTATGGCTTCAATCATATGTGGCCCTTGAGGAATATCATAGACATGAGTAGTATTAAGGGAAAAAAGAAGGAGAAGAAGTCAAACAGGGAGACACACCAGAAGAGACTCAGGACTTTGGGGACCAAGCTGAGGGTTGCAGGAGGATAAGTCCTGCCATAAAGAGGAAACTGGTTCATGGGTATGGAGGTGGTGTGGCATTATATGAGGATGAGTACTTGGTGGTATGTGCAATTAAAGAATCAGGGAACACTATGTCAAAAAACGTAGATTGGATGAAAGGCTGGCTTGCCGAATATCAGAAAAAAATAGTGAATAGAAAGAAAAACAGGCCGTTTCACATGGAGATGAAGAAAGAAAGAGAAGAGAAATGAATTTCAGTTTTATTATCTTACTGAAGAAAATGCTATGCAATTGGATTCCTATAGGGTCTTTATCTGAATTCGGTCTTTGGATATTGTCAGTTCGAGTCTTTTCTCTTCGTACATTTTGGGAATAGATGAGAAAAGCCGACATTACCATTAAAGATGTCAAATTGTGGACGAGGGAATTGATTTGAACCTGGTTTCTGTGTGTTGGTAGATGTTTGAGGACTGCTTCAAAAACTTTCGTCAACACCTAAGACGTGAGGTATGTATGACTCATAATCTTGTCATGGTAGTGCGTATGCATCTTGGAATTTATCCTTTTCTCTCCGGTCTTGGATATTCTGGCAGAGTTGTGTGTAGGTGTCTTTAGGTAACGTTGTTTAATTAAGTAATTAATTAATTAATTAATTCTTGATAGGTAAGGAGTTAACGTATCCAGATTGGATGGTTTGATACTTTCATTCTCTAAGCTTTTGTTTTTTATGGTACTTTCTCTGAATTTTGCTTCCTTGAGTCCTATTCCTCACTTGCTCCCAACTTATGTGGGACCCTTTTAAATGTGTGTGTGTGTGTGTGTGTTTCACGAAATGAAAAAAATGATATTTTAGGAGATATGAAGCTGCTCTATTCCAGATCACTATTCACTTTCAAACACTTTGGAAACTAAAGTTACATGCCATTCAGCCACAATTCCTGCATTGAATGTCCCATATGATCCACTTTTAGAAAGGCGGATTCTAACTAGCCTGCATGGAACAAACAATAAATTTTGTGTGCCTTTTTGGAGTCTAATTGCCTGTCCCTTTTTCTTGCTTTTTCACATGTTTTTACTCCCATGAGTGAGTAAAATCGTATGGTCATTGTCTTTCTGAGACTGATAGATATGATACAGCCCAATCCTCTCTCGCTTTCTGCCACCTGTCACAAGGAGCAAGAATGCCTTCTTGCTTAGGGCTCCATTAGTGTCCGCAGTACATCGCAAGGACAGGGGGTCTCTAGAAGTGTCTGGGAGATCTAGGCTTGTCTTCAGCCATCAGGACAACCAGAAGATGCGCACATCCATGGAAACATGGCATGAATGGTCCTGAAGCCTAGAAATCACACTCCACAGTGAAAGAGAGAAGAAGTCACAGAGACCATGGGAGAATTGTGTAGAAAGGGCTTATGGGAGAATTGGACAGTTAGTGCTTCAGAGGGCAGGGAGCCCTGGCCAAAGACAAAGGCCCAGGGGAGAGGAGCACACTTAGAGCCCACAATTTGAATATGGACCCATAGGTGTTGGCGGAGAAAAGGAGAGTGTCTGAAGGATACGAGTTCTTGCAAACTCAGGGTCTTGAGGCCGGGGGATTCCAGATCAGCGTGCTTTGCAGACATAGACTCCAGGGAACACTTTGTATCTCCTGGAGACGATACCAGCAAGCAAACATGTGCAGACTGCCTGGAAACCATGATCAGAGACAATACCTGTTGACACCGAGGTAAGATTATTATATCTTTTTGTGCATTCTTGATGGGCAGTGACGGTTGAGATGCCTCAGTGGGCGCGAAAGATACTTGGGCTCTACAACCGCCAGCATCAAGACTGATAAGTGGCCACAGGCAGGACGGTGAGGATATTAGCTGCCCAACCAGCAATCACGGAATCCCAAACCTGGAATTCTGTTGGGACTGCCTTCTTCAGGCCACAATGCTTAGTCCCAGGAGAACAGAAAATCCTGCAGGGGACTAGAAGAAAGCCCTGCCCACATCCTCTCACCTGGCCACAGGGTTCATCAGGCCTTAAGTTTCATGGAGTGGTTTTAAGTTCACGTTTCACAGGCACAGCAGACCGAAGAAGCTTACACTCAACATATTTGGCCACTCTGAATGGAAGGCAAGGAGAGCTCTGCAGAGGACGAGTCCACAGGAGAGTGGACAGCCACAACACAACACCAGAGGGTATTGCACACACACCTGTGACTCTCTCAAGTGCCCGCCCTTGCACACTCCATGAGCTCTTCCTCCTAAAGAAATTATCTTCAGAGTAGATAACAGAATGTGCGTTTTGAATACAGAGAAGACAGAGACATTCTGTAGATTCAGGTTGTATTCCTGAAACTTGCCCGAAAGCCTGTTCTGATGGCTTCACTTGGGGAATGGTTCTCTTCCAACATGCTCCGTGCTTGCCCTGTGAGCTGCAAACAGATGAGTCCAACCTGGGCCTAAGCTTCTAGGGTGTAGGTCTGCCTTTAATATTTGTTCAGGTGGGAATTTTGAGAGGCCTTTATGGCACGATTTCTGGAGATGCAAGAAGAACTCGTGTTCTCGCAGTTGAAGACTCCAGAAATGTCTTTGGCATGGTTGCGGGTGTTAACTCCGAGCTTTCCTCTTAGGTTTTAGGGCGCTTTTCCTGGACAGAAGCATCCTGATAAGGTGTGAGGACCATGAACATGTGTATGGTGTGGAGTTCCCCATGTAAGGCTGCTTGTACTCCTGACTCCTTCTTGACCTTACATGGGTAAGATGGAATTGTGGATTCTTGTCCTTCCCCAGAGTCCAGAGGGGTGATGCTGTCAGTCATGTCCAAAGACTACAAATTCGGCCATGGAGAAGCTGACCCCAAATCGCTTCACAAACTTTCTTGGGGAAATACCCAGGTGGCTCTATCGGTTTGGAGTGATTTTGATACTCCTGGCTGACCCAGAACTACTCCAGCTAGGTGAAGTGTTGAGTTATGGGTTGGTAAGGGGTGGTTGCTAGGAACTCAGAGCTTTGTGATGTCACAGAAGCTGACTTCACTGAAGCAGCAATCCCATTCTCATGACATATGAGTCCTATGGCTTATGTAGAAAGTCCTGGGAAGGAACAAGAAAGAGCCTTGTGAGCCTGATCATGTACTCAGGTGGTCTTTTCTGCTTCTTTCCCACTTACACTTTCTATACAAAGAAAAAAGAAAACGATGTTCTGTCTACCATACTTTAGACCAACATTTCTCCAGAGAGAAAAGGTGTTCCTATTTCCACTGCCATTTCTAGAGATCTCAATCAACAGCGAGGCCTCTTGGCTCCCAATAGGTCTCTGGGAGGTTGGATATCCTTGGGTGAGAGGGTCCATTCTTAGCTTCTGTTCTCTATGGTTTCTCGGGTGTAAGGTCTGCCTTTGGTGCTTGGTCAGCTTGGAAGGGGATGGAGTAAGAAGGGAAGAAAAGTCACCATTCCAGGAAAATTGCCAGGGCAGGGATGCATTGTGCTGTCCATGTCCTTATCTGCAATTGTCCTGAAACAGCAGTCCTAAGGGTTGAAGGCTTGTCGACCTGACATTACCTTAAACACCGTTGCAAATGTTTCATGGAGAGTGAAATTCTGCATGATCTCTTACCAAAAGAAAGAGCCCTGGTCAGCAATCCTGGTCATCATTATTTAATGCTACATGCCATAGTCATGGGGAGAGCCATGTTGAGCAACACTCTTTATTCCGATGAAAATGAACGGCCAACATCAATGGCCTGCCATGCCCACTCTAGCATCACTGTGGAAGGAGCCGAGATACCCTTTTAAAGGCTAGTGGATAAAGATGATTATGAATATGATGATATAGAAGATGATTTCCAAATGAAAATCATTGTGGAAGGAGCCAAGATACCCTTTTAAGGTCTAGTGGATAAAGATGATTATGAAGATGATGATAAAGAAGATGATTTATAAATGAAAATGCAAGCCGACCATTGGAAATATCCTATGGCTTCACTCATATGTGGTCCATGAGGAATATCATGGACATTGTCATTTTGACATTGTCAATAAGAGTTTTTCCTCTTCCTATTTTTTTGGAATAGATGAGAAAAGCCGACATTACCATAAATGGTCTCGAATTGTGGACCAGGGAATTATTTGAACCTGGCTTTCTGTGTGTTGGGAGATGTTTGAGGGCTGCTTCAAAAGTTATCGTCAACACCTAAGAGGTCAGAAATATATGACTCATGATCTTGTCATGGTAGTGCCTATGTGCCTTCTAATTTATCCTTTTCTCTCCAGTCTTGGATTATCTGGCAGAGTTGTGTGTAGGTGTCTTTAGGTAAGGTTGTTTAATTAATTAATTAATTCTTGATAGGTAAGGAGTTAACATATGCAGATTGGACGGTTTGATACTTTGTTTCTCTAAGCTTTTGTTTTTTATGGTACTTTCTCTGAATTTTGCTTCCATGAGTCCTATTCCTCACTTGCTCACTAAATTCTGTGGGACCCTTTTAAGAGTGTGTGTGTGTGTGTGTGTTTGTGTGTTTCAAGAAATGCAAAAAAATGATATTTAAGGAGATATGAAGCTGCTCTATTCCAGATCACCATTCACCTTCAAACACTGTGGAAACTCAAGTTATATCCCATTCGACCTTATTTCCTGAATTGAATGTCCCATTTGATCCACTTTTAGAAAGGCAGATTCTGACTAGCCTGCCTGCAACAAACACCAAATTTTGTGTGCCTTGTTGGTGTCTAATTGCCTGTCCCATTTTCTTGAATTTTCACCTGTTTTTTACTCCCATGAGTGAGTAAAATCGTATGGTAGTTGTCTTTCTTTGACTGACAGATATGACACAGCCCAATGCTCTCTCGCTTTCCGCCACATGTCACAAGGAGCAAGAATGCCTTCTTGCTTATGGCTCCATAAGAGTCCGCAGTGCATCTGTAGGGCAGGGAGACTCTAGAAGTGTCTTGTTTTTTTCCACAGTTGGCGACCGTAGCCATTGCTGCAATAAACATTGGGGTACAGTTGGCCCTTCTTTTCACTACATCTGTATCTTTGGGGTAAATACCCAGCAGTGCAATTGCAGGGTCGTAGGGAAGCTCTATTCTTAATTTCTTTAGGAATCTCCACACTGTTCTCCAAAGTGGCTGCACTAACTTGCATTCTCACCAACAGTGTAAGAGGGTTCCCCTTTCTCCACATCCTCTCCAACACACGATGTTTCCTGTCTTGCTAATTTTGGCCATTCGAACGGGTGTCAGGTGGTATCTCAATGTGGTTGTAATTTGAATCTCCCTGATGGCTAGTGATGATGAACATTTTTTCATGTGTCTGATAGCCATTTGTATGTCTTCGTTGGAGAAGTGTCTGTTCATATCTTCTGCCCATTTTTTGATTTGATTATCTGTTTTGTGTGTGTTGAGTTTGAGAAGTTCTTTATAGATCCTGGATATCAACCTTTTGTCTGTACTGTAATTTTCAAATATCTTCTCCCATTCCGTGGGTTGCTTTTTTGTTTTGTTGACTGCTTCCTTTGCTGTGCTTAAGCTTTTGATCTTGATGAAGTCCCAAAAGTTCATTTTTGCTTTTGTTTCCTTGGACTTTGGAGACATATCTTGAAAGAAGTTGCTGTGCCTGATATCGAAGAGGTTACTGCCTATGTTCTCCTCTAAGATTCTGATGGATTCCAGTCTCACGTTGAGGTCTTTTATCAATTTCGAGTTTATCTTTGTGTATGGTGTAAGAGAATGGTCGAGTTTCATTCTTCTACATATCACTGTCCAGTTTTCCCAGCACCATTTATTGAAGAGACTGTCTTTTTTCCATTGAATATTTTTTCCTGTTTTGTCGAAGATTATTTCACTATAGAGTTGAGTGTCCATATCTGGGTTCTCCACTCTGTTCCACTGGTCTATGTGTCTGTTTTTATGCCAGTACCACGCTGCCTTGGTGATCACAGCTTAGTAGTAAAGCTTGAAATCGGGTAAAGTGCTGCCGCCAGTTTTGTATTTGTTTTTCAACATTTCCTTACCAATTCGGGGTCTCTTCTGATTCCATACAAATTTTAGGATTATTTGCTCCAGCTCTTTGAAAAATACTGGTGGAATTTTGATCGGAATGGCATTAAAAGTATAGATTGCTCTAGGCAGTATAGACATTTTAACAATGTTTATTCTTCCAATCCAGGAGCATGGAACAGTCTTCCATCTTTTTGTGTCTTCTTCAATTTCTTTCATGAGTGTTCTGTTGTTCCTTGAGTACAGGTCCTTTACCTCTTTGGTTAGGTTTATTCCCAGGCATCTTATGGTTCTTGGTGCTATAGTAAATGGAATCAATTCCCTAATTTCCCTTTCTGTATTTTCATTGATAGTGTATAAGAAAGCCACTGATTTCTGTACATTGACTTTGTATCCTGCCACGTTACTGAATTGCTGTATGAGCTCTAGTAGTTTGGGGGTGGAGTCTTTGGGTTTTTCCATATAAAGAATCATGCCATCTGTGAAGAGAGAGAGTTTGACTTCTTCCTTACCAATTTGGATACCTTTTATTTCTCTTTGTTGTCTGATTGCCATTGCTAGAACTTCTAATACTATGTTGAACAAGAGTGGTGAGAGTGGGCATCCTTGTCGTGTTCCTGATCTCAACGGAAGGCTGCAAGCTTTTTCCCATTGAGGATGATATTTCCTGTGGGTCTTTCATAGATGGATTTTATGAAGTTCAGGAATGTTCCCTCCATTCGTATACTTTGAAGCGTTTTCATCAGGAACGGATGCTGGATTTTGTCAAATGCTTTTTTTCTGCATCAATTGAGAGGACCATGTGGTTCTTCTCTCTTCTCTTATTGATTTGTTCTATCACATCGATTGATTTGCAAAGGTTGAACCAACCTTGCAACCCAGGGATGAATCCCACCTGGTCATGTTGGATAATCTTTTTAATGTGCTGCTTGATCCTGTTTGCTAGGATCTTGTTGAGAGTCTTTGCATCCATATTCATCAGTGATATTGGACTGAAATTCTCCATTTTGGTAGGGTCTTTGCCTGGTGTGGGGATCAGGGTAATGTTGGCTTCATAAAAAGAGTCTGGATGTTTTCCTTCTGCTTCAAGTTTTTGGAACAGCTTTCGGAGCATTGGGGTTATTTCTTCTTTGAAAGTTTGGTAGAATTCCCCAGGGACTCCGTCAGGTCCTGGGCTCTTGTTTTTTGGGAGGTTTTTGATCACTGCTTCAATCTCGTTACTAGATATTGGTCTATTCAGGTTGTCAATTTCTTCCTGGTTCGATTTTGGGAGTTTGTAGTTTTCCAGGAATGCATCCATTTCATCTAGGTTGCTTAGCTTATTGGCATATAACTTTTGGTAATAATTTCTGATGATTGTTTCTATTTCCTTGGTGTTAGTTGTGATCTCTCCCTTTTCATTCATAATTTTATTAATTTGGGCTTTCTCTCTTTTCTTTTGGATTAGTGTGGCCAATGGTTCGTCGATCTTATTGATTCTTTCAAAATACCAGGTTCTAGTTTCATTGATACGTTCTACTGTATCTCTGGTTTCTACCTCATTGATCTCTGCTCTAATCTTGATTATTTCCGTTCTTGCATGTGGAGTTGGTTTGATTTGTTGTTGATTCTCCATTTCTTTAAGGTGTAGAGACAGCTGGTGTATTCTGGATTTTTCTTTTCTTTTCTTTTCTTTTTTTGATGGAGGTTTGGATGGCTATGTATTTCCCCCTTAGAACCACCTTTGCTCTATCCCATAGGTTTTGGACCAAAGTGTCTTCATTCTCATTGGTTTCCATGAATTGCTTAAGTTCATCTTTGATCTCCTGGTTGATCCAAGCATTCTTAAGCAAGGTGGTCTTTAGCTTCCAGGTGTTTGAGTTCCTTCTGAACAATTCCTTGTGATTGAGTTCCAGTTTCAAAGCATTGTGATCTGAGAATATGCAGGGAATGATATCAGTCTTTTGATATCGGTTGAGTCTGCTTTGTGACCCAGTATGTGGTCTGTTCTAGAGAAGGTTCCATGTGCACTTGAGAAGATGAGTATTTTGTTGTTTTAGGGTGGAATGTTCTGTATATGTCTATGAGGTTCATCTGGTACAATGTTTCATTCAATGCTCTTATTTATTTATTAATTTTCTGCTTCGATGATCTGTCTATTTCTGAGAGAGGTGTATTAAAATCTCCTACTATTATTGTATTCATATCAATATGACTCTTTATCTTGATTAATAGTTTTCTTATGTCATTGGGTGCTCCCAATTGGGGGACATAGATATTCACAATTGTTAGATCATCTTGGCGGATAGTCCCTTTAAGAATTATGTAGTGTCCTTCTGTATCTCTGACTACAGTCTTTAGTTTAAAATCTAATTTATCTGATGTGAGAATCGCTACCCCGGCCTTCTTTTGAGGCCCATTGGCATGAAAGATGCTTCCCCATCCCTTCACTTTTAGTCTGGGTGTATCCTTAGGTTCAAAATGGGTTTCTTGTAGACAACATATAGATGGGTCCTGTCGTTTTATCCAATCTGCAATCCTGTGTCGTTTTATGGGTGCATTTAGGCCATTCACCTTGAGACTGATTATTGAGAGATAGGTTTTTATTGACATCGTGTTGCCTTTGAAGTCTTTCTGTCTGCAGAGTGTTTCTATTTTTCTGTTCAATGATATTCTTAGCATTTTTTCTCTTTTATAGGACCCCCCTTAATATTTCCTGCAGTGTCGGCTTGGTGATTGCAGAGTCTTTTAAGCCTAGCCGGTCTTGGAAACTCTTTATCTCTCCATCCATTTTAAATGTCAGTCTTGCTGGATAGAGTATTCTTGGTTGCATGCTCTTCTCATTTAGTACTCTGAATATCTTTTGCCAGCCCTTCCTGGCTTGCCAGGTCTCTGTGGAAAGGTCTGACGTTATTCTAAGGGGCTTTCCTCTGTATGTAAGGAGCTTCTTTGTCCTAGCTGCTTTTAAGAGGGTCTCTCTTGAAACATAATTCCTCATTCTAACTATAAGGTGTCATGAGGATTTTCAAGAATCTAAAATCTTGGGAGGAAATCTCTCTGCCTCTAGTACTTGAACGTTGTTACCATTCGTGAGATTGGGAAAATTTTCATAGACAACTTCTTCCACTATATCTTCTAGACCTCTTTATTTTTCCTCCCCGTTGGGGATTCCATTAATTCTGATGTTGGAACGTTTCATGGCATCATTTATTTCCCGGATTCTGTTTTCGTGGCTTCTGAGCTGTTTGTTCCAGGCTTCCTCCTGATCCTTTCTCTCTATCTGTTTGTCCTCCAGATCACTAATTCTATCTTCTGTCTCAGTTACCCTAGCTTTTAGAGAATTTAGATTAGATTGGAACTCATTGAGAGCATTTTGAACATCATCCCTGGTGGCTTTCAGTTCTACCCTAACATTGTGAACATCATCCCTGGTGGCTTTCAATTTTGCCCTAATGTTGTGAACATCATCCCTGGTGGATTTCAGTTCTGCCCTAATCAATTCTGTTTGGTCATCCATGGCTTTCTCCAACCTAGCTATTGCCTGGATAATTGTTAGTCTGAATTCCTTTTCTGACATATTGTCTATGTCGATAGACATTAGCTCTGTTGCAGGAGGCCCATCCTCTGTATTTTTCTTCTGTTGGGTATTCCTCCTCCTAGTCATTTTGGTAAGAGTTGACTGAACAGATGCAGCTGGACTTATCGATTGTGGTGCAGTCAATGTGCACCCTGGAACGCTTCTGTGCAATCACGATTCCCCACCCAAATGATAGAAAAAAGAAAAGAAAAAGAAATAGAGAAGAAGAAAGAAAAAAAAAGGAAAAGAAAAAAGGAAAAATAAAGAGAGAGAGATAGGAAAAGAAGGGAGGATCAAAGAGAAGGCTCGGCCCAAATGGGCCACAAGGTAAGATTCGTGAAGTATACAAACAAAAACAGACAAACAAAAAGACTGATAAATGTATATTACAATATATATATATTGAAATATATATATATATATTTATATATGCATACATATATATATATATGCAAAAAAAGGGAAGAACTTCATCAGAAAGAACCCCAAGTATAAGATTTATATATTATCAGGACAAACACAAATTCACAGAAACACTGACAGAAGGAAAAATTGGGAGAGTGTTTTTAACTTCTCAGTGTGGGTGAGGAAGTTTATTTTGATTCTTCCTGAATGTATCTTGATGTTTTTGTTAAGGGACTCAACTTTCCTAAGTTACAGGGGGATTAGAAACTGGTTTGCCCATAGGGGTAGCATTGATGGGGGAAAGGGGATTACCTTGAAGTTTAACTCTATATGTATAGTAGAAAATAAAATAAAATAAATAGTAAAAAATAAATTTTTCATATAGTAGAAAATAAAAATTAAAAAGGAACAAACTAGACTAAACTAAGTTAAAATTAAAAAAGAATTAAAAAAATAGAAAAGCAAAAGAAAAACACCGGTGTATGTATCAAAAAGTTCAGGTTAGAAGGTTATTAAAGAATTTGATGTACTGGAAATCTCAGTGTGGTGGTAAATAGGTTAAAAAATTATCTGTATGTATTTAAAAAAAGAACCAGAATATTGGTAAAGAGTTAAAAATAAAAGTTGTATTTATGAAGTAGTGGTGGTTGTTCTCTTGTAGTCTTTTTTTTTTTTTTCTTCCTTCCTGGTTGGTTTTCTGGGGAGGAGCCTGCCACGTGGGTTTTCAGACGATGATGTTCCCTGAGTTAGGTCCTCCCACTCCCCTCTGAGGGTGGGCTCGGAGGAAACTGTTTTTTTTCAGGCTTTTGTTCTCTGGGAGTTTTTTATGTTCTTTCATCTGTTTTCT
Source organism: Meles meles (assembly GCF_922984935.1). NCBI lineage: Eukaryota > Metazoa > Chordata > Mammalia > Carnivora > Mustelidae > Meles > Meles meles. Next base: position 31,971,844 of record NC_060088.1, on the reverse strand, counting down.
CTAGCCTTGACAGCTTTTGATGGTTTTTGGAGGTTTAGAGGAGAGCAAACTGCACCCTGACCTCCCTCTCAGAGGGAAGCCTCAGAATGTTTTGCAAGAGCTGCTGGCAGAGTCTGTTCTGAGTCACTGTCCCTGGGGATGCAGGAGCTCCTCCTTGTACCCAAAACCAGGGCAGAGGTGGCTGTCTGGGCAGCTCCAGACCACGAGAGAAGCTCCGAGCAGAGATCGCACACTGAGATTTTCCCGCTGTCCCGGGCTGGGAATGTCTGGTTTTTCTGGATGCCAGAGCTCCAGGCTAGCGCCTATGAGCACCTATCCCAAGGGAGGGTGTGGGACATGTGCATTTCAGGATTGCCGTCTGGCCAGGCTCCCAGCCCCTCATGGGAGCCAGACCCCACTCGTTCTTGGCACACTGCAGGCTCAGGGATGGAGACCTGATTTCTCCGCTGCACTCTCTCTGGCTAATTGCCAGGAGAGGCTGTCCTGGGTCCAGGGACTTAGGTCCCTGACCCTAACCGCCCAGGTTCCCACTATTCCCCCCCGCGATCCTTTGCTCTTTGTTTTTTGAGGGCTTTCATCCAGACTCCAAGTTAATACTGGTTCCCAGAGGCAGGGCACTCTTTTATTGGGGTATTACTTTCCAAACGGTCACCTCTGGAGGCTCCCTCCACCTTTTGTTTATATCCCAATATCAGTCCAATTCTCTGAGTCTGCTTTACCTGCCACTGTCGTCTTCTGCTCCTGTAGAGATCCAGACGTGTATAATTCTGATCTCAGGGTGATTTCATGGGTGGTCGGAGTTCTTTGGTAGGTAATCAGGTCACTTTAGAGTATAGGTTGAAATGGTGCCTCCCTCTACTTCCCAGGCATCTTGACTCCTCTGGACATCATCTTCTTTAACATCATCTTCATAATCATCTTTATCCACTAGCTCTTACTAGATACTAGGGTATCTCGGCTCCTTCCACAGTGATGCTAGTGGGGCATGGCAGGCCATCGATGTTGGCCATCCATTTTCTTCTGAATAAAGTGAGTTGCTCAACATGGCTCTCCCCATGACTATGGCATGTAGCATTAACAAAAGATGACAAGGAGTGCTGAACAGGGCTCTTTCTTTAGGGGCAGGGATCATGAGGCATTTCACTCTCCATGAAGCCTTTGCAACGGTGTTTAAGGTAATGTCAGGTAGACAGAGCCTTCATCCCTTAGGACTCGTGTTTCAGGACACTAGCAGATAAGGACACGGACAGCGCAATGCATCCCTGCCCTAGCAATGTTTCTGGAATTGTGACTTTCCTTCCCTTCTTGCTTCCCTCGCCTTCAAAGCTGACCAAGCAACAAAGGAATTCCTTACACCATAGAATCCATAGGGAACAGAAGCTAAGAATGGACCCTCTCACCCAAGGATATCCAACCTCCCAGAGACCTAAAGTTAGCCAAGAGGCCTCGGTGTTGATTGAAATCTCTAGAAATTGCAGTGGAAATAGGAACACCTTGCTCTCTCTGGAGAAATGTTGGTCTAAAGAGTGGTATACAGAACATCATTTATTTTCTCTTTGTATAGAAAGTGTAAGTGGGAAAGAAACATAAATGACCACCTGAGTTCATGTTCAGGCTAACAGGGCTCTTTCTTGTTCCTTCCCAGGTCTTTCTACTTAAATCCATAGGACTCCTATGCCATGGGAATGGGATTGCTGCTTCAGTGAAGTCAGCTTTTGTGACGTCACAAAGCTCTGAGGTCCTAGCAACCACTCCTCACCAAATCACGCCTCATCACTTCACCTGGCTAGAGAAGTTATGGGTCAGGCAGGTTTATCAAAATCACTTCAAAGCTCTTCAGCAGCCGTGGTAGTTCTACAAGACAGTTTGTGAAACGATTTGGGGCCAGCTTCTCAATGGCCGACTTTGTAGTCATTGGCTGTGACTGCCACCACCACTCCTCTGGACTCCTGAGAAAGGCAAGAATCCACAATTCCATCTTACCAACAGAAGGCCAAGAAATATTCAGGAGTACAAACAACCTAACACGGGGAACTCCACGCCATACACAAGTTCATTGTCCTCACACCCTATCAGGATGCTCCTTACCAGGAAATGGGCCCCCTGCCTTCGGAGGAAAGCTAAGAGTTAACACCCGCAACTATAACAGAGACATGTCTGGATTCTTCAACAGAGAGGACACGAGTTCTTCTTGCATCTCCAGAAATCGTGCCATAAATGCCTCCCCATTCTCCCAGGTGACCAAACATTAAAGGCAGACCCTACACCCTAGAAGCTTAGGCCCAGGACGGACTCATCTGTTTGTAGCTCACAGGACCAAGCACGGAGCATGATGGAAGAGAACCAATCCCCATGGGAAGCCACCGGAAAAGGATTTTGGGCCAGTCTCAGGAATATAATGTGAAGAGAGAAAAGGTCTCTCTCTTCTCTGTATTCGAAACGTGCATTCTGTTATCTACCCTGAAGATAATTTCTTTAGGAATAAGAGTTCATGGAGTGCCCAAGGGCTTGCACTTGAGAGAGTCTCAGGTGTGTGTGCCATGCCCTCTGGTGTTGTGTTATGGCTGTCCACTCTCCTGTTGGCTCAAACTCTGCAGAGGCTCTCCTTGCCTTCCATTCAGAGTGTGTGGTGTCTGGGCCAAATATGTTGAGTTTAAGATTCGTAGGTCCGTTGTGCCTGTGAAACTTGACTTTCAACCCACTCCACAAAACTTAATGCCTGCTGAATTCTGTGGCCAGGTGAGAGGATGTGGGCAGGGCTTTCCTCTAGGCCCCTGCTGGATTTTCTGCTCTCCTGGGACTAAGCAAAGTGGTCTGAAGAAGGCAGTCCCAACAGTGTTCCAGGTTAGGAATCCGTGATTGCAGGTCGGGCAGCTAATGTGCTCACCATACTGCCTGTGGCCACTTCTCAGTCTTGATGCTGTCGGCCATAGAGCCCAAGTATCTTTGGCGCCCTTCGAGGCATCTCCACCAACACTGCCAATCATGAATGCTCACAAAGAAATAATAGTCTTTCCACGGTGTCAACAGGTATTGTCTCTGATCATGGTTTCCAGGATGTCTGCACCTGGTTGCTTGCTGGTGTCCTCTCCAGGAGATACACAGTGTTCTCTGGATTCTATGTCTGCAAACCATGCTGATCTGGAATCCCCAGGCCTCAAGAACCTTGGGTTGCAAGAACTCGTGTCCATCAGACACTCTCCTTTTCTCCGCCAACAGCTATTGATCAACATTCAAATTGTGGGTTCTAAGTGTGCTCCTCTCCCCCGGGGCCTTTGTCTTTGACCATGGCCCGCTGCCCTCTGAAGCACCAATCATCCAATTCTCCCATAAGGCCTGTCTACAAACTTCTCCCATTGTCTCTGTGACTTCTTCTCTCTTTTGCTGTGGAGTGTGATTTCTAGGCTTCAGCTCCATTTATGCCATGGTTCCATTGATGTGTTCATCTTCTGGTTGTACTGATGTCTGAAGACAAGCCTGCAGCTCCCAGACACTTCTACCATCTCCCTCTCCTCCAAATGCACTGCAGTCCCTTATGGAGCCATAAGGAAGAAGGCATTCTTGCTCCTTGTGACATGTGGCAGAAAGGGAGAGAGCATTGGGCTGTGTCTTATCTGTCAGTCACAGAAAGACAAATACCATACGATTTCACTCACTCATGGAAGTAAAGAAACATGGGAAAAAGCAAGAAAAAGGGACAGGCAATTAGACTCTAACCAGGAACACAAAATTTGGTGTTGGTTCCAGGCAGGCTAGTCAGAAACTTCCTTTCTAAAAGTGGATCAAATGGGACATTCAATGCAGGAATTGTGGCTGAATGGGTTGTAACGTGAGTTTCCATGGTGTTTGAAGGTGAATTATGATATGGAAGAGAGCAGCTTCATATCTCTTAAAATATCAATTTAAGCATTTTGTGAAATTTACAATGTCCAAAGAGCCAATTCAGATATGGACTTTATAGGAAACCAATGGCATACAATTTTAATCAGTAAGTTAATAAAACTAGAATTCGTTTCTCTTCTCTTTCCTTCTTCATCTCTATGTAATACTGCCTGTTTTGCTTTCTATTCACTATTTTTACTTATATTCGGCAAGCCAGACTCTCATCCATTCTACGTTTTTTGACATAGTGTTCCCTGAACCTTTAATTGCATATACCACCATTGCTCATCCTCATGTAATGCCACACCACCTCCATACCCAATAACCAGTTCCCACTTTATAGAAGGACTTATCCTCCTGAAACCCTCAGCTTGGTCCCCAAAGTCCTGAGTCTCTCCTCGTGCGTCTCCCTGTCTGACTTCTTCTCCTTACGTTTTCCCTTACTACTACTCATGTCCATGGTAGTCCTCATGGGCCACATAAGAGTGAAGCCATAGGATATTTCCCTTGGTCTGCTTGCATTTTCATTTGGAAATCATCTTTTTTATCATTATTTTCATAATCACGTGTATCCACTAGCCCTTAAAGGGTATCTCAGCTCCTTCTATGGTGATCTTAGTTTGGGTATGGCAAGCCATCAATGTTGGCCGATATTTTCATGTAACAGAGAGTTGCTCAACATGGCTCTCCCCGTGAATATGGGATGTAGCATTAACTAATGCTGACCATGAGTGCTGACCAGGGCTCTTTCTTTAAGGGTAGCGATCATGCAGAATTTCACTCTCCATGAGGCCTTTGCAATGGTGTTTATGGTAATGTCAGTGAGACAGAGCATTCATCCCTTGGGATTGGTGTTTCAGGACACTAGCAGATAAGGACTCGGACAGCACAACGCTTCCCTGCCCTGGCAATTTTCCTGGAATTGTGACTTTCCTTCCCTTATCCTTCCCTCGCCTTCCAAGCTGACCAACTACCAAAGGCAGTACTTACACCCGAGAAACCATAGGGAACAGAAGTGATGAATGAACCCTCTCACCCAAGGATATCAAACCTCCCAGAGACCTAAAGGTAGCCAAGAGGCCTCGCTATTGATTGCGATCTCTAGAAATTGCAGTGGAAATAGGAACACATTGGTCTCTCTGGAGAATATTTGATCTAAAGAATGGTATACAGGACATCGTTTTCTTTTCTCTTTGTATAGAAAGTGGAAGTGGGAAAGAACAGAAAAGACCACCAGGGTTCATAATCAGGGTAACAAGGCTCTTTCTTGTTACTTCCCAGGACGTTCTACTTAATGCCATAGGACTCATATGTCATGAGAATGGTATTGCTGCTTCAGTGAAGTCAGCTTATGTGACGGCACAATGTTCTGAAGTCCTAGCAACCACTCCTCACAAAAAATACCCCTCATCACTTCACATGGCTGGAGTAGTTCTGGGTCAGCCAGGAGTATCAAAATCACTCAAAACCGCTTTAGCCGCCTGGGCATATTAACAAGACAGTGTAAAGCGAATTGGGGTCCCCTTCTCCATTGCTGTATTTGTCGTTTTTGTCCATGACTGTCCCCACCACCGCTCTGGACTCCGGAGAAGGGCAAGAATCTGCAGTTCCATCTTACCCACCTAAGGTCAATAAAGAGTCAGGAGTACAAGCAGACTCATACGTGGAAATCTATGCCATACACATGTTCATGGTCCTCACACCCTATTAGGAGGCTTCTGACCAGGTAAAGTGCCCCCCACCATCCGAGTAATGCTCAGAGTTTAAACCCGCAACCCTACCAAAGACACGTCTTCAGTCTTCCAAAGTGAGGACAAGAATTCTTCTTGCATCTCCAGAAATCGTGACATAAATGCCTCCCAATTTTCTCAGCTGACCATACATTAAATGCAGACCCTACACCCTAGAAGCTTAGGCCCAGGACGGACTCATCTGTTTGGAGCTCCCAGGAGCAATCACGGAGCGTGTTGGAAGAGAAACATGGGGAGCCAACTGAAAAAGCATTTGGGCCAGTTCCAGGAATACACCGTGAATCTACAAAAGGTCTCTTTCTTCTCTGTATTCAAAATGTGCATTCTGTTATCTACCCTGAAGATAATTTCTTTAGGAACAAGAACTTATGGAGTGCCCAAGTGCTGGCACTTGAGAGAGTCTCAGGTGTGTGTGACATGCCTTCTGGGGTTGTGTTGTGGCTGTCCACTCTCTTGTGGGCTCGTCCTCTGAAGAGGTTCTACTTGCCTTCCATTCAGAGTGTATGGGACAAATATGATGAGTTTAAGTTTCGTGGGTGTGTTGTGCCTGTGAAACGTGACTTTCAACCTACTCCACAAAACTTAAGGACTGCTGAATTCTGTGGCCAGGTGAGAGGATGTGGGCAGGGCTTTCTTCTAGTCCCCTGCAGGATTTTCTATTCTCTTGGAACTAAGCATCGTGTCCAGAAAAAGGCAGTCCCAACAGTGTTCCAGGTTTGGGAATCCGTGACTGCAAGTTGGGAAGCTAATGTCCTCACCTTCCTGCCTGTGGCCACTTCTCAGTCTTGATATGGGCGGTGACAGAGCCCAAGTATCTTTGGTGCCCATCGAGGCATCTCCACCAACAGTGCCCAACACGAATGCACACAAAGAAATAATAATCTTATGACGGAGTCAATAGGTACTGTCTCTGATCATGGTTTCCAGGCTGTCTGCAACTGGTTGCTTGCTGGTGTCCTCTCCAAGAGATACAAAGAGTTCTCTGGAGTCTATGTCTAAAAGCATGCTGATATGGAATCCCCGGGCCTCAAGACCCTTGGGTTGCAAGAACTCATGTCATTCAGACACTCCATTTTCTCCGCCAACACCTAAGGGTCAAAATTCTTATTGTGGGTTCTAAGTGTGCTCCTCTCCCCTGGGCCTTTGTCTTTGGCCATTTCTCCCATTCCTCTGAATCACCAACCGGCCATATCTCCCAGGAGCCCTGTCTACACTCTTGTCCCATGGTCTCTGTGAATTCTTCTGTCTTTCTCAGTGGAGTGTGATTTCTAGGAACCCTGAGGCTCCCAGACACTTCTACCATCTCCCTGTCCTCAAAATGCACTAAGGACTCTTATGGAGCCATAAGTAAGATGGCATTCTTGCTCCTTGTGACATGTGACAGAACCGAAGAGAGCATTGTGCTCTGTCATATCTGTCAGTCACAGAAAGACAACAACCATACGTTTTCACTCTCTCATGCAATTAAAGAAACATGTGAAAAGGCAAGAAAAGGACAGGAAATGAGAATCTAAACGGCACACAATATTTGGTGTTTTTCCCAGGTAGGCTAGTCAGAATCTGCCGTTCTAAAAGTGGATCAAATAGGACATTCAATGCAGGAAATGTGGCCGAACGGGATGTAACGTGAGTTTCCACTGTGCGTGAAGGTGAATTGTGATCTGGAATCAAGCAGCTTCAGATATCTTAAAATATAATTTTTAGCGTTTTGTGAAACACAGACAAAAACACACACACACATAAACACACACTACACACACACACACCTTTAAAAGGGTCCCACAGAAGTTAGGGAGAAAATGGGTAATAGCACTCATGGAAGCAAAATTCAGAGTAAATATCATAAAAAACAAAGCATAGAGAATCAAAGGAACAAATCACCCAAACTGGATAGGTTAACCCCTTACCTTCCAAGAATTAATTAATTAATTAATTAATTAATTAAACAACCTTACCTAAAAGACCCCTACACAAAAGTCTGCCAGCAAATCCAATACTCAAGTGGAAAGTATAAATTCCAAGACACATACGCACTACCATGACAAGACCATAAGTCATACACATATGACGTATCAGGTAATGACTTTTGAAGCAGCTTTTGAGGCTTTTGAAGCGGTCTTCAAACATATCCCAAAACACAGAAAGCCAGGTTCGAATCAATTACCTGATCCACAATTCGAGACATTTAATGGTAATCTCGGCTTTTCTCATCTATTCCCAAAATGTAGAAGAGGGAAGACTCTAATTGACAAACCTGAGCTTGCAGACACGGCTAGGGTCTCCCTGTCTTCCAGATGCACTGCGGACTCTTATGGAGTGGTAAGAAAGAAGGCATTCTTGCTCCTTGTCACATGTGGCCGAAAGGGGGAGAGCATTGGGCTGTGTCATATCTGTCAGTCACAGAAAGACAACTGCCATACAATATCACTCACTCATGGAGTAAAGAAACATGTGAAAATTTAGAAAAAGGGACAGGCAATGAGACTCGAACGAGGCACACAAAATTTGGTGTTTGTTGCAGGCAGGCTAGTCAGAATCTGCGTATCTAAAAGTGGATCAAATGGGATATTCCATGCAGGAATTGTGGCCGAATGGGGTATAATGTGAGTTTCCACTGCATTTGGAGGTGAATTGTGGTCTGGACTAGAGCAGCTTCATATCTCTTAAAATATCATTTTTAGCGTTGGTACAACACACACACACACACACACACACACACACACACACACTCTGAGAAGGGTCCCACAGAAGTTAGGGAGCTTGTGAGGAATAGCACTCATGGAAGCAAAATTCAGAGAAAATACCATAAAAAAACAAAAGCTTAGAGAATCAAAGTAAAAAACCGTCCAAATTGGATAAGTTAATTCCTTACCTATCAAGAATTAATTAATTAATAAACAACCTTACATAAAAGACCCCTAAAGAAGACTGCCAGCGAATCCCATACCGGAGAGAAAAGGATAAATTCCAAGACACATATGCACTACCATGACAAGATCAAGAGTCATACATCTCGGATGTCTCATGTAAAGACTTTTGTCACAGCTTTGGAGGCTTTTGAAGCAGTCCTCAAACATCTCCCAACACACAGAAAGCCAAGTTCAAATCAATTCCCTGATCCACAATTCGAGACCTTTAATGGTAATTTCGGCTTTTCTCATCTATTCCAAAATGTAGGAAGAGGGAAGACTCTAACTGACAATGTCCAAAGACCCAATTCACATAAGGACCTTATAGGAAACCAATTGCATACCATTTTAAACTGTAAGATAATAAAACTAGAATTCATTTCTCTTCTCTTTCTTTCTTCACCTCCATGTGAAAGGGCCTCTTTTGCATTCTGCTCACTATTTTTTCTTATATTCAGCAAGCCAGCCTTTCATTCATCCTACGTTTTTTGACATAGTGTTCTCTGATTTTTTAATTGCATATAGCACCTTCTGCTCATCCTCATATAATGCCACATCACCTCCTACCCAATACACAGTTCCCTCTTTATGGCATATCTTATCCTCCTGTAACCCTCAGCTTGGTCCCCAAAGTCCTGAGTCTCTCCTGGTGTGTCTCCCTGTCTGACTTCTTCTCCTTCCGTTTTCACTTACTACTACTCATGTCCATGATATTCCTCATGGGCCACATAAGAGTGAAGCCATAGGATATTTCCCTTGGACGGCTTGCATTTTCATTTGAAAATCATCTTCTTTATCATCATCTTCATAATCATCTTTACCCAGTAGCCCTTAAAAGATTATCTCGGCTCCTTCCACAGTGATGCTAGATTGGGCATGGCAAGCCATTGATTTTGGCCGGTCATTTTCATCTGAATAAAGAGAGTTGTTTTGTGTCTGGGCCAAATAGGGTATGCCTGTGAAACGTGACTTTCAACCCACTCCACAAAACTTAAGGGCTGCTGAATTCTATGGCAAGGTGAGCGGATAGGGGCAGGTTTTTCTCATAGTCCCTGCAGGTTTTTCTGTTCTCCTGTGACTCAGCAACGTGGCCTGAAGAAGACAGTCCCAACAGTGTTCCAGCTTTGGGAATCCGTGATTGCAGGTTGGGCAGCTAATGTCCTCACCCTCCTGCCTGTGGCCACTTTGCAGTCTTGATGCTGGCGGTCATCGAGCCCAAGTATCTTAGGCGCCCATCGAGCCATCTCCACCAACACTGACCATCAGCAATGCACACAAAGAAATAATAATCTTACCACGGTGTCAACAGGTATTGTCTCTGATCATGGTTTCCAGGCTGTCTGCACCTGGTTGCTTGTTGGTGTCATCTCCAAGAGATACACAGTGTTCTCTGTATTCTATGACTGCAAAACATGCTGATCTGGGGTCCCTGGGCCTCAAGATACTTATGTTGCAAGAATTGGTGTCTTTCAAACACTCTCTACTCCACCAACATCTATGGGTCAACATCCAAATTGTGGGTTCTAAGTGTGTTCCTCTCCAATGGGCCTTTGTCTTTGCCAAGGCTCCCTGCCCTGTGAAGCACCAACCGTCCAACTCTCCCTTAAGCCAGTCTACACCCTTCTCACCTGGTCTCTGTGACTTCTTCTTTCTTTCATTATGGAGTGTGTTTTCTAGGATTCAGGTGCATTTATGCCATGTTGTCATTGATGTGGTCCTCTTCTGGTTGTGCTGATGGCTGAAGACAAGCCTGGAGTTCCCAGACACTTCTCCCATCTCCCTGTCCTCCTAATGCATTGCGAACTCCTATGGAGCCATAGGCAAGAAGGCATTTAGCTCCTTGTGACATGTGGCAGAATGGGAGAGAACATTGGGCTGTGTCATATCTGTCAGTCACAGAAAGACAACTCCCATACGATTTCACTCACTCAGGGAAGTAAAGACACATATGAGAAAACAAGAAAATTGGACAGGCAATTAGACTCTAATCAGGCACACAAAATTTGTTGTTAGCTCCAGGCAGGCTAGTCAGAATCTGCCTTTCTAAAAGTTGATCAAATGGGACATTCAATGCAGGAAATGTGGCCAAACGGGATGTAATGTTAGTTTCCACTGTGTTTGAAGTTGAATTGTGATCTGGAATAGAGCAGCTTCATATCTCTTAAAATATCATTTTAACGTTTTGTGACCACACACATACGCAAACACACACACACACACACACACACACACACACACACACACACACAGTCAAATGAGTCCCACAGAAGTTAGAGAGCAAGTGAGGAATAGCACTCATGGAAGAAAAATTCAGAGAAAACAGCATAAAAAACAAAAGCTTAGTGAATCAAAGAAACAAACCGTCTAAACTGGATAAGTGAACTCCTTACCTATCAAGAATTAATTAATTAATAAACAACCTTACCTAAAAGACCCCTACAGAAAAGAATGCCAGCAAATCCAATACCGTTGAGAAAATGATAAATTCCTAGACACATACACACTACCATGACAAGATCATGAGTCATATATATCTGACATCTCAGGTAATGATGAAAGCTTTTGAAGCAGTCCTCAAACATCTCCCAACACACAGAAATCCACGTTCAAATCAATTCTCTGCTCCACAATTTGAGACGTTTAATGGTAATGTTGGCTTTTCTCATCTATTCCCAAAAGGTATGAAGAGGAAAGACTCTAATGTACAATTTCCAAAGCCTCAATTCTGATAAGGACCTTATAGGAAACCATGGCATACCATGTTAATCAGTAAGATAATAAAACTAGAATTCATTACTCTTCTCTGTTTCTTCATCTCCAAGTGAAACGGCCTATTTTGCTTTGTATTCACTATTTTTTCATATATTTGGCAAGCCAAGCTTTCATCCATTCTACGTTTTTTGACATAGTGTTTCCTGATTCTTTAATTGCATATACCACCAAGTGCTCATCCTCATATAATGCCACACCCCATCCATACCCATTAACCATTTCCCTTTTTATGGCATGTCTTACCCTCCTGTAACCCTCAGCTTGGTCTCCCAAATCCTGAGTCTCTCCTGGTGCATTTCCCTGTCTGACTACTACTCCTTCCGTTTCCCCTTACTACAACTGATGTCCACGGTATTCCTCATGGGCCACATATGAGTGAAGCCATAGGATATTTCAATTGGTCTGCTTGAATTTTCATTTGGAAATCATCTTCTTTATCATCTTCTTCATAATCATCTTTATCCACTAGCCCATAAAAGGGTATCTCAGCTCCTTCCACAGTGATGCTAGTGTGGACTTGGCAGGCCATCGATGTTGGCCGTTCATTTTCATCTGAATAAAGAGCGTTGTTCAACATGGATCTCCCCATGACTATGGCATGTAGCAATAACTAATGATGACAAGGAGTCCTGACTGGTGCTCTTTCTTAAGGGGTAGAGATCATGCAGAATTTCACGCTCCATGAAGCCTTTGCAATGTTGTTTAAGGTAATGTCAGGTAGACAGAGCCTTCATCCCTTAGGACTCGTGTTTCAAGACACTAGCAGATAAGGACACGGACAGCACAATGCTTCCCTGCCCTGGCAATGTTCCTCTAATTGTGACTTTCCTTCCCTTCTTCCTTCTCTCGCCTTCCAAGCTGACCAAGCACCAAAGGCCGACCTTACACCCGAGAAACCATAGGGAACAGAAGCAATGAATGGACGCTCTCACGCAAGGATATCAAACCTCCCAGACACCTAATGGTAGCCAACAGGCCTCGCTGTTGATTGAGATCTCTAGAAATTGCAGTGCAAATAGGAACACCTTGTTCTCTCTGGAGAAATGTTGGTCTAAAGAATGGTATAGAGAACATCGTTTTATTTTCTCTTTGTATAGAAAGTGTAAGTGGGAAAGAAACATAAATTACCACCTGAGTTCATGTTCAGGCTAACAGGGCTCTTTCTTGTTCCTTCCCAGGTCTTTCTACTTAAAGCCATAAGACTCATATGTCATGAGAATGGGATTGCTGCTTCAGTGAAGCCAGCTTCTGTGACGTCACAAAGCTCTGAGGTCCAAGCAACCACTCCTCACCAAACCACGCCTCATCACTTCACCTGGCTGTAGTAGGTCTAGGTCAGCCAGGAGTATCAAAATCACTCCAAACCCGTGGAGCCCCTGGGTATTTCCCCAAGACAGTTTGTGAAGCGATTTGTGGTCCCCTTCTCCATGGCCAAATTTTTAGTCTCTGTCCTGATTGCCGCCACCACCCCTATGGACTCCTGAGTAGGGCAAGAATCCATAATTCCATCTTACCAACATAAGGCAAGAAAGAGTCAGGAGTAGAAGCAGCCTCACACTGGGCACTCCAATCCATACACATATTCATGGTCCTCACACACTATCAGGATGCTTCTGACCAGGAAAAGGCCCCCCGCCCTTCGAGGAATGCTCAGAGTTAACACCCGCAACCATACCAAAGACATGTCTGGAGTCTTCAACAGTGAGGACACGAGTTCTTCTTGCATCTCCAGTAAACCTCCCATAAATGCCTCCCAATTTTGCCAGCAACCAAACATTAAAGGCAGACCCTACACTCTAGAATCTTAGGCCCAGTAAGGACTCATCTGTTTGGAGCTCAGAGGAGCAAGCACGGAGCATGTTGGAAGAGAACCATTCCCCATGTGAAGCCGTCGGGAAAGTCTCTAGGGCCAGTTTCAGGAACGCAACGTGAATCTACAAAATGTCTCTGTCTATTCTGTATTCGAAACATGCATTCTTTTATCTACCCTGAACATAATTTCTTTAGGAATAAGAGCTCATGGAGTGCCCAAGGGCTGGCACTTGAGAGAGTCTCAGGTGTGTGTGCCATGCCCTCTGGTGTTGTGTTGTGGCTGTCCACTATCCTGTGGGCTCATCCTCTGCAGAGACTCTCCTTGCCTTCCATTCAGAGTGTGTGGTGTCTGGGCCAAATATGCTGAGTTAAGCTTCGTGTGTCTGGTGTGCCTGTGAAACATGACTTTCAACCCACTCCAGAAAACTGAAGGCCTGCTGAATTCTGTGGACAGGTGAGAGGATGTGGGCGGGCTTTCTTCTAGTCGCCTGCAGGATTTTCTCTTCTTCTTCGACTAAGGAACCTGGCCTGAAGAAAGCAGTCCCAACTGTGTTCCAGGTTTGGGAATCCCTGATTGCCGGTTGGGCAGCTAATGTCCTCACTGTCCTGCCTGTGGCCACTTCTCAGTCTTGATGCTGGCAGTCGTAGAGCCCAAGTATCTTTTTTTTTTTTTGCCTTAAATTTTTTTTATTTGTTTATTTACAGCATAACAGTGTTCTTTGTTTTGGTATCACACCCAGTGTTCCATGCAGTACGTGTCCTCCCTATTACCCACCAACATTTCTCAACCTCCCACATCCCTGCCCCGTCAAAACCATCTGTTTGTTTTTCAGAGCCTATAGTCTCTCATGGTTCATCTGCCCTTCCATTTTCCCTCAACTCCCTCTCCTCTCCATCTCCCCATGTCCTCCATATTATTTGTTATCCTCCACAAATAAGTGAGACCATATGATACTTGACTCTCTCTGCTTGACTTATTTCGCTCAGCATAATCTCTTCCAGTCCCATCCATGTTGCTACAAAAGTTGGGTATTCATACTTTCTGAATGAGGCATAATATTCCATTGTGTACTGTACCACGTCTTCCCCATCCATTCATCCGTTGAAGGGCATCTTGGTTCTTTCCACAGTTTGGTGACCGTAGCCATTGCTGCAATAAACATTGGGGTACAGATGGCCCTTCTTTTCACTACATCTGTATCTTTGGGATAAACATGCAGCAGTGCAATTGCAGGGTCATAGGGAAGCTCTATTCCTGATTTCTTTAGGAATCTCCACACTGTTATCCAAATTGGCTGCACTAACTTGCGTTCCCACCAACAGTGTAAGAGGGTTCCCCTTTCTCCACTACCTCTCCAACACACGTTGTTTCCTGTCTTGCTAATATTGGCCGTTCGAACTGGTGTCAGGTGGTATCTCAATGTGGTTTTAATTTGAATCTCCCTGATGGCTAGTGATGATGAACATTTTTTCATGTGTCTGATAACCATTTGTATGTCTTCGTTGGAGAAGTGTCTGTTCATATCTTCTGCCCATTTTTTGATATGATTATCTGTTTTGTGTGTGTTGAGTTTGAGGAGTTCTTTATAGATCCTGGATATCAACCTTTTGTCTGTACTGTCATTTGCAAATATCTTCTCCCATTCTGTGGGTTGCCTTTTTGTTTTGTTGACTGTTTCCTTTGCTCTGCAGAAGCTTTTGATCTTGATGAAGTCCCAAAAGTTCATTTTCGCTTTTGTTTCCTTGGCCTTTGGAGACATATCTTGAAAGAAGTTGCTGTGGCTGATACCGAAGAGGTTACTGCCTATGTTCTCCTCAAGGATTCTGATGGATTCCTGTCTCACATTGAGGTCTTTTATCCATTTCGACTTTATCTTTGTGTATGATGTAAGAGAATGGTCGAGTTTCATTCTTCTACATATCACTGTCCAGTTTCCCCAGCACCATTTATTGAAGAGACTGTCTTTTTTACATTGTATATTTTTTCCTGTTTTGTCAAAGATTATTTGACCATAGAGTTGAGATCCCAAGTATCATTGGCGCCCACAAAGGCATCTCCACCACACTGCCCATCACGAATGCACACAAAGAAATAATAATCTTACCATGGTGTCAACAGGTATTGTTTCTGATCATGGTTTCCATGCTGTCTGCCCCTGATTGCTTGCTGGTGTCCTTTCCAGGAGGTAGAGAGTGATCTATGGAGTCTATGTCTGCAAAGCATGCTGATCTGGAATCCCAGGACATAAAGAACCTTGGGTTTCAAGAACATGTGTCCTTCACACTCTCTCCTTTTCTCCGCCAACAGCTATGGGTCAACATTTAAATTGTGGGTTCTAAGTGTGCTCCTCTCCACTGGGCCTTTGTCTTTAGCCAGGGGTCCCTACTCTCAGAAACAGCAACCCTATAATTCACCAATAAGCCCTGTCTAAACCCTTCTCCCATTGTCTCTGTGACTTCTTCTCTCTTTCACTGTGGAGTGTGATTTCTAGGCCTCAGGTCCATTTATGCCATGTTTCCATTGATGTGGACATCTTCTGGTTGTGCTGATGGATGAAGACTAGCCTGGAGCTATCAGACACTACTACCATCTCCCTGTCCTCCAAATGCACTGTGGACTCTTATGGAGCCATATGCAAGAAGGCATTCTTGCTCCTTGTGACATGTGGCAGAAAGGGAGAGAGCATTGGGCTGTCATATCTGTCAGTCACAGAAAGACAACTACCATACGATTTCACTCAATCATGGAAGTAAAGCGACATGTGAAAAAGCAAGAAAAAGGACAGGCAATTAGACTCTAACCAGGCACACAAAATTTGGTGTTTGTCCCAGGGAGGCTAATCAGAATCTGCGTTTCTAAAAGTGGATCAAAATGCTTTTGCACAGCAAAGGAAACAGTTAACAAAACCAAAAGACAACTGACAGAATGGGAGAAGATATTTGCAAATGACATATCAGATAAAGGGCTAGTACCCAAAATCTATAAGGAACTTAGCAAACTCAACACGCAAAGAACAAACAATCCAATCAAGAAATGGGCAGAGGACATGAACAGACATTTCTGCAAAGAAGACATCCAGATGGCCAACAGACACATGAAAAAGTGCTCCACGTCACTCGGCATCAGGGAAATACAAATCAAAACCACAAAGAGATATCACCTCACACCAGTCAGAATATCTAAAATTAACAAGGCAGTAAATGACAGATGCTGGCGAGGATGTGGAGAAAGGGGAACCCTCCTACACTGTTGGTGGGAATGCAAGCTGGGGCAGCCACTCTGGAAAACAGCATGGAGGTTCCTCAAAATGTTGAAAATAGAACTACCCTATGACCCAGTAATTGCACTACTGTGTATTTACCCTAAAGATACAAACATAGTGATCTGAAGGGGCACGTGTACCCGAATGTTTATAGCAGCAATGTCTACAATAGCCAAACTATGGAAGAACCTAGATGTCCATCAACAGATGAATGGATAAAGAAGAAGTGGTATATATACACAATGGAATACTATGCAGCCATCAAAAGAAATGAAATCTTGCCATTTGCGACGACGTGGATGGAACTAGAGGGTATCATGCTTAGTGAAATAAGTCAATCGGAGAAAGACAACTATCAAATGATCTCCCTGATATGAGGACATGGAGATGCAACATGGGGGGGTTAGGGGGATAGGAGAAGAATAAATGAAACAAGATGGGATTGGGAGGGAGACAAACCATAAATGACTCTTAATCTCACAAAACAAAATGGGGGTTGCTGGAGGGATGTGGGGTTGGGAGAGGGGGAGGGTGTTATGGACATTTGGTAGGGTGAGTGCTGTGAAGTGTGTAAACCTGGCGATTCACAGACCTGTAACCCTGGGGTTACATTACATTACATTACATACATTACATTACATTACATACATTACATGTTTATACAAAAAAAAATTGGAAGGGGAGGCTAAGTATAAGAGTCTATGGACTCTGAAAAACAACCTGAGGGTCTTGAAGGGTCAGAGGTGGGAGGTTGGGGGAACAGGTGGTGGGTAATAGGGAGGGCACGTTTTGCATGGAGCACTGGGTGTTGTGCAAAAACAATGAATACTGTTACACCTCGAGGCGGCGCCACTGCGGCTGCTGCTCTGGTGCACGGGGTGATTCTGCTGGATGTGGCGCCGCTGCCGCTGCCGCCCTTTGTGATGCTACCCACGGTGGCACCGCTGCCACTGCTGCTCTGGGCGGTGTATGGGGAGGTCCCGCTCGTGTTACATCTCGAAGCGGCGCCACTGCCACTGCTGCTCTGGTCCATGGGGTGGTTCTGCTGGCGGTGGCATGGCTGCCGCTGCTGCTCTGGGCAGTGCACGGGGCAGTGCCGCTCGTGTTACAACTCGAGGCGGCACTGCTTCCACTGGTGTTCTAGGTGCGGATAACAAGGACGACAACCCCGATGACACAGACTCTGCTCCCCATGATGCCACTCCAACAAGGCCACTCCCCGGATGAAGCCACACACCAGATGAGGCCGTTTCTGACGATGAAGAGGCCGCTCTTGAAGAGGCCGCTTAAGGAAGGGGCTGCATGCCAACAAGGCCGCTCCCTGGAATGACGCTGCTCTGGCGAGGCGGCTCCAGACCAGTCCACTTCAGCACTGGTCGCGGCTTGGAGCAGCAAGGCCACTGGCAGTGGGGCTGCAGCTGCAGCGGCGAGGCGGCGAGGCTGGTCGTGGTGGGGCTGCAGCTCAGGGCAGCGAGGTCCCTGGTGGTGGGGCTGCAGCTGGGGGTGGCGAGGCCACCTGCAGCGGGGCCACGGCTTTGGGCAGCGCTGCTCCCGATGACCCCGATGCTATCGCTCCTATGACTACCCTAATGGCTCCCAAAGGCTATCCTAATGGCTGTTCTAACTGCTATTCTAACAGTCATTATAACTCCTCCTACTTCTCCAACCGCTATTCTAACTCCTCCTACTTCTCCAATGGCTATTCTAACTCCTCCTACTTCTCCCTTCACCCAGCCTCACAGACTAACCTTTATAGAGGTGGTTGAACCCAGGCCACACACAGGTGGCCAATGAGATTTCAACTCACCACAGTTAATATATGCGCACCCCACTAATTGGATACAACTATCTGGCCTGGCCCACCCCTATATCTGGGGTTTACAGTTCCTCTGGCTAATCAGGCCCCTACGGTCCCCCTTTTTTTTTTGGAAATCAGTCAAATTCTTGACTTTTCAGCCAGTTCTATGTTCTCCTGTTGTAAGGGGGTTATATTGAGCATGTAAGACTAATATTTTTATAGCTCCAAATTTCTTTGGTACAAATGACATTAGGGTGTTTATAATACAGGGGCCAAAATGTAACAGTAGTGCACAGTCGGCTGATGAGTTAGCCATTCAACGCTTTGTATAACCTTTTCCATTTTTTCTAATCCCATTCATCTAATTTTCCACCTATACTTCACATAAACAGGTAAAATAGGAGCAACAATAAACTCACAGTTTTTTTGGTCTTATATTTAGTCCATGATCAGCGGGGTCTGTTGACTGCAGCTTCCATCTCTGGGGGGGCGTCCTCGTCCTCAGCTCGTTTGACGTAACCCGCGTGAATCCAGGCACTGATGCCTTCTACTTTTAGAAGTTGGTCAGGATAACAGTAAATGGTCCCTTCCAGCGAGGATCCCAGTTTCCCCCTTGATAGCAATGTATCCAAACCTAGTCCCCAGGTTGCTAAGGATGTGGTTCCACTTCTGTCTCGATCCAAGTGTGGGCAGTCAGGATCCCTGAGTGGGATTTTTTAAAGACAGACTAATGCCTGCAGTGACTCGAGTACAGACTGATCAGTCATTTCTGCTAGGTCAACCTCTAGTAGTCAAGGACAGAGAGGGGGGATCTCCCAAACATTATTTCAAATGGGGTCACCTTGCTTAAATAGGGTGTACATTGTGCCCTGAGGAGGGCGAAAGGAAGGAGATCCACCCATCCACTGCCAGTCTCCAGAATTAGTTTTGTCAAGGTCTCTTTAAGAGCCTGGTTCATTCTCTCTACTTGCCCAGAACTCTGAGGCCGGTAGGCACAATGTAATTTCCAATTAGTGCCCGCGGCCTTGGCCAATGCCTGTGAGACTGAACTCACAAATGCAGGGCCATTGTCTGACCCGATTGCAAGAGGCAGCCCAAACCTAGGAATTATTTCTTCCAGTAGCTTCTTGGCTACCACTCCTGCTGTCTCATGTTTGGCGGGAAAAGCCTCTATCCGGCCTGAAAATGTATCTACAGAAACTAACATGAAATGTATCTACAAAAACTAGCATGTACTTGTGCCCATATTTTCAAGGTTTCATTTCTGTAAAATCTATTTCCCAATAAATTCCTGGTTCCTTACCTCTTTCTCTTTTCCCTCTTCCCATTTTCATTCTTCCCTCATTAACTGCCTGGCATTGAGCACATCTATCGACTACATCCTGTACCATACGCCCTAATTTAGAAACCTGGAACTGCTTGCCTATAAGCTCCTTGAGTTTGGGTATCCCCAAATGAGTACCCTGATGTATCTGGTCTACTAACTTCTTATCTAGCCTTCGAGGAAGAATTATTTTCTCTGCTTCAGTCTTAGCCCACTCCGCTTCATAGTTCAATTTCACCCATTTCTCTAAATATTTTAAATCTTCTTCTGAAGAGTTCGGTTTTTCTGGTAGGGCTGGAGCCGGGAGTGTAAACAGTTCTTGCTCTGTTTCTCGGGCTGCTTCCTTTGTGGCTTGTCCTGCTAATTGGTTTCATTTTCACATCAGATCACATGAGATTTTGGTGTCCCAGGCAATGTATAATGGCCATCTCAATTAGGTCCCAAATAGCCTGGAGGAGAGCCAATATTTCTCCTCTGTTCTTAATTCCTTTTCCTTCTGCTGTTAATAGGCCCCTTCCTTTATAAATAGCCCCATGTATATGAAGAGTAGCAAAGGCATACGTGCTGTCCATATAGATGTTGGTGGTTTTACCTTTGGCCATCTGCAGTGCCTTAGTGAGTGCAATCAGCTCCGCTTTTTGTTCCGAAGTTCCACGTGGCAGGGCTGCTGTCCAGAGTCTCTGCTCAGGAGAAACTCCCGCAGCCCCCACATACCTCTTTCCATTGACCATGTAGCTACTCCCATCTGTGAACAGAGTCATCTAGGCATCCGGGAGGGCAATGTCTCTGAGATCCGGCCTTATTCCTGCAACTTGGGTTAGGACCTCCCCACAGTCATGTGGATGGTCAGCCAGCTCCTCTGGCAGCAGCGTGGCTGGATTTAGCACTGCCAGGGCTGGATGGTCACTCTTGGTTTTTTGAAGAGGAGGGACTGATACCCCATCACTCAGGTGTTTGTCATCCATTGGTCTGGTGGAGTCCAGAGAAGGCCCTCGATGTTGTGTGTGGTGGTCAAAATGAGATTTTGACCCAAAGTCAATTTACTTGCATCCTTGACCAAGAGGGCCATGGCAGCAATTATGCAGAGGCAAGAGGGGAACCAAGCCCTACTGGATCTAGTTTCTTGCTAAGAGAGGCTACTGGCCTTTGACAAGGCCCCAGAGTCTGAGTCAAAACTCCTTTGGCCACACCTGCTTTTTCATACCTATACAAGTGGAAGGGCTTGGTAACATCTGGGATGGCCAGTGCTGGGGCACTTAGTACAACTGTTTGTAATTCCCAAAATGCTCCTTCTGCCTCAGCTGTCTACTCTATCATAGTGAGCCCCCCCTTTTGCCAGTTCGTATGGAGGTTGGCCAATCTCCGCAAACTGCATTATCCACAGACTGCAGTAGCCCACCATCTAAGAAACTTCCTCAGATGTCGGGACGTGATGGGGTGGGGGTATTCGGTGATCACCTGTTTCCTAGACTCAGACAGTGAATGCACTCCCTCATGAAGAGCAAAGCCTAGATAAGTGGCATGGCTCTGATAGAGCTGTGCTTTCTTTGCTGACACCCAATACCCCTTTTCCTGCAGAGTCTGTAAAAGAGCTCTTGTCACCTACAAACATGACTCATAGTACTCAGCGGCTACTAGCAAGTCATCAACATACTGTAGCAGAGTGACTCCTGGGTTGGAGGTTCTGTACTCATGCAAATCCTCACGTAGGGCCTTGTCAAAAAAAAAAAAATGTTGGGTGAATTATTGAATCCTTGAGGAAGTCTTGTCCACGTGTGCTGACCTTGGAATCCTTCCTGTGGGTCAGACCACTCAAAAGCAAAAAGGAATTGAGATTCCCTTGATAAAAATATGCAGAATAATGAATCCTTGTGATCTAAGACAGTATACACAGTTCTTTGGGGGCCCAGGAGGGAGAGTAGGGTATAGGGGTTAGGCACCATCGGGTAGATATCTTCAACCTGTTTATTAACTTCCCATAAGTCCTGAACGGGTCTGTTCTCCCCAGTCATGGCCTTTTTGACGGGCAGCAAAGGTGTGTTCCATGGAGATTTGCAAGGAACTAGGATCCCTTCTCCTCGGAGGTGGTTAATGTGTTTTGTGATCACTTCTTTGCTTCCCGGGGAGGGGGTGCTGCCGATTGTGAACAGCCATAGCCGTCGCCTTTAATTGTAACACCACTGGAGGTTGTCCCCTGACCAAGCCAGGGGTCTTCCCTTCTGCCAAGACCTCGGGAATCTTGACGTGTAGGATTTGGTGAAGGCTCCCCGCCTTTGTCTCCTCTGGTTTTGAGACTGGCTCGTAAAGGAGGTATTCATCTACTGCTTCCATAAGCACCTGTACAGTGGGTTGTCTCAAGGTTACAGTCATGTCTCCTTTCGAGAACTGAATGCCAGCTCATAACTTGTGGAGATATATTCCCATCAAGTAATATGTGGGCATTAGGGAGGACCAAAAATCGATGTTTATCTACTCCCGAGGCCAGATTTAAAGTCCTTTCTGTTGTCCATTTATGTTTCTCGATGCCATTTGCTCCTTGTACCCAAACTTCCTCTCCAGATAGTTTTCCCATAGGTTCAAGTAATGATGAAAACTGGGCGTCTGTGTTCACCAAAAAAATCAATTTATTTCCCCTCCACTTCAATTTTTACTCTGGGGCCAGCATTGTTGTCTTCCTTTTGGGGCACTCCCTGGCCCAGTGTCCTTTTTCCTTACAGTCATCTCACTGATCTGAACCTAAGGCTTCCCACCTGCCTTCTCTGTGCTTAGGCTTTTCCTTCCATTTACTATCCCCTACCTATCTCATGTAATGCCAAAACCTTAACCAGCTTTTTGTCTGTTGTTCATTTTCCTGTACATCCCTGTTGTTAAACATCCTTTCTCCTATTCCCAATAACTCAGATTCTTCCCTTCACATCCTTCAATTTCCTGAAGTTTCCTCCTTATATCCGGGACTGACTGACTGGCAAATCAAGATTCACTGTCCCTGATTTTCGGCTTCCTCAGGGTCCATCAGGCTATACATTTTATAGGCTTAAATAAGCCTTTCTAGGAAAGCTCCTGGAGATTCATTCATACCTTAAGTCACTGTACTTATTCTGGTTTAGTCTGATGGTTTAGTCTGAGTGCAACTTTTACTTCTGGAAAATCAGTTCCAGGATTTCAACATATCAAAGTCCTGTATTTGTTCTGAAAGTCTCCCATATGAATTTCCTTTAAGGCGGAATTCATCTTACAAGAGAATTAAAACAATTACAAATGACAAAAAAAAAAAAACCTCAGAGTCGTTATGGTTAAATATCAAATGATGACCATTATCAATACATTTAAGCTTTAGGAAAGGTATAGAACCTCTGGAGTTGTTACAGCCTTTACCCAAATGTAACCCAAGGTTTATCATTGATGTAGCAGTACTTCCTGAGTAACTTAGCACATCAGGGAAAAGCCTTATGAGTCAAAGAGATCTCATTTACAATTCTAGTTGGGCAAAGAGAAAACCATTCACATTTTAGCCTCTTGTGAACTGTTATGACAGCCGTTAAGCACAAAACTGGTTTCCTAACAGATTTCAAAAGCACAAACCCAGTTCCAGCAACCAGCACCCTACTACTTCATCCCATTTCTCATCCAAGCTAAACTTCAAAGATTCAGTTTGCCAAAGACTCTGAAAGCTACTTTAACAATTACCCATTAAAACCCTGAAACAGACAATTAACCATCAGTTCAGTCATCTCTTTGCTAACAGATTTCATGTTCCATCTGGGCCATTCCACTTCAGATGCCATGTTTCCCGCCAGCAAGGGGGAGGGGCTATGCAGTCCCCGTCAGGCCAGAGAAGGCAAGGAATTCCCCAAAACAAAGGGAGTTTCGGCAGCTGCTTGGGAATATTCCTTAAAGTCTCTATCCTGAGTTAGACTAACCCCAGTTGGCTCTAATGATAGCCCTTAACACACGAAATGAGTGAGGGACAAGCGCACATCTATTATCAGGAACAGAGGGATGAAAGTCAGAGTCCCCTTACTCTTTGCTTGCCCCATTCCTTCAAACATAACAAACAACACAGCAGACAACAAAAAGACAAGACAAAGACAACCACAGGCCCAGCAGTTCTGCCACCAGTGGGGATTTCCTAGGGGGACTCAAACCCCATGACTGCCTAGGGGGACTCATACCCCCTATGACAACCTCGGGGGACTCGAAACCCTGATGACCACTTTGGAGTACTCGAAACCCTGATGATCGCCTAGGGGGACTCAAACCCCCTAACCATCCAAGGGGACTCGAACCCCCTGACCATCTAGGGTGATTCAAACCCCCCGACCACCCAGGGGGACTCAAACCCCCTTTTGATATACCAGCAGAGGGATGGGGCATCCCCACATCCACTCCAGCCCTGGGGAGCATGGCTGCGTCCAGCTTCTCTCCGGTGGGCCATACCCTGGAGCTCCAACCAGACAGACAGATAAAATCCTAAAACCTCTGGAGGCTTTTCCCATAAGTTCCGATGCTGGCTCTATTCTTGTTCTTTGATCCCGGATGAGCCCCCAGTGTTAGGGTCCGTTCTCAAAGGAATGAGACTGACACAAAGGGAAAATCAAGCAAAGTTTTATTTCACGCCATTCATCAGAAACCAAACTGAATCAGAAACCAAACTGCATTAGAAACCAAACTGACTGGTAGGTGCCCGAGTCTTACTGTGGACAACCGCCTACCCAGTCTCTGGGGTCCCTCCTTGAGGCGCCCTGCCTCACCCTCACTATACCACAGACCCACTCCCGTCATTGCTGCATCTTTGGCTCCTGAGAGGCTGCTCCTGATGGCGGCACTGCCCGAGGAGGCGTGGCTACTTGCAGCGGCGATGCTGCTGATACTCTGGTTCAGGGCGGTATCGTGCGTGGCAGCGCCGCTGCCGCTGCTGCTCTGGGCAGTGCTGCTCATGGTGGCGCCACTGCCTACTGCTGCTCTGGGCTTTGCACAGCGCAATTCCGCTTGAGGTGGAGCCGCTGCCACTGCTACTCAGGGCAGTGCATGGGGCGCCGCCGCTCGTGTTACAGCTCAAGGCGGCGCCGCTGCCACTGCTGCTCTGGTGCACGGTGCAGTGCTGCTTTCGGTGGCGCTGCTGCCGCTGCTGCTCTGGGTGGGCACGGGACGGCCCTGCTCGTGACGGTGCCTCTGCCGCTGCTGCTCTGGGTGGTGCTGCTCACGGTGGCGCTGCTGCCGCGGCTGCACTGGGCAGTGCACGGGGCGGTGCTGCTCACGTTACAGCTCGAGGTGGCACAGCTTCCGCTGCTGCTCTGGGCGAGGATGACAAGGACGACAACCCCAATGACACAGACTCTACTCCCCATGATGCCACTCCAACAAGGCCACTCCCTGGACGAGGCCGCACACTGGACGAGGCCACTTCCGATCATGAAGAGTCTGCTCAGGACGAGGCCGTTCAAGGACGGGGCCGCATGCCAACATAGCCGCTCCCTGGAATGACGCCATCTGGTGAGGCCACTCCGGACCAGGCCACTCCATCCATGATCATGGCTAAGAGCACCGAGGCTGCAGTTGGGGGCAGCGAGCCTGCTGGAGGCGGTGAGGCTGGTCACGGTGGGGCTACAGCTCTGGGCTGCGAGGTCCCTGGCGCCGGGGCTACAGCTGGAGGCAGCAAGGCCACTGGCGGCGGGGCTGCAGCTTGGGCTGGCGCTGCTCCCGGTGACCCTGACACTATCACTATTATGACGACCCTAATGGCTCCCAAAGCTACCCTAACGGCTATTCCATCTGCTGTTCTAACTGCCATTCTAACTCCTCCTACTTCTCCTATGGCTATTCTAACTCCTCCTACTTCTCCAACCGGTATTCTAACTCCTTCTACTTCTCCAATGGCTATTCAAATACCTCCTAAACTCCCCTCACCCAGCATCACAGACTAACCTTTATAGAGGTGGTTGAGTCCGACCTACACACAGGGGGCCAATGGGATTTCAAATGACCACATTTAATATATGCACACCCCACTAATTGGATATGGCTATCTGGCCTTGCCCGCCCCTATATCCAGGGATTAGAGTTCCTCTGGCTATCAGGCCCCTACAAGGAGTACAAGCAGCCTCATATGGGGAATTCCAGGCCATAAACATGTTCATGGTCCTCACACCCTATCAGGATGCTTCTGACCAGGAAAAGCGCCCCCAACCTCACAGGAAGGCTCCGAGTTAACACCTGCAACTATACCAAAGACATGTCTGGAGTCTTCCATAGTGAGGACACGAGTTCTACTTGCATCTCCAGAAATCGTGCCATAAAGGCCTCCCAATGTTCCCAGCTGAAAAAACCTTAAAGGCAGACCCTACACCCTAGAAGCTTGAGCCCAGGATGGACTCATCTGTTTGGAGCTCACAGGAGCAAGCACGGAGGATGTTGGAAGAGACCCAATCCCCATGGGAAGCCAATGGAAAAGGCTTTCAGGCCAGTTTCAGGAATACAACGTGAATCTACAAAATGTCCCTCTCTTCTCTGTATTCCAAATGCATATTCTGTTTTCTACCGTGAAGATAATTTCTTTAGGAAGAAAAGCTTGGAGTGCCCAAGGGCTGGCACTTGAGAGAGTCTCAGGTGTGTGTGACATGCTCTGTGATGTTGTGTTGTGGCTGTCCTTTCTCATGTGGGCACGTCCTCTTCAGAGGCTCTCCTTGCTTTCCATTCAGAGTGTTTGGTGCCTGGACAAAATATGGTGAGGTTAAGCTTCGTGTGTTTGGTGTGCCTGTGAAACGTGAATTTAAACCCACTCCACAAAACTTAAGGTCTGCTGAATTCTACGGCCAGACGAGAGGATGTGGGCAGGGTTTTTTCTAGTCCCCTGCAGGATATTCTGTTCTACTGGGACTAAGCAACGTGGCCTGAAGAAGGCAGTCCCAACAGTGTTCCAGGTTTGGGAATCCATGATTGCAGGTTTGGCAGCTAATGTTCTCACCGTCCTGCCTATGGCCAATTCTCAGTCTTGATGCTGGCGGTTGTAGAGCCCAAGAATATTTGGCGCCCACTGAGGCATCTCCAACAACACTGCGCATCAGGAATGCACAGAAAGAAATAAGAATCGTACCACGGTGTCAACAGGTATTTTCTCTGATCATGGTTTCCAGGCTGTCTGCACCTGGTTGCTTGCTGGTGTCCTCTCCAGGAGATACACAGTGTTCTGCAGTTCTGGAGTGTATGTCTGCAAAGCATGCTGATCTGGAATCCCCGGGGTTCAAGACCCTTGGGTTGCAAGAATTCGTGTCCTTCAGACACTCTCCTTTTCTCCACCAACAGCTATGGGTCAACATTCAAATTGTGGGTTCTAAGTGTGCTTCTCATCCCGGGGCTTTTGTCTTTGGCCATGGCTCCCTGCCCTCTGAAGCACCAAATGTCCAATTCTCCCATAAGACCTGTCTACGCCCTTTTCTCATGGTCTCTGTGGCTTCTTCTCTCTTTCGCTGTGGAGTGTGATTTTTAAGGTTCAGGTCCATTTACGGCATGTTTACATTGATGTGATTTGATTTGAACCTGGCTCTGTGTGTTGGGAGATGATTGAAGACTGCTTCAAAAGCTTTGGTCATGACCTGAGACATCAGATATGTATGACTCATGATCTTGTCATGGTAGTGCGTATTTGTCTTGGAATTTATCCTTTTCTCTCCAGTATTGGATTTGCTGGCAGACTTCTGTGTAGGGGTCTTTTAAGTAAGGTTGTTTATTAATTAATTAATTCTTGATAGGTAAGGAGTTAACGTATCCATTTTGGATGTTTGTTACTTTGATTCTCTAAGCTTTTGTTTTTTTATGGTATTTTCTCTGAATTTTGCTTCCATGAGTGCTACTCCACACAAGCTCCCTAACCTCTGTGGGATCCTTTTAAGAGTGTGTGTGTGTGTGTGTGTGTGTGTGTGTGTGTGTGTGTGTGTGTGTGTTGTACCAACGGTAAAAATGATATTTAAAGAGATATGAAGCTGCTCTTTTCCAGACCACAATTCACCTACAAACACAGTGGAAACTCACGTTACATCCCGTTCAGCCCCAATTGCGGCATTCAATGTCCCATTTGATCAACTTATAAAAGGCAGATTCTGACTAGCCTGCCTGCAACAAACACCACATTTTGTGTGCCTGGTTCGAGTCTCATTGCCTGTCCCTTTTTCTTGCTTTTTCCCATGTTTCTTTATTTCCATGAGTGAGTGAAATTGTATGGTAGTGGTCTTTCTATGACTAACAGATATGACAAAGCCCAATGCTCTCTCCTTTCTGCCATTGTCACAAGGAGCAAGAATGCCTTCGTGCTTAAGGCTCCATGAGGGTCCGCAGTGCATTTGGAGGAGAGGGAGAGGGTAGAAGTGTCTAGGAACTCCAGGCTTGTCTTCAGCCATCAGCACCACCAGAAGATGACCACATCAATGCAAACATGGCATAAATGGATCTGAAGCCTAGAAATCACACTCCACAGCGAAAGAGAGAAGAAGTCACAGACACAAGGGGAGAAGGGTGTAGACAGGGCTTATGGGAGAGTTGGACGGTTGGTGATTTAGAGGGCAGGGAGACCTGGCCAAAGACAAAGGCCCATTGGAGAGGAGCACACTTAGAACCCACCATTTGAATGCTGACCTATAGCTGTTGGCGGAGAAATGGAGAGTGTCTGAAGGACACAGGTTCTTGCAAGCCAAGGTTCTTGAGGCCTGGTGATGCCAGATCAGCATGCTTTGCAGACATAGACACCAGATAACATTCTGTATCTCCCGGAGAGGACAGCACCAAGCACCAGGTGCAGACAGCCTGGAAACCATGATCAGAGACAATACCTGTTGACACCGTGGTACGATTCTTATTTCTTTCTGTGCATTCCTGATGCGCAGTGTTGTTGGAGATGCCTCAGTGGGCGCCAATGTAACTTGGGCTCTACAACCGCCAGCGTCAAGACTGAGAAGTGGCCTCAGGCAGGAAGGTGAGGACATTGGCTGCCCAACAAGCAATCACAGATTCCCAAACCTGGAACACTGTTGGGAAGGCCTTCTTCAGGCCACGTGGCTTTGTCCCAGGAGAACAGGAAATCCTGCAGGGGACAAGAAGAATGCCCTGCCCACATCCTCTCACCTAGCCACAGAATTTAGCAGGCCTTAAATTTTTTGGAGTGGGTTGAAAGTCATGTTTCCAAGCACACCAGACCCACGAAGATTAACCTCACCATATTTGGCACAGACACAACACACTGTGAATGGAAGGCAAGGAGAGCCTCTGCAGAGGACGAGCCCACAGGAGATTGGACAGCCACAGCACAACCCCAGAGGGCATGTCAAACACACCTGAGAATCTCTCAAGAGCCAACCCTTGGGCACTCCATGAACTCTTATTCCTAAAGAAATTATCTTCAGGGTAGATAACAGAATGCACGTTTCGAATACAGAGAAGAGAGAGACCTTTTGCAGATTCACGGTGTCATCCTGAGACAGGCCCAAAAGCCTGTTCCGATGGCTCCCCATGGGGATTGGTTCTCTTCCAACACGCTCCGTGCTTGCTCCTGTGAGCTCCAAACAGATGAGTCCGACCTGAGCCTAAGTTTCCAGGGTGTAGAGTCTGCCTTAATTTTGGTCCGCTTACAAAATGGGGAGGCATTTATGGCACGATTTCTGGAGATGCAAGAAGAACTCGGGTCCTCATTATTGAAGACTCGAGATATGTATTTGGTATGGTTGTGGATGTTACCTCTTAGCTTTCCTTGGAGGGCGGGGGGCACTTTTCCTGGTCAGAAGCATCCTGAGAGGGTATGAGGACCACGAACATGTTTTTGGCGTGAAGTTCCCCATGTGAGGCTGCTTGTACTCCTGACTCTTTCTTGACCTTACGTGCGTAACATGGAAATGTGGCTTCTTGCCCTTCTCAGGAGTCCAGTGTGGTGTTGGTGACAGTCACGGTCAAAGACTACAAATTAGGCCATTGAGAAGGTGACCCCAAATCGCTTCACAAACTGTCTTGGGGAAATACCCAGGAGGCTCCAGCGGTTTGGAGTGATTTTGATACTCCTGGCTGACCCAGAACTACTCCAGCCAGGTGAAGTGATGAGGCGTGGTTTGGTGAGGAGTGGTTGCTAGGAACTCAGAGCTTTGTGACGTCATGAAGCTGACTTCACTGAAGCAGCAATCCCATTCTCATAACATAGGAGTCCTATGGCTTTAAGTAGAATGACTTGGGAAGGAACAAGAAAGAGCCCTGTTAGCCTGACCATGAACTCAGGTGGTCTTTTCTGTTTCTTTCCCACTTCCCCTTTCTGTACAAAGAGAAAAGAAAACGGTGTTCTGTATACCGTTCTTTATACAAACATTTCTCCAGAGAGAGCAAGGTGTTCCTATTTCCACTGCAATTTCTAGAGATCTCAATCAACAGCGTGGCCTCTTGGATACAATTAGGACTGGGAGGTTGGATGTCCTTGGGTGAGAGGGTCCATTCTTTGCTTCTATTCCCTATGGTTTCTCCGGTGTTAAAGTCTGCCTTTGGTGCTTGGTTAGCTTGGCAGGGGAGGGAAGGAAGAAGGGAAGGAAAGTCACAATTCCAGGAAAATTGCCAGGGCAGGGAAGCATTGTGCTGTCCATTTCCTTATCTGTTAGTGTCCTGAAACACCAGTCCTAAGGGATGAAGGCTCTGTCTACCTGACATTACCTTAAACACCGTTGCAAAGGCTTCATGGAGAGTGAAATTCTGCATGATCGCTAACCCTCAAGAAAGAGCCCTGGGCAGCACTCCTTGTCATCATTAGTTAATGCTACATGCCATAGTCATGGGGAGCGGCATGTTGAGCAACGCTCTTTATTCAGATGAAAATGAACGGCCAACATCGATGGCCTGCGTTCCCCCCTCTAGCATCACTGTGGAAGGAGCCAAGATAACCTTTGAAGGGCTATTGGATAAACGTGATTATGAAGATGATGATAAAGAAGATGATTTCCAAATGATAGTGCAAGCGGACCAAGGGAAATATCCTATGGCTTCACTCCTATGTGGCCCATGAGGTATTCCATGGACATGAGTAGTAGGAAGGAAAGGGAAGGGGAAGAAGTCAGACAGGGAGATGCACCAGGAGACGCTCAGGACTTTGGGGACCAAGCTGAGGGTCACAGGAGGATAAGTCATGCCGTAAAGAGGGAACTGGATAATGGGTTTGGAGGTGGTGTGGCATTATATGAGGATGAGCACTTGGTGGTATATGCAATTAAAGCATCAGGGAACACTATGTCAAAAAATGTAGGATGGATGAAAGGCTGGCTTGCCGAATATAAGAAAATATATTAAATAGAAAGCAAAACAGGTCGTTACACGTGGAGATCAAGACAGAAAGAGAAGAGAAATGAATTCTAGTTTTATTATCTTACTGATTAGAATTGTATGCAATTGGTTTCCTCTAAGGTCCTTATATGAATTGGGACTTTGGACATTGTAAATTAGTCTTCCCTCTGCCTTCATTTTGGGAATAGATGAGAAAAGCCGACATTACCATTAAAGGTCTCGAATTGTGGACCACGGAATTGATTTGAACCTGGATTTCAGAGTGTTGGGAGATGTTTGAGGACTGCGTCAAAAGACTTTCCATGAGACGTCCGAGATGTATGACTCATGATCTTGTCATGGTAGTGCATATGTGTCTTGCAATTTATCCTTTTCTCTCCGGTATTGGATTTGCTGGCAGTCTTCTGTGTAAGGTTCTTTTAAGTAAGGTTGTTTATTAATTAATTAATTCTTGATAGGTAAGGAGTTAACTTATCCAGTTTGGACGGTTTGTTACTTTGATTCTCTAAGCTTTTGTTTTTTTTATGGTATTTTCTCTGAATTTTGCTTCCATGAGTGCTATTCCTCACAAGCTCCCTAACTTCTTTAAGCCCCTTTTAAGAGTATCTGTGTGTGTTTGTTGTTGACCAACGCTAAAAATGATATTTTAAGAGATATGAAGTAAATTGCTCTATTTCAGACCACAATTCACCTACAAACACAGTGGAAACTCACGTTACATCCCGTTCAGCCACATTTCCGGCATTGAATGTCCCATTTGATCCACTTTTAGAAAGGCAGATTCTGACTGGCCTGCATGCAACAAACACC
This sequence comes from Meles meles, assembly GCF_922984935.1. NCBI lineage: Eukaryota > Metazoa > Chordata > Mammalia > Carnivora > Mustelidae > Meles > Meles meles. Next base: position 31,940,225 of record NC_060088.1, on the reverse strand, counting down.
ACATTTTGTGTGCCTGGTTAGAGTCTCATTACCTGTCCCTTTTTCTTGCTTTTTCCCATGTTTCTTTACTTCCATGAGAGAGTGAAATCGTATGGTAGTTGTCTTTGTATGACTATCAGATATGACACAGCCCACTGCTCTCTCCTTTCTGCCATTGTCACAAGGAGCAAGAATGCCTTCGTGCTTATGGCATAAAACCATAATTTATGCTTATGGCATAAATGGACCTGAAGCCTAGAAATCACACTCCGCAGCGAAAGAGAGAAGTCACAGACACCAGGGGAGAAGGGCGTAGACAGGACTTATGGGAGAGTTGGACGGTTGGTGCTTTAGAGGGCAGGGAGCCCTGGCCAAAGACAAAGGCCCATTGGAGAGGAGCACACTTAGAACCCACCATTTGAATGCTGACCCCTAGCTGTTGTCAGAGAATAGGAGAGTGTCTGAATGACATGAGTTCTTGCAACTCAAGGGTCTTGAGGCCCAGGAATTCCAGAGCAGCATGAATTGCAGACAGAGACTCCAGAACCGCAGAACACTGTGTATCTCCTGGAGAGGACACCAGCAAGCAACCAAGTGCAGACAGCCTGGAAACCATGATCAGAGGCAATACCTGTTGACACCGTGGTAAGTTTATTATTGCTTTGTGTGGTATCGTGATGGGCAGTGTTGATGGAGATGCCTCGATGGGCGCCAAAGTAACTTGGGCTCTACGACCACCAGCATCCAGACTGAGAAGTGGCCACAGGCAGGAAGGTGAGAACATTGGCTGCCCAACCAGCAATCACGGGTTCCCAAACCTGGAACACTGTTGGGACGGCCTTCTTCAGGCCATGTTGCTTCGTCCCGGGAGAACAGAAAATCCTTCAGGGGACAAGAAGAATGCCCTGCCCACATCCTCTCACCTAGCCACAGAATTCAGCAGGCCTTACGTTTTGTGGAGTGCGTTGAAAGTCACGTTTCACAGGCACAACAGACCCAGGAAGCTTAACGTCACCATATTTGGCCCCAACACCAAACACTCCTAATGGAAGGCAAGGAGCGCCTCCTCAGAGGACGAGCCACAGGAGAGTGGAGAGCCACAAGAAAACCACAGAGGGCATGTCACACATGCCATGGCTCTTTAAAGTGCCAGCCCTTGGGGAATCCCTGAGCTCTTCTTTCTAAAGAAATTAACTTCATTGTAGATAACAGAATGCATGTTTTGAATACCAAGAAGACAGAGACCTTTTGTAGATTCACGTTGTCTTCCTGAAACTGGCCCAAAAACCTTTTCCGATGTCTTCACATGGGGACTGGTTCTCTTCCAACAAGCTCCGTCATTGCTCCTGACGCTCCAAACAGATGAGTCCGTCCTGGGCCTAAGTTTCTAGTGTGTAGGGTTTGCTTTTAATGTGTGGTCAGTTGGGAAAATGGGGAGGCATTTATGGCATGATTTCTACAGATGCCAGAAGAACTGATGGCCTCACTTTTGAAGACTCCAGACATGTCTTTGGTATGGTTACAGGTGTGAACTCTGAGATTTCCTAGAGGGTGGTGGGCGCTTTTCTTGGTCAGAAGCATCCTGATAGGGTGTGAGGACCAAGAACACGTGTATGGAGTGGAGTTCCCCCTGTGAGGCTGCTTGTACTCCTGACTCATTCTTGACCTTACGTGGGTAGATGGAATTGTGGATTCTTGCCCTCTGAGGAGTCCAGAGGGGTGGTGGTGACAGTTCCGGCCAAAGACTACAAATTCGGCCATGGAGAAGGTGACCCCAAGTCGCTTCACAAACTGACTTGGCGAAATACCAAGTCGACTCCAGCGGTTGGGAGTGATTTAGATACTCCTGGCTGACCCAGAATTACTCCAGCAAGGTGAAGTGATGAAGTGTGCTTTGGTGAGGAGAGGTTGCTAGGACCTCAGAGCTTTGTGACATCACAGAAGCTGACTTCACTGAAGCAGCAGTCCCATTCTCATGACATATGAGTCCTATGGCTTTAAGTAGAAAGACATGAGAAGTAACAAGAAAGAGCCCTGTTAGCCTGATCATGAACTCAGGTGGTCTTTTCTGTTTCTCTGCCACATCCACTTTCTATACAAAGAGAAAAGAAAACGATGATCTGTATACCATTCTTTAGACCCACATTTCCCCAGAGAGAGCAAGGTGTTCCTATTTCCACTGCAATTTCTAGAGATCTCAATCAACAGCGAGGCGTCTTGACTACCATTAAGTGTCTGGGAGGTTGGATATCCTTGGGTGAGTGGGACCATTCGTAGCTTCTGCTCCCTATGGTTTCTCAGGTGTAAGGTCTGCCTTTGGTGCTTGGTCAGCTCGGAAGGTGATGGAAGGAAGAAAGGAAGGGAAGTCAAAATTCCAGGAAAATTGCCAAGGCTGGGAGGCATTGTGCTGTCCTTGTCCTTATCTGCTAGTGTCCTGAACACCATTCCCAAGGGATGAAGGCTCTGTCTACCTGACATTCTCTTAAAGCCTTGCAAAGGCTTCATCGAGAGTGAAATTCTGCATGATCGCTACCCCGAAAGAAAGAGGCCTGGGCAGCACTCCTTGTCATCATTAGTTACTGCTACATGCCTTAGTCATGGGGAGATCCATGTTGAGCAACGCTCTTTTTTAGATGAAAATGAAGGGCCAACATCGATGGCCTGCTGTGCCCCCTCTAGCATCACTGTGGAAGGAGCCGAGATAACCTTTGAAGGGCTAGTGGATAAAGATGATTATGAAGATGATGATAAAGAAGATGATTTCCAAATGAAAATGCAAGCAGACCAAAGGATATATCTGATGGCTTCACTCCTATGTGGCCCATAAGGAATACCATGGACATGAATAGTCATGAGGGAAAATGGAAGGAGAAGAAGTCAGACAGGGAGACGCACCAGGAATGACTCAGGACTTTGGGGACCAAGCTGAGGGTTACATGATGATAAGACCTGCCATAAAGAGGGAACTGCTTAATGAGTATGGAGGTGTTGTGGTATTACATGAGGATGAGCACTTGGTGGTATATGCAATTAAAGAATCAGGGAACACTATGTCCAAAATCATAGGATGGATGAAAGTCTGGCTTGCCGAAATTAAGGAAAAATAGTGAATAGAAAGAAAATCAGGCCCTTTGATATGGAGATGAAAGAAGAAAGAGAGAGAAATGAATTCTAGTTTTATTATCTTACTGTTTAAAATGGTATGCAATTGGTTTCCTGTAAGGTCCGAATGTGAATTGGGTCTTTGCACATCGTCAATTAGAGTCTTCCCTCTTCCTACATTTTGGGATTAGATGAGAGAAGCTGACATTACTAACAAATGTCTCGAATTGGGGACCAGTTAATTGTTTTGAATGTGGCTTTCTTTGTGTTGGGAGATGTTTGAGGACTACTTCAAAAGCCTCAAAAGCTGCTTCAAAAGCCATTACCTGAGACGTCAGATATGTATGACTCATTATCTTGACATGGTAGTGTGTAGGTGTCTTTGAATTTATCCTTTTATGTCTGACATTGGATTTGCAGGTATGCTTGTTTGGAGGTGCCTTTTAGGTAGGTTGTTTAACTAATTAATTAATTAATTCTTGATAGGTAAGGAGTTAACTTATCCAGTTTGGACGGTTTGTTACTTTGATTCTCCAAGCTTTTTTTTTTTTTTAATGTTATTTTCTTTTAATTTTGCTTCCATGAGGGCTATTGCTCACTTGCTCACTAATTTCTTGGGACTATAAGTGTGTTTGTGTGTGCGTGTGTGTGTGTGTGTGTGTGTGTTGTACAAAATGCTAAAAATGATATTTTAAGAGATATGAAGCTGCTCTATTCCAGATCACAATTCACCTTCAAACACAGTGGAAACTCACATTCCATCCCGTTCAGAGACATTTCCTGCTTTGAATGTCCCATTTGATCCAGTTTTAGAAACTCAGATTCTGACTAGCCTGCCTGGAACAAACACCAAATTTTGTGTGCCTGGTTAGAATCGAATTGCCTGTCCCTTTTTCTTGCTTTTTCACATGTTTCTTTTCTCTGATGAGTGAGTGAAATCATATGGTAGTTGTCTTTCTGGACTGACAGATAGGACAAAGCCCAATGCTCTCTCACATGTCACAAGGACCAAGAATGCCTTCTTGCTTATGGCTCCATAAAAGTCTGCAGTGCATTTGGAGGACAGTGAGATGGGAGGAGTGTCTGGGAGCTCTAGGCCTGTCTTCAGCCATCACCACTACCAGAAATTGACATCATCAAAGGAAACATGGCCTAAATGGAGCTGAAGCCTAGAAATCACACTCCACAGCAAAAGAGAGAAGAAGACACAGAGACCATGGGAGAAGGGTGTAGACAGAGATTCTGGGAGAATTGGACTGTTGGTGCTTCAGAGGGCAGGGGGCCATGGCCAAAGGCAAAGGCCAAGGGGAGAGAAGCAAATTTAGAACCCATAATTTGAATATTGACACTTAGCTGTTGGCAGAGAATAGGAGAGTGTCTGAATGACATCAGTTCTTGCCACCCAAGGGTCTTGAGGCCCAGGAATTTCAGAGCAGCATGCATTGCAGACAGAGACTCCAGAACTGCAGAACACTCTGTATCTCCTGGAGAGGACACCAGTAAGCAACCAGGTGTAGACAGCCTGGAAACCATGATTAGAGACAATAACTGTTGACACCATGGTAAGATTATTACTTCTTTGTGTGCCTTCTTGATGGGCAGTGATGGTGGAGATGCCTCGAAGGGCGCCCAAGATACTTGGGCTCTACGACCGCCAGCATCCAGACTGAGAATTGGTCACAGGCAGGACGGTGAGGACATTAGTTGCCCAAACTGCAATCACGGATTCCCAAACCTGGAAACACTGTTGGGACTGCCTTCTGCAGGCCAAGTTTCTTAGTCCCAGGAGAACAGAAAATCCTGCAGGGGACTAAAAGAAAGCCCTGACCACTTCCTCTCACCAGCCACAGAATCCAGCAGGCCTTACGTTTTGTGGAGTGGGTTGAAAGTCACGTTTCACAAGCACAAGAGAACCACGAAGCTTAACCTCACCATATTTGGCCCAGACACCAAACACTCTGAATGCAAGGCAAGGAGAGACTCTGCAGAGGATGACCCACAGGAGAGTGGACAGCCACAACACAACCCCAGAGGGCATGTCACACACACCTTAGATTTTCTCAAGTGCCAGGCCTCCGGCACTCCATGAGCTCTTCTTTCTAAAGAAATTAGATTCAGGGAAGATAACAGAATGCACGTTTCGAATACCGAGAAGACAGAGATCTTATGTAGATTCACGTTGTCTTCCGGAAACTGGCCTGAAAGCCTTTTCTGATGGCTTCCCATGGGGATTGGTTCTCTTCCAACATGCTCTGTGCTTGCTCCTATGAGCTCCAAGCAGTTGAGTCAGTCATGGGCCTAAGATTCTAGTGTGTAGGGTCTGCCTTTAATGTTTGGTCATCCAGGAACATGGGGAGGCATTTAAGGCACGATTTCTGGAGATGCAGGAAGAACTCGTATCCTCACTGTTGAATCCTCCAGATATGTCTTTGGTATAGTTGCACGTGTTAACTCTGAGATATCCTAGAGCGCGGGGGGTGCTTTTCCTGGTCAGAAGCATCCTGATAGGGTGTGAGGACCATGAACATGTGTATGGCGTGGACTTCCCCGTGTGAGGCTGCTAGTACTCCTGACTCTTTCTTTTCCTTACGTGGGTAAGATGAAATTGTGGATTCTTGCCCTTCTCAGGAGTCCAGAGTAGTGGTGATGACAGTCCCTGTCAAAGACTACAAACTCGGCCACGGAGAAGGTGACCCCAAATCGCTTCACAAACTCTCTAGGGGAAATACCACATCGGCTCCAGTGGTTAGGAGTAATTTGGGGTACTCCTGGCTGACCCAGGACTACTCCCACAAGGTGAAGTGATGAAGCTTGCTTTGGTGAAGTGTGGTTGTTAGGACCTCAGAGCTTTGTGACATCACAGAAGCTGACTTCACTGAAGCAGCAATCCCATTCTCATGACAAATGAGTCCTGTGGCTTTAAGTAGAAAGACATGGAAGGAACAAGAAAGAGCCCTCTTAGCCTGATCATGAACTCAGGTGGTCTTTTCTGTTTCTTTTCCACTTCCACTTTCTATACAAGAGAAAAGAAAACGATATTCTGTATACCATTCTTTAGACCAACATTTCTCCAGAGAGAGCAAGGTGTTCCTATTTCCACTGCAATTTCTAGACATCTCAATCCACAGCGAGGCCTCTTGGCTACCATTAGGTCTCTGGGAGGTTGGATATCCTTGGGTGAGAGGGTCCATTCTTAGCTTCTGGTCCCTGTGGTTTCTCGGGTGTAAGGTCTGCCTTTGGTGCTTGGTCAGCTTGGAAGCTGAGGGAAGGAAGAAGGGAAGGGAAGTCACAATTCCAGGACAATTGCCAGAGCAGGGATGCGTTGTGCTGTCCAGGTCCTAATCTGCTAGTATCCAAACACCAGCCCAAGGGCTGAAGTCTCTGTCTATCTGACATTACCGTAAAGAGTGTTGCAAAGGCTTCATGGAGAGTGAAATGCTGCATGATCGCTACCCCGAAAGAAAGAGCCCTGGTCAGCCCTCCTTGTCATCATTAGTTAATGCTACATGCCATAGTCATGTGGAGAGCCATGTTGAAAAACGCTTTTTTCAGATGAAAATGAAGGGCCAACATCGATGGCCTGCCATGCCCCCTCTAGCATCACTGTGGAAGGAGCCGAGATAGCCTTTGAAGGGCTAGTAGATAAAGATGATTATGAAGATGATGATAAAGAAGATGATTTCCAAATGAAAATGGAAGCAGACGAAGGGATATATCCGATGACTTCACTCCTCTGTGGCCCATGAGGAATACCATGGACATGAATAGTAGTAAGGGAAAATGGAAGGAGAAGAAGTCAGATAGGGAGATGCACCAGGAGAGACTCAGGACTTGGGGACCAAGCTGAGGGTTACAGGACGATAAGACATGCCATAAAGAGGGAACTTTATAATGGGTATGGAGGTGTTGTGGCATTATATGAGGATGAGAACTTGGTGGTATATGCAATTAAAGAATCAGGGAACACTATGTCCAAAAACGTAGGATGGATGAAAGGCTGGCTTGCTGATATTAAGAAAAAATAGTGAATAGAAAGCAAAACAGGCCCTTTCACATGGAGATGAAGGAAGAAATAGAAGAGAACTGATTCTAGTTTTATTATCTTATTGATTAAAATTGTATGCAATTTGTTTCCTGGAAGGTCCTTATGTGAATGGGGTCTTTGGACATTGTCAATTAGAGTCTTCCCTCTTACTACCTTTTGGGATTAGATGAGAAAACCTGACATTAATAGCAAATATCTCAGAATGTGGACCAGATAATTGATTTGAATTGGCTTTCTGTGTGTTGGGAGATGTTTGATTACTGCTTCAAAATCCTCAAAGCAGTGAGGAGTCAAGATGGCGGAGAAGTAGCAGGCTGAGACTACATCAGGTAGCAGGAGATCAGCTCGATAGCTTATCTAAACATTGCAAACACCTACAAATCCAACAGGAGATCAAAAGTAGAACAACAGCAATTCTATAAACAGAAAATCAACCACTTTCTGAAAGGTAGGACTGGCGAAGAAATGAATCTAAAAAGACTGGAAGATAGAACGCGGGTGGTGGGGCCGGCTCCAGGCAAGCGGCAGAGGTATGGAGCACAAAATCAGGACTTTTAAAAGTCTGTTCCACTGAGGGACATTGCTCCAGATTCTAAACCAAGGTGAAGCCCACGCGGGGTCAGTGTGATCCCAGGTCCTGCAGGGTCACAGAAGGTTCGGGGGTTTCGGAGTGTCACAGAGCTCGCAGGTATTAGAACGGAGAAGCCGGCTACAGAGACAGAGCTGAGGACTGAACTCTCAGCTCGGGGTTACCTTGAACGTGTCGCGGGCTGGGTGAACTCTGAGCGCGGCTAGAGACTGTGGATACGGGAGTGATTGGGTGCTGTCCTCTGGTGGTGCACTGAGGAGTGGGGCCCCAGACTCTCGGCTCCTCTGGGTCAGAGACTAGGAGGCCACCATTTTCATTCCCGTCCTCCAGAACTCTACAGAAAGCATTCAGGGAATAGAATCTCCCAAAAGCGAACCCAAGCTGATTACTTAGTCCGGCCCCTGGTAAGGGCGGTGCAATCTGGCCTTGGTAAAGATACTTGAGAGTCACTACAACAGGCCCCTCCCCCAGAGATCAACAAAATATCTAGACAGGACGAAGTTCATCTATCAAGGAAAGCAGGTTCAATTCCTAAGACAGCAGTGCAATTCCAGAGGAGGAGAAGGCAAAGCACGGAACTCATGGCTTTCTCCCCATGATTCTTTAGTTTTGTGGCTAATTCCATTTTTTTTTATTTTTCTTTTTTTTTTCTTTTTTTCTTTTTTCTTCTTCTGCTAAATTTTTTAAAACTTTTGCCCTTTTCTTTTTAACGTTTTTTGACTAGTTTATCTAAATATATATATATAATATATATGTATATATATACATATATATACATAAAGAAAAATATAAAAACGAAAGAATATATATATAATTATCTATATATATAATATATATCTATATATTATATATAATATATATATAATATATATAATATATATATATAATATATATGTATATATATATGTATATATGTATGTATATACATGTATACATATGTATATATGTATATATATATTATATATATATATACATTATATATATATTCTTTCATTTTTATATTTTTCTTTATGTGTTTTCTTTTAATTTTTTTCTTTATTTTCTGAACCTCTTTTTATCCACTTTCTCACCCCCCCCCACAATTTGGGGTTCTTCTGGATTGGTCACAGTGCATTTTTCTGGGGTCTCTGCCACCCATTTAGTATTTTATTTGAACCTTCATATCCTCTTAGCTGGACAAAATGACAAAGCGGAAACAATCAACACAAACAAAAGAATAAGAGACAGTACCGAAGGCTAGGGACATATTCAACACTGACATTGGTAATATGTCAGATCAAGAGTTCAGAATGACGATTCTGAACGTTCTAGTCGGGCTCGAAAAAGGCATGGAAGATATTAGAGAAACCCTCTCTGGATATATAACAGCCCTTTCTGGAGAAATTAAAGAAATAAAATCTAACCAAGTAGAAATAAAAAAAGCTATTAATGAGGTGCAATCAAAAATGGAGGCTCTCACTGCTAGGATCAATGAGGCAGAAGAAAGAATTAGTGATATAGAAGACCAAATGACTGAGAATAAGGAAGTCGAGCAAAAGAGGGACAAACAGCTATTGGACCACAAGGGGAGAATTAGAGAGATAAGTGACACATTAAGATGAAACAACATTAGAATAATTGGGATTCCAGAAGAAGAAACAGAGAGGGGAGCAGAAGGTCTATTGAAGAGAATTATTGGAGAGAATTTCCCTAATACGGCAAAGGGAACAAGCATCAAAATCCAGGAGATGCAGAGAACCCCCATCGAAGTCAACAAGAATAAGTCCACACCCCGTCACCTAATAGTAAAATTTACAAGTCTTAATGACAAAGAGAAAATTCTGAAAGCAGCCCAGGAAAAGAAGTCTGTAACATACAATGGTAAAAATATTAGATTGGCAGCAGACTTATCCACAGAGACCTGGCAGGCCAGAAAGGGCTGGCATGATATATTCTGAGCAATAAACGAGAAAAACATGCATCCAAGAATACTCTATCCAGCTAGGCTATCATTGAAAATAGAAGGAGTGATAAAAAGCTTCCAGGACAAACAAAACCTGAAAGAATTTGCAAACACCAAACCAGCTCTACAGGAAATATTGAAAGGGTCCTCTAAGCAAAGAGAGAGCCTAAAAGTAATAGATCAGAAAGGTACAGAGACAATATACAGCAAAAGTCATCTTACAGGCTAATAATGGCACTAAATTCATATCTCTCAATAGTTACCCTGAATGTTAATGGGCTAAATGCCCCAATCAAAAGACACCAAAAGGTATCCGAATGGATAAAAAACAAGCCCATCAGTATGTTGCCTACAAGAAACTCATTTTAGACGCGAAGACACCTCCATTTAAAGTGAGGGGTTGGAAAACAATTTACCATGCTAATGGGCATCAGAAGAAAGCTGGGGTGGCAATCCTTATATCAGATCGATTAGATTTTAAGCCAAAGACTATAATAAGAGATGAGGAAGGACACTATATCCTACTCAAAGGGTCTGTCCAACAAGAAGATCTAACAATTTTAAATATCTATGCCCCTAACGTGGGAGCAGCCAACTATATCAACCAATTAATAACAAAATCAAAGAAACACATCAATAATAATACAATAATAGTAGGGGACTTTAACACTCTCCTCACTGAAATGGACAGATCATCCAAGCAAAAGATCAACAAGGAAATAAAGGCCTTAAATGACACACAGAACCAGTTGGACATCACAGATATATTCAGAACATGTCATCCCAAAGCAACAGAATACACATTCTTCTCTAGTGCACATGGAACCTTCTCCAGAATAGATCACATCCTGGGTCACAAATCAGGTCTCAACTGGTATCAAATGTTTAGGATCATTCCCTGCATATGTTCAGACCACAATGCTCTGAAGCTAGAACTCAATCACAAGAGGAAAGTTGGAAAGAACCCAAATACATGGAGACTAAACAGCATCGTTCTAAAGAATGAATGGATCAACCAGGAAATTAAAGAAGATCTGAAAATATTCATGGAAACAAATGATAATGAAAACACAACGGTTCAAAATCTGTGGGACACAGAAAAGGCAGACCTGAGAGGAAAATATATAGCGGTACAAGCCTTTCTCACGTAACAAGAAAGGTCTCAAGTACACAAAATAACCGTACATGGAAAGGAGCTGTAGAAAGAACAAGGAAGAAACCCTAAACCCAGAAGGAGAAGAGAAATCATAAAGATCAGAGCAGAAATCAATGAAATAGAAACAAACAAACAAACAAAAAAAACAATAGAAAAAATCAATGCAAATAGGAGCTTGTTCTTTGAAAGAATGAATAAGATTGATAAACCCCTGGCCAGACTCATCAAAAAGAAAAGAGAAAGGACCCAAATAAATAAAATCATGAATGGAAGAGGAGAGATCACAACTAAAACCAAAGAAATACAGACAATTATAAGAACATACTATGAGCAGCTCTACGCCAACCAATATGATAATTTGGAAGAAATGAATGCATTCCTAGAGACATATAAACTACCACAACTGAACCAGGAAAAATAGAAAACCTGAACAGGCCCATAACCAGTAAGGAGATTGCAACAGTCATCAAAAATCTCCAAACAAACAAAAGCCCATGTCCAGATGGCTTCCCATGGGAATTCTACTAAACATTTAAAGAAGAACGGATTCCTCTTCTCCTGAAACTGTTTCAAAAAATAGAAATGGAAGGAAAACTTCCAAACTCATTTTATGAGGCTAGCATCACCTTTTCCCAAAACCAGACAAGGATCCCACCAAAAACGAGAACAACAGACCAATATCCTTGATGAAAACAGATGTAAAAATTCTCACCAAATACTAGCCAATAGGATTCAACAGTACATTAAAAGGATTATTCACCACGATCAAGTGGGATTTATTCCAGGGCTGCAGGGTTGGTTCAACATCCGCAAATCAATCAATGTGATAGAACACATTAATAAAAGAAAGAACAAGAACCGTATGATACTCTCCATAGATGCTGAAAAAGCATTTGACAAAGTACAGTATCCCTTCCTGATCAAAACTCTTCAAAGTGTAGCGATAGAGGGTGCAAACCTTAATATTATCCAAGCCATCTATGAAATACCCACCACAAATATCATTCTCAATGGAGAAAAACTGAAAGCTTTTCCGCTCAGGTCAGGAACACGGCAGGGATGTCCATTATCACCACTGCTATTCAACATAGTACTTGAAGTCCTGGCCTCAGCAATCAAACAACAAAAAGAAATTAAAGGCATCCAAATTGGCAAAGAAGAAATCAAACTATCACTCTTCGCAGATGAAATGATACTATATGTGGAAAACCCAAAAGACTCCACTCCAAAACTGCTAGAACTTGTACAGGAATTCAGTAAAGTGTCAGGATATAAAATCAATGCAAAGAAATCTGTGGCATTTCTGTATACCAACAACAAGACAGAAGAAAGAGAAATTAAGGAGTCAATCCCATTTACAATTGCACCCAAAACTATAAGATTCCTAGGAAAAAACCTAACCAAAGAGTCTAAAATCTATACACAGAAAATTATAAAGTACTCATGAAAGAAATTGAGGAAGACACAAAGAAATGGAAAAATGTTCCATGCTCCTGGAGTGGAACAATAAATATTGTGAAATAGTGTAAATATTGTGAAAAATGAATGAAGGACCACAATGTGAGAAAGGAATCCATCAAAATCCTTGAGGAGAATGCAGGCAGCAACCTCTTCGAAATCAGCGGCAGCAACATCTTCCTAGGAACAATGGCAAAGGCAAGGGAAGCAAGGGCAAAAATGAACTATTGGGATTTCATCAAGATCAAAAGCTTTTGCACAGCAAGGGAAACAGTGAACAAAACCAAAAGACAACTGACAGAATGGGAGAAGATATTTGCAAACGACATATCAGATAAAGGGCTAGTATCCAAAATCTATAAGGAACTTAGCAAACTCAACACCCAAAGAACAAACAATCCAATCAAGAAATGGGCAGAGGACATGAACAGACATTTCTGCAAAGAAGACATCCAGATGGCCAACAGACACATGAAAAAGTGCTCCACGTCACTCGGCATCAGGGAAATACAAATCAAAACCACAATGAGATATCACCTCACACCAGTCAGAATGGCTAAAATTAACAAGTCAGGAAATGACAGATGCTGATGAGGATGCGGAGAAAGGGGAACCCTCCTCCACTGTTGGTGGGAATGCAAGCTGGTGCAACCACTCTGGAAAACAGCATGGAGGTTCCTCAAAATGTTGAAAATAGAACTACCCTATGACCCAGAAAATGCACGACTGTGTATTTACCCTAAAGATACAAACGCAGTGATCCGAAGGGGCACGTGTACCCGAATGTTTATAGCAGCAATGTCTACAATAGCCAAACTATGGAAAGAGCCTAGATACCCATCAACAGATGAATGGATTAAGAAGATGTGGTATATATACACAATGGAATACTATGCAGCCATCAAAAGAAATAAAATCTTGCCATTTGCGAAGACGTGGATGGAACTAGAGGGTATCATGCTTAGTGAAATAAGTCAATCGGAGAAAGACAACTAACATATGATCTCCCTGATATGAGATCATGGAGAAGCAACATGGGGGATGGGGGATAGGAGAAGAATAAATGAAACACGATGGGATTGGGAGGGAGACAAACCATAAATGACTCTTAATCTCACAAAAGAAACTGGGGGTTGCTGGGGGGAAGTGGGATTGGGAGAGGGGGAGGGGGCTATGGACATTGGGAAGGGTATGTTCTATCATGATCGCTGTGGAGTGTGTAAACATGGCGATTCACAGACCTGTATCCCTGGGGATAAAAATACATTATATGTTTAGTAAAAAAAATTGGAAGGGGAGGCGAACCATAAGAGAGTATGGACTCTGAAAAACAACCTGAGGATTTTGAAGGGTCAGGGGTGGCAGGTTGGGGGAACAGGTGGTGGGTAATAGGGAAGGCACGTTTTGCATGGAGCACTGGGTGTTGTGTAAAAACAATGAATACTGTTACGCTGAAAAAATAAATAAATTTTAAAAAAAAGTTTAAAAAAAAGAAAAGAAATAATAATCTGAACACTGTGTCAACAGGTATTGTCTCTGATCATGGTTTCAAGGCTGTCTGCACCTGGTTGCTTGCTGGTGTCCTCTCCATTAGATACACAGTGTTCTGCAGTTCTGGAGTCTCTGTCTGCAATGCATGCTGCTCTGGAATCCCTAGGCCTCAAGACCCTTGGGTTGCAAGAACTCATGTCATTCAAACACTCTCCTTTTCTCCGCCAACAGCTAGGGTCAATATTCAAATTGTGGGTTCTAAGTGTGCTCCTCTCCCCTGGGCCTTTGTCCTTGGCCATGGCTCCCTGAACTCTGAAGCACCAACCGCCCAATTCTCCCACAAGTTCTGTCTACACCCTTCTCCCATGGTCTCTGTGGTTTCTTCTCTCTTTCGACGTGGAGTGTGATTTCTAGGCTCCAGGTCAATTTAAGCCATGTTTCCATTGATGTGGTCATCTTCTGGATGTGCGGATGGCTGAAGACAGGCCTGGAGCTCCCAGACACTTCTACCATTTCCCTGTGCTCCAAATGCACTGCAGAGTCTTATGGAGCCATAAGCAAGAAGGCATTCTTGCTCCCTGTGACATGTGGCAGAAAGGGAGAGAGCATTGGGCTGTGTCTTATCTGTCAGTCCCAGAAAGACAACAACCATACGAGTTCACTCACGCATTGAAGTAAAGAAACATGTAAAAAAGGAAGGAAAAGGGAGAGGAAATGAGACTCTAACCAGGCACACAAAATTTGGTGTTTGTTCCAGGCAGGCTAGTCAGAATCTGCCTTTCTAAAAGTGGATCAAATGGGACATTCAATGCAAGAAATATGGCCGAACGTGATGGAATGTGAGTTTCCACTGTGTTTGAAGGTGTATTGTGATCTGGAAAAGAGAAGCTTCATATCACTTAAAATATCATTTTTAACATTTTGTACAACACACACACACACACACACACACACACACACACACTTAAAAGAATCCCACCGAAGTTAGGGAGCAAGTGAGGAATAGCACTCATGGAGGCAAAATTCAGAGAAAATACCATAAAAAAACAAAAGCTTAGGGAATCAACGTAACAAACCATCCAAACGTGATAAGTTAATCCTTACCTATTAATTAATTAATTAATTAATTAATTAATTAATTAACAACCTTACCTAGAAGACTACAACACAGAAGTCTGTCAGCAAATCCAATACTGGAAAGAAAGGGATAAATTCCAAGACATATACGCACTACCATGAAAAAGATCATGAGTCGTACATATCTGACGTCTCACGTAATGACTTTGAAGCAGCTTTTGAGGCTTTTGAAGCAGTCCTCAAACATCTCCCAACACAAAGAAAGCCAGGTTCAAATCAATTCCCTGGTCCACAATTCAAGGCATTTAATGGTAATGTCGGCTTTGCTCATCTATTCCCAAAATATAGGAAGATGGAAGAGTCTAATTTATAATGTCCAAAGACCCAATTCACATAAGGACCTTATAGGAAACCAATTGCATACAATTTTAATCAGTAATTAATAAAACTGGAATTCATTACTCTTCTCTTTCTTTTTTCATCTCGACGTGAAACGACCTGTTTTGCTTTCTATTCACTATATGTTCTTATATACGGCAAGCCAGCCTTTCATCCATCCTACGTTTTTGGACATAGTGTTCCCTAATGCTTTAATTGCATATAACACCAAGTGCTCATCCTCATATAATGCAACAACACCTCCATACCCATTAAGCCATCTTTATGGCAGGTCTTATCCTCCTGTAACCCTCAGCTTGGTCCCCAAAGTCCTGATTCTCTCCTGGTGCATCTCCCTGTCTGACGTCTTCTCTTTACGTTTTCCCTTACTACGAATCATGTCCATGGTATTCCTCATGGACCACATTGGAGTGATGCCATCGTATATTTCCCTCAGTCTGCTTGCATTTTCATTTGGAAATCATCTTCTTTATCATCATCTTCATAATCATCCTTATCCACTAGCCCTTAAAAGGGTATCTCGTCTCCTTCCATAGTGATGCTAGAGGGGGCATGGCAGGCCATGAATGTAGGGCGTTCATTTCCATCTGAATAAATAGTGTTGCTCAACATGGCTCTCCCCATGAATATGGCATGTAGCATTAACTAATGATGACAAGGAGTGCTGAACAAGGCTCTTTCAGTTGGGGTATCGATCATACAGAGTTTCTCTCTCCTTGAAGCCTTTGCAAAGCTGATTAAGGTAATGTCAGGTAGACAGAGCCTTCATCCCTTGGGACTGGTGTTTCAGGACACTAGCAGATAAGGACACGGACAGCACACGCATCCCTGCCCTGGAAATTTTCCTGGAATTGTGACTTCCCTTCCCTTCTTTCTTCCATCACCTTCCAAGCTGGCCAAGCACCAAATTCAGACCTTACACCCGAGAAACCATAAGGACCAGAAGCTAAGAATGGACCCTCTCACCCAAGGATACCCAACCTCCCAGAGACCTAATGGTAGCCAAGAGGCCTCGCTGTTGATTGAGATCTCTAGAAATTGCATTGGAAATAGGAACTCCTTGCTCTCTCTGGAGAAATGTTGTTCTAAAGAATGGTATATAGAACATCGTTTTCTGTTCTCTTTGTATAGAAAGTGGTAGTGGGAAAGAAACAGAAAACATTACCTGAGTTCATGATCAGGATAACAGGGCTCTTTCCTGTTCCTTCCCATGTCTTTCTACTTAAAGCCATAGGACTCATATGTCATGAGAATGGGATTGCTGCTTCAGTGAAGTCAGCTTCTGTGACGTCACAAAGCTCTGAGGTCCTATCAACCACTACTCATCAAAGCACGCTTCATCACTTCACCTTGCTGGAGTAGTTCTGGGTGAGCCAGGAGTATCAGAATCTCTCCCAACCCCTGTAGCCGACTGGGTATTTCCCCATGACAGTTTGTGAAGCGATTTGGGGTCACTTTCTCCATGGCCCTATTTGTAGTCTTTGGTCGGGACTGTCACCAACACCCCTCTGGACTCATGAGAAGTGCAAGAATCCCCAATTCTATCTTACAAATGTAAAGCCAAGAAAGAGTCAGGAGTACAAGCAGCCTCACATGGGGAACTCCACGCCATACACATGTTCATTGTCCTCACACCCTATCAGGATGCTTCTGACCAGGGAAAACGCCACCCCACCCCCACGTTCTAGGAAAGCTCAGAGTTAACAAACGCAACCATAACAAAGACATGTCTGGAGGCTTCAACAGTGAGGACACCAGTTCTTCGTGCATCTCCAGAAACCGTGCCATAAATACCTCCCCATTTTCCCGACAGACCAAATATTAAAGGCAGACCCTACACCCTAGAAGCTTAGGCTTAGGACACATTCATCTGTTTGGAGCTCACAGGAGCAAGCACGGAGCATGTTGGAAGAAAACCAATCCCCATGTGAATCCATGGGAAAACGCTTTCTAGCCAGTTTCAGGATGACAATGTGAATCTACAAAAGATCTCTGTCTTCTGTGTATTCTTACCGTGCATTCTGTTATCTATCCTGAAGCTGATTTCTTTAGAAAGAAGAGCTCATGGAGTGCCCAAGGGCTGGCACTTGAGAGAGTCTCAGGTGTGTGTGACATGCCCTCTGGGGTTGTGTTGTGGCTGTCCACTCTCCTGTGGGCTAGTCCCCTGCCGAGGCTCTCCTTGCCTTACACAGAGTGTTTGGTGTCTGGGCCAAATATGGTGAGGTTAAGCTTGGTGGGACTGGTGTGCTTGTGAAACGTGACTTTCAACCCACTCCACAAAATGTAAGGCCTGCTGAATTCTGTGGCCAGGTGAGAGGTTGTGGTTAGGGCTTTCTTTTAGTCCCCTGCAGGATTTTCTGTTCTCCTGGGACTAAGCAGCGTGGCCTGAAGAAGGCAGTCCAAACAGTGTTCCAGGTTTGGGAATCCGTGATTGCAGTTTCTGCAGCTACTGTCCTCACCGTCCTGCCTGTGACCAATTCTCAGTCTGGATGCTGGCGGTCGTAGAGCCCAAGTATCTTGGGAGCCCATCCAGGCATCTCCACAAACACTGCCCACCCCGGAGGCACACAAAGAAATAATGACCTTACCACCGTGTCAACAGGTATTGTCTCTGATCATGGTTTCCAGGCTGTCTGCACTTGGTTGCTTGCTGTTGTCCTCTCCATTAGATACACAGTGTTCTGCAGTTCTGGAGTCTCTGTCTGCAATGCATGCTGCTCTGGAATCCCTGGGCCTCAATACCCTTGGGTTGCAAGAACTCATGTCATTCAGACACTCTCCTTTTGTCCGCCAACAGCTAGGGTTCAATATTCAAATTGTGGGTTCTAAGGGTGCTCCTATATCCTGGGCCTTTGCCTTTGGCCATGGCTCCCTGCCCTCTGAAGCACCAAACGTCCAATTCTCCCAGAAGCTCTGTCTATACCCTTCTCCCATGGTCTCAGTGATTTCTCCTCTCTTTTGCTGTGGAGTGTGAATTCTAGGCTTCAGCTCCATTTATGCCATGTTTCCACTGATGTGGTCATCTTCTGGTTGTGCTGATTGCTGAAGACAGGCCTGGAGCTCCCAGACACTTCTCCCATCTCCCTGTCCTCCAAATGCACTGCGGACTCTTATAGAGCCATAAGCAAGAAGCCATTCTTACTCCTTATGACATGTGAGAGAGCATTGGGCTGTGTCTTATCTGTCAGTTCCAGAAAGACAACTTCCATACGTTTGCACTCACTCATCGGAGTAAAGAAACATGTGTAAAAGCAAGAAGAAGGGACAGGCAATGAGACTCGAACCAGGCACACAAAATTTGGTGTTTGTTCCAGGCAGGCTATTCAGAATCTGCCTTTCTAAAAGTGGATAAAATGAGACATTCAATGCAGGAACTGTGGCCGAACGGGATGGAACGTGAATTTCCAATGTGTTTGAAAGTGAATTGTGATCTGGAATAGAGCAGCTTCATATCTCTTAAAATATCATTATTAGCACTTTATACCACCCGTGTGCACACACACACACACACAAACAGACACACACACACACTTAAAAGAGTCCCACCGAATTTAGGGAGCAAGTGAGGAATAGCACTCATGGAAGCAAAATTCAGAGAAAATACCATAAAAAACAAAAGCTTAGAGAATCAAAGTAAAAAACACTCGAAACTGGATAAGTTAACTCCTTACCTATCGAGAATTAATTACTTAAATAAATAAATAAATAAATAATTAAGCAACCTTACCTAAAAGACCCCTCCAAAAAAGCATGCCAGCAAATCCTATGCCGGAGAGAAAAGGATAAATGCTAAGACACAGCGCACTACCATGACAAGTTCATGAATCATACATGTCTGACGTCTCCTGTAATGACTTTTGAAGCAGCTTTCGAGGCTTTTGAAGCAGTCCACAAACATCTCCCAACACACAGAAAGCCAGGTTCAAATCAACTAACTCGTCCACAATTCGAGACAATTTCTAGTAATGTCAGTTTTTCTCATCTAATCCCAAAATGCAGGAAGAGGGAAGACTCTAATTGACAATGTCCAAAGACCCCATACACATAAAGACCTTCCAGGAAACCAATTGCATACAATTTTAATCTATAAGATAACAAAACTAGAATGCATTTCTCTTCTCTTTCTTCCTTCATCTCCATGTGAAAGGGCCTGTTTTGCTTTCTATTCACTATATTTTCTTAATTTCGGCAAGCCAGCCTTTCATCCATCCTACGTTTTTGGACATAGTGTTCCCTGATTCTTTAATTGCATATACCACCAAGTGCTCATCCTCCTATAATGCCACACCACCTCCCTACCCATTAAATAGTTCCCTCTTTATGGCATGTCTTATCCTCCTGTAACCCTCAGCTTGGTCCCCAAAGTCCTGAGTCTCTCCTGGTGAGTCTCCCTGTCTGACTTCTTCTCCTTCCGTTTTCCCTTATGAATGTTCATGTCCATGGTATTCTTCATGGGCCACATAGGAGTGAAGCCATCGGATATTTCCCTTGGTCTGCTTGCATTTTCATTTGGAAATCATCTTCTTTATCATCATTTTCATAATCATCTTTATCCACTAGCTCTTAAAAGGATATCTCGGATCCTTCCACAGTGATGCTAGAGGGGGCATGGCAGGCCATCAATGTTTTCCCTTCATTTTCATCTGAATAAAGAGCGTTGCTCAACATGGCTCTCCCCATGACTATCACATGTAGCATTAACTAATGATGACAAGGAGAGCTGACCAGGGCTCAGTCTTTCGGAGTAGCGGTCAAGCAGACTTTCACTCTCCATGAAGCCTTTACAACGCTGTTTAAGGGAATGTCAGGTAGACAGAGCCTTCATCCCTTGGGACTTTTGTTTCAGGATATTATCAGATAAGGACACGGACAGTACAACGCTTCTCTGCCCTGGCAATTTTCCTGGAAATGTGACTTTCCTTCCCTTTTTCCTTCCCTCACCTTCCAAGCTGACCAAGCACCAAAGGCAGACCTTACACCCGAGAAACAATAAGGACCAGAAGCTAAGAATGGACCCTCTCACCCAAGGATATCCAACCTCCCAGAGACCTGATGGTAGCCAAGAGGCCTCGCTATGGATTGAGATTTCTAGAAATTGCAGTGGAAATAGGAACACCTTGCTCTCTCGGGAGAAATGTTGGTCTAAAGAATGGTATACAGAACATCGTTGTCTTTTCTCTTTGCACAGAAAGGGGAAGTGGGAAAGAAACAGAAAAGACCACCTGAGTTCATGATCAGGCTAACAGGGCTCTTTCTTGTTCCTTCCCAGGCCTTCCTTCTTAAAGCCATAGGACTCATATGTCATGAGAATGGGATTGCTGTTTCAGTGAAGTCAGCTTCTGTGACGTCACAAAGCTCTGAGGTCCTAGCAACCACCCCTTAACAAAGCACACCTCATCACTTCACCTTGGTGGATTTGTCCTGGGTCAGCCAGAGTATCAAAATCACTCCCAATCCCTGGAGCTGACTGGGTATTTCCCCAGGACAGTTTTTGAAGCTATTGAGATCACCTTCTCCTTGGCAGAAGTTGTAATCTTTGGCCAGGACTGTCACCTCACCCCTCTGGACTCCTGAGAAGGGCAAGAATCCACAATTCCACCTTACCCACATAAGGTCAAGAAAGAGTCAGGAGTACCAGCAGCCACACACGGGGAACTCCACTCCATACACATTTTCATGGTCCTCACACCCTATCAGGAATTGTGATCTGGATTAGAGCAGCTTCATATCTCTTAAAATATTTTTAGCATTTTTTACCAACCACCCACCCACACACACACAGACACACACACACACTCAAAAGAATCCCACAGAAGTTAGGTAGCAAGTGAGGAATAACACTCATGGAAGCAAAATTCAGAGAAAATGTCATAAAAACAAAAGCTTAGAGAATCAAAGTAAAAAACAGTCCAAACTGGATAAGTTAACTCCTTTCCTATCAAGAATTAATTAATTAATTAATTAAACAACCATACCTAAATGACCCATCCAAACAAGCATGCCAGCAAATCCAATACCAGAGAAAAAAGGATAAATTCCAAGACACCTATGCACTACCCTGACAAGATCATGAGTCATACATACCTGACATCTCAAAATGACTTTTGAAGCCGCTTTTGAGGCTTTTGAAGCAATGCTCAAACATCTCCCAACACAAAGAAACCACATTCAAATCAATTAACTGGTCCACAATTCGAGACATTTGTTAGTAATGTCAGCTTTTCTCATCTAATCCCAAAATGTTGGACGTACGAAGACTCTAATGGACATTGTCCAAGGATCCAATTCACATACGGACCTTACAGGAAACCAATTGCATACAATTTTAATCATTAAGATAATAAAACTAGAATTCATTTCTCTTCTCTTTCTTCCTTCATCTCCATGTGAAACGGCCGGTTTTGCTTTCTATTCACTATTGTTTCTTATATTCAGCAAGCCTGCCTTTCATCCGTCCTACGTTTTTGGACATAGTGTTCCCTGATTCTTTAATGGAATATAACACCAAGTGCTCATCCTCATAAAATGCCATGCCACCTCCATACCCATTAAGCAGTTTCAGCTTTACGGCAGGTCTTATCCTCCTGTAACCCTAAGCTTGGACCCCGAAGTTCTGAGTCTCTCCTAGTGCATCTCCCTGTCTGACTTCTTCTCCTTCTGTTCTCCCTTATGACTATTCGTGTCCATGGTATTCCTCATGGTCCAAATAGGAGTGAAGCCATCGGATATTTCCTTTGGTCTGCTTGCATTTTCATTTGGAAATCATCTTCTTTATCATCATCTTCATAATCATCTTTATCCACTAGCCCTTTAAAGGGTATCTCTGCTCCTTCCACAGTGATGCTAGACCGGGAATGGCAGGCCATCGATGTTGGCCCTTCATTTTCATCGGAATAAAGAACGTTGCTCAACATGGCTCTCCCCATGACTACCGCATCTAGCATTAACTAATGACGACAAGGAGTGTTGACCAGGGCTCTTTCTTTCATGGTAGCGATCATGCAGAATTTCACTCTGAATGAAGCGTTTGCAACGCTGTATAAGGGAATGTCAGGTAGACAGAGCCTTCATCCCTTGGGACTGGTGTTTTTGGACACTAGCAGATAAGGACACGGACAGCACAACACATCCCTGCCCTGGAAATTTTCCTGGAATTGTGACTTGCCTTCCCTCCTTCCTTCCCTCACCTTCCAAGCTGACCAAGCACCAAAGGCAGACCTTACACCTGAGAAACCATAGGGACCAGAAGCTAAGAATGGACCCTCTCACCTAGGACATCCAACCTCCCAGAACCATAATGGTAGTGAAGAGGCCTCGCTGTTGATTGAGATCTCTAGAAATTGCAGTGGAAATAGGAACACCTTGCTCTTTCTGGAGAAATGTTGGTCTAAAGAATGGTAAACAGAACATCGTTTTCCTTTCTGTATAGAAAGTGAAAGTCGGAAAGAAATAGAAAACACCACCTGCGTTCATGATCAGGCAAACAGGGATCTTTTTTGTTCCATCCCAGGTCTTTTGCTTGCTGGTTTCCTCTCCAGCAGATACACAGTGTTCTGCTCTTCTGAGTCTATGTCTTCAAAGGATGCTGATCTGGAATCCCCGGGCCTCATGTTACTTGAGTTGCAAGAAATCATGTCCTTCAGAGACTTTCCTTTTCTCCGCCAACAACTAGGGGTCAATATTCAAATTGTGGGTTCTAAGTGTTCTCCTCTCCCCTGGGCCTATGCCTTTGGCCATAGCTCCCTGCCCTCTGAAGCACCAACTGTCCAATTCTCCCATAAATCCTGTCTACACAATTCTCCCATGGTCTCTGTGACTTCTCTCTTTTGCTGTAGAGTGTGATTTCTAGGCTTCAGCTCCATTTAGGCCATGTTTCCATTGATGTGGTCAACTTCTGGTTGGGCTGAAGGCTGAAGACAGGCCTGGAGATCCCAGACACTTCTCCCATCTCCCTGTCCTCCAAATGCATTGCGGACTCTTATGGATCCATAAGCAAGAAGGCATTCTTGCTGATTGTAACATGTGGCAGAATGGGAGAGATCACTGGGCTGTGTCTTATCTGTCAGTCCTAGAAAGACAACTACCATACGATTTCACTCACTCATCAGAGCAAAGAAACATGTGAACAAGCAAGAAAAAGGGACAGGCAATTCGACTCTAACCAGGCACACAAAATTTGGTGTTTGTTATAGGCAGGCTAGTCAGAATCTGCCTTTCTAAAAGTGGATCAAAAGAGACATTCAATGCAGGAAATGTGGCCGAACGGGATGGAACGTGAGTTTCCATTGTGTTTGAAGGTGAATTGTGATCTGAAATAGAGCAGCTTCATATCTCTTAAAATATCCTTTTTAGCGTTTTGTACAACACACACAGACACACACACACACACACACACAGAAACACACACACACACTTAAAAGAATGCCACAGAATTTAGGGAGCATATGAGGAATAGCACTCATGGAAGCAAAATTCAGAGAAATACCATAAAAAACAAGAGCTTAGAGAAACAAAAACAAACCGTCCAAAAGGATAAGTTAACCCCGTTACCTAACAAGAATTGATTAATTAATTAATTAAAAATTAATTCTTGATTCAATTAATCAATTAAAAATTAATTAATTGATTAATTAAAATCAAGAATTAATTAATCAAATTAATTAATGAATAAATTAATTAAAAATTAATTAATTAATTAATTAATTAATTAATTGAAAAATATCCCTCCACACAAACATGCAAGCAAATCCAATACCGGAGAGAACAGGATAAATTCCAAGACACATACACACTACCATGACAAGATCATGAGTCATACATATTTGACGTCTCATGTAATGACATTTGAAGCAGCTTTTGAGGCATTTGATGCAGTCTTCAAACATCTCCCAAAACACAGAAAGCCACATTCAAATCAATTAACGGGTCCACAATTCGAGACATTTGTTAGTAATGTCAGCTTTTCTCTTCTAAACCCAAAATGTAGGAAGAGGGAAGACCCTAATGGACAATGTCCAAAGACCCAATTCACATAAGGACCTTACAGGAAACCAATTGCATACAACTTTAATCAGTAAGATAATAAAACTAGAATGAATGTCTCTTCTCTTTCTTCCTTCATCTCCATGTGAAAGGGCCTGTTTTGCTTTCTATTCACTATTTTTTTTTAATTTCTGCAAGCCAGCCTTTCATCCATCCTACGATTTTTGGCATAGTATTCCCCAATTTTTTAATTGCATATACCACCACGTGCTCATCTTCATGTAATGCCACAACTCGTCCATACCCATTAAGCAGTTCCCTCTTTATGGCAGGTCTTATCATCCTGTAACCCTCAGCTTGGTCCCCAAAGTCCTGAGTCTCTCCTGCTGCATCTCCCTGACTGACTTCTTCTCCTTCCGTTTTCCCTTACTACTATTCATGTCCATGGTACACCTCATGGGCCACATAGGAGTGAAGCCATCGGATATTTCCCTTGGTCTGCTTGCATTTTCATTTGGAAATCATCTTCTTTATCATCATCTTCATAATCATCTTTATCCACTAGCCCTTAAAAGGGTATCTCGGCTCCTTCCACAGGGATGCTAGAGGGGGCATTGCAGGCCATCGAAGTTGGCCGTTCATTTTCATCTGAAGAAAGAGCGTTGCTCAACATGGCCCTCCACATGACAATGGCATGTAGCATTAAGTAATGATGACAAGGAGTGCTGACAAGACCTCTTTCTTTCCGGGTAGTGATCAGGCAGAGTTTCACTCTCCATGAAGCCATTGCAACGGTGTTTAAGGTAAGTTCATGTAGACAGAGCCTTCATCCCTTGGGGACTGCTGTTTCAACACTACCAATAAGGACACGGACAGCACAACGCATCCCAGCCCTGGCAGTTTTCCTGGAATTGTGACTTCCCTTCCCGTCTTCCATCCCTCAACTTCCAAGATGACCAAGTCCCAAAGGCAGACATTACACCCGAGAAACCATAGGGACCAGAAGCTAAGAATAGACCCTCTCTCCCAAATATATCCAACCTCCCAGAGACCTAATGGTAGCCAAGAGACCTCGCTGTTAATTGAGATCTGTAGAAATTGCCACCTTGGAAATAGGAAATAGGAACACCTTGCTCTCTCTGGAGAAAGGTTGGTCTAAAGAATGGTATACAGGACATCGTTTTCTTTGCTCTTTGTAAAGAAAGGGGAACTGGGAAAGAAACAGAAAAGCCCCCCTGAGTTCATGTTCAGGCTAAAAGGGCTCTTTCTTGTTCCTTCCCAGGTCTTTCTACTTAAAGCCATAGGACTCATTTCTCATGAGAATGGGATTGCTTCTTCAGTGAAGTCAGCTTCTGTGACGTCACAAAGCTCTGAGGTCCTAGCAACCACTCCTCACCAAAGCACGCTTCATCAATTCACCTTGCTTTAGTAGTCCTGGGTCAGCCAGGAGTATCAAAATCACTCCCAACCCCTGGATCCGACTGGGTATTTCCCCCAGACAGTTTGTGAAGCAATTTGTGGTCACCTTCTGCATTGCTGAATTTGTAGTCTTTGCCCAAGACTGTCACCACCACCCCTCTGGACTCCTGAGAAAGGCAAGAATCCACAATTCCATCTTAACCACGTAAGGTCAAGAAAGGGTCAGGAGTACTAGCAGCCTCACACGGGGAACTCCACGCCATACACATGTTCATGGTCCTCACACCCTATCAGGATACTTCTGACCAGGAAAAGCGCCTCCCCGTGCTCTAGGAAAGCTCAGAGTTAACACTCTCAACCATACCAAAGACATGTCTGGAGGATTTAACAGTGAGGACACGAGTTATTCTTGCACCTCCAGAAATCGTGCCATAAATGCCTCCCTATTTTCCCGGCTGACCAAACATTAAAGGCAGACCCTACACCCTAGAAGCTTAGTCCCAGGACAGACTCATCGGTTTGGAGCTCACAGGAGCGAGCACGGAGCATGTTGGCAGAGAACCAATCCCCATGTGAAGCCAAGGGAAAAGGCACTCGGATAAGATTCAGGAAGACAATGTGAATCTACAAAAGGTCTCTGTCTTCTCAGTATTCGAAACGTGCATTCTGTTATCTACACTGAAGCTTATTTCTTTAGAAAGAAGAGCTTAAGGAGTGCCCAAGGGCTGGCACTTGAGAGAGTCTCTGGTGTGTGTGACATGCCCTATGTGGTTGTGTTGTGGCTGTCCACTCCCCTTTGGGCTCATCCTCTGCAGAGGCTCGCCTTGCCGTTCATGCAGAGTTTTGGTGTCTGGGCCAAATATGGTGAGGTTAAGCTTCATGGGTCTGGTGTGCTGGTGAAACGTGACTTTCAACCCACTCCACAAAACATAAGGCCTGCTGAATTCTGTGGCCAAGGAGAGGATGTTGGCAGGGCATTCTTTTAGTCCACTGCAGGAATTTCTGTTCTCCTGGGCCTAAGCAACGTGGCCTGAGAAGGCAGTCCCAACAGTGTTCCAGGTTTGGGAATCCGTGATTGCAATTTGGGCAGCTAATGTCCTCACCATCCTGCCTGTGGCCAATTCTCAGACTGGATGATGTCGATCGTAGAGCCCAAGTATCTTGGGCGCCCATCAAGCCATCTCCACCAACACTACTCATCACGAAGGTATACAAAGTAATAATAATCTTACCACGGTGTCAACAGGTATTGTCTCTGATCATGGTTTCCAGGCTGTCTGCACCTGGTTGCTTGCTGGTGTCCTCTCCAGGAGATACACAGTGTTCTGTAGTCCTGGAATCTCTGTCTGCAGTGCATGCTGCTCTGGAATCCCTGGGCCTCAAGACCCTTGGGTTGTAAGAACTCATGTCATTCAGACACTCTCCTTTTGTCCGCCAACAGCTAGGGGTCAATATTGAAATTGTGGGTTCTAAGTGTGCTCCTCTCCCCTGGGCCTATGCCTTTGGCCATGATTCCCTGCCCTCTGATGCACCAACTGTCCAATTCTCCCAGAAGCTCTGTCTACAGCCTTCTCCCATGGTCTATGTGACTTCTTCTCTCTTTTGCTGTGGAGTGTGATTTCTAGGCTTCAGCTCCATTTAGGCCATGTTTCCATTGATGTGGTCATCTTCTGGTTGTGCGGATGGCTGAAGACAGGCCTGGAGCTCCCAGACACTTCTCCCATCTCCCTGTCCTCCAAATGCACTGCGGACTCTTATGGAGCCATAAGGAAGATGGCATGCTTGCTCCTTGTAACATGTGGCAGAAAGAGAGAGAGCATTGGGCCGTGTTTTATCTGTCATTCCCAGAAAGACAACTACCATACGATTTCACTCACTCATCAGAGTAAAGAAACATGTGAGCATGCAAGAAAATGGGACAGGCAATTCAACTCTAACCAGGCACACAAAATTTGGTGTTTGTTCCTGGCAGGCTAGTCAGAATCTGCCTTTCTAAAAGTGGATCAAAAGGGACATTCAATGCAGGAAATGTGGCCGAATGGCATGTAACGTGAGTTTCCCCTGTGTTTGAAGGTGAATTGTGATCTGGATTAGAGCAGCTTCATATCTCTTAAAATATCCTTTTTAGCGTTTTGTACAACACACACACACACACACACACACACACACACACACACACACACACACTTAAATAAATCCCAGAGAATTTAGGGAACGTGTGAGGAATAGCACTCATGGAATCAAAATCCAGAGAAAATACCATAAAAAACAAAAGCTTAGAGAATCAAAGTAACAAACCGTCCAAACTGGATAAGTTAACTCCTTACCTATCAAGAGTTAATTAGTTAAACAGCCTTACCTAAAAGTTCCTTCCACACATGCTTGCCAGCAAATCCAATACCGGAGAGAAAAGGATAAATTCCAAGACACATACGCACTACCATGACAAGATCATGAGTCATACATATCTGACGTCTCAGGTAATGACTTTTGAAGCAGCTTTTGAGGCTTTTGAAGCAGTCCTCAAACATCTCCCAACACACAGAACGCCACTTTCAAATCAATTAACTGGTCCACAATTCGAGACATTTGTTAGTAATGTCAGCTTTTCTCATCTAATCCCAAAATGTAGGAAGAGGGAAGACCCTAATGGACAATGTCCAAGGACCCAATTCACATAAGGACCTTACAGGAAACCAATTGCATACAACTTTAATCAGTAAGATAATAAAACTAAAATTCATTTCTCTTCTCTTTCTTCCTTCATCTCCATGTGAAAGGGCCTGTTTTGCTTTCTATTCACTATTTTTCCTTAATTTTGGCAAGCCAGCCTTTCATCCATCCTACGTTTTTTAACATAGTGTTCCCTGATTCTTTAATTGCATATACCACCAAGTGCTCATCTTCATATAATGTCCCCACACCTCCATACCCATTAAGAAGTTCCCTCCTTATGGCAGGTCTTATCCTCCTGTAACACTCAGCTTGGTCCCCAAAGTCCTGAGTTTCTCCTGCTGTTTCTCTCTGACTGACATCTTCTCTTTCCGTTTTCCCTTAATACTATTCATATCCATGGTATACCACATGGGCCACATAGGAGTGAAGCCATCGGATATTTCCCTTGGTCTGCTTGCATTTTCATTTAGAAATCATCTTCTTTATGATCATCTTCATAATCATCTTTATCCACTAGCCCTTAAAAGGGTATCTTGGCTCCTTCCACAGTGATGCTAGAGGGGGCATGGCAGGCCATGGATGTGAGCCCTTCATTTTCATCTGAATAAAGAGAGTTGCTCAACATGGCTCTCCCCATGGCAATGGCATGTAGCATTAACTAATGATGACAAGGAGTGCTTACCAGGCCTCTTTCTTTCCGGGTAGCGATCATGCAGAGTTTCACTCTCCATGAAGCCTTTGCAACGCTGTTTAAGGTAATGTCATGTAGACAGAGCCTTCATCCCTTGGGACTGCTGTTTCAGGACACTAGCAGAGAAGGACACGGACAGCACAATGCATCCCTGCCCTGGCAGTTTTCCTGGAATTGTGACTTACCTTCCCTTCTTCCTTTCCTCACATTCCAAGCTGACCAAGTACCAAAGGCAGACCTTACACCCAAGAAAACATAGTGACCAGAAGCTCAGAATGGACCCTCTCACCCAAGGATATCCAACCTCCCAGAGACCTAATGGTAGCCAAGAGGCCTCGCTGTGGATTGAGATCTCTAGAAATTGCAGTGGAAATAGGAACCCATTGCTCCCTCTGGAGAAATGTTGGTCTAAATTTGGTATACAGAACATCGTTTCCTTTTCTCTTTATATAGAAAGTCGAACTGGGAAAGAAACAGAAAAGACCCCCTGAGTTCATGGTCAGGCTAACAGGGCTCTTTCTTGTTCCTTCCCAGGTCTTTCTACTTAAAGCCATAGGACTCATATGTCATGAGAATGGGATTGCTGCTTCAGTGAAATCAGCTTCTGTGACTTCACAAAGCTCTGATGTCCTAGCAATCACCCCACACAAAATCACGCTTCATCACTTCACCTTGCTGGAGTAGTTCTTGGTCAGCCAGGAGTATCAAAATCACTTCCAAACGCTGGAGCAGCCTGGATATTTCCCCTAGAGAGTTTGTGAAGGGATTTGGTGTCACCTTCTCCATGGTTGAATTTGTAGTCTTTGGCCGGGACTGTCAACACCACCCTTCTCCACTCTTGAGATGGGAAGAATCCACAATTCCATCTTACCAACCTAATGTCAAGAAAGATTCAGGAGAACAAGCTGAATCACACTGGGAACTCCACGCCATACACATGTTCATGGTCCTCACACAGTTTCAGGAAGTTCTGACCAGGAAAAAGTCTCCCTGCCCTCCGAGGAAAGCTCAGAGTTAACACCCGCAACCATACCAAAGACATGTATGGAGGCTTCAACAGTGAGGACATGAGTTCTTCGTGCATCTCCAGAAATTGTGCCATAAATGCCTCCCCATTTTCCCGGGTGACAAATCATTAAAGGCAGTCCCTACACCCTAGAAGCTTAGTCCAAGGACGGACTCATCTGTTTGGAGCTCACAGGAGCAAGCACGGAGCATGTTGGAAGAGAACCAATCTCCTTGTGAAGCCAATGGGAAAGGCTTTCGGGGCAGTTTTAGGAAGACAACGTGAATCTACAGAAGTCTCTCTCTTCTCGGTATTCGAAACGTGCATTATGTTATCTAACCTGAAGCTAATTTCTTTAGACAGAAGAGCTCATGGAGTGCCCAAGGGCTGGCACTTGAGAGAGTCTCAGGTGTGTGTGACATGCCCTCTGGTGTTGTGTTGTGGCTGTCCACTCTCTTGTGGGCTCGTCCTCTGCAGAGTCTCTTCATGCCTTCCATTCAGAGTGTTTGGTGTCTGGGCCAAATATGGTGATGTTAATATTCGTGGGTCTGGTGTGCTTGTGAAACCTGACTTTCAACCCACTCCACAAAACGTAAGGCCTGCTGAATTCTGTGGCGAGGTGAGAGGATGTGGGCAGGGCTTTCATTTAGTCCCATGGAGGATTTTCTGTTCTCCTGGGACTAAGCAACGTGGACTGAAGAAGGCAGTCCCAATAGTGTTCCAAGTTTGGGGATCCATGATTGCAATTTGGACAGCTCTTGTGCTCATGGTCCTGATTGTGGCCAATTCTCAGTCTGGATGCTGGCGGTCATAGAGCCCAAGTATCTTTGGCGCCCATCGAGGTATCTCCACCAACACTGCCCATCACCAATGCACACAAAAATAATAATCTTGATTAGCCAGCTGAGACTACACAAGGTAGTAGGAGATCAACTCGATAGTTTATCTAAACATTTCAAACACCTACATATCAAATGGGAGATCGAAGAGAAGAAGAACAGCAATTCTAGAAACAGAAAATCAGCCACTTTCTGAAAGGTAGAACTGGCGGAGAAGTGATTCTAAAACGACGGGAAGATAGTGGGGGGAGGGGCCGTCTCCGGGCAAGTGGCGGAGGAACGGAGCACAAAATCAGGACTTTTAAAAGTCTCTTCCACTGAGGGACATTGCTCCAGAGGCTAAGCCAGGGTGAAGCCCACACGGGGTCAGCATGGCCCCAGGTCCCGCCGCGTCACAGAATGATTGTGGTTGTTGGAGTGTCGCAGAGCTCACAGGTATTAGAACAGAGAATCCGGCTACAGAGACAGAGCCGAGGACTGAAATCTCAGCTCGGGGTTACCGTGAAATTGTCGACGGCTGTGTGAGCTTGGAGCGTGGCTAGAGACTGGGGATATGGTAGTGATTGGGTGCTGTCCTCTGGGGGCTCACTGAGGAGTGGGGCCCAGGCTCTGGGCTCCTCTCGGCCAGAGACTAGGAGGCCGCCATTTTCATTTCCCTCCTCTGGAACTCTACAGAAAGCATTCAGGGAACACAATCTACCAAAAGCGAACCCGAGCCGATTACTTAGTCCGGCCTCGAAAAAGGCTTGGAAGATATTAGAGAAACCTTCTCTGGAGATATAAAAGCCATTTCTGGAGAAATAAAGAACTAAAATCTAACCAAGTAGAAATCAAAAAAGCTACTAATAAGGTACAATCAAAATGGAGGCTCTCACTGCTAGGATCAATGAGGCGAAGAAAGAATTTGTGATATAGAAGACCAAATGACAGAGAATAAAGCATCCGAGCAAAAGAGGGACAAACAACTATTGGACCAAGAGGGGAGAATTCGAGAGATAAGTTACACCATAAGACGAAACTACATTAGAATAATTGGGATTCCAGAAGAAGAAGAAACAGAGAGGGGAGCAGAAGGTCTATTGAGAGAAATATTGGAGAGAATTTCCCTAATATGGCAAAGGGAACAATCATCAAAAAGGAGATGCAGAGAACCCCCCTCAAAGTCAACAAGAATAGGTCCACAACACGTCACCTAATAGTAAAATTTACAAGTCTTAGTGACAAAGAGAAAATCCTGAAAGCAGCCCAGGAAAAGAAGTCTGTAACATACAATGGTAAAAATATTAGATTGGCAGCAGACTTATCCACAGAGACCTGGCAGGCCAGAAAGAGCTGACATGATATATTCAGAGCACTAAATGAGAAAAAACATGCAGCCAAGAATACTCTATCCAGCTAGGCTATCATTTAAAATAGAAGGAGAGATAAAAAGCATCCAGGACAAACAAAACCTGAAAGAATTTGCAAACACCAAACCAGCTCTACAGGAAATATTGACAGGGGTCCTCTAAGCAAAGACAGAGCCTAAAAGTAGTAGATCAGAAAGGTACAGAGACAATATACAGTAACAGTCACCTTACAGGCTAATAATGGCACTAAATTCATATCTCTCAATAGTTACCCTGAATGTTAATGTGCTAAATGCCCCAATCAAAAGACACCGGGTATCAGAATGGATAAAAAAACAAACCCATCAGTATGTTGCCTACAAGAAACTCATTTTAGACGCGAAGACACCTCCAGATTTAAAGTGAGGGGGTGGAAAACAATTTACCATGCTAATGGGCATCAGAAGAAAGCTGGGGTGGTGATCCTTATATCAGATCAATTAGATTTTAAGCCAAAGACTATAATAAGAGATGAAGAAGGGCACTATATCCTACTCAAAGGGTCTGTCCAACAAGAAGATCTAACAATTTTAAATATCTATGCTCCTAACGTTGGAGCAGCCAACTATATCAACCAATTAATAACAAAATCAAAGAAACACATCAATAATAATACAATAACAGTAGGGGACTTGAACACTCCCCTCACTGAAATGGACAGATCACCAAGCAAAAGAGCAACAAGAAAATAAAGGCCTTAAATGACACACTGAACCAGATGGACATCACAGATATATTCAGAACATGTCATCCCAAAGCAACAGAATACACATTCTTCTCTAGTGCACATGGAACCTTCTCCAAAATAGATCACATCCTGGGTCACAAATCAGGTCTCAACTGGTATCAAATGTTTAGGATCATTCCCTGCATACGTTCAGACCACAATGCTCTGAAGCTAGAACTCAATCACAAGAGGAAAGCTGGAAAGAACCCAAATACATGGAGACTAAACAGCATCCTTCTAAAGAATGAATGGGTCAACAAGGAAATTAAAGAAGAACTGAAAATATTCATGGAAAAAAACGATAATGAAAACACAATGGTTCAAAATCTGTGGGACACAGCAAAGGCAGTCCTGAGAGGAAAATATATAGAGGTACAAGCCTTTCTCAAGAAATAGGAAACGTCTCAAGTACACAACCTAACCCTACACGTAAAGGAGCTGGAGAAAGAACAAGAAAGAAAGACTAAACCCAGCAGGAGAAGAGAAATCATAATGATCAGAGCAGATATCAATGAAATAGAAACAAAGAAACAAAAAAAAAAAAAGAAAAAAATCAATGAAACTAGGAGCTGGTTCTTTGAAAGAATCAATAAGATTGATAGACACATGGCCAGACTCGTCAAAAAGAAAAGAGAAAGGACCCAAATCAATAAAATCATGAATTAAAGAGGAGAGATCACAACTAACACCAAAGAAATACAGACAATTAAAAGAACATACTATGAGCAGCTCTACACCTACAAATATGACAATCTGGAAGAAATGGATGCATTCCTAGAGACATATAAACTACCACAACTGAACCAGGAAGAAATAGAAAACCTGAACAGGCCCATAACCAGTAAGGAGATTGAAACAGTCATCAAAAATCTACAAACAAACAATAGCCCAGGGCCAGACGGCTTCCCATGGGAATTCTATCAAACATAAAGAAGAATGAATTTTTCTTCTCCTGAAACTGTTCCAAAAAATAGAAATGGAAGGAAAACTTCCAAACTTATTTTATGAGGCCAGCATCACCTTGATCCCAAAACCAGACAAGGATCCCACCAAAAAAGAGAACTACAGACCAATATCCTTGATGGACACAGATGCAAAAATTCTCGCCAAAATACTAGCCAATAGGATTCAACAGTACATTAAAAGGATTATTCACCACGATCAGGTGGGATTTATTCCAGGGCTGCAGGGTTGGTTCAACATCCGCAAATCAATCAATGTGATAGAACACATTAATAAAAGAAAGAACAAGAACCCTATGATACTCTCCATAGATGCTGAAAAAGCATTTGACAAAGTATAGCATCCCTTCCTGATCAAAACTCTTCAAAGTGTAGGGATAGAGGGCACATACCTCAATATTATCCAAGCCATCCAAGAAAAACCCACCGCAAATATCATTCTCAATGGAGAAAAACTGAAAGCTTTTCTGCTAAGGTCAGGAACACGGCAGGGATATCCATAATCACCACTGCTATTCAACATAGTACTAGAAGTCCTAGCCTCAGCAATTAGACAACAACAACAAAAAAATATTAAGGCATTCAAATTGGCAAAGAAGAAGTCAAACTATCACTCCTCGCAGATGATATAATACTATATGTGGAAAACCCAAAAGACTCCACTCCAAAACTGCTAGAACTTGTACAGGAATTCAGTAAAGTGTCAGGATATAAAATCAATGCACAGAAATCAGTGGCATTTCTGTACACCAACAGCAAGACAGAAGAAAGAGAAATTAAGGAGTCAATCCCATTTACAATTGCACCCAAATTATAAGGTACCTAGGAATAAACCTAACCAAAGAAGCTATGAATCTATATACAGAAAACTATAAAGTACTCATGAAAGAAATTGAGAAAGACACAAAGAAATGGAAAAATGTTCCATGCCTCTGGATTGGAAGAATAAATATTGTGAAAATGTCTATGCTACGTAAAGCAATCTACACATTTAATGAAATCCCTATCAAAATAACTTCCATTTTTTTTCAAAGAAATGGAACAAATAATCCTAAAATATATATGCAACCAGAAAAGACCTCGAATAGCCAATGGAATATTGAAAGAGAAAGCCAAAGTAGGTGGCATCACAATTCCGGACTTCAAGCTCTATTACAAAGCTGTCATCATCAAGACAGCATGGTACTGGCACAAAAACAGACACATAGATCAGTGGAACAGAATAGAGACCCCAGAAATCGACCCTCAACTGTATGGTCAACTAATCTTCGACAAAGCAGGAAAGAATGTCCAATGGAAAAAAGACAGCATCTTCAATAAATGGTGCTTGGAAAATTGGACAGCCACAGGCAGAGAAATGAAATTGGACCACTTCCTTATACCACACACGAAAATAGACTCAAAATGGATGAAGGACCTCAATGTGAGAAAGGAATCCATCAAAATCCTTGAGGAGAATGCAGGCAGCAACCTCTTCGCCCTCAGCTGCAGCAACATATTCCTAGGAACAAAGGCAAAGGCAAGGGAAGCAAGGTCAAAAATGAACTATTGGGATTTCATCAAGATCAAAAGCTTTTGCACAGCAAGGGAAACAGTGAACAAAACCAAAAGACAACTGACAGAATGGGAGAAGATATTTGCAAACGACATATCAGATAAAGGGCTAGTATCCAAAATCTATAAGGAACTTAGCAAACTCAACACCCAAAGAACAAACAATCCAATCAAGAAATGGGCAGAGGACATGAACAGACATTTCTGCAAAGAAGACATCCAGATGGCCAACAGACACATGAAAAAGTGCTCCACGTCACTCGGCATCAGGGAAATACAAATCAAAACCACAATGAGATATCACCTCACACCAGTCAGAATGGCTAAAATTAACAAGTCAGGAAATGACAGATGCTGATGAGGATGCGGAGAAAGGGGAACCCTCCTACACTATTGGATTGGTGGGAATGCAAGCTGGTGCAACCACTCTGGAAAACAGCATGGAGGTTCCTCAAAATGTTGAAAATAGAACTACCCTTTGACCCAGCAATTGCACTACTGGGTGTTTACCCTAATGATACAAACGCCGTGATCCGAAGGGGCACGTGTACCTCAATGTTTATAGCAGCAATGTCTTCAATAGCCAAACTATGAAAAGAACCTAGATGTCCATCAATAAATGAATGGATAACGAAGATGTGGTATATATACACAATGGAATACTATGCGGCCATCAAAAGAAATGAAATCTTGCCATTTGCGACAAAGTGGATGGAACTAGAGGGTATCATGCTTAGTGAAATAAGTCAATCAGGGAAAGACAACTATCATATGATCTCCCTGATATGAGGATATGGAGAAGCACCATGGGGGGTTAGGGGGATAGGAGAAGAATAAACGAAACAAGATGGGATTGGGAGGGAGACAAACCATAAATGACTCTTAATCTCACAAAACAAAATGGGGTTGCTGCGGGGAGGTGGGGTTGGGAGAGGGGGAGGGTGTTATTGACATTGGGGAGGGTATGTGCTATCGTGAGTGCTGTGGAGTGTGTAAACCTGGCGATTCACAGACCTGTACCTCTGGGGATAAAAATACATTACATGTTTATAAAAAAAAAATTGGAAGGGGAGACTAACCATAAGAGACTATGGACTCTGAAAACAACCTGAGGGTTTTGAAGGCTCAGGGGTGTGAGATTGAGGGGGAAAAGGTGGTGGGTAATAGGGAGGGCACGTTTTGCATAGAGCACTGGATGATGTGGAAAAACAATGAGTACTGTTATGCTGAAAAAATAAATATATTTAAAAAAACAAACAAACAAACAAAAAATAAGCTTAGAGCATCAAATTAACAAACCGTCCAAACTGGATAAGTTAACGCCTTACCTGTCA
The DNA here is from genome assembly GCF_922984935.1 of Meles meles. Taxonomy (NCBI): domain Eukaryota; kingdom Metazoa; phylum Chordata; class Mammalia; order Carnivora; family Mustelidae; genus Meles; species Meles meles. Next base: position 31,903,409 of record NC_060088.1, on the reverse strand, counting down.
ATGATTAATTAATTCTGGAGGTTGGATATCCTTGTGTGAGAGGATCCATTCTCAGCTTCTGGTCCCTAAGGTTTCTCAGGTGTAAGGTCTGCCTTTGGTGCTTGGTCAGCTTGGAAGATGAGGGAAAGAAGAAGGGAAGGGAAGTCACAATTCCAGGAAAATTACCAGGCAGGGATGCGTTGTGCTCTCCGTGTCCTTATCTGCTAGTGTCCTGAAACACCAGTCCTGAGGAATGAAGGCTTTGTCTACCTGACATTCCCTTAAACAGCATTGCAAAAGCTTCATGGAGAGTGAAACTCTGCATGATCGCTACCCGGAAAGAAAGAGCCCTGGTCAGCACTCCCTGTCATCATTAGATAATGCTACACGCCATAGTCATGGGGAGAGACATATTGAGCAACTCTCTTTATTCAGATGAAAATGAAGGGCCAACATTGATGGCCTGCCATGCCCCCTCTAGCATCACTGTGGAAGGAGCCAATATACCCTTTTAAGGGCTAGTGGATATAGAGGATTATGAAGATGATGATAAAGAAGATGATTTCCAAATGAAAATGCAAGCAGACCAAGGGAAATATCCGATGGCTTCACTCCTATGTGGTCCATAAGGAATACCATAGACATGGGTAGTCATAAGAAAAAATGGAAGGAGAAGAAGTCAGACAGGGAGACACATCAGGAGAGACTCAGGACTTTGGGGACCAAAGTGAGGGTTACAGTAGGATAAGACCTTCCATAAAGAGGGAACTGCTTAATGGGTTTGGAGGTGGTGTGGCATTATATGAGGATGAGCACTTGGTGGTATATGCAAGTAAAAATCAGGGAACACCATGTCCAAAAACGTAGGATGGATGAAAGGCTGGATTGTCGAAATTAAGAAAAAAAAAATAGTGAATAGAAATCAAAACAGATCCTTTCACGTGGAGATGAAGGAAGAAAGAGAAGAGAAATGCATTCTAGTTTTATTATCTTACTGATTAAAATTGTATGCAATTGGTTTCCCGGAATGTACATAAGTGAATTGGGTCTTTGGACATTGTCAATTAGAGTCTTCCCTCTTCCTACATATTGGGATTTGATGAGAAAAGCTGACTTTAGTAACAAATGTCTCGAATTGTGGACCAGTTAATTGATTTGAATGTGGCTTTCTGTGTGTTGGGAGATGTTTGGGGTCTGCTTCCAAAGCTTCAAAATCTTTCTCAAAATTTATTACCTGAGAAATTAGATATGTATGACTCATGATCTTGTCATGGTAGTGTGTATGTGTCTTGTAATTTATCCTTTTCTCTCTGGTATTCGATTTGCAGGCATGGATGTGTGGAGGGGTCTTTTAGGTAAGTTTCTTTAATTAATTAATTAAATCTTGATAGGTAAGGAGTTAACTTGTCCAGTTTGGACTGTTTGTTACTTTGATTCTCTAAGCTTTTGTATTTCTGGTATTTTTTCTGAATTTTGCTTCCATGAGTGCTATTCCCCACTTGCTCCCTAACTTCTGTGGGACACTTTTAAGTGTGTGTGTGTGTGTGTGTGTGTGTGTGTGTGTGTGTGTGTGTTGTACAAAACACTAAAACTGACATTTTAAGCGATATGAAGCTGCTCTATTCCAGATCACAATTCACTTTCAAACACAGTGGAAATTCACGCTGCATCCCGTTGGGCTAGATTTCCTGCATTGAATGTCCCATTAGATCCAATTTTAGAAACGCAGATTATGACTAGCGTGCCTGGAAAAAACACCAAATTTTGTGTGCCTGGTTAGCATCAAATTGCCTGTCCCTTTTTCTTGCTTTTTCACATGTTTCTTTTTTTGATGAGTGAGTGCTATCATATGGTAGTTGTCTTTCTGGGACTGACAGATAAGACACAGCCCAATGCTCTCTCCCTTTGTGCCACATGTCACAAGAAGCAAGAATGCCTTCTTGCTTATGGCTCTATAAGAGTCCGCAGTGCATTTGGAGGACAGGGAAATGGGAGAAGTGTCTGGGAGCTCCAGGCCTGTCTTCAGCCATCCACACAACCAGAAGATGACCACATCAATGGAAACATGGCCTAAATGGAGCTGAAGCCTAGAAATAACACTCCACAGCAAAAGAGAATAAGTCACAGAGACCATGGGAGAAGGGTGTAGACAGAGCTTCTGGGAGAATTGGACGGTTGGTGCTTCAGAGGGCAGGGAGCCATGGCCAAAGGCAAAGGCCCAGGGAGAGGAGCACACTTAGAACCCACAATTTCAATATTGACCCCTAGATGTTGGTGGAGAAAAGGAGTCTGAATGACATGAGTTCTTGCAACCCAAGGGTCTTGAGGCCCAGGGATTCCAGAGCAGCACATTGCAGACAGAGACTCCAGAAATACAGAACACAGTGTATCTCCTGGAGAGGATACCAGCAAGCAACCAGGTGCAGACAGCCTGGAAACCATGATCAGAGACAATACCTGTTGACACCGTGGTAAGATTGTGATTACTTTGTGTGCATTCGTGATGGGGAGTGTTTGTGGAGATGCCTCAATGGGCGTCCAAGATACTTGGGCTCTACGACCGCCAGCATCCAGACTGAGAATTGGCCACAGGCAGGACGGTGAGGACATTAGCTAACCAAACTGCAATCATCGATTCCCAAATTGGAACACTGTTGGGACGGCCTTCTTCACGTCACGTTGCTTAGTCCCAGGAGAACAGAAAATCCTGCAGGGGACTGAAAGAAAGCCCTGCTCACATCCCTTTAAATGGCCACAGAATTCAGCAGGCCTTACATTTTGTGGAGTGCGTGGAAATTCACGTTTCACAAGCACACCAGACCCACGAATCTTAACCTCACCATATTTGGCCCAGACACCAAACACTCTTATTGCATGGCAAGGAGAGACTCTGCAGAGGACGAGCCCTCAGGAGAGTGGACAGCCACAACACAACCCAAGAGGGCTTGTCACACACACCTGAGAATCTCTCAAGTGCCAGACCTTGGCCACTACATGAGCTCTTCTTTCTATAGAAATTAGCTTCAGGGAAGATATCAGAATGCACGTTTCAAATACCGAGAAGACAGAGACCTTTTGTAGATTCATGTTCTCTTGAAACTGGCCCGAAAGCCTTTTCCGATGGCTTCACATGGGGATTGATTCTCTTCCAACATGCTCCGTGCTTGCTCCTGTGATTTGCAAACAGATGAGTCCATCCTGGGCCTAAGCTTCTAGGGTGTAGCGTGAGCCTTTTATGTTTGATCAGCTGGGAAAATTGGGAGGCATTTATGGTACGATTTCTGGAGATGCACGAAGAACTCGTGTCCTCACGGTTGAAGCCTCCAGACATGTCTTTGGTATGGTTGCGGTGTTAACTCTAAGTTTTCCTAGAGCGCGGGGGGGTGCTTTTCCTTGTCAGAAGCATCCTGATAAGGTGTGAGGACTGTGAACATGTGTATGGCGTGGAGTTCCCCGTGTGAAGCTACTTGTACTCCTGACTCTTTGTTGTCCTTACGTGGGTAAGATGGAATTGTGGATTTTTGCCCTTCTCAGGAGTCTAGAGGGGTGGTGGTGACAGTCCAGCCAAAGACTACATACTAGGCCATGGAGAAGGTGACCGCAAATCGCTTCACAAACTGTCTTAGGGAAATACCCAGTCGGATCCAGCGGTTGGGAGTGATTTTGATACCCCTGCCCGAACAAGAACTACTCCAGCAAGGTGAAGAGATGAAGCATGCTTTGGTGAGGAGTGCTTGCTAGGACCTCAGAGCTTTGTGACGTCACAGAAGCTGACTTCACTGAAGCAGGAATCCTATTCTCATGACATATGAGTCCTATGGCTTTGAGTAGAAAGACCTGGGAAGGAAAAGAAAGAGCCCTGTTAGCCTGACCATGCACTCAGGTGGTCTTTTCTGTTTCTTCCCCTGGTCCACTTTCTATACAGAAAATAAAACGATGTTCTGTATACCACTCTTTAGACCAACATTTCTCCGGAGGGAGCAAGGTATTCCTATTTCCACTGCAATTTCGAGGGATCTCAATCAACAGCGAGGCCTCTTGACTACCATTAGGTCTCTGGGAGGTTGGATATCCTTGGGTGAGAGGGTCCATTCTTAGCTTCTGGTCCCTATGGTTTCTTAGGTTTAATGTCTGCCTTTGGTGCTTGGTCAGCATGGAAGGTGAGGGAAGGAAGAAGGGAAGTGAATTCACAATTCCAGGAAAATTGCCAGGGCAGGGATGCCTTGTGCTGTCCATGTCCTTATCTGATATTGTCCTGAAACACCATTCCTAAGGGATGAAGGCTCTGTCTACTTGACATTACCTAAAACAGCGTGGCAAAGACTTCATGGAGAGTGAAATTCTGCATGATCACTACCTGGAAAGAAAGAGCCCTGGTCAGCACTCCTTGTCATCATTAGTTAATGCTACATGTTATAATCCTGGGGAGAGCCATGTTGAGCAACTCTCTTTATACAGATGAAAATGAAGGGCCAACATCGCTGACCATCCGTGCCGCCTCTAGCATCACTGTGGAAGGAGCCGAGATAAACCTTATAAGGGATATTGGATAAAGATGATTATGAAGATGATCATAAAGAAGATGATTTCTGAATGAAAATGCAAGCAGACCAAGGGAAATATCCGATGGCTTCACTCCTATGTAGCCCATGAGGAATACCATGGACATGAGTAGTCATAAGGGAAAACGCAAGGAGAAGAAGTCAGACAGGGAGACGCAGCAGGAGAGACTCAGGACTTTGGGGACCAAGGTGAGGGTTACAGGAGGATAAGATCTGCCACAAAGACGGAACTGTTTAATGGGTATGTAGGTGGTGTGGCATTATATGAGGATGAGCACTTGGTGGTATATGCAATAAAGAATCAGGGAACACTATGTCAAAAAACATCGGATGGATGAAAGACTGGCTTGCCGAAATAAAAATAAAATAGTGAATAGAAAGCAAAAGAGGCCCTTTCACATGGAGATGAAGGAAGAAAGTGAAGAGAAATGCATTCTAGTTTTATTATCTTACTGATTAAAATTGTATGCAATTGGTTTCCTGTAAGGTCGTTATGTGAATTGGGTCTTTGGACATTGTCAATTAGAGTCTTCCCTCTTCCTACATTTTGGGATTTGATGATAAAAGCTGACATTACTAGCAAAAGTCTCGAATTGTTGACCAGTTTATTGATTTGAATATGGCTTTCTGTGTGTTGGGAGATGTTCGAGGACTGCTTCAAAAGCCTCCAAAGCTGCTTCAAAAGTCATTACCGGAGACGTCAGATATGTATGACTCATGATCTTGTCATGGTAGTGTGTAGGTGTCTTGGAATTTATCCTTATCTCTCCGGTATTGGATTTCCTGGCATGCTTGTGTGGAGGGGTCTTTTAGGTAAGGTTGTTCAATATATTAGTTAATTAATTAATTCTTGATAGGTAAGTAGTTAACTTCTCCAGTTTGGATGTTTTGTTACTTTGATTCTGTAATCTTTTGTTTTTTATGATATTTTCTCTGAATTTTGCTTCCATGAGTGCTATTCCTCACTTGCTGCCTAACTTCTGTGGGACTCTTTTAAGTGTGTGTGTGTGTGTGTGTGTGTGTGTGTGTGTGTTGTACAAAAGGCTAAAAATGATATTTTAAGAGATATGAAGCTTCTCTATTCTAGATCACAATTCACCTTCAAACACAGTGGAAAAGCACGTTTCATCACGTTCGTCCACATTTAATGCATTGAATGTCCCATTTTGTCCACTTTTAGAAACGCAGCTTCTTACTAGCCTGCCTGCAACTAACACCAAATTTTGTGTGCTTGGTTAGAGTCGAATTGCCTGTCCCTTTTTCTTGCTTTTTCACTTGGTTAATTACTCCCATGAGTGAGTGATATCATATAGTAGTTGTCTTTCTGGAACTGACAGATAAGACACACACCAATGCTCTCTCACATGTCACAAGGAGCAAGAATGATTTCTTGCTTATGGCTCCATAAGAGTCCGCAGTGCATTTGGAGGACAGGGAAATGGGAGAAGTGTCTGGGAGCTCAAGGCATGTCTTCAGCCAAGAGCACAACCAGAAGATGACCACATCAATGGAAACATGACCCAAATGGAGCTGAAGCCTAGAAATCATACTCCACAGCAAAAGAGAGAGAAGTCACAGAGACCATGGGATAAGGGTGTAGACAGATCTTCTGCGAGAATTGGACAGTTGGTGCTTAAGAGGGCAGGGAGCCATGGCCAAAGGCAAAGGCTCAGGGAGAGGAGCACACTTAGAACCCACAATTTGAATATTGACCCCTAGCTGTTGACGGAGAAAAGGAGTCTGAATGACATGAGTTCTTGCAACCCAAGGGTTTTGAGGCCCAGGGATTCCTGCGCAGCATGCATTGCAACCAGAGACTCCAGAACTGCAGAACACTGTATATCTCCTGGAGAGGACACCAGCAAGCAACCAGGTGCAGACAGCCTGGAAACCATGATTAGAGACAATACCTGTTGACACCGTGGTAAGATTATTATTTTTTTGTGTGCATTCGTGATGGGCAGTGTTGGTGGAGATGCCTCGATGGGCGCCCAAGATACTTGGGCTCTATGACCATCTGCATCCAGACTGAGAATTGGCCACAGGCAGGATGGTGAGGACATTAGCTGCCCAAACTGCAATCACGGATTCCCAAACCTGGAACACTGTTGAGACTGCCTTCTTCAGGCCACGTTGCTTAGTCCTAGGAAAACAGAAAATCCTGCAGGGGACTAAAAGAAAGCCCTGCTCACATCCCTTCACATGGCCACAGAATTCAGCAGGCCTTAAGCGTTGGGGAGGGAGTTGAAAATCACATTTCACAAGCACACCAGACCCACGAAGCTTAACCTCACCATATTGGCCCAGACTCCAAACACTCTGATTGCAAGCCAAGGAGAGTCTCTGCAGAGGACGAGCCTTCTGGAGAGTGGACAGCCACAACACAACCACAGAGGGCATGTCAAACACACCTGAGACTCTCTCAAGTTCCAGCCCTTGGGCACTCCATGAGCTCTTCTGTCTAAAGAAATTAGCTTCAGGGTAGATAACAGAATGCACGTTTTGAATAACGAGAAGACAGAGACCTGTTGTAGATTCACATTGTATTCCTGAAACTGGCCCGAAAGCCTTTTCCGATGGCTTCACATGGGGATTAGTTCTCTTCCAACATGCTACGTGCTTTCTCCTGTGAGCTCCAAACAGATGAGTCCGGCCTGGGCCTAAGCTTCTAGGGTGTAGGGTCTGCCTTTAATGTTTAGTCAGCTGGGAAAATGGGGAGGCATTTATGGCACGATTTCTGGAGGTGCATGAAGAACTCATATCCTCACTGTTGAAGCCTCCAGACATTTCTTTGGTATGGTTGCGGGTGTTAACTCTGAGCATTCCTAGAGCATGGGGCGGAGGGATTTCCTGGTCAGAAGCATCCTGATAAGGTGTGAGGGCCATGAACATGTGTATGGCGTGGAGTTCCCCGTGTGAGGCTGCTTGTACTCCTGACTCTTTCTTGACCTTACCTTTGTAAGATGGAATTGTGGATACTTGCCCTTCTCAGGAGTCCAGAGGGGTGGTGGTGACAGTCCCTGACAAAGACTACAAATTCGGCCATAGAGAAGGTGACCCCAAATCACTTCACAAACTGTCTTGGGTAAATACCCAGTCGGCTTCAGCGGTTGGAAGTGATTTTGATACTACAGGCTTACCCAGAACTACTCCAGCAAGGGGAAGTGATGAGGCGTGATTTGGTGAGGAGTGGTTGTTTAGGACCTCAGAGATTTGTGACGTCACAGAAGTTGACTTTACTGAAGCAGCAATCCCATTCTCATGACATATGAGTGCTATGGCTTTAAGTAGAAAGACATGGAAGGAAAAGGAAAGAACCCTTTTAGCCTGATCATGAACTCAGGTTATCTTTTCTGTTTATTTCCCACTTCCACTTTCTATAAAAAGAGAAAAGAAAATGATCTTCTGTATACCGTTCTTTAGACCCACATTTCTCCAGAGAGAGTAAGGTGTTCCTATCCACTGCAATTTCTAGAGATCTCTATCAACAGTGAGGCCTCTTGGCTACCATTAGGTCTCTGGGAGGCTGTATATCTTTGGGTGAGAGGGTCCATTCTTAGCCTCTAGTCCTTATGGTTTCTCGGGTGTAAGGTCTGCCTTTGGTGCTTGGAATTTGAGGGAAGTAATAAGGGACGGGAAGTCACAATTACAGTTAAATTGCCAGGGCAGGGATGCGTTGTGCTGTCCGTGTCCCTATCTGCTAATGTCCTGAAACACCAGTCCCAAGGGATGAAGGCTCTGTCTACATGACATTCCCTTAAACACCTTTGCAAAGGCTTCATGGAGACTGAAACTATGCATGATCACTACTCGGAAACAATGAGCCATGGTCAGCACTCCTTGTCATCATTAGTTAATGCTCCATGCCATAGTCATGGGGACAGCCATGTTGAGCAACTCTCTTTATTCAGATGAAAATGAAGGGCCAACATCGATGGCCTGCCGTGCCCCCTCTAGCATCACTGTGAAAGGAGCCAAGATACCCTTTGAAGGGCTAGTGGATAAAGATGATAATGATGATGATTATAAAGAAGATGATTTCCAAATGATAATGCTAACAGACCAAGGGAAATTCCGATGGCTTTCCTCCTATGTGGCCCATGAGGATTACCATACAGAAGGAGAAGATGTCAGACAGGGAGACATACCAGGAGAGACTCAGGTCTTTGGGGACCAAGCTGAGGGTTACAGGAGGATAAGACCTGCCATAAGGAGGGAACTGCTTAATGGGTATGGAGGTGGCATGGCATTATATGAGGATGAGCACTTGGTGGTATATGCAATTAAAGAATCAGGGAACACTATGTCAAAAAACGTAGGATGGATGAAAGTCTGGCTTGCCGAAATTAAGAAAAAATATTGCATAGAAAACAAAACAGGCCCTTTCACATGGAGATGAAGGAAGAAAGAGAAGAGAAATGAATTCAAGTTTTATTATCTTACTGATTAAAATTGTATGCAATTGGAATCCTGGAAGGTCCTTTTGTGAATTGGGTCTTTGGACATTTTCAATTAGAGTCTTCCCTCTTCCTACATTTTGGGATTAGAAGAGAAAAGCTGACATTACTAACAAATGTCTCGAATTGTGGACAGCCAGATTTGAATGTGGCTTTCTGTGTGTTGGGAGATGTTTGAGGACTGCTTCAAAAGCCTCAAAAGCGGGGAGGAGTCAAGATGGCGGACAAGTAGCAGGCTGAGACTACATCAGGTAGCAGGAGATCAGCTTGATAGCTATATAAACATTGCAAACACCTACAACTCCAACGGGAGATCAAAGAGAAGTAGAAGAGCAATTCTAGAAACAGGAAATCAACCACTTTCTGAAAGGTAGGACTGGCGGAGAAATGAATCTAAAATGAAGGGAAGATAGAACGCGGGGGAGGGGCTGGCTCCCGGCAAGAGGCGGTGGAATGGAGCACAAAATAAGGACTTTTAAAAGTCTCTTCCACTGAAGGACATTGCTCCAGAGGTCAAACCAAGGTGATGCCCACGTGGGGTCAGCATGGCCCCAGGTCCTGCATGGTCACAGAAGTATCGGGGGTGTCGGAGTTTCACAGAGCACGCAGATATTAGAACAGAGAATCCGGCTACAGAGACAGAGCCGAGGACTGAACTTTCAGCTCGGGGTTACCTTGAACTGTCGCTGGCTGGGTGATCTCCGAGCACGGCTAGAGACTGGGGATACGGGAGTGATTGGGTGCTGTCCTCTGGGGGTGCACTGAGGATTGGGGCCCCAGGGTCTGGGCTCCTCTGGGCCGGAGACTAGGAGGCCGCCATTTTCATTTCCATCCTCCAGAACTCTACGGAAAGCGTTCAGGGAATACAATCTCCCAAAAGCGAACCCGAGCCGATTACTTAGTCCAGCCTCCGGTAAGGGCGGTGCAATCCGCCTCGGGCAAAGACACTTGAGAGTCACTACAACAGGCCCCTCCCCCAGAAGATCAACAAAATATCCAGCCAGGACGAAGTTCATCTATCAAGGAAAGCAGGTTCAATTCCTAAGACAGCAGCGCAATTCCAGAGGAGGAGAAAGCAAAGCATGGAACTCATGGCATTCTCCCCATGATTCTTTAGTCTTGCGGCTACTTCAATTTTTTTTTCTTTTTTCATTTTTTTTCTTTTTTTCTTTTTTCTTCTTCTACAAAATTTTTTAAAACTTTTACCCTTTTCTTTTTTAACGTTTTTTGACTAGTTTATCTAAATATATAAATATTTTTTCCTTTCGTTTTTATATTTTCTTTATTTGTTTTTTTTATTTTTTTCTTTTTTTTTCTGAACCTCTTTTTATCCCCTTTCTGCATCCCCCACAATTTGGGGTCTCCTCGGATTTGGTTACAGCACATTTTTCTGGGGTCTGTGCCACCCACTTAGTATTTTATTTGATCCTTCATATCCTCTTATCTGGACAAAATGACAAAGCAGAAAAAATCACTGCAAACAAAAGAACAAGAGACAGTACCAAAGGCTAGGGACCTAATCAACACTGACATTGGTAATATGTCAGATCAAGGGTTCAGAATGACAATTCTGAACATTCTAGGCAGTCTTGAAAAAAGCATGGAAGATATTAGAGAAACCCTCTCTGTAGATATAAAAGCCCTTTCTGGAGAAATTAAAGAACTAAAATCTAACCAAGTAGAAATCAAAAAAGCTATTAATGAGGTGCAATCAAATATGAAGGCTCTCATATCAATGAGGCAGAAGAAAGAATTAGTTATATAGAAGACCAAATGACACAGAATAAAGAAGCCGAGCTAAAGAGGGACAAACAGCTATTGGACCACGAGGGGAGAATTCGAGAGTTAAGTGACACCATAAGACGAAACATTAGAATAATTGGGATTCCAGAAGAAGAAGAAACAGAGAGGGGAGCAGAAGGTCTGTTGGAGAGAATTATTGGAGAGAATTTCCCTAATATGGCAAAGGGAACAAGCATCAAAATCCAGGAGATGCAGAGAAACCCCTCAAAGTCAACAAGAATAGGCCCACACCCCGTCACCTAATAGTAAAATTTACAAGTCTTAGTGACAAAGAGAAAATCCTGAAAGCAGCCCGGGAAAAGAAGTCTGTAACATACAAAGTCTGGCAGCAGACTTATCCACAGAACCAGGCCGGCCAGAAAGAGCTGGCATGATATACTCAGAGCACTAAACGAGAAAAACAGCCAAGAATACTCTATCCAGCTAGGCTATCATTGAAATAGAAGGAGAGATCAAAAGCTTCCAGGACAAACAAAAACTGAAAGAATTTGCAAACACCAAACCAGCTCCACAGGTAATATTGAAAGGGGTCCTCTAAGCAAAGAGAGAGCCTAAAAATAGTAGATCAGAAAGGTATGGAGACAATATACAGTAACAGTCATCTTACAGGCTAATAATGGCACTAAATTCATATCTCTCAATAGTTACCCTGAATGTTAATGGGCTAAATGCCCCAATCAAAAGACACAGAGTATCAGAATGGATAAAAAACAAAACCCATCTGTATGTTGCCTACAAGAAACTCATTTTAGACGCGAAGACACCTCCAGATTTAAAGTGAGGGTGTGGAAAACAATTTACCATGCTAATGGGCATCAGAAGAAAGCTGGGGTGGTGATCCTTATATCAGATCAATTAGATTTTAAGCCAAAGACTATAATAAGAGATGAAGAAGGGCACTATATCCTACTCAAAGGGTCTGTCCAACAAGAAGATCTACCAATTTTAAATATCTATGCTCCTAACGTGGGAGCAGCCAACTATTTCAACCAATTAATAACAAAATCAAAGAAACACATCAACAATAATACAATAATCGTAGGGGACTAGAACACTCCCCTCACTGAAATGGACAGATCATTCAAGCAAAAGATCAACAAGGAAATAAAGGCCTTAAATGACACACTGAACCAGATGGACATCACAGATATATTCAGAACATGTCATCCCAAAGCAACAGAATACACATTCTTCTCTAGTGCACATGGAACCTTCTCCAGAATAGATCACATCCTGGGTCACAAATCAGGTCTCAACTGGTATCAAATGTTTAGGATCATTCCCTGCATATGTTCAGACCACAATGCTCTGAAGCTAGAACTCAATCACAAGAGGAAAGCTGGAAAGAACCCAAATACATGGAGACTAAAGAGCATCCTTCTAAAGAATGAATGGGTCAACCAGGAAATTAAAGAAGACCTGAAAAAATTCATGGAAACAAATGATAATGAAAGCACAACCTTTCAAAATCGGTGTGACACAGCAAAGGCAGTCCTGAGAGTAAAATATTTAGCGGTACAAGCCTTTCCCAAGAAACAAGAAAGGTCTCAAGTACACAACCTAATCCTACACGTAAAGGAGCTCGAGAAAGAACAAGAAAGAAACCCTAAACCCAGCAGGAGAAGAGAAATCATAAAGATCAGAGCAGAAATCAATGAAATACAAACCAAAAAAAAAAAAAAAAAAGAAAAAATCAATGAAACTAGGAGCTTGTTTTGAAAGAATCAATAAGATTGATAAACCTCTGGCCAGACTCATCAAAAAGAAAAGAGAAAGAACCCAAATCAATAAAATCATTAATAAAAGAGGAGAGATCACAACTAACACCAAAGAAATAGAGACAATTATAAGAACATACGATGAGCAGCTCTACACCAACAAATTTGAAAATCTGGAAGAAATGGATGCATTCCTAGAGACATATAAACTACCACAACTGAACCAGGAAGAAATAGAAAACCTGAACAGGCCCATAACCAGTAAGGACTTTGAAACAGTCATCAAAAATCTCCAAACAAACAAAAGCCCATGTCCAGACAGCTTCCCATGGGAATTCTACCAAACATTTAAAGAAGAACGAATTCCTCTTCTCCTGTAACTGTTCCAAAAAATAGAAATGGAAGGAAAACTGCCAAACTCATTCTATGAGGCCAGCATCACCTTGATCCCAAAACCAGACAAGGATCCCACCAAAAAAGAGAACTACAGACCAATATCCTTGATGAACACAGATGCAAAAATTCTCGCCAAAATACTAGCCAATAGGATTCAACAGTACATTAAAAGGATTATTCACCACGGTCAAGTGGGATTTATTCCAGGGCTGCAGGGTTGGTTCAACATCCGTAAATCAATCAATGTGATACAACACATTAATAAAAGAAAGAACAAGAACCCTATGATACTCTCCATAGATGCTGTAAAAGCATTTGACAAAGAACAGCATCCCTTCCTGATCAAAACTCTTCAAAGTGTAGGGATAGAGGGCACATACCTCAATATTATCCAAGGCATCCAAGAAAAACCCACCGCAAATATCATTCTCAATGGAGAAAAACTGAAAGCTTTTCTGCTAAGGTCAGGAACACGGCAGGGATGTCCATTATCACCACTGCTATTCAACATATTACTAGAAGTCCTAGCCTCAGCAATCAGACAACAACAACAACAACAACAACAAAAACTAAAGGCATCCAAATTGGCAAAGAGGAAGTCAAATTATATCACTCCTCACAGATGATATAATACTATATGTGGAAAACCCAAAAGAGTCCACTCCAAAACTGCTAGAACTTGTACAGGAATTCAGTAAAGTGTCAGGATATAAAATCAATGCACAGAAATCAGTGGCATTTCTGTACACCAACAACAAGACAGAAGAAAGAGAAATGAAATAGTCAATCCCATTTACAATTGCACCCAAAACTATAAGATACCTAGGAATAAACCTAACCAAAGAGGCTAAGAATCTATACGCAGAAAATTATAAAGTACTCATGAAAGAAAATGAGGAAGACACAAAGAAATGGAAAAATGTTCCATGCTCCTGTATTAGAAGAATAAATATTGTGAAATATTGTAAATATAGTGAAAAATGGATGAAGGACCTCAATGTGAGAAAGGAATCCATCAAATTCCTTGAGGAGAACTCAGGCAGCAACTTCTTTGACCTCAGCCGCACCAACATCTTCCTAGGAACAATGGCAAAGGTAAGGGAAGCAACGGCAAAAAAGAACTATTGGGATTTCATCAAGATCAAAAGTTTTTGCACAGCAAAGGAAACAGTTAACAAAACCAAAAGACAATTGACAGAATGGGAGAAGATATTTGCAAACGACACATCAGATAAAGGGCTAGTATCCAAAATCTATAAGGAACTTAGCAAACTCAACACACAAAGAACAAACAATCCAATCAAGAAATGGGCAGAGGACATGAACAGACATTTCTGCAAAGAAGACATCCAGATGGGCAACAGACACATGAAAAAGTGCTCCACGTCACTCGGCATCAGGGAAATACAAATCAAAACTACTACCTCACACCAGTCAGAATGGCTAAAATTAACAAGTCAGGAAATGACAGATGCTGGCAAGGATGTGGAGAAAGGGGAACACTCCTACACTGTTGGTGGGAATGCTGGTGCAACCACTCTGGAAAACAGCATGGAGGTTCCTCAAACTGTTGAAAATAAAACTACCCTATGACCCAGCAATTGCACTACTGGGTATTTACCCTAAAGATACAAATGTAGTGATCCGAAGGAGCACGTGTACCCGAATGTTTATAGCAGCAATGTCTACAATAGTCAAACTATGGAAAGAACCTAGATGTCCATCAACAGATGAATGGATAAAGAAGATGTGGTATATATACACAATGGAATACTATGCAGCCATCAAAAGAAATGAAATCTTGCCATTTGCGACAAAGTGGATGGAACTAGAGGGTATCATGCTTAGTGAAATAAGTCAATCAGAGAAAGACAACTATCATATGATCTCCCTGATATGAGGACATGGAGAGAGACAAAACATAAATGACTCTTAATCTCACAAAACAAAATGGGGGTTGCTGGGGCAGGTGGGGTTGAGAAGGGGGAGGATGTTATGGACATTGGGGAGGGTATGTGCTATCGTGAGAGCTGTGGAGTGTGTAAACCTGGCGATTCAGAGACCTGTACCCCTGGGGATAAATATACATTATATATTTACAAAAAAAAATTGGAAAGGGGAATTCAACCATATGAGACTATGGACTCTGAAAAACAAACTGAGGGTTTTTAAGGGTCAGGGGTGGGAGGTTGGGGGAACAGGTGGTGGGTAATAGAGAGGGCACGTTTTGCATGGAGCACTGGGTGTTGTGCAAAAACAATGAATACTGTTTCGCTGAAAAAATAAATTAAAAAGAAGTTAAAAAAAGAAAAGAAACAATAATATTACAATGGTGTCAACAGGTATTGTCTCTGATCATGGTTTCCAGGCTGTCTGCACCTGGTTGCTTGCAGGTGTCCTCTCCAAGAGATACACAGTGTTCTGCAGTTCTGGAGTCTCTGCCTGCAATGCATGCTGCTCTGGAATCCCTGGACCTCAATACCTTTTGGTTGCAAGAACTCATGTCATTCATACACTCTCCTATTCTCCGCCAACAGCTATGGGTCAATATTCAAATTGTGGGGTCTAAGTGTGCTCCTCTCCCTGGGCCTTTGTCTCTGGCCATGGCTCCCTGCCCTCTGAAGCACCAACCGTCCACTTCTCACATAAGCCCTGTCAACACCCTTCTCCCATGGTCTTTGTGACTTCTTCTCTCTTTTGCTGTGGAGTGTGATTTCTAGGATTCAGCTCCATTTAGGCCATGTTTCCATTGATGTGGTCATCTTCTGGTTATGCTGATGGCCGAAGACAGGCCTGGAACTGCCAGACACGTCTCCCATCTCCCTGTCCTCCAAATGCATGGAGGAATCTTATGGTGCCATAAGAAAGAAGGCATTCTTGCTCCTTGTGACATGTGGCAGAAAGGGAGAGAGCATTGGGCTGTGTCTTATTTGTAAGTACCAGAAAGACAACTACCATAAGATTTCACTCACTCATTTTAGTAAAGAAACATGTGAAAAAGCAAAAAAAGGGACAGGCAATTCGACGCTAACCAGGCACACAAAATTTGGTGTTTGTTCCAGGCAGGCTAGTCAGAATCTGATTTTCTAAAAGTGGATCAAATGGTACATTCAATGCAGGAAATTTGGCCGAACGGGATGAAACATGAGTTTCCACTGTGTTTGAAGGTGAATTGTAATCTGGAATAGAGCTGCTTCATATCTCATAAAATATCCTTTTTGGCATTTTGTGAAACACACACACACACACACACACACACACACACACACACACACACACACATAAAAGAATCACATAGAATTTAGGGTGCAAGTGAGGAATAGCACTCATGGAAGCAAAATTCAGAGAAAATACCTTAAACAACAAAATCTTAGAGAATCAAAGTTTCCAAACGTCCAAACTGGATCAGTTAACTACTTACCTATCAAGACTCAATTAATTAAACAACCATACCTAAAAGACCCCTGCTCACAAGTATGCCAGCAAATCCAATACCGGAGACAAAAGGATAAATTCCAAGACCCATACGGACTACCTTGACAAGTTCATGGGTCATACATATCTGACGTCTCAGGTAATGACCAAAGCTTTTGAAGCATTCCTCAAACATCTACCAATACGCAGAAAGCCACATTCCAATCAATTCCCTAGGCCACAATTTGAGACATTTAATGGTAATGTAGGCTTTTCTCATTTATTCCCAAAATGTAGGAAGAGGGAAGACTGAAATTTACAATGTCCAATGACCCAATTCACAAAAGGATCTTATAGGAAACCAATTGCATACAATTTTAATCAGCAAGATAATTAAACTAGAATTCATTCCTCTTCTCTTTCTTTCTTCATCTCCATGTGAAACGGCCGGTTTTGCTTTCTATTCACTATTGTTTCTTATATTCGGCAAGCTAGCCTTTCCTCCATCCTATGTTTTTTGACACAGTGTCCCCTGATTCTTTAATTGCATATACCACAAAGTGCTCATCCTCATATAATGCCACACCACATCCATACCCATGAACCAGTTCCCTCTTTATGGAAGGTCTTATCCTCCTGTAACCCTCAGCTTGGTCCCCAAAGTCCTGAGTCTCTCCTTGTGTGACTCCCTGTCTGACAACTTCTCCTTCCGTTTCCCTTCTACTACTCATGTACATGGTATTCCACATGGGTCACATATGAGTGAAGCCATAGGATATTTCCCTTGGTCTGCTTGCATTTTCATTTGGAAATCATCTTCTTTATCATCATGTTCATAATCATTTTTATCCACTAGCCCTTAAAAGGGTATCTCGGCTCCATCCACAGTGGTGCTAGAGTGGGCAGGGCAGGCCATCGAAGTTGGCCATTCATTTTCATCTGAGTAAAGAGCGTTGCTCAACATTTCTCTCCCCATGACTATGGCATGTAGCATTAACTAAGGATGAGAAGGAGTGCTGACCACAGCTCGCTCTTAGGGGTAGTGATCATGCAGAGTTTCACTCTCCATGAAGACTTTGCAACGGTGTTTAAGGTAATGTCAGGTTGACAGAGCCTTCATCCCTTGGGACTGGTGTTTCAGGACACCCGCAGATAAGGACACGGACAACACAACGCATCCCTGCCCTGGCAATTTTCCTGGAATTGTGACTCTCCTTCCCTTCATCCTTCCGTCATCTTCCAAGCTGACCAAGAACCAAAGGCAGACCTTACACCCGAGAAACCATAGGGACCAGAAGCTAAGAATGGACCCTCTCACCCAAGATTATCAAACCTCCCAGAGACTTAATGGTAGCCAAGAGGCCTCGCTGTAGATTGAGATCTCTAGAAATTTCAGTGGAAATAGATACACCTAGCCTATTCTGGAGAAATGTTGGTCTAAAGAATGGTATACAGAACATCGTTTTCTGTTCTCTTTGTATAGAAAGTGGAAGTGGAAAAGAAACAGAAAAGACCACGTGAGTTCATGATCAGGCTAACAGGGCTCTTTCTTGTTCCTTCCCAGGTCTTTCTACTTAAAGCCATAGGACTCGTATGTCATGAGAATGGGATTGCTGCTTCAGTGAAGTCAGCTTCTGTGACGTCACAAAGCTCTGAGGTCCTAGCAACCTCTCCTCACCAATCCACGCCTCATCACTTCACCTGCCTGGAGTAGTTCTGGGTCAGCCAGGAGTATCAGAATCACTCCAAAACGCTATAGCCACCTGGCTATTTACCCAAGGCTGTTTGTGAAGCGATTTGGGGTCACCTTCTCAATGGCCTACTTTCTAGTCTTTGGCCGTCACTGTCACCAACACCCCTCTGGACTCCTGAGATGGGCAAGAATCCAAAATTCCATCTTACCCACGTAAGGTGAAGAAAGAGATAGGAGTTCAAGCAGCCTCACACGGGGAACTCCACGCCATACACATGTTCATGGTCCTCAGAGCCTATCAAGATGCTTCTGACCAGGAAGAGCGCCCCCCGCCCTCCGAGGAAAGCTCAGAGTTAACACACACAAACATCCCATAGACATGTCTGGAGTCTTCAACAGTGAGGACACGAGTCCTTCTTGCATCTGCAGAAATCGTGCCATAAATGCCTTCCCATTTTCCCAGCTGACCAAACATTAAAGCTGACCAAACATCTACACCCTAGAAACTTAGGCCCAGGATGGACTCATCTGTTTGGAGCTCACAGGAGCAAGCACGGAGTATGTTGGAAGAGATCCAATCCCCATGGGAAGCCATCGGAAAAGGGTTTCGGGCCAGTTTCAGGAATACAACATGATTCTATTAAAGGTCTCTGTCTTCTCTGTATTTGAATTGTGTATTCTGTTATCTACACTGAAGATAATTTCTTTAGGAAGAAGAGCTCATGGAGTGCCCAAGGCCTGGCACTTGAGAGAGTCTCGGGTGTGTGTGACATGCCCTCTGGGGTGGTGTTGTGGCTGTCCACTCTCCTGTTTGCTCATCCTCTGCAGAGGCTCTCCTTGCCTTCCATTCAGAGTGTTTGGTGTCTGGGAGAAATATGGTGAGGTTAAGCTCCGTGGGTCTGGTGTGCCTACGAAACGTGACTCTCTACCCCCTCCCCAACACTTAAGACCTGCTGAATTCTGTGGCCAGGGGAGAGGATGTGGGCAGAGCTTTCTTCTAGTCCCCTGCAGGAGTCTGTGTTCTCCTGGGACTAAGCAACGTGGCCTGAAGAAGGCATTCCCAAGAGTGTTCCAGGTCTGGGAATCCGTGATTGCAGGTTGGGAAGCTAATGTCCTCACTGTCCTGCCTGTGGCCACTTCTCAGTCTTGAAGGTGGCGGTCGTAGAGCCCAAGTATCTTTGGCGCCCATCGAGGTATCTCCACCAACACTGCCCATCAGGAATGCATACAAAGAAATCATAATCTTCCCACGGTGTCAACAGGTATTGTCTCTGATCATGGTTTCCAGGCTGTCTGCACCTGGTTGCTTGCTGGTGTCCTCTCCAGGAGATACACAGTGTTCCCTGGAATCCTTGTCTGCAAAGCATGCTGATCGGGAATTCCCGGGCCTCAGGTCGCTTGGCTTGCAAGAAATCGTGTCCTTCAGAGACTCTCCTTTTCTCCGCCAACAGCTATGGGTCAACATTCAAATTGTGGGGTCTAAGTGTGCTCCACTCCCCTGGGCCTTGGTCTTTGGCCATGGCTCCCTGCCCTCTAAAGCAGCAACCGTCCAATCTCCCCTAAGCCCTGTCTACCCCCTTCTCCCATGGTCTCTGTGACTTCTTCTCTCTTTCGCTGTGGAGTGTGATTTCTAGGCTTCAGGTCCATTTATGCCATGTTTACATTGGTGTGGTCATCTTCTGGTTGTGCTGAAGGCTGAAGACAAGCCTGGAGCTCACAGACACTTCTACCCACTCCCTTTCCTTCAAATGCACTGAGGACTCTTATGGAGCCATAAGCAGGAAGGTATTCTTTTATTTATTTATTTATTTATTTATTTGACACAGAGAGAGATCACAAGTAGGCAGAGAGGCAGGCAGAGAGAGAGGAGGAAGCAGGCTCCCTGCGGAGCAGAGAACCTAATGCGGGGCTCGATCCCAGGACCCTGAGATCATGACCTGAGCCGAAGGCAGCAGCTTAATCCACTGAGCCACCCAGGCACCCTATGGAAGGTATTCTTGCTCCTTGTGACATGTGGCAGAAAGAGAGAGAGCATTGGGCCATGTCATATCTGTCAGTCACAGAAAGACAAATACCATATGATTTCACTCACTCATGGAAGTAAAGAAACATGTGAAAAAGTAAGAAAAGGGGACAGACAATGAGACTCTAACCAGGCACACAAAAATTGGTGTTTGTTCCAGGCAGGCTACTCTGAATCTGCGTTTCTAAAATTGGATCAAAGGGGACATTCAATGTAGGAAATATGGCCAAACAGATGTAATGTGAGTTTCCAAAGTGTTTGAAGGTGAATTGTGATCTGGAATAGAGCAGCTTCATATCTCTTAAAATATGATTTTAGCATTTTGTGAAACACACACACACACACAAACACACACACGCACACACACACACTTAAAAGAGTCCCATAGAATTTATGGTGCAAGTGAGGATAGCACTCATGGAAGCAAAATTCAGAGAAAATACCTTAAACAACAAAATCTTAGAGAATCAAAGTTTCCAATCTTCCAAACTGGATCAGTTAACTACTTACCTATCAAGATTTAATTAAATTAATTAATTAAACAACCATACCTAAAAGTCCCCTGCTCACTTGTATGCTGCAAATCCAACCCAGATAAAAAAGGATATTTTCCAAGTCCCATATGCACTACCATGACAAGGTCTTGAGTCATACATATCTGACGTCTCAGGTAATGATCAAAGATTTGAAGCATTCCTCAAACATCTACCAATACACAGAAAGCCAAGTTCCAATCAATTCCGTAGTCCACAATTCGAGACATTTAATGGTAATGTAGGCTTTTCTCATTTATTCCCAAAATGTAGGAAGAGGGATGACGGAAATTTACAATGACCAATGACCCAATTCAAAAAAGGATCTTATAGGAAACCAATTGCATACAATTTTAATCAGCAAGATAATTAAACTAGAATTCATTCCTCTTCTCATTCTTTCTTCATCTCCATGTGAAACGGCCGGTTTTGCTTTCTATTCACTATTGTTTCTTATATTTGGCAAGCTAGCCTTTCATCCATCGTACGTTTTTTGACATAGTGTCCCCTGATTCTTTAATTGCATATACCACAAAGTGCTCATCCTCATATAATGCCACACCACATCCATACCCATGAACCAGTTCCCTCTTTATGGAAGGTCTTATCCTCCTGTAACCCTCAGCTTGGTCCCCAAAGTCCTGAGTCTCTCCTGCTGTGACTCCCTGTCTGACACCTTCTCCTTCCATTTCCCTTCTACTACTCATGTCCATGGTATTCCTCATGGGTCATATATGAGTGAAGACATAGGATATTTCCCTTGGTTTGCTTACATTTTCATATGGAAATCAACTTTTTTATCATCATCTTCATAATCATGTTTATCTACTAGGCCTTAAAAGGGTATGTCTGCTCCATCCACAGTGGTGCTAGAGTGGGCATGGCAGGCCATCAATGTTGGCCGTTCATTTTCATCTGAATAAAGAGAGTTGCTCAACATTTCTCTCCCCATGACTATGGCATGTAGCTTTAAATAACGATGACTAGGAAGTCTGACCAGATCTCTTTCTTTAGGGGTAGTGATCATACAGAGTTTCACACTCCATGAAGCATTTGCAATGGTGTTTAAGGTAGTTTCAGGTAGACAGAGCCCTCATCCGTTAGGTCTGGTGTTTCAGGACACTAGCAGATAAGGACACGGACAGCAAAACGCATCCCTGCCCTGGCAATATTCCTGGAATTGTGACCTTCCTTCCCTTCATCCTTCCATCATCTTCTAAGCTGACCAAGCACCAAAGGCAGACCTTACACTCGAGAAAACATGGGAAACAGAAGCTAAGAATGGACCCTCTCACCCAAGGATATCAAACCTCCCAGAGACGTAATGGTAACCAAACCACGCCTCATCACTTCACCTGGCTGGAGTAGGTCTAAGTCAGCCAGGAGTAGCAAAATCACTCCAAACCGCTGTAGCTGTTTGGTATTTCCCCAAGAGAGTTTGTGAAGCGATTTGGGGTCACGTTCCCCATGGTCGAATTTGTAGTCTTTGGTCGTGACTGTCAACACCACCCCTCTGGACTCCTGAGAAGAGCAAGAATCCTCAATTCCATCTTACCAACATAAGGTCAAAAAGAGTCAGGAGTACAAGCAGCCTCACACGGGGAACTCCATGCCATACACACGTTCATGGTCCTCACACCCTATAAGGATGCTTCAGACCAGGAAAAGGGCCCCCGCCATCTGAGGAATGCTCAAATTTAACTCCCGCCACCATACCAAAGACATGTCCGGAGTCTTCAACTTCGAGGACACAAGTTCTTCTTGCATCTGGAGAAACCGTGCCAGAAATGCCTCCCCTTTTTCCCAGCAGACCAAACATTTAATTCAGACCCTACACGCTAGAAGCTTAGGCCCAGGACGGACTCATCTGTTTGGAGTTCACGGAACAAGCACGGAGCATTTTGGAAGAGAACCAGTCCCCATGGGAAGCCATCGGAAAAGGCTTTTGGGCCAGAATTAGGAATACAACGTGAATCTACTAAAGGTCTCTGTCTTCTCTGTGTTTGAAACACGCAATCTTTTATCTACCCTGAAGATTATTTTTTAGGAAGAAGAGTTCATGGAGTGACCAAGAACTGGCACTTGAGAGTGTCTCGGGTGTGTGTGACATGCCCTCTGGTTTTGTTTTGTGGCTGTCCACTCTCCTGTCGGCTCGTCCCCTGAAGAAGCTCTCCTTGCCTTCCATTCAGAGTGTTTGGTGTCTGGGACAAATACAGTGTGCTTGTGAAACGTGACTTTCAACCCACTCCACAAAACTTAAGGCCTGCTGAATTCTGTGGTCAAGAGAGAGGATGTGGGCAGGACTTTCTTCTAATCACCTGCAGGATTTTCTCTTCTCCTGGGACTAAGCAACGTGGCCCTCAGAAGGCAGGCCCAACAGTGTTCCAGGTTTGGATTCCGTGTTTGCAGTTTGGGCAGCTAATGTCCTCACTGTCCTGCCTGTGACCACTTCTCAGTCTTGATGCTGGCGGTCATAGAGCCCAAGTATCTTTGGCGCCCATCAAGGCATCTCCACCAACACTGCCCTTCACGAATGCCCACAAAGAAATAATAATCTTACCACGGTATCAACAGGTAAGCCTTTGCAACGGTGTTTAAGGTAATGACAGGTCGACAAGCCTTCATCCCTTAGGACTGCTGTTTCAGGACAATAGCAGATAAGGACACGGAGAGCACAACGCATCCCTGCCCTGGCAATTTTCCTGGAATGGTGACTTTCCTTCCCTTCTTCCTTTCATCACCTTCCAAGCTGACCAAGCATCAAAGCAGACCTTACACCGGAGAAACCATAGGGAACAAAAGCTAAGAATGGACCCTCTCACCAAGGATATCCAACCTCCCAGAGCCCTAATGGTAGCCAAGAGGCCTAGCTGTTGATTGAGATCTCTATAAATTGCAGTGGAAATAGGAACACCTTGCTCTCTCTGGAGAAATGTTGGTCTAAAGAATGGTATACAGACCTCGTTTTCTTTTCTCTTTGTATCGAATGTGGAACTGGGAAAGAAACAGAAAAGACCACGTGATCAGGCTAACAGGGCTCCATCTTGTTCCTTCTCAGGTCTTTCTACTTAAAGCCATAGGACTCATATGTCATGAGAATGGGATTGCTGCTTCAGTGAAGTCAACTTCTGTGACATCACAAAGCTCTGAGTCCTAGCAACCACTCCTCACTAAACCACGCCTCATCACTTCACATGGCTGGAGTAGTTCTGGGTCAAAAGGAGTATCAAAATAACCCCAAGCCGCTGGAGCCGCCTGGGTATTTCCCTAAGAGAGTTTGTGAAGCGATTTGGGGTCACCTTCTCCATGGCCGAATTTGTAGTCTTTGGCCGTGACTGTCACCACCACCCCTCTGGACTCCCGGAAAGGGCAAGAATCCACAATTCCATCTTACCAACGTAAGGTGCAGAAAGAGTCAGGAGTACAAACAACCTCACACCGGGAACTCAAGTATCTTTGGCGCCCATCGAGGCATCACCACCAACACTACCCATCACGAATGCACAGAAAAAAATAATATTCTTACCACGTTCTCAACACGTATTGTCTCTGATCTTGGTTTCCTGGCTGTCTGCACCTGGTTGCTTGCTGGTGTCCTCTCCAGGAGATACACAGTGTTCTCTGGAGTCTATGTCTGCAAAGCATGCTGACCTGGAATCCCTGGGCCTCAAGGCTCTTGGGTTGCAAGAACTCATGTCCTTCAGTTACTCTCCTTTTCTCCACCAACATCTAGGGGTCAACATTCAAACTGTGGGTTCCAAGTGTGCTCCTGTCCCCTGGGCCTATGTCTTTGGCCATGGGTCCCTGCCCACTGAAGCACAAACCATCCAATTCTCCCATAAGCCCTGTCTACACCCTTCTCCCATGGTTTCTGTCACTTCTCTCTTTCGCTGTGGAATGTGATTTCTAGGCTTCAGGTCCATTTATGCCATGTCTACATTGATGTCGTCATCTTCTGGTTGTGCTGATGAGTGAAGACAAGCCTGAGCTCGCAGACACATCTACTGTCTCCCTGTCTTCCAGATGCACAGCGGACTGTTATGGAGCCATAAGCAAGAAGGCATTTCTGTTCCTTGTTACATGTGGCAGAATGGTAGAAAGCATTGTGCTGTGCATATCTGTCAGTCACAAAAAGATAGCTATCATATGATTTCACTCACTCATGGAAGTAAAGAAACATGTGAAAAAGCAAGAAAAAGGGACAGTCAATGAGATTCTAACCAGGCACACACAATTTGGTGTCTGTTCTAGGCAGGCTAGTCAGAAACTGCTTTTCTAAAAATGGATCAAATGGGACATTCAATGCAGGAATTTTGCCGAATGTGGTGTAACGTGAATTTCCCCTGTGTTTGAAGGTGAATTGTGATATGGAATAGAGCAGCTTCATATCTCTTAAAATATCATTTTTAGCGTTTTCTGAAACACACACACACACACACACAGACACACACAAACACACTTAAAATAGTCCCACAGATGTTAGGCAGCAAGTGAGGAATAGCACTCATGGAAGCAAAATTTTGAGAAAATACCATTAAAAACAAAAGGTTAGAGAATCAAAGTAACAAACTCTCCAAACTGGATATGTTAACTCCTTCCGTGTGAAGAATTAATTAATTAATCAAGAATTAATTTAATTAATTATTTAAATAGTTAATGATAATTAATATTAATATCAATTATTATTATTAATTATTATTTTTATAGTAATATGAAATATATATTAATATATAATTATTATATATCAATACATATTGATATATTAATATATTAATTATTATTAATTAATATTAAATATTTTATTTTAATAATTATTTTATTATTATATATTAATATTATATTATATTATATATATTATAATATATTTATATTATATATATTTATATTATATATATTATATATTATAAATATATTATATTATATTATATATATTATTAAATATATTAAATATATTAAATATATTTGTATTATAATATACTATATATATACTATAATATATATATATTATATTAATATATATTAATATATATTATTAAAATATAAATATAATATATTTATTATATATATTATTATATATATTTATTATATATATTATATTAAATATATATATTTATTATATTATATTATATTATATTATATTATATATTATATATATATATATATATATATATATATATATATATATATATATATTATATATATATATTATATTATATATTATATATATATTATATTATATTATATTATATTATAATATATTATATTAAATATATTATATATATTTATTATATATAATAATATATATATAATAATTATATATATTATTATTTATAAATAAATAAATATAATATAATATATTTATTATATTTATTTATTTATTTATAAATAATATAATATATTATTATATTATTTATATATATTATATATATATAATTATATATAATATATTATATATATATAATATAATAAATTATATATTTATTATTATTATATATAATATTGTATATAAATATAATATAAATATAAAATATATATTAAAATAATATATATATATTATATATATAATATATATTAATATATTATATATTAATATATATCAATATAATATATATCATTATATATAATATATATCATTAATAATAATTAATATATATTTTATATATTAATATATTATATATTATTATATATTAATATATCATATTTAATTATATTTAAATATTTAATTATATTTAATTATAATAATATATTAATATTATATATATTATATATATGGTAGAATTAATATATAAAATATATATTAATTATTATTAATGATTAATATTAATTATTTTTAATTAACTTAATTAATAATTTATTTAATTATTTAATTTAATTTTTGATTAATTAATTAATTAAACGATCTTACCTAAAATTCCCCAACACAAATGTCACCCAGGAAACCAATCCGGAGAGAAAAGGATAAATTCCAAGACACATACGCAGTACCTTGACAAGGTCATGAGTCACACATATCTGACATCTCAGGTTATGGCTTTTGAAACAGCTTTTGGGGCTTTGAAGCCATCCTCAAACATCTCCCCGCACACAGAAAGCCACTTCAAATCAATTCTCTGGTCCAAAGTTTGAGACATTTAGTGGTAATGTCGGCTTTTCTCATCTATTCCCAAAATGTAGGAAGAGAGAAGACTTTAATTTACAATGTCCAAAGACCTAATTCACATAGGGACCTCATAGGAAACCAACTGCATATAATTTTAATCAGTATTATAATAAAACTTGAATTCATTTGTCTTCACTTTCTTTCTTCATCTCCATGCGAAACGGCCTGTTTGGCTTTCTATTCAGTATTTTTTCTAATATTCGTCAAGCCAGGCTTTCATCCATCCTGCGTTTTTTGACATAGTGTTCCCTGATTCTTTAATTGCATATATCACCAAGTGCTCATCCTCCTATAATGCCACACCACCTCCCTACCCATTAAATAGTTCCCTCTTTATAGCATCTTATCATCCTATAACCCATAGCTTGGTCACAAAAGTCCTGAGTCTGTCCTCGTGTGTCTCCCTGTCTGACTTCTCCTTCTGTTTTCTCTTAATACTAGTCATGTACATG
Organism: Meles meles; assembly: GCF_922984935.1. Lineage (NCBI taxonomy): Eukaryota > Metazoa > Chordata > Mammalia > Carnivora > Mustelidae > Meles > Meles meles. Next base: position 31,876,219 of record NC_060088.1, on the reverse strand, counting down.
GTATTCCTCAGGGGCCAAATAGGAGTGAACCACTGCCCATTAAGAATGCACACAAAGATAAAAACAGACTCATAGATCAATGGAACAGAATAGAGAGCCCAGAAATTGACCCTCAACTCTAAGGTCAACTAATCTTTGACAAAGCAGGAAAGAATGTCCAGTGGAAAAAAGAAAGCCTCTTCAATAAATGGTGCTGGGAAAATTGGACAGCCACAGGAAGAAAAATTAAATTGGACCACTTCCTTACACCACACACGAAAATAGACTCCAAATGGATGAAGGACCTCAATGTGAGAAAGGGATCCATCAAAATCCTTGAGGAGAACACAGGCAGCAACCTCTTCGACCTCAGCCGCAGCAACATCTTCCTAGAAACATCGGCAAAGGTAAGGGAAGCAAGGGCATAAATGAACTATTGGGATTTCATCAAGGTCAAAAGCTTTTGCACAGCAAAGGAAACAGTTAACAAAACCAAAAGACAACTGACAGAATGGGAGAAGATATTTGCAAACGACATATCAGATAAAGGGCTAGTATTAAAAAATCTATAAGGAACTTAGCAAACTCAACACCCAAAAAACAAACAATCCAATCAAGAAATGGGCAGAGGACATGAACAGAGCTTTCTGCAAAGAAGACATCCAGATGGCCAACAGACACATGAAAAAGTGCTCCACGTCACTCGGCATCAGGGAAATACAAATCAAAACCACAATGAGATACCACCTCACACCAGTCAGAATGGCTAAAATGAACATTCAGGAAATGACAGATGCTGGCGAGGATGTGGAGAAAGGGGAACACTCCTCCACTGTTGGTGGGATGCAAGCTGGTGAAACCACTCTGGAAAACAGCATGGAGGTTCCTCAAACTGTTGAAAATAGAACTACCCTATGACCCAGCAATTGCACTACTGGGTATTCACCCTAAAGATACAAATGTAGTGATCCGAAGGGGCACGTGTACCCGAATGTTTATAGTAGCAATGTCTACAATAGCCAAACTATGGAAAGAACCTAGATGTCCATCATCAGATGAATGGATAAAGAAGATGTGGTATATATACACAATGGAATACTATGCAGCCATCAAAAGAAATGATCTTGCCATTTGCGACAAAGTGGATGGAACTAGAGGGTATCATGCTTAGTAAAATAAGTCATTCAGAGAAAGACAACTATCATATGATCTCTCTGATATGAGGACGCGGAGATGCAACATGGGGGTTTAGGGCGATAATAGAAGAACAAATGAAATAAGATGGGATTGGGAGGGAGACAAACCATAAATGACTCTTAATCTCACAAAACAAACTGGGGGTTGCCGGGGGGATGCGGCGTTGGGAGGGGAGGGCGGGGGTTATGGACTTTGGGAAGGGTATGTGCTCTCGTGAGTGCTGTGAAGTGTGTAAACCTGGTGATTCACAGACCTGTACCCCTGGGGATAAAAATACATTATATGTTTATTAAAAAAAAGGGGGGGTGAATACCCAACTTTTGTAGCAACAACGACGGGACTGGAAGTGATTATGCTGAGTGAAATAAGTCAAGCAGAGATAGTCCAGTATCATATGGTTTCACTTATTTGTGGATCATAACAAATGACATGAAGGACATTGGGAGATGGAGAGGAGAAGGAAGTTGGAGGAAAGTTGAAGGGGAGGCGAACCATGAGAGACTGTGGACTCTGAGAAACAACCTGGGGGATTTGAAGGGGCTGGGGTGGGAGGTTGAGGGAACCAGGTGGTGGGTATTAGGGAGGGAATGTGTTGCATGGAGCACTGGGTGTTGTGCAAAAACAATGAATACTGTTACACAGAAAAAATAAATGAATTAATAAGAATGCACACAAAGAAATAATAATCTTACTACGGTGTCAACAGGTATTGTCTGTGATCATGGTTTCCAGGCTGTCTGCACCTGCTTGCTTGATACACATTGTTCTGCAGTTCTGGTGTCTATGACTGCAAAGCATTCTGATCTGGAATCCCCAGGCCTCAAGACCCTTGGGTTGCAAGAACTCATGTCCTTCAGACACTCTCCTTTTCTTCGGCAACAGCTTGGGTCAACATTCAAATTGTGGGTTCTATGTGTGCTCCTCTCCCCTGGACTTTTGTTTTTGGTCATGGATCCCTTCCCTCTGATGCACCAACCGTCTAATTCTACCATAAGCCATGTCTACATCCTTCTCCCTTGGTCTCTGTGACTTCTTCTCTCTTTCGCTGTGGAGTGTGATTTCTAGGCTTCAGCTCCATTTAGGCCATGTTTCCATTGATGTGGTCATCTTCTGGTTGTGCTGATGGATAATAATAAACCTGGATCCCCAGACACTTCTACTGTCTCCCTGTCCTCCAAATGAACTGCAGACTCTATGGAGCCATAAGCAAGAAGGCATTCTTGCTCCTTGTGACATGTGGCAGAAAAGGAGAGAGCATTGGGCTTTGACAAATCTGTCAGTCAGAGAAAACAACTACCATACGATTTCACTCATTCATGGAAGTAAGGAAACATGTGAAAAAGCAAGAAAAAGGGACAGGCAATTAGACTCTAACTAGGCACCCAAAATTTGGTGTTTGTTCCAAGCAGGCTAGTCAGAATCTGCGTTTCTCAAAGTGGATCAAATGAGACATTCAATGCAGGAAATGTGGCCGAATGGGATGTAACGAGAGTATCCACTGTGTTTGAAGGTGAATTGTGATCTGGAATAGAGCAGCTCCATATCTCTTAAAATATCATTTTTAGCGTTTTGCGAAACACACATGCACACTTAAAAGATTCACACAGAAGTTAGGAGCAAGTGAGGAATAGCACTCATGGAAGCAAAATTCAGAGAAAATACCATAAAATACAAAAGTTTAGAGAATCAAAGTAAGAAACCGTCCAAACTGGATAAGTTAACTCATTACCTATCAAGAATTAATTAATTAATTAATTAATTAATTAAACAACCTTACCTAAAAGATCCCTCCACACAAGTATACCAGCAAGTCCCATACGTGAAGAAAAGGGTAAATTCCAAGACACATACATACTTCCATGACAAGATCTTGAGTCATACATATCTGACGTCTCAGGTAATGACTTTTGAAGCAGACTTTGAGGCTTTTAGAGCAGTCCTCAATCATCTCCCATCACACAGAATGCCAGGTTCAAATCAATTCCATGGTCCACAATTCGAGACATTTAATGGTAATGTCAGCTTTTCTCAATCTATTCCCAAAATGTAGGAAGAGGAAAGATACTAATTTACAAAGTCCAAAGACCCAATTCAGATAAGGACCTTATAGGAAACCAAAAGCATACAATTTTAATCCGTAAGATAATAAAGCTAGAATTCATTTCTCTTCTCTTTATTTCTTCATCTCCATGTGAAACGGCCTGTTTGCTTTCTATTCTCTATTTTTTTCTTATATTCGGCAAACCAGCGTTTACTCCATCCTACGTTTTTTGACATAGTGTTCCCTGATTCTTTAATTGCATATACCACCAAGTGCTCATACTCATATAATGCCACACCACCTCCAAACCCATTATCCAGTTCCCTCTTTATGGCATGACTTATCTTCCTGTGACCCTCAGCTTGGTACACAAAGTCCTGAGTCTCTCCTGGTGCGTCTCCCTGTCTGACTTCTTCTCCTTCCGTTTTCCCTTACTACTACTCATGTCCATGGTATTCTTCATGGGCCACATATGAGTGAAGCCATAGGATATTTCCTTTGGACTGCTTGCATTTTCATTTGGAAATCATCTTCTTTATCATCATCTTCATAATCATCTTTATCCTCTAGCCCTTAAAAGTGTATCTGGGCTCCTTCCACAGTGATGCTAAATTGGGCATGGCAGGCCCTCAATGTTGGCGGTTCATTTCTATCTGAATAAAGAGAGTTGCTCAACATGGCTCTCCCCATGACTATGGCATGTAGCATTAACTAATGATGACAAGGAGTGCTGACCAAGGCTCTTTCTTTAGGTGTAGATATCATGCAGAGTTTCACTATCCATGAAGCCTTTGCAACGGTGTTTAAGGTAGTGTCAGGTAGACAGAGCCTTCAACCCTTGGCACTGGTTTTTCAGGACAGTAGCAGAAAAGGACACGGACAGCACAATGCATCCCTGCCCTGGCAGTTTTCCTGGAATTGTGACTTTCCTTCCTTTCTTCCTTACTTCACGTTCTAAGCTGACCAAGCACCAAAGGCAGACCTTACACCCGAGAAACAATAGAGAACAGAAGCTAAGAATGGACCCTCTCACCCAAGGATATCCAACAACCCAGAGACCTAACGGTTGCGAAGAGGCCTCGCTGTTGATTGAGATCTCTAGAAATTGCAGTGGAAATAGGAACACCATGCTCTCTCTGGAGAAATGTTGGTCTAAAGAATAGTATACAGAACATCGTTTTCTCTTCTCTTTGTATAGAAAGTGGAAGTGGGAAAGAAACAGAAATGACCACCTGAGTTCAGGATCAGGCTAAAAGGGCTCTTTCTTGTTCCTTCCCAGGTCTTCCTACTTAAAGAAATAGGGTTTATATGTTGAGAATGGGATTGCTGCTTCAGTGAAGTCAGCTTCTGTGACGTCACAAAGCTCTGAGGTCCTAGGAACCATTCCTCACCAAACCACGCCTCATCACATACATGGCTGGAGTAGTTCTGCATCAGCCAGGTTTATCAAATCACGCCAAACCGCTGGAGCCGCCTGCGAATTTCCCCAAGACAGTTTGTGAAGCGATTTGTGGTCACCTTCGCCATGGCCGAATTTGTAGTCTTTGGCCGTGACTGTCACCACCACCGCAATGGAATCCTGAGAAGGCCAAGAATTCACAATTCCATCTTACTGACAAAAGGTCAAGAAAGAATCAGGAGCACAAGAGCCTCACATGGGGAATTCCATGCCATACACATGTTCATGGTGCTCACACCCTATCAGGACGCTTCTGACCAGAAATGCGTCACACACCCTCTGAGGAAAGCTCAGAGTTAACACCCGCAACCATACCAAAGACATGTCTGGAGTCTTCAACAGTGAGGACATGAGGTCTTCTTGGATCTCCAGAAATCGTGCCATAAATGCCTCCCAATTTTCCCAGCTGACCAAACATTAAAGGCAGACCCTACACCATAGGCGCTTAGGCCTAGGAGGGATTCATCTGTTTGGAGATCACAGGAACAAGCACGGAGCATGTTGGAAGAGAACCAACCCCCATGTAAAGTCATCAGAAAAGGCTTTCGGGCCAGTATCAGGAGTACAACGTGAATCTACAAGAGGTCTCTGTCTTCTTTGTATTCGAAACCCGCGTTCTCTTATCTACCCTGAAGATAATTTCTTTAGGAAGAACTCATGGAGTGCCCAAGTTCTGGCACTTGAGAGAGTCTCAGGTGTGTGTGACATGCTCTCTGGGGTTGTGTTGTGGCTCTCCACTCTCCTGTGTGCTCGTCCTCTGCAGAGGCTCTCCTTGACTTCCATTCAGAGTGTTTGGTGTTTGGACCAAATATGGTGTGCCTGTGAAATGTGACTTTCAACCCACTTCACAAAACTTAAGGCCTACTGAATTGTGTGGCCAGGTTAGAAGATGTGGACAGGGCTTTCTTCTAGTCCCCTGCAGGATTTTCTCTTCTCCTGGGACTAAGCATCTTGGCCTGAAAAAGGCAGTTCCAACAGTGTTCCAGGTTCGGGAATCCGGGATGCAGGTTTGGCAGCTAATGTGTTCACCATCCTGCCTGTGGCCACTTTTCAGTCTGAATGCTGGTGGTTGTAGAGCCCAATTATCTTTGGCTCCCATCACGGCATCTCCACCAACACTGCCCAACACCAATGCACACAAAGAAATAATAATCTTACCACGGTGTCAACAGGTATTGTCTCTGATCATGGTTTCCAGGCTGTCTGCTCCTTGTTGATTGCTGGTGTCCTCTCCAGGAGATACAAAGTGTTGTCTGGAGTCTATGTCAGCAAAGAATGCAGATCTGGAATCCCCGGTCCTCAGCACCCTTCGGTTGCAAGTACTCTTATCATTCAGTAACTTTCCTTTTCTCTGCATCAGCTTTGAGTCAACATTCACATTGTGGGTTCTAAGTGTTCTTCTCTCCCCTTAGCATTTGTCTTTGCAATCGCTCCCTGCCCTCTGAAGAACCAACTGTCCAATTCTCCCATAAGACCTGTCTACACCCTTCTCCCATGGTCTCTGTTACTTCTTCTCTCTTTTGCTGTGGAGGGTGATTTCTAGGCTTCAGGTCCATTTATTCCATGTTTACATTGATGTGGTTATCCTCTGTTTGTGCTGATGGGTGAAGACAAGCCTGCAGCACCCAGACACTTCTACCATCTCCCTGTCCTCAAATGCACTGCAGACTCTTATGGAGCCATAAGCAAGAAGGCATTTTTGCTTCTTGTGCCTCGTGGCAGAAAGGGAGAGAGCATTGGGCTGTGTCATATCTGTCAGTCAGATAAAGACAACTACCATACAATTTCACTCACTCATGGAAGTAAAGAAACATATGAAAAAGCAAGAAAATGGGACAGGCAATGAGAATCTAACCAGGCACACAAAATTCGGTGTTTGTTCCGGGCAGGCTAGTCAGAATCTGCGTTTCAAAAAGTGGATGAAATGGGACATTCAATGCAGAAATGTGGCCAAACGGAATATAACATGAGTTTCCACTGTGTTTGAAGGTGAATTGGGTTCTGGAATAGAGCAGCTTCTTATCTCTTAAATATCATTTTCAGCGTTTTGTGAAACACACACACACACACACACACACACACACACACACACACACACTCTTTTTTTTTCTCATTTTATTTATTTTTTCAGCGTAACAGTATTCATTCTTTTTGCACAACACCCAGTGCTCCATGCAAAACGTGCCCTCCCCATTACCCACCACCTGTTCCCCCAACCTCCCACCCCTGACCCTTCAAAACCCTCAGGTTGCCCCAACCTCCCACCCCTGACCCTTCAAAACCCTCAGGTTGTTTTTCAGAGTCCATAGTCTCTTATGGTTCGCTTCCCCTCCCCAATATCCATAGCCCGCTCCCCCTCCCCCAATCCCACCTCCCCGCAGCAACCCCCAGTTTGTTTTGTTAGATTAAGAGTCATTTATGGTTTGTCTCCCTCCCAATCCCATCTTGTTTCATTTATTCTTCTCCTATCTCCTACCCCCCCCATGTTGCTTCTCCATGTCCTCATATCAGGGAGATCATATGATAGTTGTCTTTCTCCGATTGACTTATTTCACTAAGCATGATACGCTCTAGTTCCATCCACGTCGTCGCAAATGGCAAGATTTCATTTCTTTTGATGGCTGCATAGTATTCCATTGTGTATATATACCACATCTTCTTTATCCATTCATCTGTTGATGGACATCTAGGTTCTTTCCATAGTCTGGCTATTGTAGACATTGCTGCTATAAACATTCGGGTACACGTGCCCCTTCGGATCACTATGTTTGTATCTTTAGGGTAAATACCCAGTAGTGCAATTGCTGGGTCATAGGGTAGTTCTATTTTCAACAGTTTGAGGAACCTCCATGCTGTTTTCCAGAGTGGTTGCACCAGCTTGCATTCCCACCAACAGTGGAGGAGTGTTCCCCTTTCTCCACATCCTCTCCAGCATCTGTCATTTCCTGACTTGTTCATTTTAGCCATTCTGACTGGACACACACACACTCTTAAAAGAGTCCCACAGAAGTTAGGGAGCAAGTGAGGAATAGCACTCATGGAAGCAAAATTCACAGAAAATACCATAAAAAAAAAAAAAAAACAAGCTTAGAGAATCAAAGTACCAAACCGTCCAAACTGGATAAGTTAACTCCTTACCAATCAAGAATAATTAATTAATTAATTATTAAACAACGACCCCTAAACAGAATTCTGGCAGTAAATCCAATACTGGAGATAAAAGGATAAATTTAAAGACACATATGCACTACCATGACAAGATCAGGAGTCATACATATCTGACGTCTCAGGTACTGATTTTTGAAGCAGCTTTTGAGGCTTTTGAAGCAGTCATCAAACATTTCACAACACACAGAAAGCCAGGTTCAAATCAAATCCTTGTCCATAATTCCAGACAATAAATGGTAATGTCGGCTTTTCTCATCTATTCCCAAAATGTAGATAGAGGGAAGAATCTAAGTTATATTGTCCAAAGACCGAATTCACATAAGGACCTTATAGGAAAACAAATGGCATACCATTTTAATCAGTAAGTTAATAAAACTAGAATTAATTTCTGTTCTCTTTCTTTCTTCGACTCCATGTGAAACTACCTGCTATGCTTCCTATTCACTATATTTTCTTATATTCGGCAAGACAGCCTTTCATTCATCCTATATTTTGTTACATAGTGTTCCCTGATTCTTTAATTGCTTATACCACAAAATGCTCATGCTCATATAAATGTCACACCACCTCCATACCTATTATCCAGTTCCCTCTTTATGGCAGGTCTTATGCTCCTGTAACCCACAGCTTGGTCCCCAAAGTCCTGAGTATCTCCTGGTGCATCTCCCTTTCTGACTCCTTCTCCTTCCATTTTCCCTTACTACTACTCATGTCCAAGGTATTCCTCATGGGCAACATAGGAGTGAAACCATAGGATATTTCCCTTGGTCTGCTTGAATTTTCATTTGGAAATCATCTTCCTTATCATCGTCTTCATTATCATCTTTATCCACTAGTGCTTAAAAGTTATCTCAGCTCCTTCCACAGTGATGATAGAGTGGGCAAGGCAGGCCATCTATGTTGGTCATTCATTTTCATCTGAGTAAAAAGAGTTGCTCAACATGGCTCTCCCCATGACTATGGCATTTGGCATTAACTAATGATGACAAGGAGTGCTGACCAGGGCTCTTCTTTAGGGGTAGCGATCATGAAGATTTTCACTCTCCATAAAGCCTTTGCAATGGAGTTTCAGGTAATGTCAGGTAGACAGAGCCTTCATCCCGTGGGACTGGTGTTTCAAGAAACCAGCAGATAAGGACATGGACAGCACAATGCATCCCTGCCCTCGCAATTTTCCTGGAATTGTGACTTTCGTTCCCTTCTTCCTTCCCTCAACTTCCAAGCTGACCAAGCACCAAAGGCAGACCTTACTCCCTAGAAACCATAGGGAATAGAAGATAAAAATGCACCCTCACACCCAAGGTTATCGAACCTCCCAGATACCTATTGGTAGCCAAGTGGCCACGATGTTGATTGGGAACTCCAGAAGTTTCAGAGGATATAGGAACACCTTGCTCTCTCTGGATAAATGTTGTCTAAGGAATGGTATACAGAACATGGTTTTCTTTTCTCTTTGTATAGAAAGTGGAAGTGAAAAAGAAATAGAAAAGACCACCTCAGTTCATGATCAGGCTAACAGGGCTCTTTCTTGTTCCTTCCCAAGTCTTTCTACTTAAAGCCATAGGACTCCTATGTCATGAGAATGGGATTGCTGCTTCAGTGCAGTCAGCTTCTGTGACGTCACAAATCTCTGAGGTCCTAGAAACCACTCCTCACCAAACCACGCCTCATCACTTCACCTGGCTGGAGTAATGCTGGGTCAGCCAGGAGTATCAAAATTACTCGAAACCGCTGGAGCCGCCTGGGTATTTCCGAAAGACAGTTTGTGAAGAGATTTGGGGTCACTTTCTCCATGGCCTGATTTGTAGTCATTGGACAGGACTGTCACCATCACCCCTCTGGACTCCGGAGAAGGGCAGGAATTCACAATTCCATCTTACCGACGTAATGTTAAGAAAGAGTCAGTAGTACAAGCAGCCTCACACGGGGAACTCCACGACATACACATGTTCATGGTCCTCACACCCTATCAGGATGCTTCTGCCCAGGGGAAGTGCCCCCCGACCTCCGAGGAAAGCTCAGAGTTAACACAAGCAACCATACCAAAGACATGTCTGGAGTCTTCAACAGTGAGGACACGAGTTCTTTTTGCATCTCCAGAAATCTTGCCATAAATGCCTCCCAATTTTCCCAGCTGACCAAACATTAAGGGCAGACACTACACCATAGACGCATAGGCCCAGGACGGACTCATCGGTTTGGAGCTCACAGGAGAAAACACGGAGAGTGTTGGAGGAGAACCAGTCCCCATGTGAAGCCATCAGAAAAGGCTTTCGGGCCAGTTTCAGGAATACAACGTGAATCTACAAAATTTCTCTGTCTTCTCTGTATTCGAAATGCACATTCTGTTATCTACCCTGAAGATAATTTCTTTAGGAAGAAGAGCTCATGGAGTGCCTAAAGGCTGGCACTTGAGAGAGTCTCAGGTGTGTGTGACATGCCCTCTGGAGTTGTGTTGTGTCTGTCCACTCTCCTTTGGGCTTGTCGTCTGCAGAGGCTCTCCTTGCCTTCCAGTCAGAATATTTGGTGTCTGGGCCATATATAGTGTGCCTGTGAAACATGACTTTCAACTCGCTCCACAAAACTTAAGGCCTGCTGAATTCTGTGGCCAGGTGAGGGGATGTGGGCAGGGCCTTCTTCTAGTCCCCTGCAGAATTTTCTGTTCTCCTGGGATGAAGCAACGTGTCCTGACGAAGGCAGTTCCAACAGTGTTCCAGGTTTGGGAATCCGTGATTGCAGTTTGGGCAGCTAATGTGCTCAACGTCCTGCCCATGTCCACATCTCAGTCTTGGTGTTGACGGTCATAGAGCCCAAGTATCTTTGGTGCCCATCGAGGCATCTCCCCCAACACTGCCCATCACCAATGCACACAAAGAAATAATCTTAACAAGTTGTCAACAGGTATTGTTACTTATCATGGTTTCCAGGATGTCTGCACCTGGTTGCTTGCTGGTGTCCTCTCCAGGAGATACACAGTGTTCTCTGGAGTCTATGTCTGCTAAGCATTCTGATCTGGAATTCCCAGGACTCAGTACCCTTTAGTAGCAAGTACTCGTGTCATTCAGACACTCTCCTATTCTTCACCAATAACTTGGGGTCATCATTCAAATTGTGGGTTCTAAGTGTGCTTCTCTACCCTGGGCCTTTGTCTTTGGCCAAGCCTCCCTGCCCTCTGAAGCCCCAAACGTCCAATTCTCCCATAAGCTCTGTCTACACCCTTCTCCCATAGTATTTGTGACTTCTTCTCTCTTTCGATGTGGAGTGTGATTTCTACGCTTCAGGTCCATTTATACCATGTTTACATTGATGTGGTCATCTTCTGTTTGTGCTTATGGCTGGAGAGAAGCCTGGAGCACCCAGACACTTCACCATCTCCCTGTCCGCCAAATGCACTGCAGACTCTTATGGAGCCATAAGCAAGAAGACATTTTTGCTCCTTGTGCCTCGTGGAAGAAAGGGAGAGAGCATTGGGCTGTGTCATATCTGTCAGTCAGAGAAATAGAACTACCATACGATTTCACTCACTCATGGAAGTAATGAAACATGTGAAAAATCAAAAAAAAAAAAAGGGGGGGGCAGGCAACTCGACTCTAACCAGGCACACAAAATTTGGTGTTTGTTCCAGGCAAGCTAGTCAGAATCTGCGTTTCTAAAAGTGGATCAAATGGAACATTCAATGCGGGAAATGTGGCAGAATGGAATATAATGTGAGTTTCCACTGTGTTTTAAGGTGAATTGTGATCTGGAATAGAGCAGCTTCATATCTCTTAAAATATCATTTTTAGCGTTTTATGAAACACAGAACACAAACACACACACACACACACACACACACACACACACACACTCTTAAAAGAGTCACACAGAATTTAGGGAGCAATTGAGGAATAGCACTCATGGAAGCAAAATTCAGAGAAAAAACCATAAAAAAGAAAACTTAGAGAATCAAACTAACAAACCGTCCAAACTAGATAAGTTAACTCCTTACCTATCCAGAATTTTTTAAATAATTAATTCATTAGTTAATTAAGCAACCTTATCTAAAAGACCCCTACACAGAAGTCTGCCAGCAAATCCAATACCGGAGAGAAAAGGATAAATTCCAAGACACATATGCACTACAATGACAAGATCATGAGTCATACATATCTGAACTCAATTAATGACATTTGAAGCCGATTTTGAGGCTTATGAAGCAGTCCTCAAACATCTCCCAACACACAGAGAGCCAAGTTCAAATCATTTCCCTGTTTCACATCTCGAGACATTTAATGGTAATGTCGGCTTTTCTCATCTATTCCCAAAATGTAGAAAGAGGGAAGACTCTAACGTACAATGTCCAAAGATCCAATTCACATAAGGAACTTATAGGAAAACCAATTGCATACAATTTTAATCAGTAAAATAATAAAACTAGAATTTATTTCTCTTCTCTTTCTTTCTTCATCTCCACGTGAAACGGCCTGTTGTGCTTCCTATTCACTATATTTTCTTATATTTGGCATGCCAGACTTTCATCCATCTTACGTTTTGTGGCATAGTGTTCCCTGATTCTTTAAATGCATATATCACCAAGTGCTCATCCTCATAAAATGCCACACCACCTCCATACCCATTAACCAGTTCCCTCTTTATGTCATGTCTTATCCTCCTGTTACCCTCAGCTTGGTCCACAAATTCCCGAGTCTCTCCTTGTGCGACTCCCTTTCTGACTTCTTCTCCTTCTGATTTCCCTTACTACTACTCATGTCCATGGTATTCCTCATGGGCCACATATGAGTGAAGAAATAGGATATTTCCTTTGTTCTCCTTCCATTTTCATTTGGAAACAATCTTCTTTATTATCATATTCATAATCATCTTTATCCACAAGCATTTAAAAGAGTATCTCAGCTTCTTCCACAGTGATGCTAGGGTGGGCATGGCAGGCCATTGACATAGGCCATTCACTTTCATTTGAATAAAGAGTGTTGCTCAACATGACTCTCCCCAAGGTTATGACATGTAGCATAAACTAATGATGACAAGGAGTGCTGACCAGGGCTCTTTCTTTAGGGATAGCTATCATGTAGATTTTCCCTCTCCATGAAGCCTTTGCAATGGTGTTTAAGGTAATGTCGGGTAGACAGAGCCTTCATCCCTTGGGACTGGTGTTCCAAGACACTAGCAGATACGGACACAGACAGCACAATGAATCTCTGCCCTGGCAATTTTCCTGGAATTGTGACTTCCCTTCCCTTCTTCCTTCCCTCACCTTCCAAGCTGACCAAGCAGCAAAGGCAGACCTTACACCCAAGAAACCATAGGGACCAGAAGCTAAGAATGGACCCTCTCACCCAAGGATATCCAACCTCCCAGATACCTAATGGGAGCCAAGAGGCCTCGCTGTAGATTGAGATCTCTAGAAATTGGAGTGGAAATAGGAACAACTTGCTCTCTCTGGAGAAATGTTGGTCTAAAGAATGGTATACAGAACATCGTTTTTTTTTTTTTTTTTCTCTTTGTACAGAAAGGGGAAGTGGGAAAGAAACAGAAAAGACCACCTGAGTTCATGATCAGGCTAACAGGGCTCTTTCTTGTTCCTTCCCAGGTCTTTCTACTTAAAGCATTAGACTCATATGTCATGAGAATGGGATTGCTGCTTCTGTGCAGTCAGCTTCTGTGGCGTCACAAAGCTCTGAGTTCCTAGCAACCTCTCCTCACCAAACCATGACTCATCACTTCACCTGGTTGCAGTAGTTCTGGGTCAGCCAGGGGTATCATAATCATTCCAAACCACTGGAGCTGCCTGGGTATTTCCCCAAGACAGTTGGTGAAGAGATTTGGGGTCACATTCCCCATGGTCGAATTTGTAGTCTTTTCCCGAGACTGTCACCACTACCGCTCTGGACTCCTGAGAGGGGCAAGAACCCACAATTCCAACTTACCGACATAAGGTCAAGAAAGTTTCAGGAGTACAAAGAGCCTCGCACGGGGAACTCCACGCCATACACATGTTCATAGTCCTCAGACCCTATATGGATGCTTTTGACCAGGAAAAGCGCCCGCCGCCCGCTGAGGAAAACTCCGAGTTAACACCCCCAACCATACCAAAGACATGTCAGGAGTCTTCAACAGGGAGGACACGAGTTCTTCTTGCATTCCCAAAAATCGTGCCACAAATGCCTCCCAAATTTCCCAGCTGACCAAACATTAAAAGCAGACCCTACACGCTAGAAGCTTAGGCCCACGACGGACTTTTCTGTTTGGAGTTCACAGGAACAAGCATGGAGCATGTTGGAAGAGAACCAATCCCCATGTGAAGCCATCGGAAAAGGCTGTCGGGCCAGTTTCTGGAATACAATGTGAATCTACAAAAGGTCTCTCTCTTCTTTTTATTCGAAATTCCCATTCTGTTATCTACCCTGAAGATAATTTCTCTAGGAAGAAGAGCTCATGGAGTGCCTAAGGGCTGGCACGTGAGAGAGTCTCCGGTGTGTGTCACATTCCCTCTGGGGTGGTGCTGTGGCTATCCACTCTCCTGTTTGCTCATCCTCTGCAGAGGCTCTCCTTGCCTTCCATTCAGAGTGTTTGGTGTCTAGGCCAAATATGGTGAGGTTAAGCTCTGTGGGTCTGGTGTGCCTGTGAAACGTGACTTTCTACCCCCACAACACTTAAGGCCTGCTGAATTCTGTGGCCAGGGGAGAGGATGTGGGCAGGGCTTTTTTATAGTCTCCTGCATGATTTTCTCTTTTCCTGGGACTAAGCGACGTGGCCTGAAGAAGGCAGTCCCAACAGTGTTCCAGGTTTGGGAATCCATGATTGCAGGTTGATCAGCTAATGCCCTCACCATCCTGCCTGTGGCCACTTCTCAGTCTTGATGCTGGCAGTCGTAGAGCCCAAGTAGCTTGGGCGCCCATCGAGGCATCTCCAACAACAATGCCCATCACCAATGCACAGAAAGAAATAATAATCTTTCTACCTTGTCAAAAGTTATTGTTTCTCATCATGGTTTCCAAACTGTCTGCACGTAGTTCCTTGCTGTTGTACTCTCCAGGAGATACACAGTGTTCTCTGGAGTCTATGTCTGCAAAGCATGCTAATCTGGAATCCCCAGTCCTCAGGACCCTTGGGTTGCAAGAACTCGTGTCATTCAAACACTCTCCTTTTCTCTGCCAACAACTATGGCTCTATGGTTCTAAATGTGCTCCACTCCCCTGGGCTCTTGTCTTTGGATACGGCTTCAGGTCCATTTATGCCATGTTTACATTGATGTGGTCATCTTCTGGTTGTGTGATGGCTGAAGACAGGCCTGGAGCTCCCAGACACTTCTACCATCTCCTTGTCCTCCAAATGCACTGCGGATTCTTATGGGGCCATAAGCAAGAAGGCATTCTTGCTCCTTGTGACATGGGGTAGAAAGGGAGAGAGCATTGGGCTGTGTCCTATCTGTTAGTCACAGAAACACAACTACCATATGATTTCACTCACTCATAAAAGTAAAGAAACATGTGAGAAAGCAAGAAAAAGGGACAGGCAATGAGACTCTAACCAGGCACGCAAAATTTGGTGTTTGATACAGGCAGGCTAGTCAGAATCTGAATTTCTAAAAGTGGATCAAATGGGACATTCAATGCAGGAAATATGGCCGAACAGAATGTAACATGAGTTACTACTTTGTTTGAAGGTGAATTGTGATCTAGAATAGAGCGGCTTCAAATCTCTTATAATATCATTTTTAGTGTTTTGTGAAACACACACACACACACACACACACATACACACACTTAAAAGTGTCCCACAGAATTTAGGGAGTAAGTTTGAAATAGCACTCTTGGAAGCAAAATTCAGAGGAAATACCATAAAAAACAAAAGCTTAGTGTATCAACGTATCAAACCGTCCCAACTGTATAAGTTAACTCCTTACCTATCAAGCATTAAATTAATTAATTAAACAACCTTACCTAAAATACCCCTACACAGAAGTCTGCCAGCAAATACAATACCGGGAGAAAAGGATAAATTCCAAGACACATACACACTAGCATGGCAAGATCATGAGTCATACATATCCTACGTCTCAGGTAATGACTTTTCAAGCAGCTTTTGAGGCTTTTGAAGCAGTCCTCAAACATCTCCAAACACACAGAAAGCCAGGTTCAAATCAATTCCCTGGTCCAAAATTCGAGACCTTTAATGGTAATATCGGCTTTAATCATCTATTCCCAAAACGTAAGAAGAGGGAAGACTCGAATTTACAATGTCCAAAGACCCAATTCACATAAGGACCTTATAGGAAACCAATTGCATACCATTTTAATCAGTAAGATAATAAAACTAGAATTCATTTCTCGTCTCTTTCTTTCTTCATATCTACGTGAAACGGCCTGTTGTGCTTTATATTCACTATATTTTTCTGATATTAGGCAAGCCAGCCTTTCATCCATCCTACGTTTTTGACATAGTATTCCCTGATTCTTTAATTGCGTATACCACCAAGGACTCAATCTCATATAATGCCACACCACCTCCATACCCATGAACCAGTTCCCTCTTTATGGCATGTCTTATCTTCCTGTAACCCTCAGATTGGTCCCCAAAGTCCTGAGTCTCTCCTGGTGTGTCTCCCTGTCTGACTTCTTCTCCTTTCATTTTCCCTTACTTCTACTCATGTCCATGGTATTCCTCATGAGCCACATAGGAGTGAAGCCATAGGATATTTCCCTTGGTCTGCTTGCATTTTCATTTGGAAATCTTCTTTATCATCATCTTCATAATCATCTTTATCCACTAGCCCTTAAAAGGGTATCTCGGCTCCTTTACATTTTTGCTAACGTGGGCATGGCAGGCCATAGATGTTGGCCATTCAGTTTCATCTGAATAAAGAGAGTTGCCCAACATGACTCTCCCCATGACTATGGCATGTAGCATTAACTAATGATGACAAGGAGTGCTGGCCAGGGCTCTTTCTTAGCTTTTTTTTTTTATATAAACATATAATGTACTTTTATCCCCAGGGATACAGGTCTGTGAATCACCTGGTTTACACTCTTTACAGTACTCACGATAGCACATACCCTCCCCAATGTCCATAATCCCCTCCCCCTCTCAACCCCACCTCCCCCAGCAACCCCAGTTTTTTTTTTTGTGAGATTAAGAGTCATTTATGGTTTGTCTCCCTCCCAATCCCATCTTGTTCCATTTATTCATTTCCTTTCCCCCTAACCCCCCATGTTTCTTCTCCATGTCCTCATATCAGGGATATAATATGATAGTTGTCTTTCTCCAATTGACTTATTTCACTAAGCATGATACCCTGTAGTTGGATCCATGTCATCGCAAATGGCAAGATTTCATTTCTTTGGATGGCTGCATAGTATTCCATTGTGTATATATACCACATCTTCTTTATCCTTCATTTGATGATGGACATCTAGGTTCTTTCCATAGTTTGGCTATTGTTGACATTGCTGCTATAAACATTCTGGTACACGTGCCCCTTCGGATCACTATGTTTGTATCTTTAGGGTGAATACCCAGTAGTGCAATTGCTGGTTCATAGTGTAGTTCTATTTTCAACAGTTTGAGGAACCTCCATGCTGTTTTCCAGAGTGGTTTCACCAGCTTGCATCCCACCAACAGTGGAGGAGTGTTCCCCTTTCTCCACATCCTCGCCAGCATCTGTCATTTCCTGAATGTTCATTTTAGCCATTCTGACGGGTGTGAGGTCGTATCTCATTGTGGTTTTGATTTGTATTTCCCTGATGCCGAGAGATGTGGAGAACTTTTTCAGTGTCTGTTGGCCATCTGGATGTCTTCTTTGCAGAAATGTCTGTTCATGTCCTCTGCCCATTTCTTGTTTGGATTGTTTGTTCTTTGGGTGTTGAGATTCTTATGTTCGTTATATATTTTGGACACTAGCCCTTTATCTGATATGTTGTTTGCAAATATCTTCTCCCATTCTGTCAGTTGTCTTTTGGTTTTGTTCACTGTTTCCTTTGCTGTGCAAAAGCTTTTGATCTTGATGAAACCCCAATAGTTCATTTATGCCCTTTCTTCCTTTGACATTGCCGATGTTCCTAGGAAGATGTTGCTGCAGCTGAGGTCGAAGAGGTTGCTGCCTGCATTCTCCTCAAGGATTTGGATGGATTCCTTTCTCACATTGAGGTCCTTCATCCATTTGGAGTCTATTTTCGTGTGTGGTGTAAGGAAGTGGTCCAATTTCATTTTTCTGCCTGTGGCTGTCCAATTTTCCCAGCGCCATTTATTGAAGAGGCTTTCTTTTTTCCACTGGACATTCTATCCTGCTTTGTCGAAAAGTAGTTGACGTAGAGTTGAGGGTCTATTTCTGGGCTCTCTATTCTGTTCCACTGATCTATGTGTCTGTTTTTGTGCCAGTACCATGCTGTCTTGATGATGACAGCTTTGTAATAGAGTTTGAAGTCCGGAATTGTGATGCCGCCAACTTTGGCTTTCTTTTTCAATATTCCTTTGGCTATTTGAAGTCTTTTCTGGTTCCATATAAATTTTAGGGTTATTTGTTCCATTTCTTTGAAAAAAATGGATGGTATTTTGATAGGGATTGCATTAAATATGTAGATTGCTTTAGGTAGCATAGACATTTTCACAATATTTATTCTTCCAATCCAGGAGCATCGAACATTTTTCCATTTGTTTGTGTCTTCCTCAGTTCCTTTCATGAGAACTTTATAGTTTTCTACGTATAGATTTTTAGCCTCTTTAGTTAGGTTTATTCCTAGGTATCTTATAGTTTTGGGTCCAATTGTAAATGGGATTGACTCCTTAATTTTTCTTTCTTCTGTGTTGTTGTTGGTGTACAGAAATGCCACTGATTTCTGTGCATTGATTTTATATCCTGACACTACTGAATTCCTGTACAAGTTCTAGCAGTTTTGGAGTGGAGTCTTTTGGGTTTTCCACATATAGTATCATATCATCTGTGAAGAGTTATAGTTTGACTTCTTCTTTGCCAATTTGGATGCCTTTAATTTCTTTTTGTTGTCTGATTGCTGAGGCTAGGACTTCTAGTACTATGTTGAAAAGCAGTGGTGATAATGGACATCCCTGCCGTGTTCCTCACAGAGCCTTCAACCCTTGGCACTGGTGTTTCAGGACAGTAGCAGATAAGGACACGGACAGCACAATGCATCCCTGCCCTGGCAGTTTTCCTGGAATTGTGACTTTCCTTCCTTTCTTTCTTACTTCACGTTCCAAGCTGACCAAGCACCAAAGGCAGACGTTACACCCGAGAAACCATAGGGAACAAAAGCTAAGAATGGACCCTCTCACCCAAGGACATCAAACCTCCCAGAGAATTAATGGTACCCAAGTGGCCTCGCGGTTGATTGTGATCTCTAGAAATTGCAGTGGAAATAGGAACACCATGCTCTCTCTGGAGAAATGTTGGTCTAAAGAATGGTATACAGAACATCATTTTCTTTTCTCTTTGTATAGAAAGTGGAGGTGAGAAAGAAAAATAAAAGACAACCAGAGTGCATGAACAGGCTAAGAGGGCTCTTTCTAGTTCCTTCCCAGGTCTTTTTACTTAAAGCCATAGGATGCATATGTCATGAGAGTGGGATTGCTGCTTCAGTGAAGTTATCTCCTGTGATGTCACAGCGCTCTGAGATCCTAGCAACCACTCCTCACCAAACCATGCCTCATCACTTCACCTGGATGGAGTAATTCTGGTTCAGCCAGGCGTATCAAAATCACTCCATACAGCTGGGGCCATCTGGGGATTTCCCTAAGGGAGTTTGTGAAGTGATATGGGTTCACCTTCTCCATGGCCAAATTTGTAGTCTTTGGCCGTGACTGTCACCACCACCACTCTGGCCTCCTGAGAAGGGCAGGTATCCACAATTCCATCCTACCCACGAAGTTCAAGAAAGTTTCAGGAGTACAAGCAGCCTCACACGGGGAACTCCATGCCATACACACGCTCATGGTCCTCACACACTATGAGCATGCCTCTGACCAGGATAAGCGCCCACCACCCTCCAAGGAAAGCTCAGAGTTAACACCCGCAACCATACCAAAGACCTGTCTGGAGTCTTCAAGAGTGAGGACACGAGTTCTTCTTGAATCTCAAGAAATCGTCCATTAATGCCTCCCAATTTTCCCAGCTGACCAAACATTAAAGGCAGACCCTACACCCTAGCATCTTAAGCCCAGGACGGAATCATCTGTTTGGAGCTCACCAGAGCAAGCACGGACCATGTTGGAAGAGAACCAATCCCCAATGTGAAGCCATTGGAAAGGCTCTCGGCCCATTTCAGGAATACAGGGTGAACCTACAAAAGGTCTCTCTCTTTGTATTCAAAACGTGCATTTTGTTATCTACCCTTAAGATAATTCTTTAGGAAGAAGAGCTGATGGAGTGCCCAAGGGCTGGCACTTGAGAGACTCTCAGGTGTGTGTGCCATGCCCTCTGGTGTTGTGTTGTGGCTGTCCACTCTCCTGTGGGCTCGTCCTCTGCAGAGGCTCTCCTTGCCTTCCATTCAGAGTGTTTGGTGTCTGCGCCAAATATGGTGAGTTTATGCTTCATAGGTCTGGTGTGTGTGTGAAACGTGTCTTTCAACCCACTCCACAAAACATAAGGCCTGCTGAATTCTGTGGCCAGGTGAGAGGATGTGGGCAGGGCTTTCTTCTAGACCCCTGAAGGATTTTCTGTTCTCCTAGGACTAAGCAACGTGGCCTGAAGAAGGGAGAACAACAGTGTTACAGGTTTGGGAATCCGTGATTGCATGTTGGGCTGCTAATGTCCACACCGTCCTACCTGTGACCACTTCTCAGCTTGATGGTGGCGTTCATAGAGCCCAATATCTTTTGCGCACATCGAGGTATCTCCAGCAATACTGCCCATCACGAATGCACACAGAGAAATAATAATCTTACCGCTGTGTCAACAGGCATTGTTTCTGATCATGGTTCCTCAAGACCCTTGGGTTGAAAGAACTCATGGCATCAGACACTCTCATTTTCTCTGCCAAGTGCTAAGGGTCAACATTCAAATTGTAGGTTCTAAGTGTGCTTTTCTCCTCTGGGCCTTTGTCTTCGGCCATCGCTCCCTGGCCTCTGAAGCACCAACCGTACAATTCTCCCATAAGCCCTCTCTACACCCTTCTCCCATGGTCTCTGTGACTTCTTCTCTCTTTTGCTGTGGAGTGTGATTTCTAGGCTTCAGGTCTATTTTGGCCATGTTTACATTGATTTGGTCATCTTCTGGTTGGTGATGGCTGAAGACAGGCCTGGAGCTCCCAGACACTTCTACCGTCTCCCTGTCCTCCAAATTCACTGCGGACACTTAGGGAGCCATAAGCAAGAAGGCATTCTTGCTCCTTGTGACATGTGGCGGAAAGGGACAGAGCATTGGGCTGTGTCATATCTGTCAGTCACAGAAAGACATCTCCCATAGGATTTTACGCACTCATGGAAGTAAAGAAACATGTGAAAAAGCAAGAAAAGGGACAGGCAATGAGACTCGAACCAGGCACACAAAATTTGGTGTTTGTTCCAGGCAAGCTAGTCAGAATCTGCATTTCTAAAAGTGGATCAAATGGGACATTCAATTCAGGAAATATGCCCAAACGGGATGTAACGTGAGTTTCCACTGTGTTTGAAGGTGAATTGTGATATGGAATAGAGCAGCTTCATATCTCTTAAAATATCCTATTTAGCGTTTTCTGAAACTCACACTCACACACACACACCACACAAACACACACGTTAAAGCGCCAACACAAGTTAGGGAGCAACTGAAAAATATCACTTATGAAAGCAAAATTCCGAGAAAATACCATAAGAAACAAAAGCTTAGAAAAAAGTAGCAAACCGTCCAAACTAACTCCTTCCCTATTAATTCAATATCCTTACCTAAAAGAAACCTCCACACAAGTATGCAAGCAAATCCAATACCGGAGAGAAAAGGATAAATTCCAAGACACACACGCACTACCAAGACAAGATCATGACTCATACATATCTGATGTCTCAGGTAAGGAATTTTGTAGCAGCTTTTGAGGCTTTTGAAACAGTCCTCAAACATCTCCCAACACACAGAAAGCCAGGTTCAAAACAATTCCCTGGTTCCCAGTTCTAGACTTTTAATGGTAATGTCGGGTTTTCTCATATATTCCCAAAAGTTAGGAAGAGGGAAGACTCTAATTTCAAATGTTCAAAGACCAATTCACATAAGGACCTTATAGGAAACCAATTGCATACAATTTTAATCAGTCAGGTAATAAAACAAGAATTCATTTATCTTCTCTTTCTTTCTTCATCTCCATGTGAAACGGTCTGTTTTGCTTTCTCTTCACTATTTTTCTTACATTCGGCAAGCCACTCTTTCATCCATCTAACATTTTTTGACATAGTGTTCCCGATTCTTTAATTGCATATACCACCAAGTACTCATCCTCATATAATGCCACACCACCTCCATTCCCATTAACCAGTTCCCTCTTTATGGCAGGTCTTATCCTCCTGTAACCCTCAAGTTGGTCCCCAAAGTCCTGATTCTCTCCTGGTGCGTCTCCCTTTCTGACTTCTTCTCCTTCCATTTTCCCTTTCTACTATTCATGTCCATGGTGTTTCTCAAGGGCCACATATGATTGAAACCATAGTATATTTCCCGTAGTCTGCTTGCATTTTCATTTGGAAATCGTCTTCTTTATCTTCATCTTCATAATCATCTTTATCCACTAGCCCTTAAAAGCGTATCTTGGCTCCTTCCACACTGATACTAGAGTGGGCATGGCAGGCCAAAAATGGTGGCCGTTCCTTTTCATCTGAATAGAGTTGCTCAACATGGCTCTCGCCATGACTATGGCATGTAGCATTAACTAATGATGACAGAGTGCTGACCAGGACTCTTTCTTTATGGGTATCGATCATGCAGACTTTCACTCTCCATGAAGATTTGCAACGGAGTTTAAGGTAATGTCATGTAGACAGAGCATTCATCCCTTGGCAATGGTGTTTCAGGACACTAGCAGAAAAGGACATGGACAGCACAATGCATAACTGCCCTGGCAATTTTCCAGGAATGGTGACTTTCCTTCCCTTCTTCCTTCCCTCACCTTCCAAGCTTACCAAGCACCAAAGGCAGACCTTACACCCGAGAAAACATAGGTAACAGAAGCTAAGAATGGACCCTCTCACCCAAGGATGTCGAACCTCACAGAGATGTAATGGTAGCCAAGAGGCTCGATGTTGATTGAGATCTCCAGAAATTGAAGGGGAAATTGGAACACCATGCTCTCTCTGGAGAAATGTTGGCCTGAAGAATGGTATACAGAACATCGTTTTCTTTTCTCTTTGTATAGAAAGAGGAAGTGGGCAAGAAACAGAAAAGACCAACTGAGTTTATGATCAAGCTAACAGGGCTCTTTCTTGTTCCTTCCCAGGTCTTTCTACTTAAAGCCATAGGACTCATATGTCATGAGAATTGGATTGCTGCTTCAGTGAAGTCAGCTTCTATTACGTCACAAAGCTCTGAGGTCCTAGCAACCACTCCTCACCAAACCACGCCTCATCACTTCACCTGGCTGGAGTACTTCTTGGTCTGCCAAGAGTATCAAAATCACTCCAAACCACTAGAGCTGTCTGGGTATTTCCCCAAGACAGTTTGTGAAGCGATTTGGTATCACCTTTTATAGTCTTTGGCCATGACTGTCTCAACCAACCCCTGGACTGCTGAAAAGGGCAAGAATCCAAAATTCCATCTTACCCACATAAGGTCACGAATGCGTCAGGAGCACAAGCAGCCTCACAGGGGGAACTCAAAGCCATAAACATGTGCATGGTCCTCACACACTATCAGGATAATTCTGACCAGGAAAATGCCCCCCCCCCCAAAGCTCAGAGTTGACACCCGCAACCATACCAAAGACATGTCTGGAGTCTTCAACAATAAGGACACGATTTCTTAAATCTCCAGAAATCGTGCCATAAATGCCTCCCAATTTTCCCAGCTGACCATTCATTAAAGTCAGACCCTACAGCCTAGAAGCTTAGGCCCAGATAGACTCACTATTTAGAGATCACAGGAGCAAGCACGGAGCATGTTGGAAGAAAACCAATCCCCATGTGAAGCCATCGGAAAAGGCTTTCAGCCCTGTTTCAGGAATGCAACGTGAATCTAAGAAAGGTGACCATCTTCTCTCTATTCTCTGTATTCAAAATACGCATTTTGTCATCTACCTAGAAGAATATTTTTTTTATGAGGAGAGCCCATGGAATGCCCAAGGGCTGGCACTTGAGAGAGTCTCAAGTGTGTGTGACATGCCCTCTTGTGTTGTGTTGTGGCTGTCCACTCTTCTATGGGCTCATCCTCTGCAGAATCTCTCTTGCTTTCCATTAAGTCTTTGGAGTTTGGGCCAAATATGGTGAGGTTAAGCTCTTGGGTCTCGTGTGCCTGTGAAACGTGACTTTCAACAGACTCCACAAAACTTAAGGCCTGCTGAATTCTGTGGCCAGGTGAGAGGGTGTGGGCAGGGATTTCTTCTAGTCCCCTGCAGGATTCTCTCTTCTTCTCCAACTAAGCAAGGTGGGCTAATGAAGTCAGTCCCAACAGTGTTCCAGGTTTGGGAATCCGTGATTGCAGGTTGGGCAGCTAATGTCTTCACCATCCTGACTGTGGCCACTTCTCAGTCTTGATGGTGGCGGTCGTAGAGCCCAAGTATCTTTTTCGCCCATCGAGGCATCTCCACCAACACTGCCCTTCACGAATGCACACAAAGAAATAATAATCTTACCACGGTGTCAACTGGTATTGTCTCTTACGATGGTTTCCAGGCTGTCTGCACCAGTTGCTTGCTGTTGTCCTCTCCAGGAGATACACAGTGTTCTATGGAGTCTATGTCTGCAAAGCATGATAACCTGGAATCCCTGTGCCTCAAGACCCTTGGGTTACAAAAACTCATGTCCTTCTGACACTCTCGTTTTCTCGGCCAACAGCTATGGGTCTACATTCAAATTGTGGGTTCTAAGTGTGCTCTGCTCCCCTGGGCCTTTGTCTTTGTGCAATGGCTTCCTGAAATCTGAAGTACCAGCAGTCCAATTCTCCCATAAGCCCTGTCTACACCCTTCTCCCATGGTCTCTGTGACGTCTTCTCTATTTCACTGTGGAGTGTTTTTTCTAGGCTTCAGGCCCATATATGCCATGTTTCCATTGATGTGGTCATCTTATGTTTGTGTTGATGGGTGAAGACAAGCCTGTAGCTCCCGAAACATCTACGATCTCCCTGTCCTCCAAATGCACTGTGGACTCTTATGGAGCCATAAGCAAGAAGGCATTCTTGCTCCTTGTGACATGTGGCGGAAAGGGAGAGAGCATTGGGCTGTGTCATACCTCTCTGTCAAAGAAAGAGAACTTCCATATGATTTCACTCACTCATGGAATAAAGAAACATGTGAAAAAGCAAGAAAGATGGAAAGGCAATTACACTCTAATCAGGCACACAAAATTTGGTGTTTGTTCCAGGCAGGATAGTCAGATTATGCGTTGATAAACGTGGATCAAATGGGACATTCAATGCAGGAAATATGGCCGAATGGAATGTAATGTAAGTTTCCTTTGTGATTGAAGGTGAATTGTGATTTGGAATAGAGCAGCTATATATCTCTTAAAATATCATTTTTAGCGTTTTGTTAATCTCTCTCTCACACACACAAACACACACACACACACACACACAATTGTCCCAAAGAATTTAGGGAGCAAGTGAGGAATAGCACTCATGGAAGCAAAATTCAGAGAAAAAAACATAAAAAACAAAAGCTTAGAGAATCAAAGTAACAAACAGTCCAAAATGGATAATTAACTCCTTTCTATCAAGAATTAATTAATTATTTAAATAATTAAGCAACATTACCTAAAAGATCCCTCCACACAAGTATGCCAGCAAATCCAATACCGGAGATAAAAGGATAAATTCCAAGACACATACGCACTACCATGACAAGATCATGAGTCATACATATCTGACATCTCAGGCAATGACTTTTGAAGCAGCTTTTGAGTATTTTGAAGCCATACTAAAACATCTCCCAAGAAACAGAAAGCCAGGTTTAAATCAACTCCTGGTCCACAATTCTAGACTTTTAATGATAATGTCGGCTTTTCTCATCTATTCCCAAAATATAGGAAGAGGAAAGACTTTAATTTACAACGTCCAAAGACCCAAGTCACATAAGGACCATATAGGAAACCAAATGCATACAACTTAATCAGTAAGATAATAAAACTAGAATTCATTTCTCTTCTCTTTCTTTCTTCATCTCCATGTGATATGGCCTCATTGCTTTCTATTCACTATATTTTCTTATATCCTGCAAGCCAGCCTTTCATCCATCCTACGTTTTTTGACATAGTGTTCCCTGATTCTTTAATTGCATATAATACCAAGTGCTCATCCCCATATAATACCACCCCACCTCCTAACCCATTAACCAGTTCCATCTTCATGGTATGTCTTATCCTCCTGTAAACCTCAGCTTGATGCCCAAAGTACTGAGTGTCTGCTGGTGCATCTCATGTCTGACTTCTCCTTCTGTTTTCCCTTATTACTACTCATGTCCATGGTATTAGTCAGGGGCCACATATGAGTGAAACCATAGGATATTTCCTTGGTCTGCTTGCATTTTCATTTGGAAATCATCTTCTTTATCATGATCTTCATAATCACCTTTATCTACACGCCATTAAAAGGTTCTCTCAGCTCCATCCACAGTTATGCTTGAGTGGGCATGGCAGGCCATAGATATTGGCCTTTCATATTCATCTGAAAAAAGAGAGATGCTCAACAGGGCTCTGCCCATGACTATGGCATGTAGCAGTAACTAATGATGACAAGGAGTGCTCACCAGGGCTCTTTCTTTAGGGGTAGCGATCATGCAGATTTTCCCTCTCCATGAAGCCTTTGCAATGCTGTTTAAGGTAATGTCAGGTAGAGAGATCCTTCATCCCTTAGGACTGCTGTTTCAGGACACTAGCAGATAAGGACACGGACAGCACAACGCATCCTGCCCTGTCAATTTTCCTGGAATTGTGACTTCCCTTCCCATCTTCCTTCCCTCAACTTCCAAGCTGACCAAGCAACAAAGGCAGACCTTACACCCGAGAAAACATAGGGAACAGAAGCTAAGAATGGACCCTCTCACCCCAGGATATCAAACATCCCAGAGACCTAATGGAAGCCAAGAGGCCTCGCTGTTGATTGAGATCTCTGGAAATTGCAGTGGAAACAGGACCACCTTGCTCTTTCTGGAGAAATATAGGTCTAAGGAATGGTATACTGGATGCCTGAGTGGCTTAGTTGGTTAAAGCCTCTGCATTCTGCAAAGGTCTTGACCCCAGGGTTTTGGGATCAAGCCCTATATCGGGCTCTCTCTCACCGAGGAGCCTGCTTCCCTTCCTCTCTCTGCATGCCTCTCTACCTACTTGTGATCTCTGTCTGTCAAATAAATAAATAAAATCTTAAAAAAAAAGAATGGTATACAGAACATCGTTTTCTTTTCTCTTTGAAAATGGAAATGGGAAAGAAACAGAAAAGACCACCTGAGTACATGATCAGGCTAACAGGGCTCTTTCTTTTTCCTTCCCAGGTCTTTCTACTTAAAGCCATAGGACTCATATGTCATGAGAATGGGCATTGTAGCTTCAGTGAAGTCAGCTTCTGTGATGTCACAAAGCTCTGAGGTCCTAGCAGCCACTCCTCACCAAACCACGCCTCATCACTTCACCAGGCTGGAGTAGTTCTTGGTCAGCCAGGAGTATCAAAATCACTCCAAACCGCTGGAGCCGCCTGGGGATTTCCCCAAGACAGTTTGTAAAGCGATTTGTGGTCACCTTCTCCATGGCCGGATTTGAAGTCTTTGGCCGGGACTGTCACCACCACCCCTCAGGACTCCTGAGAAGGGCAAGAATCCACAATTCCAACTTACCGACGTAAGGTCAAGAAAGAATCAGGAGTACAAACAGCCTCAAACAGGGAACTCTACGCCATACACATGTATATGGTCTTCCCACACTCTCAGGATGCTTCTGACCAGGAAAAGCGCCCCACCTTCGAGGAAAGCTCAGTATTAACACCCGCTACCATCCCATAGACATATCTGGAGTCTTCAAAAGTGAAGACAAGATTCCTACTTGCATCTCCAAAAATCGTGCAATAACTGCTTCCCAATTTTCCCAGCTGACCAAACATTAAAAGCAGACCCTACACCCTAGAAGCTTAGACACAGGGTTGACTAATCTGTTTTGAGATCACAGGAACAAGCACGGAGCATGTTGGAAGAGAAAAAATACCCATGTGAAGCCATCAGAAAAGGCTTTCGGGTCAGTTTCAGGAATACAACATGAATCTACCAAAGGTGTCTGTCTTCTCTATATTCGAAACACATATTCTGTTATCTTCCCTGAAGTTAATTTCTTTAGAAAGAAGAGCTCATGGAGTGCCCAAGGGCTGGCACATGAGAGAGTCTCAGCTGTGTGTGATATGCCCTCTGGGTTGTGTTGTGGCTGTCCACTCACCTGCGGGCTCGTCCGTGGCAGAGGCTCTCCTTGCCTTCCATTCAGAGTGTTTGGTGTCTGGGCCAAATATGGTGAGTTTAAGTTTCATGCGTCTGATGTGCCTGTGAAACGTGACTTTCAACACACTCCACAAAACTTAAGGCCTGCTGAACTCTGTGGCCTGGTGTGGATGTGGGTAGTGCTTTCTTCTAGGCCCTTGCAGGATTTCCTCTTCTCCTGGGACTAAGCAATGTGGCCAGAAGAAGGCAGTACCAACAGTGTTCCAGGTTTGAGAATCCATGATTGCAGGTTGGGCATCGAATGTCCTCACCGTCCTTCCTGTGGCCACTTCTCAGTCTTGATGCTGGCGGTCGTAGAGCCCAAGTATCATTTGCGTCCATGGAGGGATCTCCACCAACACTAACCCTCATGCATGCACCCAAAGAAATAATAATCTTACCACGGTGTCAACAGTTATTGTCTCTGATCATGGTTTCCAAGCTGTTTTCCCCTGTGTGGTTGCTGGTGTCCTCTCCAGGAGATACACAGTGTTCTCTGGAGTCTCTGTCTGCAATGCATGCTGCTCTGGAATTCCTGGGCCTCAAGCCCCGTGGTTGAAAGACCTCGTGTCCTTCATACTCTCTCCATTTTTCGGCCAACAGCTATGGGTCAACATTCAATTTGTGGGTTCTAACTGTGCTCCGCTCCCCTGGGCCTTTGTCTTTGTCCATGGCTTTCTGATCTCTAACGCTCCAACCATTCAATTCTCCAATAAGACCTGTCTACACAATTCTCCCATGGTCTCTGTGACTTCTTCTCTCTTTCACTGTGGAGGGTGATTTCTCAGCTTCAGGTCCAATTATGCCATGTTTACATAGATGTGGTCATCGTCTGGTTGTGTTGATGCCTGGAGCTCCCAGACGCTTCTACCATCTCCCTGTCCTCCAAATGCACTGCGGACTCTTATGGAGCCATAAGCAAGAAGGCATTCTTGCTCCTTGTGTCATATGGCAGAAAGGCAGAGAGCATTGGGCTTGTCATATCTGTAAGTCCCAGAAAGAAAATTTCCATACGATTTTACTCACTCATGGAAGAAAAGAAACATGTGAAAAAGCAAAAAAAATAGAATATTACACTCTAACCTGGTACACAAAATTTGGTGATTATCCAAGGCAGGCTATTCAGAATCTGATTTGCTAAAAGTGGATCAAATGGGACATTCAATGCAGGGAATGTGGCGAACGGGATGGAATGTGAGTTTCCAGTGTGTTTGAAGTAAAATTGTGATCTGGAATAGAGCAGCTTCATATTTCTAAAAATATCATTTTTAGCATTTTGTGAAACACACACACACACACACACACACACACACACACACACACACACATTTAAATGGGTCCGACAGAAATTAGGGAGCAAGTGAGGAATAGCACTCATGGAATTAAAATTAAGAGAAAATACCATAAAAAACAGAAGCTTAGAGAATCAAAGTAAAAAACAGTCCAAACTGTACAACTTAAATCCTTTCTCTAGAATTATTTATTTATTTAATTAATTAATTATTTATTTATTTAATAAAACAACCTTATCCAAAGGACCCCTCCACACAACTATGCCAGCAAATCCAATACCGGAGAGAAAAGGATAAATTCCGAGACACATACACACTAACATGGCAAGATCATGAGACATACATATCTTACATCTCAAGTAATGACTTTAGAAGCAGCTTTTGAGGCTTTTGAAGCCATCCTCAAAGTTCTCCCAACACACAGAAAGCCTGGTTCAAATCATTCCCTAATCCACAATTCGAGACATTTAATGGTAATGTCGGTTTTTCTCATCTATTCCCAAATATAGGAAGAGGAAAGACTCTAATTTCCAAGTCTAAAGACCCAATTCACATAAGGACCTTATAGGAAACCAAATGCATACAATTTTAATCAATAAGATAATAAAGCTAGAATTCATTTCTCTTCTCTTTCTTTCTTCCTCTCTTTGTGAAATGGCCTGTTTTGCTTTCTATTCACTATTTTTCTTTATATTCGGCAAGCCAGCCTTTCATCCATCCTACGTTTTTTGACAGAGTGTTCCCTGAGTCTTTAATTGCATATATTGCATACATTGGATGATACCAAGTGATCATCCTCATATAATGCCATACGACTCCATACCCATTAACCAGTTCCATCTTTATGGCATGATTTATCCTCCTGTAAACCTCAGCTTGGTCCCCAAATTCCTGAGTCTCTCCTGGTGCGTCTCCTTGTCTGACAACTTCTCCTTCCATTTTTCCTTACTACTACTAATGTCCAAGGTATTCCTCATGGGAATCATAGGAGTGAAGCCATAGGATATTTCCCTTAGTCTGCTTGCATTTTCATTTGGAAATCATCTTCTTTACCATCATCTGCATAATCATTTTTATCCAAGCCCTTAAAAGGGTCTCTCAGCTCCTTTCACAGTTATGCTTGAATGGGCATGGCAGGCCATCAATGTTTTCCGTTCATTTTCATCTGAATAAAGAGAGATGCTCAACAGGGATATGCCCATGACTATGGCATGTAGCTTTAACTAATGATGACAAGGAGTGCTGAACAGGGCTCTTTCTTTAGGGGTCGCGATCATACAGAGTTTCACTCTTCATGAAGCCTTTGCAATGGTGTTTAAGTTAATGTCAGGTATACAGATCATTCATCCCTTAGGAATGGTGTTTCAGTAAACTAGCAGATAAGGACATGGAGAGCACAACACATCCCTGCCCTGGCAATTTTCCTGGAATTTTGACTTTCCTTCCCTTATTACTTCCCTCGCCTTCCAAACTGACCAATCACCAAAGGCAGACCTTACATCCGAGAAACCATAGGGAAGAGAAGCTAAGAATGGACCCTCTCACCGAAGGATAGCCAACCTCCAAGAGACCTAATGGTAGCCAAGAGGCCTCGCTGTTGATTGAGATCTCTAGAAATTGCAGTGGAAATAGGAACACCTTGCTCTCTCTGGAGAAATGTTGCTCTAAAGAATGGTATACAGAACATCGTTTTCTTTTCTCTTTGTATAGAAAGTGGAAGAGGGAAAGAAACAGAAAAGGACCCCTGAATTCATTGTCAGGCTAACAGGGCTCTTTCTTATTCCTTCCCATGTCTTTCTTCTTAAAGCCATTGGACTCATATGACATGAGAATTGGATGGCTGCTTCAGTGAAGTCAGCTTCTGTGAAGTCACAAAATTCTTAGGTCCTAGCAACCACTCCTCACCAAACCATGACTCAACACTTCACCTGGCTGGAGTAGTTCTGGGTCAGCCAGGAGTATCAAAACCACTCCAAACCGCTGGAGCCTCCTGGGTATTTCCCCAAGACAGTTTGTGGATCGATTTGGGGTCATCTTCTCCATGGCTGATTTTGTAGTCTTTGTCCGTGACTGTCACCACCACCACTCTGGACTACTGAAAAGGGCAAGAATCCACAATTCTATCTTACCCACGTAAGGTCAAGAAAGAGTCAGGAGTGCAAGCAGCCTCACACAGGGAACTTCATGCCATACACATGTTCATGGTCCTCACACACTATCTGGATGCTTCTGAACAGGAAAAGTCTCACCCGCCCTCCGAGGGAAGTTCAGAGTTAACAACTGCTGTCTTACCAAAGACATGCCTGGAGTCTTCAACAGTGAGGTCAAGAGTTCTTCTTGATGTCTAGAAATAATGCAATAAATGCCTCCCAATTTTCCCATCTGACCAATAATTAAAGGCAGACCCTACACCCTAGAAGCTAAGGCCCAGGACGGACTCATCTGTTTGGAGCTCACAGGAACAAGCACTGAGCAGGTTGGAAGAGAACCAATCCCCATGTGAAGCCATGGGAAAAGGCTTTCGGATCTCTTTCAGGAATACAACGTGAATCTACAAAAGTTCTCTGTCTTCTCTGTATTCAAAACACGCATTCTGTTATCTACCCTGAAGTTAATTTCTTTAGGAAGAAGAGATCATGGAGTGCCCAAGGGCTGGCATTTGAGAGAGTCTCTGGTGTGTTTGCCATGCCCTCTGGTGTTGTGTTGTGGCTGTCCACTCTCCTGTGGGCTAGTCGTCAGCAGAGGCTCCTCTTGCCTTCCATTCAGAGTGTGTGCTATGTGGGCCAAATATGTTGAGTTTAAGCTCCGGGCGTCTGGTGTGCCTGTGAAACGTGAACTTAAACCCACTCCACAAAACTTAAGGCCTGCTGAACTATATGGCCAGCTGAGAGGATGTGGGCAGGGCTTTCTTCAGGTCCCCTGCAGGATTATCTGTTCTACTGGGACTAAGCAACGTGGCCTGAAGAAGGCAGTCCCAACAGTGTTCCAAGTTTGGGATTCCGTGATTGCAGTTTGGGCAGCTAATGTGCTCACCGTCCTGCCGGTGGACACTTCTCAGTCTTGATGCTGGCGGTTGTAGAGCCCAGGTATCTGTCGAGCCCATCGAGCCATCTCCACCAACACTGTCCATCCCGAATGCACACAAAGAAATAATAATCTTACCACGGTGTCAAAAGGTATTGATTCTGATCATGGTTTCCAGGCTGTCTGCACCTGGTTACTTGCTGGTGACCACTCCAGGAGTTACACAGTGTTCTCTGGAATGTATGTTTGCAAAGCATGCTGATCTGGAATCCCCAGGCCTCAAGACCCTTAGGTTGGAAGAACACGTGTCCTTCAGACAATCTCCTTTTCTCTGCCAACAGCTATGGGTCAACATACAAATTGAGGGTTCTAAGTGTGCTCCTCTCCCCTGGGCCTTTGTCTTTACCCATGGCTCTCTGCCCTCTGTAGCACCAACCGTCAAATTCTCCCATAAGCTCTCTCTACACAATTCTCCCATGGTCTCTGTGACTTCTCTCTTTCGCTGTGGGGAGTGATTTCTAGGCTTAAGGTCCATTTATGCCAT
Source organism: Meles meles (assembly GCF_922984935.1). Lineage (NCBI taxonomy): Eukaryota > Metazoa > Chordata > Mammalia > Carnivora > Mustelidae > Meles > Meles meles. Next base: position 31,842,941 of record NC_060088.1, on the reverse strand, counting down.
GTTTCCCTTGATGTGCTCAACTTCTGGTGGTGCTGATTGCTGAAAACAAGCCTAGAAATCTCAGAGACTTCTAGAGTCTCCCTGTCCTCCAGATGCTCTGTGGACTCTTATGGAGAAATAAGTGAGAAGGCATTCTTGCTCCTTGTTACATGTGGCGGAATGCGAGAGAGCATTGGGCTGTGTCATATCTGTCAGTCACAAAAAGACAACGACCATACGATTTTACTCACTCATGGGAGTAAAAAAACATGTGAAAAGGCAAGAAAAAGGGACAGGCAATTCAACAGTAACCAGGCACACAAAATTTGGTGTTTGTTCCAGGCAGGCTAGTCAGAATCTGCCTTTCTAAAAGTGTATCAAATCGGACATTCAATGCAGGAAATGTGGCCGAACGGGATGTAACGTGACTTTCCACAGTGTTAGAAGGTGAATTGTGATCTGGAATACAGCAGCTTCATATCTCCTAAAATATCATTTTTTGCGTCTTGTGAAACACACACACACACACACACACACACACACACACTTAAACACACACACACACACACACTTAAGGAGTCCCACAAAAGTTAGGGAGCAAGTGAGGAATAGGACTTATGGAAGCAAAATTCAGAGAAAGTACCATAAAAAACAAAACTTAGAGAATAAAAGTATCAAACCGTGCAATCTGGATACTTTAACCCCTTACCTATCAAGAATTAATTAATTAATTGAACAACCTTACCTAAAGACACTGACACAGAACTCTGCCAGAAAATCAAAGACCGGAGAGACAAGGATAAATTCCAAGACACAAACGTACTACCATAACAAGATCATGAGTCATACATAGCTGACGTCATAGGTGTTGACGAAAGCTTTTGAAGCAGTCCTCAATCATCTCCAAACACACAGAAAGCCAGATTCAAATCAAGTCCCTGGTCCACAATTGGAGACCTTTAATGGTAATGTCGGCTTTTCTCATCTATTCCCAAAATGTATGAAGAGGAAAGACTCTAATTGACAATGTCCAAAGACCCAATTCAGAAAAGGACCTTATTGGAAACCAATTGCATACCATTTTAATCAGCAAGATAATAAAACTAGAATTCATTTCTTTTCTCTTTCTTTCTTCATCTCCATGTGAAACGGCCTGTTTTGCTTTCTACTCACTATTTTTTTTACTGATATTTGGCAAGACAGCCTTTCATCCATCCTACGTTTTTGACATAGAGTTCCCTGATTCCTTAATTGTATATACCACCAAGGACTCAACTTCATATAATGCCACACCACCTCCATACCCATGAACCAGTTCCCTCTTTATGGCAGGACTTATCCTCCTGTAACCCTCAGCTTGGTCTCCAAAGTCCTGAGTCTCTCCTGGTGTGTCTCCCTGTCTGACTTCCTCTCCTTCCGTTTTCCCTTACTACTACTCATGTCCATGATATTCCTCACGGGCCACATAGGAGTGAAGCCATAGGATATTTCCCTTGGTCGGCTTGCATTTTCATTTGGAAATCATCTTCTTTATCATCTTCATAATCATCTTTATCCACTAGCCCTTAAAAGGTTATCTCAGCTCCTCCAGTGTGATGCTAGAGTGGGCATGGCAGGCCATCGATGTTGGCCGTTCATTTTCATCTGAATATAGAGCGTTGATCAACATGGCTCTCCCCATGACAATGGCATGTAGCATTAACTAATGATGACAAGGTGTGCTGCCCAGGGCTCTTTCTTTAAGGGTAGCGATCATGCAGATTGACACTCTCCATAAAGCCTTTGCAACGGTATTTAAGGTAATGTCAGCTCGACAAGCCTTCATCCCTTAGGACTGCGGTTTCAGGAAAATAGCAGATAAGGACATGGAGAGCACAACGCATCCCTGCCCTGGCAATTTTCCTGGAATGGTGACTTTCCTTCCCTTCTTCCTTCCATCTCCTTCCAAGCGGACCAAGCACCAAAGGCAGACCTTACGCCCAACAAACCATAGAGAACAGATGCTAAGAATGGACTCTCTCACCCAAGGATATCCAAACTCCCAGAGACCTAATGGGAGCCAAGAGGCCTCGCTGTTGATTGAGATATCTAGAAATGTCAGTGGAAATAGGAACACCTTGCTCTCTCTGGAGAAATATTGGTCTAAAGAATGGTATACAGAACATCGTTTTCTTTTCTCTTTGTACAGAAAGTGGAAGTGGGAAAGAAACAGAAAAAACCACCTGAGTTCATGATCAGGCTAACAGGGCTCTTTCTTTTCCTTCCTTGGTCTTTCTTCTTAAAGCCATTGGACTCATATGTCATGAGAATTGGATTGCTGCTTCAGTGCAGTCATCTTTTGATGTCACCAAGCTCTGAGGTCCTAGCAACCACTCCTCACCAACCACGCCTCATCACTTCACCTGGCTGGAGTAGTTCTGGGTCAGCCAGGAATATCAAAATCACTCCAAACCGCTGGAGCCGCCTGGGTACTTCCCCAAGACAGTTTGTGAAGCGATTTGGGGTCACCTTCTCCATGGCCGAATTTGTAGTCATGGACGTGACTGTCACCACCACCGCTCTGTTCTCCGGGGAAGGGCAAGAATCCACAATTCCATCTTACCCATATAAGGTCAAGAAAGTGTCAGGAGTACAAGCTGCCTCACAGGGGTAACTCCACGCCATACACATGTCCATGGTCCTCACACCTTATCAGGATGCTTCTGTCCAGGAAAAGCGCCCCCAACCCTAAGAGGAATGCTCAGAGTTACCACCCGCAAACATGCCAAAGACTCCATTTCTGGAGTCTTCAAATGCGAGGACACGAGTTCTTTTGCAACTCCAGACTGCCATAAATGCCTCCCAAATTTCCCACCTGACCAAATATTAAAGGCAGACCCTACACCCTAGAAACTTAGGCCCAGGACGGAATCATTGTTTGGAGCTCACAGGATCAAGCACGGAGCATGTTGGAAGGGAACCATTCCCCACATGAAGCCATCGTAACAGGCTTTCAGGCCAGTTTCAGGAATACAACGTGAATCTACAAAAGGTCTCTGTCTTCTTTGTATTTGAAAGGCGCATTGTGTTATCTACTCTGAAGATAATTTCTTTAGAAAGAAGAGCTCATGGAATGCCCAAGGGATGGCACTTGAGAGAGATTCAGGTGTGTGTGCCATGCCCTCTGGTGTTGTGTTGTGGCTGTCCATTCTCCTGTGGGCTCGTCATCTGCAGAGGCTCTCCTTGCCTTCCATTCAGTGTGTGTGCTGTCTGTTACAAATATGTTGAGTTTAAGCTTCGTGGGTCTGGTGTGCCTGTGAAACGTGAACTTAAATCCACTCCACAAAACTTAAGGCCTGCTGAACTCTGTGGCCAGGTGAGAGGATGTGGGCAGGGCTTTTTTCAGGTCCCCTGCAGGATTTTCTGTTCTCCTGGGACTAAGCAACCTGGCCTGAAGAAGGTAGTCCCAACAGTGTTCCAGGTTTGGGATTCCGTGATTGCAGTTTGGGCAGCTAATGTCCTCACCGTCCTGCCTATGGCCATGTCTCAGTCTTGATGCTGGCGGTTGTAGAGCCCAGGTATGTTCCGGGCCCATCGAGGTATCTCCACCAACACTACCCATCTCGAATGCACACAAAGAAATAATAATCTTACCATTGTGTCAACAGGTATTGTCTCTGATCATGGTTTCCAGACTGTATAAACCTGGTTGCTTGCTGGTGTCCTCACCAGGAGATACACAGTGTTCTCTGGAGTCTCTGTCTGCAAAGCATGCTGGTCTGGAATCCCCCGGCCTCAAGACCCTTAGGTTGCATGAACTCGTGTCCTTCAGACAGTCTCCTTTTCGCCGCCAACAGCTATGGGTCAACATTCAAATTGTGGGTTCAAAGTGTGCTTATCTCCCCTGGGCCTTTGTCTTTGGCCATGGCTCCCTGCCCTCTGAAGCACCAACCATCCAATTCTCCCATAAGCCCTGTCTACACAATTCTCCCATGATCTCAGTGACTTCTTCTCTCTTTCGATGTGGAGTGTGATTTCTAGGCTTCACATCCATTTAGGCCATGTTTCCATTGATGTGGTCATCTTCTGGTGCTGCTGATGGATGAAGACAAGCCTAGAGCTCCCAGACACTTCTAGAGTCTCCCTGTCCTCCAGATGCACTGCGGACTCTTATGGAGCCATAAGTCAGAAGGCATTCTTGCTCCTTGTGACATGTGGCGGAATGCGAGAGAGGATTGGGCTGCGTCATATCTCTCAGTCACAGAAAGACAACGACCATTGGATTTTACTCACTCATTGGAGTAAAAAACATGTGAAAAACAAGAAAAAGGGACAGGAATTAGAATTCAACGAGGCACACAAAATTTGGTGTTTGTTCAAGGCAGGCTACTCAGAATCTTCCTTTCTAAAATTGGGTCAAATGGGACATTCAATGCAGGAAATGTGGCCAAACGGGATGTAACGTGAGTTTCTACAGTGTTTGAAGGTGAATTGTGATCTGGAATAGAGTAGCTTCATATGTCCTAAAATATCATTTTTGCGTTTTGTGAAACACACACACACACACACACACACACACACACACAACACACACACACAAACACTTAAAAGTGTCTCACAGAAGTTTGGGAGCAAGTGAGCAATAGGAACATGGAAGCAAAATTCAGAAAGTAACATAAAAAAACAAAAATTAGAGAATAAAAGTATCAAACGGTGCAATCTGGATATGTTAACCCCTTACCTATCAAGAATTAATTAATTAATTAATTAATTAATTAATTAAACAACCTTACCAAAAGACACCGACAAAGAACTCTGCCAGAAAATAAAAAACCGGAGAGAAAAGGATAAAATCCTACACACATACGCACTACCATGACAAGATCATGAGGCATACATATCTGACGTCTTAGGAGTTGATGAAACCTTTTGAAGCAGTCCTCAAACATCTCTCAACACACAGAAAGCCAGATTCAAATCAAGTCCCTGGTCCCCAATTCGAGACCTTTAATGGTAATGTGGGATTTTCTCATCTATTCCCAAAATGTAGGAAGAGGAAAGACTCTAATTGACAATGTCCAAAGACCCAAATCACATAAGGACCTTATAGGAAACCAATTGCATACCATTTTAATCGGTAAGATAATAAAACTAGAATTCATTTCTCTTCTCTTTCTTTCTTCATTTCCATGTGAAATGGCCTGTTTTCCTTTCTATTCACAATTTTTTTCTGATATTAGGCAAGCCAGCCTTTCATCCATCCTACGTTTTTTGACATAGTGTTCCCTGACTCTTTAATTGCATATACCACCAAGTACTCATCCTCATATAATGCCACACCACCTCCATACCCATGAACCATTTCCCTCTTTATGGCAGCGCTTATCCTGCTGTAAAAATCAGTTTGGTCCCCAAAGTCCTGAGTCTCTTCTGGTGTGTCTCCCTGTCTGACTTCTTCTCCTTCCGTTTTCCCTTACTACTACTCATGTCCATGGTATTCCTCATTGGCCACATAGGAGTGAATCCATAGGATATTTCCCTTGGGTGGCTTGCATTTTCATTTGGAAATCATCTTCTTTATCATCCTCTTCATAACCATCTTTATCCACTAGCCTTTAAAAGGGTATCTCGGCTCCTTCCACAGTGATGCTAGAGTGGGCATGGCAGGCCATCGATGCTGGCGGTTCATTTTCCTCTGAATAAAGAGCGTTACTCTACATGGCTCTCCCCATGACTATCTCATGTAACATTAACTAAGGATGACAAGGAGTGCTGACCAGGGCTCTTTCTTTCGGGGTAGCGATCATGCAGAATTTCACTCTCCATGAAGCCTTTGCAATGGTGTTTAAGGTAATGTCAGGTCGAAAAGCCTTCATCCCTTAGGACAGCTATTTCAGGACAATAGCAGATATGGACACAGAGAGCACAATGCATCCCTGCCCTGGCAATATTCCTGGAATGGTGACTTTCCTTCCCTTCTTCCTTCCATCACCTTCCATGCTCACCAAGCCCCAAAGGCAGACCTTACGCCCAAGAAACCACAGAGAACAGAAGCTAAGAATGGACTCTCTCATCCAAAGATATCCAACCTCCCAGAGACTTAATGGGAGCCAAGAGGCCTCGCTGTTTATTGAGATCTCTAGAAATTGCAGTGGAAATAGGAACACGTCTGCTCTCTGTTGGTCTAAAGAATGGTAGACACAACATCGTTTGCTTTTCTGTTTTTAAAGAAAGTGTAAGAGGGAAAGAAACAGAAAAGACGCCCTGAGCTCATGATCAGGCTATCAGGGCTATTTCTTTTTCCTTCCTAAGTATTTCTTCTTAAAGCCATAGGACTCATATGTCATGAGAATGGGATTGCTGCTTCAGTGAAGTCAGCTTCTGTGATGTCACAATGCTCTGAGGTCCTAGCAACCACTCCTCACCAAACCACGCCTCATCACTTCACCTGGCTGGAGTAGTCCTGGTCAGCCAGGAGTATCAAAATCACACCAAACCGCTGGAGCCACCTGGGTATTTCCCCAAGACAGTTTGTGAAGCGATTTATGGTCACCTTCTCCATGGCCCAATTTGTAGTCCTTGGACGTGACTGTCACCACCACCCCTCTGGACTCAGGGGAAGGGCAAGAATTAACACCCGACGAACATGCCAAAGACTCCATTACTGGAGTCTTCAACTGTGAGGACACGAGTTCTTCTTGCATCTCCAGAATTCGTGCCAATAATGCCTCCCAAATTTCCCACCTGACCAAATATTTAAGGCAGACCCTACACCCTAGAAACTTAGGCCCAGGACGGAATCATTGTTTGGAGCTCACAGGAGCAAGCACGGAGCATGTTGGAAGGGAACCATTCCCCACGTGAAGAAATCGCAACAGGTTTTGGGCCAGTTTCCGGAATAAAACGTGAAACTACAGAAGGTCTCTGTCTTCTCTGTATTTGAAAGGTGCATTGTGTTATCTACTCTGAAGACAATTTCTTTAGGAAGAAGAGCTCATGGTATGCCCAAGGGCTGGCACTTGAGAGAGTCTCAAGTGTGTGTGACATGCCCTCTGGTGTTGTGTTGTGGCTGCCCACTCTCCTGTGGGCTCGTCCTCTGCAGAGGCTCTCCTTGCCTTCCATTCAGTGTGTGTGCTGTCTGTTACAAATATGTTGAGTTTAAGCTTCGTGGGTCTGGTGTGCCTGTGAAACGTGAACTTAAACCCACTCCACAAAACTTAAGGCCTGCTGAACTCTGTGGCCAGGTGAGAGGATGTGGGCAGGGCTTTCTTCAGGACACTTGCAGGATTTTCTGTTCTCCTGGGACTAAGCAACTTGGCCTGAAGAAGGTAGTCCTAAAAGTGTTCCAGGTTTGGAATTCCGTGATTGCAGTTTGGCCAGCTAATGTCCTCACCGTCCTGCCTGTGGCCACGTCTCAGTCTTGACGCTGGCGGTTGTGGAGCCCAGGTATGTTTTGCGCCCATCGAGGCATCTCCACCAACACTGCCCATCTCAAATGCACACAAAGAAATAATAATCTTACCACGGTGTCAACAGGTATTTTCTCTGATCATGGTTTCGAGGCTGTCTGCACCTGGTTGCTTGCTGGTGTCCTCTCCAGGAGATACACAGTGTTCTCTGGAGTCTCTGTGTGCAAAGCATGCTGATCTGAATCCCCAGGCATCAAGACCCTTAGGTTACAAGAACTCGTGTCCTTCAGACAGTCTCCTTTTCTCCGCCAACACCTATGGGTAAACATTTAAATTCTGGGTTCTAAGTGTGCTTCTCTCCCCTGGGACTTTGTCTTTGGCCATGGCTCCCTGCCCTCTGAAGCACCAACCGTCCAATTCTCCCATAAGCTCTGTCTACACAATTCTCCCATGGTCTCTGTGACGTCTTCTCTATTTCGCTGTGGAGGGTGATTTCTAGGCTTCAGGTCCATTTATGCGATTGTTCCATTGATGTGGTCATCTTCTGGTGGTGCTGATGGCTGAAGACATGCCTAGAGCTCCTAGATACTTCTAGAGTCTTCCTGTCCTCCATATGCACAGCGGAGTCTTGTGGAGCCATAAGCAAGAAGGCATTCTTGCTCCTTGTGACATGTGGTGGAAAGCGAGATAGTATTGGGCTGTGTCATATCTGTCAGTCACAGAAAGACAACTACCATACCATTTTACTCACTCATGGGAGTAAACAACATGTGAAAAAGCAAGACAAAAGGACAGGCAATTAGACTCCAACAGGCACAAAAAAATTGATGTTTGTTCCAAGGAGGCTAGGCAGAATCTGCCTTTCTAAAAGTGGATCAAATGGGACATACAATGCAGGAAATGTGGCCAAACGGGATGTAACCTGAGTTTCCACAGTGTTTGAAGGTGAATTGTGATCTGAAATACAGCAGCTTCATATCTCATAAAATATCATTTTTTGCGTTATGTGAAATATAGACACACACACAAACACACACATAAATACTCCCACAGAAGTTAGGGAGCAAGTGAGGAATAGGACTGATGGAAGCAAAATTCAGAGAAAGTACCATAAAAAACAAAAGCTTAGAGAATCAAAGTATCAAAACCTCCAATCTGGATACGTTAAATCTTTACCTATCAAGAATTAATTAATTAATTAAACAACCTTACCTAAAGACACCTACACACAAATATGAGAGAAAACCCAAGACCAGAGAGAAAAGGATAGATTCCAAGACACATACGCACTACCATGACAATATCATGTGTCATACATATCTGACGTCTTCGTTGTTGACGAAAGCTTTAAAGCCATCCTCAAACATCTCCCAACACACAGAAAGCCAGATTCAAATCAGTTCCCTGGTCCACAACTCGAGACCTTTAATGGTAATGTCGGCTTTTCTCATCTATTCCCAAAATGTAGGAAGACGAAAGACTCTAATTGACAATGTCTAAAGACCCAATTCACATAAGGACTTTTTAGGAAACCAATTGCATACCATTTTAATCAGTGAGATAATAAAACTAGAATTCATTTCTTTTCTCTTTCTTTCTTCTTCTCCATGTGAAACAGCCTGTTTTGCTTTATATTCACTATTTTTTTCTGATATTTGGCAAGCCAGCCTTTCATCCATCCTACGTTTTTTGACAAAGTGTTCCCTAATTCTTTAATTGCATATACCACCAAGTACTCATCCTCATATAATGCCACACCACCTCCATACCCATGAACCAGTTACCTCTTTATGGCAGCGCTTATCCTCCTGTAACCCTCAGCTTGGTCCCCAAAGTCCTGAGTCTCTCCTGGTGTGTCTCCCTGTCTGACTTCTTCTCCTTCAGTTTCCCCTTACTACTACTCATGTCTATGATATTCCTCACGGGCCACATAGGAGTGAAGCCGTAGGATATTTCCCTTGGTCAGCTTGCATTTTCATTTGGAAATCATCTTATCATCATCTTCATAACCATCTTTATCCACTAGCCCTTAAAAGGGTATATCGGCTTCTTCCACAGTGATGCTACACTGTGGGCATCGCAGGCCATCGATGTTGGTCGTTCATTTTCATCCGAATAAAGAGAGTTGCTCAACATGGCTCTCCCCATGACTATGGCATGTAGCATTAACTAAGGATGACAAGGAGTGCTGACCAGGGCTCTTTCTTTTGGGGTAGCGATCATGCAGAATTTCACTCTCCTTGAAACTTTTGCAATGGTGTTGAAGGTAATGTCAGGTTGACAAGCCTTCATCCCTTAGGACTGCTGTTTCCGGACAATAGCAGATAAGGACACGGCGAGCACAATGCATCCCTGCCCTGGCAATATTCCTGGAATGGTGACTTTCCTTCCTTTCTTCCTTGCATCAGCTTCCAAGCAGACCAAGCACCAAAGGCAGACCTTACACCGAGACACCATAGAGAACAGAAGCTAGGAATGGACCCTCTCACCCAAGGATATCCAACCTCCCAGAGACTTAATGGGAGCCTAGAGGCCTTAGTGTTGATGAGATCTCTAGAAAGTGCAGTGGAAATAGGAACACCTTGCTCTCTCTGGAGTAATGTTGGTCTAAGGAATGCTATACAGAACTTCATTTTCTTTTCTCTTTGTATAAAATGTAAAAGTGGGAAAGAAACAGAAAAGCCCACCTGAGTTCATGATCAGGCTAACAGGGCTCTTTCTTGTTCCTTCCCAGATCTTTCTACTTAAACCATAGGACTCCGATGTCATGAGAATGGGAATGCTGCTTCAGTGCTGTCAGCTTCTGTGATGTCACAAACCTCCGAGGTCCTAGCATCCACTCCTAATCAAAACACGCCTCATCACTTCCCCCTGCTGGAGTAGTTCTGGGTCAGCCAGGAGTATGAAAATCACTCCAAACCGCTGGAGCCATCTGGGTATTTACCCAAGAGAGTTTGTGAAGCGATTTATGGTCACCTTCTCCATGGCCGAATTTGTAGTCTTTGGACATGACTGTCAACACCACTGCTCTGTTCTCTGGGGAAGGGCAAAAATCCACAAATCCATCTTACCCATATTATGTCAAGAAAGAGTCAGGACGGGGAGGAGTCAAGATGGCGGAAAAGTAGCAGGCTGAGACTACACCAGGTAGCAGGAGATCAGCTCGATAGCTTATCTAAACATTGCAAACACCTACAAATCCAACGGGAGAGCAAAGAGAAGAAGAACAGCAACTCTAGAAACAAAAAATCAACCACTTTCTGAAAGGTAGGACTGGCGGAGAAGTGAATCTAAAATGATGGGAAGATAGACCGTGGGGGGAGGGGCTGGCTCCCGGCAAGTGGCGGAGCAACGGAGCACAAAATCAGGACTTTTAACAGTCTGTTCCACTGAGGGACATTGCTCCAGGGGCTAAACCGGGGTGAAGCCCACGTCTGGTCAGCGTGGACCCAGCTCCCACAGGGTCACAGAAGGATCAGGGGTGTCGGAGTGTCGCAGAGCTCGCAGGTATTAGAACAGAGAAGCCGGCTGCAGAGACAGAGCCGAGGACTGAACATTCAGCTCGGGGTTACCTTGAACTGGTCGCGGGCTGGGTGAGCTTGGAGCGCGGCTAGAGGCTGGGGATACGGGAGTGATTGGGTGCTGTCCTCTGGGGGTGCACTGAGGAGTGGGGCCCCAGGCTTTCATCTCCTCCGGGCCAGAGACAAGGAGTCCGCCATTTTCATTCCCGTCCTCTGGAACTCTAGGGAAAGCGTTCAGGGAAAAGAAGCTCCCAAAAGTGAACCTGAGCCAGTTACTTAGTCCGGCCGCCAGTAAGGGCGGTGCAATCCCGCCTTGGGCAAAGACACTTGATAGTCACAACAACAGGCCCCTCCCCCAGAAGATCAACAAAATATCCAGCCAGGAGGAAGTTCATCTATAAAGGAAAGTAGGTTCAGTTCCTAAGAAAGCAGCGCAATTCCAGAGGAGGAGAAAGCAAAGCATGGAACTCATGGCTTTCTCCCCATGATTCTTTAGTCTTGCAGCTACTTCAATTTTTTTTTCTTTTTTCTTTTTTCAATTTTTTTCTTTTTTCTTCTTCTGCTAAATTTTTTAAAAGTTTTACTCTTTTCTTTTTTACCGTTTTTTGACTAGTTTATATAAATATATATATTTTTCTTTCTTTTTTATATTTTTCTTTATTTGTTTTATTTTTTAAATTTTTTTCTTTTTTTTTCTGAACCTCTTTTTATCCCCTTTCTCCCCCCCACAATTTGGGGTCTCTTCTCATTTGGTTACCGCGCATTTTTCTGGGGTCTTTGCCACCCTTTTAGTATTTTATTTGCTCCTTCATATCCTCTTATCTGGACAAAATGACAAGGCGGAAAAAATCACCACAAACAAAAGAACAAGAGACAGTACCGAAGGCTAGGGACCTAATCAACACAGACATTGGTAATATGTCAGATCAAGAGTTCAGAATGACGATTCTGAACATTCTAGCCGGGCTTGAAAAAGGCATGATAGATATTAGAGAAACCCTCTCTGGAGATATTAAAGCCCTTTCTGGAGAAATTAAAGAACTAAAATCTAACCAAGTTGAAGTCAAAAAAGCTATTAATGAGGTGCAATTAAAAACGGAGGCACTCACTGCTAGGATAAATGAGGCAGAAGAAAGAATTAGTGATATAGAAGACCAAATGACAGAGAATAAAGAAGCCGAGCAAAAGACGGACAAACAGCTCCTGGACCATGAGGGGAAAATTCGAGAGATATGTGACACCATAAGATGAAACAACATTAGAATAATTGGGATTCCAGAAGAAGAAGAAACAGAGAGGGGAGCAGAAGGTCTATTGGAGAGAATCATTGGAGAGAATTTCCCTAATATGGCAAAAGGAACAAGCATCAAAATCCAGGAGATGCAGAGAACCCCCCTCAAAGTCAACAAGAATAGGTCCACACCCGGTCACCTAATAGTAAAATTTACAAGTCTTAGTGCCAAAGAGAAAATCCTGAAAGCAGCCCGAGAAAAGAAGTCTGTAACATACACTGGTAAAAATATTAGATTGGCAGCAGACTTATCCACAGAGACCTGGCAGGCCAGAAAGGACTGGCATGACATATTCAGAGCACTAAACGAGAAAAACATGCAGCCAAGAATACTCTATCCAGCTAGGCTATCATTGAAAATAGAAGGAGAGATCAAAAGCTTCCACGACAAACAAAACCTGAAAGAATTTGCAAACACCAAACCAGCTCGACAGGAAATATTGAAAGGGGTCCTCTAAGCAAAGAGAGAGCCTAAAAGTAGTAGATCAGAAAGGTACAGAGACAATATACAGTAACAGTCACCTTACAGGCTAATAATGGCACTAAATTCATATCTCTCAATAGTTACCCTGAATGTTAATGTGCTAAATGCCCCAATCAAAAGACACCGGGTATCAGAATGGATAAAAAAACAAACCCATCAGTATGTTGCCTACAAGAAACTCATTTTAGACGCGCAGACACCTCCAGATTTAAAGTGAGGGGGTGGAAAACAATTTACCATGCTAATGGGCATCAGAAGAAAGCTGGGGTGGCGATCCTTATATCACATCAATTAGATTTTAAGCCAAAGACTATAATAAGAGATGAGGAAGGACACTATATCCTACTCAAAGGGTCTGTCCAACACGAAGATCTAACAATTTTAAATATCTATGCCCCTAACGTGGGAGCAGCCAACTATATCAACCAATTAATAACAAAATCAAAGAAACACATCAATAATTATAAAATAATAGTAGGGGACTTGAACACCCCCCTCACTGAAATGGACAGATCATCCAAGCAAAAGATCAACAAGGAAATAAAGGCCTTAAATGACACACGGAACCAGTTGGACATCACAGATATATTCAGAACATTTCATCCCAAAGCAACAGAATACACATTCTTCTCTAGTTCACATGGAACCTTCTCCAGAATAGATCACATTCTGGGTCACAAATCAGGTCTCAACCGGTATCAAAAAATTGGGATCATTCCCTGCATATGTTCAGACCACAGTGCTCTGAAGCTAGAACTCAATCACAAGAGGAAAGCTGGAAAGAACCCAAATACATGGAGACTAAACAGCATCCTTCTAAAGAATTAATGGGTCAACCAGGAAATTAAAGAAGAACTGAAAAAATTCATGGAAACAAATGATAATGAAAACACAACTGTTCAAAATCTATGGGACACAGCAAAGGCAGCCGTGAGAAGAAAATATATAGCGGTGCAAGACTTTCTCAAGAAACAAGAAAGGTCCTAAGTACACAACCTAACCCTATACGTAAAGGAGCTGGAGAAAGAACGAGAAAGAAACCCTAAACCCAGCAGGAGAAGAGAAATCATAAAGATCAGAGCAGAAATCAATGAAATAGAAACAAAACAAAAAAAAAAAAAACAAAACAAAACAAACAAAAAAAAAAACAATAGAAAAAATCAATGAAACCAAGAGCTGGTTCTTTGAAAGAATCAATAAGATCGATAAACCCCTGGCCAGACTCATCAAAAAGAAAAGAGAAAGGATCCAAATCAATAAAATCATGAATGAAAGAGGAGAGATAACAACTAACACCAAAGAAATACAGACAATTATAAGAACATACTATGAGCAACTCTACGCCAACAAATTTGACAATCTGGAAGAAATGGATGCATTCCTAGAGACATATAAACTACCACAACTGAACCAGGAAGAAATAGAAAACCTGAACAGGCCCATAACCATTGAGGAGATTGAAACAGTCATCAAAAATCTACAAACAGGAGCGCCTGGGTGGCTCAGTGGGTTGAGCCGCTGCCTTCAGCTCAGGTCATGATCTCAGGGTCCTGGGATCGAGTTCCGCATCGGGCTCTCTGCTCAGCAGGGGGCCTGCTTCCCTCTCTCTCTCTGCCTGCTCTCTGCCTACTTGTGATCTCTTTCTGTCAAGTAAATAAATAAAATCTTTTAAAAAAAAACTACAAACAAACAAAAGCCCAGGACCAGACGGCTTCCCAGGGAATTCTACAAAACATTTAAAGAAGAAATTATTCCTATTCTCCTGAACCTGTTCCAAAAAATAGACATGGAAGGAAAACTGCCAAACTCATTCTATGAGGCCAGCATCACCTTGATCCCAAAACCATACAAGGATCCCACCAAAAAAGAGAACTACAGACCAATATCCTTGATGGACACAGATGCAAAAATTCTCGCCAAAATACTAGCCAATAGGATTCAACAGTACATTAAAAGGATTATTCACCACGGTCAAGTGGGATTTATTCCAGGGCTGCAGGGTTGGTTCAACATCCGTAAATCAATCAATGTGATACAACACATTAATAAAAGAAAGAACAAGAACCATATGATACTCTCCATAGATGCTGAAAAAGCATTTGGCAAAGTATAGCATCCCTTCCTGATCAAAACTCTTAAAAGTGTAGGGATAGAGGGCACATACCTCAATATTATCAAAGCCATCTATGAAAAACCCACCGCAAATATCATTCTCAATGGAGAAAAACTGAAAGCTTTTCCGTTAAGGTCAGGAACACGGCAGGGATGTCCATTATCACCACTGTTATTCAACATAGTACTAGAAGTCCTAGCCTCAGCAATCAGAAAACAAAAAGAAATTAAAGGCATCCAAATTGGTAAAGAAGAAGTCAAACTATCACTCTTTGCAGATGATATGATACTATATGTGGAAAACCCAAAAGACTCCACTTCAAAACTGCTAGAACTTGTACAGGAATTCAGTAAAGTGTCAGGATATAAAATCAATGCACAGAAATCAGTTGCATTTCTGTACACCAACAACAAGACAGAAGAAAGAGAAATTAAGGAGTCAATCCCATTTACAATTGGACCCAAAACTATAAACTACCTAGGAATAAACCTAACCAAAGAGGCTAAGAATCTATACACAGAAAATTACAAATTACTCATGAAAGAAATTGAGGAAGACACAAAGAAATGGAAAAATGTTCCATACTCCTGGATTGGAAGAATAAATATTGTGAAAATGTCCATGCTACCTAAAGCAATCTACACATTTAATGCAATCCCTATCAAAATACCATTCAATTTTTTTCAAAGAAATGGAACAAATAATCCTCAAATTTATATGGAACCAGAAAAGACCTCGAATAGCCAATGGAATATTGAAAAAGAAAGCCAAAGTTGGTGGCATCACAATTCCGGACTTCAAGCTCTATTACAAAGGTGTCATCATCAAGACAGCATGGTACTGGCACAAAAACAGACACATAGATCAGTGGAACAGAATAGAGAGCCCTGAAATCAACCCTCAACTCTATGGTCAACTAATCTTCGACAAAGCAGGAAAGAATGTCCAATGGAAAAAAGAAAGCCTCTTCAATAAATGGTGCTGGGAAAATTGGACAGCCACATGCAGAAAAATGAAATTGGACCACTTCCTTACACCACACACGAAAATAGACTCCAAATGGATGAAGGACCTCAATGTGAGAAAGGAATCCATCCAAATCCTTGAGGAGAATGCAGGCAGCAAACTCTTCGACCTCAGCCATAGCAACATCTTCCTAGGAACAACGGCAAAGGCAAGGGAAGCAAGGGCAAAAATGAACTATTGGGATTTCATCAGGATGAAAAGCTTTTGCACAGCAAAGGAAGCAGTTAAAAAAACCAAAAGACAACTGACAGAATGGGAGAAGATATTTGCAAACGACATATCAGATAAAGGGCTAGTATCCAAAATCTATAAGGAACTTAGCAAACTCAACACCCAAAGAACAAACAATCCAATCAAGAAATGGGCAGAGGACATGAGCAGACATTTCTGTAAAGAAGACAACCAGATGGCCAACAGACACATGAAAAAGTGCTCCACGTCACTCGGCATCAGGGAAATACAAATCAAAACCACAATGAGATATCACCTCACACCAGTCAGAATGGCTAAAATTAACAAGTCAGGAAATGACAGATGCTGGAGAGGATGCAGAGAAAGGGGAACCCTCCTCCACTGTTGGTGGAATGCAAGCTGGTGCAACCACTCTGGAAAACAGCATGGAGGTTCCTCAAAATGTTGAAAATAGAACTACCCTATGACCCAGCAATTGCACTGCTGGGTATTTACCCTAAAGATACAGACGTAGTGATCCAAAGGGGCACGTGTACCCGAATGTTTATAGCAGCAATGTCTACAATAGCCAAACTATGGAAAGAACCTAGATCTCCATCAACAGATGAATGGATAAAAAGATGTGGTATATATACAAAATGAAACACTATGCAGCCATCAAAAGAAATGAAATCTTGCCATTTGTGACGACGTGGATGGAACTAGAGCATATCATGCTTAGTGAAATAAGTCAATCAGAGAAAGACAACTATCATATGATCTCCCTGATATGAGGACATGGAAAAGCAACATGGGTGGTTAGGGGGATAGGAGAAGAATAAATGAAACAACATGGGATTGGGAGGGAGACAAACCATAATTGACTCTTAATCTCACAAAACAAACTGGGGGTTGCTGGTGGAAGGTGGGATTGGGAGAGGGGGAGGGGGCTATGGACACTGGGGAGGGGAGGCTAACCTTAAGAGACTATGGACTCTGAAAAACAACCTGAGGGTTTTGAAGCGTCAGGGGTGGGAGGTTGGGGGAACAGGTGTTGGGTAATAGGGAGGGAACGTTTTGCATGGAGCAGTCGGTGTTGTGCAAAAACAATGAATACTGTTATGCTGAAAAAATAAATACAATGGGGAAAAAAAAGTTATGTCTCCAAAGGCCAAGGAAACAAAAGCGAAAATGAACTTTTGGGACTTCATCAAGACCAAAAATCTTCTGCACAGCATGAAACAGTCAACAAAACAAAAAGGCAACACACGGAATGGGAGAAGATATTTGCAAATAACAGTACAGGCAAAAAGTTGATATTCAGGATCTATAAAGAACTTCTCAAACTGAACACACACAAAATAGATAATCTGATCAAAAAATAGGCAGAAGATATGAACAGACACTTCTCCAACGAAAACATACAAATGGCTATCAGACATATGAAAAAATATTCATTATCACTAGCGATCAGTGAGATTCAAATTAAATCAACACCATCTAGAATGGCCAAAATTAGAAAGACAAGAAACAATGAGTGTTGGAGAGGATGTGGAGAAAGGGGAACCCTCTTAAACTGTTGTTGGGAATGCAAGTTAGGGCAGCCACTTTGGAGAACAGTGTGGAGATTGCTAAAGAAATTAAGAATAAAGGTTTCCTATGACCCTGCAATTGCACTGCTGGGTATTTACCCCAAAGCTGCAATGTTTATTGCAGCAATGTCTACGTTCGCCAAACTGTGGAAAGAACCAAGATGCCCGTCAATGGATGAATGGATAAGCAAGATATGGTACATATACACAATGGAGTATTATCCCTCCATCAGAAAGGAGGAATACCCAACTTTTGTAGCAACATGGACGGGACTGGAAGAGATTATGCTGAGCGAAATAAGTCAAGCAGAGAGAGTCAAGGATCATATGGTCTCACTTATCTGTGGAGGATAACAAATAACTGGAGGATATGGGGAGATGGAGAGGAGAGGGAGTTGAGGGAAACTGGAAGGGGAGATGAACCATGAGAGACTATGGACTCTGAAAAACAGCCAGAGGGTTTTGAAGGGGCGGGGTGTGGGAGGTTGAGAAACCATGTGGTGGGTAAGAGGGAGGGCACATACTGCATGGAGCACTGGGTGTGATGCCAAAACAAAGAACACTGTTAGGCTATTAAAAATAAATTAAGGCAAAAAAAAAAGATACTTGGGCTCTACGAACGCCAGCATCAGGACTGAGAAGTGGTCACAGAGGGGACGGTGACGATATTAGCTGCCCAGCCTGCAATCATGGATTCCCAAAACTGGAACACTGTTCAGACTGCTATCTTCAGGCCACGTTGCTTAGTCCCAGGAGAACAGAAAATTCATCAATGGACTGGAAGAAAGCCCTGACCACATCTTCTCAACTGGCTACAAAATTCAGCAGCTTTAGGTTTTGGGGAGTGGGTTGAAAGTCACGTTTCACAGGCACAACAGACCCATGAAGCTTAACCTCACCGTATTTGGCCCAGACACCAAACACTCTGAATGGAAGGCAAGGAAAGCCTCTGCAGAGGACTAGCGCACAGGAGAGTGGACAGCCACAATAGAACCTCAGAAGGCATGTCACACACACCTGAGACTCTCTCAAGTGCCAGCCCTTGGACACGCCATGAGCTCTTCTTCCTAAAGAAATTATCTTTAGGGTAGATAACAGAATGCTTGTTTCGAATATAACGAAGATAGAGACCTTTTGTAGATTCATGTTGTATTCCTGAAACTGGTCAAAAGCCTTTTCTGATGGCTTCCCAAGGAGATTGGTTCTCTTCCAACATGCTCCGTGCTTGCTTGTTCCTGTGAACTCCAAACAGATGAGTCCGTCCTGGGCCTAAGCTTCTAGGGTGTAGGGTCTGACTTTAATGTTTGGTCAGCAGGGAAAATGCGGAGACATTTATGGCACGATTTCTGGAGAGGCAAGAAGAACTCGTGTCCTCACAGTTGAAGACTCCAGACATGTCTTTGGTATGGTAGTGGGTGTTAACTCTTTGCTTTCCTCAGAGGGCAGGGGCCCATTTCCTAATAGGGTGTAAGGACCATGAACATGTTTATTGCCTGGAGTTCCCCGTGTGAGGCTGCTTGTACTCTTGACTCTTTCTTGACCTTACATGGGTAAGATGAAATTGTGGATTCTTGCCCTTCTCAGGAGTCCAGAGGGGTTTTGTGGCAGTCATGGCCACAAACTACAAAGTCGGCCATGGAGAAGGTGACCCCAAATCATTTCACAAACTGTCTTGGGGAAATACCCAGGCGGCTCCTGCGTTTTGAAGTGATTTTGATAAACCTAGCTGAAGCAGAACTACTCCAGCCAGATGAAGTGATGAGGTGTGGTTTGGTGAGGAGTGGTTCCTAGGACCTCAGATCTTTGTGACGTCACAGAAGCTGACTTCATTGATGCAGCAATCCCATTCTCATGACATGAGTCCTATGGTTTAATTAGAAAGACCTGGGAAGGAACAAGAAAGAGCCCTGTTAGCCTGATCATGAACTCAGGTGGTCTTTTCTGTTTCTTTCCCACTTCCACTTTCTATAAAAAGAAAAATAAAATGATGTTCTGTATACCAATCTTTAGAAAATCATTTCTCCAGAGAGAGCAAGGTGTTCCTATTTCCACTGCAATTTCTAGAGATCTCAATGAACAGCGAGGCCTCGTGGCTACCCTTAGGTCTCTGGGAGGTTGGATATCCTTGGGTGAG
Organism: Meles meles; assembly: GCF_922984935.1. Lineage (NCBI taxonomy): Eukaryota > Metazoa > Chordata > Mammalia > Carnivora > Mustelidae > Meles > Meles meles. The sequence continues at coordinate 31,823,242 of NC_060088.1, read as the reverse complement.
AGGGTCCATTCTTAGCTTCTGTTCCCTAAGGATTCTCGGGTGTAAGGACTTCCTTTGTTGCTTGGTCAGCTTGGAAGACTAGGGAAGGAAGAAGGGAAGCAATGTCACAATTCCAGGAACATTGTCAGGGCACGGATGCATTGTGCTGTCCGTGTCCTTACCTGATAGTGTCCTGAAACACCATCCTAAGGGATGAAGGCCCTGTCTACCTGACATTACCTTAAACACCGTTGCAAAGACTTCATGGAGATTGAAAAGCCTCATGATCGCTACCCCTAAAGAAAGAGCCCTAGTCAGCACTCCTTGCCATAATTAGTTAATGCTACATGCCATAGTCATCAGTAGAGCCATATTGAGCAACTCTCTTTATTCAGATGAAAATGAACGGCCAACATCGATGGCCTGCCATGCCCACACTAGCATCACTGTTGAAGGAGCCGAGATACCCTAGTATCTAGTAAGGGCTTGTGGATAAAGATGATTATGAAGGTGATGATAAAGAAGATGATTTCCAGAGGAGTCAAGATGGTGGGGAAGTATGCACCATTTCAAACTGTACTCTAAAGTGAGCTGATTACCTACCAAAGAACTCCAACCACCCATAAAATCAGCCTGAGATCAGAATTAAACACTTCTGGATCTCTACAGGAGCAGAAGATGCCAGTGGCAGGTAAAGCAGACTGGGAGCGTTGGACTGATATCGCAAGATAAACAAAAGGTGGAGGGAGCTTCCAGTGGTGACAGTTTGGAAAGTAGTACCCGAATACGAGAGTGCCCTGCCTCTTGGGACCAGTATTAACTTGGAGTCTGGTTGAAAGCACTCAAAAAACAAAGAGCAAAGGATTGCGGGGGGAAATAGTGGGAACCTTGGTGTTAGGGTCAGGGACCTAAGTCCCTGGACCCAGGACAGCCTCTCCTGGTGCTGAGCCAGAGAGAGTGTGGCGGAGAAATCAGGTCTCCGTCCCTGACCCTCCAGTGTGCCTGAACTCCAGCGTGCCCGAGAATGAATGGGGTCTGGCTCCCGTGAGGGGCTGGGAGCCTGGCCAGATGGCAATCCTTAAATGCACGCGTCCCACACCCTCCCATGGGATAGGTGCTCATAGGCGCTGGCCTGGAGCTCTGGCATCCAGAAAAACCAGACATTCCCAGCCCGGGATAGTGGGAAAATCTCAGTGTGCGATCTCTGCTCAGAACCTATCTGGTGGTCTGCAGCTGCCCTGGTTTTGGGTACAAAGAGGAGCTCCTGGGGTGCCTGGGTGGCTCAGCGGGTTAAAGCCTCTGCCTTCAGCTCAGGTCATGATCTCAGGGTCCTGGGATCGAGCCCCGCATTGGGCTCTCTGCTTAGCTGGGAGCCTGCTTCCTCCTCTCTCTCTGCCTGCCTCTCCGCCTACTTGTAATCTCTATCTGTCAAATAAATAAATCTTAAAAAAAAAAAAAAGAGGAGCTCCTGCATCCCCAGGGACAGTGACTCAGAACCGACTCTGCCAGCAGCTCTTGCAGAACATTCTGAGGCTTCTCTCTGAGAGGGAGGTCGGTGTGCAGTTTGCTCTCCTCTAAACCTCCAAAAACCATCAAAAGCTGTCAAGGCGAGAGAAAACAGATGAAAGAACATAAACCCCCCCAGAGAACAAAAGCCTGAAAAAAACAGTTTCCTCAGAGCCTACCCCCTTGAGGGGAATGGGAGGTCCTAACTCAGGGAACATCATCGTCTGAAAACCCACGTGGCAGGCTCCTCCCCAGAAAACCAACCAGGAAAGAAGGAAAAAAAAAAAAAAAAGACTACAAGAGAACAACCACCACTACTTCATAAATACGACTTTTATTTTTAACTCTTTACCAATATTCTGGTTCTTTTTTTTAATACATACAGATAATTTTTAACCTATTTACCACCACACTGAGATTTCCAGTACATCAAATTCTTTAATAACCTTCTAACCTGAACTTTTTGATACATACACCAGTGTTTTTCTTTTGCTTTTCTATTTTTTTAATTCTTTTTTAATTTTAACTTAGTTTAGTCTAGTTTATTCTTTTTTAATTTTTATTTTCTACTATATGAAAAAATATGAAAATTTTATTTTCTACTATTTATTTTATTTTATTTTCTACTATACATATAGAGTTAAACTTCAAGGTAATCCTCTTTCCCCAATCAATGCTACCCCTATAGGCAAACCAGTTTCTAATCCCCCTGTAACTTAGGAACGTTGAGTCCCTTAACAAAAACATCAAGATACATTCAGGAAGAATCAAAATAAACTTCCTCACCCACACTGAGAATTTATAACCGCTCTCCCAATTTTTCCTTCTGTCAGTGTTTCTGTGAATTTGTGTTTGTCATGATAATATATAAATCTTATATTTGGGGTTCTTTCTGATGAGGTTCTTCCCTTTTTTGCTTATATATATATATTTTTTCTCTTGTAATGCACTTTTATCAGTCTTTTTGTTTTTCTGTTTTTGTTTGTGTACTTCACGAATCTTACCTTGTGGCCCATCTGGGCTGAGCCTTCTCTTTTATCTTCCCTTTTTTTCTTATCTCTTTCTCTCTCTTTTTTTTCCTTTTTTCTTTTCCTTTTTTTTTCTTTCTTCTTCTCTATTTCTTTTTCTTTTCTTTTTTCTCTTATTTGGGTGGGGAATCCTGATTGCACAGAAGAATTCCAGGGTGCATATTGACTGCAACACAATCGATAAGTCCAGCTGCTTCTGTTCAGTCATCTCTTACCAAAATGACTAGGAGGAGGAATACCGAACAGAAGAAAAATACAGAGGATGTGCCTTCTGCAACAGAGCTAATGGCTAACGACATAGACAATATGTCAGAAAAGGAATTCAGACTAACAATTATCCAGGCAATAGCTAGGTTGGAGAAAGCCATGGATGACCAAACAGAATTGATTAGGGCAGAACTGAAAGCCACCAGGGATGATGTTCACAACATTAGGGCAGAACTGAAAGCCACCAGGGATGATGTTCAAAATGCTCTCAATGAGTTCCAATCGAATCTAAATTCTCTAAAAGCTAGGGTAACTGAGACAGAAGATAGAATTAGTGATCTGGAGGACAAACAGATAGAGAGAAAGGATCAGGAGGAAGCCTGGAACAAACAGCTCAGAAGCCACGAAAACAGAATCAGGGAAATAAACGATGTCATGAAATGTTCCAACATCAGAATTACTGAAATCCCTGAAGGGGAGAAAAAAGAAAGAAATCTAGAAGATATAGTTGAAGATGTTGTCTATGAAAATTTTCCCAATCTCGCGAATGGAAACAACGTTCATGTGCTAGAGGCAGAGAGAATTCCTCCCAAGATTTTAGATTCTTGAAAGTCCTCACGACAACTTATAGTTAGAATGAGGAATTATGTTTCAAGAGAGACCCTCTTAAAAGCAGCTAGGACAAAGAAGCTCCTTACATACAGAGGAAAGGAGGAAAGCCCATTAGAATAACGTCAGACCTTTCCACAGAGACCTGGCAAGCCAGGAAGGGCTGGCAAAATATATTCAGAGTACTAACTGAGAAGAACATGCAACCAAGTATACTCTATCCAGCAAGACTGACATTTAAAATGGATGGAGAGATAAAGAGTTTCCAAGACTGGAAAGGCTTAAAAAACTATGCAAGCACCAAGCCAACACTGTAGGAAATATTAAGAGGGGTCCTAGAAAAGAGAAAAAATCCTAAGAATATCATTGAACAGAAATATAGAAACAATCTACAGACAGAAAGACTTCAAAGGCAACACAATGTCAATAAAAACCTATCTCTCAATAATCACTCTCAATGTGAATGTCCTAAATGTGCCCATAAAACGACACATGATTGCAGATTAGATAAAACGACAGGATCCATCCATATGTTGTCTACAAGAGACCCATTTTGAACCTAAGGATACACCCAGACTGAAAGTGAAGGGTTGAAGAAGCATCTTTCATGCCAATGGGCCTCAAAAGAAGGCAGGGGTAGCTATTCTCATATCAGATAAATTAGATTTTAAACTAAAGACTGTAGTCAGAGATACAGAAGGACACTACATAATTCTTAAAGGGACTATCCGCCAAGATGATCTAACAATTGTGAATATCTATGTCCCCAATATGGGAGCACCCAATTACATAAGAAAACTATTAATCAAGATAAAGAGTCATATTGATATGAATACAATAATAGTATGAGATATTAATATGTCTCTCTCAGAAGTAGGCAGATCATCGAAGCAGAAAATTAATAAAGAAATAAGAGCATTGAATGAAACATTGGACAAGATGGACCTCATGGACATATTCAGAACATTCCACCCTAAAACTACAGGATACTCATCTTCTCAAGTGCACATGGAACCTTCTCCAGAATAGACCACATACTGGTTCACAAAGCAGGACTGAACCAATACCAAAAGACTGACATTATTCCCTGCATATTCTCAGATCACAATGCTTTGAAACTGAAACTCAATCACAAGGAAAATTTCAGAAGGAACTCAAACACCTGGAAGCTAAAGACCACCTTGCTTAAGGATGCTTGGATCAAACAGGAGATCAAAGATGAACTTAAACAATTTATGGAAATCAACGAGAATGAAGAAACTCCGGCCCAATATCGGCCGGCAAAGGCAGTTCTAAGGCGGAAATACACAGCCATCCAAGCCTCCCTCAAAAAAATTGAAAAATCCAGAATACACCAGCTGTCTCTACACCTTAAAGAACTGGAGAATCAACAACAAATCAAACCAACGCCACATGCAAGAAGGGAAATAATCAAGATTAGAGCAGAGATCAATGAGGTAGAAACGAGAGATACAGTAGAACCTATCAATGAAACTAGAAGCTGGTTTTTTGAAAGAATCAATAAGATCGATAAACCATTGGCCACCCTAATCCAAAAGAAAAGAGAGAAAGCCCAAATTAATAAAATTATGAATGAAAAGGGAGAGATCACAACTAACACCAAGGAAATACAAACAATCATCAGAAATTATTATGAACAGTTATATGCCAAGAAGCTAAGCAACCTAGAGGAAATGGATGCATTCCTGGAAAACTACAAACTCACAAAATTGAACCAGGAAGAAATTGACAACCTGAATAGACCAATATCTAGTATCGAGATTGAAGCAGTGATCAAAAACCTCCCAAAAAACAAGAGCCCAGGACTTGACGGATTCCCTGGGGAATTCTACCAAACTTTCAAAGAAGAAATAACACCAATTCTCCGGAAGCTGTTCCAAAAAATTGAAGCAGAAGGAAAACTTCCAGACCCTTTTTATGAAGCCAGAATTACCCTGATCCCCAAACCAGGAAAAGACCCTACCAAAAAGGAGAATTTCAGACCATATCACTGATGAATATGAATGCAAAGATTCTCAACAAGATTCTAGCAAACAGGATGCAGCAGCACATTAAAAAGATTATCCACCATGACCAGGTGGGAGTCATCCCTGGCTTGCAAGGTTGGTTTAACATTCACAACTCAATCAATATGATAGGACAAATCAATAAGAGAAGAAAGAAGAACCATATGTTCCTCTCAATTGATGCAGAAAAAGCATTTGACAAAATCCAGCATCCGTTCCTGATGAAAACGCTTCAACGTATAGGGATAGAGGGAACAAATTCAGATAAGGACCTTATAGGAAACCAATTGCATACCACTTTAATCAGTAAGATAATAAAACTAGAATTCATTTCTCTTCTCTTTCTTTCTTCATCTCCATGTGAAAAGAACTGTTTTGTTTTCTATTCACTATGTTTTCTTATATTCGGATAGCCAGGCTTTCATCCATCCTATGTTTTTTGACACAGTGTTCCCAGATTATTTAATTGCATATACCACCAAGTGTCGATACACATATAATTCCACACCACCTCCATACCCATTATCCAGTTCCCTCTTTATGGGAGGCCTTATCCTCCTGTAACCTTCAGCTTGGTCCCCAAAGTCCTGAGTCTCTCCTGGTGCATCTCCCTGTCTGACTTCTTCTTCCGTTTTCCCTTACTGCTACTCATGTCCATGGTATTCCTCATGGGCCACATATGAGTGAAGCCATAGGTTATTTCCCTTGGTCAGCTTGCATTTTCATTTGGAAATCATCTTCTATATCATCATCTTCATAATCATCTTTATCCACTAGCCCTTAAAAGGGTATCTCGGCTCCTTTCCTTCCTTCTTCCTTCCCTCAACTTCCAAGCAGACCAAGCACCGAAGGCAGACCTAAAACCCGAGAAACCATAGGGAACAAAACCTAAGAATGTACCCTCTCACCCAAGGATATCCAAACTCCCAGAGACCTAAATGTAGCCAAGAGGCTTCGCTATTGATTGAGATCTCTAGAAATTGCAGTGGAAATAGGAAAACCTTGCTCTCTCTGGAGAAATGTGGGTATAAAGAATGGTATACAGAATATCATTTTCTTTTCTCTTTCTATAGAAAATGGGATTGTTAAAGAAACTGAAAAGAACCCCTGAGTTCATGATCATGCTAGCAGTGCTCTTTCTTGTTCCTTCCCAAGTCTTTCTACTTAAAGCCATAGGACTCATATGTCATGAGAATTGGATTGCTGCTTCAGTGAAGTCAGCTTCTGTGACGTCACAAAACTCTGAGATCCTAGCAACCACTCCTCACGAAACCACGCCTCATCACTTCACCTGGATAGAGTAGTCCTTTGTCAGCCAAGAGTATCAAAATCACTCCAATCTGTTGGAGCCGCCTGGGTATTTCCCCAAGACAGTTTGTGAAGCGATTTGGGGTCTCATTCGGCATGGCCAATTTTGTAGTCTTTGGCCGTGACTGTCACCACCACCTCTCTAGACTGCTGAGAAGGGCAAGAATCCACAATTCCATCTTACCGATGAAAGGTCAAGAGTCAGGAGTACAAGCAGCCTCACATGGGGAACTGCACGTAATACACATGTTCATGATCCTCACACCCTATAAGGAGGCTTCAGACCAGGAAAAGCGACCCCAGCCCTCTGAGGAAAGCTCCGAGCTACCACCCCCAACCATACCAATAACATGTGTGGAGTCTTCAGCAGTGAAGACACGACTTCTCCTTCCATCTCCAGAAACTGTGTCATAAATGCCTCCCAATTTTCCCAGCAGACCAAATATTAAACTCAGACCCCACACTGTAAAAGCTTAGGTCCAGAACGGACTCATCTGTTTGGAGCTCACAGGAGCAAGCATTGAGCATGTGGCAAGAGAACCAATCCCCATGTGAAGCCATTGGAAAAGTCGTTCAGGCCAGTTTCCGGAATACAATGTGAATCTACAAAAGGTCTCTGTCTTCTCTGTATTCAAAATGCACCTTCTGTTATGTACCCTGAAGATAATTTATTTAGGAAGAAAAGCTCATGGAATGCCCAAGGGCTGGCACTTGAGAGAGTCTCAGGTGTGTGTGACATGCCCTCTGGTATTGTGTTGTGGCTGTCCAATCTCCTGTGGGTTCGTCCTCTGCAGAGGCTCTCCTTGCATTCCATTCAGAGTGTTTGGTGTCTGGGCCAAATTTGGTTTCCCTGTGAAATGTAACTTTCAATCCACTCCAAAAAACATAGAGCCTGCTGAATTCTTTGGCCAGGTGAGAAGATGTTGTCAGGGATTTCTTCTAGTCCCCTGCAGGATGTTCTGTTCTCCAGGGACTAAGCAACCTGGCCTGAAGAAGGCAGTCCCAACAGTGTTCCAGGTTTGGGAAATCGTGATTGCAAGTTGGGTAGCTAATGTCCTCACCTTTCTGCCTGTGGCCACTTCTCAGTCTTGATGGTGGCGGTTGTAGAGCCCGAGTGTCTTTGGCGAACATCGAGGCATCTCCACCAACACTGCCCATCACGAATGCACCCACAGAAATAATAATCTTACCACGGTGTCAACATGTATAGTCTCTGATCATGGTTTCCAGGATATCTGCACCTAGTTGCTTGATGGTGTCCTCTCCAGGAGATATACAGTGTTCTCTGGCCTTTATGATTGCAAAGCATGCTGATCTGGAATCCACGGGCCTCAAGACCCTTGGGTTTCAAGAACTCATGTCCTTCAGACACTCTCCATTTCTACGACCAAATCTATGGGTCAACATTCAAATTGTGGGTTCTAAGTGTGCTTATCTCCCTTGGGCTTTTGTCATTGGCCATGGCTCCCTGACCTCTGAAGCACCAAACGTCCAATTCTCCCATAAGCCCTGTCTACAACCTTCTCCCATGGCCTCTGTGACTTCTTCTCTCTTTCGCTATGGAGTGTGATTTCTATGCTTCAAGTCCACTTATGCCATGTTTCCATTGATGTGGTCATCATCTGGTTGTGCTGATGGCTGAAGACAGGCTTGGAGCTCCCAGACACTTCTCCCATCTCCCTGTCCTCCAAATGCACTGTGGACTCTTATGGAGCCATAGGCAAGAAGGCATAATTGCTACTTGTGACATGAGGCAGAAAGGGACAGAGCATTGGGCTGTGTCATAACTGTCAGTCACAGAAAGACAACTACCATACGATTTTGCTCACTCGTGGAAGTAAAGAAACGTATGAAAAAGAAAGAAAAAGGGACAGGCAATTAGACTCCAACCAGACACACAAAATTTGGTGTTTGTTCCAGGCAGGCTAGTCAGAATCTGCACTTCTAAAAGTAGATCAAAAGGGACAATCAATGCAGGAAATGTGGCCAAACGGGATGTAATGAGAGTTTCCACTGTGTTTGAAGGTGAATTGTGATCTGGAATAGAGCAGCTTCAAATCTCTTAAAATATCACTTTTTGGGTTTGTGAAACACACACACACACACACACACACACACTTAAAAGAGTCCCACAGAAGTTATGGAGCAAGTGTGAATAGCACTAATGGAATCAAAATTCAGAGAATATACCATAAAAAAAAAAAACTTAGAGAATCAAGGTAACAAACAGTCCAAACTGGATAAGTTAACTCCTTACCTATTAAAAAATGATTAATTAAATAATTAATTAACAACCTTACCAAAAAAAAAAAAAAAAACCCTCCACACAAGGATGCCACCAAATGCATTACTGTATAGAAAAGGATAAATTCCAAGACACATATGCACTACGATGACAAGATCATGAGTCATACATATCTGGCCTCTCAGGTAATGACTTTTGAAGAAACTATTGCTGCTTTTGAAGCAGTCCTCAAACATCTCACAACTCACAGAAAGCCAGGTTCAAATCAATTCCCTGGTCCACAATTTGAGACATTTAAGGGTAATGTCGGCTATTCTCATCATTTCCCAAAATGTAAGAAGAGGGAAGACTCTAATTTTCAATGTCCGAAGACACAATTCACATAAGGACCTAATAGGAAATGAATAGCATACAATTTTAAACATTACGATAATAAAACTAGAATTCCTTTCTCTTCTCTTTCTTTCTTCATCTCCATGTGAAACGACCTGTTTTGCTTTCTATTCACTATTTTTTTTTAATATTCGGCAACCCAGGATTTCATCCATCCTATGTTTTTTGACACAATGTTCCCTGATTATTCAAATGCATATACCACCAAGTGCTCATCCTCATACAATGCCATACCACTTCCAAACCCATTAACCAGTTCACTCTTTATGGCATGTCCTATCCTCCTGTAACCCTCAGCTTGGTCCCCAGAGCCTGATTCTCTCCTGGTGCATCTCCCTGTATGACTTCTTCTCCTTTCGTTTTCCCTTCCTAATACTCATGTCCATGGTATTCCTCATGGGCCACATCTGAGTGAAGCCATAGGATATTTCCCTAGGTCTGCTTGGATTTTCACTTGGAAATCTTCTTTTTCATCATCTTCATAATAATCTTTATCCCCTAGCCCTTAAAAGGCTATCTCGGCTCCTTCCACAGAGATACTAGAGTGGGCAAGCCATTGATTTTGGCCATTCATTTTCATCTGAATAAAGACAGTTGATCAACATGGCTCTCCCCATGACTATGACATGTAGCATTAACAAATGATGACAAGGAGTGCTGACCAGGGCTCTTTATTTAGGGGTAGCGATCATACAAATTTTCACTTTCCATGAAGCCTTTGCAATGGTGTTTAAGGTAGTTTCAGGTAGACAGAACGTTCAACATTGAGGACTCGTGTTTCAGGACACTAGCAGATAAGGACACGGACAGAACAACGCATCCCTGCCATGGCAATTTTCCTGTAATTGTGACTCTCCTTCCCTTCTTCCTTCCCTCCCCTGCCAAGCTGACCAAGCCTCAAAGGCAGAACTTACACCCGAGAAACCATAGGGAACAGAAGCTAAGAATGGACCCTCTCACCCAAGGATATCCAACCTCCCAGAAACGTAATGGTAGCCAAGAGGCCTCGCTGTTGATTGAGATCTCTAGAAATTGCAGTGGAAATAGGAATACCTTGCTCTCTTTGGAGAAATGTTAATCTATAAAATGTATACAGAGCATCATTTTCTATTCTCTTTGTATAGAAAGTAGAAATTGGAAATAAACAGAAAAGACCACCTGAGTTCATGATCAGGCTAACAGGGATCTTTCTTGTTCCTTCCCAGGTCTTTCTACTTAAAGCCATAAGACTCATATGTCATGAGAATTGGATTGCTGCTTCAGTGAAGTCAGCTTCTGTGACGTCACAAAGCTCTGAGTTCCTAGCAACCATTCCTCACCAAACAACACCTCATCACTTCACCTGTCTGTAGTAGTTCTGGGTCAGCCAGGAGTATCAAATCACTCCAAACTGCTGGAGCCACCTGGGGATTTCCCCAAGAGAGTTTGTGAAGTGATTAAGGGTCACCTTCCCCATTGCCGTATTTGTAGTCTTTGACCATGACTATCAACACCACCCCTCTGTATTCCTGAGAAGGGCAAGAATCCACAATTCCATCTTACTGAGGTAAGTTCAAGAAAGAGTCAGGAGTACAAGCAGACTCACACGGGGAACTCCACGCCATACACATGTTCATGGTCCTCACACCCTATCAGGATGCTTCAGACCAGGAAGAGCGCAATCGCCATCCGAGGAAAGCTCAGAGTTAACACCGGCAACCATACCAAAGACATGTCTGGAGTCTTTAACAGTGAGGACACGAATTCTTTTTGCATCTCCAGACATCGTGCCATAAATGCCTTCCAATATTCCCAGCCGAACAAACATTAAAGGCAGACCCTACACCATAGAAACTTAGTCCCAGGATGGACTCATCTGTTTGGAGCTCACAGGAGCAAGCACGAAGCATGTTGAAAGAGAACCAATCCCCATATGAAGCCATTGGAAAAGGCTTTCGGGCCAGTTTTAGGAATAAAACGTGAATCTACAAAATGTCTCTGTCTTTTCTGTATTCAAAACATGCATTCTGTTATCTACCCTGAAGATAATTTCTTTAGGAAGAAGAGCTCATGGAGTGCCCTCGGGCTGGCACTTGATAGAGTCTCAGGTGTGTTTGACATGCCCACTGGGGTTGTGTGGTGGCTGTTCACTCTCCTGTGGGCTCATCCTCTGCAGCGCCTCTCCTTGCCTTCTATTCAGAGTGTTTGGTGTCTGGGAAAAATAAGGTGAGGTGTAGCTTCGTGGGTCTGGTGTGCCTGCGAAATATGACTTTCAACCCACTCCACAAAATTTAAGGCCTGCTGAATTCTGTGGCCAGTTGAGAGGATGTGGGCAGGGCTTTATTTTAGTCCCCTGCAGGACTTTCTCTTCTCCTGGGATTAAGCAACGTGGTCTGAAGAAGGCAGTCCCAACAGTGTTCCAGGATTGGGAATCCGTGATTGCATGTAGGGCTGCTAATGTCCTCACCGTCCTGAATGTGGACACTTCTCAGTCTTGATGTTGGCGGTCGTAGAGCCCAAGTATCTTTGGCACCCATCGAGGCATCTCCGCCAACACTGCCCATCACCAATGCACAGAAAGAAATAATAAATTTACCCCGGTGTCAACAGGTATTGTCTCTGATCATGGTTTCCAGGCTGTCTGTACTTGTTTGCTTGATAGTGTCCTCTCCAGGAGATACACAGTGTTTTCTGGAGTCTATGGCTGCAAATCATGCTGATCTGGAATCCCCGGTACTTCTCCCATGGTCTCTGTGACTTCTCTCTTTCGCTGTGGAGTGTGATTTCTAGGCTTTAGGTCCATTAATACCACGTTTCCATTGATGTAGTCATCTTCTGGTTGTGCTGATGGCTGAAGACAGCCCTGGAACTCCAGACACTTCTACCATCATCTGGTGCTCCAAATGTTCTGCGGACTCTTATGGAGTCATAAGTAAGAAGGCATTCTTGCTCCTTGTGACATGTGGGGGAAAGGGAGAGAGCATTGTGCTGTGTCATATCTGTCAGGAACAGAAGACAAATACTGTACGGTTTCACTCACTGATGGAAATAAACAAACATGTGAAAAAGCAAGAAAAATGGACAGGTAATTAGAGTCCAACAAGGCACACAAAATTTGGAGTTTTTTCCAGGCAGGCTAGTCAGAATCTGCATTTCTAAAATTGGATGAAATGGGACGTCCAATGTAGGAAATGTGGCCGAACGGGAAGTAACGTGAGTTTCCACTGTGCTTGAAGGTGAATAGTGATCTGGAATGAGCAGGTTCATATCCCTTAAGATATCATTTTTAGCGTTTTGTGAAACACACACACACACACACACACACACACACACACACATAAAAGAGTCCCACAGAAGTTAAGGAGCAAGTGAGGAATAGCACTCATGGAAGCAAAATTCAGAGAAAATACCATAAAACACAAATGCTTAGAGAATCAAAGTAACAAACCGTCCAAAATGGATAAGTTAACGCCTTATCTATCAAGAATTAATAAATCATTAATTAAACAACTTACCTAAAAGACCCCTCCCCTGAAGTCGGCCAGCAAATGCAATACCGGAGGGAAAATGCAAATTTCCAAGACACATATGCACTACCATGACAAGATAATGAGTCATACATATCCATCGTCTCAGGTAATGACTTTTGAAGCAGCTTTAGAGGCTTTTGAAGCAGTCCTCAAACATATCACAACACACAAAGCCAGATTCAAATCAATTCCCTGGTCCACAATTCGAGATAATTTGTAATGTCCAAAGACCCAATCAGATAAGGACCTTATAGGAAACGAATTATATACAATTTTAGTCAGTAAGATAATAAAACTAGAATTCATTGCTCTTCTCTTTCTTTCTTCATCTCCATGTGAAACAGCCTTGTTTGCTTTCTTTTCACTATTTTTTCTTACATTCGACAACCAGCCTTTCATCCATCCTACGTTTCTTGACATATCGTTCCCTGATTCTTAAATTGCATATACCACCAAGAGCTCATCCTCATATAATGCCATACCACCTCCTTACCCATTGAACAGTTCCCTCTTTATGGCATGTCTTATCCTCCTGTAACCCTCAGCTTGGTCCCCAAAAACCTGAGTCTCACCTGGTGTGTCTCCCTTTCTGACTGCTCCATCCGTTTTCCATTACTATTATTCATGTCCATGGTATTCCTCATGAGCCACCTAGGAGAGAAACCATAAGATATTTCCCTTAGTCCGCTTGCATTTTCATTAGGAAATCACCTTCTTTATCATTATCTTAATAATCATTTTTATCCACTAGCCCTTAATAGGTTATCCGGGCTCACTCCACAGTGATGCTAGAGTGGGAATGGCAGGCCATTGACGTTGTCCGTTCATTTTCACTTAATAGAGTTGCTCAAGATGGCTCTCCCCATGACTATGGCAAGTAGCATTAACTAATGATGACAAGGAGTGCTTACCAGGGCTCTTTCTTTCGGGTTAGCGAAAATGCAGAATTTCACTCTCCATGAAGCCTTTGCAACGGTGTTTAAGGTAATGTCCGGTAGTCGGAGCCTTCATCCCTTAGGACTGGTGTTTCAGGACACTAGCAGATAAGAACACGGACAGCACAAACTTTCCCTGCACTGGCAATTTTCCTGGAATTGTGACTTTCCTTCCCTTCTTCCTTCCCTCACCTTCCAAGTTGACCAAGTACCAAAGGCAGACCTTACACCAAAGAAACCATAGGGAACAGAAGCTAAGAATGGTCCCCCTCAGCCAAGGATATCAAACTCCCAGAGACATAATGGTAGTAAGAGGCCTCGATGTTGATTGAGATATCTAGAAATTGCAGAGGAAATAGGAAATCCTTGATCTCTCTGAAGAAATGTTGTTCTAAAAAATGGAATACTGAACATCGTTTCCTTTTCTCTTTGTATAGAATGTGGATGTGGGAAAGAAACAGAAAAGACCACGTGAGTTCATGATAAGACCAACAAGGCTCTTTCTTGTTCATTCCCATGTCTTTCTACTTAAAACCTTGGGAATCATATGTCATGAGAATGGGATTGCTGCTTCAGTGAAGTCAGCTTCTGTGACGTCAAAAATCTCTGAGTTCCTAGCAACCACTCTTCACCAAAACACACCACATCACTTGACGTGGCTGGAGTAGTTCTGGGTCAGCCAGGAGTATCAAAATCACTCCAAATGGCTGGAGACACCTGGTTATTTCACCAAGACAGTTTGTGAAGCGATTTGTTGTCACCTTTTCCATGGCTGAATTTGTAGTCTGTGGCCTGACTCTCACCAACACCCCTCTGAACTCCTGATAAGGGAAAGAATCCACAATTCAATCTTGCCCACGTAAGGTCAAGAAAGGGTCAGGTGTACAAGCAGCCTCACAAGGGGAAATTGACGCCATACACTTGTTCATGGTCCTCACACCCTATCAGGATGCTTCTCACCAGAAAAAGCGCTCCACGCACTCCAAGGAAATCTCCGAGTTAACACCTGCAACCATACCAAAGACATGTCTGGAGTCTTCAACAGTGAGGACACGAGTTCTTCTTGCATCTCCAGAAATCGTGCCATAAATGCCTCCCAATTTTCCCAGTGGAAAAAAAAAACAAACAAACATTAAATTCAGACCCTATACCCTAGAACCTTAGGGCCAGGAGGGACTCATCGGTTTGGAGCTCACAGGAGAAAGCACGGAGCATGTTACAAGAGAACCAATCCCCATGTGAAGCATTCTGAAAAGGCTTTTGGGCCATTTTCAAGAATACAACGTGAATGTACAAAAGATCTCTACCTTCTCTGTATTCGAAATGTGCATTCTGTCATCTACCCTGAAGATAGTTACTTTTGGAGAAGAGCTCATGGTGTGCACAAGTGCTGGCACTTGAAAGAATCCCAGGTGTGTATGCCATGCCCTCTGGGGTTGTGTTGTGGCTGTCCACACTCCTGTTGGCTCATCCTCTGCAGATGCTCTCGTTGCCTTCCATTCAGAGGGTTTGGTGTCTGGGCCAAATATGGTGGGCCTGTGAAACGTGACTTTCAACCCACTCCCCCAAATTTAAGGCCTGTTGAATTCTGTAGCCAGGTGAGACGATGTGGGCAGGGCTTCCTTCTAGTTCCCTGCAGGATTCTGTTCTCCTGGGACGAAGCAACGTGGCCTGAAAAAGGAAGTCCCAACAGTGTTCCAGGAATCGGAGTCCGTGATTGAAAGTTGGGCAGCTAATATCCTCACCGTCCTGCCTGTGGCCACTTCTCAGTCTTGATGCTGGCGGTGGTAGAGCCCAAGTAACTTTTGTGCCCATCAAGGCATTTCCACCAACACTGCCCATCAGGATTGCACCCAAAGAAATAATAATCTTACCACGGTGTCAACAGCCTTACTCTCTGATCATGGTTTCTATGCTGTTTGCCCCTCGTTACCTGCTGGAGCCCTCTCCAGGAGATACACTGTGTTCTCTGGAGTCTATGTCTGCAAAACATGCTGATCTGGAATCCCCAGCTTCAAGACCCTTGGGTTGAAAGAACTCATTTCATTCAGTCACTCTCCTTTTCTCCGACAACAGCTATGGGTCAACAATCAAATTGTTGGTTCTAAGTGTGCTCCACTCCCCTTGGCCTTGGTCTTCCTCATATAATGACACACTACCTCCCTACTCAATAACCTGTTCCCTCTTTATGGCATGTCTTATCCTCCATAACACTCAGCTTGGTACCCAATGTCCTGAGTCACTCCTGGTGCGTCTCCTTGTCTAACTTCTTCTCCTTCTGTTTTCCTCTCTGGAAGAGAGCAGCTTCATATCTCTTAAAATATCATTTTCAGCATTTTATGAAACACACACACACACACACACACACACACACACACACACACACAAACACACACTTAAAAGTGTCCCACAGAGGTTAGGGAGCAAGTGAGGAACAGAACTCATGGAAGCAAAATTCAGAGAAAATACCATAAAAAACAAAAGGTTAGAGAATCAATGTAACAAACCGTCCAAACTAGAAACGTTAACTCCTTACCTATCAAGAATTAATTAATTAATAAACAACCTTATTAAAAGACCCCTACACAGAAGTCTGCCAGCAAATCCAATGCCGGAGAGAAGAGGATAAATTCCAAGACACATACGCACTACCATGACAAGATCATGAGTCATACATCTCGGACGTCTAAGGTAATGAATTTTGAAGCAGCTTTTGAGGCTTTGAAGCAGTTCTCAAACATCTCCCAACACACAGAATTCCAGCTTCAACTCAAATCCCTGGACCACAACTCGAGACATTTAATGGTAATGTCACCGTTTCTCATCTATTCCCAAAATGTTGGAAGAGGGATATCTCTAATTTACAATGTCCAAAGACCCAATTCAGATACGACATTATAGGAAACCAATTGCATACCATTTTTATCAGTAAGATAATAAAAGGAGAATTCATTTCTCTTCTCTTTCATTCTTCATCTCCATGTGAAATGACCCGTTTTGCTTTCTATTCACTATTTTTTCTTATATTCGGCAAGCCAGTCTTTCATCCATCCTACGTTTATAGACATAGTGTGCCCTGATTCTTTAATTGCATATACCACCAAGTCCTCATCCTCATATAATTCCATACCACTTCTATACCCATTATCCAGTAACCTCTTTATGGCATGTCTTATCCTCCTGTAGCCCTCAGCTTGGTCCCCAATGTCCTGAGTTTCTCCTGGTGTATCTCCCTGTATGACTTCTTCTCCTTCCGTTTTCCCTTACTACTACTCATGTCCATTGTATTCCTCATGGGCCATATATGAGTGAAGCCATAGGATATTTCCCTTGTTATGCTTGCTTTTTCATTTGGAAATCATCTTCTTTATCATCATCTTCATAACCATCTTTATCCACTAGCCCTTAAAAGGGTATCTCGGTTCCTTCCACATTGCTGCTAGTGTGGGCATGGCAGGCCATCGATGTTGGCCATTCATTTTCATCTGAATAAAGAGAGTTGCTCAACATGGCTCTCCCCATGACAATGGCATGTAGCATTAACTAAAGATGACAAGGAATGCTTACCATAGCTCTTTCTTTAGGGGTAGAGATCATGCAGATTTTCAATCTAAATGAAGACTTTGCAACGGTGTTTAAGGTAATGTCAGGTAGACAGAGCTTTCATCCCTTAGGACTGGTGATTCAGAACAATAGCAGATAATGATAGGGACAGCAGAACGGATCCCTGCCTTGGGAATTTTCTTGGATTGTGACTTTCCTTCCCTTCTCCGTTCCCTCAACTTCCAAGCTAACCAAGCATCAAAGGCAGACCTTACACCCGAGAAACCATAGGGAACAGAAGGTATGAATGGACCATCTCACCCCAGGCTATCCAACCTCCCAGAGACCTAATGGTAGTCAAGTGGCCTCGCTGTGGATTGAGATCTCTAGAAATTTCAGTGGAAATAGGAACGCCTTGCTCTCTCAGGAGAAATGTTGGTCTAAAGAATGGTATACAGAATATCATTTTCTTTTCTCTTTGTATAGAAAGTGGAAGTGGGAAAGAAACAGAAAACACCATCTGAGTTCATGATCAGACTAACAGGGCTCTTTCTTGTTCCTTCCCAGGTCTTCCTCCTTAAAGCCATAGGACTCCTATGTCATGAGAATGGGATTGTTGCTTCAGTGCAGTCAGCTTCTGTGATGTCACAATGCTCTGAGGTCCTAGCAACCACTCCTCACCAAACCACGCTTCATCACTTCACCGTGCTAGAGTAGTTCTGGGTAAGCATGGAGTATCAAAATCACTCCAAATCGCTGGATCCGCCTGGGTATTTCCCCAAGACAGTTTGTGAAGCGATTTGGGATCACCTACTCGATGTCTGAATTTGTAGTCTTTGGCCGTGACTGTCACCACCACCCCTCTGGACTCCTGAGAAGGGTAAGAATCCTCATTACCATTTTACCCATATAAGGTCAAGAAAGAGTCAGGAGTACAAGCAGCCTCACACGGGGAACTCCACGCCAAACACATGTTCATGGTCCTCACACCCTATCAGGATGCTTCTGACCAGGAAATGCGCCTCCAGCACTCCTAGAAAAGCTGCGAGTTAACACCGTCAAGCATACCAGAGACACGTCTGGAGTCTTCATCAGTGAGGTCACGAGTTCTTCTAGCATCTCCAGAAATCATTCTATAAATGCCTCCCAAATTTCCAAGCTGACCAAACATTAAAGGCAGACCCTACACCATAGAAGCTTAGGCCCAGGACAGACTCATCTGTTTGGAGCTCACAGGAGCAAGCACGGAGGATGTTGAAAGAGAACCAATCCCCATGTGAAGCCATCAGAAAAGGCTTTCGGGCAATTCTCAGGAATACAATGTGAATCTACAAATTGTCTCTGTCTTCTCTGTATTCGAAAAGCGAATTCTGTTATCTACACTGAACATAATTTCTTTAGGAAGAAGAGCTCATGGAGTGCCCAATGGCTGGCACTTGAGAGAGTCTTAGGTGTGTGTGACATGCCCTCTGGTGTTGTATTCTGGCTGTCCACACTCCTGTGGCCTCGTCCTCTGCAGAGGCTCTCCTTGCCTTCCATTCAGAGAGTGTGGAGTCCTGGCCAAATATGGGGAGGTCAAGTTTCGTGGTCGGGTGTGCCTGTGAAAAGTGTCTTTCAAACAACTCCCCAAAACATAAGGCCTGCTGAATTCTGAAGCCAGGTGAGAGGATGTGGGCAGGGCTTTCTTCTAGTCCCCTGCAAGATTTTCTGTTCTCCTGGAATTAACCAACAAGGCCTGAAAGAGGCAGTCCCAAAAATGTCCCAGGTTTGGTAATCCGTGATTTCAGGTTGGGCAGCTAATATCCTCACCGTCCTGCCTGTGGTCACTTCTCAGTCTTGATGCTGGCTGTCATAGAGACCAAGTATCTTTGGCGCCCATCGAGGCATCTCCACCAACATTGCCCATCACGAATGCACACAAAGAAATAATAATCTTGGGGGGAGGAGTCAAGATGGCGGAGAAGTAGCAGGCTGAGACTACATAAGGTAGCAGGAGATCAGCTCGATAGCTTATCTAAATATTGCAAACACCTACAAATCCTACGGGAGAGCGAAGAGAAGAAGAACAGCAACTCTAGAAACAGAAAATCAACCACTTTCTGAAAGGTAGGACTGGCGGAGAAGTGAATCTAAAATGACAGGAAGATAGACCGCGGGGGGAGGGGCCGGCTCCCGGCAAGCGGCGGAGGAACGGAGCACAAAATCAGGACTTTTAAAAGTCTGTTCCACTGAGGGACATTGCTCCAGGGGCTAAACCGGGGTGAAGCCCACGTGGGGCCAGCGTGGCCCCAGGCCCCGCAGGGTCACAGAAGGATCGGGGGTGTCGGAGTGTCGGAGAGCTCGCAGGTATTAGAACAGAGAAGCCGGCTGCAGAGACAGAGCCGAGGACTGAACTCTCAGCTCGGGGTTACCTTGAACTGGTCGCGGGCTGGGTGAGCTCGGAGCGCGGCTAGAGGCTGGGGATACGGGAGTGATTGGGTGCTGTCCTCTGGGGGCGCACTGAGGAGTGGGGCCCCAGGCTCTCCGCTCCTCCGGGCCGGAGACTGGGAGGCCACCATTTTCATTCCCGTCCTCCAGAACTCTACGGAAAGCGTTCAGGGAACAGAAGCTCCCAAAAGCGAACCCGAGCCGATTACTTAGTCCGGCCGCCGGTAAGGGCGGTGCAATCCCGCCTCGGGCAAAGACACTTGAGAGTCACTACAACAGGTCCCTCCCCAGAAGATCAACAAAATATCCAGCCAGGATGAAGTTCATCTATCAAGGAGAAAGCAGATTCAATTCCTAAGACAGCAGAGCAATTCCAGAGGAGGAGAAAGCAAAGCACGGAACTCATGGCTTTCTCCCCATGATTCTTTAGTCTTGCGGCTACTTCAATTTTTTTTTCTTTTTTCAATTTTTTTTTCTTTTTTCAATTTTTTTTTCTTTTTTCTTTTTTTTCTTCTGTTAAATTTTTTAAAACTTTTACCCTTTTCTTTTTTTAACATTTTTTGACTAGTTCATCTAAATATATATATTTTTTCTTTCTTTTTTATATTTTTTTATTTGTTTTATTTTTTAAATTTTTTTCTTTCTTTTTTTTTCTTTTTTTTTTCAGAAACTGTTTTTATCCCCTTTCTCCCCCCCACAATTTGGGGTCTCTTCTGATTTGGTTACAGCGCATTTTTCTGGGGTCTTTGCCACCCTTTTAGTACTTTATATGCTCCTTCATATCCTCTTATCTGGACAAAATGACAAGGCAGGAAAAATCACCACAAACAAAAGAACAAGAGACAGTACCGAAGGCTAGGGACCTAATCAATACAGACATGGGTAATATGTCAGATCAAGAGTTCAGAATGACGATTCTGAACGTTCTAGCTGGATTCGAAAAAGGCATGGAAGATATTAGAGAAACCCTCTCTGGAGATATTAAAGCCCTTTCTGGAGAAAATGAACTAAAATCTAACCACGTTGAAATAAAAAAAGCTATTAATGAGGTGCAATCAAAAATGGAGGCTCTCACTGCTAGGATAAATGAGGCAGAAGAAAGAATTAGTGATATAGAAGACCAAATGACAGAGAATAAGGAAGCCGAGCAAAAGAGGGACAAACAGCTACTGGACCATGAGGGGAGAATTCGAGAGATAAGTGACACCATAAGACGAAACAACAATAGAATAATTGGGATTCCAGAAGAAGAAGAAACAGAGAGGGGAGCAGAAGGTCTATTGGAGAGAATCATTGGAGAGAATTTCCCTAATATGGCAAAGGTAACAAGCATTAAAATCCAGGAGATGCAGAGAACCACCCTCAAAGTCAACAAGAATAGGTCCCCATGCCGTCACCTAATAGTAAAATTTACAAGTCTTAATGACAAAGAGAAAATCCTGAAAGCAGCCCGAGAAAAGAAGTCTGTAACATACACTGGTAAAAATATTAGATTGGCGGCAGACTTATCCACAGAGACCTGGCAGGCCAGAAAGAGCTGGCATGATATATTCAGAGCACTAAACGAGAAAAACATGCAGCCAAGAATACTCTATCCAGCTAGGCTATAATTGAAAATAGAAGGAGAGATAAAAAGCTTCCAGGAGAAACAAAAACTGAAAGAATTTGCAAACACCAAACCAGCTCGACAGGAAATATTGAAAGGGGTCCTCTAAGCAAAGAGAGAGCCTAAAAGTAGTAGATCAGAAAGGTACAGAGACAATATACAGTAACAGTCACCTTACAGGCTAATAATGGCACTAAATTCATATCTCTCAATAGTTACCCTGAATGTTAATGGGCTAAATGCCCCAATCAAAAGACACAGGGTATCAGAATGGATAAAAAAACAAAACCCATCAGGATGTTGCCTACAAGAAACTCATTTTAGACGCGAAGACACCTCCAGATTTAAAGTGAGGGGGTGGAAAACAATTTACCAGGCTAATGGGCATCAGAAGAAAGCTGGAGTGGCAATCCTTATATCACATCAATTAGATTTTAAGCCAAAGACTATAATAAGAGATGAGGAAGGACACTATATCCTACTCAAAGGGTCTGTCCAACAAGAAGATCTAACAATTTTAAATATCTATGCCCCTAACGTGGGAGCAGCCAACTATATCAACCAATTAATAACAAAATCAAAGAAACACATCAATAATTATAAAATAATAGTAGGGGACTTGAACACTCCCCTCACTGAAATGGACATATCATCCAAGCAAAAGATCAACAAGGAAATAAAGGCCTTAAATGACACACTGGACCAGATGGACATCACAGATATATTCAGAACATTTCATCCCAAAGCAACAGAATACACATTCTTCTCTAGTTCACATGGAACCTTCTCCAGAATAGATCACATCCTGGGTCACAAATCAGGTCTCAACCGGTATCAAAAGATTAGGATTATTCCCTGCGTATTTTCAGACCACAATGCTCTGAAGCTAGAACCCAATTACAAGAGGAAAGCTGGAAAGAACCCAAATACATGGAGACTAAACAGCATCCTTCTAAAGAATGAATGGGTTAACCAGGAAATTAAAGAAGAATTGAAAAAAATCATGGAAACAAATGATAATGAAAACACAACGGTTCAAAATCTGTGGGACACAGCAAAGGCAGTCCTGAGATGAAAATATATAGCGGTACAAGCCTTTCTCAAGAAACAAGAAAGGTCTCAAGTACACAACCTAACCCTACGCGTAAAGGAGCTGGAGAAAGAACGAGAAAGAAACCCTAAACCCAGCAGGAGAAGAGAAATCATAAAGATCAGAGCAGAAATCAATGAAATAGAAACCAAAAAAAAACAATAGAAAAAATCAATGAAACTAGGAGCTGGTTCTTTGAAAGAATCAATAAGATTGATAAACCCCTGGCCAGACTCATCCAAAAGAAAAGAGAAAGGACCCAAATCAATAAAATCATGAATGAAAGAGGAGAGATCACAACTAACACCAAAGAAATACAGACAATTATAAGAACATACTATGAGCAACTCTACGCCAACAAATTTGAAAATCTGGAAGAAATGGATGCATTCCTAGAGACATATAAAGTACCACAACTGAACCAGGAAGAAATAGAAAACCTGAACAGGCCCATAACCAGTAAGGAGATTGAAACAGTCATCCAAAATCTCCAAACAAACAAAAGCCCAGGACCAGACGGCTTCCCAGGGGAATTCTACCAAACATTGAAAGAAGAACTGATTCCTATTCTCCTGAAACTGTTCCAAAAAATAGAAATGGAAGGAAAACTTCCAAACTCATTTTATGAGGCCAGCATCACCTTGATCCCAAAACCAGACAAGGATCCCACCAAAAAAGAGAACTACAGACCAATATCCTTGATGAACACAGACGCAAAAATTCTCGCCAAAATACTAGCCAATAGGATTCAACAGTACATTAAAAGGATTATTCACCATGATCAAGTGGGATTTATTCCAGGGCTGCAGGGTTGGTTCAACATCCGCAAATCAATCAATGTGATAGAACACATTAATAAAAGAAAGAAGAAGAACCATATGATACTCTCAATAGATGCTGAAAAAGCATTTGACAAAGTACAGCATCCCTTCCTGATCAAAACTCTTAAAAGTGTAGGGATAGAGGGCACATACCTCAATATTATCAAAGCCATCTATGAAAAACCCACCGCAAATATCATTCTCAACGGAGAAAAACTGAAAGCTTTTCCGCTAAGGTCAGGAACACGGCAGGGATGTCCATTATCACCACTGCTATTCAACATAGTATTAGAAGTCCTAGCCTCAGCAATCAGACAACAGAAAGAAATTAAAGGCATCCAAATTTGTAAAGAAGAAGTCAAACTATCACTCTTCACAGATGATATGATACTATATGTGGAAAACCCAAAAGACTCCACTCCAAAACTACTAGAACTTGTACAGGAATTCAGTAAAGTGTCAGGATATAAAATCAATGCCCAGAAATCAGTGGCATTTCTGTACACCAACAACAAGACAGAAGAAAGAGAAATTAAGGAGTCAATCCCATTTACAATTGTACCCAAAACTATAAGATACCTAGGAATAAACCTAACCAAAGAGACTAAGAATCTATACACAGAAAACTATAAAGTACTCATGAAAGAAATTGAGGAAGACACAAAAAAAATGGAAAAATGTTCGATGCTCTTGGATTGGAAGAATAAATATTGTGAAAATGTCTATGCTACCTAAAGCAATCTACACATTTAATGCAATCCCTATCAAAATACCATCCAATTTTTTTCAAAGAAATGGAATAAATAATCCTCAAATTCATATGGAACCAGAAAAGACCTCGAATAGCCAAAGGAATATTGAAGAACAAAGCCAAAGTTGGTGGCATCACAATTCCGGACTTCAAGCTCTATTACAAAGGTGTCATCATCAAGACAGCATGGTACTGGCACAAAAACAGACACATAGACCAGTGGAACAGAATAGAGAGCCCCAAAATCAACCCTCAACTCTATGGTCAACTAATCTTCGACAAAGCAGGAAAGAATGTCCAATGGAAAAAAGACAGCCTCTTCAATAAATGGTGCTGGGAAAATTGGACAGCCACATGCAGAAAAATGAAATTGGACCACTTCCTTACACCACACACGAAAATAGACTCCAAATGATGAAGGACCTCAATGTGAGAAAGGAATCCATCCAAATCCTTGAGGAGAATGCAGGCAGCAACCTCTTCGACCTCAGCCGTAGCAACATCTTTCTAGGAACAACGGCAAAGGCAAGGGAAGCAAGGGCAAAAATGAACTATTGGGATTTCATCAAGATCAAAAGCTTTTGCACAGCAAAGGAAACAGTTAACAAAACCAAAAGACAACTGACAGAATGGGAGAAGATATTTGCAAACGACATATCAGATAAAGGGCTAGTATTAAAAAATCTATAAGGAACTTAGCAAACTCAACACCCAAAGAACAAACAATCCAATCAAGAAATGGGCAGAGGACATGAACAGACATTTCTGCAAAGAAAACGTCCAGATGGCCAACAGACACATGAAAAAGTGCTCCACGTCACTCGGCATCAGGGAAATACAAATCAAAACCACAATGTGATATCACCTCACACCCGTCAGAATGGCTAAAATTAACAAGTCAGGAAATGACAGATGCTGGAGAGGATGTGGAGAAAGGGGAACCCTCCTCCACTGTTGGTGGGAATGCAAGCTGGTGCAACCACTCTGGAAAACAGCATGGAGGTTCCTCAAAATGTTGAAAATAGAGCTACCCTATGACCCAGCAATTGCACTACTGGGTATTTACCCTAAAGATACAAACATAGTGATCCGAAGGGGCACGTGTACCCGAATGTTTATAGCAGCAATGTCTACAATAGCCAGACTATGGAAAGAACCTAGATGTCCATCAACAGATGAATGGATAAAGAAGATGTGGTATATATATACACAATGGAATACTATGCAGCCATCATAGAAATGAAATCTTGCCATTTGCGATGACGTGGATGGAACTAGAGCATATCATGCTTAGTGAAATAAGTCAATCGGAGAAAGACAACTATCATATGATCTCCCTGATATGAGGACATGGAGAAGCAACATGGGGTGTTAGGGGGATAGGAGAAGAATAAATGAAACAAGATGGGATTGGGAGGGAGACAAACAATAAATGACTCTTAATCTCACAAAACAAACTGGGGATTGCTGGGGGGAGGTGGGATTGGGAGAGGGGGAGCGGGCTATGGACATTGGGGAGGGGAGGCGAACCATAAGAGACTATGGACTCTGAAAAACAACCTGAGGGTTTTGAAGGGTCAGGGGTGGGAGGTTGGGGCAACCTGAGGGTTTTGAAGGGTCAGGGGTGGGAGGTTGGGGGAACAGGTGGTGGGTAATGGGGAGGGCACGTTTTGCATGGAGCACTGGGTGTTGTGCAAAAAGAATGAATATTGTTACGCTGAAAAAATAAATTAAAAAAAAAAAAGACAGTGGAAACTCATGTTACATCCCATTTGGCCATATTTCCTGCATTGAATGTACTATTTGATCCACTTTCTGAAACGCAGATTCTGACTAGCCTGCCTGGAAAAAACACGAAATTTTGTGTGCCTGGTTGGAGTCTAATGGCCTGTCAACTTTTCTTGCTTTTTCACATGTTTCTTTACTTCCAAGAATGAGTGAAATCGTAAGGGAGTTGTCTTTCTGTGACTGACTGGTATGACACAGCCCAATGCTCTCTCCCTTTCTGCCACATGTCACAAAGAGCAAGAATGCCTTCTTCTTATGGAAACATAAGAGTCCGCAGTGCATTTGGAGGACAGGGAAATGGTAGAAGTATCTGGGATCTCCAGGCTTTCTTCAGCCATCAGCACAACCAGAAGCTGACCACATCAGTGTAAATTTGGCATAAATGGACCTGAAGCCTAGAAATCACACTCCACAGGAAAAAGAGAAGAAGTCACAGAGACCATGGGAGAAGGGTGTAGACAGGGCTTATGGGATAATTGGATGCTTAATGCTTCAGAAGGCAGGGAGCCATGGCCAAAGAAAAAGGCCCAGGGGTGAGGAGCACACATAGAAACCACAATTTGAATGTTGACACATAGCTGTTGGCGGAGAAAAGGAGAGTGTCTGAATGACATGTGTTCTTGCAAACCAAGGGTCCTAAGGCCTGGGGATTCCAGATCAGCATGCATTGCAGACATAGACTCCAGACAACACTGTGTATCTCCTGGAGAGGACACCGGCAAGCAACCAAGTGCAGACAGCCTGGAAACCATGATCAGAGACAATACCTGTTGACACAGTGTTAAGATTAGTATTTCTTTGGGGGCATTCGAGTTGGGCAGTGTTGGTGGAGATGCCTCGATGGGCGCCCAAGATACTTGGGCTCTACGACCGCGAGCATGCAGACTGAGATGTGGCCACAGAGAGGACGGTGAGGTCATTAGCTCCCCAACCTGCAATCACGGATTCCCAAACCTGGAACACTGTTGGGACTGCCTTCTTCAGGCCACGTTGTTTAGTCCAATAAGAACAGAAAATCCTGCAGGGGACTAGAAGAAATCCCTGCCCACATCCTCTCACCTAGCCAGAGAATTCATCAGGCCTTAAGTTTTGTGGAATGGGTTGAAAGTCTCGTTTCAGGCACACGAGACCCACGAAGCTTACCTTAACATATTTGGCCCAGACACCAAACACTCAGAATGGAAGGCAAGGAGAGCCTCTGCAGAGGACGATCCCACATGAGAGGGGACAGCCACAACACAACCCCAGAGGGCATGTCACACACAACTGAGACTCTCTCAATTGTCAGAACATGGGCACATCATGAGCTCTTCTTCCTAAAGAAATTATCTTCAGCGTATATAACAGTATGTGTGTTTGGAAAACAGAGAAGACAGATACATTTTTTACATTCACGTTGTATTCCTGGACCTGGCCCGAAAGCCTATTCCGATGGCTTCTCATGGGTATTGGTTCTCTTCCAACATGCTCCGAGCTTGCTCCTGTGAGCTCCAAACAGATGAGTCCGTCCTGGGCCTAAGCTTATACGGTGTAGTGTCTGCCTTTAATGTTTGGTCAGCTGGGAAAATTGTGAGGCATTTATGGCACGATTTCTGGAGATGAAAGGAGAACCCATGTCCTCACTGTTGAAGACTCCACATGTCTTTGGTATGGTTGTGGGAGTTAACTCTGATCTTTTCTCAGAGGGCTGGGGGCTCATTTCCTTTTCAGAAGCATCCTGATATGGTGTGAGGACGATGAACATGACTATGTCTTGGAGTTCCCTGTGAGAGGCTGCTTGTACTCCTGACTCTTTCTTGACCTTACATGGGTAAGATGGAATTGTGGATTCTTGCCCTTCTCAGGAGTCCATTGGGGTGGTGACGACAGTCACAGCCAAAGACTAGAAACTCGGCCATGGAGAAGGTGACCCCAAATCGCTTCACAAACTCTCTTGGGGCAATACCCCAGCAGCTCCAGGAGTGACGTTTATATTCTTGTCTGTCCCAGATATACTCCAGCCAGGTGACGTAATGAGACGTAGTTTGGTAAGAAGTGGATGCTAGGAGCTCAGAGCTTTGTGAAGTCACAGAAGCTGACTTCACTGAAGCAGAAATCCCATTCTCATGACATATCAGTTCTATGACTTTAAGTATAAAGACTTGCGAAGGAAAAAGAAAGTGAACTGTTAGCCTGATCATGAACTCAGGTGGTCTTTTCTGTTTCTTTCCCACTTCCACTTTTGATACAAAGAGAAATGATAATGATGTTCTGTACATCATTCTTTACAACAACATTTCTCCAGAGAGAGCAAGGTGTTCCTATTTCCACTACAATTTCTAGAGATCTCAATCAACAGCGAGGCCTCTTGATTACCATTAGGTCTCTCGGAGGTTGGATGTCCTTGAGTGAGAGCATCCATTCTTAGCTTCTGTTCCCTATGGTTTCTCGGGTGTTTGGTATTCCAGTGGTGCTTGGTCAGCATGGAAGGTGAGGGAAGGAAGAAGGGAAGGAAAGTCACAATTCCAGGAAAATTGCCAGGGCATAGATGCGATGAGCTGTACGTGCCCTTTTCTTCTAGTGTCCTGAAACACCAGTCCCAATGGATGAAGGCTCTGTCTACCTGACATTAGCTTAAACACCATTGCAAAGTCTTCATGGAGAGTGAAAAGCTGCATGCTCGCTACCCCTAAAGAAAGAGCCCTGGTCAGCACTACTTGTCATCATTAGTTAATGCTACATGCCATAATCATGGGGAGAGCCATGCTGAGCAACTCTCTTTACTCAGATGAAAATGAATGGGCAATATCGATGGCCTCCCATGCCCTTCTAGCATCATTGTGGAAGGAGCCGAGATACCTTTTTCAGGGCTAGTGGATAAAGATCATTATGAAGATGATGATAAAAAAGGTGATTTGCAAATGAAAATGCAAGCAGACCTAGGGAAATACGCTATGTCTTCACTCCTATGTGGCCCATGAGGAATAACTTGTACATGAGTAGTAGTAAGAGAAAACGGAAGGAGAAGAAGTCAGACAGGGAGACGCACCAGGAGAGACTCAGGACTTTGGGGACCAAGCTGAGGGTTACAGGAGGATAAGACCTGCCATAAGGAGGGACTGGCTATTGGGTAGGGAGGTGGTGTGGCATTATATGAGGATGAGCACTTGGTGGTATCTGCAATTAAAGAATCAGGGAACACTATGTCAAAAAATGTAGGATGGATGAAAAGCTGGCATGCTGAATACAAGAAAATAAAGTGAAAAGAAAGCAAACAGGCCGTTTCCCGTGGAGATGAAGAAAGAATGTGAAGAGAAATGAATTCTAGTTTTATTTTCGTACTGATTACAATAGTATGCAATTGAATTCCTATAAGGTCCTTATTTGAATTGGGTCTCTGGACATTGTCAATTATTAGAGACTTCCCTCTTACTATATTTTGGGAAAGATGAGAAAAGCTGACAATACCATTAATTTCTCGAATTGTGGACAAGGGAATTGATTTGAACCTGGCTTTCTGTGTTTTGGGAGATGTTTGATGACTGCTTCAAAAGCCTCAAAATCAGCTTCAAAAGTCATTACCTGAGACGTCAGATATGTATGACTCATGATCTTGTCATGGTGGAGCGTATGTGTCTTGGAATTTATCCTTTTCTCTCCAGTAGTGGATTTGCTGGCAGACTTCTGTGTAGGGGTCTTTGAGGTAAGGTTGTTTAATTAATTAATTAATTAATTCTTGTTAGGTAAGGAGTTAACTTATCTTGTTTGGACAGTTTGTTACTTTGATTCTCTAAGCTTTCGTTATTTATGGTATTTTCTCTGAATTTTGCTTCCATGAGTGCTATTCCTCACATGCTCCCTAGCTTCTTTTGGACTCTTTTAAGAGTGTGTGTGTCTGTGTGTGTGTGTCTGTGTGTTTCACAGAACGCTAAAAATGATATTTTAAGAGATATGAATCTGCTCTATTCCAGATCACAATTCACTTTCAAACACAGTGGAAACTCACGTTACATCCCATTTGGCAAAATTTTCTGCATTGAATGTACTATTTAATTTAATTTTAGAAAGGCAGATTCTGACTTGCCTGCCTGGAACAAAAACAAAATTTTTTGTGCCTGGTTAGAGTCTAATTGTCTGTCCCATTTTTTGCTTTTTCACATGTTTCTTTACTTCCATTAGTGAGTGAAATCGTATGGGAGTTGTCTTTCTGTGACTGACAGATAGGACACAGCCCAATGCTCTCTCCCTTTCTGCCACATGTCACAAGGAGTAAGAATGCCTTCTTGTTTTTGGCTCCATAAAAGTCCACAGTGCATTTTGAGGACAGGGAGATGGTAGAAGTTTCTGCCAACTCCAGGCTTGCCTTCAGCCCTCAGTACAACCAGAAGTTGACCACACCAATGTAAACATGGCATAAATGGACCTGAAGCCTAGAAATCACACTCGACACAAAAGAGAGAAGAAGTCACAGAGACCATGGGATAAGGGTGTAGACAGGCTTATGGGAGAATTGGACGTTTGGTGCTTCATAGGGCAGTGAACCATGGCCAAAGTCAAAGGCCCACTGGAGAGAAGCACACTTAGAAGCCACCATTTGAATGTTGACCCATAGCTGTTTTCAGAGAAAAGGACAGTGTCTGAATGATATGAGTTATTGCAAACCAAGGGTCTTGAACCCGGGGATTCGAGATCATCATGCTTTGCAGAACTAGACTCCAGAGAACACTGTGTATCTCCTAGAGAGGACACCAGCAAGCAACCAGGTGCAGACAGCCTGTAAACCATGATCAGAGACAATACCTATTGACAAAGCTGTAAGATTATTATTTCTTTGTGTGCATTCGTGATGGCCATTGTTGGTGGATATGCCTCGATGAGCGCCAAAGATACTTGGTCTCTATGACCACCAGCATCAAGAATGAGAAGTGGCCACAGGCAGGACAGTGAGGACATTAGCTACCCAACCTGCAGTCACGGATTCCCAAACCTAGAACACTGTTGGGACTGCATTCTTTAGGCCAGATTGCTTAGTCCCAGGAGAAAATAAAATCCTGCAGTGGAGTAGAAGATAGCCCTGCCCACATCCTCTCACCTAGTCACAGAATTCAGCAGGCATTATGTTTTGTGGAGTGGGTTGAAAGTCTCCTTTCACAGGCACACCAGACCCACGAAGCTTAAACTCACCATAATTGCCCCAGACACCATACACTCTGAATGGAAGGCAAGGAGAGCCTCTGCAGAGGACGAGCCCACAGGAGAGTGGACATCCACAACACAACCCCAGAGGGCAGGTCACACACAGCTGAGATCTCTCAACTGCCAGCCCTTGGGTACACCATGAGCTCTTGTTACTAAAGAAATTTTCTTCAGGGTAGATAACACAATGCACGTTTCTAATACAGACAAGACAAGAGACCTTTTGTCAATTCACATTGTATTCCTGAATCTGGCCCAAAATCCTTTTCAGTTGGCTGCAAATGGGGATTGGTTCTCTTCCAACATGCTTTGTGCTTGCTGCTGTGAGCTCCAAACAGATGAGTCCGTCCTGGTCCTAAGCTTCTAGGGTGTAGGGTCTGCCCTTAATGTTTGGTCAGCTGGGGAAATTGGGAGGTATTTATGGCATGATTTCGGGAGATGGCTTTTGGGCCAGTTCCAGGAATACAACGTGAATTGACAAAAGGTCTCTCTCTTCTCTGTGTTCGAAAAGTGCATACTTTTACCTACACTGAAGATAATTTCTTTAGGAAGAAGAGCTTTTGGAGTGCCCAAGCTCTGGCATTTGAGAGAGCCTCAGGTGTGTGTAACATGCCCTCTGATGTTGTGTTGTGACTGTCCACTCTCCTGTGGGCTCGTTCTCTGCAGAGGCTCTCCTTGCCTTCATTCAGAGTGTTTGGTGTCTGGGCCAAGTATGGTGAGTTTAAGCTTCGTGGGTGTGTTAGGCCTGTGAAATGTGACCTTAAACCAACTCCACATAACTTAAGGCCTGCTGAATTCTGTGGCCAGGTGAGAGGATGTGGGCTGGGCTTTTTTCTAGTCCCCTGCAGGATTTTCTGTTCTCCTGGGACTAAGCAATGTGGCTTGAAGAAGGCAGTCCCAACAGTGTTCCAGGTTTGGGAATCCGTGATTGCAGGTTGGGCAGCGAATGTGCTCAAGGTCCTATCTGTGGCCACTTCTCAGACTTGATGCTGGCGGTCATAGAGCCCAAGTGTCTTTGGCTCCCATCATGGCATCTCCATCAACACTGCCCATCAAGAATGCACACAGAGAAATAATAATCTTATCACGGTGTCAACAGGTATTGTCTCTGATCATGGTTTCCAGGGTGTCTGCACCTGCTTGCTTGCTGGTGTCCTCTCCAGGAGATACACAGTTTTCTCTGGAGTCTATGTCTGCAAAGCATACTGATCTGGAATCCCCAGGCCTTAAGACCCTTGCGTTGAAAGTACTCATGTCCTTCAGACACTCTCCTTTACTCCACCAACAGCTATGGGTCTACATTCAATTTGTTGGTTCGAAATGTGCTCCTCTCCCCTTGGCCTTTGTCTTTGTCCATGGCTCCCTGAAATCTGAAGCACCAACCCTCCAATAGTCCCATAAGCCCTGTCTACACCCGACTCCCATTGTCTCTGTGACTTCTTCTCCCTTTGCAGTGGAGTTTGATTTCTAGGCTTCAGGTAAATTTATGCCATGTTTCCATTGATGTGGTCCAATTCTGGTTGGGAAGATGCTTTAAGTCAAGCCTGGATCACCTAGAAACTTCTACCATTTCCCTGTCCTCCAATGGACTTCGGAATCTTATGGATCCATAAGCAAGAAGGCATTCTTGCTCCTTGTGACATGTGGCAGAAAGAGAGAGAACACTGGGCTGTGTCATATCTATCAGTCACAGAAAGACAACTACTATATGATTTCTCTCACACATGGAAGTAAAGAATCATGTAAAAAAGCCAGAAAAAGCAAGAAAAAGGAAGAAAAAGAGATAGACTCTAATCAGGCACACAAAATTCGGTGTTTGTTCCAGGCAGGCTAGTCAAAATCTACGTGTCTAAAAGTGGATCAAATGGGACATTCAATGCAGGAAATGTGGCCGGACGGGATGTAACGTGAGTTTCCACTGTGTTTGAAGGTGAATTGTGATCTGCAATAGAGCAGCTTCATATCTCTTAAAATATCATTTTTAGCATTTTTGAAACATACACACTAACACACACACACTCTTAAAAGAGTCCCACAGAAGTTAGGCAGCAAATGAGAGATAGCCATCATGGAAGCAAAATTCAGAGAAAATACCATTAAAAAATAAAAGGTCAGATTGGGGAGGGGAGGCGAACCATAAGAGACTATGGACTCTGAAAAACAACCTGAGGGTTTTGAAGGGTCAGGGGTGGGAGGTTGGGGGAACAGGTGGTGGGTGATGGGGAGGGCACGTATTGCATGGAGCACTGGGTGTTGTGCAAAAAGAATGAATACTGTTACACTGAAAAAAAATAAATAAATAAAAAGGGAAAAAAAAAATAAAAAAATAAAAAAATAAAAGGTCAGAGAATCAAATTAACCCACCGTGCAAACTGGATAAGTTAACTCCTTACCTATCAAGAATTAATTAATTAATTATAAAACTTTACCTAAAGGACCCCTACACAGAAGTCTGCAAGCAATCCAATACCGTAGAGAAAAGGATAAATTCCAAGACACATACGCACTACCATGACAAGATCATGAGTCATACATATCTGACGTCTCAGGTAATGACTTTTGAAGCAGGCTTTGAGCCTTTTTAAGTAGTCCTCAAAAATCTCCCAACACACAGAAAGCCATGTTCAAATCAATTCCCTAGTCCACAATTCGAGACATTTAATGGTAATCTGGGATTTGCTCATTTATTTCCAAAATGTAGGAAGAGGAAAGGTTCTAATTTACAATGTCCAAAGATCCAATTCACATAAGGACCTTATAGGAAACCAATTGCATACAATTTTAATCAGTAAGATAATAAAACTAGAATTCATTTCTCTTTTCTTTCTTTCTTCATCTCCATGTGAAACAGCCTGTTTTGCTTTCTATTCACAATTTTTTTCTTACATTTGCCAAGCCAGGCTTTCATCCATCCTAATTTTTTGACAGTTTTCCCTGATTCTTTATTTGCAAATACCACCATGGGATCATCCTCATAAAATGCCACACCATCTCAATACCCAATAACCAGTTCCCTCTTTATTGCAGGTCTTTTCCTAATGTAACCCTCAGCTTGGTCCCCAAAGTCCTGAGTCTCTCCTCATTCCTCTCACTATCTGACTTCTTCACCTTCTGTTTTCTCTTACTACTACTCATGTCCATGGTATTCCTCATGGGTCACATATGAGGGAACAAATAGGATATTTCTCCTGGTCTGCTTGCATTTTTATTGGGAAATCATATTCTTTATCATCATCTTCATAATCATCTTTACCCTTAAAAGGGTATCTCGACTCCTTCCAAAGTGATGCTAGATTGGGCATGGCAGACCATCAATGTTGGCCGATCATTTTCATCTGAATAAAGAGAGTTGCTCAACATGGCTCTCCCCATGACTATGGCATGTAGCATTAATTAATGATGACAAGGAGAGCTGACCAGGGCTCTTTCTCTCGGGGTAGAGATCATGCAGAATTTCACTCTCCATGAAGCCTTTGCAACGGAGTTTAAGGTAATGTCAAGTAGACAGAGCCTTCATGCCTTAGGAGTGGTGTTTCAGGACACTAGCAGATAAGGACACCGACAGCACAAGGCATCCGGGCCCTGGCAATTTTCGGTATTGTGACTTTCTTCCCTTCTTCCTTCCCTCACCTTCCAAGCTGACCAAGCACCAAAGGCAGACCTTACACCCAAGAAACCATAGGGAAAAGAAGCTAAGAATGGACACTCTCACCGAAGGGTATCTAACCTCCCAGAGACCTAATGATAGCCAAGAGGTCACCTTGTGGATCGAGATCTCTAGAAATTGCAGTGGAAATAGGAACACCTTGCTCTCTCTGGAGAAATCTTGGTCTAAAGAATGGTAGACAGAACATTGTTTTCTTTTCTCTTTGTAAAGAAAGTGGTAGTGGGAAAGAAACAGAAAAGACCGGGTGAGTTCATGATCAGGCTAACAGGGCTCTTTCGTGTTCGCTCCCAGGTCTTTCTACTTAAAGCCCTAGGACTCATATGTCATGAGAATTGGATTGCTGCTACAGTGAAGTCAGCTTCTGGACGTCACAAAGCTCTGAGGTCCTAGCAACCACTCCTCACTAAATCACTCCGCATCACTTCACCTGGCTGGAGTAGTTCTGGGTTAGCCAGGAGTTTCAAAATCACTCCAAACTGCTGGAGCTGCCTGGGTATTTCCCCAAGACATTTTGTGAATCGATTTGGAGTCACATTCTCCATGGCCGAAATTCTAGTCTTTGGCCGTGACTGTCACCACCACCCCTCTGGATTCTTTAAAAGCAAGAATCCACAATTCCATCTTACCCACGTAAGGTCAAGAAAGAGTAATGAGTAAAAGCAGCCTCACACGGGGAACTCCACGCCATACACCTTTTCATGGTACACACACCCTATCAGGATGCGACTGACCATGAAAAGCGCCCCTGCCCTCGAGGAAAGCTCGGAGTTAACACATGCAACCAAAACCTGTATGAAGTCTTCAACAGTGAGGACACAAGTTCTTCTTGCATCTCCAGAAATCGTGCCATAAATGCCTCCCAAATTTCCCAGCTGACCAAACATTAAAGGCAGAACCTACACCATAGAAGCTTAGGCCCAGGGCGGACTCTTCTGTTTGGAGCTCACAGCAGCAAGCACGGAGCATGTTGGAAGAGAACCAATCCCCATGGGAAGCCATCAGAAAAGGCTTTCAGGCCAGTTTCAAGAATACAACGTGAATCTACAAAAGGTCTCTGTCTTCTCTGTATTCGAAACACGCCTTCTGTTATCTACCCTGAAGATAATTTCTTTAGGAAGAATAGCTCATGGTGTGCCCACAGGCTGGCACTTGAGAGAGTCTCAGGTGTGTGTGACATGCCCTCTGGGGTTGTGTTGTGGCTGCCCACTCTCCTGTAGACTCATCCTCTGCAGAGGCTCTCCTTGCCTTCCATTCAAAGTTTGTGGTGTCTGGGCCAAATACGGTGAGGTTAAGCTTCGTGGGTCTACTGTGTCTGTGAAAAGTGAATTTCAACCCACTCCACAAAACTTAAAGCCTGCTGAATTCTGTGGCCAGGTGAAAGGATGTGGGCAGGACTTTCCTCTACTCCCCAGCAGGATTTTCTGTTCTCCTGGGACTAAGCAACGTGGCCTGAAGAATGCCGACCCAACAGTGTTCCAAGTTTGGGAATCCGTGATTGCAGGTTGGGGAGCTAATGTCCTCACCATCCTTCCTGTGGCAGAAAGGTAAATCCCAAACGATTTCACTCACTCATGGAAGTAATGAATCATGTGAAAAAGCAAGAAAAGGGGATAGGCATTTAGATTCTAACCAGGCACACAAAATTTGCTGTTTGTCCCAGGCAGGCTAGTCAGAATCTGCATTTCTAAATATGGTTCAAATGGGACATCCAATGCTGGAAATGTGGCCGAACGGGATGTAACGTGGGTTTCGACTGTGCTTGAAAGTGAATTGTGATCTCGAATAGAGCAGTTTCATATCTCTTAAAATATTTTTAGCGTTTTGTGAAAGACACACACACACACACACACACACACACACACACACACACTTAAAAGAGTCCCACAGAAGTTAGGGAGCAAGTGAGGAATAGAACTCATGGAGGCAAAACTCAGAGAAAACACCTTAAAAAACAAAATCTTAGAGAATCAAAATAATAAACCTTTCAAACTGGAGAATTTAACTCCTTAACAACAAAAAATTAGTTAATTAATTAATACTTGAATTAACTAAACAACCTTACCTAAGAAACCACTCCACAGAAGTCTGCCAGCAAATCCAATACCGGAGAGCAAAGGATAAATTCCAACACACATACGCAGTACCATGACAAGATCATGAGTCATACATATCTGACGTCTCAGGGAATGACAAAAGCTTTTGAAGCGGTCTTCAAACATCTCCCAAAACACAGAAAGCCAGGTTAAAATCAATTCCCTGGTCCACAGTTCGAGACAATTAATGGTAATTTCAGCTTTTCTCATCAATTCCCAAAATGTAGGTATTGGGAAGACTCTAATTTCCAATGTCCAAAGACCCCATTCAGATAAGGACCTTATAGGAAACCAATTGCATAATATTTTAATCAGTAAGATAATAAAACTAGAATTCATTTCTCTTCTCTTTCTTTCTTAACCTACATGGGAAATGGCCTGTTTTACTTTATATTCAGTATTTTTTCTCATATTCAGCAATCCAGCCTTTCATCCATCCTACGTTTTTTGACATAGTGTTCCCTGATTCCTTAATTGCATATACCACCAAGTGCTAATCCTCATATAATGCCACACCACCTCCATACCCATTAAACTGTTCCCTCTTTATGGCAGGTCTTATCGTCTTGTAACCCTCAGCTTGGCCCCCAAAGTCCTGAGACTCTCCTGGTGTGTTTCCCTGTCTGACTTCTTCTCCTTTCGTTTTCCCTTATTACTACTCATGCCCATGGTATTCCTCATCGGCCACATAGGAGTGAAGCCATAGGATATTTCCCTTGGTCTGCTTGCATATTCATTTGGAAATCATCTTCTTTATCATCATCTTCATAATCATCTTTATCCACTAGCCATTAAAAGGGTATCTCGGCTCTTTCCACAGTGATGCTAGAGTCGGCATGGCAGGCCCTCGATATGGCCATTCATTTTCATCTGAATAAAGAGAGTAGCTCAACATGGCTCTCCCCATGACTATGGCATGAAGCCTTAACTAATGATGACAATGAGTGCTAACCACGGCCCTTTCTTTAGGGGTAGTGATCATGCAGCGTTTCACTCTCCATGAATCCTTTGCAACTGTGTTTCAGGTAAGGTCAGGTAGACAGAGCCTTCATCCCTTAGGGCTGATGGTTCAGGACACGAGCAGATAAGGACACGGACAGCACAAACCGTCCATGCCCTGGCAAATTTCCTGGCATTGTGACTTTCCTTCCCTTCTTCCTTCCAAGCTGACAAAGCACCAAGGGCAGTCCTTACACCCGAGAAACCATAGGGAACAAAAGCTAAGAATGGACCCTCTCACTCAAGGATGTCAAACCCCCCCCCAGAGACCTAATGGTAGCCAAGAAGCCTCGCTGTGGATTGAGTTCTCTAGAAATTGCAGTGGAAATAGGAACATCTTGATCTCTCTGGAGAAATCTTAGTCTAAAAAATGGTGTACAGAACACCGTTTTCTTTTCTCTTTGTATAGAAAGTGGAAGTTGAAAATAAACAGAAGAGACCACCCTGAGTTCATGATCAGGCTAACAGGGCTCTTTCTTGTTCCTTCCCAGGACTTTCTACTTAAATCCATAGGACTCATATATCATGAGAATGGGATTGCTGCTTCAGTGAAGTCAGCTTCTATGAAGTCACAATGTTCTGAGGTCCTAACAACCACTCCTAACTAAACCACGCCTCAACACTTCACGTGGCTGGAGTAGTTCTGTGTCGGCTAGGAATACCAAAATCACTCCAAAACGCTGGTTTCGCCTGTGTATTTCACGAAGACAGTTTGTGAAGCGATTTGGGGTCACCTTCTTCATGGCCAAATTTGTAGTCTTTGGGCTTGACTGCCACCACCAGCACTCTGGACTCCTGAGAAGGGCAAGAATCCAATATTCCCTCTTACCCACATAAGATCAAGAAAGAGTCAGGAGTACAAGCAGCCTCACACGGGGAACTCCACGCCTTAAACATGTTCATGGTCCTCACACCCTTTCAGTATGTGTAGTTCTCAGTCTGCCAGGAGTATCATAATCCGTCCAAACCACTGGAGCAACCTGAGTATTTCGCCAAGAGAGTTTGTGAAGTGATTTGGGTGACCTTCCCCTTGGCCAAATTCGTAGTCTTTGGCCATGACTGTCTCGAACAACCCTCTGGACTGCTGAGAATGGCAAGAATCCACAATTCCATCTTACCCTTGAAAGGTCACGAAAGAGTCAGGAGTACAAGAAGCCTAACACAGGGAACACCAAGCCATACACATGTACATGATCCTCACACACTACCAGGATGCTTCTGACCAGGAAAAGCATCTCCCGCAATCCGAGGAACGCTCAGAGTTGACACGCGCAACCATACCAAAGACCTGTCTGGAGTCTTCAACAGTGAGGACACGAGTTCTTCTTACATCTCCAGAAATCCTGAAATAAATGCCTCCCAATATTCCCAGCTGACGAATCATTAAAGGCAGACCCTATACCCAACACACTTAGGCCCAGGACGGATTCATCTGTTTGGAGCTCACAGAAGCAAGCACGGAGCATGTTGAAAGAGAACCAATACCCATGTGAAGATATCTGAAAAGGCATTCAGGCCTGTTTCAGGAATACAACGTGAATCTACAAAAGGTCACTGTCTTCAATGTATTCGAAAAGTGCATTATGTTATCTACCCTGAAGATAATTCCTTTAGGAAGAGAGCTCATGGAGTGTCCAAGGGCTGGCTATTGAGAGAGTCTCAGGTGTCTGTGACATGCCCTCTGGGGTTGTGTTGTGGCTGTCCCCACTCCTGTGGGCTCGTCCCCTGCAGAGTCTCTCTTGCCTTCCTTTCAGTTTTTGGAATCTGTGGAAAATATTCTGATGTTAAGCTTCGTGGGTATGTTGTGCATGTGAAACGTGACTTTCAACCCACTCCACAAAGCATAAGGCCTGTTGAATTCTGTGGCCAGGTGAGAGGATGTGGGCAGGCCTTTCTTCTAGTCCCAATGCAGGGTTTTCTGTTCTCCTGGGACAAAGCAACGTGGGACGAAGAAGGCAGTCCCAACGTTGTTCCAGGTTTGGGAATCTGTGATTGCAGGTTGGGCAGCTAATTTCCTCAACGGCCTGACTGTGGCCACTTCGCAATCTTGATGCTGGCCGTTGTAGAGCCCAAGTATCTTGGGCGCCCATTCAGGCACCTACACCAACACCACCCTTCAAAAATGCACACAAAGAAAC
Source organism: Meles meles (assembly GCF_922984935.1). NCBI lineage: Eukaryota > Metazoa > Chordata > Mammalia > Carnivora > Mustelidae > Meles > Meles meles. Next base: position 31,783,398 of record NC_060088.1, on the reverse strand, counting down.
AATTGTCTTACCACGGTGTCAACAGGTATTGTCTCTGAACATGGTTTCCAGGCTGTTTGCACCTGGTTGCTTGCTGGTGTCCTCTCCAGGAGATACACAGTGTTCTCTGGAGTCTATGTCTGAAAAGCATGCTGATCTGGAATCCCCGGGCCTCAAGACGCTTGGGTTGCAAGAACTCGTGTCCTTCAGACACTCTCCATTTCTCTGCCAACAGCTATGGGTCAACATTCAAACTGTGGGTTCTAAGTGTGCTCCTCTCAACTGGGCCTTTGTCTTTGTTCATGGACCCTGCCCTCTGAAGCACGAACCGTCCAATTCTCCCATAAGACCTGTCTACTCCCTTCTCCCATGGTCTCTGTGACTTCTTCTCTTTTCACTGTGGAGTGTGATTTCTAGGCTTTGGTCCATTTATGCCATGTCTACATGGATGTGGTCATCTTCTGGTTGTGCTGATGGCTGAAGAGAAGACTGAAGCTTCCATAAATTTCTACCATCTCCCTCTCCTACAAATGCACTGCCCACTCTTATGGAGCCATAAGAAAGAGGGTATGCTTGCTCCTTGTGACATGTGGCGGAAAGGGAGAGCACATTGGGCTGCGTCAAATCTGTCAGTCAAAGATAGACAACGACCATACAATTTCACTCACTCCTGGAAGTAAAGAAACATGTGAAAAAGCAAGAAAAAGGGACAGGCAATTAGACTCTAACCAGGCACACAAAATTTGGTGTTTGTTTCAGGCAGGCTAGTCAGAATCTGCGTGTCTAAAAGTGGATCAAATGGGGCATTCAATGCAGGAAATGTGGCTGGAAGGGATGGAACGTGAGTTTCCACTGTGTTTGAAGGTGAATTGTGATCGGGAATAGAGCAGCTTCATATCTCTTAAAATATCATTTTTAGCGTTTGGTACAACACACACACACACACACACTTAAAAGGGTCTCACAGAAGTTAGGGAGCAAGTGAGGAAAACACTCATGGAATTAAAATTCAGAGAAAATAGCATAGAAAACAAAAGCTTAGAGAATCAAAGTAACAAACCGTCCAAACTGGATAAGTGAACTCCTTACCTATCAAGAATAAAAATAAATGAATTAATTAATTAATTAATTTATTAAACAACTTTATCTAAAAACCCCCAATACAAGTATGCCAGCAAATCAAATACCGGAGAGAAAAGGATAAATTCCAAGACCCATACGCATTACCATGATAAGATCATGAGTCATCCGTACCTGAGGTCTCAAGTAATGACTTTTGAAGCAGCTTTTGAGGCTTTTGAAGCCATCCACAAACATCTCCCCCACACAGAAAGCCAGGTTCAAATCAATTCCCTGGTCAACAGTTCGAGACATTTAATGGTAATGTCGGCTTTTCTCATCTATTCCCAAAATGTACGAAGAGAGAAGACTCTAATTTACAATGTCTAAAGACCTAATTCACATGGGGACCTCTTAGAAAACCAATGGCATACAATTTTAATCAGTAAGATAATGAAACTACAATTCATTTCTCTTCACTTTCTTTCTTCACCTTCAAGTGATACGGCCTGTTTTGCTTTCTATTCATTATTTTTCCTAATATTCGGCAAGCCAGCCTTTTCTCCATCCTATGTTTTTTGACATAGTGTTCCTTGATTCTTTAATTGCGTATATTGCAAAGTGCTCATCCTCATATAATGCCACACCACCTCCATACCCATTATCCAGTTCCCTCTTTATGGCATCTTATCCTCCTGTAACCCTCAGCTTGGTCCCCAAAGTCCTGAGTCTCTACTGGTGCGTCTCCCTGTCTGACATATTCTGCTTCCGTTTTCCCTTACTACTACTCATGTCCATGGTATTATTCATGGGCCACATATGAGTGAAGCCGTAGGATAGTTCCCTTGGTCTGCTTGCATTTTCATTCGAAAATCATCTTCTTTATCATCAACTTCATAAACATCTTTATCCAGGAGCCCTTGAAAGGGTCTCTCGACTCCTTCCACAGAGATGCTAGAGTGGCATGGCAGGCTATTGATGTTGGCTGTTCCTTTTCATCTGAATAAAGAGAGTTGCTCAACGGGACTCTCCCAATGACTATGGCATGTAGCATTAAGTAAAGATGACAAGGAGTGCTGAACAGGGCTCTATTTAGAGGTAGAGATCATGGAGAGTTTCTCTATCCAGGAAGCCTTTGCAACGTTGTTTAAGGTAATGTCAGGTAGACAGAGCCTTCATCCCTTGGCACTGGTGTTTCAGGACACCAGCAGATACGGATAAAGACAGCACAAAGCATACCTGCCGTGACAATTTCCCTGGAATTGTGACTTTCCTTCCCTTCTTCCTTCCCTCAAATTACAAGTTAACCCAGAAACAAAGGCAGACCTTACACCCGAGAAATCATAGGGAACAGAAGCCAAGATTGGACCCTCTGATGCAAGGATATCAAACCTCTCATAGACCTAATGGTAGTCAAGAGGCCTCGCTGTTGAATGAGATCTCTGGAAATTGCAGTGGAAATAGGAATCCCTTTCTGTCTCAGGAGAAATATTTGTCTAAAATTGGTATACAGAACATCGTTTTCTTTTCTATTTGTTCCGAAAGTGAAAGTGGGAAAGAAACAGAAAAGACCACGTGAGTTCAGGATTAGGCTAACAGGGCTCTTTCTTGTTCCTCCCAGGTCTTTCTACTTAAAGCCATAGGACTCATATGTCATGAGAATGGGATTGCTGCTTCAGTGCAGTCAGCTTCTGTGACGTCACAAAGGTCTGAGGTCCTAGCTACCACTCCTCACCAAACCACACCTCATCACTTCACCTGGCTGGAGTAATTCTGCATCAGCCAGGTATATCAAAATCACTCCAAAAAGCTGGAGTCGCCTGGGAATTTCACCAAAACAGTTTGTGAACCGATTTGGGGTCACCTTCTCCATGGCCGAATTTCGAGTCTTCGTCCATGACTGTCACCACCCCCCCTCTGGAATCCTGAGAAGGGCAAGAATACACAATTCCAACTTACCGACGTAAGGTCAAGACAGATTCAGGAGTACAAGCAGCCTCACACGGAAAACTCCATGCCATACACATGTTCATGGTCCTCACACCCTCTCAGGATGCTTCTGACCAGGAAAAGCGCCTCCCATCCCCCGAGGAAAGCTCCAAGTTAACAGCCGCAACCATACCAAAGACATGTCTGGAGTCTTCCACAGTGAGGACACGAGTTCTTCTTGCATCTCCAGAAACCGTGCGATAAATGCCTCCCAATTTTCACAGCTGACCATACATTAAAGGCAGACCTACACCCTAGACGCTTAGGCCCAGGACGGACTTATCTGTTTGGAGCTCACAGGAGCAAGCACGGGGCATGTTGGAAGAGAACCAATCCCCATGGGAAGCTATCAGAACAGGCTTTCGGGCCCGTTTCAGGAATACAATGTGAATCTACAAAAGGTCTCTGTCTTCTCTGTATTCGAAACGCGCCTTCTGTTATATACACTGAATATAATTCCTTAGGAAGAAGAGCTCATGGAGTGTCCAAGTGCTGGCTCTTGAGAGAGTCTCAGGTGTGTGGGACATGTTCTCTGGGGTTGTTTTGAGGCTGTCCACTCTCCTGAGGCCTCGTCCCCTGCAGAGGCTCTCCTTGCCTTCATTCAGGGTGTTTGGTGTCTGGGCCAAATATGGTGTTCCTGTGAAACGTGACTTTCAAACCACTCCACAAACCTTAAGGCCTGCTGAATTCTGTGGCCAGGTGAGAGGATGTGGGCGTGGCTTTCTTCTAGTCCCCATGCAGGGTTTTCTGTTCTCCTGGGACTAAGCATCTTGGCCTGACTAAGGCACTTCCAACAGTGTTCCAGGTTTGGGAATCCGTGATGCAGGTTGGGCAGCTAATGTGCTCCCCGTCCTGCCTCTGGCCACTTCTCACTCTTGATGCTGGTGGTCATAGAGCCCAAGTATCTTGGGCGCCCGCCCAGGCATCTCCACCAACACTGCCCATCAAAAATGCACACAAAGAAACAATAGTCTTACCACGGTGTCAACCGTTTCCATGGTGTCATGGTTTCCAGGCTGTCTGCACCTGGTTGCTTGCTGGTGTCCTCTCCAGGAGATACACAGTGTTCTCTGGAGTCTATGTCTGAAAAGCATGCTGATCTGGAATCCCCGGGCCTCAAGACGCTTGGGTTGCAAGAACTCGTGTCCTTCAGACACTCTCCTTTTCTCTGCCAACAGCTATGCGTCAACATTCAAACTGTGGGTTCTAGGTGTGCTCGTCTCACCTGGGCCTTTGTCTTTGTCCATGGACCCCTGCCCCCTGAAGCACCAACCGTCCAATTCTCCCATAAGACCTGTCTACTCCCTTCTCCCATGGTCTCTGTGACTTCTTCTCTTTTCGCTGTGGAGTGTGATTTCTAGGCTTCCGGTCCATTTATGTCATGTTTACATGGATGTGGTCATCTTCTGGTTGTGCTGATGGCTGAAGAGAAGCCTGAAGCTGCCAGAAACTTCTACCATCTCCCTGTCGTCCAAATGCACTGCCCACTCTTATGGAGCCATAAGCAAGAGGGGATTCTTGCTCCTTGTGACATGTGGCGGAATGGGAGAGCGCATTGGGCTGCACCATATCTGTCAGTCACAGAAAGACAACGACCATACGATTTCACTCACTCCTGGAAGTAAAGAAACATGTGAAAAAGCAAGAAAAAGGGACAGGAATGAGACTCGAACCAGGCACACAAAATTTGGTGTTTGTTCCAGGCAGGATAGTCAGAATCTACGTTCTAAACTGGATCAAATGGGACATTCAATGCAGGAAATGTGGCCGGAAGGGATGGAACGTGAGTTTCCACTGTGTTTGAAGGTGAATTGTGATATGGAATAGAGCAGCTTCATATCTCTTAAAATATCATTTTTTGCGTTTGGTAGAACACACACACACACACACACACACACACACACACACACACACTTAAAAGGGTCTCACAGAAGTTAGGGAACAAATGAGGAATAGCCCTCATTTAATTAAAATTCAGAGAAAATATCATAAAAAACCAAACCTTAGAAAATCAAAGTAACAAACCGTCCAAACTGGATCTGTTAACTCCTTATCTATCAAGAATTAATAAATTAATTAATTAATTAAACAACTTTACCTAAAAGACCCCTCCACACAAGTATGCCAGCAAATCAAATACCAGAGAGAAAAGGATAAATTCCAATACCCATACGCATTGCCATAAGATCATGAGTCATCCGTATCTGAGGTCTCAGGTAAAAACTTTTTTTTTTATCCATTTTTTTTCCATTTTATTTATTTTTTCAGCGTAACAGTATTCATTGTTTTTGCACAACACCCAGTGCTCCATGGAAAACGTGCCCTCTCTATTGCCCACCACCTTTTCCCCCATCCTCCCAACCCTGACCCTTCAAAACCCTCAGGTTGTTTTTCAGAGTCCATAGTCTCTTATGGTTCGCCTCCCCTTCCAATTTTTTTTTTTTTTAGTAAACATATAATGTATTTTTATCCCCATGGTTACAGGTCTGTGAATCGCCAGGTTTACACACTTCACAGCACTCACGATAGCACATACCCTCCCCAAAGTCCAAATCCTCCTCCCCCCTCCCTCCACCCCTTCCCCAGCAACCCACAGTTTGTTTTGTGAGATTAAGTGTCATTTATGGTTTGTCTCCCTCCCAATCCCATCTTGTTTCATTTATTCTTCTCCTATACCCCTAACCCCGCATGTTACTTCTCCATGTCCTCATATCAGAGAGATCATATGATAGTTGTCTTTCTCTGATTGACTTATTTCACTAAGTATGATACAATCTAGTTCCATCCACGTCATCGCAAATGGCAAGATTTCATTTCTTTTGATGGCTGCATAGTATTCCATTGTGTATATATACCACATCTTCTTTATCCATTCATCTGTTGATGGACATCTAGGTTCTTTCCATAGTTTGGCTATTTTAGACATTGCTTCTATCAACATTCGGGTACACGTGCCCCTTCGGATCACTATGTTTGTATCTTTAGGGTAAATACCCAGTAGTGCAATTGCTGGGTCATAGGGTAGATCTATTTTCAACATTTTGAGGAACATCCATGCTGTTTTCCAGAGTGGATATGACTTTTGAAACAGGTTTTGAGGGTTTTGAAGACATCCACAAACATCTCCCCCCACACAGAAAGCCAGGTTCAAATCAATTCCCTGGTCAACAGTTCAAGACATTTAATGGTAATGTCGGCTTTTGTCATCTATTCCCAAAATGTACAAAGAGAGAGGACTCTAATTTACAATGTCCAAAGACCTAATTCACATAGGGACCTCATAGGAAACCAATGGCATACAATTTTAATCAGTAAGATAATGAAACTACAATTCATTTCTCTTCACTTTCTTTCTTCTTCTTCACGTGATACAGCCCATTTTGCTTTCTATTCATTATTTTTCCTAATATTCGGCAAGCCAGCCCTTTATCCATCCTATGTTTTTTGACATAGTATTCCCTGATTCTTTAAATGCATATGTCACAAAGTGCTGATCCTCATATAATGCCACACCACCTCCATACCCATTACCAGTTCCCTCTTTATGGCAGGTCTTATCCTCCTGTAACCCTCAGCTTGGTCCCCAAAGTCCTGAGTCTCTACTAGTGCCTCTCCCTGTCTGACTTATTCTGTTTCCATTTTCCCTTATTACTACTCATGTCCATGGTAGTATTCATGGGCCACATATGAGTGAAGCTGTAGGATATTTCCCTTGGTCTGCTTGCATTTTCATTTGAAAATCATCTTCTTTATCATCATCTTCATAATCATCTTTATCCAGTAGCCCTTGAAAGCGTCTCTCCACTCCTTCCACAGAGAGGCTAGAGTGGCATGGCAGGCCATCGATGTTGGCTGTTCATTTTCATCTGAATAAGGAGAGTTGCTCAACAGGACTCTTCCAATGACTATGGCATGTAGCATTATCTAAAGATGACAAGGAGTGCTGAACAGGGCTCTTTCTTAGAGGTAGCGATCATGGAGAGTTTCACTATCCATGAAGCCTTTGCAACGTTGTTTAAGGTAATGTCAGGTAGACAGAGCCTTCAACCCCTGGCACTGGTGTTTCAGGACACTAGCAGATATGGACAAGGACAGCACAAAGCATCCCTGCCCTGGCAATTTCCCTGGAATTGTGACTTTCCTTCCCTTTTTCCCTCATCTTTCATGCTAACCCAGCACCAAAGGCAGACCTTACACCCGAGAAATCGTAGGGAACAGAAGCCAAGATTGGACCCACTGACCCAAGGATATCAAACCTCTCATAGACCTAATGGTAGTCAAGAAGCCTCCCTGTTGATTGAAATCTCTAGAAATTTCAGTGGAAATAGGAACACCTTGCTCTCCCTGGGGAAATGTTTGTCTAAAGATTGGTATACAGAACATCATTTACTTTTCCCTTTGTATAGAGTGGAAGTGGGAAAGAAACAGAAAAGACCGCCTGAGATCATGATTAGGTTAACAGGGCGTGTTCTTGTTGTTGCCAGGTTTCTCTACATAAACCCATAGGACTCATATGTCAGGAGAATGGGATTGCTGCTTCAGTGCAGTCAGCTACTGTGACGTCACAAAGCTCAGAGGTCCTAGCCACCACTCTTCACCAAAACATGCCTCATCACTTCACCTGGCTGGAGGAGTTCTGCATCAGCCAGTTGTATCAAAATCACTCCAAGACGCTGGAGCCGCCTGGAAATTTCCCCAAGACTGTTTGTGAACCGTTTTGCAGTCACCTTCTCCATGACCTACTTCCAAGTCTTTGTCCATGACTGTCACCACCACAACTCTGGAATCCTGAGAAGGGCAAGAATGCACAATTCCATCTTACAGACGTAAAGTCAAGAAAGAGTCAGGAGTAAAAGCAGCCTCACACGGGGAACTCTATGCCATACACATGCTCATCGTCCTCACACCCTCTCTCGATGCTTCTGACCAGGGAAAAGCGTCCCCCACCGTCTGAGGAAAGCTCAGAGTTAACAGCCGCAACCATACAAAAGACATGTCTGGTGTCTTCCGCAGTGAGGACACGAGTTCTTCTTGCATCTCCAGAAATCGTGCCAGAAATGCCTCCCAATTTTCCCAGCTGACCAAACATTAATGGCAGACCCTACACCGTAGACGCTTAGGCCCACGACGGACTTATCTGTTTGGAGCTCACAGGAGCAAGCACAGAGCATGAATGAAGAGAACCAATCCCCATGGGAAGCCATCAGTAATGGCTTTTGGGCCAGTTTCAGGAATACAACGTGAATCTACAAAAGGTCTCTGTCTTGTCTGTATTCGAAACGCGACTTCTGTTATCTACCCTGAAGATAATTCCTTTAGGAAGAAGAGCTCATGGAGTGTCCAAGGGCTGGCTCTTGGTAGAATCTCAGGTGTGTGTGACATGCCCTCTGCGGTTGTGTTGTGGCTGTCCACTCTCCTGTGGGCTCGTCCCCTGCAGAGGCTCTCCTTGCCTTCATTCAGGGTGTTTGGTGTCTGGGCCAAATATGGTGTTCCTGTGAAACGTGACTTTCAAACCACTCCACAAACCTTAAGGCCTGCTGAATTCTGTGGCCAGGTGAGAGGATGTGGGCAGGGCTTTCTTCTAGTTCCCTTCAGGATTTTCTGTTCTCCTCGGCCTAAGTATCTTGGCCTGACTAAGGCAGTTTCAACAGTGTTCCACGTTTGGGAGTCCGTGATGCAATTTGGGCAGCAAATGTGCTCACCGTCCTACCTGTGGCCACATCTCAGTCTTGATGCTGGCTGTCGTAGAGCCAAGTATCTTTGGCGCCCATCCAGGCATCTCCACCAACACTGCCCATCACCAAAATACACAAAGAAATAATAATCTTACCAAGGTGTCAACAGCTATTGTCTCTGATCATGGTTTCCAGGCTGTCTGCACCGGGTTTCTTGCTGGTGTCCTCTCCATGAGACACTCAGTGTTGTCTAGAGTCTATGTCTGAAAAGTATGCTGATCTGGAATCCCCAGGCCTCAGGACCCTTGTGTTGCAAGTACTCGTGTCCTTCAGACACTCTCCTTTTCTCCGCCACCAGCTTTGGGTCAACATTCACATTGTGGGTTCTTTTTATTTTTTTTTTAAAGATTTTATTTATTTATTTGACAGAGAGAGATCACAAGTACACAGAGAGGCAGGCAGAGTGAGAGGGAAGCAGGCTCGATGCTGAGCAGAGAGCGTGATGTAGGACTCAATCCCTGGACCCTGAGATCATGACCTGATCCGAAGGCAGTGGCTTAACCCACAGAGCCACCAAGGCGCCCCTCACATAGTGGGTTCTAAGTGTGCTCCTCTCCCCTGGGCCTTTGTCTTAGGCCATCGCTCCCTGCCCTCTGAAGAACCAACCGTCCAATTCTCCCATAAGCCCTGTCTACACCCTTCTCCCATGGTCTCTGTGACTTCTTCTCTATTCGCTGTGGAGTGTGATTTCTAGGCTTCCGGTCCATTTATGCCATGTTTACATTGATGTGGTCATCTTCTGGTTGTGCTGAAGGCTGAAGAGAAGCGTCAAGTTCCCAGACACTTCTACCATCTCCCTGTCCTCCAAATGTTCTGCGGACTCTTATGGAGCCGTAAGCAATAAGGCATTTTTGCTCCTTGTGCCTCCTGGCAGAAAGGGAGAGAGCTTTGGGCTGTGTCATATCTGTCTGTCAGAGAAAGACAACTACCATACGATTTCACTCACTCATAGAAGCCATGAAATATGTGAAAAAGCAAGAAAAAGGGACAGGCAATGAGACTCTAACCAGGCACACAAAATTTGGTGTTTGTTCCAGACAGGCTCTTCAGAATATGCGTTTCGGAAAGTGGATCAAATAGGACATTCAATGTAGGAAATGTGGCCAAACGGGATGTAACGTGAGTCTCTACTGTGTTTGAAGGTGAATTATGATCTGAAATAGAGCAGCTTCATAACTCATAAAGTATCATTTTGAGTGTTTTGTGAAATACACACTCACTCACACACACACTCTTAAAAGATCCCACAGAAGTTAGGGAGCAAGTGAGGAATAGTAGTCATGGAAGCAAAATTCAGAGAAAATACCATAAAACACAAAAGCTTAGAGAATCAAAGTACCAAACTGTCCAAACTGGATAAGTTAACTCCCTACCTATCAAGAATTAATTAATTAATTAATTAATTAATTAATTATTAATAAATTAAATTAAAATTAAATTAAATTTATTTATTAAATTAAATAAAAAATTAATTAATTAATTAATTAATGAAACAACCTTATCCAAAACACCCCTACACAGAAATCTGCCAGCAAATCCAATACCAAAGAGAAAATGATAAATTCCAAGACACATATGCAGTACCATGACAAGATCATGAGTCATACATATCTGACGTCTCAGGTACTGACATTTGAAGCCGATTTTGAGGCCTTTGAAGTAGTAAGCAACAATCACCCAACACACAGAAAGCCAGGTTCAAATCAATTCCCTGGTCCACAATTTGAGACAGTAAATGTTAATGTCGGCTTTTCTCATCTATTACCAAAATGTAGGAATAGAGAAGAATCTAACTTACAACGTCCAAAGACCCAATTCACATAAGGTCCTTATAGGAAAGCCAATTGCATACCATTTTAATCACTAAGATAATAAAACTAGAATTCATTTCTCTTCTCTTTCTTTCTTTGACTCCACGTGAAACGACCTGTTTTGCTTCCTATTCACTATATTTTCTTATATTCGTCAAGACAACCTTTTATCCATCCTACGTTTTATGACATGGTGTTCCCTGATTCTTTATTTGTATATACCACCAAGTGCTCATCCTCAAATAAATGCCACACCACCTCCATACCCATTATCCAATTCCCTCATTATGGCAGGTCTTATGCTTCTGTAACCCACAGCGGGGTCCCCAGAGTCCTGAGTCTCTCCTGGTGCATCTCCCTGTCTGACTACTTCTCCTTCTGTTTTCCCTTACTAATACTCATGTCCATGATATTCCTCATGGGCCACATAGGAGTGAAGCCATAGGATATTTCCCTTGGTCAGCTTGCATTTTCATTTGGAAATCATCTTCTTTATCAACATCTTCATAATCATCTTTATCCACTAGCGCTTAAATGGGTATCTCGGTTCCTTCCACAGTGATGTTAGAGTGGGCAAGGAAGGCCATCGATGCTGACCGTTCATTTTCATCTGAATAAAGAGAGTTGCTCAACATGGCTCTCCCCATGACTATGGCATGGAGCATTAACTAATGATGACAAGGATTGCTGACCAGGGCTCTTTCTTTCGGGGTAGCGATCATGAAGAGTTTCACTCTCCATGAAGACTTTGCAACCGTGTTTCAGGTAATGTCAGGTAGACAGAGCCTTCATACCTTGAGACTGGTGTTTCAAGACACTAGCAAATAAGGACACGGACAGCACAACGCATCCCTGCCATGGCAATTTTCCTGGAATTGTGACTCTCCGTCCCTTCTTCCTTCCCTCCACTTCCAAGCTGAGCAAGCATCAAAGGCAGACATTACACCCGAGAAACCATAGGGAACAGAAGCTAAAAATGCACCCTCACACCCAAGGATATAAACTTCCCAGATACCTATTGTTAGCCAAGAGACCTCGATGTTGATTGGGATCTCCAGAAATTTCAGAAGAAATAGGAACAACTTGCTCTCCCTGGAGAAATGTTGGTCTAAAGAATGGTATACAGAACATCCTTTTCTTTTCTCTTTGTATAGAAAGTGGAAGTGGGAAAGAAACAGAAAAGACCACCTGAGTTCATGATCAGGCTAACAGGGCTCTTCCTTGTTCCTCCCCAAGATTTTCTACTTAAGGCCATAGGATACATATGTCATGAGACTGGGATTGCTGCTTCAGTGCAGTCAGCTTCTGTGGCGTCGCAAACCTCTGAGTTCCTAGCCACCACTCCTCACCAAACCAAGCCTCATCACTTCACCTATCTGGAGTAGTTCTGCATCAGCCAGGTGTATCAAAATCACTCCAAAACGCTTGAGCCGCCTGGGAATTTCCCCAACACAGTTTGTGAAATGATTTGGGGTCACCTTCTCCATGGCCGAATTTTGAGTCTTTGTCCATGAATGTCACCACCACCCCTCTGGAATCCTGAGAAGGGCAAGAATGCACAATTCCAACTTACCAACATAAGGTCAAGACAGAGTCAGGAGTACAAGCAGCCTCACACGGAGAACTCCACGCCATACACATGTTCATGGTCCTCACACCCTCTCAGGATGCTTCTGACCAGGAAAAGCGTCCCCCGCCCTCCGAGGAAAGCTCCGAGTTAACAGCCGCAACCATACCAAAGACATGTCTGGAGTCTTCCACAGTGAGGACACGAGTTCTTCTTGCATCTCCAGAAATCGTGCCAGAAATGCCTCCCAATTTTCCCAGCTGACCAAACATTAAAGGCAGACCCTACACCAAAGAAGTTTAGGCCCAGGATGGACTTATCTGTTTGGAGTTAGCAGGAGAAAGCACGGAGCATGTTGGAAGAGAACCAATCCCCATGGGAAGCCATCAGAAAAGGCTTTCGGGCCAGTTTCTGGTATACAACGTGAATCTACAAAAGGTCTCAGTCTTCTCTGTATTCGAAACGCGCCTTCTGTTATCTACCCTGTAGATAATTCCTTTAGGAAGAAGAGCTCATGGAGTGTCCAAGGGCTGCCTCTTGGGAGAATCTCAGGTGTGTGGGACATGCCCTCTGCGGTTGTGTTGTGGCTGTCCACTCTCCTGTGGGCTCATCCACTGCAGAGGCTCTCCTTGCCTTCATTCAGGGTGTTTGGTGTCTGGGCCAACTATGGTGTTCCTGTGAAACGTGACTTTCAACCACTCCACAAAACTTAAGGCCTGCTGAATCTGTGGCCAGGTGAGAGGATGTGGGCAGGGTTTTCTTCTAGTCCCCATGCAGGGTTTCCTGTTCTCCTGGGACTAAGCATCTTGGCCTGACTAAGGCACTTCCAACAGTGTTCCAGGTTTGGGAATCCGTGATGCAGTTGGGCAGCTAATGTGCTCCCCGTCCTGCCTCTGGCCACTTCTCACTCTTGATGCTGGCCGTCGTAGAGCCCAAGTATCTTTGGAGCCCATCCAGGCATCTCCACCAACACTGCCCATCAAAAATGCCCACAAAGAAACACTAGTCTTACCACCGTGTCAACAGTTATTGTCTCTGATCATGGTTTCCAGGCTGTCTGCACCTGGTTGCTTGCTGGTGTCCTCTCCAGGAGATACACAGTGTTCTCTGGAGTCTATGTCCGAAAAACATGCTGATGTGGAATCCCTTGGCCTCAGGACCCTTGGGTTGCAAGAACTCGTGTCCTTCAGACACTCTCCTATTCTCCACCAACAGCTTTTTTGTCTATATTTACATTGTGGGTTCTTTTTATTTTTTTTTAAAGATTTTATTTATTTATTTGACAGAGAGAGATCTCAAGTAGACAGAGAAGGAGGCAGAGTTAGCGGGAAGCAGGCTTGCTGCTGAGCAGAGAGCTGGATGTGGGACTCGATCCCTGGACCCTGAGATCATGACCTGAGCAGAAGGCAGCGGCTTTACCCACAGAGCCACCAAGGCGCCCCTCACATTGTGGGTTCTAAGTGTGCTCCTCTCCCCTGGGCCTTTGTCTTTGGCCATCGCTCCCTGCCCTCTGAAGAACCAACCGTCGATTTCTCCCATAAGCCCTATCTACACCCTTCTCCCATGGTCTCTGTGACTTCTTCTCTTTTTCGCTGTGGAGTGTGATTTCTAGGCTTCAGGTCCATTTTTGTCGTGTTTACATTGATGTGGTCATCTTCTGGTTATGCTGAGGGCTGAAGACAGGCCTGGAGTTCCCAGACACTTCTACCATCTCCCTGTCCTCCACATGCACTGCCCACTCTTATGGAGCCATAAGCAAGAGGGGATTCTTGCTCCTTGTGACAATGGCAGAAAGGAGAAAGCATTGGGCTGTGTCATATCTGTTAGTCATAGAAAGACAACTACCATACGATTTCACTCACTCATGGAAGTAATGAAATATGTGAAAAAGCAAGAAAAAGGTAGAGGCAATGAGACTCTAAGCAGGCACACAAAATTTGGTGTTTGTTCCAGGCAGGCTAGTCAGAATCTGCGTTTCGGAAAGTGGATCAAATAGGACATTCAATGCAAGAAAGGTGGCCGGATGGGATGTAACATGAGTTTCCACTTGTTTTGCATGTGAATTGTGATCTGGAATAGAGCAGCTTCATATCGCTTAAAATATCATTTTTAGCGTTTCATTAAACAGACACACGCACTCACACACACTCACACACACACTCTTAAAATGGTCCACACAATTTAGGGAGCAAGGGAGGAATAGCACTGATGGAAGCAATATTCAGAGAATATACCATAAAAAAAAAGCTTAAAGAATCAAAGTACCAATCCATCCAAAGTGGATAAGTTAACTCCTTACCTAATAGGAATTAATTAATTAATTAATTAATTAATTAATGAAAAAACCTTAACCAAAAGACCCCTACACAGAACTCTGACTGCAAATCCAATACCGGAGAGAAAATGATAAATTCCAAGAAACATATGCACTACCATGACAAGATCATGAGTCATACATATCTATCGTCTCAGGTACTGACATTTGAAGCCAATTTTGAGGCTTTTGAAGCAGTCAGCAACCATCTCCCAACACAGCGAAAGCCAGGTTCAAATCATTTCCCTGGTCCACAATACGAGACATTAAATGATAATGTCAGCTTTTCTCATCTATTCCCAAAATGTAGGAACAGAGAAGACTCTAATTGACAATGTCCGAAGACCCAATTCACATAAGGACCTTATAGGAAAACCAATTGCATACCATTTTAATCACTAAGATAATAAAACTAGAATTCATTTCTCTTCTCTTTGTTTCTTCGACTCCACGTGAAATGACCTGTTTTGCTTCCAATTCACTATACTTTCCTATATTCGTCAAGACAGCATTTCATCCATCCTACGTTTTGTGACACGGCGTTACCTGATTCTTTAATTGCATATACCAAAAAGTGCTCATCTTCATATAAAGGCCACACTATCTCCATACCCATTATCCAATTCCCTCATTATGGCAGGTCTTATGCTTCTGTAACCCACAGCGTGGTCCCCAAAGTCCTGAGTTTCTCCTGGTGCATCGCCCTGTCTGACTTCTTCTCATTCCGTTTTCCCTTACTACTACTCATGTCCATGGTATTCCTCATGGGCCACATATGAGTGAAGCCATAGGATATTTCCCTTGGTCAGCTTGCATTTTCATTTGGAAATCATCTTCTTTATCAACATCTTCATAATCATCTTTATCCACTAGCACTTAAATGGGTATCTCGGTTCCTTCCACAGTGATGCTAGAGTGGGCAAGGCAGGCCATCGATGTTGGCCATTCCTTTTCATCTGAATAAAGAGAGTTGCTCAACATGGCTCTTCCCATGACTATGGCATGTAGCAATAACTAAAGATGACAAGGATTGCTGTCCAGGGCTCTTTCTTTAGGGGTAGCGATCATGAAGAGTTTCACTCTCCATGAAGCATTTGCAACGATGTTTAAGGTAATGTCAGGTAGACAGAGCCTTCATCCCTTGGCACTGGTGTTTCAGGACACTAGCAGATATGGACAAGGACAGCACAAAGCATCCAAGCCTTGGCATTTTCCCTGGAATTGTGACTTTCCTTCCCTTCTTCTTTCCCTCAACTTCCAAGCTAACCCAGTACCAAAGGCAGACCTTACACTCAAGAAATCATAGAGAAATGAAGCTAAAAATGCACCCTCACACCCAAGGATAGCAAACCTCTCAGATACCTATTGTTAGTCAAGAGACCTCGATGTTGATTGGGATCTCCAGAAATTTCAGAATAAATAGGAACAACTTGCTCTCTCTGGAGAAATATTGGTCTAAAGAATGGTATACAGAACATCGTTTTCTTTTTTCTTTGTATACAATGTGGAAGTGGGAAAGAAACACAAAATAGCAGGTGAGTTCATGATCAGGCTAACAGGGCTCTTCCTTGTTCCTCCCCAGGACTTTATACTTAAAGCCATAGGACTCATATATCATGAGACTGGGATTGCTGCTTCAGTGCAGTCAGCTTCTCTGATGTCGAAAAGTTCTGAGGTCCTAGCCACCACTCCTCACCAAACCACACCTCATCACTTCACCTGGCTGGAGTAGTTCTGCATCAGCCAGGTGTATCAAAATCACTACAAAATGCTGGAGGCGCCTTGGAATTTCCCCAAGAGAGTTTGTGAAGCGACTTGGGGACACCTTCTCCATTGCCGAATTTCGAGTCTTTGGCCGTGACTGTCACCACAACACCTCTGGACTCCTGAGAAGGGCAAGAATTCACAATGCCATCTTGCCGACATAAGGTCAAGACAGAGTCAGGAGTACATGTAGCCTCACACGGAGAACTCCACACTATACACAGGTTCATGATACTAACACCCTATCAGGAAGCTTCTGACCAGGGAAAAGTGCCCCCCGCCCTCTGAGGAAATCTCAGAGTTAACAACAGCAACCATACCAAACACCTGTCTGGAGTCTTCCACAGTGAGGTCACGAGCTCTTCTTGCATCTCCAGAAACCGTGCCATAAATGCCTCCCCATTTTCCTAGCTGACCAAACATTAAAGGCGGACACTACACCCTAGACACTTAGGCCCAGGTTGGACTTATCTGTTTGGAGCTCACAGGAGCATGCACAGAGCATGTTGGAAGAGAACCAATCCCCATGGGAAGCCATCAGAAAAGGCTTTCGGGCCAGTTTCAAGAATACAACGTGAATCAACAAAATGTCTCTGTCTTCTCTGTATTCGAAACGCGCCTTCTGTTATCTACCCTGAAGATAATTCCTTTAGGAAGAAGAGCTCATGGAGTGTCCAAGGGCTGGCTCTTGAGAGAGTCTCAGGTGTGTGTGACATGCCCTCTGGGGTTGTGTTGTGGCTGTCCACTCTCCTGTGGGCTTGTCCCCTGCAGAGGCTCTCCTTGCCTTCATTCAGGGTGTTTGGTGTCTGGGCCAACTATGGTGTTCCTGTGAAACGTGAATTTCAAACCACTCCACAAATATTAAGGCCTGCTGAATTCTGTGGCCAGGTGAAAGGATGTGGGCAGGGATTTCTTCTAGTCCCCATGCAGGGTTTTCTGTTCTCCTGGGACTAAGCATCTTGGCCTGATAAGGCAGTTCCAACAGTGTTCCAGGTTTGGGAATCCGTGATGCAGGTTGGGCAGCTAATGTGCTCACCGTCCTGCCTCTGGCCACTTCTCAGTCTTGATGCTGGCGGTCGTAGAGCCCAAGTATCTTGGGTGCCCATCCAGGAATCTCCACCAACACTGCCCATCAAAAATGCACACAAAGAAACACTAGTCTTACCACGGTGTCAACAGCTATTGTCTCTGATCATGGTTTCCAGGCTGTCTGCACCTGGTTGCTTGCTGGTGTCCTCTCTAGGAGATACACAGGGTTCTCTGGAGTCTATGTCTGAAGAGCATCCTGATCTTGAATCCCCGGGCCTCAAGACGCTTGGGTTGCAAGAACTCTTGTCCTTCAGACACTCTCCTTTTCTCTGCCAACAGCTATGGGTCAACATTCAAACTGTGGGTTCTAAGTGTGCTCCTCTCACCTGGGCCTTTGTCTTTGTTCATGGACCCCTGCCCCCTGAAGCACCAACCGTCCAATTCTCCCATAAGACCTGTCTACTCCCTTCTCCCATGGTCTCTGTGACTTCTTCTCTTTTTGCTGTGGAGTGTGATTTCTAGGCTTCAGGTCCATTTATGCCATGTTTACATTGATGTGATCTTCTTCTGGTTGTGCTGATGGCTGAAGAGAAGCCTGAAGCTTCCAGAAACTTCTACCATCTCCCTGTCGTCCAAATGCACTGCTCACTCTTATGGAGCCATAAGCAAGAGGGGATTCTTGCTCCTTGTGAGATGTGGCAAAAAGGGAGAGCGCATTGGGCTGCGTCATATCTGTCAGGCACAGAAAGACAATGACCATACGATTTCACTCACTCCTGGAAGTAAAGAAACATGTGAAAAAGCAAGAAAAAGGGACAGGCAATGAGACTCGAACCAGGCACACAAAATTTGGTGTTTGTTGCAGGCAGGCTAGTCAGAATCTGCGTGTCTAAAAGTGGAACAAATAGGACATTCAGTGCAGGAAATTGGCCAGTAGGGAGGGAAGGTGATTTTCCACTGTGTTTGAAGGTGAATTGTGATCTGGAATAGAGCAGCTTCATACCTCTTAAAATATCATTTTTAGCTTGTTGTGAAACCACACACAGACACACACACACACAAACACACACACACACTTAAAAGGGTCTCACAGAAGTTAGGGAGCAAATGAGGAATAGCACTCATCTAATTAAAATTCAGAGAAAATATCATAAAAAACAAAAGCTTAGAGAATCAAAGTAACAAACTGTCCAAACTGGATAAGTGAACTCCTTACCTATCAAGAATTAATTAATTAATTAAACAACTTTACCTAAAAGAACCCTCCACACAAATATGCCAGCAAATCAATACCGGAGAGAAAAGGATAAATTCCAAGACCCATACGCCTTACCATGATAAGATCATGAGTCATCCGTATCTGAGGTCTCAGGTAATGGCTTTTGAAGCAGATTTTGAGGCTTTTGAAGCCATCCACAAACATCTCCCCCCACACAGAAAGCCAGGTTCAAATCAATTCCCTGGTCAACAGTTCGAGACATTTTATGGTAATGTCGGCTTTTCTCATCTATTCCCAAAATGTAGGAAGAGAGCAGACTCTAACTTACAATGTCCAGAGACCTAATTCACATAGGGACCTCATAGGAAACCAATGGCATACAATTTTAATCAGTAAGATAATGAAACTACAATTCATTTCTCTTCACTTTCTTTCTTCATCTTCACGTGATACGGCCTGTTTTGCTTTCTATTCATTATTTTTCCTAATATTCGGCAAGCCAGCCCTTTATCCCTCCTACGTTTTTTGACATAGTGTTCCCTGATTCTTTAATTGCGTATATCACAAAGGGCTCATCCTCATATAATGCCACACCAGCTCCATACCCATTATCCAGTTCCCTCTTTATGGCAGGTCTTATCGTCCTGTAACCCTCAGCTTGGTCCCCAAAGTCCTGAGTCTCTACTGGGGCGTCTCCCTGTCTGACATATTCTGCGTCCGTTTTCCCTTACTAGTACTCACGTCCATGGTATTATTCATGAGCCACATATGAGTGAAGCCGTAGGATAGTTCCCTCGGTCTGCTTGCATTTTCATTTGAAAGTCATCTTCTTTATCATCATCTTCATAATCGTCTTTCTCCGGTAGCCCTTGAAAGGGTCTCTCGGCTCCTTCCACAGAGACGCTAGAGTGGCATGGCAGGCCATCGATGTTGGCCGTTCCTTTTCATCTGAATAAAGAGAGTCGCTCAACAGGACTCTCCCAAAGGCTATGGCATGTAGCATTAAGTAAAGAGGACAAGGAGTGCTGAACAGGGCTCTTTTTTCGAGGTAGCGATCATGGAGAGTTTCACTATCCATGAAGCCTTTGCAACGTTGTTTAAGGTAATGTCAGGTAGACAGAGCCTTCATCCCTTGGCACTGGTGTTTCAGGACACTAGCAGATACGGACAAGGACAGCACAAAGCATCCCTCCCGTGGCAATTTCCCTGGAATTGTGACTTTCCTTCCCGTCTTCCTTCCCTCAACTTCCAAGCTAACCCAGCACCAAAGGCAGACCTTACACCCGAGAAATCATAGGGAACAGAAGCCAAGATTGGACCCTCTGACCCAAGGATATCAAACATCCCATAGACCTAATGGTAGTCAAGAGGCCTCGCTGTTGATTGAGATCTCTGGAAATTGAGTGGAAAGAGGAACCCCTTGCTCTCCCTGGAGAAATGTTGGTCTAAACAATGGCATACACAACATCGTTTTCTTTTCTCTTTGTCCAGAAAGTGGAAGTGGGAACGAATCAGGAAAGACCACCTGAGTTCAGGATTAGGCTAACAGGGCTCTTTCTTGTTCCTCCCAGGTCTTTCTACTTAAAGCCATAGGACTCATATGTCATGAGAATGGGATTGCTGCTTCAACGCAGTCAGCTTCTCTGACATCGCAATTCTCTGAGGTCCTAGCCACCGCTCCTCACCAAAGCACGCCTCATCACTTCACCTGGCTGGAGTAATTCTGCATCAGCCAGGTGTATCACAATCACTCCAAAACGCCGGAGATGCCTGGGAATTTCCCCAAGACATCTTGTGAACCGATTCGGGGTCACCTTCTCCATGGCCAAATTTCGAGTCTTCGTCCATGACTGTCACCACCACCCCTCTGGAATCCTGAGAGGGGCAAGAATGCACAATTCCATCTTACCGACGTAAGGTCAAGACAGAGTCAGGAGTACAAGCACCCTCACGCGGAGAGCTCCATGCCATACACATGTTCATGGTGCTCACACCCTCTCAGGATGCTGCTGACCAGGAAAAGCGCCCCCCGCCCTCCGAGGAAAGCTCCGAGTTAACACCCGCACCCATACCAAAGACATGTCTGGAGTCTTCCACAGTAGGACACGAGTTCTTCTTGCATCTCCAGAAATCGCGCCAGAAATGTCTCCCAAATTTCCCAGCTGACCAAACATTAAAGGCAGACCCTACACCCTAGACGCTTAGGGCCACGATGGACTTATCTGTTTGGAGCTCACAGGAGCAAGCACGAACATGTTGGAAGAGAACCAATCCCCATGGGAAGCCATCAGGAAAGGCTTTCGGGCCAGTTTCTGGAATACAATGTGAATCTACAAAAGGTCTCTGTCTTCTGTATTCGAAACGCGCCTTCTGTTATCAACCCTGTAGATAATTCCTTTAGGAAGAAGAGCTCATGGAGTGTCCAAGGGCTGCCTCTTGGGAGAATCTCAGGTGTGTGGGACATGCCCTCTGCGGTTGTGTTGTGGCTGTCCACTCTCCTGTGGGCTCGTCCCTGCAGAGGCTCTCCTTGCCTTCATTCAGGGTGTTTGGTGTCTGGGCCAAGTATGGTGTTCCTGTGAAACGTGACTTTCAAACCACTCCACAAACCTTAAGGCCTGCTGAATTCTGTGGCCAGGTGAGAGGATGTGGGCAGGGCTTTCTTCTAGTCCCCATGCAGGGTTTCCTGTTCTCCTGGGACTAAGCATCTTGCCTGACTAAGGCACTTCCAACAGTGTTCCAGGTTTGGGTATCCGTGATGCAGGTTGGGCAGCTAATGTGCTCACCGTCCTGCCTCTGGCCACTTCTCACTCTTGATGCTGGCGGTCGTAGAGCCCAAGTATCTTGGGCGCCCGCCCAGGCATCTCCACCAACACTGCCCATCAAAAATGCACACAAAGAAACAATAGACTTACCACGATGTCAACCGTTTCCATGGTATCATGGTTTCCAGGCTGTCTGCACCTGGTTGCTTGCTGGTGTCCTCTCCAGGAGATACACAGTGTTCTCTGGAGTCTATGTCTGAAAAGCATGCTGATCTGGAATCCCCGGGCCTCAAGACGCTTGGGTTGCAAGAATTCATGTCCATCAGACACTCTCCTTTTCTCTGCCAACAGCTATGCGTCAACATTCAAACTGTGTGTTCTACGTGTGCTCTTCTCACCTGGGCCTTGTCTTTGTTCATGGACCCCTGCCCCCTGAAGCTCCAACCGTCCAATTCTCCCATAAGCCCTGTCTACTCCCTCCTCCCATGGTTTCTGTGACTTCTCTTTTCGCTCTGGAGTGTGATTTCTAGGCTTCCGGTCCATTTATGTCATGTTTACATGGATGTAGTCATCTTCTGGTTGTGCTGAAGGCTGAAGAGAAGCCTGAAGCTGCCAGAAACTTCTACCATCCCCCTGTCCTCCAAATGCACTGCCCACTCTTATGGAGCCATAAGCAAGAGGGGATTCTAGCTCCTTGTGACTTGTGGTGGAATGGGAGAGCGCATTGGGCTGCACCATATCTGTCAGTCACAGAAAGACAACGACCATACGATTTCACTCACTCCTGGAAGTAAAGAAACATGTGAAAAAGCAAGAAAAAGGGACAGGAATGAGACTCGAACCAGGCACACAAAATTTGGTGTTTGTTCCAGGCAGGATAGTCAGAATCTGCGTTCTAAACTGGATCAAATGGGACATTCAATGCAGGAAATGTGGCCGGAAGGGATGGAACGTGAGTTTCCACTGTGTTTGAAGGTGAATTGTGATCTGGAATAGAGCAGCTTCATATCTCTTAAAATATCATTTTTTGCGTTTGGTACAACACACACACACACACACACACACACACACACTTAAAAGGGTCTCACAGAAGTTAGGGAGCAAGTGAGGAATAGCACTCATGGAATTAAAATTCAGAGAAAATAGCATAGAAAACAAAAGCTTAGAGAATCAAAGTAACAAACCGTCCAAACTGGATAAGTGAACTCCTTACCTATCAAAAATTATTTAATAAATTAATTAATTAATTAATTAATTAAACAACTTATCTAAAAGACCCCTCCACACAAGTATGCCAGCATATCAAATACCGGAGAGAAGAATAAATTCCAAGCCCGAAACGTATTACCATGATAAGATCATGAGTCATCCGTACCTGAGGTCTCAAGTAATGACTTTTCAAGCAGCTTTTGAGGCTTTTGAAGCCATCCACAAACATCTCCCCCCACACCTAAAGCCAGGTTCAAATCAATTCCCTGGTCAGCAGTTCGAGACATTTAATGGCAATGTCGGATTTTGTCATCTATTCCCAAAATGTACGAAGGGAGAAGACTCTAATTTACAATGTCCAAAGACCAAATTCACATAGGGACCTCATAGGAAACCAATGGCATACAATTTTAATCAGTAAGATAATGAAACTACAATTCATTTCTCTTCACTTTCTTTCTTCATCTTCACGTGATACGGCCTGTTTTGCTTTCTATTCATTATTTTTCCTAATATTCGGCAAGCCAGCCCTTTATCCCTCCTACGTTTTTTGACATAGTGTTCCCTGATTCTTTAATTGCGTATATCACAAAGGGCTCATCCTCATATAATGCCACACCAGCTCCATACCCATTATCCAGTTCCCTCTTTATGGCAGGTCTTATCGTCCTGTAACCCTCAGCTTGGTCCCCAAAGTCCTGAGTCTCTACTGGGGCGTCTCCCTGTCTGACATATTCTGCGTCCGTTTTCCCTTACTAGTACTCACGTCCATGGTATTATTCATGAGCCACATATGAGTGAAGCCGTAGGATAGTTCCCTCGGTCTGCTTGCATTTTCATTTGAAAGTCATCTTCTTTATCATCATCTTCATAATCGTCTTTCTCCGGTAGCCCTTGAAAGGGTCTCTCGGCTCCTTCCACAGAGACGCTAGAGTGGCATGGCAGGCCATCGATGTTGGCCGTTCCTTTTCATCTGAATAAAGAGAGTCGCTCAACAGGACTCTCCCAAAGGCTATGGCATGTAGCATTAAGTAAAGAGGACAAGGAGTGCTGAACAGGGCTCTTTTTTCGAGGTAGCGATCATGGAGAGTTTCACTATCCATGAAGCCTTTGCAACGTTGTTTAAGGTAATGTCAGGTAGACAGAGCCTTCATCCCTTGGCACTGGTGTTTCAGGACACTAGCAGATACGGACAAGGACAGCACAAAGCATCCCTCCCGTGGCAATTTCCCTGGAATTGTGACTTTCCTTCCCGTCTTCCTTCCCTCAACTTCCAAGCTAACCCAGCACCAAAGGCAGACCTTACACCCGAGAAATCATAGGGAACAGAAGCCAAGATTGGACCCTCTGACCCAAGGATATCAAACATCCCATAGACCTAATGGTAGTCAAGAGGCCTCGCTGTTGATTGAGATCTCTGGAAATTCAGTGGAAAGAGGAACCCCTTGCTCTCCCTGGAGAAATGTTGGTCTAAACAATGGCATACACAACATCGTTTTCTTTTCTCTTTGTCCAGAAAGTGGAAGTGGGAACGAATCAGGAAAGACCACCTGAGTTCAGGATTAGGCTAACAGGGCTCTTTCTTGTTCCTCCCAGGTCTTTCTACTTAAAGCCATAGGACTCATATGTCATGAGAATGGGATTGCTGCTTCAACGCAGTCAGCTTCTCTGACATCGCAATTCTCTGAGGTCCTAGCCACCTCTCCTCACCAAAGCACGCCTCATCACTTCACCTGGCTGGAGTAATTCTGCATCAGCCAGGTGTATCACAATCACTCCAAAACGCCGGAGATGCCTGGGAATTTCCCCAAGACATCTTGTGAACCGATTCGGGGTCACCTTCTCCATGGCCAAATTTCGAGTCTTCGTCCATGACTGTCACCACCACCCCTCTGGAATCCTGAGAGGGGCAAGAATGCACAATTCCATCTTACCGACGTAAGGTCAAGACAGAGTCAGGAGTACAAGCACCCTCACGCGGAGAGCTCCATGCCATACACATGTTCATGGTGCTCACACCCTCTCAGGATGCTGCTGACCAGGAAAAGCGCCCCCCGCCCTCCGAGGAAAGCTCCGAGTTAACACCCGCACCCATACCAAAGACATGTCTGGAGTCTTCCACAGTAGGACACGAGTTCTTCTTGCATCTCCAGAAATCGCGCCAGAAATGTCTCCCAAATTTCCCAGCTGACCAAACATTAAAGGCAGACCCTACACCCTAGACGCTTAGGGCCACGATGGACTTATCTGTTTGGAGCTCACAGGAGCAAGCACGAACATGTTGGAAGAGAACCAATCCCCATGGGAAGCCATCAGGAAAGGCTTTCGGGCCAGTTTCTGGAATACAATGTGAATCTACAAAAGGTCTCTGTCTTCTGTATTCGAAACGCGCCTTCTGTTATCAACCCTGTAGATAATTCCTTTAGGAAGAAGAGCTCATGGAGTGTCCAAGGGCTGCCTCTTGGGAGAATCTCAGTGGGTGGGACATGCCCTCTGCGGTTGTGTTGTGGCTGTCCACTCTCCTGTGGGCTCGTCCCTGCAGAGGCTCTCCTTGCCTTCATTCAGGGTGTTTGGTGTCTGGGCCAAGTATGGTGTTCCTGTGAAACGTGACTTTCAAACCACTCCACAAACCTTAAGGCCTGCTGAATTCTGTGGCCAGGTGAGAGGATGTGGGCAGGGCTTTCTTCTAGTCCCCATGCAGGGTTTCCTGTTCTCCTGGGACTAAGCATCTTGCCTGACTAAGGCACTTCCAACAGTGTTCCAGGTTTGGGTATCCGTGATGCAGGTTGGGCAGCTAATGTGCTCACCGTCCTGCCTCTGGCCACTTCTCACTCTTGATGCTGGCGGTCGTAGAGCCCAAGTATCTTGGGCGCCCGCCCAGGCATCTCCACCAACACTGCCCATCAAAAATGCACACAAAGAAACAATAGACTTACCACGATGTCAACCGTTTCCATGGTATCATGGTTTCCAGGCTGTCTGCACCTGGTTGCTTGCTGGTGTCCTCTCCAGGAGATACACAGTGTTCTCTGGAGTCTATGTCTGAAAAGCATGCTGATCTGGAATCCCCGGGCCTCAAGACGCTTGGGTTGCAAGAATTCATGTCCATCAGACACTCTCCTTTTCTCTGCCAACAGCTATGCGTCAACATTCAAACTGTGTGTTCTACGTGTGCTCTTCTCACCTGGGCCTTGTCTTTGTTCATGGACCCCTGCCCCCTGAAGCTCCAACCGTCCAATTCTCCCATAAGCCCTGTCTACTCCCTCCTCCCATGGTTTCTGTGACTTCTCTTTTCGCTCTGGAGTGTGATTTCTAGGCTTCCGGTCCATTTATGTCATGTTTACATGGATGTAGTCATCTTCTGGTTGTGCTGAAGGCTGAAGAGAAGCCTGAAGCTGCCAGAAACTTCTACCATCCCCCTGTCCTCCAAATGCACTGCCCACTCTTATGGAGCCATAAGCAAGAGGGGATTCTAGCTCCTTGTGACTTGTGGTGGAATGGGAGAGCGCATTGGGCTGCACCATATCTGTCAGTCACAGAAAGACAACGACCATACGATTTCACTCACTCCTGGAAGTAAAGAAACATGTGAAAAAGCAAGAAAAAGGGACAGGAATGAGACTCGAACCAGGCACACAAAATTTGGTGTTTGTTCCAGGCAGGATAGTCAGAATCTGCGTTCTAAACTGGATCAAATGGGACATTCAATGCAGGAAATGTGGCCGGAAGGGATGGAACGTGAGTTTCCACTGTGTTTGAAGGTGAATTGTGATCTGGAATAGAGCAGCTTCATATCTCTTAAAATATCATTTTTTGCGTTTGGTACAACACACACACACACACACACACACACACACACTTAAAAGGGTCTCACAGAAGTTAGGGAGCAAGTGAGGAATAGCACTCATGGAATTAAAATTCAGAGAAAATAGCATAGAAAACAAAAGCTTAGAGAATCAAAGTAACAAACCGTCCAAACTGGATAAGTGAACTCCTTACCTATCAAGAATTATATAAGTAATTAATTAATTAATTAATCAATTTATTTATTTATTTATTTATTAAACAACTTATCTAAAAGACCCCACCACACAAGTGCCAGCATATCAAATACCGGAGAGAAGAATAAATTCCAAGACCGATACGTATTACCATGATAAGGTCATGAGTCATCCGTACCTGAGGTCTCAAGTAATGACTTTTGAAGCAGCTTTTGAGGCTTTTGAAGCCATCCACAAACATCTCCCCCCACACAGAAAGCCAGGTTCAAATCAATTCCCTGGTCAACAGTTGGAGACATTTAATGGCAATGTCGGATTTTGTCATCTATTCCCAAAATGTACGAAGGGAGAAGACTCTAATTTACAATGTCCAAAGACCTAATTCACATAGGGACCTCATAGGAAACCAATGGCATACAATTTTAATCAGTAAGATAATGAAACTACAATTCATTTCTCTTCACTTTCTTTCTTCATCTTCACGTGATACGGCCCGTTTTGCTTTCTATTCATTATTTTTCCTAATATTCGGCAAGCCAGCCCTTTATCCCTCCTACGATTTTTGACATAGTGTTCCCTGATTCTTTAATTGCGTATATCACAAAGGGCTCATCCTCATATAATGCCACACCAGCTCCATACCCATTATCCAGTTCCCTGTTTATGGCAGGTCTTATCGTCCTGTAACCCTCAGCTTGGTCCCCAAAGTCCTGAGTCTCTACTGGGGCTTCTCCCTGTCTGACACATTCTGCGTCCGTTTTCCCTTACTAGTACTCACGTCCATGGTATTATTCATGAGCCACATATGAGTGAAGCCGTAGGATAGTTCCCTCGGTCTGCTTGCATTTTCATTTGAAAGTCATCTTCTTTATCATCATCTTCATAATCGTCTTTCTCCGGTAGCCCTTGAAAGGGTCTCTCGGCTCCTTCCACAGAGACGCTAGAGTGGCATGGCAGGCCATCGATGTTGGCCGTTCCTTTTCATCTGAATAAAGAGAGTCGCTCAACAGGACTCTCCCAAAGGCTATGGCATGTAGCATTAAGTAAAGAGGACAAGGAGTGCTGAACAGGGCTCTTTTTTCGAGGTAGCGATCATGGAGAGTTTCACTATCCATGAAGCCTTTGCAACGTTGTTTAAGGTAATGTCAGGTAGACAGAGACTTCATCCCTTGGCACTGGTGTTTCAGGACACTAGCAGATACGGACAAGGACAGCACAAAGCATCCCTCCCGTAGCAATTTCCCTGGAATTGTAACTTTCCTTCCGTCTTCCTTCCCTCAACTTCCAAGCTAACCCAGCACCAAAGGCAGACCTTACACCCGAGAAATCATAGGGAACAGAAGCCAAGATTGGACCCTCTGACCCAAGGATATCAAACATCCCATAGACCTAATGGTAGTCAAGAGGCCTCGCTGTTGATTGAGATCTCTGGAAATTGAGTGGAAATAGGAACCCCTTGCCCTCCCTGGAGAAATGTTGGTCTAAACAATGGTATACGGAACATCGTTTTCTTTTCTCTTTGTCCAGAAAGTGGAAGTGGGAACGAATCAGGAAAGACCACCTGAGTTCAGGATTAGGCTAACACGGCTCTTTCTTGTTCCTCCCAGGTCTTTCTACTTAAAGCCATAGGACTCATATGTCATGAGAATGGGATTGCTGCATCAACGCAGTCAGCTTCTCTGACATCGCAAAGCTCTGATGTCCTAGCCACCGCTCCTCACCAAAGCACGCCTCATCACTTCACCTGGCTGGAGTAATTCTGCATCAGCCAGGTGTATCACAATCACTCCAAAACGCTGGAGACGCCTGGGAATTCCCCCAAGACATCTTGTGAACCGATTCGGGATCACCTTCTCCATGGCCGAATTTCGAGTCTTCGTCCATGACTGTCACCACCACCCCTCTGGAATCCTGAGAGGGGCAAGAATGTACAATTCCATCTTACCGACGTAAGGTCAAGACAGAGTCAGGAGTACAAGCAGCCTCACGCGGAGAGCTCCATGCCATACACATGTTCATGGTCCTCACACCCTCTCAGGATGCTCCTGACCAGGAAAAGCGCCCCCCGCCCTCCGAGGAAAGCTCCGAGTTAACACCCCCACCCATAGCAAAGACATGTCTGGAGTCTTCCACAGTAGGACACGAGTTCTTCTTGCATCTCCAGAAATCGTGCCATAAATGCCTCCCAATTTTCCCAGCTGACCAAACATTAGAGGCAGAGCCTACACCCTAGACGCTTAGGCCCACGACGGACTTATCTGTTTGGAGCTCGCAGGAGCAAGCACGAGCATGTTGGAAGAGAACCAATCCCCATGGGAAGCCATCAGAAAAGGCTTTCGGGCCAGTTTCTGGAATACAATGTGAATCTACAAAAGGTCTCTGTCTTCTCTGTATTCAAAACGTGCCTTCTGTTATCTACCCTGTAGATAATTCCTTTAGGAAGAAGAGCTCATGGAGTGTCCAAGGGCTGCCTCTTGGGAGAATCTCAGGTGTGTGGGACATGCCCTCTGCGGTTGTGTTGTGGCTGTCCACTCTCCTGTGGGCTCGTCCCCTGCAGAGGCTCTCCTTGCCTTCATTCAGGGTGTTTGGTGTCTGGGCCAAGTATGGTGTTCCTGTGAAACGTGACTTTCAAACCACTCCACAAACCTTAAGGCCTGCTGAATTCTGTGGCCAGGTGAGAGGATGTGGGCAGGGCTTTCTTCTAGTCCCCATGCAGGGTTTCCTGTTCTCCTGGGACTAAGCATCTTGGCCTGACTAAGGCACTTCCAACAGTGTTCCAGGTTTGGGAATCCGTGATGCAGGTTGGGCAGCTAATGTGCTCCCCGTCCTGCCTCTGGCCACTTCTCACTCTTGATGCTGGCGGTCGTAGAGCCCAAGTATCTTGGGCGCCCGCCCAGGCATCTCCACCAACACTGCCCATCAAAAATGCACACAAAGAAACAATAGTCTTACCACGGTGTCAACCGTTTCCATGGTGTCATGGTTTCCAGGCTGTCTGCACCTGGTTGCTTGCTGGTGTCCTCTCCAGGAGATACACAGTGTTCTCTGGAGTCTATGTCTGAAAAGCATGCTGATCTGGAATCCCCGGGCCTCAAGACGCTTGGGTTGGAAGAACTCGTGTCCTTCAGACACTCTCCTTTTCTCTGCCAACAGCTATGCGTCAACATTCAAACTGTGGGTTCTAGGTGTGCTCTTCTCACCTGGGCCTTTGTCTTTGTCCATGGACCCCTGCCCCCTGAAGCACCAACCGTCCAATTCTCCCATAAGACCTGTCTACTCCCTTCTCCCATGGTCTCTGTGACTTCTTCTCTTTTCGCTGTGGAGTGTGATTTCTAGGCTTCCGGTGCATTTATGTCATGTTTACATGGATGTGGTCATCTTCTGGTTGTGCTGATGGCTGAAGAGAAGCCTGAAGCTGCCAGAAACTTCTACCATCCCCCTGTCCTCCAAATGCACTGCCCACTCTTATGGAGCCATAAGCAAGAGGGGATTCTTGCTCCTTGTGACATGTGGTGGAATGGGAGAGCGCATTGGGCTGCACCATATCTGTCAGTCACAGAAAGACAACGACCATACGATTTCACTCACTCCTGGAAGTAAAAAACATGTGAAAAAGCAAGAAAAAGGGACAGGAATGAGACTCGAACCAGGCACACAAAATTTGGTGTTTGTTCCAGGCAGGATAGTCAGAATCTGCGTTCTAAACTGGATCAAATGGGACATTCAATGCAGGAAATGTGGCCGGAAGGGATGGAACGTGAGTTTCCACTGTGTTTGAAGGTGAATTGTGATATGGAATAGAGCAGCTTCATATCTCTTAAAATATCATTTTTTGCGTTTGGTACAACACACACACACACACACACACACACACACACACTTAAAAGGGTCTCACAGAAGTTAGGGAGCAAGTGAGGAATAGCACTCATGGAATTAAAATTCAGAGAAAATAGCATAGAATACAAAAGCTTAGAGAATCAAAGTAACAAACCGTCCAATCTGGATAAGTGAACTCCTTACCTATCAAGAAATATTTAAGTAATTAATTAATTAATTAATCAATTTATTTATTTATTTATTTATTTATTTATTAAACAACTTATCTAAAAGACCCCACCACACAAGTGCCAGCATATCAAATACCGGAGAGAAGAATAAATTCCAAGACCGATACGTATTACCATGATAAGGTCATGAGTCATCCGTACCTGAGGTCTCAAGTAATGACTTTTGAAGCAGCTTTTGAGGCTTTTGAAGCCATCCACAAACATCTCCCCCCACACAGAATGCCAGGTTCAAATCAATACCCTGGTCAACAGTTCGAGACATTTAATGGCAATGTCGGATTTTGTCATCTATTCCCAAAATGTACGAAGGGAGAAGACTCAAATTTACAATGTCCAAAGACCTAATTCACATAGGAACCTCATAGGAAACCAAAGGCATACAATTTTAATCAGTAAGATAATGAAACTACAATTCATTTCTCTTCACTTTCTTTCTTCATCTTCACGTGATACGGCCCGTTTTGCTTTCTATTCATTATTTTTCCTAATATTCGGCAAGCCAGCCCTTTATCCCTCCTACGATTTTTGACATAGTGTTCCCTGATTCTTTAATTGCGTATATCACAAAGGGCTCATCCCCATATAATGCCACACCAGCTCCATACCCATTATCCAGTTCCCTCTTTATGGCAGGTCTTATCGTCCTGTAACCCTCAGCTTGGTCCCCAAAGTCCTGAGTCTCTACTGGAGCGTCTCCCAGTCTGACACATTCTGCGTCCGTTTTCCCTTACTAGTACTCACGTCCATGGTATTATTCATGAGCCACATATGAGTGAAGCCATAGGATAGTTCCCTCGGTCTGCTTGCATTTTCATTTGAAAGTCATCTTCTTTATCATCATCTTCATAATCGTCTTTCTCCAGTAGCCCTTGAAAGGGTCTCTCGGCTCCTTCCACAGAGACGCTAGAGTGGCATGGCAGGCCATCGATGTTGGCCGTTCCTTTTCATCTGAATAAAGAGAGTCGCTCAACAGGACTCTCCCAAAGGCTATGGCATGTAGCATTAAGTAAAGAGGACAAGGAGTGCTGAACAGGGCTCTTTTTTCGAGGTAGCGATCATGGAGAGTTTCACTATCCATGAAGCCTTTGCAACGTTGTTTAAGGTAATGTCAGGTAGACAGAGCCTTCATCCCTTGGCACTGGTGTTTCAGGACACTAGCAGATACGGACAAGGACAGCACAAAGCATCCCTCCCGTGGCAATTTCCCTGGAATTGTGACTTTCCTTCCCGTCTTCCTTCCCTCGACTTCCAAGCTAACCCAGCACCAAAGGCAGACCTTACACCCGAGAAATCATAGGGAACAGAAGCCAAGATTGGACCCTCTGACCCAAGGATATCAAACATCCCATAGACCTAATGGTAGTCAAGAGGCCTCGCTGTTGATTGAGATCTCTGGAAATTCAGTGGAAAGAGGAACCCCTTGCTCTCCCTGGAGAAATGTTGGTCTAAAGAATGATATACGGAACATCGTTTTCTTTTCTCTTTGTCCAGAAAGTGGAAGTGGGAACGAATCAGGAAAGACCACCTGAGTTCAGGATTAGGCTAACAGGGCTCTTTCTTGTTCCTCCCAGTTCTTTCTACTTAAAGCCATAGGACTCATATGTCATGAGAATGGGATTGCTGCTTCAACGCAGTCAGCTTCTCTGACATCGCAAATCTCTGAGGTCCTAGCCACCGCTCCTCACCAAAGCACGCCTCATCACTTCACCTGGCTGGAGTAATTCTGCATCAGCCAGGTGTATCACAATCACTCCAAAACGCTGGAGACGCCTGGGAATTTCCCCAAGACATCTTGTGAACCGATTCGGGGTCACCTTCTCCATGGCTGAATTTCGAGTCTTCGTCCATGACTGTCACCACCACCCCTCTGGAATCCTGAGAAGGGCAAGAATGCACAATTCCATCTCACCGACGTAAGGTCAAGACAGAGTCAGGAGTACAAGCAGCCTCACGCGGAGAGCTCCATGTCATACACATGTTCATGGTCCTCACAACCTCTCAGGATTCTTCTGACCAGGAAAAGCGCCCCACGCCCTCCGAGGTGTTTGGTGTCTGGGCCAAGTATGGTGTTCCTGTGAAACGTGACTTTCAAACCACTCCACAAACCTTTAGGCCTGCTGAATTCTGTGGCCAGGTGAGAGGATATGGGCAGGGCTTTCTTCTAGTCCCCATGCAGGGTTTCCTGTTCTCCTGGGACTAAGCATCTTGGCCTGACTAAGGCACTTCCAACAGTGTTCCAGGTTTGGGAATCCGTGATGCAGGTTGGGCAGCTAATGTGCTCCCCGTCCTGCCTCTGGCCACTTCTCACTCTTGATGCTGGCGGTCGTAGAGCCCAAGTATCTTGGGCGCCCGCCCAGGCATCTCCACCAACACTGCCCATCAAAAATACACACAAAGAAACAATAGTCTTACCATGGTGTCAACCGTTTCCATGGTGTCATGGTTTCCAGGCTGTCTGCACCTGGTTGCTTGCTGGTGTCCTCTCCAGGAGATACACAGTGTTCTCTGGAGTCTATGTCTGAAAAGCATGCTGATCTGGAATCCCCAGGCCTCAAGACGCTTGGGTTGCAAGAACTCGTGTCCTTCAGACACTCTCCTTTTCTCTGCCAACAGCTATGCGTCAACATTCAAACTGTGGGTTCTAGGTGTGCTCGTCTCACCTGGGCCTTTGTCTTTGTCCATGGACCCCTGCCCCCTGAAGCACCAACCGTCCAATTCTCCCATAAGACCTGTCTACTCCCTTCTCCCATGGTTTCTGTCACTTCTTCTCTTTTCGCTGTGGAGTGTGATTTCTAGGCTTCCGGTGCATTTATGTCATGTTTACATGGATGTGGTCATCTTCTGGTTGTGCTGATGGCTGAAGAGAAGCCTGAAGCTGCCAGAAACTTCTACCATCCCCCTGTCCTCCAAATGCACTGCCCACTCTTATGGAGCCATAAGCAAGAGGGGATTCTTGCTCCTTGTGACTTGTGGTGGAATGGGAGAGCGCATTGGGCTGCACCATATCTGTCAGTCACAGAAAGACAACGACCATACGATTTCACTCACTCCTGGAAGTAAAGAAACATGTGAAAAAGCAAGAAAAAGGGACAGGAATGAGACTCGAACCAGGCACACAAAATTTGGTGTTTGTTCCAGGCAGGATAGTCAGAATCTGCGTTCTAAACTGGATCAAATGGGACATTCAATGCAGGAAATGTGGCCGGAAGGGATGGAACGTGAGTTTCCACTGTGTTTGAAGGTGAATTGTGATATGGAATAGAGCAGCTTCATATCTCTTAAAATATCATTTTTTGCGTTTGGTACAACACACACACACACACACACACACACACACACACACTTAAAAGGGTCTCACAGAAGTTAGGGAGCAAGTGAGGAATAGCACTCATGGAATTAAAATTCAGAGAAAATAGCATAGAATACAAAAGCTTAGAGAATCAAAGTAACAAACCGTCCAATCTGGATAAGTGAACTCCTTACCTATCAAGAAATATTTAAGTAATTAATTAATTAATTAATCAAGTTATTTATTTATTTATTTATTTATTTATTAAACAACTTATCTAAAAGACCCCACCACACAAGTGCCAGTATATCAAATACCGGAGAGAAGAATAAATTCCAAGACCGATACGTATTACCATGATAAGGTCATGAGTCATCCGTACCTGAGGTCTCAAGTAATGACTTTTGAAGCAGCTTTTGAGGCTTTTGAAGCCATCCACAAACATCTCCCCCCACACAGAAAGCCAGGTTCAAATCAATTCCCTGGTCAACAGTTCGAGACATTTAATGGCAATGTCGGATTTTGTCATCTATTCCCAAAATGTACGAAGGGAGAAGACTCTAATTTACAATGTCCAAAGACCTAATTCACATAGGAACCTCATAGGAAACCAAAGGCATACAATTTTAATCAGTAAGATAATGAAACTACAATTCATTTCTCTTCACTTTCTTTCTTCATCTTCACGTGATACGGCCCGTTTTGCTTTCTATTCATTATTTTTCCTAATATTCGGCAAGCCAGCCCTTTATCCCTCCTACGATTTTTGACATAGTGTTCCCTGATTCTTTAATTGCGTATATCACAAAGGGCTCATCCCCATATAATGCCACACCAGCTCCATACCCATTATCCAGTTCCCTCTTTATGGCAGGTCTTATCGTCCTGTAACCCTCAGCTTGGTCCCCAAAGTCCTGAGTCTCTACTGGAGCGTCTCCCAGTCTGACATATTCTGCGTCCGTTTTCCCTTACTAGTACTCACGTCCATGGTATTATTCATGAGCCACATATGAGTGAAGCCATAGGATAGTTCCCTCGGTCTGCTTGCATTTTCATTTGAAAGTCATCTTCTTTATCATCATCTTCATAATCGTCTTTCTCCGGTAGCCCTTGAAAGGGTCTCTCGGCTCCTTCCACAGAGACGCTAGAGTGGCATGGCAGGCCATCGATGTTGGCCGTTCCTTTTCATCTGAATAAAGAGAGTCGCTCAACAGGACTCTCCCAAAGGCTATGGCATGTAGCATTAAGTAAAGAGGACAAGGAGTGCTGAACAGGGCTCTTTTTTCGAGGTAGCGATCATGGAGAGTTTCACTATCCATGAAGCCTTTGCAACGTTGTTTAAGGTAATGTCAGGTAGACAGAGCCTTCATCCCTTGGCACTGGTGTTTCAGGACACTAGCAGATACGGACAAGGACAGCACAAAGCATCCCTCCCGTGGCAATTTCCCTGGAATTGTGACTTTCCTTCCCGTCTTCCTTCCCTCGACTTCCAAGCTAACCCAGCACAAAGGCAGACCTTACACCCGAGAAATCATAGGGAACAGAAGCCAAGATTGGACCCTCTGACCCAAGGATATCAAACATCCCATAGACCTAATGGTAGTCAAGAGGCCTCGCTGTTGATTGAGATCTCTGGAAATTCAGTGGAAAGAGGAACCCCTTGCTCTCCCTGGAGAAATGTTGGTCTAAAGAATGATATACGGAACATCGTTTTCTTTTCTATTTGTCCAGAAAGTGGAAGTGGGAACGAATCAGGAAAGACCACCTGAGTTCAGGATTAGGCTAACAGGGCTCTTTCTTGTTCCTCCCAGGTCTTTCTACTTAAAGCCATAGGACTCATATGTCATGAGAATGGGATTGCTGCTTCAACGCAGTCAGCTTCTCTGACATCGCAAATCTCTGAGGTCCTAGCCAACGCTCCTCACCAAAGCACGCCTCATCACTTCACCTGGCTGGAGTAATTCTGCATCAGCCAGGTGTATCACAATCACTCCAAAACGCTGGAGACGCCTGGGAATTTCCCCAAGACATCTTGTGAACCGATTCGGGGTCACCTTCTCCATGGCTGAATTTCGAGTCTTCGTCCATGACTGTCACCACCACCCCTCTGGAATCCTGAGAAGGGCAAGAATGCACAATTCCATCTCACCGACGTAAGGTCAAGACAGAGTCAGGAGTACAAGCAGCCTCACGCGGAGAGCTCCATGTCATACACATGTTCATGGTCCTCACAACCTCTCAGGATTCTTCTGACCAGGAAAAGCGCCCCCCGCCCTCCGAGGTGTTTGGTGTCTGGGCCAAGTATGGTGTTCCTGTGAAACGTGACTTTCAAACCACTCCACAAACCTTTAGGCCTGCTGAATTCTGTGGCCAGGTGAGAGGATATGGGCAGGGCTTTCTTCTAGTCCCCATGCAGGGTTTCCTGTTCTCCTGGGACTAAGCATCTTGGCCTGACTAAGGCACTTCCAACAGTGTTCCAGGTTTGGGAATCCGTGATGCAGGTTGGGCAGCTAATGTGCTCCCCGTCCTGCCTCTGGCCACTTCTCACTCTTGATGCTGGCGGTCGTAGAGCCCAAGTATCTTGGGCGCCCGCCCAGGCATCTCCACCAACACTGCCCATCAAAAATACACACAAAGAAACAATAGTCTTACCACGGTGTCAACCGTTTCCATGGTGTCATGGTTTCCAGGCTGTCTGCACCTGGTTGCTTGCTGGTGTCCTCTCCAGGAGATACACAGTGTTCTCTGGAGTCTATGTCTGAAAAGCATGCTGATCTGGAATCCCCAGGCCTCAAGACGCTTGGGTTGCAAGAACTCGTGTCCTTCAGACACTCTCCTTTTCTCTGCCAACAGCTATGCGTCAACATTCAAACTGTGGGTTCTACGTGTGCTCGTCTCACCTGGGCCTTTGTCTTTGTCCATGGACCCCTGCCCCCTGAAGCACCAACCGTCCAATTCTCCCATAAGACCTGTCTACTCCCTTCTCCCATGGTCTCTGTGACTTCTCTTTTCGCTGTGGAGTGTGATTTCTAGGCTTCCGGTGCATTTATGTCATGTTTACAAGGATGTGGTCATCTTCTGGTTGTGCTGATGGCTGAAGAGAAGCCTGAAGCTGCCAGAAACTTCTACCATCCCCCTGTCCTCCAAATGCACTGCCCACTCTTATGGAGCCATAAGCAAGAGGGGATTCTTGCTCCTTGTGACATGTGGGGGAATGGGAGAGCGCATTGGGCTGCACCATATCTGTCAGTCACAGAAAGACAACGACCATACGATTTCACTCACTCCTGGAAGTAAAGAAACATGTGAAAAAGCAAGAAAAAGGGACAGGAATGAGACTCGAACCAGGCACACAAAATTTGGTGTTTGTTCCAGGCAGGATAGTCAGAATCTGCGTTCTAAACTGGATCAAATGGGACATTCAATGCAGGAAATGTGGCCGGAAGGGATGGAACGTGAGTTTCCACTGTGTTTGAAGGTGAATTGTGATATGGAATAGAGCAGCTTCATATCTCTTAAAATATCATTTTTGCGTTTGGTACAACACACACACACACACACTCACACACACACACACACACACACTTAAAAGGGTCTCACAGAATTTAGGGAGCAAGTGAGGAATAGCACTCATGGAATTAAAATTCAGAGAAAATAGCATAGAAAACAAAAGCTTAGAGAATCAAAGTAACAAACCGTCCAAACTGGATAAGTGAACTCCTTACCTATCAAGAATTATATAAGTAATTAATTAATTAATTAATCAATTTATTTATTTATTTATTAAACAACTTATCTAAAAGACCCCACCACACAAGTGCCAGCATATCAAATACCGGAGAGAAGAATAAATTCCAAGACCGATACGTATTACCATGATAAGGTCATGAGTCATCCGTACCTGAGGTCTCAAGTAATGACTTTTGAAGCAGCTTTTGAGGCTTTTGAAGCCATCCACAAACATCTCCCCCCACACAGAAAGCCAGGTTCAAATCAATTCCCTGGTCAACAGTTCGAGACATTTAATGGCAATGTCGGATTTTGTCATCTATTCCCAAAATGTACGAAGGGAGAAGACTCTAATTTACAATGTCCAAAGACCTAATTCACATAGGGACCTCATAGGAAACCAATGGCATACAATTTTAATCAGTAAGATAATGAAACTACAATTCATTTCTCTTCACTTTCTTTCTTCATCTTCACGTGATACGGCCCGTTTTGCTTTCTATTCATTATTTTTCCTAATATTCGGCAATCCAGCCCTTTATCCCTCCTACGATTTTTGACATAGTGTTCCCTGATTCTTTAATTGCGTATATCACAAAGGGCTCATCCTCATATAATGCCACACCAGCTCCATACCCATTATCCAGTTCCCTCTTTATGGCAGGTCTTATCGTCCTGTAACCCTCAGCTTGGTCCCCAAAGTCCTGAGTCTCTACTGGGGCTTCTCCCTGTCTGACACATTCTGCGTCCGTTTTCCCTTACTAGTACTCACGTCCATGGTATTATTCTTGAGCCACATATGAGTGAAGCCGTAGGATAGTTCCCTCGGTCTGCTTGCATTTTCATTTGAAAGTCATCTTCTTAAAGCTGGAGTGGCAATCCTTATATCAGATCAATTAGATTTTAAGCCAAAGACTATAATAAGAGATGAGGAAGGACACTATATCCTACTCAAAGGGTCTGTCCAACAAGAAGATCTAACCATTTTAAATATCTATGCCCCTAACGTGGGAGCAGCCAACTATATCAACCAATTAATAACAAAATCAAAGAAACACATCAATAATAATACAATAATAGTAGGGGACTTGAACACTCCCCTCACTGAAATGGACAGATCATCCAAGCAAAAGATCAACAAGGAAATAAAGGCCTTAAATGACACACTGGACCAGATGGACATCACAGATATATTCAGAACATTTCATCCCAAAGCAACAGAATACACATTCTTCTCTAGTGCACATGGAACCTTCTCCAGAATAGATCACATCCTGGGTCACAAATCAGGTCTCAACCGGTATCAAAAGATTAGGATCATTCCCTGCATATTTTCAGACCACAATGCTCTGAAGCTAGAACTCAATCACAAGAGGAAAGCTGGAAAGAACCCAAATACATGGAGACTAAACAGCATCCTTCTAAAGAATGAATGGGTTAACCAGGAAATTAAAGAAGAATTGAAAAAATTCATGGAAACAAATGATAATGAAAACACAACAGTTCAAAATCTGTGGGACACAGCAAAGGCAGTCCTGAGAGGAAAATATATAGCGGTACAAGCCTTTCTCAAGAAACAAGAAAGGTCTCAAGTACACAACCTAACCCTACACGTAAAGGAGCTGGAGAAAGAACAAGAAAGAAACCCTAAACCCAGCAGGAGAAGAGAAATCATAAAGATCAGAGCAGAAATCAATGAAATAGAAACCAAAAAAACAATAGAAAAAATCAATGAAACTAGGAGCTGGTTCTTTGAAAGAATCAATAAGATTGATAAACCCCTGGCCAGACTCATCAAAAAGAAAAGAGAAAGGACCCAAATCAATAAAATCATGAATGAAAGAGGAGAGATCACAACTAACACCAAAGAAATACAGACAATTATAAGAACATACTATGAGCAACTTTACGCCAACAAATTGGACAATCTGGAAGAAATGGATGCATTCCTAGAGACATATAAACTACCACAACTGAACCAGGAAGAAATAGAAAACCTGAACAGGCCCATAACCAGTAAGGAGATTGAAACAGTCATCAAAAATCTCCAAACAAACAAAAGCCCAGGGCCAGACGGCTTCCCAGGGGAATTCTACCAAACATTTAAAGAAGAACTCATTCCTATTCTCCTGAAACTGTTCCAAAAAATAGAAATGGAAGGAAAACTTCCAAACTCATTTTATGAGGCCAGCATCACCTTGATCCCAAAACCAGACAAGGATCCCACCAAAAAAGAGAACTACAGACCAATATCCTTGATGAACACAGACGCAAAAATTCTCGCCAAAATACTAGCCAATAGGATTCAACAGTACATTAAAAGGATTATTCACCACGATCAAGTGGGATTTATTCCAGGGCTGCAGGGTTGGTTCAACATCCGCAAATCAATCAATGTGATAGAACACATTAATAAAAGAAAGAACAAGAACCATATGATACTCTCAATAGATGCTGAAAAAGCATTTGACAAAGTACAGCATCCCTTCCTGATCAAAACTCTTCAAAGTGTGGGGATAGAGGGCACATACCTCAATATTATCAAAGCCATCTATGAAAAACCCACCGCAAATATCATTCTCAATGGAGAAAATCTGAAAGCTTTTCCGTTAAGGTCAGGAACACGGCAGGGATGTCCATTATCACCACTGCTATTCAACATAGTACTAGAAGTCCTAGCCTCAGCAATCAGACAACAAAAAGAAATTAAAGGCATCCAAATTGGTAAAGAAGAAGTCAAACTATCACTCTTCGCAGATGATATGATACTATATGTGGAAAACCCAAAAGACTCCACTCCAAAACTGCTAGAACTTGTTCAGGAATTCAGTAAAGTGTCAGGATATAAAATCAATGCACAGAAATCAGTTGCATTTCTATACACTAACAACAAGACTGAAGAAAGAGAAATTAAGGAGTCAATCCCATTTACAATTGCACCCAAAACTATAAGATACCTAGGAATAAACCTAACCAAAGAGACTAAGAATCTATACACAGAAAATTATAAAGTACTCATGAAAGAAATTGAGGAAGACACAAAAAAATGGAAAAATGTTCCATGCTCCTGGATTGGAAGAATAAATATTGTGAAAATGTCTATGCTACCTAAAGCAATCTACACATTTAATGCAATCCCTATCAAAATACCATCCATTTTTTTCAAAGAAATGGAACAAATAATCCTAAAATTTATATGGAACCAGAAAAGACCTCGAATAGCCAAAGGAATATTGAAGAACAAAGTCAAAGTTGGTGGCATCACAATTCCGGACTTCAAGCTCTATTACAAAGCTGTCATCATCAAGACAGCATGGTACTGGCACAAAAACAGACACATAGACCAGTGGAACAGAATAGAGAGCCCAGAAATCGACCCTCAACTCTATGGTCAACTAATCTTCGACAAAGCAGGAAAGAATGTCCAATGGAAAAAAGACAGCCTCTTCAATAAATGGTGCTGGGAAAATTGGACAGCCACATGCAGAAAAATGAAATTGGACCACTTCCTTACACCACACACAAAAATAGACTCCAAATGGATGAAGGACCTCAATGTGAGAAAGGAATCCATCAAAATCCTTGAGGAGAATGCAGGCAGCAACCTCTTTGACCTCAGCCGTAGCAACATCTTCCTAGGAACAACGGCAAAGGCAAGGGAAGCAAGGGCAAAAATGAACTGTTGGGATTTCATCAAGATCAAAAGCTTTTGCACAGCAAAGGAAACAGTTAACAAAACCAAAAGACAACTGACAGAATGGGAGAAGATATTTGCAAACGACATATCAGATAAAGGGCTAGTATCCAAAATCTATAAGGAACTTAGCAAACTCAACACCCAAAGAACAAACAATCCAATCAAGAAATGGGCAGAGGACATGAACAGACATTTCTGCAAAGAAGACATCCAGATGGCCAACAGACACATGAAAAAATGCTCCACGTCACTCGCCATCAGGGAAATACAAATCAAAACCACAATGAGATATCACCTCACACCAGTCAGAATGGCTAAAATGAACAAGTCAGGAAATGACAGATGCTGGAGAGGATGTGGAGAAAGGGGAACCCTCCTCCACTGTTGGTGGGAATGCAAGCTGGTGCAACCACTCTGGAAAACAGCATGGAGGTTCCTCAAAATGTTGAAAATAGAACCACCCTATGACCCAGCAATTGCACTACTGGGTATTTACCCTAAAGATACAAACATAGTGATCCGAAGGGGCACGTGTACCCGAATGTTTATAGCAGCAATGTCTACAATAGCCAGACTATGGAAAGAACCTAGATGTCCATCAACAGATGAATGGATAAAGAAGATGTGGTATATATACACAATGGAATACTATGCAGCCATCAAAAGAAATGAAATCTTGCCATTTGCGACGACGTGGATGGAACTAGAGCGTATCATGCTTAGTGAAATAAGTCAATCGGAGAAAGACAACTATCATATGATCTCCCTGATATGAGGACATGGAGAAGCAACATGGGGGGGTAGGAGATAGGAGAAGAATAAATGAAACAAGATGGGATTGGGAGGGAGACAAACCATAAATGACTCTTAATCTCACAAAACAAACTGGGGGTTGCTGCGGGGAGGTGGGATTGGGGGAGGGGGAGCGGGCTATGGACATTGGGGAGGGGAAGCGAACCATAAGAGACTATGGACCCTGAAAAACAACCTGAGGGTTTTGAAGGGTCAGGGGTGGGAGGTTGGGGCAACCTGAGGGTTTTGAAGGGTCAGGGGTGGGAGGTTGGGGGAACAGGTGGTGGGTAATGGGGAGGGCACGTTTTGCATGGAGCACTGGGTGTTGTGCAAAAAGAATGAATACTGTTACGCTGAAAAAATAAATAAAATGAAAGTCATCTTCTTTATCATCATCTTCATAATCGTCTATCTCCGGTAGCCCCTGAAAGGATCTCTCAGCTCCTTCCACAGAGACGCTAGAGTGGCATGGCAGGCCATCGATGTTGGCCGTTCCTTTTCATCTGAATAAAGAGAGTCGCTCAACAGGACTCTCCCAAAGGCTATGGCATGTAGCATTAAGTAAAGAGGACAAGGAGTGCTGAACAGGGCTCTTTTTTCGAGGTAGCGATCATGGAGAGTTTCACTATCCATGAAGCCTTTGCAACGTTGTTTAAGGTAATGTCAGGTAGACAGAGCCTTCATCCCTTGGCACTGGTGTTTCAGGACACTAGCAGATACGGACAAGGACAGCACAAAGCATCCCTCCCGTGGCAATTTCCCTGGAATTGTGACTTTCCTTCCCGTCTTCCTTCCCTCAACTTCCAAGCTAACCCAGCACCAAAGGCAGACCTTACACCCGAGAAATCATAGGGAACAGAAGCCAAGATTGGACCCTCTGACCCAAGGATATCAAACATCCCATAGACCTAATGGTAGTCAAGAGGCCTCGCTGTTGATTGAGATCTCTGGAAATTCAGTGGAAAGAGGAACCCCTTGCTCTCCCTGGAGAAATTTTGGTCTAAAGAATGATATACGGAACATCGTTTTCTTTTTTATTTGTCCAGAAAGTGGAAGTGGGAACGAATCAGGAAAGACCACCTGAGTTCAGGATTAGGCTAACAGGGCTCTATCTTGTTCCTCCCAGGTCTTTCTACTTAAAGCCATAGGACTCATATGTCATGAGAATGGGATTGCTGCTTCAACGCAGTCAGTTTCTCTGACATCGCAAAGCTCTGAGGTCTTAGCCACCGCTCCTCACCAAAGCACGCCTCATCACTTCACCTGGCTGGAGTAATTCTGTATCAGCCAGGTGTATCACAATCACTGCAAAACGCGGGAGACGCCTGGGAATTTCCCCAAGACATCTTGTGAACCGATTCGGGGTCACCTTCTCCATGGCCGAATTTCGAGTCTTCGTCCATGACTGTCACCACCACCCCTCTGGAATCCTGAGAGGGCCAAGAATGCACAATTCCATCTTACCGACGTAAGGTCAAGACAGAGTCAGGAGTACAAGCACCCTCACGCGGAGAGCTCCATGCCATACACATGTTCATGGTCCTCACACCCTCTCAGGATGCTCCTGACCAGGAAAAGCGCCCCCCGCCCTCCGAGGAAAGCTCCGAGTTAACACCCGCACCCATACCAAAGACATGTCTGGAGTCTTCCACAGTAGGACACGAGTTCTTCTTGCATCTCCAGAAATCGTGCCAGAAATGCCTCCCAAATTTCCCAGCTGACCAAACATTAGAGGCAGAGCCTACACACTAGACCCTTAGGCCCACGACGGACTTATCTGTTTGGAGCTCGCAGGAGCAAGCATGAGCATGTTGGAAGAGAACCAATCCCCATGGGAAGCCATCAGAAAAGGCTTTCGGGCCAGTTTCTGGAATACAATGTGGATCTACAAAAGGTCTCTGTCTTCTCTGTATTCGAAACGCGCCTTCTGTTA
Source organism: Meles meles (assembly GCF_922984935.1). Taxonomy (NCBI): domain Eukaryota; kingdom Metazoa; phylum Chordata; class Mammalia; order Carnivora; family Mustelidae; genus Meles; species Meles meles. Next base: position 31,739,453 of record NC_060088.1, on the reverse strand, counting down.
TCTACCCTGTAGATAATTCCTTTAGGAAGAAGAGCTCATGGAGTGTCCAAGGGCTGCCTCTTGGGAGAATCTCAGGTGTGTGGGACATGCCCTCTGCGGTTGTGTTGTGGCTGTCCACTCTCCTGTGGGCTCGTCCCCTGCAGAGGCTCTCCTTGCCTTCATTCAGGGTGTTTGGTGTCTGGGCCAAGTATGGTGTTCCTGTGAAACGTGACTTTCAAACCACTCCACAAACCTTAAGGCCTGCTGAATTCTGTGGCCAGGTGAGAGGATGTGGGCGTGGCTTTCTTCTAGTGCCCATGCAGGGTTTCCTGTTCTCCTGGGACTAAGCATCTTGGCCTGACTAAGGCACGTCCAACAGTGTTCCAGGTTTGGGAATCCGTGATGCAGGTTGGGCAGCTAATGTGCTCCCCGTCCTGCCTCTGGCCACTTCTCACTCTTGATGCTGGCGGTCGTAGAGCCCAAGTATCTTGGGCGCCCGCCCAGGCATCTCCACCAACACTGCCCATCAAAAATGCACACAAAGAAACAATAGCCTTACCACGGTGTCAACCGTTTCCATGGTGTCATGGTTTCCAGGCTGTCTGCACCTGGTTGCTTGCTGGTGTCCTCTCCAGGAGATACACAGTGTTCTCTGGAGTCTATGTCTGAAAAGCATGCTGATCTGGAATCCCCGGGCCTCAAGACGCTTGGGTTGCAAGAACTCGTGTCCTTCAGACACTCTCCTTTTCTCTGCCAACAGCTATGCGTCAACATTCAAACTGTGGGTTCTACGTGTGCTCGTCTCACCTGGGCCTTTGTCTTTGTCCATGGACCCCTGTCCCCTGAAGCACCAACCGTCCAATTCTCCCATAAGACCTGTCTACTCCCTTCTCCCATGGTCTCTGTGACTTCTTCTCTTTTCGCTGTGGAGTGTGATTTCTAGGCTTCCGGTGCATTTATGTCATGTTTACATGGATGTGGTCATCTTCTGGTTGTGCTGATGGCTGAAGAGAAGCCTGAAGCTGCCAGAGACTTCTACCATCCCCCTGTCCTCCAAATGCACTGCCCACTCTTATGGAGCCATAAGCAAGAGGGGATTCTTGCTCCTTGTTACATGTGGCTCAATGGGAGAGCGCATTGGGCTGCACCATATCTGTCAGTCACAGAAAGACAACGACCATACGATTTCACTCACTCCTGGAAGTAAAGAAACATGTGAAAAAGCAAGAAAAAGGGACAGGAATGAGACTCGAACCAGGCACACAAAATTTGGTGTTTGTTCCAGGCAGGATAGTCAGAATCTGCGTTCTAAAGTGGATCAAATGGGATATTCAATGCAGAAAATGTGGCCGGAAGGGATGGAACATGAGTTTCCACTGTGTTTGAAGGTGAATTGTGATATGGAATAGAGCAGCTTCATATCTCTTAAAATATCATTTTTTTGCGTTTGGTAAAACACACACACACACACAAACACATACAAACACACTTAAAAGGGTCTCACAGAGGTTAGGAAGCAAGTGAGGTATAGCACTCATGGAACTAAAATTCAGAGAAAATAGCATAGAAAACAAAAACTTAGAGAATCAAAGTAACAAACCGTCCAAACTGGATAAGTGAACTCCTTACCTATCAAGAATTAATTAATTAATTAATTAATGTATTTATTTATTTATTTATTTATTTATTTATTTATTTATTTATTAAACAACTTATCTAAAAGACCCCTCCACACAAGTAAGCCAGCATAACAAATACCGGAGAGAAGAATAAATTCCAAGAACGATACGTATTACCATGATAAGATCATGAGTCATCCGTACCTGAGGTCTCAAGTAATGACTTTTGAAGCAGCTTTTGAGGCTTTTGAAGCCATCCACAAACATCTCCCCTCACACAGAAAGCCAGGTTCAAATCAATTCCCTGGTCAACATTTCAAGACATTTAATGGCCATGTCGGATTTTGTCATCTATTCCCAAACTGTACGAAGGGAGAAGACTCCGATTTACAATGTCCAAAGACCTAATTCACATAGGGACCTCCTAGGAAACCAATGGTATACAATTTTAATCAGTAAGATAATGAAACTACAATTCATTTCTCTTCACTTTCTTTCTTCATCTTCACGTGATACGGCCCGTTTTGCTTTCTATTCATTATTTTTCCTAATATTCGGCAAGCCAGCCCTTTATCCCTCCTACGTTTTTTGACATAGTGTTCCCTGATTCTTTAATTGCGCATATCACAAAGGGCTCATCCTCATATAAAGCCACACCAGCTCCATACCCATTATCCAGTTCCCCCTTTTGGCAGGTCTTATCGTCCTGTAACCCTCAGCTTGGTCCCCAAAGTCCTGAGTCTCTACTGGGGCGTCTCCCTGTCTGACATATTCTGCGTCCGTTTTCCCTTACTAGTACTCACGTCCATGGTATTATTCATGAGCCACATATGAGTGAAGCCGTAGGATAGTTCCCTCGGTCTGCTTGCATTTTCATTTGAAAGTCATCTTCTTTATCATCATCTTCATAATCGTCTTTCTCCGGTAGCCCTTGAAAGGGTCTCTCGGCTCCTTCCACAGAGACGCTAGAGTGGCATGGCAGGCCATCGATGTTGGCCGTTCCTTTTCATCTGAATAAAGAGAGTCGCTCAACAGGACTCTCCCAAAGGCTATGGCATGTAGCATTAAGTAAAGAGGACAAAGAGTGCTGAACAGGGCTCTTTTTTCGAGGTAGCGATCATGGAGAGTTTCACTATCCATGAAGCCTTTGCAACGTTGTTTAAGGTAATGTCAGGTAGACAGAGCCTTCATCCCTTGGCACTGGTGTTTCAGGACACTAGCAGATACGGACAAGGACAGCACAAAGCATCCCTCCCGTGGCAATTTCCCTGGAATTGTGACTTTCCTTCCCGTCTTCCTTCCCTCAACTTCCAAACTAACCCAGCACCAAAGGCAGACCTTACACCCGAGAAATCATAGGGAACAGAAGCCAAGATTGGACCCTCTGACCCAAGGATATCAAACATCCCATAGACCTAATGGTAGTCAAGAGGCCTCGCTGTTGATTGAGATCTCTGGAAATTCAGTGGAAAGAGGAACCCCTTGCTCTCCCTGGAGAAATGTTGGTCTAAACAATGGTATACAGAACATCGTTTTCTTTTCTCTTTGTCCAGAAAGAGGAAGTGGGAACGAATCAGGAAAGACCACCTGAGTTCAGGATTAGGCTAACAGGGCTCCTTCTTGTTCCTCCCAGGTCTTTCTACTTAAAGCCATAGGACTCATATGTCATGAGAATGGGATTGCTGCTTCAACGCAGTCAGCTTCTCTGACATCGCAAAGCTCTGAGGTCCTAGCCACCGCTCCTCACCAAAGCACGCCTCATCACTTCACCTGGCTGGAGTAATTCTGCATCAGCCAGGTGTATCACAATCACTCCAAAACGCTGGAGACGCCTGGGAATTTCCCCAAGACATCTTGTGAACCGATTCGGGGTCACCTTCTCCATGGCCGAATTTCGAGTCTTCGTCCATGACTGTCACCACCACCCCTCTGGAATCCTGAGAGGGGCAAGAATGCACAATTCCATCTTACCGACGTAAGGTCAAGACAGAGTCAGGAGTACAAGCACCCTCACGCGGAGAGCTCCATGCCATACACATGTTCATGGTCCTCACACCCTCTCAGGTTGCTGCTGACCAGGAAAAGCGCCCCCCGCCCTCCGAGGAAAGCTCCGAGTTAACACCCGCACCCATACCAAAGACATGTCTGGAGTCTTCCACAGTAGGACACCAGTTCTTCTTGCATCTCCAGAAATCGTGCCCTAAATGCCTCCCAATTTTCCCAGCTGACCAAACATTAGAGGCAGAGCCTACACCCTAGACGCTTAGGCCCACGACGGACTTATCTGTTTGGAGCTCGCAGGAGCAAGCACGAGCATGTTGGAAGAGAACCAATCCCCATGGGAAGCCATCAGAAAAGGCTTCCGGGCCAGTTTCTGGAATACAATGTGAATCTACAAAAGGTCTCTGTCTTCTCTGTATTCGAAACGCGCCTTCCGTTATCTACCCTGTAGATAATTCCTTTAGGAAGAAGAGCTCATGGAGTGTCCAAGGGCTGGCTCTTGAGAGAATCTAAGGTGTGTGGGACATGCCCTCTGCGGTTGTGTTGTGGCTGTCCACTCTCCTGTGGGCTCGTCCCCTGCAGAGGCTCTCCTTGCCTTCATTCAGGGTGTTTGGTGTCTGGGCCAAGTATGGTGTTCCTGTGAAACGTGACTTTCAAACCACTCCACAAACCTTAAGGCCTGCTGAATTCTGTGGCCAGGTGAGAGGATGTGGGCGTGGCTTTCTTCTAGTGCCCATGCAGGGTTTCCTGTTCTCCTGGGACTAAGCATCTTGGCCTGACTAAGGCACTTCCAACAGTGTTCCAGGTTTGGGAATCCGTGATGCAGGTTGGGCAGCTAATGTGCTCCCCGTCCTGCCTCTGGCCACTTCTCACTCTTGATGCTGGCGGTCGTAGAGCCCAAATATCTTGGGCGCCCGCCCAGGCATCTCCACCAACACTGCCCATCAAAAATGCACACAAAGAAACAATAGTCTTACCACGGTGTCAACCGTTTCCATGGTGTCATGGTTTCCAGGCTGTCTGCACCTGGTTGCTTGCTGGTGTCCTCTCCAGGAGATACACAGTGTTCTCTGGAGTCTATGTCTGAAAAGCATGCTGATCTGGAATCCCCGGGCCTCAAGACGCTTGGGTTGCAAGAACTCGTGTCCTTCAGACACTCTCCTTTTCTCTGCCAACAGCTATGCGTCAACATTCAAACTGTGGGTTCTACGTGTGCTCGTCTCACCTGGGCCTTTGTCTTTGTCCATGGACCCCTGCCCCCTGAAGCACCAACCGTCCAATTCTCCCATAAGACCTGTCTACTCCCTTCTCCCATGGTCTCTGTGACTTCTTCTCTTTTCGCTGTGGAGTGTGATTTCTAGGCTTCCGGTGCATTTATGTCATGTTTACATGGATGTGGTCATCTTCTGGTTGTGCTGATGGCTGAAGAGAAGCCTGAAGCTGCCAGAAACTTCTACCATCCCCCTGTCCTCCAAATGCACTGCCCACTCTTATGGAGCCATAAGCAAGAGGGGATTCTTGCTCCTTGTTACATGTGGCGCAATGGGAGAGCGCATTGGGCTGCACCATATCTGTCAGTCACAGAAAGACAACGACCATACGATTTCACTCACTCCTGGAAGTAAAGAAACATGTGAAAAAGCAAGAAAAAGGGACAGGAATGAGACTCGAACCAGGCACACAAAATTTGGTGTTTGTTCCAGGCAGGATAGTCAGAATCTGCGTTCTAAAGTGGATCAAATGGGATATTCAATGCAGGAAATGTGGCCGGAAGGGATGGAACATGAGTTTCCACTGTGTTTGAAGGTGAATTGTGATATGGAATAGAGCAGCTTCATATCTCTTAAAATATCATTTTTTTGCGTTTGGTACAACACACACACACACAAACACATACAAACACACTTAAAAGGGTCTCACAGAGGTTAGGAAGCAAGTGAGGAATAGCACTCATGGAATTAAAATTCAGAGAAAATAGCATAGAAAACAAAAGCTTAGAAAATCAAAGTAACAAACCATCCAAACTGGATAAGTGAACTCCTTACCTATCAAGAATTAATAAGTTAATTAATTAATTAATGTATTTATTTATTTATTTATTTATTTATTAAACAACTTATCTAAAAGACCCCTCCACACAAGTAAGCCAGCATAACAAATACCGGAGAGAAGAATAAATTCCAAGACCGATACGTATTACCATGATAAGATCATGAGTCATCCGTACCTGAGGTCTCAAGTAATGACTTTTGAAGCAGCTTTTGAGGCTTTTGAAGCCATCCACAAACATCTCCCCGACACAGAAAGCCAGGTTCAAATCAATTCCCTGGTCAACAGTTCGAGACATTTAATGGCCATGTCGGATTTTGTCATCTATTCCCAAACTGTACGAAGGGAGAAGACTCCGATTTACAATGTCCAAAGACGTAATTCACATAGGGACCTCCTAGGAAACCAATGGCATACAATTTTAATCAGAAAGATAATGAAACTACAATTCATTTCTCTTCACTTTCTTTCTTCATCTTCACGTGATACGGCCCGTTTTGCTTTCTATTCATTATTTTTCCTAATATTCGGCAAGCCAGCCCTTTATCCCTCCTACGTTTTTTGACATAGTGTTCCCTGATTCTTTAATTGCGCATATCACAAAGGGCTCATCCTCATATAAAGCCACACCAGCTCCATACCCATTATCCAGTTCCCTCTTTATGGCAGGTCTTATCGTCCTGTAACCCTCAGCTTGGTCCCCAAAGTCCTGAGTCTCTACTGGGGCGTCTCCCTGTCTGACATATTCTGCGTCCGTTTTCCCTTACTAGTACTCACGTCCATGGTATTATTCATGAGCCACATATGAGTGAAGCCGTAGGATAGTTCCCTCGGTCTGCTTGCATTTTCATTTGAAAGTCATCTTCTTTATCATCATCTTCATAATCGTCTTTCTCCGGTAGCCCTTGAAAGGGTCTCTCGGCTCCTTCCACAGAGACGCTAGAGTGGCATGGCAGGCCATCGATGTTGGCCGTTCCTTTTCATCTGAATAAAGAGAGTCGCTCAACAGGACTCTCCCAAAGGCTATGGCATGTAGCATTAAGTAAAGAGGACAAGGAGTGCTGAACAGGGCTCTTTTTTCGAGGTAGCGATCATGGAGAGTTTCACTATCCATGAAGCCTTTGCAACGTTGTTTAAGGTAATGTCAGGTAGACAGAGCCTTCATCCCTTGGCACTGGTGTTTCAGGACACTAGCAGACAAGGCAGACAAGGACAGCACAAAGCATCCCTCCCGTGGCAATTTCCCTGGAATTGTGACTTTCCTTCCCGTCTTCCTTCCCTCAACTTCCAAACTAACCCAGCACCAAAGGCAGACCTTACACCCGAGAAATCATAGGGAACAGAAGCCAAGATTGGACCCTCTGACCCAAGGATATCAAATATCCCATAGACCTAATGGTAGTCAAGAGGCCTCGCTGTTGATTGAGATCTCTGGAAATTCAGTGGAAAGAGGAACCCCTTGCTCTCCCTGGAGAAATGTTGGTCTAAACAATGGTATACAGAACATCGTTTTCTTTTCTCTTTGTCCAGAAAGAGGAAGTGGGAACGAATCAGGAAAGACCACCTGAGTTCAGGATTATGCTAACAGGGCTCTTTCTTGTTCCTCCCAGGTCTTTCTACTTAAAGCCATAGGACCCATATGTCATGAGAATGGGATTACTGCTTCAACGCAGTCAGCTTCTCTGACATCGCAAAGCTCTGAGGTCCTAGCCACCGCTCCTCACCAAAGCACGCCTCATCACTTCACCTGGCTGGAGTAATTCTGCATCAGCCAGGTGTATCACAATCACTCCAAAACGCTGGAGACGCCTGGGAATTTCCCCAAGACATCTTGTGAACCGATTCGGGGTCACCTTCTCCATGGCCGAATTTCGAGTCTTCGTCCATGACTGTCACCACCACACCTCTGGAATCCTGAGAGGGGCAAGAATGCACAGTTCCATCTTACCGACGTAAGGTCAAGACAGAGTCAGGAGTACAAGCAGCCTCACGCGGAGAGCTCCATGCCATACACATGTTCATGGTCCTCACACCCTCTCAGGATGCTGCTGACCAGGAAAAGCGCCCCCCGCCCTCCGAGGAAAGCTCCGAGTTAACACCCGCACCCATACCAAAGACATGTCTGGAGTCTTCCACAGTAGGACACGAGTTCTTCTTGCATCTCCAGAAATCGTGCCATAAATGCCTCCCAATTTTCCCAGCTGACCAAACATTAGAGGCAGAGCCTACACCCTAGACGCTTAGGCCCACGACGGACTTATCTGTTTGGAGCTCGCAGGAGCAAGCACGAGCATGTTGGAAGAGAACCAATCCCCATGGGAAGCCATCAGAAAAGGCTTCCGGGCCAGTTTCTGGAATACAATGTGAATCTACAAAAGGTCTCTGTCTTCTCTGTATTCGAAACGCTCCTTCTGTTATCTACCCTGTAGATAATTCCTTTAGGAAGAAGAGCTCATGGAGTGTCCAAGGGCTGGCTCTTGAGAGAATCTCAGGCGTGTGGGACATGCCCTCTGCGGTTGTGTTGTGGCTGTCCACTCTCCTGTGGGCTCGTCCCCTGCAGAGGCTCTCCTTGCCTTCATTCAGGGTGTTTGGTGTCTGGGCCAACTATGGTGTTCCTGTGAAACGTGACTTTCAAACCACTCCACAAACCTTAAGGCCTGCTGAATTCTGTGGCCAGGTGAGAGGATGTGGGCAGGGCTTTCTTCTAGTCCCCATGCAGGGTTTTCTGTTCTCCTGGGACTAAGCATCTTGGCCTGACTAAGGCACTTCCAACAGTGTTCCAGGTTTGGGAATCCGTGATGCAGGTTGGGCAGCTAATGTGCTCCCCGTCCTGCCTCTGGCCACTTCTCACTCTTGATGCTGGCGGTCGTAGAGCCCAAGTATCTTGGGTGCCCGCCTAGGCATCTCCACCAACTCTGCCCATCAAAAATGCACACAAAGAAACCATAGCCTTACCACGGTGTCAACCGTTCCCATGGTGTCATGGTTTCCAGGCTGTCTGCACCTGGTTGCTTGCTGGTGTCCTCTCCAGGAGATACACAGTGTTCTCTGGAGTCTATGTCTGAAAAGCATGCTGATCTGGAATCCCCGGGCCTCAAGACGCTTGGGTTGCAAGAACTCGTGTCCTTCAGACACTCTCCTTTTCTCTGCCAACAGCTATGCGTCAACATTCAAACTGTGGGTTCTAGGTGTGCTCGTCTCACCTGGGCCTTTGTCTTTGTCCATGGACCCCTGCCCCCTGAAGCACCAACCGTCCAATTCTCCCATAAGACCTGTCTACTCCCTTCTCCCATGGTTTCTGTCACTTCTTCTCTTTTCGCTGTGGAGTGTGATTTCTAGGCTTCCGGTGCATTTATGTCATGTTTACATGGATGTGGTCATCTTCTGGTTGTGCTGATGGCTGAAGAGAAGCCTGAAGCTGCCAGAAACTTCTACCATCCCCCTGTCCTCCAAATGCACTGCCCACTCTTATGGAGCCATAAGCAAGAGGGGATTCTTGCTCCTTGTGACATGTGGTGGAATGGGAGAGCGCATTGGGCTGCACCATATCTGTCAGTCACAGAAAGACAACGACCATACGATTTCACTCACTCCTGGAAGTAAAGAAACATGTGAAAAAGCAAGAAAAAGGGACAGGAATGAGACTCGAACCAGGCACACAAAATTTGGTGTTTGTTCCAGGCAGGATAGTCAGAATCTGCGTTCTAAAGTGGATCAAATGGGATATTCAATGCAGGAAATGTGGCCGGAAGGGATGGAACATGAGTTTCCACTGTGTTTGAAGGTGAATTGTGATATGGAATAGAGCAGCTTCATATCTCTTAAAATATCGTTTTTTTGCGTTTGGGCCAACACACACACACACAAACACATACAAACACACTTAAAAGGGTCTCACAGAGGTTAGGAAGCAAGTGAGGAATAGCACTCATGGAATTAAAATTCAGAGAAAATAGCATAGAAAACAAAAGCTTAGAGAATCAAAGTAACAAACCGTCCAAACTGGATAAGTGAACTCCTTACCTATCAAGAATTAATTAATTAATTAATTAATGTATGTATGTATTTATTTATTTATTTATTTATTTATTAAACAACTTATCTAAAAGACCCCTCCACACAAGTAAGCCAGCATAACAAATACCGGAGAGAAGAATAAATTCCAAGACCGATACGTATTACCATGATAAGATCATGAGTCATCCGTACCTGAGGTCTCAAGTAATGACTTTTGAAGCAGTTTTTGAGGCTTTTGAAGCCATCCACAATCATCTCCCCCCACACAGAAAGCCAGGTTCTAATCAATTCCCTGGTCAACATTTCGAGACATTTAATGGCAATGTCGGATTTTGTCATCTATTCCCAAACTGTACGAAGAGAGAAGACTCCGATTTACAATGTCCAAAGACCTAATTCAATAGGGACCTCATAGGAAACCAATGGCATACAATTTTAATCAGTAAGATAATGAAACTACAATTCATTTCTCTTCACTTTCTTTCTTCATCTTCACGTGATACGCCTGTTTTGCTTTCTATTCATTATTTTTCCTAATATTCGGCAAGCCAGCCCTTTATCCCTCCTATGTTTTTTGACATAGTGTTCCCTGATTCTTTAATTGCGTATATCACAAAGGGCTCATCCTCATATAAAGCCACAGCAGCTCCATACCCATTATCCCGTTCCCTCTTTGTGGCAGGTCTTATCGTCCTGTAACCCTCAGCTTGGTCCCCAAATTCCTGAGTCTCTACTGGGGCGTCTCCCTGTCTGACATATTCTGCGTCCGTTTTCCCTTACTAGTACTCACGTCCATGGTATTATTCATGAGCCACATATGAGTGAAGCTGTAGGATAGTTCCCTCGGTCTGCTTGCATTTTCATTTGAAAGTCATCTTCTTTATCATCATCTTCATAATCGTCTTTCTCCGGTAGCCCTTGAAAGGGTCTCTCGGCTCCTTCCACAGAGACGTTAGAGTGGCATGGCAGGCCATCGATGTTGGCCGTTCCTTTTCATCTGAATAAAGAGAGTCGCTCAACAGGACTCTCCCAAAGGCTATGGCATGTAGCATTAAGTAAAGAGGACAAGGAGTGCTGAACAGGGCTCTCTTTTCGAGGTAGCGATCATGGAGAGTTTCACTATCCATGAAGCCTTTGCAACATTGTTTAAGTTAATATCAGGTAGACAGAGACTTCATCCCTTGGCACTGGTGTTTCAGGACACTAGCAGATACGGACAAGGACAGCACAAAGCATCCCTCCCGTGGCAATTTCCCTGGAATTGTGACTTTCCTTCCCGTCTTCCTTCCCTCAACTTCCAAGCTAACCCAGCACCAAAGGCAGACCTTACACCCGAGAAATCATAGGGAACAGAAGCCAAGATTGGACCCTCTGACCCAAGGATATCAAACATCCCATAGACCTAATGGTAGTCAAGAGGCCTCGCTGTTGATTGAGATCTCTGGAAATTGAGTGGAAATAGGAACCCCTTGCTCTCCCTGGAGAAATGTTGGTCTAAACAATGGTATACGGAACATCGTTTTCTTTTCTCTTTGTCCAGAAAGTGGAAGTGGGAACGAATCAGGAAAGACCACCTGAGTTCAGGATTAGGCTAACACGGCTCTTTCTTGTTCCTCCCAGGTCTTTCTACTTAAAGCCATAGGACTCATATGTCATGAGAATGGGATTGCTGCTTCAACGCAGTCAGCTTCTCTGACATCGCAAAGCTCTGAGGTCCTAGCCACCGCTCCTCACCAAAGCACGCCTCATCACTTCACCTGGCTGGAGTAATTCTGCATCAGCCAGGTGTATCACAATCACTCCAAAACGCTGGAGACGCCTGGGAATTCCCCCAAGACATCTTGTGAACCGATTCGGGGTCACCTTCTCCATGGCCGAATTTCGAGTCTTCGTCCATGACTGTCACCACCACCCCTCTGGAATCCTGAGAGGGGCAAGAATGTACAATTCCATCTTACCGACGTAAGGTCAAGACAGAGTCAGGAGTACAAGCAGCCTCACGCGGAGAGCTCCATGCCATACACATGTTCATGGTCCTCACACCCTCTCAGGATGCTCCTGACCAGGAAAAGCGCCCCCCGCCCTCCGAGGAAAGCTCCGAGTTAACACCCCCACCCATAGCAAAGACATGTCTGGAGTCTTCCACAGTAGGACACGAGTTCTTCTTGCATCTCCAGAAATCGTGCCATAAATGCCTCCCAATTTTCCCAGCTGACCAAACATTAGAGGCAGAGCCTACACCCTAGACTCTTAGGCCCACGACGGACTTATCTGTTTGGAGCTCGCAGGAGCAAGCACGAGCATGTTGGAAGAGAACCAATCCCCATGGGCAGCCATCAGAAAAGGCTTTCGGGCCAGTTTCTGGAATACAATGTGAATCTACAAAAGGTCTCTGTCTTCTCTGTATTCGAAACGCGCCTTCTGTTATCTACCCTGTAGATAATTCCTTTAGGAAGAAGAGCTCATGGAGTGTCCAAGGGCTGGCTCTTGAGAGAATCTCAGGCGTGTGGGACATGCCCTCTGCGGTTGTGTTGTGGCTGTCCACTCTCCTGTGGGCTCGTCCCCTGCAGAGGCTCTCCTTGCCTTCATTCAGGGTGTTTGGTGTCTGGGCCAACTATGGTGTTCCTGTGAAACGTGACTTTCAAACCACTCCACAAACCTTAAGGCCTGCTGAATTCTGTGGCCAGGTGAGAGGATGTGGGCAGGGCTTTCTTCTAGTCCCCATGCAGGATTTTCTGTTCTCCTGGGACTAAGCATCTTGGCCTGACTAAGGCACTTCCAACAGTGTTCCAGGTTTGGGAATCCGTGATGCAGGTTGGGCAGCTAATGTGCTCCCCGTCCTGCCTCTGGCCACTTCTCACTCTTGATGCTGGCGGTCGTAGAGCCCAAGTATCTTGGGCGCCCGCCCAGGCATCTCCACCAACACTGCCCATCAAAAATACACACAAAGAAACAATAGCCTTACCACGGTGTCAACCGTTTCCATGGTGTCATGGTTTCCAGGCTGTCTGCACCTGGTTGCTTGCTGGTGTCCTCTCCAGGAGATACACAGTGTTCCCTGGAGTCTATGTCTGAAAAGCATGCTGATCTGGAATCCCCGGGCCTCAAGACGCTTGGGTTGCAAGAACTCGTGTCCTTCAGACACTCTCCTTTTCTCTGCCAACAGCTATGCGTCAACATTCAAACTGTGGGTTCTAGGTGTGCTCGTCTCACCTGGGCCTTTGTCTTTGTCCATGGACCCCTGCCCCCTGAAGCACCAACCGTCCAATTCTCCCATAAGACCTGTCTACTCCCTTCTCCCATGGTTTCTGTCACTTCTTCTCTTTTCGCTGTGGAGTGTGATTTCTAGGCTTCCGGTGCATTTATGTCATGTTTACATGGATGTGGTCATCTTCTGGTTGTGCTGATGGCTGAAGAGAAGCCTGAAGCTGCCAGAAACTTCTACCATCCCCCTGTCCTCCAAATGCACTGCCCACTCTTATGGAGCCATAAGCAAGAGGGGATTCTTGCTCCTTGTGACATGTGGTGGAATGGGAGAGCGCATTGGGCTGCACCATATCTGTCAGTCACAGAAAGACAACGACCATACGATTTCACTCACTCCTGGAAGTAAAGAAACATGTGAAAAAGCAAGAAAAAGGGACAGGAATGAGACTCGAACCAGGCACACAAAATTTGGTGTTTGTTCCAGGCAGGATAGTCAGAATCTGCGTTCTAAAGTGGATCAAATGGGATATTCAATGCAGGAAATGTGGCCGGAAGGGATGGAACATGAGTTTCCACTGTGTTTGAAGGTGAATTGTGATATGGAATAGAGCAGCTTCATATCTCTTAAAATATCGTTTTTTTGCGTTTGGGCCAACACACACACACACAAACACATACAAACACACTTAAAAGGGTCTCACAGAGGTTAGGAAGCAAGTGAGGAATAGCACTCATGGAATTAAAATTCAGAGAAAATAGCATAGAAAACAAAAGCTTAGAGAATCAAAGTAACAAACCGTCCAAACTGGATAAGTGAACTCCTTACCTATCAAGAATTAATTAATTAATTAATTAATGTATGTATTTATTTATTTATTTATTTATTTATTTATTTATTAAACAACTTATCTAAAAGACCCCTCCACACAAGTAAGCCAGCATAACAAATACCGGAGAGAAGAATAAATTCCAAGACCGATACGTATTACCATGATAAGATCATGAGTCATCCGTACCTGAGGTCTCAAGTAATGACTTTTGAAGCAGTTTTTGAGGCTTTTGAAGCCATCCACAATCATCTCCCCCCACACAGAAAGCCAGGTTCTAATCAATTCCCTGGTCAACATTTCGAGACATTTAATGGCAATGTCGGATTTTGTCATCTATTCCCAAACTGTACGAAGAGAGAAGACTCCGATTTACAATGTCCAAAGACCTAATTCAATAGGGACCTCATAGGAAACCAATGGCATACAATTTTAATCAGTAAGATAATGAAACTACAATTCATTTCTCTTCACTTTCTTTCTTCATCTTCACGTGATACGCCTGTTTTGCTTTCTATTCATTATTTTTCCTAATATTCGGCAAGCCAGCCCTTTATCCCTCCTATGTTTTTTGACATAGTGTTCCCTGATTCTTTAATTGCGTATATCACAAAGGGCTCATCCTCATATAAAGCCACAGCAGCTCCATACCCATTATCCCGTTCCCTCTTTGTGGCAGGTCTTATCGTCCTGTAACCCTCAGCTTGGTCCCCAAAGTCCTGAGTCTCTACTGGGGCGTCTCCCTGTCTGACATATTCTGCGTCCGTTTTCCCTTACTAGTACTCACGTCCATGGTATTATTCATGAGCCACATATGAGTGAAGCTGTAGGATAGTTCCCTCGGTCTGCTTGCATTTTCATTTGAAAGTCATCTTCTTTATCATCATCTTCATAATCGTCTTTCTCCGGTAGCCCTTGAAAGGGTCTCTCGGCTCCTTCCACAGAGACGTTAGAGTGGCATGGCAGGCCATCGATGTTGGCCGTTCCTTTTCATCTGAATAAAGAGAGTCGCTCAACAGGACTCTCCCAAAGGCTATGGCATGTAGCATTAAGTAAAGAGGACAAGGAGTGCTGAACAGGGCTCTCTTTTCGAGGTAGCGATCATGGAGAGTTTCACTATCCATGAAGCCTTTGCAACATTGTTTAAGTTAATATCAGGTAGACAGAGACTTCATCCCTTGGCACTGGTGTTTCAGGACACTAGCAGATACGGACAAGGACAGCACAAAGCATCCCTCCCGTGGCAATTTCCCTGGAATTGTGACTTTCCTTCCCGTCTTCCTTCCCTCAACTTCCAAGCTAACCCAGCACCAAAGGCAGACCTTACACCCGAGAAATCATAGGGAACAGAAGCCAAGATTGGACCCTCTGACCCAAGGATATCAAACATCCCATAGACCTAATGGTAGTCAAGAGGCCTCGCTGTTGATTGAGATCTCTGGAAATTGAGTGGAAATAGGAACCCCTTGCTCTCCCTGGAGAAATGTTGGTCTAAACAATGGTATACGGAACATCGTTTTCTTTTCTCTTTGTCCAGAAAGTGGAAGTGGGAACGAATCAGGAAAGACCACCTGAGTTCAGGATTAGGCTAACACGGCTCTTTCTTGTTCCTCCCAGGTCTTTCTACTTAAAGCCATAGGACTCATATGTCATGAGAATGGGATTGCTGCTTCAACGCAGTCAGCTTCTCTGACATCGCAAAGCTCTGAGGTCCTAGCCACCGCTCCTCACCAAAGCACGCCTCATCACTTCACCTGGCTGGAGTAATTCTGCATCAGCCAGGTGTATCACAATCACTCCAAAACGCTGGAGACGCCTGGGAATTCCCCCAAGACATCTTGTGAACCGATTCGGGGTCACCTTCTCCATGGCCGAATTTCGAGTCTTCGTCCATGACTGTCACCACCACCCCTCTGGAATCCTGAGAGGGGCAAGAATGTACAATTCCATCTTACCGACGTAAGGTCAAGACAGAGTCAGGAGTACAAGCAGCCTCACGCGGAGAGCTCCATGCCATACACATGTTCATGGTCCTCACACCCTCTCAGGATGCTCCTGACCAGGAAAAGCGCCCCCCGCCCTCCGAGGAAAGCTCCGAGTTAACACCCCCACCCATAGCAAAGACATGTCTGGAGTCTTCCACAGTAGGACACGAGTTCTTCTTGCATCTCCAGAAATCGTGCCATAAATGCCTCCCAATTTTCCCAGCTGACCAAACATTAGAGGCAGAGCCTACACCCTAGACTCTTAGGCCCACGACGGACTTATCTGTTTGGAGCTCGCAGGAGCAAGCACGAGCATGTTGGAAGAGAACCAATCCCCATGGGCAGCCATCAGAAAAGGCTTTCGGGCCAGTTTCTGGAATACAATGTGAATCTACAAAAGGTCTCTGTCTTCTCTGTATTCGAAACGCGCCTTCTGTTATCTACCCTGTAGATAATTCCTTTAGGAAGAAGAGCTCATGGAGTGTCCAAGGGCTGGCTCTTGAGAGAATCTCAGGCGTGTGGGACATGCCCTCTGCGGTTGTGTTGTGGCTGTCCACTCTCCTGTGGGCTCGTCCCCTGCAGAGGCTCTCCTTGCCTTCATTCAGGGTGTTTGGTGTCTGGGCCAACTATGGTGTTCCTGTGAAACGTGACTTTCAAACCACTCCACAAACCTTAAGGCCTGCTGAATTCTGTGGCCAGGTGAGAGGATGTGGGCAGGGCTTTCTTCTAGTCCCCATGCAGGGTTTTCTGTTCTCCTGGGACTAAGCATCTTGGCCTGACTAAGGCACTTCCAACAGTGTTCCAGGTTTGGGAATCCGTGATGCAGGTTGGGCAGCTAATGTGCTCCCCGTCCTGCCTCTGGCCACTTCTCACTCTTGATGCTGGCGGTCGTAGAGCCCAAGTATCTTGGGCGCCCGCCCAGGCATCTCCACCAACACTGCCCATCAAAAATACACACAAAGAAACAATAGCCTTACCACGGTGTCAACCGTTTCCATGGTGTCATGGTTTCCAGGCTGTCTGCACCTGGTTGCTTGCTGGTGTCCTCTCCAGGAGATACACAGTGTTCCCTGGAGTCTATGTCTGAAAAGCATGCTGATCTGGAATCCCCGGGCCTCAAGACGCTTGGGTTGCAAGAACTCGTGTCCTTCAGACACTCTCCTTTTCTCTGCCAACAGCTATGCGTCAACATTCAAACTGTGGGTTCTAGGTGTGCTCGTCTCACCTGGGCCTTTGTCTTTGTCCATGGACCCCTGCCCCCTGAAGCACCAACCGTCCAATTCTCCCATAAGACCTGTCTACTCCCTTCTCCCATGGTTTCTGTCACTTCTTCTCTTTTCGCTGTGGAGTGTGATTTCTAGGCTTCCGGTGCATTTATGTCATGTTTACATGGATGTGGTCATCTTCTGGTTGTGCTGATGGCTGAAGAGAAGCCTGAAGCTGCCAGAAACTTCTACCATCCCCCTGTCCTCCAAATGCACTGCCCACTCTTATGGAGCCATAAGCAAGAGGGGATTCTTGCTCCTTGTGACATGTGGTGGAATGGGAGAGCGCATTGGGCTGCACCATATCTGTCAGTCACAGAAAGACAACGACCATACGATTTCACTCACTCCTGGAAGTAAAGAAACATGTGAAAAAGCAAGAAAAAGGGACAGGAATGAGACTCGAACCAGGCACACAAAATTTGGTGTTTGTTCCAGGCAGGATAGTCAGAATCTGCGTTCTAAAGTGGATCAAATGGGATATTCAATGCAGGAAATGTGGCCGGAAGGGATGGAACATGAGTTTCCACTGTGTTTGAAGGTGAATTGTGATATGGAATAGAGCAGCTTCATATCTCTTAAAATATCATTTTTTTGCGTTTGGTACAACACACACACACACAAACACGTACAAACACACTTAAAAGGGTCTCACAGAGGTTAGGAAGCAAGTGAGGAATAGCACTCATGGAATTAAAATTCAGAGAAAATAGCATAGAAAACAAAAGCTTAGAGAATCAAAGTAACAAACCGTCCAAACTGGATAAGTGAACTCCTTACCTATCAAGAATTAATTAATTAATTAATTAATGTATTTATTTATTTATTTATTTATTTATTTATTAAACAACTTATCTAAAAGACCCCTCCACACAAGTAAGCCAGCATAACAAATACCGGAGAGAAGAATAAATTCCAAGACTGATATGTATTACCATGATAAGATCATGAGTCATCCGTACCTGAGGTCTCAAGTAATGACTTTTGAAGCAGTTTTTGAGGCTTTTGAAGCCATCCACAAACATCTCCCCCCACACAGAAAGCCAGGTTCTAATCAATTCCCTGGTCAACAGTTCGAGACATTTAATGGCAATGTCGGATTTTGTCATCTATTCCCAAACTGTACGAAGGGAGAAGACTCCGATTTACAATGTCCAAAGACCTAATTCACATAGGGACCTCATAGGAAACCAATGGCATAAAATTTTAATCAGTAAGATAATGAAACTACAATTCATTTCTCTTCACTTTCTTTCTTCATCTTCACGTGATACGGCCTGTTTTGCTTTCTATTCATTATTTTTCCTAATATTCGGCAAGCCAGCACTTTATCCCTCCTACGTTTTTTGACATAGTGTTCCCTGATTCTTTAATTGCGTATATCACAAAGGGCTCATCCTCATATAAAGCCACAGCAGCTCCATACCCATTATCCCGTTCCCTCTTTGTGGCAGGTCTTATCGTCCTGTAACCCTCAGCTTGGTCCCCAAAGTCCTGAGTCTCTACTGGGGCGTCTCCCTGTCTGACATATTCTGCGTCCGTTTTCCCTTACTAGGACTCACGTCCATGGTATTATTCATGAGCCACATATGAGTGAAGCTGTAGGATAGTTCCCTCGGTCTGCTTGCATTTTCATTTGAAAGTCATCTTCTTTATCATCATCTTCATAATCGTCTTTCTCCGGTAGCCCTTGAAAGGGTCTCTCGGCTCCTTCCACAGAGACGTTAGAGTGGCATGGCAGGCCATCGATGTTGGCCGTTCCTTTTCATCTGAATAAAGAGAGTCGCTCAACAGGACTCTCCCAAAGGCTATGGCATGTAGCATTAAGTAAAGAGGACAAGGAGTGCTGAACAGGGCTCTCTTTTCGAGGTAGCGATCATGGAGAGTTTCACTATCCATGAAGCCTTTGCAACGTTGTTTAAGGTAATGTCAGGTAGACAGAGCCTTCATCCCTTGGCACTGGTGTTTCAGGACACTAGCAGATACGGACAAGGACAGCACAAAGCATCCCTCCCGTGGCAATTTCCCTGGAATTGTGACTTTCCTTCCCGTCTTCCTTCCCTCAACTTCCAAGCTAACCCAGCACCAAAGGCAGACCTTACACCCGAGAAATCATAGGGAACAGAAGCCAAGATTGGACCCTCTGACCCAAGGATATCAAACATCCCATAGACCTAATGGTAGTCAAGAGGCCTCGCTGTTGATTGAGATCTCTGGAAATTGAGTGGAAATAGGAACCCCTTGCTCTCCCTGGAGAAATGTTGGTCTAAACAATGGTATACGGAACATCGTTTTCTTTTCTCTTTGTCCAGAAAGTGGAAGTGGGAACGAATCAGGAAAGACCACCTGAGTTCAGGATTAGGCTAACACGGCTCTTTCTTGTTCCTCCCAGGTCTTTCTACTTAAAGCCATAGGACTCATATGTCATGAGAATGGGATTGCTGCTTCAACGCAGTCAGCTTCTCTGACATCGCAAAGCTCTGAGGTCCTAGCCACCGCTCCTCACCAAAGCACGCCTCATCACTTCACCTGGCTGGAGTAATTCTGCATCAGCCAGGTGTATCACAATCACTCCAAAACGCTGGAGACGCCTGGGAATTCCCCCAAGACATCTTGTGAACCGATTCGGGGTCACCTTCTCCATGGCCGAATTTCGAGTCTTCGTCCATGACTGTCACCACCACCCCTCTGGAATCCTGAGAGGGGCAAGAATGTACAATTCCATCTTACCGACGTAAGGTCAAGACAGAGTCAGGAGTACAAGCAGCCTCACGCGGAGAGCTCCATGCCATACACATGTTCATGGTCCTCACACCCTCTCAGGATGCTCCTGACCAGGAAAAGCGCCCCCCGCCCTCCGAGGAAAGCTCCGAGTTAACACCCCCACCCATAGCAAAGACATGTCTGGAGTCTTCCACAGTAGGACACGAGTTCTTCTTGCATCTCCAGAAATCGTGCCATAAATGCCTCCCAATTTTCCCAGCTGACCAAACATTAGAGGCAGAGCCTACACCCTAGACTCTTAGGCCCACGACGGACTTATCTGTTTGCAGCTCGCAGGAGCAAGCACGAGCGTGTTGGAAGAGAACCATTCCCCATGGGCAGCCATCAGAAAAGGCTTTCGGGCCAGTTTCTGGAATACAATGTGAATCTACAAAAGGTCTCTGTCTTCTCTGTATTCGAAACGCGCCTTCTGTTATCTACCCTGTAGATAATTCCTTTAGGAAGAAGAGCTCATGGAGTGTCCAAGGGCTGGCTCTTGAGAGAATCTCAGGCGTGTGGGACATGCCCTCTGCGGTTGTGTTGTGGCTGTCCACTCTCCTGTGGGCTCGTCCCCTGCAGAGGCTCTCCTTGCCTTCATTCAGGGTGTTTGGTGTCTGGGCCAACTATGGTGTTCCTGTGAAACGTGACTTTCAAACCACTCCACAAACCTTAAGGCCTGCTGAATTCTGTGGCCAGGTGAGAGGATGTGGGCAGGGCTTTCTTCTAGTCCCCATGCAGGGTTTTCTGTTCTCCTGGGACTAAGCATCTTGGCCTGACTAAGGCACTTCCAACAGTGTTCCAGGTTTGGGAATCCGTGATGCAGGTTGGGCAGCTAATGTGCTCCCCGTCCTGCCTCTGGCCACTTCTCACTCTTGATGCTGGCGGTCGTAGAGCCCAAGTATCTTGGGCGCCCGCCCAGGCATCTCCACCAACACTGCCCATCAAAAATACACACAAAGAAACAATAGCCTTACCACGGTGTCAACCGTTTCCATGGTGTCATGGTTTCCAGGCTGTCTGCACCTGGTTGCTTGCTGGTGTCCTCTCCAGGAGATACACAGTGTTCCCTGGAGTCTATGTCTGAAAAGCATGCTGATCTGGAATCCCCGGGCCTCAAGACGCTTGGGTTGCAAGAACTCGTGTCCTTCAGACACTCTCCTTTTCTCTGCCAACAGCTATGCGTCAACATTCAAACTGTGGGTTCTAGGTGTGCTCGTCTCACCTGGGCCTTTGTCTTTGTCCATGGACCCCTGCCCCCTGAAGCACCAACCGTCCAATTCTCCCATAAGACCTGTCTACTCCCTTCTCCCATGGTTTCTGTCACTTCTTCTCTTTTCGCTGTGGAGTGTGATTTCTAGGCTTCCGGTGCATTTATGTCATGTTTACATGGATGTGGTCATCTTCTGGTTGTGCTGATGGCTGAAGAGAAGCCTGAAGCTGCCAGAAACTTCTACCATCCCCCTGTCCTCCAAATGCACTGCCCACTCTTATGGAGCCATAAGCAAGAGGGGATTCTTGCTCCTTGTGACATGTGGTGGAATGGGAGAGCGCATTGGGCTGCACCATATCTGTCAGTCACAGAAAGACAACGACCATACGATTTCACTCACTCCTGGAAGTAAAGAAACATGTGAAAAAGCAAGAAAAAGGGACAGGAATGAGACTCGAACCAGGCACACAAAATTTGGTGTTTGTTCCAGGCAGGATAGTCAGAATCTGCGTTCTAAAGTGGATCAAATGGGATATTCAATGCAGGAAATGTGGCCGGAAGGGATGGAACATGAGTTTCCACTGTGTTTGAAGGTGAATTGTGATATGGAATAGAGCAGCTTCATATCTCTTAAAATATCATTTTTTTGCGTTTGGTACAACACACACACACACAAACACATACAAACACACTTAAAAGGGTCTCACAGAGGTTAGGAAGCAAGTGAGGAATAGCACTCATGGAATTAAAATTCAGAGAAAATAGCATAGAAAACAAAAGCTTAGAGAATCAAAGTAACAAACCGTCCAAACTGGATAAGTGAACTCCTTACCTATCAAGAACTAATTAATTAATTAATTAATGTATTTATTTATTTATTTATTTATTTATTAAACAACTTATCTAAAAGACCACTCCACACAAGTAAGCCAGCATAACAAATACCGGAGAGAAGAATAAATTCCAAGACTGATATGTATTACCATGATAAGATCATGAGTCATCCGTACCTGAGGTCTCAAGTAATGACTTTTGAAGCAGTTTTTGAGGCTTTTGAAGCCATCCACAAACATCTCCCCCCACACAGAAAGCCAGGTTCTAATCAATTCCCTGGTCAACAGTTCGAGACATTTAATGGCAATGTCGGATTTTGTCATCTCTTCCCAAACTGTACGAAGGGAGAAGACTCCGATTTACAATGTCCAAAGACCTAATTCACATAGGGACCTCATAGGAAACCAATGGCATACAATTTTAATCAGTAAGATAATGAAACTACAATTCATTTCTCTTCACTTTCTTTCTTCATCTTCACGTGATACGGCCTGTTTTGCTTTCTATTCATTATTTTTCCTAATATTCGGCAAGCCAGCACTTTATCCCTCCTACGTTTTTTGACATAGTGTTCCCTGATTCTTTAATTGCGTATATCACAAAGGGCTCATCCTCATATAAAGCCACAGCAGCTCCATACCCATTATCCCGTTCCCTCTTTGTGGCAGGTCTTATCGTCCTGTAACCCTCAGCTTGGTCCCCAAAGTCCTGAGTCTCTACTGGGGCGTCTCCCTGTCTGACATATTCTGCGTCCGTTTTCCCTTACTAGGACTCACGTCCATGGTATTATTCATGAGCCACATATGAGTGAAGCTGTAGGATAGTTCCCTCGGTCTGCTTGCATTTTCATTTGAAAGTCATCTTCTTTATCATCATCTTCATAATCGTCTTTCTCCGGTAGCCCTTGAAAGGGTCTCTCGGCTCCTTCCACAGAGACGTTAGAGTGGCATGGCAGGCCATCGATGTTGGCCGTTCCTTTTCATCTGAATAAAGAGAGTCGCTCAACAGGACTCTCCCAAAGGCTATGGCATGTAGCATTAAGTAAAGAGGACAAGGAGTGCTGAACAGGGCTCTTTTTTCGAGCTAGCGATCATGGAGAGTTTCACTATCCATGAAGCCTTTGCAACGTTGTTTAAGGTAATGTCAGGTAGACAGAGCCTTCATCCCTTGGCACTGGTGTTTCAGGACACTAGCAGATACGGACAAGGACAGCACAAAGCATCCCTCCCGTGGCAATTTCCCTGGAATTGTGACTTTCCTTCCCGTCTTCCTTCCCTCAACTTCCAAGCTAACCCAGCACCAAAGGCAGACCTTACACCCGAGAAATCATAGGGAACAGAAGCCAAGATTGGACCCTCTGACCCAAGGATATCAAACATCCCATAGACCTAATGGTAGTCAAGAGGCCTCGCTGTTGATTGAGATCTCTGGAAATTGAGTGGAAATAGGAACCCCTTGCTCTCCCTGGAGAAATGTTGGTCTAAACAATGGTATACGGAACATCGTTTTCTTTTCTCTTTGTCCAGAAAGTGGAAGTGGGAACGAATCAGGAAAGACCACCTGAGTTCAGGATTAGGCTAACACGGCTCTTTCTTGTTCCTCCCAGGTCTTTCTACTTAAAGCCATAGGACTCATATGTCATGAGAATGGGATTGCTGCTTCAACGCAGTCAGCTTCTCTGACATCGCAAAGCTCTGAGGTCCTAGCCACCGCTCCTCACCAAAGCACGCCTCATCACTTCACCTGGCTGGAGTAATTCTGCATCAGCCAGGTGTATCACAATCACTCCAAAACGCTGGAGACGCCTGGGAATTCCCCCAAGACATCTTGTGAACCGATTCGGGGTCACTTTCTCCATGGCCGAATTTCGAGTCTTCGTCCATGACTGTCACCACCACCCCTCTGGAATCCTGAGAGGGGCAAGAATGTACAATTCCATCTTACCGACGTAAGGTCAAGACAGAGTCAGGAGTACAAGCAGCCTCACGCGGAGAGCTCCATGCCATACACATGTTCATGGTCCTCACACCCTCTCAGGATGCTCCTGACCAGGAAAAGCGCCCCCCGCCCTCCGAGGAAAGCTCCGAGTTAACACCCCCACCCATAGCAAAGACATGTCTGGAGTCTTCCACAGTAGGACACGAGTTCTTCTTGCATCTCCAGAAATCGTGCCATAAATGCCTCCCAATTTTCCCAGCTGACCAAACATTAGAGGCAGAGCCTACACCCTAGACTCTTAGGCCCACGACGGACTTATCTGTTTGCAGCTCGCAGGAGCAAGCACGAGCATGTTGGAAGAGAACCATTCCCCATGGGCAGCCATCAGAAAAGGCTTTCGGGCCAGTTTCTGGAATACAATGTGAATCTACAAAAGGTCTCTGTCTTCTCTGTATTCGAAACGCGCCTTCTGTTATCTACCCTGTAGATAATTCCTTTAGGAAGAAGAGCTCATGGAGTGTCCAAGGGCTGGCTCTTGAGAGAATCTCAGGCGTGTGGGACATGCCCTCTGCGGTTGTGTTGTGGCTGTCCACTCTCCTGTGGGCTCGTCCCCTGCAGAGGCTCTCCTTGCCTTCATTCAGGGTGTTTGGTGTCTGGGCCAACTATGGTGTTCCTGTGAAACGTGACTTTCAAACCACTCCACAAACCTTAAGGCCTGCTGAATTCTGTGGCCAGGTGAGAGGATGTGGGCAGGGCTTTCTTCTAGTCCCCATGCAGGGTTTTCTGTTCTCCTGGGACTAAGCATCTTGGCCTGACTAAGGCACTTCCAACAGTGTTCCAGGTTTGGGAATCCGTGATGCAGGTTGGGCAGCTAATGTGCTCCCCGTCCTGCCTCTGGCCACTTCTCACTCTTGATGCTGGCGGTCGTAGAGCCCAAGTATCTTGGGCGCCCGCCCAGGCATCTCCACCAACACTGCCCATCAAAAATACACACAAAGAAACAATAGCCTTACCACGGTGTCAACCGTTTCCATGGTGTCATGGTTTCCAGGCTGTCTGCACCTGGTTGCTTGCTGGTGTCCTCTCCAGGAGATACACAGTGTTCTCTGGAGTCTATGTCTGAAAAGCATGCTGATCTGGAATCCCCGGGCCTCAAGACGCTTGGGTTGCAAGAACTCGTGTCCTTCAGACACTCTCCTTTTCTCTGCCAACAGCTATGCGTCAACATTCAAACTGTGGGTTCTAGGTGTGCTCGTCTCACCTGGGCCTTTGTCTTTGTCCATGGACCCCTGCCCCCTGAAGCACCAACCGTCCAATTCTCCCATAAGACCTGTCTACTCCCTTCTCCCATGGTTTCTGTCACTTCTTCTCTTTTCGCTGTGGAGTGTGATTTCTAGGCTTCCGGTGCATTTATGTCATGTTTACATGGATGTGGTCATCTTCTGGTTGTGCTGATGGCTGAAGAGAAGCCTGAAGCTGCCAGAAACTTCTACCATCCCCCTGTCCTCCAAATGCACTGCCCACTCTTATGGAGCCATAAGCAAGAGGGGATTCTTGCTCCTTGTGACATGTGGTGGAATGGGAGAGCGCATTGGGCTGCACCATATCTGTCAGTCACAGAAAGACAACGACCATACGATTTCACTCACTCCTGGAAGTAAAGAAACATGTGAAAAAGCAAGAAAAAGGGACAGGAATGAGACTCGAACCAGGCACACAAAATTTGGTGTTTGTTCCAGGCAGGATAGTCAGAATCTGCGTTCTAAAGTGGATCAAATGGGATATTCAATGCAGGAAATGTGGCCGGAAGGGATGGAACATGAGTTTCCACTGTGTTTGAAGGTGAATTGTGATATGGAATAGAGCAGCTTCATATCTCTTAAAATATCATTTTTTTGCGTTTGGTACAACACACACACACACAAACACATACAAACACACTTAAAAGGGTCTCACAGAGGTTAGGAAGCAAGTGAGGAATAGCACTCATGGAATTAAAATTCAGAGAAAATAGCATAGAAAACAAAAGCTTAGAGAATCAAAGTAACAAACCGTCCAAACTGGATAAGTGAACTCCTTACCTATCAAGAATTAATTAATTAATTAATTAATGCATTTATTTATTTATTTATTTATTTATTTATTAAACAACTTATCTAAAAGACCACTCCACACAAGTAAGCCAGCATAACAAATACGGGAGAAAAGAATAAATTCCAAGACTGATATGTATTACCATGATAAGATCATGAGTCATCCGTACCTGAGGTCTCAAGTAATGACTTTTGAAGCAGTTTTTGAGGCTTTTGAAGCCATCCACAAACATCTCCCCCCACACAGAAAGCCAGGTTCTAATCAATTCCCTGGTCAACAGTTCGAGACATTTAATGGCAATGTCGGATTTTGTCATCTATTCCCAAACTGTACGAAGGGAGAAGACTCCGATTTACAATGTCCAAAGACCTAATTCACATAGGGACCTCATAGGAAACCAATGGCATACAATTTTAATCAGTAAGATAATGAAACTACAATTCATTTCTCTTCACTTTCTTTCTTCATCTTCACGTGATACGGCCTGTTTTGCTTTCTATTCATTATTTTTCCTAATATTCGGCAAGCCAGCACTTTATCCCTCCTACGTTTTTTGACATAGTGTTCCCTGATTCTTTAATTGCGTATATCACAAAGGGCTCATCCTCATATAAAGCCACAGCAGCTCCATACCCATTATCCCGTTCCCTCTTTGTGGCAGGTCTTATCGTCCTGTAACCCTCAGCTTGGTCCCCAAAGTCCTGAGTCTCTACTGGGGCGTCTCCCTGTCTGACATATTCTGCGTCCATTTTCCCTTACTAGTACTCACGTCCATGGTATTATTCATGAGCCACATATGAGTGAAGCTGTAGGATAGTTCCCTCGGTCTGCTTGCATTTTCATTTGAAAGTCATCTTCTTTATCATCATCTTCATAATCGTCTTTCTCCGGTAGCCCTTGAAAGGGTCTCTCGGCTCCTTCCACAGAGACGCTAGAGTGGCATGGCAGGCCATCGATGTTGGCCGTTCCTTTTCATCTGAATAAAGAGAGTCGCTCAACAGGACTCTCCCAAAGGCTATGGCATGTAGCATTAAGTAAAGAGGACAAGGAGTGCTGAACAGGGCTCTCTTTTCGAGCTAGCGATCATGGAGAGTTTCACTATCCATGAAGCCTTTGCAACGTTGTTTAAGGTAATGTCAGGTAGACAGAGCCTTCATCCCTTGGCACTGGTGTTTCAGGACACTAGCAGATACGGACAAGGACAGCACAAAGCATCCCTCCCGTGGCAATTTCCCTGGAATTGTGACTTTCCTTCCCGTCTTCCTTCCCTCAACTTCCAAGCTAACCCAGCACCAAAGGCAGACCTTACACCCGAGAAATCATAGGGAACAGAAGCCAAGATTGGACCCTCTGACCCAAGGATATCAAACATCCCATAGACCTAATGGTAGTCAAGAGGCCTCGCTGTTGATTGAGATCTCTGGAAATTGAGTGGAAATAGGAACCCCTTGCTCTCCCTGGAGAAATGTTGGTCTAAACAATGGTATACGGAACATCGTTTTCTTTTCTCTTTGTCCAGAAAGTGGAAGTGGGAACGAATCAGGAAAGACCACCTGAGTTCAGGATTAGGCTAACACGGCTCTTTCTTGTTCCTCCCAGGTCTTTCTACTTAAAGCCATAGGACTCATATGTCATGAGAATGGGATTGCTGCTTCAACGCAGTCAGCTTCTCTGACATCGCAAAGCTCTGAGTTCCTAGCCACCGCTCCTCACCAAAGCACGCCTCATCACTTCACCTGGCTGGAGTAATTCTGCATCAGCCAGGTGTATCACAATCACTCCAAAACGCTGGAGACGCCTGGGAATTCCCCCAAGATATCTTGTGAACCGATTCGGGGTCACCTTCTCCATGGCCGAATTTCGAGTCTTCATCCATGACTGTCACCACCACCCCTCTGGAATCCTGAGAGGGGCAAGAATGTACAATTCCATCTTACCGACGTAAGGTCAAGACAGAGTCAGGAGTACAAGCAGCCTCACGCGGAGAGCTCCATGCCATACACATGTTCATGGTCCTCACACCCTCTCAGGATGCTCCTGACCAGGAAAAGCGCCCCCCGCCCTCCGAGGAAAGCTCCGAGTTAACACCCCCACCCATAGCAAAGACATGTCTGGAGTCTTCCACAGTAGGACACGAGTTCTTCTTGCATCTCCAGAAATCGTGCCATAAATGCCTCCCAATTTTCCCAGCTGACCAAACATTAGAGGCAGAGCCTACACCCTAGACTCTTAGGCCCACGACGGACTTATCTATTTAGAGCTCGCAGGAGCAAGCACGAGCATGTTGGAAGAGAACCAATCCCCATGGGCAGCCATCAGAAAAGGCTTTCGGGCCAGTTTCTGGAATACAATGTGAATCTACAAAAGGTCTCTGTCTTCTCTGTATTCGAAACGCGCCTTCTGTTATCTACCCTGTAGATAATTCCTTTAGGAAGAAGAGCTCATGGAGTGTCCAAGGGCTGGCTCTTGAGAGAATCTCAGGCGTGTGGGACATGCCCTCTGCGGTTGTGTTGTGGCTGTCCACTCTCCTGTGGGCTCGTCCCCTGCAGAGGCTCTCCTTGCCTTCATTCAGGGTGTTTGGTGTCTGGGCCAACTATGGTGTTCCTGTGAAACGTGACTTTCAAACCACTCCACAAACCTTAAGGCCTGCTGAATTCTGTGGCCAGGTGAGAGGATGTGGGCAGGGCTTTCTTCTAGTCCCCATGCAGGGTTTTCTGTTCTCCTGGGACTAAGCATCTTGGCCTGACTAAGGCACTTCCAACAGTGTTCCAGGTTTGGGAATCCGTGATGCAGGTTGGGCAGCTAATGTGCTCCCCGTCCTGCCTCTGGCCACTTCTCACTCTTGATGCTGGCGGTCGTAGAGCCCAAGTATCTTGGGCGCCCGCCCAGGCATCTCCACCAACACTGCCCATCAAAAATACACACAAAGAAACAATAGCCTTACCACGGTGTCAACCGTTTCCATGGTGTCATGGTTTCCAGGCTGTCTGCACCTGGTTGCTTGCTGGTGTCCTCTCCAGGAGATACACAGTGTTCTCTGGAGTCTATGTCTGAAAAGCATGCTGATCTGGAATCCCCGGGCCTCAAGACGCTTGGGTTGCAAGAACTCGTGTCCTTCAGACACTCTCCTTTTCTCTGCCAACAGCTATGCGTCAACATTCAAACTGTGGGTTCTAGGTGTGCTCGTCTCACCTGGGCCTTTGTCTTTGTCCATGGACCCCTGCCCCCTGAAGCACCAACCGTCCAATTCTCCCATAAGACCTGTCTACTCCCTTCTCCCATGGTTTCTGTCACTTCTTCTCTTTTCGCTGTGGAGTGTGATTTCTAGGCTTCCGGTGCATTTATGTCATGTTTACATGGATGTGGTCATCTTCTGGTTGTGCTGATGGCTGAAGAGAAGCCTGAAGCTGCCAGAAACTTCTACCATCCCCCTGTCCTCCAAATGCACTGCCCACTCTTATGGAGCCATAAGCAAGAGGGGATTCTTGCTCCTTGTGACATGTGGTGGAATGGGAGAGCGCATTGGGCTGCACCATATCTGTCAGTCACAGAAAGACAACGACCATACGATTTCACTCACTCCTGGAAGTAAAGAAACATGTGAAAAAGCAAGAAAAAGGGACAGGAATGAGACTCGAACCAGGCACACAAAATTTGGTGTTTGTTCCAGGCAGGATAGTCAGAATCTGCGTTCTAAAGTGGATCAAATGGGATATTCAATGCAGGAAATGTGGCCGGAAGGGATGGAACATGAGTTTCCACTGTGTTTGAAGGTGAATTGTGATATGGAATAGAGCAGCTTCATATCTCTTAAAATATCATTTTTTTGCGTTTGGGACAACACACACACACACAAACACATACAAACACACTTAAAAGGGTCTCACAGAGGTTAGGAAGCAAGTGAGGAATAGCACTCATGGAATTAAAATTCAGAGAAAATAGCATAGAAAACAAAAGCTTAGAGAATCAAAGTAACAAACCGTCCAAACTGGATAAGTGAACTCCTTACCTATCAAGAATTAATTAATTAATTAATTAATGTATTTATTTATTTATTTATTTATTTATTTATTTATTTATTAAACAACTTATCTAAAAGACCCCTCCACACAAGTAAGCCAGCATAACAAATACCGGAGAGAAGAATAAATTCCAAGACCGATACGTATTACCATGATAAGATCATGAGTCATCCGTACCTGAGGTCTCAAGTAATGACTTTTGAAGCAGCTTTTGAGGCTTTTGAAGCCATCCACAAACATCTCCCCCACACAGAAAGCCAGGTTCAAATCAATTCCCTGGTCAACAGTTCAAGACATTTAATGGCCATGTCGGATTTTGTCATCTATTCCCAAACTGTACGAAGGGAGAAGACTCCGATTTACAATGTCCAAAGACGTAATTCACATAGGGACCTCATAGGAAACCAAAGGCATACAATTTTAATCAGTAAGATAATGAAACTACAATTCATTTCTCTTCACTTTCTTTCTTCATCTTCACGTGATACGGCCTGTTTTGCTTTCTATTCATTATTTTTCCTAATATTCGGCAAGCCAGCCCTTTATCCCTCCTACGTTTTTTGACATAGTGTTCCCTGATTCTTTAATTGCCTATATCACAAAGGGCTCATCCTCATATAATGCCACACCAGCTCCATACCCATTATCCAGTTCCCTCTTTATGGCAGGTCTTATCGTCCTGTAACCCTCAGCTTGGTCCCCAAAGTCCTGAGTCTCTACTGGGGCGTCTCCCTGTCTGACACATTCTGCGTCCGTTTTCCCTTACTAGTACTCACGTCCATGGTATTATTCATGAGCCACATATGAGTGAAGCCGTAGGATAGTTCCCTCGGTCTGCTTGCATTTTCATTTGAAAGTCATCTTCTTTATCATCATCTTCATAATCGTCTTTCTCCGGTAGCCCTTGAAAGGGTCTCTCGGCTCCTTCCACAGAGACGCTAGAGTGGCATGGCAGGCCATCGATGTTGGCCGTTCCTTTTCATCTGAATAAAGAGAGTCGCTCAACAGGACTCTCCCAAAGGCTATGGCATGTAGCATTAAGTAAAGAGGACAAGGAGTGCTGAACAGGGCTCTTTTTTCGAGGTAGCGATCATGGAGAGTTTCACTATCCATGAAGCCTTTGCAACGTTGTTTAAGGTAATGTCAGGTAGACAGAGCCTTCATCCCTTGGCACTGGTGTTTCAGGACACTAGCAGACAAGGCAGACAAGGACAGCACAAAGCATCCCTCCCGTGGCAATTTCCCTGGAATTGTGACTTTCCTTCCCGTCTTCCTTCCCTCAACTTCCAAGCTAACCCAGCACCAAAGGCAGACCTTACACCCGAGAAATCATAGGGAACAGAAGCCAAGATTGGACCCTCTGACCCAAGGATATCAAACATCCCATAGACCTAATGGTAGTCAAGAGGCCTCGCTGTTGATTGAGATCTCTGGAAATTGAGTGGAAATAGGAACCCCTTGCTCTCCCTGGAGAAATGTTGGTCTAAACAATGGTATACGGAACATCGTTTTCTTTTCTCTTTGTCCAGAAAGTGGAAGTGGGAACGAATCAGGAAAGACCACCTGAGTTCAGGATTAGGCTAACACGGCTCTTTCTTGTTCCTCCCAGGTCTTTCTACTTAAAGCCATAGGACTCATATGTCATGAGAATGGGATTGCTGCTTCAACGCAGTCAGCTTCTCTGACATCGCAAAGCTCTGAGGTCCTAGCCACCGCTCCTCACCAAAGCACGCCTCATCACTTCACCTGGCTGGAGTAATTCTGCATCAGCCAGGTGTATCACAATCACTCCAAAACGCTGGAGACGCCTGGGAATTCCCCCAAGACATCTTGTGAACCGATTCGGGGTCACCTTCTCCATGGCCGAATTTCGAGTCTTCGTCCATGACTGTCACCACCACCCCTCTGGAATCCTGAGAGGGGCAAGAATGTACAATTCCATCTTACCGACGTAAGGTCAAGACAGAGTCAGGAGTACAAGCAGCCTCACGCGGAGAGCTCCATGCCATACACATGTTCATGGTCCTCACACCCTCTCAGGATGCTCCTGACCAGGAAAAGCGCCCCCCGCCCTCCGAGGAAAGCTCCGAGTTAACACCCCCACCCATAGCAAAGACATGTCTGGAGTCTTCCACAGTAGGACACGAGTTCTTCTTGCATCTCCAGAAATCGTGCCATAAATGCCTCCCAATTTTCCCAGCTGACCAAACATTAGAGGCAGAGCCTACACCCTAGACTCTTAGGCCCACGACGGACTTATCTGTTTGCAGCTCGCAGGAGCAAGCACGAGCATGTTGGAAGAGAACCAATCCCCATGGGCAGCAATCAGAAAAGGCTTTCGGGCCAGTTTCTGGAATACAATGTGAATCTACAAAAGGTCTCTGTCTTCTCTGTATTCGAAACGCGCCTTCTGTTATCTACCCTGTAGATAATTCCTTTAGGAAGAAGAGCTCATGGAGTGTCCAAGGGCTGGCTCTTGAGAGAATCTCAGGCGTGTGGGACATGCCCTCTGCGGTTGTGTTGTGGCTGTCCACTCTCCTGTGGGCTCGTCCCCTGCAGAGGCTCTCCTTGCCTTCATTCAGGGTGTTTGGTGTCTGGGCCAACTATGGTGTTCCTGTGAAACGTGACTTTCAAACCACTCCACAAACCTTAAGGCCTGCTGAATTCTGTGGCCAGGTGAGAGGATGTGGGCAGGGCTTTCTTCTAGTCCCCATGCAGGGTTTTCTGTTCTCCTGGGACTAAGCATCTTGGCCTGACTAAGGCACTTCCAACAGTGTTCCAGGTTTGGGAATCCGTGATGCAGGTTGGGCAGCTAATGTGCTCCCCGTCCTGCCTCTGGCCACTTCTCACTCTTGATGCTGGCGGTCGTAGAGCCCAAGTATCTTGGGCGCCCGCCCAGGCATCTCCACCAACACTGCCCATCAAAAATACACACAAAGAAACAATAGCCTTACCACGGTGTCAACCGTTTCCATGGTGTCATGGTTTCCAGGCTGTCTGCACCTGGTTGCTTGCTGGTGTCCTCTCCAGGAGATACACAGTGTTCTCTGGAGTCTATGTCTGAAAAGCATGCTGATCTGGAATCCCCGGGCCTCAAGACGCTTGGGTTGCAAGAACTCGTGTCCTTCAGACACTCTCCTTTTCTCTGCCAACAGCTATGCGTCAACATTCAAACTGTGGGTTCTAGGTGTGCTCGTCTCACCTGGGCCTTTGTCTTTGTCCATGGACCCCTGCCCCCTGAAGCACCAACCGTCCAATTCTCCCATAAGACCTGTCTACTCCCTTCTCCCATGGTTTCTGTCACTTCTTCTCTTTTCGCTGTGGAGTGTGATTTCTAGGCTTCCGGTGCATTTATGTCATGTTTACATGGATGTGGTCATCTTCTGGTTGTGCTGATGGCTGAAGAGAAGCCTGAAGCTGCCAGAAACTTCTACCATCCCCCTGTCCTCCAAATGCACTGCCCACTCTTATGGAGCCATAAGCAAGAGGGGATTCTTGCTCCTTGTGACATGTGGTGGAATGGGAGAGCGCATTGGGCTGCACCATATCTGTCAGTCACAGAAAGACAACGACCATACGATTTCACTCACTCCTGGAAGTAAAGAAACATGTGAAAAAGCAAGAAAAAGGGACAGGAATGAGACTCGAACCAGGCACACAAAATTTGGTGTTTGTTCCAGGCAGGATAGTCAGAATCTGCGTTCTAAAGTGGATCAAATGGGATATTCAATGCAGGAAATGTGGCCGGAAGGGATGGAACATGAGTTTCCACTGTGTTTGAAGGTGAATTGTGATATGGAATAGAGCAGCTTCATATCTCTTAAAATATCATTTTTTTGCGTTTGGGACAACACACACACACACAAACACATACAAACACACTTAAAAGGGTCTCACAGAGGTTAGGAAGCAAGTGAGGAATAGCACTCATGGAATTAAAATTCAGAGAAAATAGCATAGAAAACAAAAGCTTAGAGAATCAAAGTAACAAACCGTCCAAACTGGATAAGTGAACTCCTTACCTATCAAGAATTAATTAATTAATTAATTAATGTATTTCTTTATTTCTTTATTTATTTATTTATTTATTAAACAACTTATCTAAAAGACCCCTCCACACAAGTAAGCCAGCATAACAAATACCGGAGAGAAGAATAAATTCCAAGACCGATACGTATTACCATGATAAGATCATGAGTCATCCGTACCTGAGGTCTCAAGTAATGACTTTTGAAGCAGCTTTTGAGGCTTTTGAAGCCATCCACAAACATCTCCCCCACACAGAAAGCCAGGTTCAAATCAATTCCCTGGTCAACAGTTCGAGACATTTAATGGCCATGTCGGATTTTGTCATCTATTCCCAAACTGTACGAAGGGAGAAGACTCCGATTTACAATGTCCAAAGACGTAATTCACATAGGGACCTCATAGGAAACCAAAGGCATACAATTTTAATCAGTAAGATAATGAAACTACAATTCATTTCTCTTCACTTTCTTTCTTCATCTTCACGTGATACGGCCTGTTTTGCTTTCTATTCATTATTTTTCCTAATATTCGGCAAGCCAGCCCTTTATCCCTCCTACGTTTTTTGACATAGTGTTCCCTGATTCTTTAATTGCCTATATCACAAAGGGCTCATCCTCATATAATGCCACACCAGCTCCATACCCATTATCCCGTTCCCTCTTTATGGCAGGTCTTATCGTCCTGTAACCCTCAGCTTGGTCCCCAAAGTCCTGAGTCTCTACTGGGGCGTCTCCCTGTCTGACATATTCTGCGTCCGTTTTCCCTTACTAGTACTCACGTCCATGGTATTATTCATGAGCCACATATGAGTGAAGCCGTAGGATAGTTCCCTCGGTCTGCTTGCATTTTCATTTGAAAGTCATCTTCTTTATCATCATCTTCATAATCGTCTTTCTCCGGTAGCCCTTGAAAGGGTCTCTCGGCTCCTTCCACAGAGACGCTAGAGTGGCATGGCAGGCCATCGATGTTGGCCGTTCCTTTTCATCTGAATAAAGAGAGTCGCTCAACAGGACTCTCCCAAAGGCTATAGCATGTAGCATTAAGTAAAGAGGACAAGGAGTGCTGAACAGGGCTCTTTTTTCGAGGTAGCGATCATGGAGAGTTTCACTATCCATGAAGCCTTTGCAACGTTGTTTAAGGTAATGTCAGGTAGACAGAGCCTTCATCCCTTGGCACTGGTGTTTCAGGACACTAGCAGATACGGACAAGGACAGCACAAAGCATCCCTCCCGTGGCAATTTCCCTGGAATTGTGACTTTCCTTCCCGTCTTCCTTCCCTCAACTTCCAAGCTAACCCAGCACCAAAGGCAGACCTTACACCCGAGAAATCATAGGGAACAGAAGCCAAGATTGGACCCTCTGACCCAAGGATATCAAACATCCCATAGACCTAATGGTAGTCAAGAGGCCTCGCTGTTGATTGAGATCTCTGGAAATTGAGTGGAAATAGGAACCCCTTGCTCTCCCTGGAGAAATGTTGGTCTAAACAATGGTATACGGAACATCGTTTTCTTTTCTCTTTGTCCAGAAAGTGGAAGTGGGAACGAATCAGGAAAGACCGCCTGAGTTCAGGATTAGGCTAACACGGCTCTTTCTTGTTCCTCCCAGGTCTTTCTACTTAAAGCCATAGGACTCATATGTCATGAGAATGGGATTGCTGCTTCAACGCAGTCAGCTTCTCTGACATCGCAAATCTCTGAGGTCCTAGCCACCGCTCCTCACCAAAGCACGCCTCATCACTTCACCTGGCTGGAGTAATTCTGCATCAGCCAGGTGTATCACAATCACTCCAAAACGCTGGAGACGCCTGGGAATTCCCCCAAGACATCTAGTGAACCGATTCGGGGTCACCTTCTCTATGGCCAAATTTCGAGTCTTCGTCCATGACTGTCACCACCACCCCTCTGGAATCCTGAGAGGGGCAAGAATGTACAATTCCATCTTACCGACGTAAGGTCAAGACAGAGTCAGGAGTACAAGCAGCCTCACGCGGAGAGCTCCATGCCATACACATGTTCATGGTCCTCACACCCTCTCAGGATGCTCCTGACCAGGAAAAGCGCCCCCCGCCCTCCGAGGAAAGCTCCGAGTTAACACCCCCACCCATAGCAAAGACATGTCTGGAGTCTTCCACAGTAGGACACGAGTTCTTCTTGCATCTCCAGAAATCGTGCCATAAATGCCTCCCAATTTTCCCAGCTGACCAAACATTAGAGGCAGAGCCTACACCCTAGACTCTTAGGCCCACGACGGACTTATCTGTTTGCAGCTCGCAGGAGCAAGCACGAGCATGTTGGAAGAGAACCATTCCCCATGGGCAGCCATCAGAAAAGGTTTTCGGGCCAGTTTCTGGAATACAATGTGAATCTACAAAAGGTCTCTGTCTTCTCTGTATTTGAAACGCGCCTTCTGTTATCTACCCTGTAGATAATTCCTTTAGGAAGAAGAGCTCATGGAGTGTCCAAGGGCTGGCTCTTGAGAGAATCTCAGGCGTGTGGGACATGCCCTCTGCGGTTGTGTTGTGGCTGTCCACTCTCCTGTGGGCTCGTCCCCTGCAGAGGCTCTCCTTGCCTTCATTCAGGGTGTTTGGTGTCTGGGCCAACTATGGTGTTCCTGTGAAACGTGACTTTCAAACCACTCCACAAACCTTAAGGCCTGCTGAATTCTGTGGCCAGGTGAGAGGATGTGGGCAGGGCTTTCTTCTAGTCCCCATGCAGGGTTTTCTGTTCTCCTGGGACTAAGCATCTTGGCCTGACTAAGGCACTTCCAACAGTGTTCCAGGTTTGGGAATCCGTGATGCAGGTTGGGCAGCTAATGTGCTCCCCGTCCTGCCTCTGGCCACTTCTCACTCTTGATGCTGGCGGTCGTAGAGCCCAAGTATCTTGGGCGCCCGCCCAGGCATCTCCACCAACACTGCCCATCAAAAATACACACAAAGAAACAATAGCCTTACCACGGTGTCAACCGTTTCCATGGTGTCATGGTTTCCAGGCTGTCTGCACCTGGTTGCTTGCTGGTGTCCTCTCCAGGAGATACACAGTGTTCTCTGGAGTCTATGTCTGAAAAGCATGCTGATCTGGAATCCCCGGGCCTCAAGACGCTTGGGTTGCAAGAACTCGTGTCCTTCAGACACTCTCCTTTTCTCTGCCAACAGCTATGCGTCAACATTCAAACTGTGGGTTCTAGGTGTGCTCGTCTCACCTGGGCCTTTGTCTTTGTCCATGGACCCCTGCCCCCTGAAGCACCAACCGTCCAATTCTCCCATAAGACCTGTCTACTCCCTTCTCCCATGGTTTCTGTCACTTCTTCTCTTTTCGCTGTGGAGTGTGATTTCTAGGCTTCCGGTGCATTTATGTCATGTTTACATGGATGTGGTCATCTTCTGGTTGTGCTGATGGCTGAAGAGAAGCCTGAAGCTGCCAGAAACTTCTACCATCCCCCTGTCCTCCAAATGCACTGCCCACTCTTATGGAGCCATAAGCAAGAGGGGATTCTTGCTCCTTGTGACATGTGGTGGAATGGGAGAGCGCATTGGGCTGCACCATATCTGTCAGTCACAGAAAGACAACGACCATACGATTTCACTCACTCCTGGAAGTAAAGAAACATGTGAAAAAGCAAGAAAAAGGGACAGGAATGAGACTCGAACCAGGCACACAAAATTTGGTGTTTGTTCCAGGCAGGATAGTCAGAATCTGCGTTCTAAAGTGGATCAAATGGGATATTCAATGCAGGAAATGTGGCCGGAAGGGATGGAACATGAGTTTCCACTGTGTTTGAAGGTGAATTGTGATATGGAATAGAGCAGCTTCATATCTCTTAAAATATCATTTTTTTGCGTTTGGTACAACACACACACACACAAACACATACAAACACACTTAAAAGGGTCTCACAGAGGTTAGGAAGCAAGTGAGGAATAGCACTCATGGAATTAAAATTCAGAGAAAATAGCATAGAAAACAAAAGCTTAGAGAATCAAAGTAACAAACCGTCCAAACTGGATAAGTGAACTCCTTACCTATCAAGAATTAATTAATTAATTAATTAATGTATTTATTTATTTATTTATTTATTTATTTATTTATTTATTAAACAACTTATCTAAAAGACCCCTCCACACAAGTAAGCCAGCATAACAAATACCGGAGAGAAGAATAAATTCCAAGACCGATACGTATTACCATGATAAGATCATGAGTCATCCGTACCTGAGGTCTCAAGTAATGACTTTTGAAGCAGCTTTTGAGGCTTTTGAAGCCATCCACAAACATCTCCCCCACACAGAAAGCCAGGTTCAAATCAATTCCCTGGTCAACAGTTCAAGACATTTAATGGCCATGTCGGATTTTGTCATCTATTCCCAAACTGTACGAAGGGAGAAGACTCCGATTTACAATGTCCAAAGACGTAATTCACATAGGGACCTCATAGGAAACCAAAGGCATACAATTTTAATCAGTAAGATAATGAAACTACAATTCATTTCTCTTCACTTTCTTTCTTCATCTTCACGTGATACGGCCTGTTTTGCTTTCTATTCATTATTTTTCCTAATATTCGGCAAGCCAGCCCTTTATCCCTCCTACGTTTTTTGACATAGTGTTCCCTGATTCTTTAATTGCCTATATCACAAAGGGCTCATCCTCATATAATGCCACACCAGCTCCATACCCATTATCCCGTTCCCTCTTTATGGCAGGTCTTATCGTCCTGTAACCCTCAGCTTGGTCCCCAAAGTCCTGAGTCTCTACTGGGGCGTCTCCCTGTCTGACACATTCTGCGTCCGTTTTCCCTTACTAGTACTCACGTCCATGGTATTATTCATGAGCCACATATGAGTGAAGCCGTAGGATAGTTCCCTCGGTCTGCTTGCATTTTCATTTGAAAGTCATCTTCTTTATCATTATCTTCATAATCGTCTTTCTCCGGTAGCCCTTGAAAGGGTCTCTCGGCTCCTTCCACAGAGACGCTAGAGTGGCATGGCAGGCCATCGATGTTGGCCGTTCCTTTTCATCTGAATAAAGAGAGTCGCTCAACAGGACTCTCCCAAAGGCTATGGCATGTAGCATTAAGTAAAGAGGACAAGGAGTGCTGAACAGGGCTCTTTTTTCGAGGTAGCGATCATGGAGAGTTTCACTATCCATGAAGCCTTTGCAACGTTGTTTAAGGTAATGTCAGGTAGACAGAGCCTTCATCGCTTGGCACTGGTGTTTCAGGACACTAGCAGACAAGGCAGACAAGGACAGCACAAAGCATCCCTCCCGTGGCAATTTCCCTGGAATTGTGACTTTCCTTCCCGTCTTCCTTCCCTCAACTTCCAAGCTAACCCAGCACCAAAGGCAGACCTTACACCCGAGAAATCATAGGGAACAGAAGCCAAGATTGGACCCTCTGACCCAAGGATATCAAACATCCCATAGACCTAATGGTAGTCAAGAGGCCTCGCTGTTGATTGAGATCTCTGGAAATTGAGTGGAAATAGGAACCCCTTGCTCTCCCTGGAGAAATGTTGGTCTAAACAATGGTATACGGAACATCGTTTTCTTTTCTCTTTGTCCAGAAAGTGGAAGTGGGAACGAATCAGGAAAGACCACCTGAGTTCAGGATTAGGCTAACACGGCTCTTTCTTGTTCCTCCCAGGTCTTTCTACTTAAAGCCATAGGACTCATATGTCATGAGAATGGGATTGCTGCTTCAACGCAGTCAGCTTCTCTGACATCGCAAAGCTCTGAGGTCCTAGCCACCGCTCCTCACCAAAGCACGCCTCATCACTTCACCTGGCTGGAGTAATTCTGCATCAGCCAGGTGTATCACAATCACTCCAAAACGCTGGAGACGCCTGGGAATTCCCCCAAGACATCTTGTGAACC
Source organism: Meles meles (assembly GCF_922984935.1). Lineage (NCBI taxonomy): Eukaryota > Metazoa > Chordata > Mammalia > Carnivora > Mustelidae > Meles > Meles meles. Next base: position 31,699,738 of record NC_060088.1, on the reverse strand, counting down.
GATTCGGGGTCACCTTCTCCATGGCCGAATTTCGAGTCTTTGTCCATGACTGTCACCACCACCCCTCTGGAATCCTGAGAGGGGCAAGAATGTACAATTCCATCTTACCGACGTAAGGTCAAGACAGAGTCAGGAGTACAAGCAGCCTCACGCGGAGAGCTCCATGCCATACACATGTTCATGGTCCTCACACCCTCTCAGGATGCTCCTGACCAGGAAAAGCGCCCCCCGCCCTCCGAGGAAAGCTCCGAGTTAACACCCCCACCCATAGCAAAGACATGTCTGGAGTCTTCCACAGTAGGACACGAGTTCTTCTTGCATCTCCAGAAATCGTGCCATAAATGCCTCCCAATTTTCCCAGCTGACCAAACATTAGAGGCAGAGCCTACACCCTAGACTCTTAGGCCCACGACGGACTTATCTGTTTGGAGCTCGCAGGAGCAAGCACGAGCATGTTGGAAGAGAACCAATCCCCATGGGCAGCCATCAGAAAAGGCTTTCGGGCCAGTTTCTGGAATACAATGTGAATCTACAAAAGGTCTCTGTCTTCTCTGTATTCGAAACGCGCCTTCTGTTATCTACCCTGTAGATAATTCCTTTAGGAAGAAGAGCTCATGGAGTGTCCAAGGGCTGGCTCTTGAGAGAATCTCAGGCGTGTGGGACATGCCCTCTGCGGTTGTGTTGTGGCTGTCCACTCTCCTGTGGGCTCGTCCCCTGCAGAGGCTCTCCTTGCCTTCATTCAGGGTGTTTGGTGTCTGGGCCAACTATGGTGTTCCTGTGAAACGTGACTTTCAAACCACTCCACAAACCTTAAGGCCTGCTGAATTCTGTGGCCAGGTGAGAGGATGTGGGCAGGGCTTTCTTCTAGTCCCCATGCAGGGTTTTCTGTTCTCCTGGGACTAAGCATCTTGGCCTGACTAAGGCACTTCCAACAGTGTTCCAGGTTTGGGAATCCGTGATGCAGGTTGGGCAGCTAATGTGCTCCCCGTCCTGCCTCTGGCCACTTCTCACTCTTGATGCTGGCGGTCGTAGAGCCCAAGTATCTTGGGCGCCCGCCCAGGCATCTCCACCAACACTGCCCATCAAAAATACACACAAAGAAACAATAGCCTTACCACGGTGTCAACCGTTTCCATGGTGTCATGGTTTCCAGGCTGTCTGCACCTGGTTGCTTGCTGGTGTCCTCTCCAGGAGATACACAGTGTTCCCTGGAGTCTATGTCTGAAAAGCATGCTGATCTGGAATCCCCGGGCCTCAAGACGCTTGGGTTGCAAGAACTCGTGTCCTTCAGACACTCTCCTTTTCTCTGCCAACAGCTATGCGTCAACATTCAAACTGTGGGTTCTAGGTGTGCTCGTCTCACCTGGGCCTTTGTCTTTGTCCATGGACCCCTGCCCCCTGAAGCACCAACCGTCCAATTCTCCCATAAGACCTGTCTACTCCCTTCTCCCATGGTTTCTGTCACTTCTTCTCTTTTCGCTGTGGAGTGTGATTTCTAGGCTTCCGGTGCATTTATGTCATGTTTACATGGATGTGGTCATCTTCTGGTTGTGCTGATGGCTGAAGAGAAGCCTGAAGCTGCCAGAAACTTCTACCATCCCCCTGTCCTCCAAATGCACTGCCCACTCTTATGGAGCCATAAGCAAGAGGGGATTCTTGCTCCTTGTGACATGTGGTGGAATGGGAGAGCGCATTGGGCTGCACCATATCTGTCAGTCACAGAAAGACAACGACCATACGATTTCACTCACTCCTGGAAGTAAAGAAACATGTGAAAAAGCAAGAAAAAGGGACAGGAATGAGACTCGAACCAGGCACACAAAATTTGGTGTTTGTTCCAGGCAGGATAGTCAGAATCTGCGTTCTAAAGTGGATCAAATGGGATATTCAATGCAGGAAATGTGGCCGGAAGGGATGGAACATGAGTTTCCACTGTGTTTGAAGGTGAATTGTGATATGGAATAGAGCAGCTTCATATCTCTTAAAATATCATTTTTTTGCGTTTGGGACAACACACACACACACAAACACATACAAACACACTTAAAAGGGTCTCACAGAGGTTAGGAAGCAAGTGAGGAATAGCACTCATGGAATTAAAATTCAGAGAAAATAGCATAGAAAACAAAAACTTAGAGAATCAAAGTAACAAACCGTCCAAACTGGATAAGTGAACTCCTTACCTATCAAGAATTAATTAATTAATTAATTAATTAATGTATTTATTTATTTATTTATTTATTTATTTATTTATTAAACAACTTATCTAAAAGACCCCTCCACACAAGTAAGCCAGCATAACAAATACCGGAGAGAAGAATAAATTCCAAGACCGATACGTATTACCATGATAAGATCATGAGTCATCCGTACCTGAGGTCTCAAGTAATGACTTTTGAAGCAGCTTTTGAGGCTTTTGAAGCCATCCACAAACATCTCCCCCACACAGAAAGCCAGGTTCAAATCAATTCCCTGGTCAACAGTTCGAGACAGTTAATGGCCATGTCGGATTTTGTCATCTATTCCCAAACTGTACGAAGGGAGAAGACTCCGATTTACAATGTCCAAAGACGTAATTCACATAGGGACCTCATAGGAAACCAAAGGCATACAATTTTAATCAGTAAGGTAATGAAACTACAATTCATTTCTCTTCACTTTCTTTCTTCATCTTCACGTGATACGGCCTGTTTTGCTTTCTATTCATTATTTTTCCTAATATTCGGCAAGCCAGCCCTTTATCCCTCCTACGTTTTTTGACATAGTGTTCCCTGATTCTTTAATTGCCTATATCACAAAGGGCTCATCCTCATATAATGCCACACCAGCTCCATACCCATTATCCAGTTCCCTCTTTATGGCAGGTCTTATCGTCCTGTAACCCTCAGCTTGGTCCCCAAAGTCCTGAGTCTCTACTGGGGCGTCTCCCTGTCTGACACATTCTGCGTCCGTTTTCCCTTACTAGTACTCACGTCCATGGTATTATTCATGAGCCACATATGAGTGAAGCCGTAGGATAGTTCCCTCGGTCTGCTTGCATTTTCATTTGAAAGTCATCTTCTTTATCATCATCTTCATAATCGTCTTTCTCCGGTAGCCCTTGAAAGGGTCTCTCGGCTCCTTCCACAGAGACGCTAGAGTGGCATGGCAGGCCATCGATGTTGGCCGTTCCTTTTCATCTGAATAAAGAGAGTCGCTCAACAGGACTCTCCCAAAGGCTATGGCATGTAGCATTAAGTAAAGAGGACAAGGAGTGCTGAACAGGGCTCTTTTTTCGAGCTAGCGATCATGGAGAGTTTCACTATCCATGAAGCCTTTGCAACGTTGTTTAAGGTAATGTCAGGTAGACAGAGCCTTCATCCCTTGGCACTGGTGTTTCAGGACACTAGCAGACAAGGCAGACAAGGACAGCACAAAGCATCCCTCCCGTGGCAATTTCCCTGGAATTGTGACTTTCCTTCCCGTCTTCCTTCCCTCAACTTCCAAGCTAACCCAGCACCAAAGGCAGACCTTACACCCGAGAAATCATAGGGAACAGAAGCCAAGATTGGACCCTCTGACCCAAGGATATCAAACATCCCATAGACCTAATGGTAGTCAAGAGGCCTCGCTGTTGATTGAGATCTCTGGAAATTGAGTGGAAATAGGAACCCCTTGCTCTCCCTGGAGAAATGTTGGTCTAAACAATGGTATACGGAACATCGTTTTCTTTTCTCTTTGTCCAGAAAGTGGAAGTGGGAACGAATCAGGAAAGACCACCTGAGTTCAGGATTAGGCTAACACGGCTCTTTCTTGTTCCTCCCAGGTCTTTCTACTTAAAGCCATAGGACTCATATGTCATGAGAATGGGATTGCTGCTTCAACGCAGTCAGCTTCTCTGACATCGCAAAGCTCTGAGGTCCTAGCCACCGCTCCTCACCAAAGCACGCCTCATCACTTCACCTGGCTGGAGTAATTCTGCATCAGCCAGGTGTATCACAATCACTCCAAAACGCTGGAGACGCCTGGGAATTCCCCCAAGACATCTTGTGAACCGATTCGGGGTCACCTTCTCCATGGCCGAATTTCGAGTCTTCGTCCATGACTGTCACCACCACCCCTCTGGAATCCTGAGAGGGGCAAGAATGTACAATTCCATCTTACCGACGTAAGGTCAAGACAGAGTCAGGAGTACAAGCAGCCTCACGCGGAGAGCTCCATGCCATACACATGTTCATGGTCCTCACACCCTCTCAGGATGCTCCTGACCAGGAAAAGCGCCCCCCGCCCTCCGAGGAAAGCTCCGAGTTAACACCCCCACCCATAGCAAAGACATGTCTGGAGTCTTCCACAGTAGGACACGAGTTCTTCTTGCATCTCCAGAAATCGTGCCATAAATGCCTCCCAATTTTCCCAGCTGACCAAACATTAGAGGCAGAGCCTACACCCTAGACTCTTAGGCCCACGACGGACTTATCTGTTTGCAGCTCGCAGGAGCAAGCACGAGCATGTTGGAAGAGAACCATTCCCCATGGGCAGCCATCAGCAAAGGCTTTCGGGCCAGTTTCTGGAATACAATGTGAATCTACAAAAGGTCTCTGTCTTCTCTGTATTCGAAACGCGCCTTCTGTTATCTACCCTGTAGATAATTCCTTTAGGAAGAAGAGCTCATGGAGTGTCCAAGGGCTGGCTCTTGAGAGAATCTCAGGCGTGTGGGACATGCCCTCTGCGGTTGTGTTGTGGCTGTCCACTCTCCTGTGGGCTCGTCCCCTGCAGAGGCTCTCCTTGCCTTCATTCAGGGTGTTTGGTGTCTGGGCCAACTATGGTGTTCCTGTGAAACGTGACTTTCAAACCACTCCACAAACCTTAAGGCCTGCTGAATTCTGTGGCCAGGTGAGAGGATGTGGGCAGGGCTTTCTTCTAGTCCCCATGCAGGGTTTTCTGTTCTCCTGGGACTAAGCATCTTGGCCTGACTAAGGCACTTCCAACAGTGTTCCAGGTTTGGGAATCCGTGATGCAGGTTGGGCAGCTAATGTGCTCCCCGTCCTGCCTCTGGCCACTTCTCACTCTTGATGCTGGCGGTCGTAGAGCCCAAGTATCTTGGGCGCCCGCCCAGGCATCTCCACCAACACTGCCCATCAAAAATACACACAAAGAAACAATAGCCTTACCACGGTGTCAACCGTTTCCATGGTGTCATGGTTTCCAGGCTGTCTGCACCTGGTTGCTTGCTGGTGTCCTCTCCAGGAGATACACAGTGTTCTCTGGAGTCTATGTCTGAAAAGCATGCTGATCTGGAATCCCCGGGCCTCAAGACGCTTGGGTTGCAAGAACTCGTGTCCTTCAGACACTCTCCTTTTCTCTGCCAACAGCTATGCGTCAACATTCAAACTGTGGGTTCTAGGTGTGCTCGTCTCACCTGGGCCTTTGTCTTTGTCCATGGACCCCTGCCCCCTGAAGCACCAACCGTCCAATTCTCCCATAAGACCTGTCTACTCCCTTCTCCCATGGTTTCTGTCACTTCTTCTCTTTTCGCTGTGGAGTGTGATTTCTAGGCTTCCGGTGCATTTATGTCATGTTTACATGGATGTGGTCATCTTCTGGTTGTGCTGATGGCTGAAGAGAAGCCTGAAGCTGCCAGAAACTTCTACCATCCCCCTGTCCTCCAAATGCACTGCCCACTCTTATGGAGCCATAAGCAAGAGGGGATTCTTGCTCCTTGTGACATGTGGTGGAATGGGAGAGCGCATTGGGCTGCACCATATCTGTCAGTCACAGAAAGACAACGACCATACGATTTCACTCACTCCTGGAAGTAAAGAAACATGTGAAAAAGCAAGAAAAAGGGACAGGAATGAGACTCGAACCAGGCACACAAAATTTGGTGTTTGTTCCAGGCAGGATAGTCAGAATCTGCGTTCTAAAGTGGATCAAACGGGATATTCAATGCAGGAAATGTGGCCGGAAGGGATGGAACATGAGTTTCCACTGTGTTTGAAGGTGAATTGTGATATGGAATAGAGCAGCTTCATATCTCTTAAAATATCATTTTTTTGCGTTTGGTACAACACACACACACACAAACACGTACAAACACACTTAAAAGGGTCTCACAGAGGTTAGGAAGCAAGTGAGGAATAGCACTCATGGAATTAAAATTCAGAGAAAATAGCATAGAAAACAAAAGCTTAGAGAATCAAAGTAACAAACCGTCCAAACTGGATAAGTGAACTCCTTACCTATCAAGAATTAATTAATTAATTAATTAGTGTATTTATTTATTTATTTATTTATTTATTTATTTATTAAACAACTTATCTAAAAGACCCCTCCACACAAGTAAGCCAGCATAACAAATACCGGAGAGAAGAATAAATTCCAAGACCGATACGTATTACCATGATAAGATCATGAGTCATCCGTACCTGAGGTCTCAAGTAATGACTTTTGAAGCAGCTTTTGAGGCTTTTGAAGCCATCCACAAACATCTCCCCCACACAGAAAGCCAGGTTCAAATCAATTCCCTGGTCAACAGTTCGAGACATTTAATGGCCATGTCGGATTTTGTCATCTATTCCCAAACTGTACGAAGGGAGAAGACTCCGATTTACAATGTCCAAAGACGTAATTCACATAGGGACCTCATAGGAAACCAAAGGCATACAATTTTAATCAGTAAGATAATGAAACTACAATTCATTTCTCTTCACTTTCTTTCTTCATCTTCACGTGATACGGCCTGTTTTGCTTTCTATTCATTATTTTTCCTAATATTCGGCAAGCCAGCCCTTTATCCCTCCTACGTTTTTTGACATAGTGTTCCCTGATTCTTTAATTGCCTATATCACAAAGGGCTCATCCTCATATAATGCCACACCAGCTCCATACCCATTATCCCGTTCCCTCTTTATGGCAGGTCTTATCGTCCTGTAACCCTCAGCTTGGTCCCCAAAGTCCTGAGTCTCTACTGGGGCGTCTCCCTGTCTGACATATTCTGCGTCCGTTTTCCCTTACTAGTACTCACGTCCATGGTATTATTCATGAGCCACATATGAGTGAAGCCGTAGGATAGTTCCCTCGGTCTGCTTGCATTTTCATTTGAAAGTCATCTTCTTTATCATCATCTTCATAATCGTCTTTCTCCGGTAGCCCTTGAAAGGGTCTCTCGGCTCCTTCCACAGAGACGTTAGAGTGGCATGGCAGGCCATCGATGTTGGCCGTTCCTTTTCATCTGAATAAAGAGAGTCGCTCAACAGGACTCTCCCAAAGGCTATAGCATGTAGCATTAAGTAAAGAGGACAAGGAGTGCTGAACAGGGCTCTTTTTTCGAGCTAGCGATCATGGAGAGTTTCACTATCCATGAAGCCTTTGCAACGTTGTTTAAGGTAATGTCAGGTAGACAGAGCCTTCATCCCTTGGCACTGGTGTTTCAGGACACTAGCAGATACGGACAAGGACAGCACAAAGCATCCCTCCCGTGGCAATTTCCCTGGAATTGTGACTTTCCTTCCCGTCTTCCTTCCCTCAACTTCCAAGCTAACCCAGCACCAAAGGCAGACCTTACACCCGAGAAATCATAGGGAACAGAAGCCAAGATTGGACCCTCTGACCCAAGGATATCAAACATCCCATAGACCTAATGGTAGTCAAGAGGCCTCGCTGTTGATTGAGATCTCTGGAAATTGAGTGGAAATAGGAACCCCTTGCTCTCCCTGGAGAAATGTTGGTCTAAACAATGGTATACGGAACATCGTTTTCTTTTCTCTTTGTCCAGAAAGTGGAAGTGGGAACGAATCAGGAAAGACCGCCTGAGTTCAGGATGAGGCTAACACGGCTCTTTCTTGTTCCTCCCAGGTCTTTCTACTTAAAGCCATAGGACTCATATGTCATGAGAATGGGATTGCTGCTTCAACGCAGTCAGCTTCTCTGACATCGCAAATCTCTGAGGTCCTAGCCACCGCTCCTCACCAAAGCACGCCTCATCACTTCACCTGGCTGGAGTAATTCTGCATCAGCCAGGTGTATCACAATCACTCCAAAACGCTGGAGACGCCTGGGAATTCCCCCAAGACATCTAGTGAACCGATTCGGGGTCACCTTCTCTATGGCCAAATTTCGAGTCTTCGTCCATGACTGTCACCACCACCCCTCTGGAATCCTGAGAGGGGCAAGAATGTACAATTCCATCTTACCGACGTAAGGTCAAGACAGAGTCAGGAGTACAAGCAGCCTCACGCGGAGAGCTCCATGCCATACACATGTTCATGGTCCTCACACCCTCTCAGGATGCTCCTGACCAGGAAAAGCGCCCCCCGCCCTCCGAGGAAAGCTCCGAGTTAACACCCCCACCCATAGCAAAGACATGTCTGGAGTCTTCCACAGTAGGACACGAGTTCTTCTTGCATCTCCAGAAATCGTGCCATAAATGCCTCCCAATTTTCCCAGCTGACCAAACATTAGAGGCAGAGCCTACACCCTAGACTCTTAGGCCCACGACGGACTTATCTGTTTGCAGCTCGCAGGAGCAAGCACGAGCATGTTGGAAGAGAACCATTCCCCATGGGCAGCCATCAGAAAAGGCTTTCGGGCCAGTTTCTGGAATACAATGTGAATCTACAAAAGGTCTCTGTCTTCTCTGTATTCGAAACGCGCCTTCTGTTATCTACCCTGTAGATAATTCCTTTAGGAAGAAGAGCTCATGGAGTGTCCAAGGGCTGGCTCTTGAGAGAATCTCAGGCGTGTGGGACATGCCCTCTGCGGTTGTGTTGTGGCTGTCCACTCTCCTGTGGGCTCGTCCCCTGCAGAGGCTCTCCTTGCCTTCATTCAGGGTGTTTGGTGTCTGGGCCAACTATGGTGTTCCTGTGAAACGTGACTTTCAAACCACTCCACAAACCTTAAGGCCTGCTGAATTCTGTGGCCAGGTGAGAGGATGTGGGCAGGGCTTTCTTCTAGTCCCCATGCAGGGTTTTCTGTTCTCCTGGGACTAAGCATCTTGGCCTGACTAAGGCACTTCCAACAGTGTTCCAGGTTTGGGAACCCGTGATGCAGGTTGGGCAGCTAATGTGCTCCCCGTCCTGCCTCTGGCCACTTCTCACTCTTGATGCTGGCGGTCGTAGAGCCCAAGTATCTTGGGCGCCCGCCCAGGCATCTCCACCAACACTGCCCATCAAAAATACACACAAAGAAACAATAGCCTTACCACGGTGTCAACCGTTTCCATGGTGTCATGGTTTCCAGGCTGTCTGCACCTGGTTGCTTGCTGGTGTCCTCTCCAGGAGATACACAGTGTTCTCTGGAGTCTATGTCTGAAAAGCATGCTGATCTGGAATCCCCGGGCCTCAAGACGCTTGGGTTGCAAGAACTCGTGTCCTTCAGACACTCTCCTTTTCTCTGCCAACAGCTATGCGTCAACATTCAAACTGTGGGTTCTAGGTGTGCTCGTCTCACCTGGGCCTTTGTCTTTGTCCATGGACCCCTGCCCCCTGAAGCACCAACCGTCCAATTCTCCCATAAGACCTGTCTACTCCCTTCTCCCATGGTTTCTGTCACTTCTTCTCTTTTCGCTGTGGAGTGTGATTTCTAGGCTTCCGGTGCATTTATGTCATGTTTACATGGATGTGGTCATCTTCTGGTTGTGCTGATGGCTGAAGAGAAGCCTGAAGCTGCCAGAAACTTCTACCATCCCCCTGTCCTCCAAATGCACTGCCCACTCTTATGGAGCCATAAGCAAGAGGGGATTCTTGCTCCTTGTGACATGTGGTGGAATGGGAGAGCGCATTGGGCTGCACCATATCTGTCAGTCACAGAAAGACAACGACCATACGATTTCACTCACTCCTGGAAGTAAAGAAACATGTGAAAAAGCAAGAAAAAGGGACAGGAATGAGACTCGAACCAGGCACACAAAATTTGGTGTTTGTTCCAGGCAGGATAGTCAGAATCTGCGTTCTAAAGTGGATCAAATGGGATATTCAATGCAGGAAATGTGGCCGGAAGGGATGGAACATGAGTTTCCACTGTGTTTGAAGGTGAATTGTGATATGGAATAGAGCAGCTTCATATCTCTTAAAATATCATTTTTTTGCGTTTGGGACAACACACACACACACAAACACATACAAACACACTTAAAAGGGTGTCACAGAGGTTAGGAAGCAAGTGAGGAATAGCACTCATGGAATTAAAATTCAGAGAAAATAGCATAGAAAACAAAAGCTTAGAGAATCAAAGTAACAAACCGTCCAAACTGGATAAGTGAACTCCTTACCTATCAAGAATTAATTAGTTAATTAATTAATTAATGTATTTATTTATTTATTTATTTATTTATTTATTTATTAAACAACTTATCTAAAAGACCCCTCCACACAAGTAAGCCAGCATAACAAATACCGGAGAGAAGAATAAATTCCAAGACCGATATGTATTACCATGATAAGATCATGAGTCATCCGTACCTGAGGTCTCAAGTAATGACTTTTGAAGCAGTTTTTGAGGCTTTTGAAGCCATCCACAAACATCTCCCCCCACACAGAAAGCCAGGTTCTAATCAATTCCCTGGTCAACAGTTCGAGACATTTAATGGCAATGTCGGATTTTGTCATCTATTCCCAAACTGTACGAAGGGAGAAGACTCCGATTTACAATGTCCAAAGACCTAATTCACATAGGGACCTCATAGGAAACCAATGGCATACAATTTTAATCAGTAAGATAATGAAACTACAATTCATTTCTCTTCATTTTCTTTCTTCATCTTCACGTGATACGGCCTGTTTTGCTTTCTATTCATTATTTTTCCTAATATTCGGCAAGCCAGCACTTTATCCCTCCTACGTTTTTTGACATAGTGTTCCCTGATTCTTTAATTGCGTATATCACAAAGGGCTCATCCTCATATAAAGCCACAGCAGCTCCATACCCATTATCCCGTTCCCTCTTTATGGCAGGTCTTATCGTCCTGTAACCCTCAGCTTGGTCCCCAAAGTCCTGAGTCTCTACTGGGGCGTCTCCCTGTCTGACATATTCTGCGTCCGTTTTCCCTTACTAGTACTCACGTCCATGGTATTATTCATGAGCCACATATGAGTGAAGCTGTAGGATAGTTCCCTCGGTCTGCTTGCATTTTCATTTGAAAGTCATCTTCTTTATCATCATCTTCATAATCGTCTTTCTCCGATAGACCTTGAAAGGGTCTCTCGGCTCCTTCCACAGAGACGTTAGAGTGGCATGGCAGGCCATCGATGTTGGCCGTTCCTTTTCATCTGAATAAAGAGAGTCGCTCAACAGGACTCTCCCAAAGGCTATGGCATGTAGCATTAAGTAAAGAGGACAAGGAGTGCTGAACAGGGCTCTCTTTTCGAGGTAGCGATCATGGAGAGTTTCACTATCCATGAAGCCTTTGCAACGTTGTTTAAGGTAATATCAGGTAGACAGAGACTTCATCCCTTGGCACTGGTGTTTCAGGACACTAGCAGATACGGACAAGGACAGCACAAAGCATCCCTCCCGTGGCAATTTCCCTGGAATTGTGACTTTCCTTCCCGTCTTCCTTCCCTCAACTTCCAAGCTAACCCAGCACCAAAGGCAGACCTTACACCCGAGAAATCATAGGGAACAGAAGCCAAGATTGGACCCTCTGACCCAAGGATATCAAACATCCCATAGACCTAATGGTAGTCAAGAGGCCTCGCTGTTGATTGAGATCTCTGGAAATTGAGTGGAAATAGGAACCCCTTGCTCTCCCTGGAGAAATGTTGGTCTAAACAATGGTATACGGAACATCGTTTTCTTTTCTCTTTGTCCAGAAAGTGGAAGTGGGAACGAATCAGGAAAGACCACCTGAGTTCAGGATTAGGCTAACACGGCTCTTTCTTGTTCCTCCCAGGTCTTTCTACTTAAAGCCATAGGACTCATATGTCATGAGAATGGGATTGCTGCTTCAACGCAGTCAGCTTCTCTGACATCGCAAAGCTCTGAGGTCCTAGCCACCGCTCCTCACCAAAGCACGCCTCATCACTTCACCTGGCTGGAGTAATTCTGCATCAGCCAGGTGTATCACAATCACTCCAAAACGCTGGAGACGCCTGGGAATTCCCCCAAGACATCTTGTGAACCGATTCGGGGTCACCTTCTCCATGGCCAAATTTCGAGTCTTCGTCCATGACTGTCACCACCACCCCTCTGGAATCCTGAGAGGGGCAAGAATGTACAATTCCATCTTACCGACGTAAGGTCAAGACAGAGTCAGGAGTACAAGCAGCCTCACGCGGAGAGCTCCATGCCATACACATGTTCATGGTCCTCACACCCTCTCAGGATGCTCCTGACCAGGGAAGCGCCCCCCGCCCTCCGAGGAAAGCTCCGAGTTAACACCCCCACCCATAGCAAAGACATGTCTGGAGTCTTCCACAGTAGGACACGAGTTCTTCTTGCATCTCCAGAAATCGTGCCATAAATGCCTCCCAATTTTCCCAGCTGACCAAACATTAGAGGCAGAGCCTACACCCTAGACTCTTAGGCCCACGACGGACTTATCTGTTTGCAGCTCGCAGGAGCAAGCACGAGCATGTTGGAAGAGAACCATTCCCCATGGGCAGCCATCAGAAAAGGCTTTCGGGCCAGTTTCTGGAATACAATGTGAATCTACAAAAGGTCTCTGTCTTCTCTGTATTCGAAACGCGCCTTCTGTTATCTACCCTGTAGATAATTCCTTTAGGAAGAAGAGCTCATGGAGTGTCCAAGGGCTGGCTCTTGAGAGAATCTCAGGCGTGTGGGACATGCCCTCTGCGGTTGTGTTGTGGCTGTCCACTCTCCTGTGGGCTCGTCCCCTGCAGAGGCTCTCCTTGCCTTCATTCAGGGTGTTTGGTGTCTGGGCCAACTATGGTGTTCCTGTGAAACGTGACTTTCAAACCACTCCACAAACCTTAAGGCCTGCTGAATTCTGTGGCCAGGTGAGAGGATGTGGGCAGGGCTTTCTTCTAGTCCCCATGCAGGGTTTTCTGTTCTCCTGGGACTAAGCATCTTGGCCTGACTAAGGCACTTCCAACAGTGTTCCAGGTTTGGGAATCCGTGATGCAGGTTGGGCAGCTAATGTGCTCCCCGTCCTGCCTCTGGCCACTTCTCACTCTTGATGCTGGCGGTCGTAGAGCCCAAGTATCTTGGGCGCCCGCCCAGGCATCTCCACCAACACTGCCCATCAAAAATACACACAAAGAAACAATAGCCTTACCACGGTGTCAACCGTTTCCATGGTGTCATGGTTTCCAGGCTGTCTGCACCTGGTTGCTTGCTGGTGTCCTCTCCAGGAGATACACAGTGTTCTCTGGAGTCTATGTCTGAAAAGCATGCTGATCTGGAATCCCCGGGCCTCAAGACGCTTGGGTTGCAAGAATTCATGTCCATCAGACACTCTCCTTTTCTCTGCCAACAGCTATGCGTCAACATTCAAACTGTGTGTTCTACGTGTGCTCTTCTCACCTGGGCCTTGTCTTTGTTCATGGACCCCTGCCCCCTGAAGCTCCAACCGTCCAATTCTCCCATAAGCCCTGTCTACTCCCTCCTCCCATGGTTTCTGTGACTTCTCTTTTCGCTCTGGAGTGTGATTTCTAGGCTTCCGGTCCATTTATGTCATGTTTACATGGATGTAGTCATCTTCTGGTTGTGCTGAAGGCTGAAGAGAAGCCTGAAGCTGCCAGAAACTTCTACCATCCCCCTGTCTTCCAAATGCACTGCCCACTCTTATGGAGCCATAAGCAAGAGGGGATTCTTGCTCCTTGTGACATGTGGTGGAATGGGAGAGCGCATTGGGCTGCACCATATCTGTCAGTCACAGAAAGACAACGACCATACGATTTCACTCACTCCTGGAAGTAAAGAAACATGTGAAAAAGCAAGAAAAAGGGACAGGAATGAGACTCGAACCAGGCACACAAAATTTGGTGTTTGTTCCAGGCAGGATAGTCAGAATCTGCATTCTAAAGTGGATCAAATGGGATATTCAATGCAGGAAATGTGGCCGGAAGGGATGGAACATGAGTTTCCACTGTGTTTGAAGGTGAATTGTGATATGGAATAGAGCAGCTTCATATCTCTTAAAATATCATTTTTTTGCGTTTGGTACAACACACACACACACAAACACATACAAACACACTTAAAAGGGTCTCACAGAGGTTAGGAAGCAAGTGAGGAATAGCACTCATGGAATTAAAATTCAGAGAAAATAGCATAGAAAACAAAAGCTTAGAGAATCAAAGTAACAAACCGTCCAAACTGGATAAGTGAACTCCTTACCTATCAAGAATTAATTAATTAATTAATTAATGTATTTTTTTTTATTTATTTATTTATTTATTTATTTATTTATTTATTTATTAAACAACTTATCTAAAAGACCCCTCCACACATGTAAGCCAGCATAACAAATACCGGAGAGAAGAATAAATTCCAAGACCGATATGTATTACCATGATAAGATCATGAGTCATCCGTACCTGAGGTCTCAAGTAATGACTTTTGAAGCAGTTTTTGAGGCTTTTGAAGCCATCCACAAACATCTCCCCCCACACAGAAAGCCAGGTTCTAATCAATTCCCTGGTCAACAGTTCGAGACATTTAATGGCAATGTCGGATTTTGTCATCTATTCCCAAACTGTACGAAGGGAGAAGACTCCGATTTACAATGTCCAAAGACCTAATTCACATAGGGACCTCATAGGAAACCAATGGCATACAATTTTAATCAGTAAGATAATGAAACTACAATTCATTTCTCTTCACTTTCTTTCTTCATCTTCACGTGATACGGCCTGTTTTGCTTTCTATTCATTATTTTTCCTAATATTCGGCAAGCCAGCCCTTTATCCCTCCTACGTTTTTTGACATAGTGTTCCCTGATTCTTTAATTGCGTATATCACAAAGGGCTCATCCTCATATAAAGCCACAGCAGCTCCATACCCATTATCCCGTTCCCTCTTTGTGGCAGGTCTTATCGTCCTGTAACCCTCAGCTTGGTCCCCAAAGTCCTGAGTCTCTACTGGGGCGTCTCCCTGTCTGACATATTCTGCGTCCGTTTTCCCTTACTAGGACTCACGTCCATGGTATTATTCATGAGCCACATATGAGTGAAGCTGTAGGATAGTTCCCTCGGTCTGCTTGCATTTTCATTTGAAAGTCATCTTCTTTATCATCATCTTCATAATCGTCTTTCTCCGGTAGCCCTTGAAAGGGTCTCTCGGCTCCTTCCACAGAGACGTTAGAGTGGCATGGCAGGCCATCGATGTTGGCCGTTCCTTTTCATCTGAATAAAGAGAGTCGCTCAACAGGACTCTCCCAAAGGCTATGGCATGTAGCATTAAGTAAAGAGGACAAGGAGTGCTGAACAGGGCTCTCTTTTCGAGGTAGCGATCATGGAGAGTTTCACTATCCATGAAGCCTTTGCAACGTTGTTTAAGGTAATGTCAGGTAGACAGAGCCTTCATCCCTTGGCACTGGTGTTTCAGGACACTAGCAGATACGGACAAGGACAGCACAAAGCATCCCTCCCGTGGCAATTTCCCTGGAATTGTGACTTTCCTTCCCGTCTTCCTTCCCTCAACTTCCAAGCTAACCCAGCACCAAAGGCAGACCTTACACCCGAGAAATCATAGGGAACAGAAGCCAAGATTGGACCCTCTGACCCAAGGATATCAAACATCCCATAGACCTAATGGTAGTCAAGAGGCCTCGCTGTTGATTGAGATCTCTGGAAATTGAGTGGAAATAGGAACCCCTTGCTCTCCCTGGAGAAATGTTGGTCTAAACAATGGTATACGGAACATCGTTTTCTTTTCTCTTTGTCCAGAAAGTGGAAGTGGGAACGAATCAGGAAAGACCACCTGAGTTCAGGATTAGGCTAACACGGCTCTTTCTTGTTCCTCCCAGGTCTTTCTACTTAAAGCCATAGGACTCATATGTCATGAGAATGGGATTGCTGCTTCAACGCAGTCAGCTTCTCTGACATCGCAAAGCTCTGAGGTCCTAGCCACCGCTCCTCACCAAAGCACGCCTCATCACTTCACCTGGCTGGAGTAATTCTGCATCAGCCAGGTGTATCACAATCACTCCAAAACGCTGGAGACGCCTGGGAATTCCCCCAAGACATCTTGTGAACCGATTCGGGGTCACCTTCTCCATGGCCGAATTTCGAGTCTTCGTCCATGACTGTCACCACCACCCCTCTGGAATCCTGAGAGGGGCAAGAATGTACAATTCCATCTTACCGACGTAAGGTCAAGACAGAGTCAGGAGTACAAGCAGCCTCACGCGGAGAGCTCCATGCCATACACATGTTCATGGTCCTCACACCCTCTCAGGATGCTCCTGACCAGGAAAAGCGCCCCCCGCCCTCCGAGGAAAGCTCCGAGTTAACACCCCCACCCATAGCAAAGACATGTCTGGAGTCTTCCACAGTAGGACACGAGTTCTTCTTGCATCTCCAGAAATCGTGCCATAAATGCCTCCCAATTTTCCCAGCTGACCAAACATTAGAGGCAGAGCCTACACCCTAGACTCTTAGGCCCACGACGGACTTATCTGTTTGCAGCTCGCAGGAGCAAGCACGAGCATGTTGGAAGAGAACCATTCCCCATGGGCAGCCATCAGCAAAGGCTTTCGGGCCAGTTTCTGGAATACAATGTGAATCTACAAAAGGTCTCTGTCTTCTCTGTATTCGAAACGCGCCTTCTGTTATCTACCCTGTAGATAATTCCTTTAGGAAGAAGAGCTCATGGAGTGTCCAAGGGCTGGCTCTTGAGAGAATCTCAGGCGTGTGGGACATGCCCTCTGCGGTTGTGTTGTGGCTGTCCACTCTCCTGTGGGCTCGTCCCCTGCAGAGGCTCTCCTTGCCTTCATTCAGGGTGTTTGGTGTCTGGGCCAACTATGGTGTTCCTGTGAAACGTGACTTTCAAACCACTCCACAAACCTTAAGGCCTGCTGAATTCTGTGGCCAGGTGAGAGGATGTGGGCAGGGCTTTCTTCTAGTCCCCATGCAGGGTTTTCTGTTCTCCTGGGACTAAGCATCTTGGCCTGACTAAGGCACTTCCAACAGTGTTCCAGGTTTGGGAATCCGTGATGCAGGTTGGGCAGCTAATGTGCTCCCCGTCCTGCCTCTGGCCACTTCTCACTCTTGATGCTGGCGGTCGTAGAGCCCAAGTATCTTGGGCGCCCGCCCAGGCATCTCCACCAACACTGCCCATCAAAAATACACACAAAGAAACAATAGCCTTACCACGGTGTCAACCGTTTCCATGGTGTCATGGTTTCCAGGCTGTCTGCACCTGGTTGCTTGCTGGTGTCCTCTCCAGGAGATACACAGTGTTCTCTGGAGTCTATGTCTGAAAAGCATGCTGATCTGGAATCCCCGGGCCTCAAGACGCTTGGGTTGCAAGAACTCGTGTCCTTCAGACACTCTCCTTTTCTCTGCCAACAGCTATGCGTCAACATTCAAACTGTGGGTTCTAGGTGTGCTCGTCTCACCTGGGCCTTTGTCTTTGTCCATGGACCCCTGCCCCCTGAAGCACCAACCGTCCAATTCTCCCATAAGACCTGTCTACTCCCTTCTCCCATGGTTTCTGTCACTTCTTCTCTTTTCGCTGTGGAGTGTGATTTCTAGGCTCCCGGTGCATTTATGTCATGTTTACATGGATGTGGTCATCTTCTGGTTGTGCTGATGGCTGAAGAGAAGCCTGAAGCTGCCAGAAACTTCTACCATCCCCCTGTCCTCCAAATGCACTGCCCACTCTTATGGAGCCATAAGCAAGAGGGGATTCTTGCTCCTTGTGACATGTGGTGGAATGGGAGAGCGCATTGGGCTGCACCATATCTGTCAGTCACAGAAAGACAACGACCATACGATTTCACTCACTCCTGGAAGTAAAGAAACATGTGAAAAAGCAAGAAAAAGGGACAGGAATGAGACTCGAACCAGGCACACAAAATTTGGTGTTTGTTCCAGGCAGGATAGTCAGAATCTGCATTCTAAAGTGGATCAAATGGGATATTCAATGCAGGAAATGTGGCCGGAAGGGATGGAACATGAGTTTCCACTGTGTTTGAAGGTGAATTGTGATATGGAATAGAGCAGCTTCATATCTCTTAAAATATCATTTTTTTGCGTTTGGGACAACACACACACACACAAACACATACAAACACACTTAAAAGGGTCTCACAGAGGTTAGGAAGCAAGTGAGGAATAGCACTCATGGAATTAAAATTCAGAGAAAATAGCATAGAAAACAAAAGCTTTGAGAATCAAAGTAACAAACCGTCCAAACTGGATAAGTGAGCTCCTTACCTATCAAGAATTAATTAATTTATTTATTTATTTATTTATTTATTTATTTATTTATTTATTTATTAAACAACTTATCTAAAAGACCCCTCCACACAAGTAAGCCAGCATAACAAATACCGGAGAGAAGAATAAATTCCATGACCGATACGTATTACCATGATAAGATCATGAGTCATCCGTACCTGAGGTCTCAAGTAATGACTTTTGAAGCAGCTTTTGAGGCTTTTGAAGCCATCCACAAACATCTCGCCCACACAGAAAGCCAGGTTCAAATCAATTCCCTGGTCAACAGTTCGAGACATTTAATGGCAATGTCAGATTTTGTCATCTATTCCCAAACTGTACGAAGAGAGAAGACTCCGATTTACAATGTCCAAAGACCTAATTCAATAGGGACCTCATAGGAAACCAAAGGCATACAATTTTAATCAGTAAGGTAATGAAACTACAATTCATTTCTCTTCACTTTCTTTCTTCATCTTCACGTGATACGGCCTGTTTTGCTTTCTATTCATTATTTTTCCTAATATTCGGCAAGCCAGCCCTTTATCCCTCCTACGTTTTTTGACATAGTGTTCCCTGATTCTTTAATTGCCTATATCACAAAGGGCTCATCCTCATATAATGCCACACCAGCTCCATACCCATTATCCAGTTCCCTCTTTATGGCAGGTCTTATCGTCCTGTAACCCTCAGCTTGGTCCCCAAAGTCCTGAGTCTCTACTGGGGCGTCTCCCTGTCTGACATATTCTGCGTCCGTTTTCCCTTACTAGTACTCACGACCATGGTATTATTCATGAGCCACATATGAGTGAAGCCGTAGGATAGTTCCCTCGGTCTGCTTGCATTTTCATTTGAAAGTCATCTTCTTTATCATCATCTTCATAATCGTCTTTCTCCGGTAGCCCTTGAAAGGGTCTCTCGGCTCCTTCCACAGAGACGCTAGAGTGGCATGGCAGGCCATCGATGTTGGCCGTTCCTTTTCATCTGAATAAAGAGAGTCGCTCAACAGGACTCTCCCAATGCTATGGCATGTAGCATTAAGTAAAGAGGACAAGGAGTGCTGAACAGGGCTCTTTTTTCGAGGTAGCGATCATGGAGAGTTTCACTATCCATGAAGCCTTTGCAACGTTGTTTAAGGTAATGTCAGGTAGACAGAGCCTTCATCCCTTGGCACTGGTGTTTCAGGACACTAGCAGATACGGACAAGGACAGCACAAAGCATCCCTCCCGTGGCAATTTCCCTGGAATTGTGACTTTCCTTCCCGTCTTCCTTCCCTCAACTTCCAAGCTAACCCAGCACCAAAGGCAGACCTTACACCCGAGAAATCATAGGGAACAGAAGCCAAGATTGGACCCTCTGACCCAAGGATATCAAACATCCCATAGACCTAATGGTAGTCAAGAGGCCTCGCTGTTGATTGAGATCTCTGGAAATTGAGTGGAAATAGGAACCCCTTGCTCTCCCTGGAGAAATGTTGGTCTAAACAATGGTATACGGAACATCGTTTTCTTTTCTCTTTGTCCAGAAAGTGGAAGTGGGAACGAATCAGGAAAGACCACCTGAGTTCAGGATTAGGCTAACACGGCTCTTTCTTGTTCCTCCCAGGTCTTTCTACTTAAAGCCATAGGACTCATATGTCATGAGAATGGGATTGCTGCTTCAACGCAGTCAGCTTCTCTGACATCGCAAAGCTCTGAGGTCCTAGCCACCGCTCCTCACCAAAGCACGCCTCATCACTTCACCTGGCTGGAGTAATTCTGCATCAGCCAGGTGTATCACAATCACTCCAAAACGCTGGAGACGCCTGGGAATTCCCCCAAGACATCTTGTGAACCGATTCGGGGTCACCTTCTCCATGGCCAAATTTCGAGTCTTTGTCCATGACTGTCACCACCACCCCTCTGGAATCCTGAGAGGGGCAAGAATGTACAATTCCATCTTACCGACGTAAGGTCAAGACAGAGTCAGGAGTACAAGCAGCCTCACGCGGAGAGCTCCATGCCATACACATGTTCATGGTCCTCACACCCTCTCAGGATGCTCCTGACCAGGAAAAGCGCCCCCCGCCCTCCGAGGAAAGCTCCGAGTTAACACCCCCACCCATAGCAAAGACATGTCTGGAGTCTTCCACAGTAGGACACGAGTTCTTCTTGCATCTCCAGAAATCGTGCCATAAATGCCTCCCAATTTTCCCAGCTGACCAAACATTAGAGGCAGAGCCTACACCCTAGACTCTTAGGCCCACGACGGACTTATCTGTTTGCAGCTCGCAGGAGCAAGCACGAGCATGTTGGAAGAGAACCATTCCCCATGGGCAGCCATCAGCAAAGGCTTTCGGGCCAGTTTCTGGAATACAATGTGAATCTACAAAAGGTCTCTGTCTTCTCTGTATTCGAAACGTGCCTTCTGTTATCTACCCTGTAGATAATTCCTTTAGGAAGAAGAGCTCATGGAGTGTCCAAGGGCTGGCTCTTGAGAGAATCTCAGGCGTGTGGGACATGCCCTCTGCGGTTGTGTTGTGGCTGTCCACTCTCCTGTGGGCTCGTCCCCTGCAGAGGCTCTCCTTGCCTTCATTCAGGGTGTTTGGTGTCTGGGCCAACTATGGTGTTCCTGTGAAACGTGACTTTCAAACCACTCCACAAACCTTAAGGCCTGCTGAATTCTGTGGCCAGGTGAGAGGATGTGGGCAGGGCTTTCTTCTAGTCCCCATGCAGGGTTTTCTGTTCTCCTGGGACTAAGCATCTTGGCCTGACTAAGGCACTTCCAACAGTGTTCCAGGTTTGGGAATCCGTGATGCAGGTTGTCAGCTAATGTGCTCCCCGTCCTGCCTCTGGCCACTTCTCACTCTTGATGCTGGCGGTCGTAGAGCCCAAGTATCTTGGGCGCCCGCCCAGGCATCTCCACCAACACTGCCCATCAAAAATACACACAAAGAAACAATAGCCTTACCACGGTGTCAACCGTTTCCATGGTGTCATGGTTTCCAGGCTGTCTGCACCTGGTTGCTTGCTGGTGTCCTCTCCAGGAGATACACAGTGTTCTCTGGAGTCTATGTCTGAAAAGCATGCTGATCTGGAATCCCCGGGCCTCAAGACGCTTGGGTTGCAAGAACTCGTGTCCTTCAGACACTCTCCTTTTCTCTGCCAACAGCTATGCGTCAACATTCAAACTGTGGGTTCTAGGTGTGCTCGTCTCACCTGGGCCTTTGTCTTTGTCCATGGACCCCTGCCCCCTGAAGCACCAACCGTCCAATTCTCCCATAAGACCTGTCTACTCCCTTCTCCCATGGTTTCTGTCACTTCTTCTCTTTTCGCTGTGGAGTGTGATTTCTAGGCTTCCGGTGCATTTATGTCATGTTTACATGGATGTGGTCATCTTCTGGTTGTGCTGATGGCTGAAGAGAAGCCTGAAGCTGCCAGAAACTTCTACCATCCCCCTGTCCTCCAAATGCACTGCCCACTCTTATGGAGCCATAAGCAAGAGGGGATTCTTGCTCCTTGTGACATGTGGTGGAATGGGAGAGCGCATTGGGCTGCACCATATCTGTCAGTCACAGAAAGACAACGACCATACGATTTCACTCACTCCTGGAAGTAAAGAAACATGTGAAAAAGCAAGAAAAAGGGACAGGAATGAGACTCGAACCAGGCACACAAAATTTGGTGTTTGTTCCAGGCAGGATAGTCAGAATCTGCGTTCTAAAGTGGATCAAATGGGATATTCAATGCAGGAAATGTGGCCGGAAGGGATGGAACATGAGTTTCCACTGTGTTTGAAGGTGAATTGTGATATGGAATAGAGCAGCTTCATATCTCTTAAAATATCATTTTTTTGCGTTTGGGACAACACACACACACACAAACACATACAAACACACTTAAAAGGGTCTCACAGAGGTTAGGAAGCAAGTGAGGAATAGCACTCATGGAATTAAAATTCAGAGAAAATAGCATAGAAAACAAAAGCTTAGAGAATCAAAGTAACAAACCGTCCAAACTGGATAAGTGAACTCCTTACCTATCAAGAATTAATTAATTAATGTATTTATTTATTTATTTATTTATTTATTTATTTATTTATTAAACAACTTATCTAAAAGACCCCTCCACACAAGTAAGCCAGCATAACAAATACCGGAGAGAAGAATAAATTCCAAGACCGATACGTATTACCATGATAAGATCATGAGTCATCCGTACCTGAGGTCTCAAGTAATGACTTTTGAAGCAGCTTTTGAGGCTTTTGAAGCCATCCACAAACATCTCCCCCACACAGAAAGCCAGGTTCAAATCAATTCCCTGGTCAACAGTTCGAGACATTTAATGGCAATGTCAGATTTTGTCATCTATTCCCAAACTGTACGAAGAGAGAAGACTCCGATTTACAATGTCCAAAGACCTAATTCAATAGGGACCTCATAGGAAACCAAAGGCATACAATTTTAATCAGTAAGGTAATGAAACTACAATTCATTTCTCTTCACTTTCTTTCTTCATCTTCACGTGATACGGCCTGTTTTGCTTTCTATTCATTATTTTTCCTAATATTCGGCAAGCCAGCCCTTTATCCCTCCTACGTTTTTTGACATAGTGTTCCCTGATTCTTTAATTGCCTATATCACAAAGGGCTCATCCTCATATAATGCCACACCAGCTCCATACCCATTATCCAGTTCCCTCTTTATGGCAGGTCTTATCGTCCTGTAACCCTCAGCTTGGTCCCCAAAGTCCTGAGTCTCTACTGGGGCGTCTCCCTGTCTGACATATTCTGCGTCCGTTTTCCCTTACTAGTACTCACGACCATGGTATTATTCATGAGCCACATATGAGTGAAGCCGTAGGATAGTTCCCTCGGTCTGCTTGCATTTTCATTTGAAAGTCATCTTCTTTATCATCATCTTCATAATCGTCTTTCTCCGGTAGCCCTTGAAAGGGTCTCTCGGCTCCTTCCACAGAGACGCTAGAGTGGCATGGCAGGCCATCGATGTTGGCCGTTCCTTTTCATCTGAATAAAGAGAGTCGCTCAACAGGACTCTCCCAAAGGCTATAGCATGTAGCATTAAGTAAAGAGGACAAGGAGTGCTGAACAGGGCTCTTTTTTCGAGGTAGCGATCATGGAGAGTTTCACTATCCATGAAGCCTTTGCAACGTTGTTTAAGGTAATGTCAGGTAGACAGAGCCTTCATCCCTTGGCACTGGTGTTTCAGGACACTAGCAGATACGGACAAGGACAGCACAAAGCATCCCTCCCGTGGCAATTTCCCTGGAATTGTGACTTTCCTTCCCGTCTTCCTTCCCTCAACTTCCAAGCTAACCCAGCACCAAAGGCAGACCTTACACCCGAGAAATCATAGGGAACAGAAGCCAAGATTGGACCCTCTGACCCAAGGATATCAAACATCCCATAGACCTAATGGTAGTCAA
The DNA here is from genome assembly GCF_922984935.1 of Meles meles. Taxonomy (NCBI): domain Eukaryota; kingdom Metazoa; phylum Chordata; class Mammalia; order Carnivora; family Mustelidae; genus Meles; species Meles meles. Next base: position 31,675,994 of record NC_060088.1, on the reverse strand, counting down.
GAGGCCTCGCTGTTGATTGAGATCTCTGGAAATTGAGTGGAAATAGGAACCCCTTGCTCTCCCTGGAGAAATGTTGGTCTAAACAATGGTATACGGAACATCGTTTTCTTTTCTCTTTGTCCAGAAAGTGGAAGTGGGAACGAATCAGGAAAGACCACCTGAGTTCAGGATTAGGCTAACACGACTCTTTCTTGTTCCTCCCAGGTCTTTCTACTTAAAGCCATAGGACTCATATGTCATGAGAATGGGATTGCTGCTTCAACGCAGTCAGCTTCTCTGACATCGCAAAGCTCTGAGGTCCTAGCCACCGCTCCTCACCAAAGCACGCCTCATCACTTCACCTGGCTGGAGTAATTCTGCATCAGCCAGGTGTATCACAATCACTCCAAAACGCTGGAGACGCCTGGGAATTCCCCCAAGACATCTTGTGAACCGATTCGGTGTCACCTTCTCCATGGCCAAATTTCGAGTCTTCGTCCATGACTGTCACCACCACCCCTCTGGAATCCTGAGAGGGGCAAGAATGTACAATTCCATCTTACCGACGTAAGGTCAAGACAGAGTCAGGAGTACAAGCAGCCTCACGCGGAGAGCTCCATGCCATACACATGTTCATGGTCCTCACACCCTCTCAGGATGCTCCTGACCAGGAAAAGCGCCCCCCGCCCTCCGAGGAAAGCTCCGAGTTAACACCCCCACCCATAGCAAAGACATGTCTGGAGTCTTCCACAGTAGGACACGAGTTCTTCTTGCATCTCCAGAAATCGTGCCATAAATGCCTCCCAATTTTCCCAGCTGACCAAACATTAGAGGCAGAGCCTACACCCTAGACTCTTAGGCCCACGACGGACTTATCTGTTTGGAGCTCGCAGGAGCAAGCACGAGCATGTTGGAAGAGAACCATTCCCCATGGGCAGCCATCAGCAAAGGCTTTCGGGCCAGTTTCTGGAATACAATGTGAATCTACAAAAGGTCTCTGTCTTCTCTGTATTCGAAACGCGCCTTCTGTTATCTACCCTGTAGATAATTCCTTTAGGAAGAAGAGCTCATGGAGTGTCCAAGGGCTGGCTCTTGAGAGAATCTCAGGCGTGTGGGACATGCCCTCTGCGGTTGTGTTGTGGCTGTCCACTCTCCTGTGGGCTCGTCCCCTGCAGAGGCTCTCCTTGCCTTCATTCAGGGTGTTTGGTGTCTGGGCCAACTATGGTGTTCCTGTGAAACGTGACTTTCAAACCACTCCACAAACCTTAAGGCCTGCTGAATTCTGTGGCCAGGTGAGAGGATGTGGGCAGGGCTTTCTTCTAGTCCCCATGCAGGGTTTTCTGTTCTCCTGGGACTAAGCATCTTGGCCTGACTAAGGCACTTCCAACAGTGTTCCAGGTTTGGGAATCCGTGATGCAGGTTGTCAGCTAATGTGCTCCCCGTCCTGCCTCTGGCCACTTCTCACTCTTGATGCTGGCGGTCGTAGAGCCCAAGTATCTTGGGCGCCCGCCCAGGCATCTCCACCAACACTGCCCATCAAAAATACACACAAAGAAACAATAGCCTTACCACGGTGTCAACCGTTTCCATGGTGTCATGGTTTCCAGGCTGTCTGCACCTGGTTGCTTGCTGGTGTCCTCTCCAGGAGATACACAGTGTTCTCTGGAGTCTATGTCTGAAAAGCATGCTGATCTGGAATCCCCGGGCCTCAAGACGCTTGGGTTGCAAGAACTCGTGTCCTTCAGACACTCTCCTTTTCTCTGCCAACAGCTATGCGTCAACATTCAAACTGTGGGTTCTAGGTGTGCTCGTCTCACCTGGGCCTTTGTCTTTGTCCATGGACCCCTGCCCCCTGAAGCACCAACCGTCCAATTCTCCCATAAGACCTGTCTACTCCCTTCTCCCATGGTTTCTGTCACTTCTTCTCTTTTCGCTGTGGAGTGTGATTTCTAGGCTTCCGGTGCATTTATGTCATGTTTACATGGATGTGGTCATCTTCTGGTTGTGCTGATGGCTGAAGAGAAGCCTGAAGCTGCCAGAAACTTCTACCATCCCCCTGTCCTCCAAATGCACTGCCCACTCTTATGGAGCCATAAGCAAGAGGGGATTCTTGCTCCTTGTGACATGTGGTGGAATGGGAGAGCGCATTGGGCTGCACCATATCTGTCAGTCACAGAAAGACAACGACCATACGATTTCACTCACTCCTGGAAGTAAAGAAACATGTGAAAAAGCAAGAAAAAGGGACAGGAATGAGACTCGAACCAGGCACACAAAATTTGGTGTTTGTTCCAGGCAGGATAGTCAGAATCTGCGTTCTAAAGTGGATCAAATGGGATATTCAATGCAGGAAATGTGGCCGGAAGGGATGGAACATGAGTTTCCACTGTGTTTGAAGGTGAATTGTGATATGGAATAGAGCAGCTTCATATCTCTTAAAATATCATTTTTTTGCGTTTGGGACAACACACACACACACAAACACATACAAACACACTTAAAAGGGTCTCACAGAGGTTAGGAAGCAAGTGAGGAATAGCACTCATGGAATTAAAATTCAGAGAAAATAGCATAGAAAACAAAAGCTTAGAGAATCAAAGTAACAAACCGTCCAAACTGGATAAGTGAACTCCTTACCTATCAAGAATTAATTAATTAATGTATTTATTTATTTATTTATTTATTTATTTATTTATTTATTAAACAACTTATCTAAAAGACCCCTCCACACAAGTAAGCCAGCATAACAAATACCGGAGAGAAGAATAAATTCCAAGACCGATACGTATTACCATGATAAGATCATGAGTCATCCGTACCTGAGGTCTCAAGTAATGACTTTTGAAGCAGCTTTTGAGGCTTTTGAAGCCATCCACAAACATCTCCCCCACACAGAAAGCCAGGTTCAAATCAATTCCCTGGTCAACAGTTCGAGACATTTAATGGCAATGTCAGATTTTGTCATCTATTCCCAAACTGTACGAAGAGAGAAGACTCCGATTTACAATGTCCAAAGACCTAATTCAATAGGGACCTCATAGGAAACCAAAGGCATACAATTTTAATCAGTAAGGTAATGAAACTACAATTCATTTCTCTTCACTTTCTTTCTTCATCTTCACGTGATACGGCCTGTTTTGCTTTCTATTCATTATTTTTCCTAATATTCGGCAAGCCAGCCCTTTATCCCTCCTACGTTTTTTGACATAGTGTTCCCTGATTCTTTAATTGCCTATATCACAAAGGGCTCATCCTCATATAATGCCACACCAGCTCCATACCCATTATCCAGTTCCCTCTTTATGGCAGGTCTTATCGTCCTGTAACCCTCAGCTTGGTCCCCAAAGTCCTGAGTCTCTACTGGGGCGTCTCCCTGTCTGACATATTCTGCGTCCGTTTTCCCTTACTAGTACTCACGACCATGGTATTATTCATGAGCCACATATGAGTGAAGCCGTAGGATAGTTCCCTCGGTCTGCTTGCATTTTCATTTGAAAGTCATCTTCTTTATCATCATCTTCATAATCGTCTTTCTCCGGTAGCCCTTGAAAGGGTCTCTCGGCTCCTTCCACAGAGACGCTAGAGTGGCATGGCAGGCCATCGATGTTGGCCGTTCCTTTTCATCTGAATAAAGAGAGTCGCTCAACAGGACTCTCCCAAAGGCTATAGCATGTAGCATTAAGTAAAGAGGACAAGGAGTGCTGAACAGGGCTCTTTTTTCGAGGTAGCGATCATGGAGAGTTTCACTATCCATGAAGCCTTTGCAACGTTGTTTAAGGTAATGTCAGGTAGACAGAGCCTTCATCCCTTGGCACTGGTGTTTCAGGACACTAGCAGATACGGACAAGGACAGCACAAAGCATCCCTCCCGTGGCAATTTCCCTGGAATTGTGACTTTCCTTCCCGTCTTCCTTCCCTCAACTTCCAAGCTAACCCAGCACCAAAGGCAGACCTTACACCCGAGAAATCATAGGGAACAGAAGCCAAGATTGGACCCTCTGACCCAAGGATATCAAACATCCCATAGACCTAATGGTAGTCAAGAGGCCTCGCTGTTGATTGAGATCTCTGGAAATTGAGTGGAAATAGGAACCCCTTGCTCTCCCTGGAGAAATGTTGGTCTAAACAATGGTATACGGAACATCGTTTTCTTTTCTCTTTGTCCAGAAAGTGGAAGTGGGAACGAATCAGGAAAGACCACCTGAGTTCAGGATTAGGCTAACACGACTCTTTCTTGTTCCTCCCAGGTCTTTCTACTTAAAGCCATAGGACTCATATGTCATGAGAATGGGATTGCTGCTTCAACGCAGTCAGCTTCTCTGACATCGCAAAGCTCTGAGGTCCTAGCCACCGCTCCTCACCAAAGCACGCCTCATCACTTCACCTGGCTGGAGTAATTCTGCATCAGCCAGGTGTATCACAATCACTCCAAAACGCTGGAGACGCCTGGGAATTCCCCCAAGACATCTTGTGAACCGATTCGGTGTCACCTTCTCCATGGCCAAATTTCGAGTCTTCGTCCATGACTGTCACCACCACCCCTCTGGAATCCTGAGAGGGGCAAGAATGTACAATTCCATCTTACCGACGTAAGGTCAAGACAGAGTCAGGAGTACAAGCAGCCTCACGCGGAGAGCTCCATGCCATACACATGTTCATGGTCCTCACACCCTCTCAGGATGCTCCTGACCAGGAAAAGCGCCCCCCGCCCTCCGAGGAAAGCTCCGAGTTAACACCCCCACCCATAGCAAAGACATGTCTGGAGTCTTCCACAGTAGGACACGAGTTCTTCTTGCATCTCCAGAAATCGTGCCATAAATGCCTCCCAATTTTCCCAGCTGACCAAACATTAGAGGCAGAGCCTACACCCTAGACTCTTAGGCCCACGACGGACTTATCTGTTTGGAGCTCGCAGGAGCAAGCACGAGCATGTTGGAAGAGAACCATTCCCCATGGGCAGCCATCAGCAAAGGCTTTCGGGCCAGTTTCTGGAATACAATGTGAATCTACAAAAGGTCTCTGTCTTCTCTGTATTCGAAACGCGCCTTCTGTTATCTACCCTGTAGATAATTCCTTTAGGAAGAAGAGCTCATGGAGTGTCCAAGGGCTGGCTCTTGAGAGAATCTCAGGCGTGTGGGACATGCCCTCTGCGGTTGTGTTGTGGCTGTCCACTCTCCTGTGGGCTCGTCCCCTGCAGAGGCTCTCCTTGCCTTCATTCAGGGTGTTTGGTGTCTGGGCCAACTATGGTGTTCCTGTGAAACGTGACTTTCAAACCACTCCACAAACCTTAAGGCCTGCTGAATTCTGTGGCCAGGTGAGAGGATGTGGGCAGGGCTTTCTTCTAGTCCCCATGCAGGGTTTTCTGTTCTCCTGGGACTAAGCATCTTGGCCTGACTAAGGCACTTCCAACAGTGTTCCAGGTTTGGGAATCCGTGATGCAGGTTGTCAGCTAATGTGCTCCCCGTCCTGCCTCTGGCCACTTCTCACTCTTGATGCTGGCGGTCGTAGAGCCCAAGTATCTTGGGCGCCCGCCCAGGCATCTCCACCAACACTGCCCATCAAAAATACACACAAAGAAACAATAGCCTTACCACGGTGTCAACCGTTTCCATGGTGTCATGGTTTCCAGGCTGTCTGCACCTGGTTGCTTGCTGGTGTCCTCTCCAGGAGATACACAGTGTTCTCTGGAGTCTATGTCTGAAAAGCATGCTGATCTGGAATCCCCGGGCCTCAAGACGCTTGGGTTGCAAGAACTCGTGTCCTTCAGACACTCTCCTTTTCTCTGCCAACAGCTATGCGTCAACATTCAAACTGTGGGTTCTAGGTGTGCTCGTCTCACCTGGGCCTTTGTCTTTGTCCATGGACCCCTGCCCCCTGAAGCACCAACCGTCCAATTCTCCCATAAGACCTGTCTACTCCCTTCTCCCATGGTTTCTGTCACTTCTTCTCTTTTCGCTGTGGAGTGTGATTTCTAGGCTTCCGGTGCATTTATGTCATGTTTACATGGATGTGGTCATCTTCTGGTTGTGCTGATGGCTGAAGAGAAGCCTGAAGCTGCCAGAAACTTCTACCATCCCCCTGTCCTCCAAATGCACTGCCCACTCTTATGGAGCCATAAGCAAGAGGGGATTCTTGCTCCTTGTGACATGTGGTGGAATGGGAGAGCGCATTGGGCTGCACCATATCTGTCAGTCACAGAAAGACAACGACCATACGATTTCACTCACTCCTGGAAGTAAAGAAACATGTGAAAAAGCAAGAAAAAGGGACAGGAATGAGACTCGAACCAGGCACACAAAATTTGGTGTTTGTTCCAGGCAGGATAGTCAGAATCTGCATTCTAAAGTGGATCAAATGGGATATTCAATGCAGGAAATGTGGCCGGAAGGGATGGAACATGAGTTTCCACTGTGTTTGAAGGTGAATTGTGATATGGAATAGAGCAGCTTCATATCTCTTAAAATATCATTTTTTTGCGTTTGGGACAACACACACACACACAAACACATACAAACACACTTAAAAGGGTCTCACAGAGGTTAGGAAGCAAGTGAGGAATAGCACTCATGGAATTAAAATTCAGAGAAAATAGCATAGAAAACAAAAGCTTAGAGAATCAAAGTAACAAACCGTCCAAACTGGATAAGTGAACTCCTTACCTATCAAGAATTAATTAATTAATTAATTAATTAATTTATTTATTTATTTATTTATTTATTAAACAACTTATCTAAAAGACCCCTCCACACAAGTAAGCCAGCATAACAAATACCGGAGAGAAGAATAAATTCCAAGACCGATACGTATTACCATGATAAGATCATGAGTCATCCGTACCTGAGGTCTCAAGTAATGACTTTTGAAGCAGCTTTTGAGGCTTTTGAAGCCATCCACAAACATCTCGCCCACACAGAAAGCCAGGTTCAAATCAATTCCCTGGTCAACAGTTCGAGACATTTAATGGCAATGTCAGATTTTGTCATCTATTCCCAAACTGTACGAAGAGAGAAGACTCCGATTTACAATGTCCAAAGACCTAATTCAATAGGGACCTCATAGGAAACCAAAGGCATACAATTTTAATCAGTAAGGTAATGAAACTACAATTCATTTCTCTTCACTTTCTTTCTTCATCTTCACGTGATACGGCCTGTTTTGCTTTCTATTCATTATTTTTCCTAATATTCGGCAAGCCAGCCCTTTATCCCTCCTACGTTTTTTGACATAGTGTTCCCTGATTCTTTAATTGCCTATATCACAAAGGGCTCATCCTCATATAATGCCACACCAGCTCCATACCCATTATCCAGTTCCCTCTTTATGGCAGGTCTTATCGTCCTGTAACCCTCAGCTTGGTCCCCAAAGTCCTGAGTCTCTACTGGGGCGTCTCCCTGTCTGACATATTCTGCGTCCGTTTTCCCTTAGTAGTACTCACGTCCATGGTATTATTCATGAGCCACATATGAGTGAAGCCGTAGGATAGTTCCCTCGGTCTGCTTGCATTTTCATTTGAAAGTCATCTTCTTTATCATCATCTTCATAATCGTCTTTCTCCGGTAGCCCTTGAAAGGGTCTCTCGGCTCCTTCCACAGAGACGCTAGAGTGGCATGGCAGGCCATCGATGTTGGCCGTTCCTTTTCATCTGAATAAAGAGAGTCGCTCAACAGGACTCTCCCAAAGGCTATGGCATGTAGCATTAAGTAAAGAGGACAAGGAGTGCTGAACAGGGCTCTTTTTTCGAGGTAGCGATCATGGAGAGTTTCACTATCCATGAAGCCTTTGCAACGTTGTTTAAGGTAATGTCAGGTAGACAGAGCCTTCATCCCTTGGCACTGGTGTTTCAGGACACTAGCAGATACGGACAAGGACAGCACAAAGCATCCCTCCCGTGGCAATTTCCCTGGAATTGTGACTTTCCTTCCCGTCTTCCTTCCCTCAACTTCCAAGCTAACCCAGCACCAAAGGCAGACCTTACACCCGAGAAATCATAGGGAACAGAAGCCAAGATTGGACCCTCTGACCCAAGGATATCAAACATCCCATAGACCTAATGGTAGTCAAGAGGCCTCGCTGTTGATTGAGATCTCTGGAAATTGAGTGGAAATAGGAACCCCTTGCTCTCCCTGGAGAAATGTTGGTCTAAACAATGGTATACGGAACATCGTTTTCTTTTCTCTTTGTCCAGAAAGTGGAAGTGGGAACGAATCAGGAAAGACCACCTGAGTTCAGGATTAGGCTAACACGGCTCTTTCTTGTTCCTCCCAGGTCTTTCTACTTAAAGCCATAGGACTCATATGTCATGAGAATGGGATTGCTGCTTCAACGCAGTCAGCTTCTCTGACATCGCAAAGCTCTGAGGTCCTAGCCACCGCTCCTCACCAAAGCACGCCTCATCACTTCACCTGGCTGGAGTAATTCTGCATCAGCCAGGTGTATCACAATCACTCCAAAACGCTGGAGACGCCTGGGAATTCCCCCAAGACATCTTGTGAACCGATTCGGGGTCACCTTCTCCATGGCCGAATTTCGAGTCTTCGTCCATGACTGTCACCACCACCCCTCTGGAATCCTGAGAGGGGCAAGAATGTACAATTCCATCTTACCGACGTAAGGTCAAGACAGAGTCAGGAGTACAAGCAGCCTCACGCGGAGAGCTCCATGCCATACACATGTTCATGGTCCTCACACCCTCTCAGGATGCTCCTGACCAGGAAAAGCGCCCCCCGCCCTCCGAGGAAAGCTCCGAGTTAACACCCCCACCCATAGCAAAGACATGTCTGGAGTCTTCCACAGTAGGACACGAGTTCTTCTTGCATCTCCAGAAATCGTGCCATAAATGCCTCCCAATTTTCCCAGCTGACCAAACATTAGAGGCAGAGCCTACACCCTAGATTCTTAGGCCCACGACGGACTTATCTGTTTGCAGCTCGCAGGAGCAAGCACGAGCATGTTGGAAGAGAACCATTCCCCATGGGCAGCCATCAGCAAAGGCTTTCGGGCCAGTTTCTGGAATACAATGTGAATCTACAAAAGGTCTCTGTCTTCTCTGTATTCGAAACGCGCCTTCTGTTATCTACCCTGTAGATAATTCCTTTAGGAAGAAGAGCTCATGGAGTGTCCAAGGGCTGGCTCTTGAGAGAATCTCAGGCGTGTGGGACATGCCCTCTGCGGTTGTGTTGTGGCTGTCCACTCTCCTGTGGGCTCGTCCCCTGCAGAGGCTCTCCTTGCCTTCATTCAGGGTGTTTGGTGTCTGGGCCAACTATGGTGTTCCTGTGAAACGTGACTTTCAAACCACTCCACAAACCTTAAGGCCTGCTGAATTCTGTGGCCAGGTGAGAGGATGTGGGCAGGGCTTTCTTCTAGTCCCCATGCAGGGTTTTCTGTTCTCCTGGGACTAAGCATCTTGGCCTGACTAAGGCACTTCCAACAGTGTTCCAGGTTTGGGAATCCGTGATGCAGGTTGGGCAGCTAATGTGCTCCCCGTCCTGCCTCTGGCCACTTCTCACTCTTGATGCTGGCGGTCGTAGAGCCCAAGTATCTTGGGCGCCCGCCCAGGCATCTCCACCAACACTGCCCATCAAAAATACACACAAAGAAACAATAGCCTTACCACGGTGTCAACCGTTTCCATGGTGTCATGGTTTCCAGGCTGTCTGCACCTGGTTGCTTGCTGGTGTCCTCTCCAGGAGATACACAGTGTTCTCTGGAGTCTATGTCTGAAAAGCATGCTGATCTGGAATCCCCGGGCCTCAAGACGCTTGGGTTGCAAGAACTCGTGTCCTTCAGACACTCTCCTTTTCTCTGCCAACAGCTATGCGTCAACATTCAAACTGTGGGTTCTAGGTGTGCTCGTCTCACCTGGGCCTTTGTCTTTGTCCATGGACCCCTGCCCCCTGAAGCACCAACCGTCCAATTCTCCCATAAGACCTGTCTACTCCCTTCTCCCATGGTTTCTGTCACTTCTTCTCTTTTCGCTGTGGAGTGTGATTTCTAGGCTTCCGGTGCATTTATGTCATGTTTACATGGATGTGGTCATCTTCTGGTTGTGCTGATGGCTGAAGAGAAGCCTGAAGCTGCCAGAAACTTCTACCATCCCCCTGTCCTCCAAATGCACTGCCCACTCTTATGGAGCCATAAGCAAGAGGGGATTCTTGCTCCTTGTGACATGTGGTGGAATGGGAGAGCGCATTGGGCTGCACCATATCTGTCAGTCACAGAAAGACAACGACCATACGATTTCACTCACTCCTGGAAGTAAAGAAACATGTGAAAAAGCAAGAAAAAGGGACAGGAATGAGACTCGAACCAGGCACACAAAATTTGGTGTTTGTTCCAGGCAGGATAGTCAGAATCTGCGTTCTAAAGTGGATCAAATGGGATATTCAATGCAGGAAATGTGGCCGGAAGGGATGGAACATGAGTTTCCACTGTGTTTGAAGGTGAATTGTGATATGGAATAGAGCAGCTTCATATCTCTTAAAATATCATTTTTTTGCGTTTGGTACAACACACACACACACAAACACATACAAACACACTTAAAAGGGTCTCACAGAGGTTAGGAAGCAAGTGAGGAATAGCACTCATGGAATTAAAATTCAGAGAAAATAGCATAGAAAACAAAAGCTTAGAGAATCAAAGTAACAAACCGTCCAAACTGGATAAGTGAACTCCTTACCTATCAAGAATTAATTAATTAATTAATTAATGTATTTCTTTCTTTCTTTCTTTCTTTATTTATTTATTTATTTATTTATTTATTAAACAACTTATCTAAAAGACCCCTCCACACAAGTAAGCCAGCATAACAAATACCGGAGAGAAGAATAAATTCCAAGACCGATACGTATTACCATGATAAGATCATGAGTCATCCGTACCTGAGGTCTCAAGTAATGACTTTTGAAGCAGCTTTTGAGGCTTTTGAAGCCATCCACAAACATCTCCCCCACACAGAAAGCCAGGTTCAAATCAATTCCCTGGTCAACAGTTCGAGACATTTAATGGCCATGTCAGATTTTGTCATCTATTCCCAAACTGTACGAAGAGAGAAGACTCCGATTTACAATGTCCAAAGACCTAATTCAATAGGGACCTCATAGGAAACCAAAGGCATACAATTTTAATCAGTAAGATAATGAAACTACAATTCATTTCTCTTCACTTTCTTTCTTCATCTTCACGTGATACGGCCTGTTTTGCTTTCTATTCATTATTTTTCCTAATATTCGGCAAGCCAGCCCTTTATCCCTCCTACGTTTTTTGACATAGTGTTCCCTGATTCTTTAATTGCCTATATCACAAAGGGCTCATCCTCATATAATGCCACACCAGCTCCATACCCATTATCCAGTTCCCTCTTTATGGCAGGTCTTATCGTCCTGTAACCCTCAGCTTGGTCCCCAAAGTCCTGAGTCTCTACTGGGGCGTCTCCCTGTCTGACACATTCTGCGTCCGTTTTCCCTTACTAGTACTCACGTCCATGGTATTATTCATGAGCCACATATGAGTGAAGCCGTAGGATAGTTCCCTCGGTCTGCTTGCATTTTCATTTGAAAGTCATCTTCTTTATCATCATCTTCATAATCGTCTTTCTCCGGTAGCCCTTGAAAGGGTCTCTCGGCTCCTTCCACAGAGACGCTAGAGTGGCATGGCAGGCCATCGATGTTGGCCGTTCCTTTTCATCTGAATAAAGAGAGTCGCTCAACAGGACTCTCCCAAAGGCTATGGCATGTAGCATTAAGTAAAGAGGACAAGGAGTGCTGAACAGGGCTCTTTTTTCGAGGTAGCGATCATGGAGAGTTTCACTATCCATGAAGCCTTTGCAACGTTGTTTAAGGTAATGTCAGGTAGACAGAGCCTTCATCCCTTGGCACTGGTGTTTCAGGACACTAGCAGATACGGACAAGGACAGCACAAAGCATCCCTCCCGTGGCAATTTCCCTGGAATTGTGACTTTCCTTCCCGTCTTCCTTCCCTCAACTTCCAAGCTAACCCAGCACCAAAGGCAGACCTTACACCCGAGAAATCATAGGGAACAGAAGCCAAAATTGGACCCTCTGACCCAAGGATATCAAACATCCCATAGACCTAATGGTAGTCAAGAGGCCTCGCTGTTGATTGAGATCTCTGGAAATTCAGTGGAAAGAGGAACCCCTTGCTCTCCCTGGAGAAATGTTGGTCTAAACAATGGTATACGGAACATCGTTTTCTTTTCTCTTTGTCCAGAAAGTGGAAGTGGGAACGAATCAGGAAAGACCACCTGAGTTCAGGATTAGGCTAACACGGCTCTTTCTTGTTCCTCCCAGGTCTTTCTACTTAAAGCCATAGGACTCATATGTCATGAGAATGGGATTGCTGCTTCAACGCAGTCAGCTTCTCTGACATCGCAAAGCTCTGAGGTCCTAGCCACCGCTCCTCACCAAAGCATGCCTCATCACTTCACCTGGCTGGAGTAATTCTGCATCAGCCAGGTGTATCACAATCACTCCAAAACGCTGGAGACGCCTGGGAATTCCCCCAAGACATCTTGTGAACCGATTCGGGGTCACCTTCTCCATGGCCGAATTTCGAGTCTTCGTCCATGACTGTCACCACCACCCCTCTGGAATCCTGAGAGGGGCAAGAATGTACAATTCCATCTTACCGACGTAAGGTCAAGACAGAGTCAGGAGTACAAGCAGCCTCACGCGGAGAGCTCCATGCCATACACATGTTCATGGTCCTCACACCCTCTCAGGATGCTCCTGACCAGGAAAAGCGCCCCCCGCCCTCCGAGGAAAGCTCCGAGTTAACACCCCCACCCATAGCAAAGACATGTCTGGAGTCTTCCACAGTAGGACACGAGTTCTTCTTGCATCTCCAGAAATCGTGCCATAAATGCCTCCCAATTTTCCCAGCTGACCAAACATTAGAGGCAGAGCCTACACCCTAGACTCTTAGGCCCACGACGGACTTATCTGTTTGGAGCTCGCAGGAGCAAGCACGAGCATGTTGGAAGAGAACCAATCCCCATGGGCAGCCATCAGAAAAGGCTTTCGGGCCAGTTTCTGGAATACAATGTGAATCTACAAAAGGTCTCTGTCTTCTCTGTATTCGAAACGCGCCTTCTGTTATCTACCCTGTAGATAATTCCTTTAGGAAGAAGAGCTCATGGAGTGTCCAAGGGCTGGCTCTTGAGAGAATCTCAGGCGTGTGGGACATGCCCTCTGCGGTTGTGTTGTGGCTGTCCACTCTCCTGTGGGCTCGTCCCCTGCAGAGGCTCTCCTTGCCTTCATTCAGGGTGTTTGGTGTCTGGGCCAACTATGGTGTTCCTGTGAAACGTGACTTTCAAACCACTCCACAAACCTTAAGGCCTGCTGAATTCTGTGGCCGGGTGAGAGGATGTGGGCAGGGCTTTCTTCTAGTCCCCATGCAGGGTTTTCTGTTCTCCTGGGACTAAGCATCTTGGCCTGACTAAGGCACTTCCAACAGTGTTCCAGGTTTGGGAATCCGTGATGCAGGTTGGGCAGCTAATGTGCTCCCCGTCCTGCCTCTGGCCACTTCTCACTCTTGATGCTGGCGGTCGTAGAGCCCAAGTATCTTGGGCGCCCGCCCAGGCATCTCCACCAACACTGCCCATCAAAAATACACACAAAGAAACAATAGCCTTACCACGGTGTCAACCGTTTCCATGGTGTCATGGTTTCCAGGCTGTCTGCACCTGGTTGCTTGCTGGTGTCCTCTCCAGGAGATACACAGTGTTCTCTGGAGTCTATGTCTGAAAAGCATGCTGATCTGGAATCCCCGGGCCTCAAGACGCTTGGGTTGCAAGAACTCGTGTCCTTCAGACACTCTCCTTTTCTCTGCCAACAGCTATGCGTCAACATTCAAACTGTGGGTTCTAGGTGTGCTCGTCTCACCTGGGCCTTTGTCTTTGTCCGTGGACCCCTGCCCCCTGAAGCACCAACCGTCCAATTCTCCCATAAGACCTGTCTACTCCCTTCTCCCATGGTTTCTGTCACTTCTTCTCTTTTCGCTGTGGAGTGTGATTTCTAGGCTTCCGGTGCATTTATGTCATGTTTACATGGATGTGGTCATCTTCTGGTTGTGCTGATGGCTGAAGAGAAGCCTGAAGCTGCCAGAAACTTCTACCATCCCCCTGTCCTCCAAATGCACTGCCCACTCTTATGGAGCCATAAGCAAGAGGGGATTCTTGCTCCTTGTGACATGTGGTGGAATGGGAGAGCGCATTGGGCTGCACCATATCTGTCAGTCACAGAAAGACAACGACCATACGATTTCACTCACTCCTGGAAGTAAAGAAACATGTGAAAAAGCAAGAAAAAGGGACAGGAATGAGACTCGAACCAGGCACACAAAATTTGGTGTTTGTTCCAGGCAGGATAGTCAGAATCTGCGTTCTAAAGTGGATCAAATGGGATATTCAATGCAGGAAATGTGGCCGGAAGGGATGGAACATGAGTTTCCACTGTGTTTGAAGGTGAATTGTGATATGGAATAGAGCAGCTTCATATCTCTTAAAATATCATTTTTTTGCGTTTGGGACAACACACACACACACAAACACATACAAACACACTTAAAAGGGTCTCACAGAGGTTAGGAAGCAAGTGAGGAATAGCACTCATGGAATTAAAATTCAGAGAAAATAGCATAGAAAACAAAAGCTTAGAGAATCAAAGTAACAAACCGTCCAAACTGGATAAGTGAACTCCTTACCTATCAAGAATTAATTAATTAATTAATTAATTAATGTATTTCTTTATTTATTTATTTATTTATTTATTTATTTATTTATTTATTAAACAACTTATCTAAAAGACCCCTCCACACAAGTAAGCCAGCATAACAAATACCGGAGAGAAGAATAAATTCCAAGACCGATACGTATTACCATGATAAGATCATGAGTCATCCGTACCTGAGGTCTCAAGTAATGACTTTTGAAGCAGCTTTTGAGGCTTTTGAAGCCATCCACAAACATCTCCCCCACACAGAAAGCCAGGTTCAAATCAATTCCCTGGTCAACAGTTCGAGACATTTAATGGCAATGTCAGATTTTGTCATCTATTCCCAAACTGTACGAAGAGAGAAGACTCCGATTTACAATGTCCAAAGACCTAATTCAATAGGGACCTCATAGGAAACCAAAGGCATACAATTTTAATCAGTAAGGTAATGAAACTACAATTCATTTCTCTTCACTTTCTTTCTTCATCTTCACGTGATACGGCCTGTTTTGCTTTCTATTCATTATTTTTCCTAATATTCGGCAAGCCAGCCCTTTATCCCTCCTACGTTTTTTGACATAGTGTTCCCTGATTCTTTAATTGCCTATATCACAAAGGGCTCATCCTCATATAATGCCACACCAGCTCCATACCCATTATCCAGTTCCCTCTTTATGGCAGGTCTTATCGTCCTGTAACCCTCAGCTTGGTCCCCAAAGTCCTGAGTCTCTACTGGGGCGTCTCCCTGTCTGACACATTCTGCGTCCGTTTTCCCTTACTAGTACTCACGTCCATGGTATTATTCATGAGCCACATATGAGTGAAGCCGTAGGATAGTTCCCTCGGTCTGCTTGCATTTTCATTTGAAAGTCATCTTCTTTATCATCATCTTCATAATCGTCTTTCTCCGGTAGCCCTTGAAAGGGTCTCTCGGCTCCTTCCACAGAGACGCTAGAGTGGCATGGCAGGCCATCGATGTTGGCCGTTCCTTTTCATCTGAATAAAGAGAGTCGCTCAACAGGACTCTCCCAAAGGCTATGGCATGTAGCATTAAGTAAAGAGGACAAGGAGTGCTGAACAGGGCTCTTTTTTCGAGGTAGCGATCATGGAGAGTTTCACTATCCATGAAGCCTTTGCAACGTTGTTTAAGGTAATGTCAGGTAGACAGAGCCTTCATCCCTTGGCACTGGTGTTTCAGGACACTAGCAGATACGGACAAGGACAGCACAAAGCATCCCTCCCGTGGCAATTTCCCTGGAATTGTGACTTTCCTTCCCGTCTTCCTTCCCTCAACTTCCAAGCTAACCCAGCACCAAAGGCAGACCTTACACCCGAGAAATCATAGGGAACAGAAGCCAAGATTGGACCCTCTGACCCAAGGATATCAAACATCCCATAGACCTAATGGTAGTCAAGAGGCCTCGCTGTTGATTGAGATCTCTGGAAATTGAGTGGAAATAGGAACCCCTTGCTCTCCCTGGAGAAATGTTGGTCTAAACAATGGTATACGGAACATCGTTTTCTTTTCTCTTTGTCCAGAAAGTGGAAGTGGGAACGAATCAGGAAAGACCACCTGAGTTCAGGATTAGGCTAACACGGCTCTTTCTTGTTCCTCCCAGGTCTTTCTACTTAAAGCCATAGGACTCATATGTCATGAGAATGGGATTGCTGCTTCAACGCAGTCAGCTTCTCTGACATCGCAAAGCTCTGAGGTCCTAGCCACCGCTCCTCACCAAAGCACGCCTCATCACTTCACCTGGCTGGAGTAATTCTGCATCAGCCAGGTGTATCACAATCACTCCAAAACGCTGGAGACGCCTGGGAATTCCCCCAAGACATCTTGTGAACCGATTCGGGGTCACCTTCTCCATGGCCGAATTTCGAGTCTTCGTCCATGACTGTCACCACCACCCCTCTGGAATCCTGAGAGGGGCAAGAATGTACAATTCCATCTTACCGACGTAAGGTCAAGACAGAGTCAGGAGTACAAGCAGCCTCACGCGGAGAGCTCCATGCCATACACATGTTCATGGTCCTCACACCCTCTCAGGATGCTCCTGACCAGGAAAAGCGCCCCCCGCCCTCCGAGGAAAGCTCCGAGTTAACACCCCCACCCATAGCAAAGACATGTCTGGAGTCTTCCACAGTAGGACACGAGTTCTTCTTGCATCTCCAGAAATCGTGCCATAAATGCCTCCCAATTTTCCCAGCTGACCAAACATTAGAGGCAGAGCCTACACCCTAGACTCTTAGGCCCACGACGGACTTATCTGTTTGGAGCTCGCAGGAGCAAGCACGAGCATGTTGGAAGAGAACCAATCCCCATGGGCAGCCATCAGAAAAGGCTTTCGGGCCAGTTTCTGGAATACAATGTGAATCTACAAAAGGTCTCTGTCTTCTCTGTATTCGAAACGCGCCTTCTGTTATCTACCCTGTAGATAATTCCTTTAGGAAGAAGAGCTCATGGAGTGTCCAAGGGCTGGCTCTTGAGAGAATCTCAGGCGTGTGGGACATGCCCTCTGCGGTTGTGTTGTGGCTGTCCACTCTCCTGTGGGCTCGTCCCCTGCAGAGGCTCTCCTTGCCTTCATTCAGCGTGTTTGGTGTCTGGGCCAACTATGGTGTTCCTGTGAAACGTGACTTTCAAACCACTCCACAAACCTTAAGGCCTGCTGAATTCTGTGGCCAGGTGAGAGGATGTGGGCAGGGCTTTCTTCTAGTCCCCATGCAGGGTTTTCTGTTCTCCTGGGACTAAGCATCTTGGCCTGACTAAGGCACTTCCAACAGTGTTCCAGGTTTGGGAATCCGTGATGCAGGTTGGGCAGCTAATGTGCTCCCCGTCCTGCCTCTGGCCACTTCTCACTCTTGATGCTGGCGGTCGTAGAGCCCAAGTATCTTGGGCGCCCGCCCAGGCATCTCCACCAACACTGCCCATCAAAAATACACACAAAGAAACAATAGCCTTACCACGGTGTCAACCGTTTCCATGGTGTCATGGTTTCCAGGCTGTCTGCACCTGGTTGCTTGCTGGTGTCCTCTCCAGGAGATACACAGTGTTCTCTGGAGTCTATGTCTGAAAAGCATGCTGATCTGGAATCCCCGGGCCTCAAGACGCTTGGGTTGCAAGAACTCGTGTCCTTCAGACACTCTCCTTTTCTCTGCCAACAGCTATGCGTCAACATTCAAACTGTGGGTTCTAGGTGTGCTCGTCTCACCTGGGCCTTTGTCTTTGTCCATGGACCCCTGCCCCCTGAAGCACCAACCGTCCAATTCTCCCATAAGACCTGTCTACTCCCTTCTCCCATGGTTTCTGTCACTTCTTCTCTTTTCGCTGTGGAGTGTGATTTCTAGGCTTCCGGTGCATTTATGTCATGTTTACATGGATGTGGTCATCTTCTGGTTGTGCTGATGGCTGAAGAGAAGCCTGAAGCTGCCAGAAACTTCTACCATCCCCCTGTCCTCCAAATGCACTGCCCACTCTTATGGAGCCATAAGCAAGAGGGGATTCTTGCTCCTTGTGACATGTGGTGGAATGGGAGAGCGCATTGGGCTGCACCATATCTGTCAGTCACAGAAAGACAACGACCATACGATTTCACTCACTCCTGGAAGTAAAGAAACATGTGAAAAAGCAAGAAAAAGGGACAGGAATGAGACTCGAACCAGGCACACAAAATTTGGTGTTTGTTCCAGGCAGGATAGTCAGAATCTGCGTTCTAAAGTGGATCAAATGGGATATTCAATGCAGGAAATGTGGCCGGAAGGGATGGAACATGAGTTTCCACTGTGTTTGAAGGTGAATTGTGATATGGAATAGAGCAGCTTCATATCTCTTAAAATATCATTTTTTTGCATTTGGTACAACACACACACACACAAACACATACAAACACACTTAAAAGGGTCTCACAGAGGTTAGGAAGCAAGTGAGGAATAGCACTCATGGAATTAAAATTCAGAGAAAATAGCATAGAAAACAAAAGCTTAGAGAATCAAAGTAACAAACCGTCCAAACTGGATAAGTGAACTCCTTACCTATCAAGAATTAATTAATTAATTAATTAATTAATGTATTTATTTATTTATTTATTTATTTATTTATTAAACAACTTATCTAAAAGACCCCTCCACACAAGTAAGCCAGCATAACAAATACCGGAGAGAAGAATAAATTCCAAGACCGATACGTATTACCATGATAAGATCATGAGTCATCCGTACCTGAGGTCTCAAGTAATGACTTTTGAAGCAGCTTTTGAGGCTTTTGAAGCCATCCACAAACATCTCCCCCACACAGAAAGCCAGGTTCAAATCAATTCCCTGGTCAACAGTTCGAGACATTTAATGGCAATGTCAGATTTTGTCATCTATTCCCAAACTGTACGAAGAGAGAAGACTCCGATTTACAATGTCCAAAGACCTAATTCAATAGGGACCTCATAGGAAACCAAAGGCATACAATTTTAATCAGTAAGATAATGAAACTACAATTCATTTCTCTTCACTTTCTTTCTTCATCTTCACGTGATACGGCCTGTTTTGCTTTCTATTCATTATTTTTCCTAATATTCGGCAAGCCAGCCCTTTATCCCTCCTACGTTTTTTGACATAGTGTTCCCTGATTCTTTAATTGCCTATATCACAAAGGGCTCATCCTCATATAATGCCACACCAGCTCCATACCCATTATCCCGTTCCCTCTTTATGGCAGGTCTTATCGTCCTGTAACCCTCAGCTTGGTCCCCAAAGTCCTGAGTCTCTACTGGGGCGTCTCCCTGTCTGACACATTCTGCGTCCGTTTTCCCTTACTAGTACTCACGTCCATGGTATTATTCATGAGCCACATATGAGTGAAGCCGTAGGATAGTTCCCTCGGTCTGCTTGCATTTTCATTTGAAAGTCATCTTCTTTATCATCATCTTCATAATCGTCTTTCTCCGGTAGCCCTTGAAAGGGTCTCTCGGCTCCTTCCACAGAGACGCTAGAGTGGCATGGCAGGCCATCGGTGTTGGCCGTTCCTTTTCATCTGAATAAAGAGAGTCGCTCAACAGGACTCTCCCAAAGGCTATGGCATGTAGCATTAAGTAAAGAGGACAAGGAGTGCTGAACAGGGCTCTTTTTTCGAGGTAGCGATCATGGAGAGTTTCACTATCCATGAAGCCTTTGCAACGTTGTTTAAGGTAATGTCAGGTAGACAGAGCCTTCATCCCTTGGCACTGGTGTTTCAGGACACTAGCAGATACGGACAAGGACAGCACAAAGCATCCCTCCCGTGGCAATTTCCCTGGAATTGTGACTTTCCTTCCCGTCTTCCTTCCCTCAACTTCCAAGCTAACCCAGCACCAAAGGCAGACCTTACACCCGAGAAATCATAGGGAACAGAAGCCAAGATTGGACCCTCTGACCCAAGGATATCAAACATCCCATAGACCTAATGGTAGTCAAGAGGCCTCGCTGTTGATTGAGATCTCTGGAAATTGAGTGGAAATAGGAACCCCTTGCTCTCCCTGGAGAAATGTTGGTCTAAACAATGGTATATGGAACATCGTTTTCTTTTCTCTTTGTCCAGAAAGTGGAAGTGGGAACGAATCAGGAAAGACCACCTGAGTTCAGGATTAGGCTAACACGGCTCTTTCTTGTTCCTCCCAGGTCTTTCTACTTAAAGCCATAGGACTCATATGTCATGAGAATGGGATTGCTGCTTCAACGCAGTCAGCTTCTCTGACATCGCAATTCTCTGAGGTCCTAGCCACCGCTCCTCACCAAAGCACGCCTCATCACTTCACCTGGCTGGAGTAATTCTGCATCAGCCAGGTGTATCACAATCACTCCAAAACGCTGGAGACGCCTGGGAATTCCCCCAAGACATCTTGTGAACCGATTCGGGGTCACCTTCTCCATGGCCGAATTTCGAGTCTTCGTCCATGACTGTCACCACCACCCCTCTGGAATCCTGAGAGGGGCAAGAATGTACAATTCCATCTTACCGACGTAAGGTCAAGACAGAGTCAGGAGTACAAGCAGCCTCACGCGGAGAGCTCCATGCCATACACATGTTCATGGTCCTCACACCCTCTCAGGATGCTCCTGACCAGGAAAAGCGCCCCCCGCCCTCCGAGGAAAGCTCCGAGTTAACACCCCCACCCATAGCAAAGACATGTCTGGAGTCTTCCACAGTAGGACACGAGTTCTTCTTGCATCTCCAGAAATCGTGCCATAAATGCCTCCCAATTTTCCCAGCTGACCAAACATTAGAGGCAGAGCCTACACCCTAGACTCTTAGGCCCACGACGGACTTATCTGTTTGGAGCTCGCAGGAGCAAGCACGAGCATGTTGGAAGAGAACCAATCCCCATGGGCAGCCATCAGAAAAGGCTTTCGGGCCAGTTTCTGGAATACAATGTGAATCTACAAAAGGTCTCTGTCTTCTCTGTATTCGAAACGCGCCTTCTGTTATCTACCCTGTAGATAATTCCTTTAGGAAGAAGAGCTCATGGAGTGTCCAAGGGCTGGCTCTTGAGAGAATCTCAGGCGTGTGGGACATGCCCTCTGCGGTTGTGTTGTGGCTGTCCACTCTCCTGTGGGCTCGTCCCCTGCAGAGGCTCTCCTTGCCTTCATTCAGCGTGTTTGGTGTCTGGGCCAACTATGGTGTTCCTGTGAAACGTGACTTTCAAACCACTCCACAAACCTTAAGGCCTGCTGAATTCTGTGGCCAGGTGAGAGGATGTGGGCAGGGCTTTCTTCTAGTCCCCATGCAGGGTTTTCTGTTCTCCTGGGACTAAGCATCTTGGCCTGACTAAGGCACTTCCAACAGTGTTCCAGGTTTGGGAATCCGTGATGCAGGTTGGGCAGCTAATGTGCTCCCCGTCCTGCCTCTGGCCACTTCTCACTCTTGATGCTGGCGGTCGTAGAGCCCAAGTATCTTGGGCGCCCGCCCAGGCATCTCCACCAACACTGCCCATCAAAAATACACACAAAGAAACAATAGCCTTACCACGGTGTCAACCGTTTCCATGGTGTCATGGTTTCCAGGCTGTCTGCACCTGGTTGCTTGCTGGTGTCCTCTCCAGGAGATACACAGTGTTCTCTGGAGTCTATGTCTGAAAAGCATGCTGATCTGGAATCCCCGGGCCTCAAGACGCTTGGGTTGCAAGAACTCGTGTCCTTCAGACACTCTCCTTTTCTCTGCCAACAGCTATGCGTCAACATTCAAACTGTGGGTTCTAGGTGTGCTCGTCTCACCTGGGCCTTTGTCTTTGTCCATGGACCCCTGCCCCCTGAAGCACCAACCGTCCAATTCTCCCATAAGACCTGTCTACTCCCTTCTCCCATGGTTTCTGTCACTTCTTCTCTTTTCGCTGTGGAGTGTGATTTCTAGGCTTCCGGTGCATTTATGTCATGTTTACATGGATGTGGTCATCTTCTGGTTGTGCTGATGGCTGAAGAGAAGCCTGAAGCTGCCAGAAACTTCTACCATCCCCCTGTCCTCCAAATGCACTGCCCACTCTTATGGAGCCATAAGCAAGAGGGGATTCTTGCTCCTTGTGACATGTGGTGGAATGGGAGAGCGCATTGGGCTGCACCATATCTGTCAGTCACAGAAAGACAACGACCATACGATTTCACTCACTCCTGGAAGTAAAGAAACATGTGAAAAAGCAAGAAAAAGGGACAGGAATGAGACTCGAACCAGGCACACAAAATTTGGTGTTTGTTCCAGGCAGGATAGTCAGAATCTGCGTTCTAAAGTGGATCAAATGGGATATTCAATGCAGGAAATGTGGCCGGAAGGGATGGAACATGAGTTTCCACTGTGTTTGAAGGTGAATTGTGATATGGAATAGAGCAGCTTCATATCTCTTAAAATATCATTTTTTTGCATTTGGTACAACACACACACACACAAACACATACAAACACACTTAAAAGGGTCTCACAGAGGTTAGGAAGCAAGTGAGGAATAGCACTCATGGAATTAAAATTCAGAGAAAATAGCATAGAAAACAAAAGCTTAGAGAATCAAAGTAACAAACCGTCCAAACTGGATAAGTGAACTCCTTACCTATCAAGAATTAATTAATTAATTAATTAATTAATGTATTTATTTATTTATTTATTTATTTATTTATTAAACAACTTATCTAAAAGACCCCTCCACACAAGTAAGCCAGCATAACAAATACCGGAGAGAAGAATAAATTCCAAGACCGATACGTATTACCATGATAAGATCATGAGTCATCCGTACCTGAGGTCTCAAGTAATGACTTTTGAAGCAGCTTTTGAGGCTTTTGAAGCCATCCACAAACATCTCCCCCACACAGAAAGCCAGGTTCAAATCAATTCCCTGGTCAACAGTTCGAGACATTTAATGGCAATGTCAGATTTTGTCATCTATTCCCAAACTGTACGAAGAGAGAAGACTCCGATTTACAATGTCCAAAGACCTAATTCAATAGGGACCTCATAGGAAACCAAAGGCATACAATTTTAATCAGTAAGATAATGAAACTACAATTCATTTCTCTTCACTTTCTTTCTTCATCTTCACGTGATACGGCCTGTTTTGCTTTCTATTCATTATTTTTCCTAATATTCGGCAAGCCAGCCCTTTATCCCTCCTACGTTTTTTGACATAGTGTTCCCTGATTCTTTAATTGCCTATATCACAAAGGGCTCATCCTCATATAATGCCACACCAGCTCCATACCCATTATCCAGTTCCCTCTTTATGGCAGGTCTTATCGTCCTGTAACCCTCAGCTTGGTCCCCAAAGTCCTGAGTCTCTACTGGGGCGTCTCCCTGTCTGACACATTCTGCGTCCGTTTTCCCTTACTAGTACTCACGTCCATGGTATTATTCATGAGCCACATATGAGTGAAGCCGTAGGATAGTTCCCTCGGTCTGCTTGCATTTTCATTTGAAAGTCATCTTCTTTATCATCATCTTCATAATCGTCTTTCTCCGGTAGCCCTTGAAAGGGTCTCTCGGCTCCTTCCACAGAGACGCTAGAGTGGCATGGCAGGCCATCGGTGTTGGCCGTTCCTTTTCATCTGAATAAAGAGAGTCGCTCAACAGGACTCTCCCAAAGGCTATGGCATGTAGCATTAAGTAAAGAGGACAAGGAGTGCTGAACAGGGCTCTTTTTTCGAGGTAGCGATCATGGAGAGTTTCACTATCCATGAAGCCTTTGCAACGTTGTTTAAGGTAATGTCAGGTAGACAGAGCCTTCATCCCTTGGCACTGGTGTTTCAGGACACTAGCAGATACGGACAAGGACAGCACAAAGCATCCCTCCCGTGGCAATTTCCCTGGAATTGTGACTTTCCTTCCCGTCTTCCTTCCCTCAACTTCCAAGCTAACCCAGCACCAAAGGCAGACCTTACACCCGAGAAATCATAGGGAACAGAAGCCAAGATTGGACCCTCTGACCCAAGGATATCAAACATCCCATAGACCTAATGGTAGTCAAGAGGCCTCGCTGTTGATTGAGATCTCTGGAAATTGAGTGGAAATAGGAACCCCTTGCTCTCCCTGGAGAAATGTTGGTCTAAACAATGGTATATGGAACATCGTTTTCTTTTCTCTTTGTCCAGAAAGTGGAAGTGGGAACGAATCAGGAAAGACCACCTGAGTTCAGGATTAGGCTAACACGGCTCTTTCTTGTTCCTCCCAGGTCTTTCTACTTAAAGCCATAGGACTCATATGTCATGAGAATGGGATTGCTGCTTCAACGCAGTCAGCTTCTCTGACATCGCAATTCTCTGAGGTCCTAGCCACCGCTCCTCACCAAAGCACGCCTCATCACTTCACCTGGCTGGAGTAATTCTGCATCAGCCAGGTGTATCACAATCACTCCAAAACGCTGGAGACGCCTGGGAATTCCCCCAAGACATCTTGTGAACCGATTCGGGGTCACCTTCTCCATGGCCGAATTTCGAGTCTTCGTCCATGACTGTCACCACCACCCCTCTGGAATCCTGAGAGGGGCAAGAATGTACAATTCCATCTTACCGACGTAAGGTCAAGACAGAGTCAGGAGTACAAGCAGCCTCACGCGGAGAGCTCCATGCCATACACATGTTCATGGTCCTCACACCCTCTCAGGATGCTCCTGACCAGGAAAAGCGCCCCCCGCCCTCCGAGGAAAGCTCCGAGTTAACACCCCCACCCATAGCAAAGACATGTCTGGAGTCTTCCACAGTAGGACACGAGTTCTTCTTGCATCTCCAGAAATCGTGCCATAAATGCCTCCCAATTTTCCCAGCTGACCAAACATTAGAGGCAGAGCCTACACCCTAGACTCTTAGGCCCACGACGGACTTATCTGTTTGGAGCTCGCAGGAGCAAGCACGAGCATGTTGGAAGAGAACCAATCCCCATGGGCAGCCATCAGAAAAGGCTTTCGGGCCAGTTTCTGGAATACAATGTGAATCTACAAAAGGTCTCTGTCTTCTCTGTATTCGAAACGCGCCTTCTGTTATCTACCCTGTAGATAATTCCTTTAGGAAGAAGAGCTCATGGAGTGTCCAAGGGCTGGCTCTTGAGAGAATCTCAGGCGTGTGGGACATGCCCTCTGCGGTTGTGTTGTGGCTGTCCACTCTCCTGTGGGCTCGTCCCCTGCAGAGGCTCTCCTTGCCTTCATTCAGGGTGTTTGGTGTCTGGGCCAACTATGGTGTTCCTGTGAAACGTGACTTTCAAACCACTCCACAAACCTTAAGGCCTGCTGAATTCTGTGGCCGGGTGAGAGGATGTGGGCAGGGCTTTCTTCTAGTCCCCATGCAGGGTTTTCTGTTCTCCTGGGACTAAGCATCTTGGCCTGACTAAGGCACTTCCAACAGTGTTCCAGGTTTGGGAATCCGTGATGCAGGTTGGGCAGCTAATGTGCTCCCCGTCCTGCCTCTGGCCACTTCTCACTCTTGATGCTGGCGGTCGTAGAGCCCAAGTATCTTGGGCGCCCGCCCAGGCATCTCCACCAACACTGCCCATCAAAAATACACACAAAGAAACAATAGCCTTACCACGGTGTCAACCGTTTCCATGGTGTCATGGTTTCCAGGCTGTCTGCACCTGGTTGCTTGCTGGTGTCCTCTCCAGGAGATACACAGTGTTCTCTGGAGTCTATGTCTGAAAAGCATGCTGATCTGGAATCCCCGGGCCTCAAGACGCTTGGGTTGCAAGAACTCGTGTCCTTCAGACACTCTCCTTTTCTCTGCCAACAGCTATGCGTCAACATTCAAACTGTGGGTTCTAGGTGTGCTCGTCTCACCTGGGCCTTTGTCTTTGTCCATGGACCCCTGCCCCCTGAAGCACCAACCGTCCAATTCTCCCATAAGACCTGTCTACTCCCTTCTCCCATGGTTTCTGTCACTTCTTCTCTTTTCGCTGTGGAGTGTGATTTCTAGGCTTCCGGTGCATTTATGTCATGTTTACATGGATGTGGTCATCTTCTGGTTGTGCTGATGGCTGAAGAGAAGCCTGAAGCTGCCAGAAACTTCTACCATCCCCCTGTCCTCCAAATGCACTGCCCACTCTTATGGAGCCATAAGCAAGAGGGGATTCTTGCTCCTTGTGACATGTGGTGGAATGGGAGAGCGCATTGGGCTGCACCATATCTGTCAGTCACAGAAAGACAACGACCATACGATTTCACTCACTCCTGGAAGTAAAGAAACATGTGAAAAAGCAAGAAAAAGGGACAGGAATGAGACTCGAACCAGGCACACAAAATTTGGTGTTTGTTCCAGGCAGGATAGTCAGAATCTGCGTTCTAAAGTGGATCAAATGGGATATTCAATGCAGGAAATGTGGCCGGAAGGGATGGAACATGAGTTTCCACTGTGTTTGAAGGTGAATTGTGATATGGAATAGAGCAGCTTCATATCTCTTAAAATATCATTTTTTTGCGTTTGGGACAACACACACACACACAAACACATACAAACACACTTAAAAGGGTCTCACAGAGGTTAGGAAGCAAGTGAGGAATAGCACTCATGGAATTAAAATTCAGAGAAAATAGCATAGAAAACAAAAGCTTAGAGAATCAAAGTAACAAACCGTCCAAACTGGATAAGTGAACTCCTTACCTATCAAGAATTAATTAATTAATTAATTAATTAATGTATTTATTTATTTATTTATTTATTTATTTATTTATTTATTAAACAACTTATCTAAAAGACCCTTCCACACAAGTAAGCCAGCATAACAAATACCGGAGAGAAGAATAAATTCCAAGACCGATACGTATTACCATGATAAGATCATGAGTCATCCGTACCTGAGGTCTCAAGTAATGACTTTTGAAGCAGCTTTTGAGGCTTTTGAAGCCATCCACAAACATCTCCCCCACACAGAAAGCCAGGTTCAAATCAATTCCCTGGTCAACAGTTCGAGACATTTAATGGCAATGTCAGATTTTGTCATCTATTCCCAAACTGTACGAAGAGAGAAGACTCCGATTTACAATGTCCAAAGACCTAATTCAATAGGGACCTCATAGGAAACCAAAGGCATACAATTTTAATCAGTAAGATAATGAAACTACAATTCATTTCTCTTCACTTTCTTTCTTCATCTTCACGTGATACGGCCTGTTTTGCTTTCTATTCATTATTTTTCCTAATATTCGGCAAGCCAGCCCTTTATCCCTCCTACGTTTTTTGACATAGTGTTCCCTGATTCTTTAATTGCCTATATCACAAAGGGCTCATCCTCATATAATGCCACACCAGCTCCATACCCATTATCCAGTTCCCTCTTTATGGCAGGTCTTATCGTCCTGTAACCCTCAGCTTGGTCCCCAAAGTCCTGAGTCTCTACTGGGGCGTCTCCCTGTCTGACACATTCTGCGTCCGTTTTCCCTTACTAGTACTCACGTCCATGGTATTATTCATGAGCCACATATGAGTGAAGCCGTAGGATAGTTCCCTCGGTCTGCTTGCATTTTCATTTGAAAGTCATCTTCTTTATCATCATCTTCATAATCGTCTTTCTCCGGTAGCCCTTGAAAGGGTCTCTCGGCTCCTTCCACAGAGACGCTAGAGTGGCATGGCAGGCCATCGGTGTTGGCCGTTCCTTTTCATCTGAATAAAGAGAGTCGCTCAACAGGACTCTCCCAAAGGCTATGGCATGTAGCATTAAGTAAAGAGGACAAGGAGTGCTGAACAGGGCTCTTTTTTCGAGGTAGCGATCATGGAGAGTTTCACTATCCATGAAGCCTTTGCAACGTTGTTTAAGGTAATGTCAGGTAGACAGAGCCTTCATCCCTTGGCACTGGTGTTTCAGGACACTAGCAGATACGGACAAGGACAGCACAAAGCATCCCTCCCGTGGCAATTTCCCTGGAATTGTGACTTTCCTTCCCGTCTTCCTTCCCTCAACTTCCAAGCTAACCCAGCACCAAAGGCAGACCTTACACCCGAGAAATCATAGGGAACAGAAGCCAAGATTGGACCCTCTGACCCAAGGATATCAAACATCCCATAGACCTAATGGTAGTCAAGAGGCCTCGCTGTTGATTGAGATCTCTGGAAATTGAGTGGAAATAGGAACCCCTTGCTCTCCCTGGAGAAATGTTGGTCTAAACAATGGTATACGGAACATCGTTTTCTTTTCTCTTTGTCCAGAAAGTGGAAGTGGGAACGAATCAGGAAAGACCACCTGAGTTCAGGATTAGGCTAACACGGCTCTTTCTTGTTCCTCCCAGGTCTTTCTACTTAAAGCCATAGGACTCATATGTCATGAGAATGGGATTGCTGCTTCAACGCAGTCAGCTTCTCTGACATCGCAAAGCTCTGAGGTCCTAGCCACCGCTCCTCACCAAAGCACGCCTCATCACTTCACCTGGCTGGAGTAATTCTGCATCAGCCAGGTGTATCACAATCACTCCAAAACGCTGGAGACGCCTGGGAATTCCCCCAAGACATCTTGTGAACCGATTCGGGGTCACCTTCTCCATGGCCGAATTTCGAGTCTTCGTCCATGACTGTCACCACCACCCCTCTGGAATCCTGAGAGGGGCAAGAATGTACAATTCCATCTTACCGACGTAAGGTCAAGACAGAGTCAGGAGTACAAGCAGCCTCACGCGGAGAGCTCCATGCCATACACATGTTCATGGTCCTCACACCCTCTCAGGATGCTCCTGACCAGGAAAAGCGCCCCCCGCCCTCCGAGGAAAGCTCCGAGTTAACACCCCCACCCATAGCAAAGACATGTCTGGAGTCTTCCACAGTAGGACACGAGTTCTTCTTGCATCTCCAGAAATCGTGCCATAAATGCCTCCCAATTTTCCCAGCTGACCAAACATTAGAGGCAGAGCCTACACCCTAGACTCTTAGGCCCACGACGGACTTATCTGTTTGGAGCTCGCAGGAGCAAGCACGAGCATGTTGGAAGAGAACCAATCCCCATGGGCAGCCATCAGAAAAGGCTTTCGGGCCAGTTTCTGGAATACAATGTGAATCTACAAAAGGTCTCTGTCTTCTCTGTATTCGAAACGCGCCTTCTGTTATCTACCCTGTAGATAATTCCTTTAGGAAGAAGAGCTCATGGAGTGTCCAAGGGCTGGCTCTTGAGAGAATCTCAGGCGTGTGGGACATGCCCTCTGCGGTTGTGTTGTGGCTGTCCACTCTCCTGTGGGCTCGTCCCCTGCAGAGGCTCTCCTTGCCTTCATTCAGGGTGTTTGGTGTCTGGGCCAACTATGGTGTTCCTGTGAAACGTGACTTTCAAACCACTCCACAAACCTTAAGGCCTGCTGAATTCTGTGGCCAGGTGAGAGGATGTGGGCAGGGCTTTCTTCTAGTCCCCATGCAGGGTTTTCTGTTCTCCTGGGACTAAGCATCTTGGCCTGACTAAGGCACTTCCAACAGTGTTCCAGGTTTGGGAATCCGTGATGCAGGTTGGGCAGCTAATGTGCTCCCCGTCCTGCCTCTGGCCACTTCTCACTCTTGATGCTGGCGGTCGTAGAGCCCAAGTATCTTGGGCGCCCGCCCAGGCATCTCCACCAACACTGCCCATCAAAAATACACACAAAGAAACAATAGCCTTACCACGGTGTCAACCGTTTCCATGGTGTCATGGTTTCCAGGCTGTCTGCACCTGGTTGCTTGCTGGTGTCCTCTCCAGGAGATACACAGTGTTCTCTGGAGTCTATGTCTGAAAAGCATGCTGATCTGGAATCCCCGGGCCTCAAGACGCTTGGGTTGCAAGAACTCGTGTCCTTCAGACACTCTCCTTTTCTCTGCCAACAGCTATGCGTCAACATTCAAACTGTGGGTTCTAGGTGTGCTCGTCTCACCTGGGCCTTTGTCTTTGTCCATGGACCCCTGCCCCCTGAAGCACCAACCGTCCAATTCTCCCATAAGACCTGTCTACTCCCTTCTCCCATGGTTTCTGTCACTTCTTCTCTTTTCGCTGTGGAGTGTGATTTCTAGGCTTCCGGTGCATTTATGTCATGTTTACATGGATGTGGTCATCTTCTGGTTGTGCTGATGGCTGAAGAGAAGCCTGAAGCTGCCAGAAACTTCTACCATCCCCCTGTCCTCCAAATGCACTGCCCACTCTTATGGAGCCATAAGCAAGAGGGGATTCTTGCTCCTTGTGACATGTGGTGGAATGGGAGAGCGCATTGGGCTGCACCATATCTGTCAGTCACAGAAAGACAACGACCATACGATTTCACTCACTCCTGGAAGTAAAGAAACATGTGAAAAAGCAAGAAAAAGGGACAGGAATGAGACTCGAACCAGGCACACAAAATTTGGTGTTTGTTCCAGGCAGGATAGTCAGAATCTGCGTTCTAAAGTGGATCAAATGGGATATTCAATGCAGGAAATGTGGCCGGAAGGGATGGAACATGAGTTTCCACTGTGTTTGAAGGTGAATTGTGATATGGAATAGAGCAGCTTCATATCTCTTAAAATATCATTTTTTTGCGTTTGGTACAACACACACACACACAAACACATACAAACACACTTAAAAGGGTCTCACAGAGGTTAGGAAGCAAGTGAGGAATAGCACTCATGGAATTAAAATTCAGAGAAAATAGCATAGAAAACAAAAGCTTAGAGAATCAAAGTAACAAACCGTCCAAACTGGATAAGTGAACTCCTTACCTATCAAGAATTAATTAATTAATTAATTAATTAATGTATTTATTTATTTATTTATTTATTTATTTATTTATTAAACAACTTATCTAAAAGACCCCTCCACACAAGTAAGCCAGCATAACAAATACCGGAGAGAAGAATAAATTCCAAGACCGATACGTATTACCATGATAAGATCATGAGTCATCCGTACCTGAGGTCTCAAGTAATGACTTTTGAAGCAGCTTTTGAGGCTTTTGAAGCCATCCACAAACATCTCCCCCACACAGAAAGCCAGGTTCAAATCAATTCCCTGGTCAACAGTTCGAGACATTTAATGGCAATGTCAGATTTTGTCATCTATTCCCAAACTGTACGAAGAGAGAAGACTCCGATTTACAATGTCCAAAGACCTAATTCAATAGGGACCTCATAGGAAACCAAAGGCATACAATTTTAATCAGTAAGATAATGAAACTACAATTCATTTCTCTTCACTTTCTTTCTTCATCTTCACGTGATACGGCCTGTTTTGCTTTCTATTCATTATTTTTCCTAATATTCGGCAAGCCAGCCCTTTATCCCTCCTACGTTTTTTGACATAGTGTTCCCTGATTCTTTAATTGCCTATATCACAAAGGGCTCATCCTCATATAATGCCACACCAGCTCCATACCCATTATCCAGTTCCCTCTTTATGGCAGGTCTTATCGTCCTGTAACCCTCAGCTTGGTCCCCAAAGTCCTGAGTCTCTACTGGGGCGTCTCCCTGTCTGACACATTCTGCGTCCGTTTTCCCTTACTAGTACTCACGTCCATGGTATTATTCATGAGCCACATATGAGTGAAGCCGTAGGATAGTTCCCTCGGTCTGCTTGCATTTTCATTTGAAAGTCATCTTCTTTATCATCATCTTCATAATCGTCTTTCTCCGGTAGCCCTTGAAAGGGTCTCTCGGCTCCTTCCACAGAGACGCTAGAGTGGCATGGCAGGCCATCGATGTTGGCCGTTCCTTTTCATCTGAATAAAGAGAGTCGCTCAACAGGACTCTCCCAAAGGCTATGGCATGTAGCATTAAGTAAAGAGGACAAGGAGTGCTGAACAGGGCTCTTTTTTCGAGGTAGCGATCATGGAGAGTTTCACTATCCATGAAGCCTTTGCAACGTTGTTTAAGGTAATGTCAGGTAGACAGAGCCTTCATCCCTTGGCACTGGTGTTTCAGGACACTAGCAGATACGGACAAGGACAGCACAAAGCATCCCTCCCGTGGCAATTTCCCTGGAATTGTGACTTTCCTTCCCGTCTTCCTTCCCTCAACTTCCAAGCTAACCCAGCACCAAAGGCAGACCTTACACCCGAGAAATCATAGGGAACAGAAGCCAAGATTGGACCCTCTGACCCAAGGATATCAAACATCCCATAGACCTAATGGTAGTCAAGAGGCCTCGCTGTTGATTGAGATCTCTGGAAATTCAGTGGAAAGAGGAACCCCTTGCTCTCCCTGGAGAAATGTTGGTCTAAACAATGGTATACGGAACATCGTTTTCTTTTCTCTTTGTCCAGAAAGTGGAAGTGGGAACGAATCAGGAAAGACCACCTGAGTTCAGGATTAGGCTAACACGGCTCTTTCTTGTTCCTCCCAGGTCTTTCTACTTAAAGCCATAGGACTCATATGTCATGAGAATGGGATTGCTGCTTCAACGCAGTCAGCTTCTCTGACATCGCAAAGCTCTGAGGTCCTAGCCACCGCTCCTCACCAAAGCACGCCTCATCACTTCACCTGGCTGGAGTAATTCTGCATCAGCCAGGTGTATCACAATCACTCCAAAACGCTGGAGACGCCTGGGAATTCCCCCAAGACATCTTGTGAACCGATTCGGGGTCACCTTCTCCATGGCCGAATTTCGAGTCTTCGTCCATGACTGTCACCACCACCCCTCTGGAATCCTGAGAGGGGCAAGAATGTACAATTCCATCTTACCGACGTAAGGTCAAGACAGAGTCAGGAGTACAAGCAGCCTCACGCGGAGAGCTCCATGCCATACACATGTTCATGGTCCTCACACCCTCTCAGGATGCTCCTGACCAGGAAAAGCGCCCCCCGCCCTCCGAGGAAAGCTCCGAGTTAACACCCCCACCCATAGCAAAGACATGTCTGGAGTCTTCCACAGTAGGACACGAGTTCTTCTTGCATCTCCAGAAATCGTGCCATAAATGCCTCCCAATTTTCCCAGCTGACCAAACATTAGAGGCAGAGCCTACACCCTAGACTCTTAGGCCCACGACGGACTTATCTGTTTGGAGCTCGCAGGAGCAAGCACGAGCATGTTGGAAGAGAACCAATCCCCATGGGCAGCCATCAGAAAAGGTTTTCGGGCCAGTTTCTGGAATACAATGTGAATCTACAAAAGGTCTCTGTCTTCTCTGTATTCGAAACGCGCCTTCTGTTATCTACCCTGTAGATAATTCCTTTAGGAAGAAGAGCTCATGGAGTGTCCAAGGGCTGGCTCTTGAGAGAATCTCAGGCGTGTGGGACATGCCCTCTGCGGTTGTGTTGTGGCTGTCCACTCTCCTGTGGGCTCGTCCCCTGCAGAGGCTCTCCTTGCCTTCATTCAGGGTGTTTGGTGTCTGGGCCAACTATGGTGTTCCTGTGAAACGTGACTTTCAAACCACTCCACAAACCTTAAGGCCTGCTGAATTCTGTGGCCAGGTGAGAGGATGTGGGCAGGGCTTTCTTCTAGTCCCCATGCAGGGTTTTCTGTTCTCCTGGGACTAAGCATCTTGGCCTGACTAAGGCACTTCCAACAGTGTTCCAGGTTTGGGAACCCGTGATGCAGGTTGGGCAGCTAATGTGCTCCCCGTCCTGCCTCTGGCCACTTCTCACTCTTGATGCTGGCGGTCGTAGAGCCCAAGTATCTTGGGCGCCCGCCCAGGCATCTCCACCAACACTGCCCATCAAAAATACACACAAAGAAACAATAGCCTTACCACGGTGTCAACCGTTTCCATGGTGTCATGGTTTCCAGGCTGTCTGCACCTGGTTGCTTGCTGGTGTCCTCTCCAGGAGATACACAGTGTTCTCTGGAGTCTATGTCTGAAAAGCATGCTGATCTGGAATCCCCGGGCCTCAAGACGCTTGGGTTGCAAGAACTCGTGTCCTTCAGACACTCTCCTTTTCTCTGCCAACAGCTATGCGTCAACATTCAAACTGTGGGTTCTAGGTGTGCTCGTCTCACCTGGGCCTTTGTCTTTGTCCATGGACCCCTGCCCCCTGAAGCACCAACCGTCCAATTCTCCCATAAGACCTGTCTACTCCCTTCTCCCATGGTTTCTGTCACTTCTTCTCTTTTCGCTGTGGAGTGTGATTTCTAGGCTTCCGGTGCATTTATGTCATGTTTACATGGATGTGGTCATCTTCTGGTTGTGCTGATGGCTGAAGAGAAGCCTGAAGCTGCCAGAAACTTCTACCATCCCCCTGTCCTCCAAATGCACTGCCCACTCTTATGGAGCCATAAGCAAGAGGGGATTCTTGCTCCTTGTGACATGTGGTGGAATGGGAGAGCGCATTGGGCTGCACCATATCTGTCAGTCACAGAAAGACAACGACCATACGATTTCACTCACTCCTGGAAGTAAAGAAACATGTGAAAAAGCAAGAAAAAGGGACAGGAATGAGACTCGAACCAGGCACACAAAATTTGGTGTTTGTTCCAGGCAGGATAGTCAGAATCTGCGTTCTAAAGTGGATCAAATGGGATATTCAATGCAGGAAATGTGGCCGGAAGGGATGGAACATGAGTTTCCACTGTGTTTGAAGGTGAATTGTGATATGGAATAGAGCAGCTTCATATCTCTTAAAATATCATTTTTTTGCGTTTGGTACAACACACACACACACAAACACATACAAACACACTTAAAAGGGTCTCACAGAGGTTAGGAAGCAAGTGAGGAATAGCACTCATGGAATTAAAATTCAGAGAAAATAGCATAGAAAACAAAAGCTTAGAGAATCAAAGTAACAAACCGTCCAAACTGGATAAGTGAACTCCTTACCTATCAAGAATTAATTAATTAATTAATTAATGTATTTATTTATTTATTTATTTATTTATTAAACAACTTATCTAAAAGACCCCTCCACACAAGTAAGCCAGCATAACAAATACCGGAGAGAAGAATAAATTCCAAGACCGATACGTATTACCATGATAAAATCATGAGTCATCCGTACCTGAGGTCTCAAGTAATGACTTTTGAAGCAGCTTTTGAGGCTTTTGAAGCCATCCACAAACATCTCCCCCACACAGAAAGCCAGGTTCAAATCAATTCCCTGGTCAACAGTTCGAGACATTTAATGGCAATGTCGGATTTTGTCATCTATTCCCAAACTGTACGAAGAGAGAAGACTCCGATTTACAATGTCCAAAGACGTAATTCACATAGGGACCTCATAGGAAACCAAAGGCATACAATTTTAATCAGTAAGATAATGAAACTACAATTCATTTCTCTTCACTTTCTTTCTTCATCTTCACGTGATACGGCCTGTTTTGCTTTCTATTCATTATTTTTCCTAATATTCGGCAAGCCAGCCCTTTATCCCTCCTACGTTTTTTGACATAGTGTTCCCTGATTCTTTAATTGCCTATATCACAAAGGGCTCATCCTCATATAATGCCACACCAGCTCCATACCCATTATCCCGTTCCCTCTTTATGGCAGGTCTTATCGTCCTGTAACCCTCAGCTTGGTCCCCAAAGTCCTGAGTCTCTACTGGGGCGTCTCCCTGTCTGACACATTCTGCGTCCGTTTTCCCTTACTAGTACTCACGTCCATGGTATTATTCATGAGCCACATATGAGTGAAGCCGTAGGATAGTTCCCTCGGTCTGCTTGCATTTTCATTTGAAAGTCATCTTCTTTATCATCATCTTCATAATCGTCTTTCTCCGGTAGCCCTTGAAAGGGTCTCTCGGCTCCTTCCACAGAGACGCTAGAGTGGCATGGCAGGCCATCGATGTTGGCCGTTCCTTTTCATCTGAATAAAGAGAGTCGCTCAACAGGACTCTCCCAAAGGCTATGGCATGTAGCATTAAGTAAAGAGGACAAGGAGTGCTGAACAGGGCTCTTTTTTCGAGGTAGCGATCATGGAGAGTTTCACTATCCATGAAGCCTTTGCAACGTTGTTTAAGGTAATGTCAGGTAGACAGAGCCTTCATCCCTTGGCACTGGTGTTTCAGGACACTAGCAGATACGGACAAGGACAGCACAAAGCATCCCTCCCGTGGCAATTTCCCTGGAATTGTGACTTTCCTTCCCGTCTTCCTTCCCTCAACTTCCAAGCTAACCCAGCACCAAAGGCAGACCTTACACCCGAGAAATCATAGGGAACAGAAGCCAAGATTGGACCCTCTGACCCAAGGATATCAAACATCCCATAGACCTAATGGTAGTCAAGAGGCCTCGCTGTTGATTGAGATCTCTGGAAATTCAGTGGAAAGAGGAACCCCTTGCTCTCCCTGGAGAAATGTTGGTCTAAACAATGGTATACAGAACATCGTTTTCTTTTCTCTTTGTCCAGAAAGAGGAAGTGGGAACGAATCAGGAAAGACCACCTGAGTTCAGGATTAGGCTAACAGGGCTCCTTCTTGTTCCTCCCAGGTCTTTCTACTTAAAGCCATAGGACTCATATGTCATGAGAATGGGATTACTGCTTCAACACAGTCAGCTTCTCTGACATCGCAAAGCTCTGAGGTCCTAGCCACCGCTCCTCACCAAAGCACGCCTCATCACTTCACCTGGCTGGAGTAATTCTGCATCAGCCAGGTGTATCACAATCACTCCAAAACGCTGGAGACGCCTGGGAATTCCCCCAAGACATCTTGTGAACCGATTCGGGGTCACCTTCTCCATGGCCGAATTTCGAGTCTTCGTCCATGACTGTCACCACCACCCCTCTGGAATCCTGAGAGGGGCAAGAATGTACAATTCCATCTTACCGACGTAAGGTCAAGACAGAGTCAGGAGTACAAGCAGCCTCACGCGGAGAGCTCCATGCCATACACATGTTCATGGTCCTCACACCCTCTCAGGATGCTCCTGACCAGGAAAAGCGCCCCCCGCCCTCCGAGGAAAGCTCCGAGTTAACACCCCCACCCATAGCAAAGACATGTCTGGAGTCTTCCACAGTAGGACACGAGTTCTTCTTGCATCTCCAGAAATCGTGCCATAAATGCCTCCCAATTTTCCCAGCTGACCAAACATTAGAGGCAGAGCCTACACCCTAGACTCTTAGGCCCACGACGGACTTATCTGTTTGGAGCTCGCAGGAGCAAGCACGAGCATGTTGGAAGAGAACCAATCCCCATGGGCAGCCATCAGAAAAGGCTTTCGGGCCAGTTTCTGGAATACAATGTGAATCTACAAAAGGTCTCTGTCTTCTCTGTATTCGAAATGCGCCTTCTGTTATCTACCCTGTAGATAATTCCTTTAGGAAGAAGAGCTCATGGAGTGTCCAAGGGCTGGCTCTTGAGAGAATCTCAGGCGTGTGGGACATGCCCTCTGCGGTTGTGTTGTGGCTGTCCACTCTCCTGTGGGCTCGTCCCCTGCAGAGGCTCTCCTTGCCTTCATTCAGGGTGTTTGGTGTCTGGGCCAACTATGGTGTTCCTGTGAAACGTGACTTTCAAACCACTCCACAAACCTTAAGGCCTGCTGAATTCTGTGGCCAGGTGAGAGGATGTGGGCAGGGCTTTCTTCTAGTCCCCATGCAGGGTTTTCTGTTCTCCTGGGACTAAGCATCTTGGCCTGACTAAGGCACTTCCAACAGTGTTCCAGGTTTGGGAATCCGTGATGCAGGTTGGGCAGCTAATGTGCTCCCCGTCCTGCCTCTGGCCACTTCTCACTCTTGATGCTGGCGGTCGTAGAGCCCAAGTATCTTGGGCGCCCGCCCAGGCATCTCCACCAACACTGCCCATCAAAAATACACACAAAGAAACAATAGCCTTACCACGGTGTCAACCGTTTCCATGGTGTCATGGTTTCCAGGCTGTCTGCACCTGGTTGCTTGCTGGTGTCCTCTCCAGGAGATACACAGTGTTCTCTGGAGTCTATGTCTGAAAAGCATGCTGATCTGGAATCCCCGGGCCTCAAGACGCTTGGGTTGCAAGAACTCGTGTCCTTCAGACACTCTCCTTTTCTCTGCCAACAGCTATGCGTCAACATTCAAACTGTGGGTTCTAGGTGTGCTCGTCTCACCTGGGCCTTTGTCTTTGTCCATGGACCCCTGCCCCCTGAAGCACCAACCGTCCAATTCTCCCATAAG
Source organism: Meles meles (assembly GCF_922984935.1). NCBI lineage: Eukaryota > Metazoa > Chordata > Mammalia > Carnivora > Mustelidae > Meles > Meles meles. Next base: position 31,637,864 of record NC_060088.1, on the reverse strand, counting down.
TCCTGTCTACTCCCTTCTCCCATGGTTTCTGTCACTTCTTCTCTTTTCGCTGTGGAGTGTGATTTCTAGGCTTCCGGTGCATTTATGTCATGTTTACATGGATGTGGTCATCTTCTGGTTGTGCTGATGGCTGAAGAGAAGCCTGAAGCTGCCAGAAACTTCTACCATCCCCCTGTCCTCCAAATGCACTGCCCACTCTTATGGAGCCATAAGCAAGGGGGGATTCTTGCTCCTTGTGAGATGTGGTGGAATGGGAGAGCGCATTGGGCTGCACCATATCTGTCAGTCACAGAAAGACAACGACCATACGATTTCACTCACTCCTGGAAGTAAAGAAACATGTGAAAAAGCAAGAAAAAGGGACAGGAATGAGACTCGAACCAGGCACACAAAATTTGTTGTTTGTTCCAGGCAGGATAGTCAGAATCTGCATTCTAAAGTGGATCAAATGGGATATTCAATGCAGGAAATGTGGCCGGAAGGGATGGAACATGAGTTTCCACTGTGTTTGAAGGTGAATTGTGATATGGAATAGAGCAGCTTCATATCTCTTAAAATATCATTTTTTTGCGTTTGGTACAACACACACACACACAAACACATACAAACACACTTAAAAGGGTCTCACAGAGGTTAGGAAGCAAGTGAGGAATAGCACTCATGGAATTAAAATTCAGAGAAAATAGCATAGAAAACAAAAGCTTAGAGAATCAAAGTAACAAACCGTCCAAACTGGATAAGTGAACTCCTTACCTATCAAGAATAAATAAATTAATTAATTAATGTATTTATTTATTTATTTATTTATTTATTTATTTATTTATTTATTTATTAAACAACTTATCTAAAAGACCCCTCCACACAAGTAAGCCAGCATAACAAATACCGGAGAGAAGAATAAATTCCAAGACCGATACGTATTACCATGATAAGATCATGAGTCATCCGTACCTGAGGTCTCAAGTAATGACTTTTGAAGCAGCTTTTGAGGCTTTTGAAGCCATCCACAAACATCTCCCCCACACAGAAAGCCAGGTTCAAATCAATTCCCTGGTCAACATTTCGAGACATTTAATGGCCATGTCGGATTTTGTCATCTATTCCCCAACTGTACGAAGGGAGAAGACTCCGATTTACAATGTCCAAAGACGTAATTCACATAGGGACCTCATAGGAAACCAAAGGCATACAATTTTAATCAGTAAGATAATGAAACTACAATTCATTTCTCTTCACTTTCTTTCTTCATCTTCACGTGATACGGCCTGTTTTGCTTTCTATTCATTATTTTTCCTAATATTCGGCAAGCCAGCCCTTTATCCCTCCTACGTTTTTTGACATAGTGTTCCCTGATTCTTTAATTGCCTATATCACAAAGGGCTCATCCTCATATAATGCCACACCAGCTCCATACCCATTATCCCGTTCCCTCTTTATGGCAGGTCTTATCGTCCTGTAACCCTCAGCTTGGTCCCCTAAGTCCTGAGTCTCTACTGGGGCGTCTCCCTGTCTGACATATTCTGCGTCCGTTTTCCCTTACTAGTACTCACGTCCATGGTATTATTCATGAGCCACATATGAGTGAAGCCGTAGGATAGTTCCCTCGGTCTGCTTGCATTTTCATTTGAAAGTCATCTTCTTTATCATCATCTTCATAATCGTCTTTCTCCGGTAGCCCTTGAAAGGGTCTCTCGGCTCCTTCCACAGAGACGCTAGAGTGGCATGGCAGGCCATCGATGTTGGCCGTTCCTTTTCATCTGAATAAAGAGAGTCGCTCAACAGGACTCTCCCAAAGGCTATGGCATGTAGCATTAAGTAAAGAGGACAAGGAGTGCTGAACAGGGCTCTTTTTTCGAGGTAGCGATCATGGAGAGTTTCACTATCCATGAAGCCTTTGCAACGTTGTTTAAGGTAATGTCAGGTAGACAGAGCCTTCATCCCTTGGCACTGGTGTTTCAGGACACTAGCAGATACGGACAAGGACAGCACAAAGCATCCCTCCCGTGGCAATTTCCCTGGAATTGTGACTTTCCTTCCCGTCTTCCTTCCCTCAACTTCCAAGCTAACCCAGCACCAAAGGCAGACCTTACACCCGAGAAATCATAGGGAACAGAAGCCAAGATTGGACCCTCTGACCCAAGGATATCAAACATCCCATAGACCTAATGGTAGTCAAGAGGCCTCGCTGTTGATTGAGATCTCTGGAAATTGAGTGGAAATAGGAACCCCTTGCTCTCCCTGGAGAAATGTTGGTCTAAACAATGGTATACGGAACATCGTTTTCTTTTCTCTTTGTCCAGAAAGTGGAAGTGGGAACGAATCAGGAAAGACCACCTGAGTTCAGGATTAGGCTAACACGGCTCTTTCTTGTTCCTCCCAGGTCTTTCTACTTAAAGCCATAGGACTCATATGTCATGAGAATGGGATTGCTGCTTCAACGCAGTCAGCTTCTCTGACATCGCAAAGCTCTGAGGTCCTAGCCACCGCTCCTCACCAAAGCACGCCTCATCACTTCACCTGGCTGGAGTAATTCTGCATCAGCCAGGTGTATCACAATCACTCCAAAACGCTGGAGACGCCTGGGAATTCCCCCAAGACATCTTGTGAACCGATTCGGGGTCACCTTCTCCATGGCCGAATTTCGAGTCTTCGTCCATGACTGTCACCACCACCCCTCTGGAATCCTGAGAGGGGCAAGAATGTACAATTCCATCTTACCGACGTAAGGTCAAGACAGAGTCAGGAGTACAAGCAGCCTCACGCGGAGAGCTCCATGCCATACACATGTTCATGGTCCTCACACCCTCTCAGGATGCTCCTGACCAGGAAAAGCGCCCCCCGCCCTCCGAGGAAAGCTCCGAGTTAACACCCCCACCCATAGCAAAGACATGTCTGGAGTCTTCCACAGTAGGACACGAGTTCTTCTTGCATCTCCAGAAATCGTGCCATAAATGCCTCCCAATTTTCCCAGCTGACCAAACATTAGAGGCAGAGCCTACACCCTAGACTCTTAGGCCCACGACGGACTTATCTGTTTGCAGCTCGCAGGAGCAAGCACGAGCATGTTGGAAGAGAACCATTCCCCATGGGCAGCCATCAGAAAAGGCTTTCGGGCCAGTTTCTGGAATACAATGTGAATCTACAAAAGGTCTCTGTCTTCTCTGTATTCGAAACGCGCCTTCTGTTATCTACCCTGTAGATAATTCCTTTAGGAAGAAGAGCTCATGGAGTGTCCAAGGGCTGGCTCTTGAGAGAATCTCAGGCGTGTGGGACATGCCCTCTGCGGTTGTGTTGTGGCTGTCCACTCTCCTGTGGGCTCGTCCCCTGCAGAGGCTCTCCTTGCCTTCATTCAGGGTGTTTGGTGTCTGGGCCAACTATGGTGTTCCTGTGAAACGTGACTTTCAAACCACTCCACAAACCTTAAGGCCTGCTGAATTCTGTGGCCAGGTGAGAGGATGTGGGCAGGGCTTTCTTCTAGTCCCCATGCAGGGTTTTCTGTTCTCCTGGGACTAAGCATCTTGGCCTGACTAAGGCACTTCCAACAGTGTTCCAGGTTTGGGAATCCGTGATGCAGGTTGGGCAGCTAATGTGCTCCCCGTCCTGCCTCTGGCCACTTCTCACTCTTGATGCTGGCGGTCGTAGAGCCCAAGTATCTTGGGCGCCCGCCCAGGCATCTCCACCAACACTGCCCATCAAAAATACACACAAAGAAACAATAGCCTTACCACGGTGTCAACCGTTTCCATGGTGTCATGGTTTCCAGGCTGTCTGCACCTGGTTGCTTGCTGGTGTCCTCTCCAGGAGATACACAGTGTTCTCTGGAGTCTATGTCTGAAAAGCATGCTGATCTGGAATCCCCGGGCCTCAAGACGCTTGGGTTGCAAGAACTCGTGTCCTTCAGACACTCTCCTTTTCTCTGCCAACAGCTATGCGTCAACATTCAAACTGTGGGTTCTAGGTGTGCTCGTCTCACCTGGGCCTTTGTCTTTGTCCATGGACCCCTGCCCCCTGAAGCACCAACCGTCCAATTCTCCCATAAGACCTGTCTACTCCCTTCTCCCATGGTTTCTGTCACTTCTTCTCTTTCGCTGTGGAGTGTGATTTCTAGGCTTCCGGTGCATTTATGTCATGTTTACATGGATGTGGTCATCTTCTGGTTGTGCTGATGGCTGAAGAGAAGCCTGAAGCTGCCAGAAACTTCTACCATCCCCCTGTCCTCCAAATGCACTGCCCACTCTTATGGAGCCATAAGCAAGAGGGGATTCTTGCTCCTTGTGACATGTGGTGGAATGGGAGAGCGCATTGGGCTGCACCATATCTGTCAGTCACAGAAAGACAACGACCATACGATTTCACTCACTCCTGGAAGTAAAGAAACATGTGAAAAAGCAAGAAAAAGGGACAGGAATGAGACTCGAACCAGGCACACAAAATTTGGTGTTTGTTCCAGGCAGGATAGTCAGAATCTGCGTTCTAAAGTGGATCAAATGGGATATTCAATGCAGGAAATGTGGCCGGAAGGGATGGAACATGAGTTTCCACTGTGTTTGAAGGTGAATTGTGATATGGAATAGAGCAGCTTCATATCTCTTAAAATATCATTTTTTTGCGTTTGGTACAACACACACACACACAAACACATACAAACACACTTAAAAGGGTCTCACAGAGGTTAGGAAGCAAGTGAGGAATAGCACTCATGGAATTAAAATTCAGAGAAAATAGCATAGAAAACAAAAGCTTAGAGAATCAAAGTAACAAACCGTCCAAACTGGATAAGTGAACTCCTTACCTATCAAGAATTAATTAATTAATTAATTAATGTATTTATATATTTATTTATTTACTTATTTATTTATTAAACAACTTATCTAAAAGACCCCTCCACACAAGTAAGCCAGCATAACAAATACCGGAGAGAAGAATAAATTCCAAGACCGATACGTATTACCATGATAAGATCATGAGTCATCCGTACCTGAGGTCTCAAGTAATGACTTTTGAAGCAGCTTTTGAGGCTTTTGAAGCCATCCACAAACATCTCCCCGACACAGAAAGCCAGGTTCAAATCAATTCCCTGGTCAACAGTTCGAGACATTTAATGGCAATGTCGGATTTTGTCATCTATTCCCAAACTGTACGAAGAGAGAAGACACCGATTTACAATGTCCAAAGACCTAATTCAATAGGGACCTCATAGGAAACCAAAGGCATACAATTTTAATCAGTAAGATAATGAAACTACAATTCATTTCTCTTCACTTTCTTTCTTCATCTTCACGTGATACGGCCTGTTTTGCTTTCTATTCATTATTTTTCCTAATATTCGGCAAGCCAGCCCTTTATCCCTCCTACGTTTTTTGACATAGTGTTCCCTGATTCTTTAATTGCCTATATCACAAAGGGCTCATCCTCATATAATGCCACACCAGCTCCATACCCATTATCCCGTTCCCTCTTTATGGCAGGTCTTATCGTCCTGTAACCCTCAGCTTGGTCCCCAAAGTCCTGAGTCTCTACTGGGGCGTCTCCCTGTCTGACATATTCTGCGTCCGTTTTCCCTTACTAGTACTCACGTCCATGGTATTATTCATGAGCCACATATGAGTGAAGCCGTAGGATAGTTCCCTCGGTCTGCTTGCATTTTCATTTGAAAGTCATCTTCTTTATCATCATCTTCATAATCGTCTTTCTCCGGTAGCCCTTGAAAGGGTCTCTCGGCTCCTTCCACAGAGACGCTAGAGTGGCATGGCAGGCCATCGATGTTGGCCGTTCCTTTTCATCTGAATAAAGAGAGTCGCTCAACAGGACTCTCCCAAAGGCTATGGCATGTAGCATTAAGTAAAGAGGACAAGGAGTGCTGAACAGGGCTCTTTTTTCGAGGTAGCGATCATGGAGAGTTTCACTATCCATGAAGCCTTTGCAACGTTGTTTAAGGTAATGTCAGGTAGACAGAGCCTTCATCCCTTGGCACTGGTGTTTCAGGACACTAGCAGATACGGACAAGGACAGCACAAAGCATCCCTCCCGTGGCAATTTCCCTGGAATTGTGACTTTCCTTCCCGTCTTCCTTCCCTCAACTTCCAAGCTAACCCAGCACCAAAGGCAGACCTTACACCCGAGAAATCATAGGGAACAGAAGCCAAGATTGGACCCTCTGACCCAAGGATATCAAACATCCCATAGACCTAATGGTAGTCAAGAGGCCTCGCTGTTGATTGCGATCTCTGGAAATTGAGTGGAAATAGGAACCCCTTGCTCTCCCTGGAGAAATGTTGGTCTAAACAATGGTATACGGAACATCGTTTTCTTTTCTCTTTGTCCAGAAAGTGGAAGTGGGAACGAATCAGGAAAGACCACCTGAGTTCAGGATTAGGCTAACACGGCTCTTTCTTGTTCCTCCCAGGTCTTTCTACTTAAAGCCATAGGACTCATATGTCATGAGAATGGGATTGCTGCTTCAACGCAGTCAGCTTCTCTGACATCGCAAAGCTCTGAGGTCCTAGCCACCGCTCCTCACCAAAGCACGCCTCATCACTTCACCTGGCTGGAGTAATTCTGCATCAGCCAGGTGTATCACAATCACTCCAAAACGCTGGAGACGCCTGGGAATTCCCCCAAGACATCTTGTGAACCGATTCGGGGTCACCTTCTCCATGGCCAAATTTCGAGTCTTCGTCCATGACTGTCACCACCACCCCTCTGGAATCCTGAGAGGGGCAAGAATGTACAATTCCATCTTACCGACGTAAGGTCAAGACAGAGTCAGGAGTACAAGCAGCCTCACGCGGAGAGCTCCATGCCATACACATGTTCATGGTCCTCACACCCTCTCAGGATGCTCCTGACCAGGAAAAGCGCCCCCCGCCCTCCGAGGAAAGCTCCGAGTTAACACCCCCACCCATAGCAAAGACATGTCTGGAGTCTTCCACGGTAGGACACGAGTTCTTCTTGCATCTCCAGAAATCGTGCCATAAATGCCTCCCAATTTTCCCAGCTGACCAAACATTAGAGGCAGAGCCTACACCGTAGACTCTTAGGCCCACGACGGACTTATCTGTTTGGAGCTCGCAGGAGCAAGCACGAGCATGTTGGAAGAGAACCAATCCCCATGGGCAGCCATCAGAAAAGGCTTTCGGGCCAGTTTCTGGAATACAATGTGAATCTACAAAAGGTCTCTGTCTTCTCTGTATTCGAAACGCGCCTTCTGTTATCTACCCTGTAGATAATTCCTTTAGGAAGAAGAGCTCATGGAGTGTCCAAGGGCTGGCTCTTGAGAGAATCTCAGGCGTGTGGGACATGCCCTCTGCGGTTGTGTTGTGGCTGTCCACTCTCCTGTGGGCTCGTCCCCTGCAGAGGCTCTCCTTGCCTTCATTCAGGGTGTTTGGTGTCTGGGCCAACTATGGTGTTCCTGTGAAACGTGACTTTCAAACCACTCCACAAACCTTAAGGCCTGCTGAATTCTGTGGCCAAGTGAGAGGATGTGGGCAGGGCTTTCTTCTAGTCCCCATGCAGGGTTTTCTGTTCTCCTGGGACTAAGCATCTTGGCCTGACTAAGGCACTTCCAACAGTGTTCCAGGTTTGGGAATCCGTGATGCAGGTTGGGCAGCTAATGTGCTCCCCGTCCTGCCTCTGGCCACTTCTCACTCTTGATGCTGGCGGTCGTAGAGCCCAAGTATCTTGGGCGCCCGCCCAGGCATCTCCACCAACACTGCCCATCAAAAATACACACAAAGAAACAATAGCCTTACCACGGTGTCAACCGTTTCCATGGTGTCATGGTTTCCAGGCTGTCTGCACCTGGTTGCTTGCTGGTGTCCTCTCCAGGAGATACACAGTGTTCTCTGGAGTCTATGTCTGAAAAGCATGCTGATCTGGAATCCCCGGGCCTCAAGACGTTTGGGTTGCAAGAACTCGTGTCCTTCAGACACTCTCCTTTTCTCTGCCAACAGCTATGCGTCAACATTCAAACTGTGGGTTCTAGGTGTGCTCGTCTCACCTGGGCCTTTGTCTTTGTCCATGGACCCCTGCCCCCTGAAGCACCAACCGTCCAATTCTCCCATAAGACCTGTCTACTCCCTTCTCCCATGGTTTCTGTCACTTCTTCTCTTTTCGCTGTGGAGTGTGATTTCTAGGCTTCCGGTGCATTTATGTCATGTTTACATGGATGTGGTCATCTTCTGGTTGTGCTGATGGCTGAAGAGAAGCCTGAAGCTGCCAGAAACTTCTACCATCCCCCTGTCCTCCAAATGCACTGCCCACTCTTATGGAGCCATAAGCAAGAGGGGATTCTTGCTCCTTGTGACATGTGGTGGAATGGGAGAGCGCATTGGGCTGCACCATATCTGTCAGTCACAGAAAGACAACGACCATACGATTTCACTCACTCCTGGAAGTAAAGAAACATGTGAAAAAGCAAGAAAAAGGGACAGGAATGAGACTCGAACCAGGCACACAAAATTTGGTGTTTGTTCCAGGCAGGATAGTCAGAATCTGCGTTCTAAAGTGGATCAAATGGGATATTCAATGCAGGAAATGTGGCCGGAAGGGATGGAACATGAGTTTCCACTGTGTTTGAAGGTGAATTGTGATATGGAATAGAGCAGCTTCATATCTCTTAAAATATCATTTTTTTGCGTTTGGTACAACACACACACACACAAACACATACAAACACACTTAAAAGGGTCTCACAGAGGTTAGGAAGCAAGTGAGGAATAGCACTCATGGAATTAAAATTCAGAGAAAATAGCATAGAAAACAAAAGCTTAGAGAATCAAAGTAACAAACCGTCCAAACTGGATAAGTGAACTCCTTACCTATCAAGAATTAATTAATTAATTAATTAATTAATTAATGTATTTATTTATTTATTTATTTATTTATTTATTTATTTATTAAACAACTTATCTAAAAGACCCCTCCACACAAGTAAGCCAGCATAACAAATACCGGAGAGAAGAATAAATTCCAAGACCGATACGTATTACCATGATAAGATCATGAGTCATCCGTACCTGAGGTCTCAAGTAATGACTTTTGAAGCAGCTTTTGAGGCTTTTGAAGCCATCCACAAACATCTCCCCCACACAGAAAGCCAGGTTCAAATCAATTCCCTGGTCAACAGTTCGAGACATTTAATGGCCATGTCAGATTTTGTCATCTATTCCCAAACTGTACGAAGAGAGAAGACTCCGATTTACAATGTCCAAAGACGTAATTCACATAGGGACCTCATAGGAAACCAAAGGCATACAATTTTAATCAGTAAGATAATGAAACTACAATTCATTTCTCTTCACTTTCTTTCTTCATCTTCACGTGATACGGCCTGTTTTGCTTTCTATTCATTATTTTTCCTAATATTCGGCAAGCCAGCCCTTTATCCCTCCTACGTTTTTTGACATAGTGTTCCCTGATTCTTTAATTGCCTATATCACAAAGGGCTCATCCTCATATAATGCCACACCAGCTCCATACCCATTATCCCGTTCCCTCTTTATGGCAGGTCTTATCGTCCTGTAACCCTCAGCTTGGTCCCCAAAGTCCTGAGTCTCTACTGGGGCGTCTCCCTGTCTGACATATTCTGCGTCCGTTTTCCCTTACTAGTACTCACGTCCATGGTATTATTCATGAGCCACATATGAGTGAAGCCATAGGATAGTTCCCTCGGTCTGCTTGCATTTTCATTTGAAAGTCATCTTCTTTATCATCATCTTCATAATCGTCTTTCTCCGGTAGCCCTTGAAAGGGTCTCTCGGCTCCTTCCACAGAGACGCTAGAGTGGCATGGCAGGCCATCGATGTTGGCCGTTCCTTTTCATCTGAATAAAGAGAGTCGCTCAACAGGACTCTCCCAAAGGCTATGGCATGTAGCATTAAGTAAAGAGGACAAGGAGTGCTGAACAGGGCTCTTTTTTCGAGGTAGCGATCATGGAGAGTTTCACTATCCATGAAGCCTTTGCAACGTTGTTTAAGGTAATGTCAGGTAGACAGAGCCTTCATCCCTTGGCACTGGTGTTTCAGGACACTAGCAGATACGGACAAGGACAGCACAAAGCATCCCTCCCGTGGCAATTTCCCTGGAATTGTGACTTTCCTTCCCGTCTTCCTTCCCTCAACTTCCAAGCTAACCCAGCACCAAAGGCAGACCTTACACCCGAGAAATCATAGGGAACAGAAGCCAAGATTGGACCCTCTGACCCAAGGATATCAAACATCCCATAGACCTAATGGTAGTCAAGAGGCCTCGCTGTTGATTGCGATCTCTGGAAATTGAGTGGAAATAGGAACCCCTTGCTCTCCCTGGAGAAATGTTGGTCTAAACAATGGTATACGGAACATCGTTTTCTTTTCTCTTTGTCCAGAAAGTGGAAGTGGGAACGAATCAGGAAAGACCACCTGAGTTCAGGATTAGGCTAACACGGCTCTTTCTTGTTCCTCCCAGGTCTTTCTACTTAAAGCCATAGGACTCATATGTCATGAGAATGGGATTGCTGCTTCAACGCAGTCAGCTTCTCTGACATCGCAAAGCTCTGAGGTCCTAGCCACCGCTCCTCACCAAAGCACGCCTCATCACTTCACCTGGCTGGAGTAATTCTGCATCAGCCAGGTGTATCACAATCACTCCAAAACGCTGGAGACGCCTGGGAATTCCCCCAAGACATCTTGTGAACCGATTCGGGGTCACCTTTTCCATGGCCGAATTTCGAGTCTTCGTCCATGACTGTCACCACCACCCCTCTGGAATCCTGAGAGGGGCAAGAATGTACAATTCCATCTTACCGACGTAAGGTCAAGACAGAGTCAGGAGTACAAGCAGCCTCACGCGGAGAGCTCCATGCCATACACATGTTCATGGTCCTCACACCCTCTCAGGATGCTCCTGACCAGGAAAAGCGCCCCCCGCCCTCCGAGGAAAGCTCCGAGTTAACACCCCCACCCATAGCAAAGACATGTCTGGAGTCTTCCACAGTAGGACACGAGTTCTTCTTGCATCTCCAGAAATCGTGCCATAAATGCCTCCCAATTTTCCCAGCTGACCAAACATTAGAGGCAGAGCCTACACCGTAGACTCTTAGGCCCACGACGGACTTATCTGTTTGCAGCTCGCAGGAGCAAGCACGAGCATGTTGGAAGAGAACCAATCCCCATGGGCAGCCATCAGAAAAGGCTTTCGGGCCAGTTTCTGGAATACAATGTGAATCTACAAAAGGTCTCTGTCTTCTCTGTATTCGAAACGCGCCTTCTGTTATCTACCCTGTAGATAATTCCTTTAGGAAGAAGAGCTCATGGAGTGTCCAAGGGCTGGCTCTTGAGAGAATCTCAGGCGTGTGGGACATGCCCTCTGCGGTTGTGTTGTGGCTGTCCACTCTCCTGTGGGCTCGTCCCCTGCAGAGGCTCTCCTTGCCTTCATTCAGGGTGTTTGGTGTCTGGGCCAACTATGGTGTTCCTGTGAAACGTGACTTTCAAACCACTCCACAAACCTTAAGGCCTGCTGAATTCTGTGGCCAGGTGAGAGGATGTGGGCAGGGCTTTCTTCTAGTCCCCATGCAGGGTTTTCTGTTCTCCTGGGACTAAGCATCTTGGCCTGACTAAGGCACTTCCAACAGTGTTCCAGGTTTGGGAATCCGTGATGCAGGTTGGGCAGCTAATGTGCTCCCCGTCCTGCCTCTGGCCACTTCTCACTCTTGATGCTGGCGGTCGTAGAGCCCAAGTATCTTGGGCGCCCGCCCAGGCATCTCCACCAACACTGCCCATCAAAAATACACACAAAGAAACAATAGCCTTACCACGGTGTCAACCGTTTCCATGGTGTCATGGTTTCCAGGCTGTCTGCACCTGGTTGCTTGCTGGTGTCCTCTCCAGGAGATACACAGTGTTCTCTGGAGTCTATGTCTGAAAAGCATGCTGATCTGGAATCCCCGGGCCTCAAGACGCTTGGGTTGCAAGAACTCGTGTCCTTCAGACACTCTCCTTTTCTCTGCCAACAGCTATGCGTCAACATTCAAACTGTGGGTTCTAGGTGTGCTCGTCTCACCTGGGCCTTTGTCTTTGTCCATGGACCCCTGCCCCCTGAAGCACCAACCGTCCAATTCTCCCATAAGACCTGTCTACTCCCTTCTCCCATGGTTTTTGTCACTTCTTCTCTTTTCGCTGTGGAGTGTGATTTCTAGGCTTCCGGTGCATTTATGTCATGTTTACATGGATGTGGTCATCTTCTGGTTGTGCTGATGGCTGAAGAGAAGCCTGAAGCTGCCAGAAACTTCTACCATCCCCCTGTCCTCCAAATGCACTGCCCACTCTTATGGAGCCATAAGCAAGAGGGGATTCTTGCTCCTTGTGACATGTGGTGGAATGGGAGAGCGCATTGGGCTGCACCATATCTGTCAGTCACAGAAAGACAACGACCATACGATTTCACTCACTCCTGGAAGTAAAGAAACATGTGAAAAAGCAAGAAAAAGGGACAGGAATGAGACTCGAACCAGGCACACAAAATTTGGTGTTTGTTCCAGGCAGGATAGTCAGAATCTGCGTTCTAAAGTGGATCAAATGGGATATTCAATGCAGGAAATGTGGCCGGAAGGGATGGAACATGAGTTTCCACTGTGTTTGAAGGTGAATTGTGATATGGAATAGAGCAGCTTCATATCTCTTAAAATATCATTTTTTTGCGTTTGGTACAACACACACACACACAAACACATACAAACACACTTAAAAGGGTCTCACAGAGGTTAGGAAGCAAGTGAGGAATAGCACTCATGGAATTAAAATTCAGAGAAAATAGCATAGAAAACAAAAGCTTAGAGAATCAAAGTATCAAACCGTCCAAACTGGATAAGTGAACTCCTTACCTATCAAGAATTAATTAATTAATTAATTAATTAATGTATTTCTTTATTTATTTATTTATTTATTTATTTATTTATTTATTTATTTATTAAACAACTTATCTAAAAGACCCCTCCACACAAGTAAGCCAGCATAACAAATACCGGAGAGAAGAATAAATTCCAAGACCGATACGTATTACCATGATAAGATCATGAGTCATCCGTACCTGAGGTCTCAAGTAATGACTTTTGAAGCAGCTTTTGAGGCTTTTGAAGCCATCCACAAACATCTCCCCCACACAGAAAGCCAGGTTCAAATCAATTCCCTGGTCAACAGTTCGAGACATTTAATGGCCATGTCAGATTTTGTCATCTATTCCCAAACTGTACGAAGAGAGAAGACTCCGATTTACAATGTCCAAAGACCTAATTCACATAGGGACCTCATAGGAAACCAAAGGCATACAATTTTAATCAGTAAGATAATGAAACTACAATTCATTTCTCTTCACTTTCTTTCTTCATCTTCACGTGATACGGCCTGTTTTGCTTTCTATTCATTATTTTTCCTAATATTCGGCAAGCCAGCCCTTTATCCCTCCTACGTTTTTTGACATAGTGTTCCCTGATTCTTTAATTGCCTATATCACAAAGGGCTCATCCTCATATAATGCCACACCAGCTCCATACCCATTATCCCGTTCCCTCTTTATGGCAGGTCTTATCGTCCTGTAACCCTCAGCTTGGTCCCCAAAGTCCTGAGTCTCTACTGGGGCGTCTCCCTGTCTGACATATTCTGCGTCCGTTTTCCCTTACTAGTACTCACGTCCATGGTATTATTCATGAGCCACATATGAGTGAAGCCGTAGGATAGTTCCCTCGGTCTGCTTGCATTTTCATTTGAAAGTCATCTTCTTTATCATCATCTTCATAATCGTCTTTCTCCGGTAGCCCTTGAAAGGGTCTCTCGGCTCCTTCCACAGAGACGCTAGAGTGGCATGGCAGGCCATCGATGTTGGCCGTTCCTTTTCATCTGAATAAAGAGAGTCGCTCAACAGGACTCTCCCAAAGGCTATGGCATGTAGCATTAAGTAAAGAGGACAAGGAGTGCTGAACAGGGCTCTTTTTTCGAGGTAGCGATCATGGAGAGTTTCACTATCCATGAAGCCTTTGCAACGTTGTTTAAGGTAATGTCAGGTAGACAGAGCCTTCATCCCTTGGCACTGGTGTTTCAGGACACTAGCAGATACGGACAAGGACAGCACAAAGCATCCCTCCCGTGGCAATTTCCCTGGAATTGTGACTTTCCTTCCCGTCTTCCTTCCCTCAACTTCCAAGCTAACCCAGCACCAAAGGCAGACCTTACACCCGAGAAATCATAGGGAACAGAAGCCAAGATTGGACCCTCTGACCCAAGGATATCAAACATCCCATAGACCTAATGGTAGTCAAGAGGCCTCGCTGTTGATTGAGATCTCTGGAAATTGAGTGGAAATAGGAACCCCTTGCTCTCCCTGGAGAAATGTTGGTCTAAACAATGGTATACGGAACATCGTTTTCTTTTCTCTTTGTCCAGAAAGTGGAAGTGGGAACGAATCAGGAAAGACCACCTGAGTTCAGGATTAGGCTAACACGGCTCTTTCTTGTTCCTCCCAGGTCTTTCTACTTAAAGCCATAGGACTCATATGTCATGAGAATGGGATTGCTGCTTCAACGCAGTCAGCTTCTCTGACATCGCAAAGCTCTGAGGTCCTAGCCACCGCTCCTCACCAAAGCACGCCTCATCACTTCACCTGGCTGGAGTAATTCTGCATCAGCCAGGTGTATCACAATCACTCCAAAACGCTGGAGACGCCTGGGAATTCCCCCAAGACATCTTGTGAACCGATTCGGGGTCACCTTCTCCATGGCCGAATTTCGAGTCTTCGTCCATGACTGTCACCACCACCCCTCTGGAATCCTGAGAGGGGCAAGAATGTACAATTCCATCTTACCGACGTAAGGTCAAGACAGAGTCAGGAGTACAAGCAGCCTCACGCGGAGAGCTCCATGCCATACACATGTTCATGGTCCTCACACCCTCTCAGGATGCTCCTGACCAGGAAAAGCGCCCCCCGCCCTCCGAGGAAAGCTCCGAGTTAACACCCCCACCCATAGCAAAGACATGTCTGGAGTCTTCCACAGTAGGACACGAGTTCTTCTTGCATCTCCAGAAATCGTGCCATAAATGCCTCCCAATTTTCCCAGCTGACCAAACATTAGAGGCAGAGCCTACACCCTAGACTCTTAGGCCCACGACGGACTTATCTGTTTGGAGCTCGCAGGAGCAAGCACGAGCATGTTGGAAGAGAACCAATCCCCATGGGCAGCCATCAGAAAAGGCTTTCGGGCCAGTTTCTGGAATACAATGTGAATCTACAAAAGGTCTCTGTCTTCTCTGTATTCGAAACGCGCCTTCTGTTATCTACCCTGTAGATAATTCCTTTAGGAAGAAGAGCTCATGGAGTGTCCAAGGGCTGGCTCTTGAGAGAATCTCAGGCGTGTGGGACATGCCCTCTGCGGTTGTGTTGTGGCTGTCCACTCTCCTGTGGGCTCGTCCCCTGCAGAGGCTCTCCTTGCCTTCATTCAGGGTGTTTGGTGTCTGGGCCAACTATGGTGTTCCTGTGAAACGTGACTTTCAAACCACTCCACAAACCTTAAGGCCTGCTGAATTCTGTGGCCAGGTGAGAGGATGTGGGCAGGGCTTTCTTCTAGTCCCCATGCAGGGTTTTCTGTTCTCCTGGGACTAAGCATCTTGGCCTGACTAAGGCACTTCCAACAGTGTTCCAGGTTTGGGAATCCGTGATGCAGGTTGGGCAGCTAATGTGCTCCCCGTCCTGCCTCTGGCCACTTCTCACTCTTGATGCTGGCGGTCGTAGAGCCCAAGTATCTTGGGCGCCCGCCCAGGCATCTCCACCAACACTGCCCATCAAAAATACACACAAAGAAACAATAGCCTTACCACGGTGTCAACCGTTTCCATGGTGTCATGGTTTCCAGGCTGTCTGCACCTGGTTGCTTGCTGGTGTCCTCTCCAGGAGATACACAGTGTTCTCTGGAGTCTATGTCTGAAAAGCATGCTGATCTGGAATCCCCGGGCCTCAAGACGCTTGGGTTGCAAGAACTCGTGTCCTTCAGACACTCTCCTTTTCTCTGCCAACAGCTATGCGTCAACATTCAAACTGTGGGTTCTAGGTGTGCTCGTCTCACCTGGGCCTTTGTCTTTGTCCATGGACCCCTGCCCCCTGAAGCACCAACCGTCCAATTCTCCCATAAGACCTGTCTACTCCCTTCTCCCATGGTTTCTGTCACTTCTTCTCTTTTCGCTGTGGAGTGTGATTTCTAGGCTTCCGGTGCATTTATGTCATGTTTACATGGATGTGGTCATCTTCTGGTTGTGCTGATGGCTGAAGAGAAGCCTGAAGCTGCCAGAAACTTCTACCATCCCCCTGTCCTCCAAATGCACTGCCCACTCTTATGGAGCCATAAGCAAGAGGGGATTCTTGCTCCTTGTGACATGTGGTGGAATGGGAGAGCGCATTGGGCTGCACCATATCTGTCAGTCACAGAAAGACAACGACCATACGATTTCACTCACTCCTGGAAGTAAAGAAACATGTGAAAAAGCAAGAAAAAGGGACAGGAATGAGACTCGAACCAGGCACACAAAATTTGGTGTTTGTTCCAGGCAGGATAGTCAGAATCTGCATTCTAAAGTGGATCAAATGGGATATTCAATGCAGGAAATGTGGCCGGAAGGGATGGAACATGAGTTTCCACTGTGTTTGAAGGTGAATTGTGATATGGAATAGAGCAGCTTCATATCTCTTAAAATATCATTTTTTTGCGTTTGGTACAACACACACACACACAAACACATACAAACACACTTAAAAGGGTCTCACAGAGGTTAGGAAGCAAGTGAGGAATAGCACTCATGGAATTAAAATTCAGAGAAAATAGCATAGAGAACAAAAGCTTAGAGAATCAAAGTAACAAACCGTCCAAACTGGATAAGTGAACTCCTTACCTATCAAGAATTAATTAATTAATTAATGTATTTATTTATTTATTTATTTATTTATTTATTTATTTATTTATTTATTAAACAACTTATCTAAAAGACCCCTCCACACAAGTAAGCCAGCATAACAAATACCGGAGAGAAGAATAAATTCCAAGACCGATACGTATTACCATGATAAGATCATGAGTCATCCGTACCTGAGGTCTCAAGTAATGACTTTTGAAGCAGCTTTTGAGGCTTTTGAAGCCATCCACAAACATCTCCCCCACACAGAAAGCCAGGTTCAAATCAATTCCCTGGTCAACAGTTCGAGACATTTAATGGCCATGTCGGATTTTGTCATCTATTCCCAAACTGTACGAAGGGAGAAGACTCCGATTTACAATGTCCAAAGACGTAATTCACATAGGGACCTCATAGGAAACCAAAGGCATACAATTTTAATCAGTAAGATAATGAAACTACAATTCATTTCTCTTCACTTTCTTTCTTCATCTTCACGTGATACGGCCTGTTTTGCTTTCTATTCATTATTTTTCCTAATATTCGGCAAGCCAGCCCTTTATCCCTCCTACGTTTTTTGACATAGTGTTCCCTGATTCTTTAATTGCCTATATCACAAAGGGCTCATCCTCATATAATGCCACACCAGCTCCATACCCATTATCCAGTTCCCTCTTTATGGCAGGTCTTATCGTCCTGTAACCCTCAGCTTGGTCCCCAAAGTCCTGAGTCTCTACTGGGGCGTCTCCCTGTCTGACACATTCTGCGTCCGTTTTCCCTTACTAGTACTCGCGTCCATGGTATTATTCATGAGCCACATATGAGTGAAGCCGTAGGATAGTTCCCTCGGTCTGCTTGCATTTTCATTTGAAAGTCATCTTCTTTATCATCATCTTCATAATCGTCTTTCTCCGGTAGCCCTTGAAAGGGTCTCTCGGCTCCTTCCACAGAGACGCTAGAGTGGCATGGCAGGCCATCGATGTTGGCCGTTCCTTTTCATCTGAATAAAGAGAGTCGCTCAACAGGACTCTCCCAAAGGCTATGGCATGTAGCATTAAGTAAAGAGGACAAGGAGTGCTGAACAGGGCTCTTTTTTCGAGGTAGCGATCATGGAGAGTTTCACTATCCATGAAGCCTTTGCAACGTTGTTTAAGGTAATGTCAGGTAGACAGAGCCTTCATCCCTTGGCACTGGTGTTTCAGGACACTAGCAGGTACGGACAAGGACAGCACAAAGCATCCCTCCCGTTTGCAATTTCCCTGGAATTGTGACTTTCCTTCCCGTCTTCCTTCCCTCAACTTCCAAGCTAACCCAGCACCAAAGGCAGACCTTACACCCGAGAAATCATAGGGAACAGAAGCCAAGATTGGACCCTCTGACCCAAGGATATCAAACATCCCATAGACCTAATGGTAGTCAAGAGGCCTCGCTGTTGATTGAGATCTCTGGAAATTGAGTGGAAATAGGAACCCCTTGCTCTCCCTGGAGAAATGTTGGTCTAAACAATGGTATACGGAACATCGTTTTCTTTTCTCTTTGTCCAGAAAGTGGAAGTGGGAACGAATCAGGAAAGACCACCTGAGTTCAGGATTAGGCTAACACGGCTCTTTCTTGTTCCTCCCAGGTCTTTCTACTTAAAGCCATAGGACTCATATGTCATGAGAATGGGATTGCTGCTTCAACGCAGTCAGCTTCTCTGACATCGCAAAGCTCTGAGGTCCTAGCCACCGCTCCTCACCAAAGCACGCCTCATCACTTCACCTGGCTGGAGTAATTCTGCATCAGCCAGGTGTATCACAATCACTCCAAAACGCTGGAGACGCCTGGGAATTCCCCCAAGACATCTTGTGAACCGATTCGGGGTCACCTTCTCCATGGCCGAATTTCGAGTCTTCGTCCATGACTGTCACCACCACCCCTCTGGAATCCTGAGAGGGGCAAGAATGTACAATTCCATCTTACCGACGTAAGGTCAAGACAGAGTCAGGAGTACAAGCAGCCTCACGCGGAGAGCTCCATGCCATACACATGTTCATGGTCCTCACACCCTCTCAGGATGCTCCTGACCAGGAAAAGCGCCCCCCGCCCTCCGAGGAAAGCTCCGAGTTAACACCCCCACCCATAGCAAAGACATGTCTGGAGTCTTCCACAGTAGGACACGAGTTCTTCTTGCATCTCCAGAAATCGTGCCATAAATGCCTCCCAATTTTCCCAGCTGACCAAACATTAGAGGCAGAGCCTACACCCTAGACTCTTAGGCCCACGACGGACTTATCTGTTTGGAGCTCGCAGGAGCAAGCACGAGCATGTTGGAAGAGAACCAATCCCCATGGGCAGCCATCAGAAAAGGCTTTCGGGCCAGTTTCTGGAATACAATGTGAATCTACAAAAGGTCTCTGTCTTCTCTGTATTCGAAACGCGCCTTCTGTTATCTACCCTGTAGATAATTCCTTTAGGAAGAAGAGCTCATGGAGTGTCCAAGGGCTGGCTCTTGAGAGAATCTCAGGCGTGTGGGACATGCCCTCTGCGGTTGTGTTGTGGCTGTCCACTCTCCTGTGGGCTCGTCCCCTGCAGAGGCTCTCCTTGCCTTCATTCAGGGTGTTTGGTGTCTGGGCCAACTATGGTGTTCCTGTGAAACGTGACTTTCAAACCACTCCACAAACCTTAAGGCCTGCTGAATTCTGTGGCCAGGTGAGAGGATGTGGGCAGGGCTTTCTTCTAGTCCCCATGCAGGGTTTTCTGTTCTCCTGGGACTAAGCATCTTGGCCTGACTAAGGCACTTCCAACAGTGTTCCAGGTTTGGGAATCCGTGATGCAGTTTGGGCAGCTAATGTGCTCCCCGTCCTGCCTCTGGCCACTTCTCACTCTTGATGCTGGCGGTCGTAGAGCCCAAGTATCTTGGGCGCCCGCCCAGGCATCTCCACCAACACTGCCCATCAAAAATACACACAAAGAAACAATAGCCTTACCACGGTGTCAACCGTTTCCATGGTGTCATGGTTTCCAGGCTGTCTGCACCTGGTTGCTTGCTGGTGTCCTCTCCAGGAGATACACAGTGTTCTCTGGAGTCTATGTCTGAAAAGCATGCTGATCTGGAATCCCCGGGCCTCAAGACGCTTGGGTTGCAAGAACTCGTGTCCTTCAGACACTCTCCTTTTCTCTGCCAACAGCTATGCGTCAACATTCAAACTGTGGGTTCTAGGTGTGCTCGTCTCACCTGGGCCTTTGTCTTTGTCCATGGACCCCTGCCCCCTGAAGCACCAACCGTCCAATTCTCCCATAAGACCTGTCTACTCCCTTCTCCCATGGTTTCTGTCACTTCTTCTCTTTTCGCTGTGGAGTGTGATTTCTAGGCTTCCGGTGCATTTATGTCATGTTTACATGGATGTGGTCATCTTCTGGTTGTGCTGATGGCTGAAGAGAAGCCTGAAGCTGCCAGAAACTTCTACCATCCCCCTGTCCTCCAAATGCACTGCCCACTCTTATGGAGCCATAAGCAAGAGGGGATTCTTGCTCCTTGTGACATGTGGTGGAATGGGAGAGCGCATTGGGCTGCACCATATCTGTCAGTCACAGAAAGACAACGACCATACGATTTCACTCACTCCTGGAAGTAAAGAAACATGTGAAAAAGCAAGAAAAAGGGACAGGAATGAGACTCGAACCAGGCACACAAAATTTGGTGTTTGTTCCAGGCAGGATAGTCAGAATCTGCGTTCTAAAGTGGATCAAATGGGATATTCAATGCAGGAAATGTGGCCAGAAGGGATGGAACATGAGTTTCCACTGTGTTTGAAGGTGAATTGTGATATGGAATAGAGCAGCTTCATATCTCTTAAAATATCATTTTTTTGCGTTTGGTACAACACACACACACACAAACACATACAAACACACTTAAAAGGGTCTCACAGAGGTTAGGAAGCAAGTGAGGAATAGCACTCATGGAATTAAAATTCAGAGAAAATAGCATAGAGAACAAAAGCTTAGAGAATCAAAGTAACAAACCGTCCAAACTGGATAAGTGAACTCCTTACCTATCAAGAATTAATTAATTAATTAATTAATGTATTTATTTATTTATTTATTTATTTATTTATTTATTTATTTATTTATTAAACAACTTATCTAAAAGACCCCTCCACACAAGTAAGCCAGCATAACAAATACCGGAGAGAAGAATAAATTCCAAGACCGATACGTATTACCATGATAAGATCATGAGTCATCCGTACCTGAGGTCTCAAGTAATGACTTTTGAAGCAGCTTTTGAGGCTTTTGAAGCCATCCACAAACATCTCCCCCACACAGAAAGCCAGGTTCAAATCAATTCCCTGGTCAACAGTTCGAGACATTTAATGGCCATGTCGGATTTTGTCATCTATTCCCAAACTGTACG
Source organism: Meles meles (assembly GCF_922984935.1). Taxonomy (NCBI): domain Eukaryota; kingdom Metazoa; phylum Chordata; class Mammalia; order Carnivora; family Mustelidae; genus Meles; species Meles meles. Next base: position 31,616,558 of record NC_060088.1, on the reverse strand, counting down.
AAGGGAGAAGACTCCGATTTACAATGTCCAAAGACGTAATTCAATAGGGACCTCATAGGAAACCAAAGGCATACAATTTTAATCAGTAAGATAATGAAACTACAATTCATTTCTCTTCACTTTCTTTCTTCATCTTCACGTGATACGGCCTGTTTTGCTTTCTATTCATTATTTTTCCTAATATTCGGCAAGCCAGCCCTTTATCCCTCCTACGTTTTTTGACATAGTGTTCCATGATTCTTTAATTGCCTATATCACAAAGGGCTCATCCTCATATAATGCCACACCAGCTCCATACCCATTATCCAGTTCCCTCTTTATGGCAGGTCTTATCGTCCTGTAACCCTCAGCTTGGTCCCCAAAGTCCTGAGTCTCTACTGGGGCGTCTCCCTGTCTGACACATTCTGCGTCCGTTTTCCCTTACTAGTACTCACGTCCATGGTATTATTCATGAGCCACATATGAGTGAAGCCGTAGGATAGTTCCCTCGGTCTGCTTGCATTTTCATTTGAAAGTCATCTTCTTTATCATCATCTTCATAATCGTCTTTCTCCGGTAGCCCTTGAAAGGGTCTCTCGGCTCCTTCCACAGAGACGCTAGAGTGGCATGGCAGGCCATCGATGTTGGCCGTTCCTTTTCATCTGAATAAAGAGAGTCGCTCAACAGGACTCTCCCAAAGGCTATGGCATGTAGCATTAAGTAAAGAGGACAAGGAGTGCTGAACAGGGCTCTTTTTTCGAGGTAGCGATCATGGAGAGTTTCACTATCCATGAAGCCTTTGCAACGTTGTTTAAGGTAATGTCAGGTAGACAGAGCCTTCATCCCTTGGCACTGGTGTTTCAGGACACTAGCAGATACGGACAAGGACAGCACAAAGCATCCCTCCCGTTTGCAATTTCCCTGGAATTGTGACTTTCCTTCCCGTCTTCCTTCCCTCAACTTCCAAGCTAACCCAGCACCAAAGGCAGACCTTACACCCGAGAAATCATAGGGAACAGAAGCCAAGATTGGACCCTCTGACCCAAGGATATCAAACATCCCATAGACCTAATGGTAGTCAAGAGGCCTCGCTGTTGATTGAGATCTCTGGAAATTGAGTGGAAATAGGAACCCCTTGCTCTCCCTGGAGAAATGTTGGTCTAAACAATGGTATACGGAACATCGTTTTCTTTTCTCTTTGTCCAGAAAGTGGAAGTGGGAACGAATCAGGAAAGACCACCTGAGTTCAGGATTAGGCTAACACGGCTCTTTCTTGTTCCTCCCAGGTCTTTCTACTTAAAGCCATAGGACTCATATGTCATGAGAATGGGATTGCTGCTTCAACGCAGTCAGCTTCTCTGACATCGCAAAGCTCTGAGGTCCTAGCCACCGCTCCTCACCAAAGCACGCCTCATCACTTCACCTGGCTGGAGTAATTCTGCATCAGCCAGGTGTATCACAATCACTCCAAAACGCTGGAGACGCCTGGGAATTCCCCCAAGACATCTTGTGAACCGATTCGGGGTCACCTTCTCCATGGCCGAATTTCGAGTCTTCGTCCATGACTGTCACCACCACCCCTCTGGAATCCTGAGAGGGGCAAGAATGTACAATTCCATCTTACCGACGTAAGGTCAAGACAGAGTCAGGAGTACAAGCAGCCTCACGCGGAGAGCTCCATGCCATACACATGTTCATGGTCCTCACACCCTCTCAGGATGCTCCTGACCAGGAAAAGCGCCCCCCGCCCTCCGAGGAAAGCTCCGAGTTAACACCCCCACCCATAGCAAAGACATGTCTGGAGTCTTCCACAGTAGGACACGAGTTCTTCTTGCATCTCCAGAAATCGTGCCATAAATGCCTCCCAATTTTCCCAGCTGACCAAACATTAGAGGCAGAGCCTACACCCTAGACTCTTAGGCCCACGACGGACTTATCTGTTTGGAGCTCGCAGGAGCAAGCACGAGCATGTTGGAAGAGAACCAATCCCCATGGGCAGCCATCAGAAAAGGCTTTCGGGCCAGTTTCTGGAATACAATGTGAATCTACAAAAGGTCTCTGTCTTCTCTGTATTCGAAACGCGCCTTCTGTTATCTACCCTGTAGATAATTCCTTTAGGAAGAAGAGCTCATGGAGTGTCCAAGGGCTGGCTCTTGAGAGAATCTCAGGCGTGTGGGACATGCCCTCTGCGGTTGTGTTGTGGCTGTCCACTCTCCTGTGGGCTCGTCCCCTGCAGAGGCTCTCCTTGCCTTCATTCAGGGTGTTTGGTGTCTGGGCCAACTATGGTGTTCCTGTGAAACGTGACTTTCAAACCACTCCACAAACCTTAAGGCCTGCTGAATTCTGTGGCCAGGTGAGAGGATGTGGGCAGGGCTTTCTTCTAGTCCCCATGCAGGGTTTTCTGTTCTCCTGGGACTAAGCATCTTGGCCTGACTAAGGCACTTCCAACAGTGTTCCAGGTTTGGGAATCCGTGATGCAGGTTGGGCAGCTAATGTGCTCCCCGTCCTGCCTCTGGCCACTTCTCACTCTTGATGCTGGCGGTCGTAGAGCCCAAGTATCTTGGGCGCCCGCCCAGGCATCTCCACCAACACTGCCCATCAAAAATACACACAAAGAAACAATAGCCTTACCACGGTGTCAACCGTTTCCATGGTGTCATGGTTTCCAGGCTGTCTGCACCTGGTTGCTTGCTGGTGTCCTCTCCAGGAGATACACAGTGTTCTCTGGAGTCTATGTCTGAAAAGCATGCTGATCTGGAATCCCCGGGCCTCAAGACGCTTGGGTTGCAAGAACTCGTGTCCTTCAGACACTCTCCTTTTCTCTGCCAACAGCTATGCGTCAACATTCAAACTGTGGGTTCTAGGTGTGCTCGTCTCACCTGGGCCTTTGTCTTTGTCCATGGACCCCTGCCCCCTGAAGCACCAACCGTCCAATTCTCCCATAAGACCTGTCTACTCCCTTCTCCCATGGTTTCTGTCACTTCTTCTCTTTTCGCTGTGGAGTGTGATTTCTAGGCTTCCGGTGCATTTATGTCATGTTTACATGGATGTGGTCATCTTCTGGTTGTGCTGATGGCTGAAGAGAAGCCTGAAGCTGCCAGAAACTTCTACCATCCCCCTGTCCTCCAAATGCACTGCCCACTCTTATGGAGCCATAAGCAAGAGGGGATTCTTGCTCCTTGTGACATGTGGTGGAATGGGAGAGCGCATTGGGCTGCACCATATCTGTCAGTCACAGAAAGACAACGACCATACGATTTCACTCACTCCTGGAAGTAAAGAAACATGTGAAAAAGCAAGAAAAAGGGACAGGAATGAGACTCGAACCAGGCACACAAAATTTGGTGTTTGTTCCAGGCAGGATAGTCAGAATCTGCGTTCTAAAGTGGATCAAATGGGATATTCAATGCAGGAAATGTGGCCGGAAGGGATGGAACATGAGTTTCCACTGTGTTTGAAGGTGAATTGTGATATGGAATAGAGCAGCTTCATATCTCTTAAAATATCATTTTTTTGCGTTTGGTACAACACACACACACACAAACACATACAAACACACTTAAAAGGGTCTCACAGAGGTTAGGAAGCAAGTGAGGAATAGCACTCATGGAATTAAAATTCAGAGAAAATAGCATAGAGAACAAAAGCTTAGAGAATCAAAGTAACAAACCGTCCAAACTGGATAAGTGAACTCCTTACCTATCAAGAATTAATTAATTAATTAATTAGTGTATTTATTTATTTATTTATTTATTTATTTATTTATTTATTAAACAACTTATCTAAAAGACCCCTCCACACAAGTAAGCCAGCATAACAAATACCGGAGAGAAGAATAAATTCCAAGACCGATACGTATTACCATGATAAGATCATGAGTCATCCGTACCTGAGGTCTCAAGTAATGACTTTTGAAGCAGCTTTTGAGGCTTTTGAAGCCATCCACAAACATCTCCCCCACACAGAAAGCCAGGTTCAAATCAATTCCCTGGTCAACAGTTCGAGACATTTAATGGCCATGTCGGATTTTGTCATCTATTCCCAAACTGTACGAAGGGAGAAGACTCCGATTTACAATGTCCAAAGACGTAATTCACATAGGGACCTCATAGGAAACCAAAGGCATACAATTTTAATCAGTAAGATAATGAAACTACAATTCATTTCTCTTCACTTTCTTTCTTCATCTTCACGTGATACGGCCTGTTTTGCTTTCTATTCATTATTTTTCCTAATATTCGGCAAGCCAGCCCTTTATCCCTCCTACGTTTTTTGACATAGTGTTCCCTGATTCTTTAATTGCCTATATCACAAAGGGCTCATCCTCATATAATGCCACACCAGCTCCATACCCATTATCCCGTTCCCTCTTTATGGCAGGTCTTATCGTCCTGTAACCCTCAGCTTGGTCCCCAAAGTCCTGAGTCTCTACTGGGGCGTCTCCCTGTCTGACACATTCTGCGTCCGTTTTCCCTTACTAGTACTCACGTCCATGGTATTATTCATGAGCCACATATGAGTGAAGCCGTAGGATAGTTCCCTCGGTCTGCTTGCGTTTTCATTTGAAAGTCATCTTCTTTATCATCATCTTCATAATCGTCTTTCTCCGGTAGCCCTTGAAAGGGTCTCTCGGCTCCTTCCACAGAGACGCTAGAGTGGCATGGCAGGCCATCGATGTTGGCCGTTCCTTTTCATCTGAATAAAGAGAGTCGCTCAACAGGACTGTCCCAAAGGCTTTGGCATGTAGCATTATGTAAAGAGGACAAGGAGTGCTGAACAGGGCTCTTTTTTTGAGGTAGCGATCATGGAGAGTTTCACTATCCATGAAGCCTTTGCAACGTTGTTTAAGGTAATGTCAGGTAGACAGAGCCTTCATCCCTTGGCACTGGTGTTTCAGGACACTAGCAGATACGGACAAGGACAGCACAAAGCATCCCTCCCGTTTGCAATTTCCCTGGAATTGTGACTTTCCTTCCCGTCTTCCTTCCCTCAACTTCCAAGCTAACCCAGCACCAAAGGCAGACCTTACACCCGAGAAATCATAGGGAACAGAAGCCAAGATTGGACCCTCTGACCCAAGGATATCAAATATCCCATAGACCTAATGGTAGTCAAGAGGCCTCGCTGTTGATTGAGATCTCTGGAAATTGAGTGGAAATAGGAACCCCTTGCTCTCCCTGGAGAAATGTTGGTCTAAACAATGGTATACGGAACATCGTTTTCTTTTCTCTTTGTCCAGAAAGTGGAAGTGGGAACGAATCAGGAAAGACCACCTGAGTTCAGGATTAGGCTAACACGGCTCTTTCTTGTTCCTCCCAGGTCTTTCTACTTAAAGCCATAGGACTCATATGTCATGAGAATGGGATTGCTGCTTCAACGCAGTCAGCTTCTCTGACATCGCAAAGCTCTGAGGTCCTAGCCACCGCTCCTCACCAAAGCACGCCTCATCACTTCACCTGGCTGGAGTAATTCTGCATCAGCCAGGTGTATCACAATCACTCCAAAACGCTGGAGACGCCTGGGAATTCCCCCAAGACATCTTGTGAACCGATTCGGGGTCACCTTCTCCATGGCCGAATTTCGAGTCTTCGTCCATGACTGTCACCACCACCCCTCTGGAATCCTGAGAGGGGCAAGAATGTACAATTCCATCTTACCGACGTAAGGTCAAGACAGAGTCAGGAGTACAAGCAGCCTCACGCGGAGAGCTCCATGCCATACACATGTTCATGGTCCTCACACCCTCTCAGGATGCTCCTGACCAGGAAAAGCGCCCCCCGCCCTCCGAGGAAAGCTCCGAGTTAACACCCCCACCCATAGCAAAGACATGTCTGGAGTCTTCCACAGTAGGACACGAGTTCTTCTTGCATCTCCAGAAATCGTGCCATAAATGCCTCCCAATTTTCCCAGCTGACCAAACATTAGAGGCAGAGCCTACACCCTAGACTCTTAGGCCCACGACGGACTTATCTGTTTGGAGCTCGCAGGAGCAAGCACGAGCATGTTGGAAGAGAACCAATCCCCATGGGCAGCCATCAGAAAAGGCTTTCGGGCCAGTTTCTGGAATACAATGTGAATCTACAAAAGGTCTCTGTCTTCTCTGTATTCGAAACGCGCCTTCTGTTATCTACCCTGTAGATAATTCCTTTAGGAAGAAGAGCTCATGGAGTGTCCAAGGGCTGGCTCTTGAGAGAATCTCAGGCGTGTGGGACATGCCCTCTGCGGTTGTGTTGTGGCTGTCCACTCTCCTGTGGGCTCGTCCCCTGCAGAGGCTCTCCTTGCCTTCATTCAGGGTGTTTGGTGTCTGGGCCAACTATGGTGTTCCTGTGAAACGTGACTTTCAAACCACTCCACAAACCTTAAGGCCTGCTGAATTCTGTGGCCAGGTGAGAGGATGTGGGCAGGGCTTTCTTCTAGTCCCCATGCAGGGTTTTCTGTTCTCCTGGGACTAAGCATCTTGGCCTGACTAAGGCACTTCCAACAGTGTTCCAGGTTTGGGAATCCGTGATGCAGGTTGGGCAGCTAATGTGCTCCCCGTCCTGCCTCTGGCCACTTCTCACGCTTGATGCTGGCGGTCGTAGAGCCCAAGTATCTTGGGCGCCCGCCCAGGCATCTCCACCAACACTGCCCATCAAAAATACACACAAAGAAACAATAGCCTTACCACGGTGTCAACCGTTTCCATGGTGTCATGGTTTCCAGGCTGTCTGCACCTGGTTGCTTGCTGGTGTCCTCTCCAGGAGATACACAGTGTTCTCTGGAGTCTATGTCTGAAAAGCATGCTGATCTGGAATCCCCGGGCCTCAAGACGCTTGGGTTGCAAGAACTCGTGTCCTTCAGACACTCTCCTTTTCTCTGCCAACAGCTATGCGTCAACATTCAAACTGTGGGTTCTAGGTGTGCTCGTCTCACCTGGGCCTTTGTCTTTGTCCATGGACCCCTGCCCCCTGAAGCACCAACCGTCCAATTCTCCCATAAGACCTGTCTACTCCCTTCTCCCATGGTTTCTGTCACTTCTTCTCTTTTCGCTGTGGAGTGTGATTTCTAGGCTTCCGGTGCATTTATGTCATGTTTACATGGATGTGGTCATCTTCTGGTTGTGCTGATGGCTGAAGAGAAGCCTGAAGCTGCCAGAAACTTCTACCATCCCCCTGTCCTCCAAATGCACTGCCCACTCTTATGGAGCCATAAGCAAGAGGGGATTCTTGCTCCTTGTGACATGTGGTGGAATGGGAGAGCGCATTGGGCTGCACCATATCTGTCAGTCACAGAAAGACAACGACCATACGATTTCACTCACTCCTGGAAGTAAAGAAACATGTGAAAAAGCAAGAAAAAGGGACAGGAATGAGACTCGAACCAGGCACACAAAATTTGGTGTTTGTTCCAGGCAGGATAGTCAGAATCTGCGTTCTAAAGTGGATCAAATGGGATATTCAATGCAGGAAATGTGGCCGGAAGGGATGGAACATGAGTTTCCACTGTGTTTGAAGGTGAATTGTGATATGGAATAGAGCAGCTTCATATCTCTTAAAATATCATTTTTTTGCGTTTGGTACAACACACACACACACAAACACATACAAACACACTTAAAAGGGTCTCACAGAGGTTAGGAAGCAAGTGAGGAATAGCACTCATGGAATTAAAATTCAGAGAAAATAGCATAGAAAACAAAAGCTTAGAGAATCAAAGTAACAAACCGTCCAAACTGGATAAGTGAACTCCTTACCTATCAAGAATTAATTAATTAATTAATTAGTGTATTTATTTATTTATTTATTTATTTATTTATTTATTAAACAACTTATCTAAAAGACCCCTCCACACAAGTAAGCCAGCATAACAAATACCGGAGAGAAGAATAAATTCCAAGACCGATACGTATTACCATGATAAGATCATGAGTCATCCGTACCTGAGGTCTCAAGTAATGACTTTTGAAGCAGCTTTTGAGGCTTTTGAAGCCATCCACAAACATCTCCCCCACACAGAAAGCCAGGTTCAAATCAATTCCCTGGTCAACAGTTCGAGACATTTAATGGCCATGTCGGATTTTGTCATCTATTCCCAAACTGGACGAAGGGAGAAGACTCCGATTTACAATGTCCAAAGACGTAATTCACATAGGGACCTCATAGGAAACCAAAGGCATACAATTTTAATCAGTAAGATAATGAAACTACAATTCATTTCTCTTCACTTTCTTTCTTCATCTTCACGTGATACGGCCTGTTTTGCTTTCTATTCATTATTTTTCCTAATATTCGGCAAGCCAGCCCTTTATCCCTCCTACGTTTTTTGACATAGTGTTCCCTGATTCTTTAATTGCCTATATCACAAAGGGCTCATCCTCATATAATGCCACACCAGCTCCATACCCATTATCCCGTTCCCTCTTTATGGCAGGTCTTATCGTCCTGTAACCCTCAGCTTGGTCCCCAAAGTCCTGAGTCTCTACTGGGGCGTCTCCCTGTCTGACACATTCTGCGTCCGTTTTCCCTTACTAGTACTCACGTCCATGGTATTATTCATGAGCCACATATGAGTGAAGCCGTAGGATAGTTCCCTCGGTCTGCTTGCATTTTCATTTGAAAGTCATCTTCTTTATCATCATCTTCATAATCGTCTTTCTCCGGTAGCCCTTGAAAGGGTCTCTCGGCTCCTTCCACAGAGACGCTAGAGTGGCATGGCAGGCCATCGATGTTGGCCGTTCCTTTTCATCTGAATAAAGAGAGTCGCTCAACAGGACTGTCCCAAAGGCTATGGCATGTAGCATTATGTAAAGAGGACAAGGAGTGCTGAACAGGGCTCTTTTTTCGAGGTAGCGATCATGGAGAGTTTCACTATCCATGAAGCCTTTGCAACGTTGTTTAAGGTAATGTCAGGTAGACAGAGCCTTCATCCCTTGGCACTGGTGTTTCAGGACACTAGCAGATACGGACAAGGACAGCACAAAGCATCCCTCCCGTTTGCAATTTCCCTGGAATTGTGACTTTCCTTCCCGTCTTCCTTCCCTCAACTTCCAAGCTAACCCAGCACCAAAGGCAGACCTTACACCCGAGAAATCATAGGGAACAGAAGCCAAGATTGGACCCTCTGACCCAAGGATATCAAACATCCCATAGACCTAATGGTAGTCAAGAGGCCTCGCTGTTGATTGAGATCTCTGGAAATTGAGTGGAAATAGGAACCCCTTGCTCTCCCTGGAGAAATGTTGGTCTAAACAATGGTATACGGAACATCGTTTTCTTTTCTCTTTGTCCAGAAAGTGGAAGTGGGAACGAATCAGGAAAGACCACCTGAGTTCAGGATTAGGCTAACACGGCTCTTTCTTGTTCCTCCCAGGTCTTTCTACTTAAAGCCATAGGACTCATATGTCATGAGAATGGGATTGCTGCTTCAACGCAGTCAGCTTCTCTGACATCGCAAAGCTCTGAGGTCCTAGCCACCGCTCCTCACCAAAGCACGCCTCATCACTTCACCTGGCTGGAGTAATTCTGCATCAGCCAGGTGTATCACAATCACTCCAAAACGCTGGAGACGCCTGGGAATTCCCCCAAGACATCTTGTGAACCGATTCGGGGTCACCTTCTCCATGGCCGAATTTCGAGTCTTCGTCCATGACTGTCACCACCACCCCTCTGGAATCCTGAGAGGGGCAAGAATGTACAATTCCATCTTACCGACGTAAGGTCAAGACAGAGTCAGGAGTACAAGCAGCCTCACGCGGAGAGCTCCATGCCATACACATGTTCATGGTCCTCACACCCTCTCAGGATGCTCCTGACCAGGAAAAGCGCCCCCCGCCCTCCGAGGAAAGCTCCGAGTTAACACCCCCACCCATAGCAAAGACATGTCTGGAGTCTTCCACAGTAGGACACGAGTTCTTCTTGCATCTCCAGAAATCGTGCCATAAATGCCTCCCAATTTTCCCAGCTGACCAAACATTAGAGGCAGAGCCTACACCCTAGACTCTTAGGCCCACGACGGACTTATCTGTTTGGAGCTCGCAGGAGCAAGCACGAGCATGTTGGAAGAGAACCAATCCCCATGGGCAGCCATCAGAAAAGGCTTTCGGGCCAGTTTCTGGAATACAATGTGAATCTACAAAAGGTCTCTGTCTTCTCTGTATTCGAAACGCGCCTTCTGTTATCTACCCTGTAGATAATTCCTTTAGGAAGAAGAGCTCATGGAGTGTCCAAGGGCTGGCTCTTGAGAGAATCTCAGGCGTGTGGGACATGCCCTCTGCGGTTGTGTTGTGGCTGTCCACTCTCCTGTGGGCTCGTCCCCTGCAGAGGCTCTCCTTGCCTTCATTCAGGGTGTTTGGTGTCTGGGCCAACTATGGTGTTCCTGTGAAACGTGACTTTCAAACCACTCCACAAACCTTAAGGCCTGCTGAATTCTGTGGCCAGGTGAGAGGATGTGGGCAGGGCTTTCTTCTAGTCCCCATGCAGGGTTTTCTGTTCTCCTGGGACTAAGCATCTTGGCCTGACTAAGGCACTTCCAACAGTGTTCCAGGTTTGGGAATCCGTGATGCAGGTTGGGCAGCTAATGTGCTCCCCGTCCTGCCTCTGGCCACTTCTCACGCTTGATGCTGGCGGTCGTAGAGCCCAAGTATCTTGGGCGCCCGCCCAGGCATCTCCACCAACACTGCCCATCAAAAATACACACAAAGAAACAATAGCCTTACCACGGTGTCAACCGTTTAAATGGTGTCATGGTTTCCAGGCTGTCTGCACCTGGTTGCTTGCTGGTGTCCTCTCCAGGAGATACACAGTGTTCTCTGGAGTCTATGTCTGAAAAGCATGCTGATCTGGAATCCCCGGGCCTCAAGACGCTTGGGTTGCAAGAACTCGTGTCCTTCAGACACTCTCCTTTTCTCTGCCAACAGCTATGCGTCAACATTCAAACTGTGGGTTCTAGGTGTGCTCGTCTCACCTGGGCCTTTGTCTTTGTCCATGGACCCCTGCCCCCTGAAGCACCAACCGTCCAATTCTCCCATAAGACCTGTCTACTCCCTTCTCCCATGGTTTCTGTCACTTCTTCTCTTTTCGCTGTGGAGTGTGATTTCTAGGCTTCCGGTGCATTTATGTCATGTTTACATGGATGTGGTCATCTTCTGGTTGTGCTGATGGCTGAAGAGAAGCCTGAAGCTGCCAGAAACTTCTACCATCCCCCTGTCCTCCAAATGCACTGCCCACTCTTATGGAGCCATAAGCAAGAGGGGATTCTTGCTCCTTGTGACATGTGGTGGAATGGGAGAGCGCATTGGGCTGCACCATATCTGTCAGTCACAGAAAGACAACGACCATACGATTTCACTCACTCCTGGAAGTAAAGAAACATGTGAAAAAGCAAGAAAAAGGGACAGGAATGAGACTCGAACCAGGCACACAAAATTTGGTGTTTGTTCCAGGCAGGATAGTCAGAATCTGCGTTCTAAAGTGGATCAAATGGGATATTCAATGCAGGAAATGTGGCCGGAAGGGATGGAACATGAGTTTCCACTGTGTTTGAAGGTGAATTGTGATATGGAATAGAGCAGCTTCATATCTCTTAAAATATCATTTTTTTGCGTTTGGGACAACACACACACACACAAACACATACAAACACACTTAAAAGGGTCTCACAGAGGTTAGGAAGCAAGTGAGGAATAGCACTCATGGAATTAAAATTCAGAGAAAATAGCATAGAAAACAAAAGCTTAGAGAATCAAAGTAACAAACCGTCCAAACTGGATAAGTGAACTCCTTACCTATCAAGAATTAATTAATTAATTAATTAATGTATTTATTTATTTATTTATTTATTTATTTATTTATTTATTAAACAACTTATCTAAAAGACCCCTCCACACAAGTAAGCCAGCATAACAAATACCGGAGAGAAGAATAAATTCCAAGACCGATACGTATTACCATGATAAGATCATGAGTCATCCGTACCTGAGGTCTCAAGTAATGACTTTTGAAGCAGCTTTTGAGGCTTTTGAAGCCATCCACAAACATCTCCCCCACACAGAAAGCCAGGTTCAAATCAATTCCCTGGTCAACAGTTCGAGACATTTAATGGCCATGTCGGATTTTGTCATCTATTCCCAAACTGTACGAAGGGAGAAGACTCCGATTTACAATGTGCAAAGACGTAATTCACATAGGGACCTCATAGGAAACCAAAGGCATACAATTTTAATCAGTAAGATAATGAAACTACAATTCATTTCTCTTCACTTTCTTTCTTCATCTTCACGTGATACGGCCTGTTTTGCTTTCTATTCATTATTTTTCCTAATATTCGGCAAGCCAGCCCTTTATCCCTCCTACGTTTTTTGACATAGTGTTCCCTGATTCTTTAATTGCCTATATCACAAAGGGCTCATCCTCATATAATGCCACACCAGCTCCATACCCATTATCCCGTTCCCTCTTTATGGCAGGTCTTATCGTCCTGTAACCCTCAGCTTGGTCCCCAAAGTCCTGAGTCTCTACTGGGGCGTCTCCCTGTCTGACACATTCTGCGTCCGTTTTCCCTTACTAGTACTCACGTCCATGGTATTATTCATGAGCCACATATGAGTGAAGCCGTAGGATAGTTCCCTCGGTCTGCTTGCATTTTCATTTGAAAGTCATCTTCTTTATCATCATCTTCATAATCGTCTTTCTCCGGTAGCCCTTGAAAGGGTCTCTCGGCTCCTTCCACAGAGACGCTAGAGTGGCATGGCAGGCCATCGATGTTGGCCGTTCCTTTTCATCTGAATAAAGAGAGTCGCTCAACAGGACTGTCCCAAAGGCTATGGCATGTAGCATTATGTAAAGAGGACAAGGAGTGCTGAACAGGGCTCTTTTTTCGAGGTAGCGATCATGGAGAGTTTCACTATCCATGAAGCCTTTGCAACGTTGTTTAAGGTAATGTCAGGTAGACAGAGCCTTCATCCCTTGGCACTGGTGTTTCAGGACACTAGCAGATACGGACAAGGACAGCACAAAGCATCCCTCCCGTTTGCAATTTCCCTGGAATTGTGACTTTCCTTCCCGTCTTCCTTCCCTCAACTTCCAAGCTAACCCAGCACCAAAGGCAGACCTTACACCCGAGAAATCATAGGGAACAGAAGCCAAGATTGGACCCTCTGACCCAAGGATATCAAACATCCCATAGACCTAATGGTAGTCAAGAGGCCTCGCTGTTGATTGAGATCTCTGGAAATTGAGTGGAAATAGGAACCCCTTGCTCTCCCTGGAGAAATGTTGGTCTAAACAATGGTATACGGAACATCGTTTTCTTTTCTCTTTGTCCAGAAAGTGGAAGTGGGAACGAATCAGGAAAGACCACCTGAGTTCAGGATTAGGCTAACACGGCTCTTTCTTGTTCCTCCCAGGTCTTTCTACTTAAAGCCATAGGACTCATATGTCATGAGAATGGGATTGCTGCTTCAACGCAGTCAGCTTCTCTGACATCGCAAAGCTCTGAGGTCCTAGCCACCGCTCCTCACCAAAGCACGCCTCATCACTTCACCTGGCTGGAGTAATTCTGCATCAGCCAGGTGTATCACAATCACTCCAAAACGCTGGAGACGCCTGGGAATTCCCCCAAGACATCTTGTGAACCGATTCGGGGTCACCTTCTCCATGGCCGAATTTCGAGTCTTCGTCCATGACTGTCACCACCACCCCTCTGGAATCCTGAGAGGGGCAAGAATGTACAATTCCATCTTACCGACGTAAGGTCAAGACAGAGTCAGGAGTACAAGCAGCCTCACGCGGAGAGCTCCATGCCATACACATGTTCATGGTCCTCACACCCTCTCAGGATGCTCCTGACCAGGAAAAGCGCCCCCCGCCCTCCGAGGAAAGCTCCGAGTTAACACCCCCACCCATAGCAAAGACATGTCTGGAGTCTTCCACAGTAGGACACGAGTTCTTCTTGCATCTCCAGAAATCGTGCCATAAATGCCTCCCAATTTTCCCAGCTGACCAAACATTAGAGGCAGAGCCTACACCCTAGACTCTTAGGCCCACGACGGACTTATCTGTTTGGAGCTCGCAGGAGCAAGCACGAGCATGTTGGAAGAGAACCAATCCCCATGGGCAGCCATCAGAAAAGGCTTTCGGGCCAGTTTCTGGAATACAATGTGAATCTACAAAAGGTCTCTGTCTTCTCTGTATTCGAAACGCGCCTTCTGTTATCTACCCTGTAGATAATTCCTTTAGGAAGAAGAGCTCATGGAGTGTCCAAGGGCTGGCTCTTGAGAGAATCTCAGGCGTGTGGGACATGCCCTCTGCGGTTGTGTTGTGGCTGTCCACTCTCCTGTGGGCTCGTCCCCTGCAGAGGCTCTCCTTGCCTTCATTCAGGGTGTTTGGTGTCTGGGCCAACTATGGTGTTCCTGTGAAACGTGACTTTCAAACCACTCCACAAACCTTAAGGCCTGCTGAATTCTGTGGCCAGGTGAGAGGATGTGGGCAGGGCTTTCTTCTAGTCCCCATGCAGGGTTTTCTGTTCTCCTGGGACTAAGCATCTTGGCCTGACTAAGGCACTTCCAACAGTGTTCCAGGTTTGGGAATCCGTGATGCAGGTTGGGCAGCTAATGTGCTCCCCGTCCTGCCTCTGGCCACTTCTCACTCTTGATGCTGGCGGTCGTAGAGCCCAAGTATCTTGGGCGCCCGCCCAGGCATCTCCACCAACACTGCCCATCAAAAATACACACAAAGAAACAATAGCCTTACCACGGTGTCAACCGTTTCCATGGTGTCATGGTTTCCAGGCTGTCTGCACCTGGTTGCTTGCTGGTGTCCTCTCCAGGAGATACACAGTGTTCTCTGGAGTCTATGTCTGAAAAGCATGCTGATCTGGAATCCCCGGGCCTCAAGACGCTTGGGTTGCAAGAACTCGTGTCCTTCAGACACTCTCCTTTTCTCTGCCAACAGCTATGCGTCAACATTCAAACTGTGGGTTCTAGGTGTGCTCGTCTCACCTGGGCCTTTGTCTTTGTCCATGGACCCCTGCCCCCTGAAGCACCAACCGTCCAATTCTCCCATAAGACCTGTCTACTCCCTTCTCCCATGGTTTCTGTCACTTCTTCTCTTTTCGCTGTGGAGTGTGATTTCTAGGCTTCCGGTGCATTTATGTCATGTTTACATGGATGTGGTCATCTTCTGGTTGTGCTGATGGCTGAAGAGAAGCCTGAAGCTGCCAGAAACTTCTACCATCCCCCTGTCCTCCAAATGCACTGCCCACTCTTATGGAGCCATAAGCAAGAGGGGATTCTTGCTCCTTGTGACATGTGGTGGAATGGGAGAGCGCATTGGGCTGCACCATATCTGTCAGTCACAGAAAGACAACGACCATACGATTTCACTCACTCCTGGAAGTAAAGAAACATGTGAAAAAGCAAGAAAAAGGGACAGGAATGAGACTCGAACCAGGCACACAAAATTTGGTGTTTGTTCCAGGCAGGATAGTCAGAATCTGCGTTCTAAAGTGGATCAAATGGGATATTCAATGCAGGAAATGTGGCCGGAAGGGATGGAACATGAGTTTCCACTGTGTTTGAAGGTGAATTGTGATATGGAATAGAGCAGCTTCATATCTCTTAAAATATCATTTTTTTGCGTTTGGTACAACACACACACACACAAACACATACAAACACACTTAAAAGGGTCTCACAGAGGTTAGGAAGCAAGTGAGGAATAGCACTCATGGAATTAAAATTCAGAGAAAATAGCATAGAAAACAAAAGCTTAGAGAATCAAAGTAACAAACCGTCCAAACTGGATAAGTGAACTCCTTACCTATCAAGAATTAATTAATTAATTAATTAATGTATTTATTTATTTATTTATTTATTTATTTATTTATTTATTTAACAACTTATCTAAAAGACCCCTCCACACAAGTAAGCCAGCATAACAAATACCGGAGAGAAGAATAAATTCCAAGACCGATACGTATTACCATGATAAGATCATGAGTCATCCGTACCTGAGGTCTCAAGTAATGACTTTTGAAGCAGCTTTTGAGGCTTTTGAAGCCATCCACAAACATCTCCCCCACACAGAAAGCCAGGTTCAAATCAATTCCCTGGTCAACAGTTCGAGACATTTAATGGCCATGTCGGATTTTGTCATCTATTCCCAAACTGTACGAAGGGAGAAGACTCCGATTTACAATGTCCAAAGACGTAATTCACATAGGGACCTCATAGGAAACCAAAGGCATACAATTTTAATCAGTAAGATAATGAAACTACAATTCATTTCTCTTCACTTTCTTTCTTCATCTTCACGTGATACGGCCTGTTTTGCTTTCTATTCATTATTTTTCCTAATATTCGGCAAGCCAGCCCTTTATCCCTCCTACGTTTTTTGACATAGTGTTCCCTGATTCTTTAATTGCCTATATCACAAAGGGCTCATCCTCATATAATGCCACACCAGCTCCATACCCATTATCCCGTTCCCTCTTTATGGCAGGTCTTATCGTCCTGTAACCCTCAGCTTGGTCCCCAAAGTCCTGAGTCTCTACTGGGGCGTCTCCCTGTCTGACACATTCTGCGTCCGTTTTCCCTTACTAGTACTCACGTCCATGGTATTATTCATGAGCCACATATGAGTGAAGCCGTAGGATAGTTCCCTCGGTCTGCTTGCGTTTTCATTTGAAAGTCATCTTCTTTATCATCATCTTCATAATCGTCTTTCTCCGGTAGCCCTTGAAAGGGTCTCTCGGCTCCTTCCACAGAGACGCTAGAGTGGCATGGCAGGCCATCGATGTTGGCCGTTCCTTTTCATCTGAATAAAGAGAGTCGCTCAACAGGACTGTCCCAAAGGCTTTGGCATGTAGCATTATGTAAAGAGGACAAGGAGTGCTGAACAGATCTCTTTTTTTGAGGTAGCGATCATGGAGAGTTTCACTATCCATGAAGCCTTTGCAACGTTGTTTAAGGTAATGTCAGGTAGACAGAGCCTTCATCCCTTGGCACTGGTGTTTCAGGACACTAGCAGATACGGACAAGGACAGCACAAAGCATCCCTCCCGTTTGCAATTTCCCTGGAATTGTGACTTTCCTTCCCGTCTTCCTTCCCTCAACTTCCAAGCTAACCCAGCACCAAAGGCAGACCTTACACCCGAGAAATCATAGGGAACAGAAGCCAAGATTGGACCCTCTGACCCAAGGATATCAAACATCCCATAGACCTAATGGTAGTCAAGAGGCCTCGCTGTTGATTGAGATCTCTGGAAATTGAGTGGAAATAGGAACCCCTTGCTCTCCCTGGAGAAATGTTGGTCTAAACAATGGTATACGGAACATCGTTTTCTTTTCTCTTTGTCCAGAAAGTGGAAGTGGGAACGAATCAGGAAAGACCACCTGAGTTCAGGATTAGGCTAACACGGCTCTTTCTTGTTCCTCCCAGGTCTTTCTACTTAAAGCCATAGGACTCATATGTCATGAGAATGGGATTGCTGCTTCAACGCAGTCAGCTTCTCTGACATCGCAAAGCTCTGAGGTCCTAGCCACCGCTCCTCACCAAAGCACGCCTCATCACTTCACCTGGCTGGAGTAATTCTGCATCAGCCAGGTGTATCACAATCACTCCAAAACGCTGGAGACGCCTGGGAATTCCCCCAAGACATCTTGTGAACCGATTCGGGGTCACCTTCTCCATGGCCGAATTTCGAGTCTTCGTCCATGACTGTCACCACCACCCCTCTGGAATCCTGAGAGGGGCAAGAATGTACAATTCCATCTTACCGACGTAAGGTCAAGACAGAGTCAGGAGTACAAGCAGCCTCACGCGGAGAGCTCCATGCCATACACATGTTCATGGTCCTCACACCCTCTCAGGATGCTCCTGACCAGGAAAAGCGCCCCCCGCCCTCCGAGGAAAGCTCCGAGTTAACACCCCCACCCATAGCAAAGACATGTCTGGAGTCTTCCACAGTAGGACACGAGTTCTTCTTGCATCTCCAGAAATCGTGCCATAAATGCCTCCCAATTTTCCCAGCTGACCAAACATTAGAGGCAGAGCCTACACCCTAGACTCTTAGGCCCACGACGGACTTATCTGTTTGGAGCTCGCAGGAGCAAGCACGAGCATGTTGGAAGAGAACCAATCCCCATGGGCAGCCATCAGAAAAGGCTTTCGGGCCAGTTTCTGGAATACAATGTGAATCTACAAAAGGTCTCTGTCTTCTCTGTATTCGAAACGCGCCTTCTGTTATCTACCCTGTAGATAATTCCTTTAGGAAGAAGAGCTCATGGAGTGTCCAAGGGCTGGCTCTTGAGAGAATCTCAGGCGTGTGGGACATGCCCTCTGCGGTTGTGTTGTGGCTGTCCACTCTCCTGTGGGCTCGTCCCCTGCAGAGGCTCTCCTTGCCTTCATTCAGGGTGTTTGGTGTCTGGGCCAACTATGGTGTTCCTGTGAAACGTGACTTTCAAACCACTCCACAAACCTTAAGGCCTGCTGAATTCTGTGGCCAGGTGAGAGGATGTGGGCAGGGCTTTCTTCTAGTCCCCATGCAGGGTTTTCTGTTCTCCTGGGACTAAGCATCTTGGCCTGACTAAGGCACTTCCAACAGTGTTCCAGGTTTGGGAATCCGTGATGCAGGTTGGGCAGCTAATGTGCTCCCCGTCCTGCCTCTGGCCACTTCTCACTCTTGATGCTGGCGGTCGTAGAGCCCAAGTATCTTGGGCGCCCGCCCAGGCATCTCCACCAACACTGCCCATCAAAAATACACACAAAGAAACAATAGCCTTACCACGGTGTCAACCGTTTCCATGGTGTCATGGTTTCCAGGCTGTCTGCACCTGGTTGCTTGCTGGTGTCCTCTCCAGGAGATACACAGTGTTCTCTGGAGTCTATGTCTGAAAAGCATGCTGATCTGGAATCCCCGGGCCTCAAGACGCTTGGGTTGCAAGAACTCGTGTCCTTCAGACACTCTCCTTTTCTCTGCCAACAGCTATGCGTCAACATTCAAACTGTGGGTTCTAGGTGTGCTCGTCTCACCTGGGCCTTTGTCTTTGTCCATGGACCCCTGCCCCCTGAAGCACCAACCGTCCAATTCTCCCATAAGACCTGTCTACTCCCTTCTCCCATGGTTTCTGTCACTTCTTCTCTTTTCGCTGTGGAGTGTGATTTCTAGGCTTCCGGTGCATTTATGTCATGTTTACATGGATGTGGTCATCTTCTGGTTGTGCTGATGGCTGAAGAGAAGCCTGAAGCTGCCAGAAACTTCTACCATCCCCCTGTCCTCCAAATGCACTGCCCACTCTTATGGAGCCATAAGCAAGAGGGGATTCTTGCTCCTTGTGACATGTGGTGGAATGGGAGAGCGCATTGGGCTGCACCATATCTGTCAGTCACAGAAAGACAACGACCATACGATTTCACTCACTCCTGGAAGTAAAGAAACATGTGAAAAAGCAAGAAAAAGGGACAGGAATGAGACTCGAACCAGGCACACAAAATTTGGTGTTTGTTCCAGGCAGGATAGTCAGAATCTGCGTTCTAAAGTGGATCAAATGGGATATTCAATGCAGGAAATGTGGCCGGAAGGGATGGAACATGAGTTTCCACTGTGTTTGAAGGTGAATTGTGATATGGAATAGAGCAGCTTCATATCTCTTAAAATATCATTTTTTTGCGTTTGGTACAACACACACACACACAAACACATACAAACACACTTAAAAGGGTCTCACAGAGGTTAGGAAGCAAGTGAGGAATAGCACTCATGGAATTAAAATTCAGAGAAAATAGCATAGAAAACAAAAGCTTAGAGAATCAAAGTAACAAACCGTCCAAACTGGATAAGTGAACTCCTTACCTATCAAGAATTAATTAATTAATTAATTAGTGTATTTATTTATTTATTTATTTATTTATTTATTTATTTATTAAACAACTTATCTAAAAGACCCCTCCACACAAGTAAGCCAGCATAACAAATACCGGAGAGAAGAATAAATTCCAAGACCGATACGTATTACCATGATAAGATCATGAGTCATCCGTACCTGAGGTCTCAAGTAATGACTTTTGAAGCAGCTTTTGAGGCTTTTGAAGCCATCCACAAACATCTCCCCCACACAGAAAGCCAGGTTCAAATCAATTCCCTGGTCAACAGTTCGAGACATTTAATGGCCATGTCGGATTTTGTCATCTATTCCCAAACTGTACGAAGGGAGAAGACTCCGATTTACAATGTCCAAAGACGTAATTCACATAGGGACCTCATAGGAAACCAAAGGCATACAATTTTAATCAGTAAGATAATGAAACTACAATTCATTTCTCTTCACTTTCTTTCTTCATCTTCACGTGATACGGCCTGTTTTGCTTTCTATTCATTATTTTTCCTAATATTCGGCAAGCCAGCCCTTTATCCCTCCTACGTTTTTTGACAT
Organism: Meles meles; assembly: GCF_922984935.1. Classification (NCBI taxonomy): domain Eukaryota; kingdom Metazoa; phylum Chordata; class Mammalia; order Carnivora; family Mustelidae; genus Meles; species Meles meles. The sequence goes on along the minus strand of NC_060088.1, from coordinate 31,596,172 downwards.
AGTGTTCCCTGATTCTTTAATTGCCTATATCACAAAGGGCTCATCCTCATATAATGCCACACCAGCTCCATACCCATTATCCCGTTCCCTCTTTATGGCAGGTCTTATCGTCCTGTAACCCTCAGCTTGGTCCCCAAAGTCCTGAGTCTCTACTGGGGCGTCTCCCTGTCTGACACATTCTGCGTCCGTTTTCCCTTACTAGTACTCACGTCCATGGTATTATTCATGAGCCACATATGAGTGAAGCCGTAGGATAGTTCCCTCGGTCTGCTTGCATTTTCATTTGAAAGTCATCTTCTTTATCATCATCTTCATAATCGTCTTTCTCCGGTAGCCCTTGAAAGGGTCTCTCGGCTCCTTCCACAGAGACGCTAGAGTGGCATGGCAGGCCATCGATGTTGGCCGTTCCTTTTCATCTGAATAAAGAGAGTCGCTCAACAGGACTCTCCCAAAGGCTATGGCATGTAGCATTAAGTAAAGAGGACAAGGAGTGCTGAACAGGGCTCTTTTTTCGAGGTAGCGATCATGGAGAGTTTCACTATCCATGAAGCCTTTGCAACGTTGTTTAAGGTAATGTCAGGTAGACAGAGCCTTCATCCCTTGGCACTGGTGTTTCAGGACACTAGCAGATACGGACAAGGACAGCACAAAGCATCCCTCCCGTTTGCAATTTCCCTGGAATTGTGACTTTCCTTCCCGTCTTCCTTCCCTCAACTTCCAAGCTAACCCAGCACCAAAGGCAGACCTTACACCCGAGAAATCATAGGGAACAGAAGCCAAGATTGGACCCTCTGACCCAAGGATATCAAACATCCCATAGACCTAATGGTAGTCAAGAGGCTTCGCTGTTGATTGAGATCTCTGGAAATTGAGTGGAAATAGGAACCCCTTGCTCTCCCTGGAGAAATGTTGGTCTAAACAATGGTATACGGAACATCGTTTTCTTTTCTCTTTGTCCAGAAAGTGGAAGTGGGAACGAATCAGGAAAGACCACCTGAGTTCAGGATTAGGCTAACACGGCTCTTTCTTGTTCCTCCCAGGTCTTTCTACTTAAAGCCATAGGACTCATATGTCATGAGAATGGGATTGCTGCTTCAACGCAGTCAGCTTCTCTGACATCGCAAAGCTCTGAGGTCCTAGCCACCGCTCCTCACCAAAGCACGCCTCATCACTTCACCTGGCTGGAGTAATTCTGCATCAGCCAGGTGTATCACAATCACTCCAAAACGCTGGAGACGCCTGGGAATTCCCCCAAGACATCTTGTGAACCGATTCGGGGTCACCTTCTCCATGGCCGAATTTCGAGTCTTCGTCCATGACTGTCACCACCACCCCTCTGGAATCCTGAGAGGGGCAAGAATGTACAATTCCATCTTACCGACGTAAGGTCAAGACAGAGTCAGGAGTACAAGCAGCCTCACGCGGAGAGCTCCATGCCATACACATGTTCATGGTCCTCACACCCTCTCAGGATGCTCCTGACCAGGAAAAGCGCCCCCCGCCCTCCGAGGAAAGCTCCGAGTTAACACCCCCCACCCATAGCAAAGACATGTCTGGAGTCTTCCACAGTAGGACACGAGTTCTTCTTGCATCTCCAGAAATCGTGCCATAAATGCCTCCCAATTTTCCCAGCTGACCAAACATTAGAGGCAGAGCCTACACCCTAGACTCTTAGGCCCACGACGGACTTATCTGTTTGGAGCTCGCAGGAGCAAGCACGAGCATGTTGGAAGAGAACCAATCCCCATGGGCAGCCATCAGAAAAGGCTTTCGGGCCAGTTTCTGGAATACAATGCGAATCTACAAAAGGTCTCTGTCTTCTCTGTATTCGAAACGCGCCTTCTGTTATCTACCCAGTAGATAATTCCTTTAGGAAGAAGAGCTCATGGAGTGTCCAAGGGCTGGCTCTTGAGAGAATCTCAGGCGTGTGGGACATGCCCTCTGCGGTTGTGTTGTGGCTGTCCACTCTCCTGTGGGCTCGTCCCCTGCAGAGGCTCTCCTTGCCTTCATTCAGGGTGTTTGGTGTCTGGGCCAACTATGGTGTTCCTGTGAAACGTGACTTTCAAACCACTCCACAAACCTTAAGGCCTGCTGAATTCTGTGGCCAGGTGAGAGGATGTGGGCAGGGCTTTCTTCTAGTCCCCATGCAGGGTTTTCTGTTCTCCTGGGACTAAGCATCTTGGCCTGACTAAGGCACTTCCAACAGTGTTCCAGGTTTGGGAATCCGTGATGCAGGTTGGGCAGCTAATGTGCTCCCCGTCCTGCCTCTGGCCACTTCTCACTCTTGATGCTGGCGGTCGTAGAGCCCAAGTATCTTGGGCGCCCGCCCAGGCATCTCCACCAACACTGCCCATCAAAAATACACACAAAGAAACAGTAGCCTTACCACGGTGTCAACCGTTTCCATGGTGTCATGGTTTCCAGGCTGTCTGCACCTGGTTGCTTGCTGGTGTCCTCTCCAGGAGATACACAGTGTTCCCTGGAGTCTATGTCTGAAAAGCATGCTGATCTGGAATCCCCGGGCCTCAAGACGCTTGGGTTGCAAGAACTCGTGTCCTTCAGACACTCTCCTTTTCTCTGCCAACAGCTATGCGTCAACATTCAAACTGTGGGTTCTAGGTGTGCTCGTCTCACCTGGGCCTTTGTCTTTGTCCATGGACCCCTGCCCCCTGAAGCACCAACCGTCCAATTCTCCCATAAGACCTGTCTACTCCCTTCTCCCATGGTTTCTGTCACTTCTTCTCTTTTCGCTGTGGAGTGTGATTTCTAGGCTTCCGGTGCATTTATGTCATGTTTACATGGATGTGGTCATCTTCTGGTTGTGCTGATGGCTGAAGAGAAGCCTGAAGCTGCCAGAAACTTCTACCATCCCCCTGTCCTCCAAATGCACTGCCCACTCTTATGGAGCCATAAGCAAGAGGGGATTCTTGCTCCTTGTGACATGTGGTGGAATGGGAGAGCGCATTGGGCTGCACCATATCTGTCAGTCACAGAAAGACAACGACCATACGATTTCACTCACTCCTGGAAGTAAAGAAACATGTGAAAAAGCAAGAAAAAGGGACAGGAATGAGACTCGAACCAGGCACACAAAATTTGGTGTTTGTTCCAGGCAGGATAGTCAGAATCTGCGTTCTAAAGTGGATCAAATGGGATATTCAATGCAGGAAATGTGGCCGGAAGGGATGGAACATGAGTTTCCACTGTGTTTGAAGGTGAATTGTGATATGGAATAGAGCAGCTTCATATCTCTTAAAATATCATTTTTTTGCGTTTGGGACAACACACACACACACACAAAAACATACAAACACACTTAAAAGGGTCTCACAGAGGTTAGGAAGCAAGTGAGGAATAGCACTCATGGAATTAAAATTCAGAGAAAATAGCATAGAAAACAAAAGCTTAGAGAATCAAAGTAACAAACCGTCCAAACTGGATAAGTGAACTCCTTACCTATCAAGAATTAATTAATTAATTAATTAGTGTATTTATTTATTTATTTATTTATTTATTTATTTATTTATTTATTAAACAACTTATCTAAAAGACCCCTCCACACAAGTAAGCCAGCATAACAAATACCGGAGAGAAGAATAAATTCCAAGACCGATACGTATTACCATGATAAGATCATGAGTCATCCGTACCTGAGGTCTCAAGTAATGACTTTTGAAGCAGCTTTTGAGGCTTTTGAAGCCATCCACAAACATCTCCCCCACACAGAAAGCCAGGTTCAAATCAATTCCCTGGTCAACATTTCGAGACATTTAATGGCCATGTCGGATTTTGTCATCTATTCCCCAACTGTACGAAGGGAGAAGACTCCGATTTACAATGTCCAAAGACGTAATTCACATAGGGACCTCATAGGAAACCAAAGGCATACAATTTTAATCAGTAAGATAATGAAACTACAATTCATTTCTCTTCACTTTCTTTCTTCATCTTCACGTGATACGGCCTGTTTTGCTTTCTATTCATTATTTTTCCTAATATTCGGCAAGCCAGCCCTTTATCCCTCCTACGTTTTTTGACATAGTGTTCCCTGATTCTTTAATTGCCTATATCACAAAGGGCTCATCCTCATATAATGCCACACCAGCTCCATACCCATTATCCCGTTCCCTCTTTATGGCAGGTCTTATCGTCCTGTAACCCTCAGCTTGGTCCCCAAAGTCCTGAGTCTCTACTGGGGCGTCTCCCTGTCTGACACATTCTGCGTCCGTTTTCCCTTACTAGTACTCACGTCCATGGTATTATTCATGAGCCACATATGAGTGAAGCCGTAGGATAGTTCCCTCGGTCTGCTTGCATTTTCATTTGAAAGTCATCTTCTTTATCATCATCTTCATAATCGTCTTTCTCCGGTAGCCCTTGAAAGGGTCTCTCGGCTCCTTCCACAGAGACGCTAGAGTGGCATGGCAGGCCATCGATGTTGGCCGTTCCTTTTCATCTGAATAAAGAGAGTCGCTCAACAGGACTCTCCCAAAGGCTATGGCATGTAGCATTAAGTAAAGAGGACAAGGAGTGCTGAACAGGGCTCTTTTTTCGAGGTAGCGATCATGGAGAGTTTCACTATCCATGAAGCCTTTGCAACGTTGTTTAAGGTAATGTCAGGTAGACAGAGCCTTCATCCCTTGGCACTGGTGTTTCAGGACACTAGCAGATACGGACAAGGACAGCACAAAGCATCCCTCCCGTTTGCAATTTCCCTGGAATTGTGACTTTCCTTCCCGTCTTCCTTCCCTCAACTTCCAAGCTAACCCAGCACCAAAGGCAGACCTTACACCCGAGAAATCATAGGGAACAGAAGCCAAGATTGGACCCTCTGACCCAAGGATATCAAACATCCCATAGACCTAATGGTAGTCAAGAGGCCTCGCTGTTGATTGAGATCTCTGGAAATTGAGTGGAAATAGGAACCCCTTGCTCTCCCTGGAGAAATGTTGGTCTAAACAATGGTATACGGAACATCGTTTTCTTTTCTCTTTGTCCAGAAAGTGGAAGTGGGAACGAATCAGGAAAGACCACCTGAGTTCAGGATTAGGCTAACACGGCTCTTTCTTGTTCCTCCCAGGTCTTTCTACTTAAAGCCATAGGACTCATATGTCATGAGAATGGGATTGCTGCTTCAACGCAGTCAGCTTCTCTGACATCGCAAAGCTCTGAGGTCCTAGCCACCGCTCCTCACCAAAGCACGCCTCATCACTTCACCTGGCTGGAGTAATTCTGCATCAGCCAGGTGTATCACAATCACTCCAAAACGCTGGAGACGCCTGGGAATTCCCCCAAGACATCTTGTGAACCGATTCGGGGTCACCTTCTCCATGGCCGAATTTCGAGTCTTCGTCCATGACTGTCACCACCACCCCTCTGGAATCCTGAGAGGGGCAAGAATGTACAATTCCATCTTACCGACGTAAGGTCAAGACAGAGTCAGGAGTACAAGCAGCCTCACGCGGAGAGCTCCATGCCATACACATGTTCATGGTCCTCACACCCTCTCAGGATGCTCCTGACCAGGAAAAGCGCCCCCCGCCCTCCGAGGAAAGCTCCGAGTTAACACCCCCACCCATAGCAAAGACATGTCTGGAGTCTTCCACAGTAGGACACGAGTTCTTCTTGCATCTCCAGAAATCGTGCCATAAATGCCTCCCAATTTTCCCAGCTGACCAAACATTAGAGGCAGAGCCTACACCCTAGACTCTTAGGCCCACGACGGACTTATCTGTTTGGAGCTCGCAGGAGCAAGCACGAGCATGTTGGAAGAGAACCAATCCCCATGGGCAGCCATCAGAAAAGGCTTTCGGGCCAGTTTCTGGAATACAATGCGAATCTACAAAAGGTCTCTGTCTTCTCTGTATTCGAAACGCGCCTTCTGTTATCTACCCAGTAGATAATTCCTTTAGGAAGAAGAGCTCATGGAGTGTCCAAGGGCTGGCTCTTGAGAGAATCTCAGGCGTGTGGGACATGCCCTCTGCGGTTGTGTTGTGGCTGTCCACTCTCCTGTGGGCTCGTCCCCTGCAGAGGCTCTCCTTGCCTTCATTCAGGGTGTTTGGTGTCTGGGCCAACTATGGTGTTCCTGTGAAACGTGACTTTCAAACCACTCCACAAACCTTAAGGCCTGCTGAATTCTGTGGCCAGGTGAGAGGATGTGGGCAGGGCTTTCTTCTAGTCCCCATGCAGGGTTTTCTGTTCTCCTGGGACTAAGCATCTTGGCCTGACTAAGGCACTTCCAACAGTGTTCCAGGTTTGGGAATCCGTGATGCAGGTTGGGCAGCTAATGTGCTCCCCGTCCTGCCTCTGGCCACTTCTCACTCTTGATGCTGGCGGTCGTAGAGCCCAAGTATCTTGGGCGCCCGCCCAGGCATCTCCACCAACACTGCCCATCAAAAATACACACAAAGAAACAGTAGCCTTACCACGGTGTCAACCGTTTCCATGGTGTCATGGTTTCCAGGCTGTCTGCACCTGGTTGCTTGCTGGTGTCCTCTCCAGGAGATACACAGTGTTCCCTGGAGTCTATGTCTGAAAAGCATGCTGATCTGGAATCCCCGGGCCTCAAGACGCTTGGGTTGCAAGAACTCGTGTCCTTCAGACACTCTCCTTTTCTCTGCCAACAGCTATGCGTCAACATTCAAACTGTGGGTTCTAGGTGTGCTCGTCTCACCTGGGCCTTTGTCTTTGTCCATGGACCCCTGCCCCCTGAAGCACCAACCGTCCAATTCTCCCATAAGACCTGTCTACTCCCTTCTCCCATGGTTTCTGTCACTTCTTCTCTTTTCGCTGTGGAGTGTGATTTCTAGGCTTCCGGTGCATTTATGTCATGTTTACATGGATGTGGTCATCTTCTGGTTGTGCTGATGGCTGAAGAGAAGCCTGAAGCTGCCAGAAACTTCTACCATCCCCCTGTCCTCCAAATGCACTGCCCACTCTTATGGAGCCATAAGCAAGAGGGGATTCTTGCTCCTTGTGACATGTGGTGGAATGGGAGAGCGCATTGGGCTGCACCATATCTGTCAGTCACAGAAAGACAACGACCATACGATTTCACTCACTCCTGGAAGTAAAGAAACATGTGAAAAAGCAAGAAAAAGGGACAGGAATGAGACTCGAACCAGGCACACAAAATTTGGTGTTTGTTCCAGGCAGGATAGTCAGAATCTGCGTTCTAAAGTGGATCAAATGGGATATTCAATGCAGGAAATGTGGCCGGAAGGGATGGAACATGAGTTTCCACTGTGTTTGAAGGTGAATTGTGATATGGAATAGAGCAGCTTCATATCTCTTAAAATATCATTTTTTTGCGTTTGGGACAACACACACACACACACAAACACATACAAACACACTTAAAAGGGTCTCACAGAGGTTAGGAAGCAAGTGAGGAATAGCACTCATGGAATTAAAATTCAGAGAAAATAGCATAGAAAACAAAAGCTTAGAGAATCAAAGTAACAAACCGTCCAAACTGGATAAGTGAACTCCTTACCTATCAAGAATTAATTAATTAATTAATTAGTGTATTTATTTATTTATTTATTTATTTATTTATTTATTTATTAAACAACTTATCTAAAAGACCCCTCCACACAAGTAAGCCAGCATAACAAATACCGGAGAGAAGAATAAATTCCAAGACCGATACGTATTACCATGATAAGATCATGAGTCATCCGTACCTGAGGTCTCAAGTAATGACTTTTGAAGCAGCTTTTGAGGCTTTTGAAGCCATCCACAAACATCTCCCCCACACAGAAAGCCAGGTTCAAATCAATTCCCTGGTCAACAGTTCGAGACATTTAATGGCCATGTCGGATTTTGTCATCTATTCCCAAACTGTACGAAGGGAGAAGACTCCGATTTACAATGTCCAAAGACGTAATTCACATAGGGACCTCATAGGAAACCAAAGGCATACAATTTTAATCAGTAAGATAATGAAACTACAATTCATTTCTCTTCACTTTCTTTCTTCATCTTCACGTGATACGGCCTGTTTTGCTTTCTATTCATTATTTTTCCTAATATTCGGCAAGCCAGCCCTTTATCCCTCCTACGTTTTTTGACATAGTGTTCCCTGATTCTTTAATTGCCTATATCACAAAGGGCTCATCCTCATATAATGCCACACCAGCTCCATACCCATTATCCCGTTCCCTCTTTATGGCAGGTCTTATCGTCCTGTAACCCTCAGCTTGGTCCCCAAAGTCCTGAGTCTCTACTGGGGCGTCTCCCTGTCTGACACATTCTGCGTCCGTTTTCCCTTACTAGTACTCACGTCCATGGTATTATTCATGAGCCACATATGAGTGAAGCCGTAGGATAGTTCCCTCGGTCTGCTTGCATTTTCATTTGAAAGTCATCTTCTTTATCATCATCTTCATAATCGTCTTTCTCCGGTAGCCCTTGAAAGGGTCTCTCGGCTCCTTCCACAGAGACGCTAGAGTGGCATGGCAGGCCATCGATGTTGGCCGTTCCTTTTCATCTGAATAAAGAGAGTCGCTCAACAGGACTCTCCCAAAGGCCATGGCATGTAGCATTAAGTAAAGAGGACAAGGAGTGCTGAACAGGGCTCTTTTTTCGAGGTAGCGATCATGGAGAGTTTCACTATCCATGAAGCCTTTGCAACGTTGTTTAAGGTAATGTCAGGTAGACAGAGCCTTCATCCCTTGGCACTGGTGTTTCAGGACACTAGCAGATACGGACAAGGAGAGCACAAAGCATCCCTCCCGTTTGCAATTTCCCTGGAATTGTGACTTTCCTTCCCGTCTTCCTTCCCTCAACTTCCAAGCTAACCCAGCACCAAAGGCAGACCTTACACCCGAGAAATCATAGGGAACAGAAGCCAAGATTGGACCCTCTGACCCAAGGATATCAAACATCCCATAGACCTAATGGTAGTCAAGAGGCCTCGCTGTTGATTGAGATCTCTGGAAATTGAGTGGAAATAGGAACCCCTTGCTCTCCCTGGAGAAATGTTGGTCTAAACAATGGTATACGGAACATCGTTTTCTTTTCTCTTTGTCCAGAAAGTGGAAGTGGGAACGAATCAGGAAAGACCACCTGAGTTCAGGATTAGGCTAACACGGCTCTTTCTTGTTCCTCCCAGGTCTTTCTACTTAAAGCCATAGGACTCATATGTCATGAGAATGGGATTGCTGCTTCAACGCAGTCAGCTTCTCTGACATCGCAAAGCTCTGAGGTCCTAGCCACCGCTCCTCACCAAAGCACGCCTCATCACTTCACCTGGCTGGAGTAATTCTGCATCAGCCAGGTGTATCACAATCACTCCAAAACGCTGGAGACGCCTGGGAATTCCCCCAAGACATCTTGTGAACCGATTCGGGGTCACCTTCTCCATGGCCGAATTTCGAGTCTTCGTCCATGACTGTCACCACCACCCCTCTGGAATCCTGAGAGGGGCAAGAATGTACAATTCCATCTTACCGACGTAAGGTCAAGACAGAGTCAGGAGTACAAGCAGCCTCACGCGGAGAGCTCCATGCCATACACATGTTCATGGTCCTCACACCCTCTCAGGATGCTCCTGACCAGGAAAAGCGCCCCCCGCCCTCCGAGGAAAGCTCCGAGTTAACACCCCCACCCATAGCAAAGACATGTCTGGAGTCTTCCACAGTAGGACACGAGTTCTTCTTGCATCTCCAGAAATCGTGCCATAAATGCCTCCCAATTTTCCCAGCTGACCAAACATTAGAGGCAGAGCCTACACCCTAGACTCTTAGGCCCACGACGGACTTATCTGTTTGGAGCTCGCAGGAGCAAGCACGAGCATGTTGGAAGAGAACCAATCCCCATGGGCAGCCATCAGAAAAGGCTTTCGGGCCAGTTTCTGGAATACAATGCGAATCTACAAAAGGTCTCTGTCTTCTCTGTATTCGAAACGCGCCTTCTGTTATCTACCCAGTAGATAATTCCTTTAGGAAGAAGAGCTCATGGAGTGTCCAAGGGCTGGCTCTTGAGAGAATCTCAGGCGTGTGGGACATGCCCTCTGCGGTTGTGTTGTGGCTGTCCACTCTCCTGTGGGCTCGTCCCCTGCAGAGGCTCTCCTTGCCTTCATTCAGGGTGTTTGGTGTCTGGGCCAACTATGGTGTTCCTGTGAAACGTGACTTTCAAACCACTCCACAAACCTTAAGGCCTGCTGAATTCTGTGGCCAGGTGAGAGGATGTGGGCAGGGCTTTCTTCTAGTCCCCATGCAGGGTTTTCTGTTCTCCTGGGACTAAGCATCTTGGCCTGACTAAGGCACTTCCAACAGTGTTCCAGGTTTGGGAATCCGTGATGCAGGTTGGGCAGCTAATGTGCTCCCCGTCCTGCCTCTGGCCACTTCTCACTCTTGATGCTGGCGGTCGTAGAGCCCAAGTATCTTGGGCGCCCGCCCAGGCATCTCCACCAACACTGCCCATCAAAAATACACACAAAGAAACAGTAGCCTTACCACGGTGTCAACCGTTTCCATGGTGTCATGGTTTCCAGGCTGTCTGCACCTGGTTGCTTGCTGGTGTCCTCTCCAGGAGATACACAGTGTTCCCTGGAGTCTATGTCTGAAAAGCATGCTGATCTGGAATCCCCGGGCCTCAAGACGCTTGGGTTGCAAGAACTCGTGTCCTTCAGACACTCTCCTTTTCTCTGCCAACAGCTATGCGTCAACATTCAAACTGTGGGTTCTAGGTGTGCTCGTCTCACCTGGGCCTTTGTCTTTGTCCATGGACCCCTGCCCCCTGAAGCACCAACCGTCCAATTCTCCCATAAGACCTGTCTACTCCCTTCTCCCATGGTTTCTGTCACTTCTTCTCTTTTCGCTGTGGAGTGTGATTTCTAGGCTTCCGGTGCATTTATGTCATGTTTACATGGATGTGGTCATCTTCTGGTTGTGCTGATGGCTGAAGAGAAGCCTGAAGCTGCCAGAAACTTCTACCATCCCCCTGTCCTCCAAATGCACTGCCCACTCTTATGGAGCCATAAGCAAGAGGGGATTCTTGCTCCTTGTGACATGTGGTGGAATGGGAGAGCGCATTGGGCTGCACCATATCTGTCAGTCACAGAAAGACAACGACCATACGATTTCACTCACTCCTGGAAGTAAAGAAACATGTGAAAAAGCAAGAAAAAGGGACAGGAATGAGACTCGAACCAGGCACACAAAATTTGGTGTTTGTTCCAGGCAGGATAGTCAGAATCTGCGTTCTAAAGTGGATCAAATGGGATATTCAATGCAGGAAATGTGGCCGGAAGGGATGGAACATGAGTTTCCACTGTGTTTGAAGGTGAATTGTGATATGGAATAGAGCAGCTTCATATCTCTTAAAATATCATTTTTTTGCGTTTGGGACAACACACACACACACACAAACACATACAAACACACTTAAAAGGGTCTCACAGAGGTTAGGAAGCAAGTGAGGAATAGCACTCATGGAATTAAAATTCAGAGAAAATAGCATAGAAAACAAAAGCTTAGAGAATCAAAGTAACAAACCGTCCAAACTGGATAAGTGAACTCCTTACCTATCAAGAATTAATTAATTAATTAATTAGTGTATTTATTTATTTATTTATTTATTTATTTATTTATTTATTAAACAACTTATCTAAAAGACCCCTCCACACAAGTAAGCCAGCATAACAAATACCGGAGAGAAGAATAAATTCCAAGACCGATACGTATTACCATGATAAGATCATGAGTCATCCGTACCTGAGGTCTCAAGTAATGACTTTTGAAGCAGCTTTTGAGGCTTTTGAAGCCATCCACAAACATCTCCCCCACACAGAAAGCCAGGTTCAAATCAATTCCCTGGTCAACAGTTCGAGACATTTAATGGCCATGTCGGATTTTGTCATCTATTCCCAAACTGTACGAAGGGAGAAGACTCCGATTTACAATGTCCAAAGACGTAATTCACATAGGGACCTCATAGGAAACCAAAGGCATACAATTTTAATCAGTAAGATAATGAAACTACAATTCATTTCTCTTCACTTTCTTTCTTCATCTTCACGTGATACGGCCTGTTTTGCTTTCTATTCATTATTTTTCCTAATATTCGGCAAGCCAGCCCTTTATCCCTCCTACGTTTTTTGACATAGTGTTCCCTGATTCTTTAATTGCCTATATCACAAAGGGCTCATCCTCATATAATGCCACACCAGCTCCATACCCATTATCCCGTTCCCTCTTTATGGCAGGTCTTATCGTCCTGTAACCCTCAGCTTGGTCCCCAAAGTCCTGAGTCTCTACTGGGGCGTCTCCCTGTCTGACACATTCTGCGTCCGTTTTCCCTTACTAGTACTCACGTCCATGGTATTATTCATGAGCCACATATGAGTGAAGCCGTAGGATAGTTCCCTCGGTCTGCTTGCATTTTCATTTGAAAGTCATCTTCTTTATCATCATCTTCATAATCGTCTTTCTCCGGTAGCCCTTGAAAGGGTCTCTCGGCTCCTTCCACAGAGACGCTAGAGTGGCATGGCAGGCCATCGATGTTGGCCGTTCCTTTTCATCTGAATAAAGAGAGTCGCTCAACAGGACTCTCCCAAAGGCCATGGCATGTAGCATTAAGTAAAGAGGACAAGGAGTGCTGAACAGGGCTCTTTTTTCGAGGTAGCGATCATGGAGAGTTTCACTATCCATGAAGCCTTTGCAACGTTGTTTAAGGTAATGTCAGGTAGACAGAGCCTTCATCCCTTGGCACTGGTGTTTCAGGACACTAGCAGATACGGACAAGGACAGCACAAAGCATCCCTCCCGTTTGCAATTTCCCTGGAATTGTGACTTTCCTTCCCGTCTTCCTTCCCTCAACTTCCAAGCTAACCCAGCACCAAAGGCAGACCTTACACCCGAGAAATCATAGGGAACAGAAGCCAAGATTGGACCCTCTGACCCAAGGATATCAAACATCCCATAGACCTAATGGTAGTCAAGAGGCCTCGCTGTTGATTGAGATCTCTGGAAATTGAGTGGAAATAGGAACCCCTTGCTCTCCCTGGAGAAATGTTGGTCTAAACAATGGTATACGGAACATCGTTTTCTTTTCTCTTTGTCCAGAAAGTGGAAGTGGGAACGAATCAGGAAAGACCACCTGAGTTCAGGATTAGGCTAACACGGCTCTTTCTTGTTCCTCCCAGGTCTTTCTACTTAAAGCCATAGGACTCATATGTCATGAGAATGGGATTGCTGCTTCAACGCAGTCAGCTTCTCTGACATCGCAAAGCTCTGAGGTCCTAGCCACCGCTCCTCACCAAAGCACGCCTCATCACTTCACCTGGCTGGAGTAATTCTGCATCAGCCAGGTGTATCACAATCACTCCAAAACGCTGGAGACGCCTGGGAATTCCCCCAAGACATCTTGTGAACCGATTCGGGGTCACCTTCTCCATGGCCGAATTTCGAGTCTTCGTCCATGACTGTCACCACCACCCCTCTGGAATCCTGAGAGGGGCAAGAATGTACAATTCCATCTTACCGACGTAAGGTCAAGACAGAGTCAGGAGTACAAGCAGCCTCACGCGGAGAGCTCCATGCCATACACATGTTCATGGTCCTCACACCCTCTCAGGATGCTCCTGACCAGGAAAAGCGCCCCCCGCCCTCCGAGGAAAGCTCCGAGTTAACACCCCCACCCATAGCAAAGACATGTCTGGAGTCTTCCACAGTAGGACACGAGTTCTTCTTGCATCTCCAGAAATCGTGCCATAAATGCCTCCCAATTTTCCCAGCTGACCAAACATTAGAGGCAGAGCCTACACCCTAGACTCTTAGGCCCACGACGGACTTATCTGTTTGGAGCTCGCAGGAGCAAGCACGAGCATGTTGGAAGAGAACCAATCCCCATGGGCAGCCATCAGAAAAGGCTTTCGGGCCAGTTTCTGGAATACAATGCGAATCTACAAAAGGTCTCTGTCTTCTCTGTATTCGAAACGCGCCTTCTGTTATCTACCCAGTAGATAATTCCTTTAGGAAGAAGAGCTCATGGAGTGTCCAAGGGCTGGCTCTTGAGAGAATCTCAGGCGTGTGGGACATGCCCTCTGCGGTTGTGTTGTGGCTGTCCACTCTCCTGTGGGCTCGTCCCCTGCAGAGGCTCTCCTTGCCTTCATTCAGGGTGTTTGGTGTCTGGGCCAACTATGGTGTTCCTGTGAAACGTGACTTTCAAACCACTCCACAAACCTTAAGGCCTGCTGAATTCTGTGGCCAGGTGAGAGGATGTGGGCAGGGCTTTCTTCTAGTCCCCATGCAGGGTTTTCTGTTCTCCTGGGACTAAGCATCTTGGCCTGACTAAGGCACTTCCAACAGTGTTCCAGGTTTGGGAATCCGTGATGCAGGTTGGGCAGCTAATGTGCTCCCCGTCCTGCCTCTGGCCACTTCTCACTCTTGATGCTGGCGGTCGTAGAGCCCAAGTATCTTGGGCGCCCGCCCAGGCATCTCCACCAACACTGCCCATCAAAAATACACACAAAGAAACAATAGCCTTACCACGGTGTCAACCGTTTCCATGGTGTCATGGTTTCCAGGCTGTCTGCACCTGGTTGCTTGCTGGTGTCCTCTCCAGGAGATACACAGTGTTCCCTGGAGTCTATGTCTGAAAAGCATGCTGATCTGGAATCCCCGGGCCTCAAGACGCTTGGGTTGCAAGAACTCGTGTCCTTCAGACACTCTCCTTTTCTCTGCCAACAGCTATGCGTCAACATTCAAACTGTGGGTTCTAGGTGTGCTCGTCTCACCTGGGCCTTTGTCTTTGTCCATGGACCCCTGCCCCCTGAAGCACCAACCGTCCAATTCTCCCATAAGACCTGTCTACTCCCTTCTCCCATGGTTTCTGTCACTTCTTCTCTTTTCGCTGTGGAGTGTGATTTCTAGGCTTCCGGTGCATTTATGTCATGTTTACATGGATGTGGTCATCTTCTGGTTGTGCTGATGGCTGAAGAGAAGCCTGAAGCTGCCAGAAACTTCTACCATCCCCCTGTCCTCCAAATGCACTGCCCACTCTTATGGAGCCATAAGCAAGAGGGGATTCTTGCTCCTTGTGACATGTGGTGGAATGGGAGAGCGCATTGGGCTGCACCATATCTGTCAGTCACAGAAAGACAACGACCATACGATTTCACTCACTCCTGGAAGTAAAGAAACATGTGAAAAAGCAAGAAAAAGGGACAGGAATGAGACTCGAACCAGGCACACAAAATTTGGTGTTTGTTCCAGGCAGGATAGTCAGAATCTGCGTTCTAAAGTGGATCAAATGGGATATTCAATGCAGGAAATGTGGCCGGAAGGGATGGAACATGAGTTTCCACTGTGTTTGAAGGTGAATTGTGATATGGAATAGAGCAGCTTCATATCTCTTAAAATATCATTTTTTTGCGTTTGGGACAACACACACACACACACAAACACATACAAACACACTTAAAAGGGTCTCACAGAGGTTAGGAAGCAAGTGAGGAATAGCACTCATGGAATTAAAATTCAGAGAAAATAGCATAGAAAACAAAAGCTTAGAGAATCAAAGTAACAAACCGTCCAAACTGGATAAGTGAACTCCTTACCTATCAAGAATTAATTAATTAATTAATTAATGTGTTTATTTATTTATTTATTTATTTATTTATTTATTTATTTATTAAACAACTTATCTAAAAGACCCCTCCACACAAGTAAGCCAGCATAACAAATACCGGAGAGAAGAATAAATTCCAAGACCGATACGTATTACCATGATAAGATCATGAGTCATCCGTACCTGAGGTCTCAAGTAATGACTTTTGAAGCAGCTTTTGAGGCTTTTGAAGCCATCCACAAACATCTCCCCCACACAGAAAGCCAGGTTCAAATCAATTCCCTGGTCAACAGTTCGAGACATTTAATGGCCATGTCGGATTTTGTCATCTATTCCCAAACTGTACGAAGGGAGAAGACTCCGATTTACAATGTCCAAAGACGTAATTCACATAGGGACCTCATAGGAAACCAAAGGCATACAATTTTAATCAGTAAGATAATGAAACTACAATTCATTTCTCTTCACTTTCTTTCTTCATCTTCACGTGATACGGCCTGTTTTGCTTTCTATTCATTATTTTTCCTAATATTCGGCAAGCCAGCCCTTTATCCCTCCTACGTTTTTTGACATAGTGTTCCCTGATTCTTTAATTGCCTATATCACAAAGGGCTCATCCTCATATAATGCCACACCAGCTCCATACCCATTATCCCGTTCCCTCTTTATGGCAGGTCTTATCGTCCTGTAACCCTCAGCTTGGTCCCCAAAGTCCTGAGTCTCTACTGGGGCGTCTCCCTGTCTGACACATTCTGCGTCCGTTTTCCCTTACTAGTACTCACGTCCATGGTATTATTCATGAGCCACATATGAGTGAAGCCGTAGGATAGTTCCCTCGGTCTGCTTGCATTTTCATTTGAAAGTCATCTTCTTTATCATCATCTTCATAATCGTCTTTCTCCGGTAGCCCTTGAAAGGGTCTCTCGGCTCCTTCCACAGAGACGCTAGAGTGGCATGGCAGGCCATCGATGTTGGCCGTTCCTTTTCATCTGAATAAAGAGAGTCGCTCAACAGGACTCTCCCAAAGGCTATGGCATGTAGCATTAAGTAAAGAGGACAAGGAGTGCTGAACAGGGCTCTTTTTTCGAGGTAGCGATCATGGAGAGTTTCACTATCCATGAAGCCTTTGCAACGTTGTTTAAGGTAATGTCAGGTAGACAGAGCCTTCATCCCTTGGCACTGGTGTTTCAGGACACTAGCAGATACGGACAAGGAGAGCACAAAGCATCCCTCCCGTTTGCAATTTCCCTGGAATTGTGACTTTCCTTCCCGTCTTCCTTCCCTCAACTTCCAAGCTAACCCAGCACCAAAGGCAGACCTTACACCCGAGAAATCATAGGGAACAGAAGCCAAGATTGGACCCTCTGACCCAAGGATATCAAACATCCCATAGACCTAATGGTAGTCAAGAGGCCTCGCTGTTGATTGAGATCTCTGGAAATTGAGTGGAAATAGGAACCCCTTGCTCTCCCTGGAGAAATGTTGGTCTAAACAATGGTATACGGAACATCGTTTTCTTTTCTCTTTGTCCAGAAAGTGGAAGTGGGAACGAATCAGGAAAGACCACCTGAGTTCAGGATTAGGCTAACACGGCTCTTTCTTGTTCCTCCCAGGTCTTTCTACTTAAAGCCATAGGACTCATATGTCATGAGAATGGGATTGCTGCTTCAACGCAGTCAGCTTCTCTGACATCGCAAAGCTCTGAGGTCCTAGCCACCGCTCCTCACCAAAGCACGCCTCATCACTTCACCTGGCTGGAGTAATTCTGCATCAGCCAGGTGTATCACAATCACTCCAAAACGCTGGAGACGCCTGGGAATTCCCCCAAGACATCTTGTGAACCGATTCGGGGTCACCTTCTCCATGGCCGAATTTCGAGTCTTCGTCCATGACTGTCACCACCACCCCTCTGGAATCCTGAGAGGGGCAAGAATGTACAATTCCATCTTACCGACGTAAGGTCAAGACAGAGTCAGGAGTACAAGCAGCCTCACGCGGAGAGCTCCATGCCATACACATGTTCATGGTCCTCACACCCTCTCAGGATGCTCCTGACCAGGAAAAGCGCCCCCCGCCCTCCGAGGAAAGCTCCGAGTTAACACCCCCACCCATAGCAAAGACATGTCTGGAGTCTTCCACAGTAGGACACGAGTTCTTCTTGCATCTCCAGAAATCGTGCCATAAATGCCTCCCAATTTTCCCAGCTGACCAAACATTAGAGGCAGAGCCTACACCCTAGACTCTTAGGCCCACGACGGACTTATCTGTTTGGAGCTCGCAGGAGCAAGCACGAGCATGTTGGAAGAGAACCAATCCCCATGGGCAGCCATCAGAAAAGGCTTTCGGGCCAGTTTCTGGAATACAATGCGAATCTACAAAAGGTCTCTGTCTTCTCTGTATTCGAAACGCGCCTTCTGTTATCTACCCAGTAGATAATTCCTTTAGGAAGAAGAGCTCATGGAGTGTCCAAGGGCTGGCTCTTGAGAGAATCTCAGGCGTGTGGGACATGCCCTCTGCGGTTGTGTTGTGGCTGTCCACTCTCCTGTGGGCTCGTCCCCTGCAGAGGCTCTCCTTGCCTTCATTCAGGGTGTTTGGTGTCTGGGCCAACTATGGTGTTCCTGTGAAACGTGACTTTCAAACCACTCCACAAACCTTAAGGCCTGCTGAATTCTGTGGCCAGGTGAGAGGATGTGGGCAGGGCTTTCTTCTAGTCCCCATGCAGGGTTTTCTGTTCTCCTGGGACTAAGCATCTTGGCCTGACTAAGGCACTTCCAACAGTGTTCCAGGTTTGGGAATCCGTGATGCAGGTTGGGCAGCTAATGTGCTCCCCGTCCTGCCTCTGGCCACTTCTCACTCTTGATGCTGGCGGTCGTAGAGCCCAAGTATCTTGGGCGCCCGCCCAGGCATCTCCACCAACACTGCCCATCAAAAATACACACAAAGAAACAATAGCCTTACCACGGTGTCAACCGTTTCCATGGTGTCATGGTTTCCAGGCTGTCTGCACCTGGTTGCTTGCTGGTGTCCTCTCCAGGAGATACACAGTGTTCCCTGGAGTCTATGTCTGAAAAGCATGCTGATCTGGAATCCCCGGGCCTCAAGACGCTTGGGTTGCAAGAACTCGTGTCCTTCAGACACTCTCCTTTTCTCTGCCAACAGCTATGCGTCAACATTCAAACTGTGGGTTCTAGGTGTGCTCGTCTCACCTGGGCCTTTGTCTTTGTCCATGGACCCCTGCCCCCTGAAGCACCAACCGTCCAATTCTCCCATAAGACCTGTCTACTCCCTTCTCCCATGGTTTCTGTCACTTCTTCTCTTTTCGCTGTGGAGTGTGATTTCTAGGCTTCCGGTGCATTTATGTCATGTTTACATGGATGTGGTCATCTTCTGGTTGTGCTGATGGCTGAAGAGAAGCCTGAAGCTGCCAGAAACTTCTACCATCCCCCTGTCCTCCAAATGCACTGCCCACTCTTATGGAGCCATAAGCAAGAGGGGATTCTTGCTCCTTGTGACATGTGGTGGAATGGGAGAGCGCATTGGGCTGCACCATATCTGTCAGTCACAGAAAGACAACGACCATACGATTTCACTCACTCCTGGAAGTAAAGAAACATGTGAAAAAGCAAGAAAAAGGGACAGGAATGAGACTCGAACCAGGCACACAAAATTTGGTGTTTGTTCCAGGCAGGATAGTCAGAATCTGCGTTCTAAAGTGGATCAAATGGGATATTCAATGCAGGAAATGTGGCCGGAAGGGATGGAACATGAGTTTCCACTGTGTTTGAAGGTGAATTGTGATATGGAATAGAGCAGCTTCATATCTCTTAAAATATCATTTTTTTGCGTTTGGGACAACACACACACACACACAAAAACATACAAACACACTTAAAAGGGTCTCACAGAGGTTAGGAAGCAAGTGAGGAATAGCACTCATGGAATTAAAATTCAGAGAAAATAGCATAGAAAACAAAAGCTTAGAGAATCAAAGTAACAAACCGTCCAAACTGGATAAGTGAACTCCTTACCTATCAAGAATTAATTAATTAATTAATTAATGTGTTTATTTATTTATTTATTTATTTATTTATTTATTTATTTATTAAACAACTTATCTAAAAGACCCCTCCACACAAGTAAGCCAGCATAACAAATACCGGAGAGAAGAATAAATTCCAAGACCGATACGTATTACCATGATAAGATCATGAGTCATCCGTACCTGAGGTCTCAAGTAATGACTTTTGAAGCAGCTTTTGAGGCTTTTGAAGCCATCCACAAACATCTCCCCCACACAGAAAGCCAGGTTCAAATCAATTCCCTGGTCAACAGTTCGAGACATTTAATGGCCATGTCGGATTTTGTCATCTATTCCCAAACTGTACGAAGGGAGAAGACTCCGATTTACAATGTCCAAAGACGTAATTCACATAGGGACCTCATAGGAAACCAAAGGCATACAATTTTAATCAGTAAGATAATGAAACTACAATTCATTTCTCTTCACTTTCTTTCTTCATCTTCACGTGATACGGCCTGTTTTGCTTTCTATTCATTATTTTTCCTAATATTCGGCAAGCCAGCCCTTTATCCCTCCTACGTTTTTTGACATAGTGTTCCCTGATTCTTTAATTGCCTATATCACAAAGGGCTCATCCTCATATAATGCCACACCAGCTCCATACCCATTATCCCGTTCCCTCTTTATGGCAGGTCTTATCGTCCTGTAACCCTCAGCTTGGTCCCCAAAGTCCTGAGTCTCTACTGGGGCGTCTCCCTGTCTGACACATTCTGCGTCCGTTTTCCCTTACTAGTACTCACGTCCATGGTATTATTCATGAGCCACATATGAGTGAAGCCGTAGGATAGTTCCCTCGGTCTGCTTGCATTTTCATTTGAAAGTCATCTTCTTTATCATCATCTTCATAATCGTCTTTCTCCGGTAGCCCTTGAAAGGGTCTCTCGGCTCCTTCCACAGAGACGCTAGAGTGGCATGGCAGGCCATCGATGTTGGCCGTTCCTTTTCATCTGAATAAAGAGAGTCGCTCAACAGGACTCTCCCAAAGGCTATGGCATGTAGCATTAAGTAAAGAGGACAAGGAGTGCTGAACAGGGCTCTTTTTTCGAGGTAGCGATCATGGAGAGTTTCACTATCCATGAAGCCTTTGCAACGTTGTTTAAGGTAATGTCAGGTAGACAGAGCCTTCATCCCTTGGCACTGGTGTTTCAGGACACTAGCAGATACGGACAAGGAGAGCACAAAGCATCCCTCCCGTTTGCAATTTCCCTGGAATTGTGACTTTCCTTCCCGTCTTCCTTCCCTCAACTTCCAAGCTAACCCAGCACCAAAGGCAGACCTTACACCCGAGAAATCATAGGGAACAGAAGCCAAGATTGGACCCTCTGACCCAAGGATATCAAACATCCCATAGACCTAATGGTAGTCAAGAGGCCTCGCTGTTGATTGAGATCTCTGGAAATTGAGTGGAAATAGGAACCCCTTGCTCTCCCTGGAGAAATGTTGGTCTAAACAATGGTATACGGAACATCGTTTTCTTTTCTCTTTGTCCAGAAAGTGGAAGTGGGAACGAATCAGGAAAGACCACCTGAGTTCAGGATTAGGCTAACACGGCTCTTTCTTGTTCCTCCCAGGTCTTTCTACTTAAAGCCATAGGACTCATATGTCATGAGAATGGGATTGCTGCTTCAACGCAGTCAGCTTCTCTGACATCGCAAAGCTCTGAGGTCCTAGCCACCGCTCCTCACCAAAGCACGCCTCATCACTTCACCTGGCTGGAGTAATTCTGCATCAGCCAGGTGTATCACAATCACTCCAAAACGCTGGAGACGCCTGGGAATTCCCCCAAGACATCTTGTGAACCGATTCGGGGTCACCTTCTCCATGGCCGAATTTCGAGTCTTCGTCCATGACTGTCACCACCACCCCTCTGGAATCCTGAGAGGGGCAAGAATGTACAATTCCATCTTACCGACGTAAGGTCAAGACAGAGTCAGGAGTACAAGCAGCCTCACGCGGAGAGCTCCATGCCATACACATGTTCATGGTCCTCACACCCTCTCAGGATGCTCCTGACCAGGAAAAGCGCCCCCCGCCCTCCGAGGAAAGCTCCGAGTTAACACCCCCACCCATAGCAAAGACATGTCTGGAGTCTTCCACAGTAGGACACGAGTTCTTCTTGCATCTCCAGAAATCGTGCCATAAATGCCTCCCAATTTTCCCAGCTGACCAAACATTAGAGGCAGAGCCTACACCCTAGACTCTTAGGCCCACGACGGACTTATCTGTTTGGAGCTCGCAGGAGCAAGCACGAGCATGTTGGAAGAGAACCAATCCCCATGGGCAGCCATCAGAAAAGGCTTTCGGGCCAGTTTCTGGAATACAATGCGAATCTACAAAAGGTCTCTGTCTTCTCTGTATTCGAAACGCGCCTTCTGTTATCTACCCAGTAGATAATTCCTTTAGGAAGAAGAGCTCATGGAGTGTCCAAGGGCTGGCTCTTGAGAGAATCTCAGGCGTGTGGGACATGCCCTCTGCGGTTGTGTTGTGGCTGTCCACTCTCCTGTGGGCTCGTCCCCTGCAGAGGCTCTCCTTGCCTTCATTCAGGGTGTTTGGTGTCTGGGCCAACTATGGTGTTCCTGTGAAACGTGACTTTCAAACCACTCCACAAACCTTAAGGCCTGCTGAATTCTGTGGCCAGGTGAGAGGATGTGGGCAGGGCTTTCTTCTAGTCCCCATGCAGGGTTTTCTGTTCTCCTGGGACTAAGCATCTTGGCCTGACTAAGGCACTTCCAACAGTGTTCCAGGTTTGGGAATCCGTGATGCAGGTTGGGCAGCTAATGTGCTCCCCGTCCTGCCTCTGGCCACTTCTCACTCTTGATGCTGGCGGTCGTAGAGCCCAAGTATCTTGGGCGCCCGCCCAGGCATCTCCACCAACACTGCCCATCAAAAATACACACAAAGAAACAATAGCCTTACCACGGTGTCAACCGTTTCCATGGTGTCATGGTTTCCAGGCTGTCTGCACCTGGTTGCTTGCTGGTGTCCTCTCCAGGAGATACACAGTGTTCCCTGGAGTCTATGTCTGAAAAGCATGCTGATCTGGAATCCCCGGGCCTCAAGACGCTTGGGTTGCAAGAACTCGTGTCCTTCAGACACTCTCCTTTTCTCTGCCAACAGCTATGCGTCAACATTCAAACTGTGGGTTCTAGGTGTGCTCGTCTCACCTGGGCCTTTGTCTTTGTCCATGGACCCCTGCCCCCTGAAGCACCAACCGTCCAATTCTCCCATAAGACCTGTCTACTCCCTTCTCCCATGGTTTCTGTCACTTCTTCTCTTTTCGCTGTGGAGTGTGATTTCTAGGCTTCCGGTGCATTTATGTCATGTTTACATGGATGTGGTCATCTTCTGGTTGTGCTGATGGCTGAAGAGAAGCCTGAAGCTGCCAGAAACTTCTACCATCCCCCTGTCCTCCAAATGCACTGCCCACTCTTATGGAGCCATAAGCAAGAGGGGATTCTTGCTCCTTGTGACATGTGGTGGAATGGGAGAGCGCATTGGGCTGCACCATATCTGTCAGTCACAGAAAGACAACGACCATACGATTTCACTCACTCCTGGAAGTAAAGAAACATGTGAAAAAGCAAGAAAAAGGGACAGGAATGAGACTCGAACCAGGCACACAAAATTTGGTGTTTGTTCCAGGCAGGATAGTCAGAATCTGCGTTCTAAAGTGGATCAAATGGGATATTCAATGCAGGAAATGTGGCCGGAAGGGATGGAACATGAGTTTCCACTGTGTTTGAAGGTGAATTGTGATATGGAATAGAGCAGCTTCATATCTCTTAAAATATCATTTTTTTGCGTTTGGGACAACACACACACACACACAAACACATACAAACACACTTAAAAGGGTCTCACAGAGGTTAGGAAGCAAGTGAGGAATAGCACTCATGGAATTAAAATTCAGAGAAAATAGCATAGAAAACAAAAGCTTAGAGAATCAAAGTAACAAACCGTCCAAACTGGATAAGTGAACTCCTTACCTATCAAGAATTAATTAATTAATTAATTAATGTGTTTATTTATTTATTTATTTATTTATTTATTTATTTATTTATTTATTAAACAACTTATCTAAAAGACCCCTCCACACAAGTAAGCCAGCATAACAAATACCGGAGAGAAGAATAAATTCCAAGACCGATACGTATTACCATGATAAGATCATGAGTCATCCGTACCTGAGGTCTCAAGTAATGACTTTTGAAGCAGCTTTTGAGGCTTTTGAAGCCATCCACAAACATCTCCCCCACACAGAAAGCCAGGTTCAAATCAATTCCCTGGTCAACAGTTCGAGACATTTAATGGCCATGTCGGATTTTGTCATCTATTCCCAAACTGTACGAAGGGAGAAGACTCCGATTTACAATGTCCAAAGACGTAATTCACATAGGGACCTCATAGGAAACCAAAGGCATACAATTTTAATCAGTAAGATAATGAAACTACAATTCATTTCTCTTCACTTTCTTTCTTCATCTTCACGTGATACGGCCTGTTTTGCTTTCTATTCATTATTTTTCCTAATATTCGGCAAGCCAGCCCTTTATCCCTCCTACGTTTTTTGACATAGTGTTCCCTGATTCTTTAATTGCCTATATCACAAAGGGCTCATCCTCATATAATGCCACACCAGCTCCATACCCATTATCCCGTTCCTCTTTATGGCAGGTCTTATCGTCCTGTAACCCTCAGCTTGGTCCCCAAAGTCCTGAGTCTCTACTGGGGCGTCTCCCTGTCTGACACATTCTGCGTCCGTTTTCCCTTACTAGTACTCACGTCCATGGTATTATTCATGAGCCACATATGAGTGAAGCCGTAGGATAGTTCCCTCGGTCTGCTTGCATTTTCATTTGAAAGTCATCTTCTTTATCATCATCTTCATAATCGTCTTTCTCCGGTAGCCCTTGAAAGGGTCTCTCGGCTCCTTCCACAGAGACGCTAGAGTGGCATGGCAGGCCATCGATGTTGGCCGTTCCTTTTCATCTGAATAAAGAGAGTCGCTCAACAGGACTCTCCCAAAGGCTATGGCATGTAGCATTAAGTAAAGAGGACAAGGAGTGCTGAACAGGGCTCTTTTTTCGAGGTAGCGATCATGGAGAGTTTCACTATCCATGAAGCCTTTGCAACGTTGTTTAAGGTAATGTCAGGTAGACAGAGCCTTCATCCCTTGGCACTGGTGTTTCAGGACACTAGCAGATACGGACAAGGAGAGCACAAAGCATCCCTCCCGTTTGCAATTTCCCTGGAATTGTGACTTTCCTTCCCGTCTTCCTTCCCTCAACTTCCAAGCTAACCCAGCACCAAAGGCAGACCTTACACCCGAGAAATCATAGGGAACAGAAGCCAAGATTGGACCCTCTGACCCAAGGATATCAAACATCCCATAGACCTAATGGTAGTCAAGAGGCCTCGCTGTTGATTGAGATCTCTGGAAATTGAGTGGAAATAGGAACCCCTTGCTCTCCCTGGAGAAATGTTGGTCTAAACAATGGTATACGGAACATCGTTTTCTTTTCTCTTTGTCCAGAAAGTGGAAGTGGGAACGAATCAGGAAAGACCACCTGAGTTCAGGATTAGGCTAACACGGCTCTTTCTTGTTCCTCCCAGGTCTTTCTACTTAAAGCCATAGGACTCATATGTCATGAGAATGGGATTGCTGCTTCAACGCAGTCAGCTTCTCTGACATCGCAAAGCTCTGAGGTCCTAGCCACCGCTCCTCACCAAAGCACGCCTCATCACTTCACCTGGCTGGAGTAATTCTGCATCAGCCAGGTGTATCACAATCACTCCAAAACGCTGGAGACGCCTGGGAATTCCCCCAAGACATCTTGTGAACCGATTCGGGGTCACCTTCTCCATGGCCGAATTTCGAGTCTTCGTCCATGACTGTCACCACCACCCCTCTGGAATCCTGAGAGGGGCAAGAATGTACAATTCCATCTTACCGACGTAAGGTCAAGACAGAGTCAGGAGTACAAGCAGCCTCACGCGGAGAGCTCCATGCCATACACATGTTCATGGTCCTCACACCCTCTCAGGATGCTCCTGACCAGGAAAAGCGCCCCCCGCCCTCCGAGGAAAGCTCCGAGTTAACACCCCCACCCATAGCAAAGACATGTCTGGAGTCTTCCACAGTAGGACACGAGTTCTTCTTGCATCTCCAGAAATCGTGCCATAAATGCCTCCCAATTTTCCCAGCTGACCAAACATTAGAGGCAGAGCCTACACCCTAGACTCTTAGGCCCACGACGGACTTATCTGTTTGGAGCTCGCAGGAGCAAGCACGAGCATGTTGGAAGAGAACCAATCCCCATGGGCAGCCATCAGAAAAGGCTTTCGGGCCAGTTTCTGGAATACAATGCGAATCTACAAAAGGTCTCTGTCTTCTCTGTATTCGAAACGCGCCTTCTGTTATCTACCCAGTAGATAATTCCTTTAGGAAGAAGAGCTCATGGAGTGTCCAAGGGCTGGCTCTTGAGAGAATCTCAGGCGTGTGGGACATGCCCTCTGCGGTTGTGTTGTGGCTGTCCACTCTCCTGTGGGCTCGTCCCCTGCAGAGGCTCTCCTTGCCTTCATTCAGGGTGTTTGGTGTCTGGGCCAACTATGGTGTTCCTGTGAAACGTGACTTTCAAACCACTCCACAAACCTTAAGGCCTGCTGAATTCTGTGGCCAGGTGAGAGGATGTGGGCAGGGCTTTCTTCTAGTCCCCATGCAGGGTTTTCTGTTCTCCTGGGACTAAGCATCTTGGCCTGACTAAGGCACTTCCAACAGTGTTCCAGGTTTGGGAATCCGTGATGCAGGTTGGGCAGCTAATGTGCTCCCCGTCCTGCCTCTGGCCACTTCTCACTCTTGATGCTGGCGGTCGTAGAGCCCAAGTATCTTGGGCGCCCGCCCAGGCATCTCCACCAACACTGCCCATCAAAAATACACACAAAGAAACAATAGCCTTACCACGGTGTCAACCGTTTCCATGGTGTCATGGTTTCCAGGCTGTCTGCACCTGGTTGCTTGCTGGTGTCCTCTCCAGGAGATACACAGTGTTCCCTGGAGTCTATGTCTGAAAAGCATGCTGATCTGGAATCCCCGGGCCTCAAGACGCTTGGGTTGCAAGAACTCGTGTCCTTCAGACACTCTCCTTTTCTCTGCCAACAGCTATGCGTCAACATTCAAACTGTGGGTTCTAGGTGTGCTCGTCTCACCTGGGCCTTTGTCTTTGTCCATGGACCCCTGCCCCCTGAAGCACCAACCGTCCAATTCTCCCATAAGACCTGTCTACTCCCTTCTCCCATGGTTTCTGTCACTTCTTCTCTTTTCGCTGTGGAGTGTGATTTCTAGGCTTCCGGTGCATTTATGTCATGTTTACATGGATGTGGTCATCTTCTGGTTGTGCTGATGGCTGAAGAGAAGCCTGAAGCTGCCAGAAACTTCTACCATCCCCCTGTCCTCCAAATGCACTGCCCACTCTTATGGAGCCATAAGCAAGAGGGGATTCTTGCTCCTTGTGACATGTGGTGGAATGGGAGAGCGCATTGGGCTGCACCATATCTGTCAGTCACAGAAAGACAACGACCATACGATTTCACTCACTCCTGGAAGTAAAGAAACATGTGAAAAAGCAAGAAAAAGGGACAGGAATGAGACTCGAACCAGGCACACAAAATTTGGTGTTTGTTCCAGGCAGGATAGTCAGAATCTGCGTTCTAAAGTGGATCAAATGGGATATTCAATGCAGGAAATGTGGCCGGAAGGGATGGAACATGAGTTTCCACTGTGTTTGAAGGTGAATTGTGATATGGAATAGAGCAGCTTCATATCTCTTAAAATATCATTTTTTTGCGTTTGGGACAACACACACACACACAAACACATACAAACACACTTAAAAGGGTCTCACAGAGGTTAGGAAGCAAGTGAGGAATAGCACTCATGGAATTAAAATTCAGAGAAAATAGCATAGAAAACAAAAGCTTAGAGAATCAAAGTAACAAACCGTCCAAACTGGATAAGTGAACTCCTTACCTATCAAGAATTAATTAATTAATTAATTAATGTTTTTATTTATTTATTTATTTATTTATTTATTTATTTATTTATTTATTAAACAACTTATCTAAAAGACCCCTCCACACAAGTAAGCCAGCATAACAAATACCGGAGAGAAGAATAAATTCCAAGACCGATACGTATTACCATGATAAGATCATGAGTCATCCGTACCTGAGGTCTCAAGTAATGACTTTTGAAGCAGCTTTTGAGGCTTTTGAAGCCATCCACAAACATCTCCCCCACACAGAAAGCCAGGTTCAAATCAATTCCCTGGTCAACAGTTCGAGACATTTAATGGCCATGTCGGATTTTGTCATCTATTCCCAAACTGTACGAAGGGAGAAGACTCCGATTTACAATGTCCAAAGACGTAATTCACATAGGGACCTCATAGGAAACCAAAGGCATACAATTTTAATCAGTAAGATAATGAAACTACAATTCATTTCTCTTCACTTTCTTTCTTCATCTTCACGTGATACGGCCTGTTTTGCTTTCTATTCATTATTTTTCCTAATATTCGGCAAGCCAGCCCTTTATCCCTCCTACGTTTTTTGACATAGTGTTCCCTGATTCTTTAATTGCCTATATCACAAAGGGCTCATCCTCATATAATGCCACACCAGCTCCATACCCATTATCCCGTTCCCTCTTTATGGCAGGTCTTATCGTCCTGTAACCCTCAGCTTGGTCCCCAAAGTCCTGAGTCTCTACTGGGGCGTCTCCCTGTCTGACACATTCTGCGTCCGTTTTCCCTTACTAGTACTCACGTCCATGGTATTATTCATGAGCCACATATGAGTGAAGCCGTAGGATAGTTCCCTCGGTCTGCTTGCATTTTCATTTGAAAGTCATCTTCTTTATCATCATCTTCATAATCGTCTTTCTCCGGTAGCCCTTGAAAGGGTCTCTCGGCTCCTTCCACAGAGACGCTAGAGTGGCATGGCAGGCCATCGATGTTGGCCGTTCCTTTTCATCTGAATAAAGAGAGTCGCTCAACAGGACTCTCCCAAAGGCTATGGCATGTAGCATTAAGTAAAGAGGACAAGGAGTGCTGAACAGGGCTCTTTTTTCGAGGTAGCGATCATGGAGAGTTTCACTATCCATGAAGCCTTTGCAACGTTGTTTAAGGTAATGTCAGGTAGACAGAGCCTTCATCCCTTGGCACTGGTGTTTCAGGACACTAGCAGATACGGACAAGGAGAGCACAAAGCATCCCTCCCGTTTGCAATTTCCCTGGAATTGTGACTTTCCTTCCCGTCTTCCTTCCCTCAACTTCCAAGCTAACCCAGCACCAAAGGCAGACCTTACACCCGAGAAATCATAGGGAACAGAAGCCAAGATTGGACCCTCTGACCCAAGGATATCAAACATCCCATAGACCTAATGGTAGTCAAGAGGCCTCGCTGTTGATTGAGATCTCTGGAAATTGAGTGGAAATAGGAACCCCTTGCTCTCCCTGGAGAAATGTTGGTCTAAACAATGGTATACGGAACATCGTTTTCTTTTCTCTTTGTCCAGAAAGTGGAAGTGGGAACGAATCAGGAAAGACCACCTGAGTTCAGGATTAGGCTAACACGGCTCTTTCTTGTTCCTCCCAGGTCTTTCTACTTAAAGCCATAGGACTCATATGTCATGAGAATGGGATTGCTGCTTCAACGCAGTCAGCTTCTCTGACATCGCAAAGCTCTGAGGTCCTAGCCACCGCTCCTCACCAAAGCACGCCTCATCACTTCACCTGGCTGGAGTAATTCTGCATCAGCCAGGTGTATCACAATCACTCCAAAACGCTGGAGACGCCTGGGAATTCCCCCAAGACATCTTGTGAACCGATTCGGGGTCACCTTCTCCATGGCCGAATTTCGAGTCTTCGTCCATGACTGTCACCACCACCCCTCTGGAATCCTGAGAGGGGCAAGAATGTACAATTCCATCTTACCGACGTAAGGTCAAGACAGAGTCAGGAGTACAAGCAGCCTCACGCGGAGAGCTCCATGCCATACACATGTTCATGGTCCTCACACCCTCTCAGGATGCTCCTGACCAGGAAAAGCGCCCCCCGCCCTCCGAGGAAAGCTCCGAGTTAACACCCCCACCCATAGCAAAGACATGTCTGGAGTCTTCCACAGTAGGACACGAGTTCTTCTTGCATCTCCAGAAATCGTGCCATAAATGCCTCCCAATTTTCCCAGCTGACCAAACATTAGAGGCAGAGCCTACACCCTAGACTCTTAGGCCCACGACGGACTTATCTGTTTGGAGCTCGCAGGAGCAAGCACGAGCATGTTGGAAGAGAACCAATCCCCATGGGCAGCCATCAGAAAAGGCTTTCGGGCCAGTTTCTGGAATACAATGCGAATCTACAAAAGGTCTCTGTCTTCTCTGTATTCGAAACGCGCCTTCTGTTATCTACCCAGTAGATAATTCCTTTAGGAAGAAGAGCTCATGGAGTGTCCAAGGGCTGGCTCTTGAGAGAATCTCAGGCGTGTGGGACATGCCCTCTGCGGTTGTGTTGTGGCTGTCCACTCTCCTGTGGGCTCGTCCCCTGCAGAGGCTCTCCTTGCCTTCATTCAGGGTGTTTGGTGTCTGGGCCAACTATGGTGTTCCTGTGAAACGTGACTTTCAAACCACTCCACAAACCTTAAGGCCTGCTGAATTCTGTGGCCAGGTGAGAGGATGTGGGCAGGGCTTTCTTCTAGTCCCCATGCAGGGTTTTCTGTTCTCCTGGGACTAAGCATCTTGGCCTGACTAAGGCACTTCCAACAGTGTTCCAGGTTTGGGAATCCGTGATGCAGGTTGGGCAGCTAATGTGCTCCCCGTCCTGCCTCTGGCCACTTCTCACTCTTGATGCTGGCGGTCGTAGAGCCCAAGTATCTTGGGCGCCCGCCCAGGCATCTCCACCAACACTGCCCATCAAAAATACACACAAAGAAACAATAGCCTTACCACGGTGTCAACCGTTTCCATGGTGTCATGGTTTCCAGGCTGTCTGCACCTGGTTGCTTGCTGGTGTCCTCTCCAGGAGATACACAGTGTTCCCTGGAGTCTATGTCTGAAAAGCATGCTGATCTGGAATCCCCGGGCCTCAAGACGCTTGGGTTGCAAGAACTCGTGTCCTTCAGACACTCTCCTTTTCTCTGCCAACAGCTATGCGTCAACATTCAAACTGTGGGTTCTAGGTGTGCTCGTCTCACCTGGGCCTTTGTCTTTGTCCATGGACCCCTGCCCCCTGAAGCACCAACCGTCCAATTCTCCCATAAGACCTGTCTACTCCCTTCTCCCATGGTTTCTGTCACTTCTTCTCTTTTCGCTGTGGAGTGTGATTTCTAGGCTTCCGGTGCATTTATGTCATGTTTACATGGATGTGGTCATCTTCTGGTTGTGCTGATGGCTGAAGAGAAGCCTGAAGCTGCCAGAAACTTCTACCATCCCCCTGTCCTCCAAATGCACTGCCCACTCTTATGGAGCCATAAGCAAGAGGGGATTCTTGCTCCTTGTGACATGTGGTGGAATGGGAGAGCGCATTGGGCTGCACCATATCTGTCAGTCACAGAAAGACAACGACCATACGATTTCACTCACTCCTGGAAGTAAAGAAACATGTGAAAAAGCAAGAAAAAGGGACAGGAATGAGACTCGAACCAGGCACACAAAATTTGGTGTTTGTTCCAGGCAGGATAGTCAGAATCTGCGTTCTAAAGTGGATCAAATGGGATATTCAATGCAGGAAATGTGGCCGGAAGGGATGGAACATGAGTTTCCACTGTGTTTGAAGGTGAATTGTGATATGGAATAGAGCAGCTTCATATCTCTTAAAATATCATTTTTTTGCGTTTGGGACAACACACACACACACAAACACATACAAACACACTTAAAAGGGTCTCACAGAGGTTAGGAAGCAAGTGAGGAATAGCACTCATGGAATTAAAATTCAGAGAAAATAGCATAGAAAACAAAAGCTTAGAGAATCAAAGTAACAAACCGTCCAAACTGGATAAGTGAACTCCTTACCTATCAAGAATTAATTAATTAATTAATTAATGTTTTTATTTATTTATTTATTTATTTATTTATTTATTTATTAAACAACTTATCTAAAAGACCCCTCCACACAAGTAAGCCAGCATAACAAATACCGGAGAGAAGAATAAATTCCAAGACCGATACGTATTACCATGATAAGATCATGAGTCATCCGTACCTGAGGTCTCAAGTAATGACTTTTGAAGCAGCTTTTGAGGCTTTTGAAGCCATCCACAAACATCTCCCCCACACAGAAAGCCAGGTTCAAATCAA
The DNA here is from genome assembly GCF_922984935.1 of Meles meles. NCBI lineage: Eukaryota > Metazoa > Chordata > Mammalia > Carnivora > Mustelidae > Meles > Meles meles. The sequence continues at coordinate 31,564,163 of NC_060088.1, read as the reverse complement.
TTCCCTGGTCAACAGTTCGAGACATTTAATGGCCATGTCGGATTTTGTCATCTATTCCCAAACTGTACGAAGGGAGAAGACTCCGATTTACAATGTCCAAAGACGTAATTCACATAGGGACCTCATAGGAAACCAAAGGCATACAATTTTAATCAGTAAGATAATGAAACTACAATTCATTTCTCTTCACTTTCTTTCTTCATCTTCACGTGATACGGCCTGTTTTGCTTTCTATTCATTATTTTTCCTAATATTCGGCAAGCCAGCCCTTTATCCCTCCTACGTTTTTTGACATAGTGTTCCCTGATTCTTTAATTGCCTATATCACAAAGGGCTCATCCTCATATAATGCCACACCAGCTCCATACCCATTATCCCGTTCCCTCTTTATGGCAGGTCTTATCGTCCTGTAACCCTCAGCTTGGTCCCCAAAGTCCTGAGTCTCTACTGGGGCGTCTCCCTGTCTGACACATTCTGCGTCCGTTTTCCCTTACTAGTACTCACGTCCATGGTATTATTCATGAGCCACATATGAGTGAAGCCGTAGGATAGTTCCCTCGGTCTGCTTGCATTTTCATTTGAAAGTCATCTTCTTTATCATCATCTTCATAATTGTCTTTCTCCGGTAGCCCTTGAAAGGGTCTCTCGGCTCCTTCCACAGAGACGCTAGAGTGGCATGGCAGGCCATCGATGTTGGCCGTTCCTTTTCATCTGAATAAAGAGAGTCGCTCAACAGGACTCTCCCAAAGGCTATGGCATGTAGCATTAAGTAAAGAGGACAAGGAGTGCTGAACAGGGCTCTTTTTTCGAGGTAGCGATCATGGAGAGTTTCACTATCCATGAAGCCTTTGCAACGTTGTTTAAGGTAATGTCAGGTAGACAGAGCCTTCATCCCTTGGCACTGGTGTTTCAGGACACTAGCAGATACGGACAAGGACAGCACAAAGCATCCCTCCCGTGGCAATTTCCCTGGAATTGTGACTTTCCTTCCCGTCTTCCTTCCCTCAACTTCCAAGCTAACCCAGCACCAAAGGCAGACCTTACACCCGAGAAATCATAGGGAACAGAAGCCAAGATTGGACCCTCTGACCCAAGGATATCAAACATCCCATAGACCTAATGGTAGTCAAGAGGCCTCGCTGTTGATTGAGATCTCTGGAAATTGAGTGGAAATAGGAACCCCTTGCTCTCCCTGGAGAAATGTTGGTCTAAACAATGGTATACGGAACATCGTTTTCTTTTCTCTTTGTCCAGAAAGTGGAAGTGGGAACGAATCAGGAAAGACCACCTGAGTTCAGGATTAGGCTAACACGGCTCTTTCTTGTTCCTCCCAGGTCTTTCTACTTAAAGCCATAGGACTCATATGTCATGAGAATGGGATTGCTGCTTCAACGCAGTCAGCTTCTCTGACATCGCAAAGCTCTGAGGTCCTAGCCACCGCTCCTCACCAAAGCACGCCTCATCACTTCACCTGGCTGGAGTAATTCTGCATCAGCCAGGTGTATCACAATCACTCCAAAACGCTGGAGACGCCTGGGAATTCCCCCAAGACATCTTGTGAACCGATTCGGGGTCACCTTCTCCATGGCCGAATTTCGAGTCTTCGTCCATGACTGTCACCACCACCCCTCTGGAATCCTGAGAGGGGCAAGAATGTACAATTCCATCTTACCGACGTAAGGTCAAGACAGAGTCAGGAGTACAAGCAGCCTCACGCGGAGAGCTCCATGCCATACACATGTTCATGGTCCTCACACCCTCTCAGGATGCTCCTGACCAGGAAAAGCGCCCCCCGCCCTCCGAGGAAAGCTCCGAGTTAACACCCCCACCCATAGCAAAGACATGTCTGGAGTCTTCCACAGTAGGACACGAGTTCTTCTTGCATCTCCAGAAATCGTGCCATAAATGCCTCCCAATTTTCCCAGCTGACCAAACATTAGAGGCAGAGCCTACACCCTAGACTCTTAGGCCCACGACGGACTTATCTGTTTGGAGCTCGCAGGAGCAAGCACGAGCATGTTGGAAGAGAACCAATCCCCATGGGCAGCCATCAGAAAAGGCTTTCGGGCCAGTTTCTGGAATACAATGCGAATCTACAAAAGGTCTCTGTCTTCTCTGTATTCGAAACGCGCCTTCTGTTATCTACCCAGTAGATAATTCCTTTAGGAAGAAGAGCTCATGGAGTGTCCAAGGGCTGGCTCTTGAGAGAATCTCAGGCGTGTGGGACATGCCCTCTGCGGTTGTGTTGTGGCTGTCCACTCTCCTGTGGGCTCGTCCCCTGCAGAGGCTCTCCTTGCCTTCATTCAGGGTGTTTGGTGTCTGGGCCAACTATGGTGTTCCTGTGAAACGTGACTTTCAAACCACTCCACAAACCTTAAGGCCTGCTGAATTCTGTGGCCAGGTGAGAGGATGTGGGCAGGGCTTTCTTCTAGTCCCCATGCAGGGTTTTCTGTTCTCCTGGGACTAAGCATCTTGGCCTGACTAAGGCACTTCCAACAGTGTTCCAGGTTTGGGAATCCGTGATGCAGGTTGGGCAGCTAATGTGCTCCCCGTCCTGCCTCTGGCCACTTCTCACTCTTGATGCTGGCGGTCGTAGAGCCCAAGTATCTTGGGCGCCCGCCCAGGCATCTCCACCAACACTGCCCATCAAAAATACACACAAAGAAACAATAGCCTTACCACGGTGTCAACCGTTTCCATGGTGTCATGGTTTCCAGGCTGTCTGCACCTGGTTGCTTGCTGGTGTCCTCTCCAGGAGATACACAGTGTTCCCTGGAGTCTATGTCTGAAAAGCATGCTGATCTGGAATCCCCGGGCCTCAAGACGCTTGGGTTGCAAGAACTCGTGTCCTTCAGACACTCTCCTTTTCTCTGCCAACAGCTATGCGTCAACATTCAAACTGTGGGTTCTAGGTGTGCTCGTCTCACCTGGGCCTTTGTCTTTGTCCATGGACCCCTGCCCCCTGAAGCACCAACCGTCCAATTCTCCCATAAGACCTGTCTACTCCCTTCTCCCATGGTTTCTGTCACTTCTTCTCTTTTCGCTGTGGAGTGTGATTTCTAGGCTTCCGGTGCATTTATGTCATGTTTACATGGATGTGGTCATCTTCTGGTTGTGCTGATGGCTGAAGAGAAGCCTGAAGCTGCCAGAAACTTCTACCATCCCCCTGTCCTCCAAATGCACTGCCCACTCTTATGGAGCCATAAGCAAGAGGGGATTCTTGCTCCTTGTGACATGTGGTGGAATGGGAGAGCGCATTGGGCTGCACCATATCTGTCAGTCACAGAAAGACAACGACCATACGATTTCACTCACTCCTGGAAGTAAAGAAACATGTGAAAAAGCAAGAAAAAGGGACAGGAATGAGACTCGAACCAGGCACACAAAATTTGGTGTTTGTTCCAGGCAGGATAGTCAGAATCTGCGTTCTAAAGTGGATCAAATGGGATATTCAATGCAGGAAATGTGGCCGGAAGGGATGGAACATGAGTTTCCACTGTGTTTGAAGGTGAATTGTGATATGGAATAGAGCAGCTTCATATCTCTTAAAATATCATTTTTTTGCGTTTGGGACAACACACACACACACAAACACATACAAACACACTTAAAAGGGTCTCACAGAGGTTAGGAAGCAAGTGAGGAATAGCACTCATGGAATTAAAATTCAGAGAAAATAGCATAGAAAACAAAAGCTTAGAGAATCAAAGTAACAAACCGTCCAAACTGGATAAGTGAACTCCTTACCTATCAAGAATTAATTAATTAATTAATTAATGTATTTATTTATTTATTTATTTATTTATTTATTTATTTATTTATTTATTAAACAACTTATCTAAAAGACCCCTCCACACAAGTAAGCCAGCATAACAAATACCGGAGAGAAGAATAAATTCCAAGACCGATACGTATTACCATGATAAGATCATGAGTCATCCGTACCTGAGGTCTCAAGTAATGACTTTTGAAGCAGCTTTTGAGGCTTTTGAAGCCATCCACAAACATCTCCCCCACACAGAAAGCCAGGTTCAAATCAATTCCCTGGTCAACAGTTCGAGACATTTAATGGCCATGTCGGATTTTGTCATCTATTCCCAAACTGTACGAAGGGAGAAGACTCCGATTTACAATGTCCAAAGACGTAATTCACATAGGGACCTCATAGGAAACCAAAGGCATACAATTTTAATCAGTAAGATAATGAAACTACAATTCATTTCTCTTCACTTTCTTTCTTCATCTTCACGTGATACGGCCTGTTTTGCTTTCTATTCATTATTTTTCCTAATATTCGGCAAGCCAGCCCTTTATCCCTCCTACGTTTTTTGACATAGTGTTCCCTGATTCTTTAATTGCCTATATCACAAAGGGCTCATCCTCATATAATGCCACACCAGCTCCATACCCATTATCCCGTTCCCTCTTTATGGCAGGTCTTATCGTCCTGTAACCCTCAGCTTGGTCCCCAAAGTCCTGAGTCTCTACTGGGGCGTCTCCCTGTCTGACACATTCTGCGTCCGTTTTCCCTTACTAGTACTCACGTCCATGGTATTATTCATGAGCCACATATGAGTGAAGCCGTAGGATAGTTCCCTCGGTCTGCTTGCATTTTCATTTGAAAGTCATCTTCTTTATCATCATCTTCATAATCGTCTTTCTCCGGTAGCCCTTGAAAGGGTCTCTCGGCTCCTTCCACAGAGACGCTAGAGTGGCATGGCAGGCCATCGATGTTGGCCGTTCCTTTTCATCTGAATAAAGAGAGTCGCTCAACAGGACTCTCCCAAAGGCTATGGCATGTAGCATTAAGTAAAGAGGACAAGGAGTGCTGAACAGGGCTCTTTTTTCGAGGTAGCGATCATGGAGAGTTTCACTATCCATGAAGCCTTTGCAACGTTGTTTAAGGTAATGTCAGGTAGACAGAGCCTTCATCCCTTGGCACTGGTGTTTCAGGACACTAGCAGATACGGACAAGGAGAGCACAAAGCATCCCTCCCGTTTGCAATTTCCCTGGAATTGTGACTTTCCTTCCCGTCTTCCTTCCCTCAACTTCCAAGCTAACCCAGCACCAAAGGCAGACCTTACACCCGAGAAATCATAGGGAACAGAAGCCAAGATTGGACCCTCTGACCCAAGGATATCAAACATCCCATAGACCTAATGGTAGTCAAGAGGCCTCGCTGTTGATTGAGATCTCTGGAAATTGAGTGGAAATAGGAACCCCTTGCTCTCCCTGGAGAAATGTTGGTCTAAACAATGGTATACGGAACATCGTTTTCTTTTCTCTTTGTCCAGAAAGTGGAAGTGGGAACGAATCAGGAAAGACCACCTGAGTTCAGGATTAGGCTAACACGGCTCTTTCTTGTTCCTCCCAGGTCTTTCTACTTAAAGCCATAGGACTCATATGTCATGAGAATGGGATTGCTGCTTCAACGCAGTCAGCTTCTCTGACATCGCAAAGCTCTGAGGTCCTAGCCACCGCTCCTCACCAAAGCACGCCTCATCACTTCACCTGGCTGGAGTAATTCTGCATCAGCCAGGTGTATCACAATCACTCCAAAACGCTGGAGACGCCTGGGAATTCCCCCAAGACATCTTGTGAACCGATTCGGGGTCACCTTCTCCATGGCCGAATTTCGAGTCTTCGTCCATGACTGTCACCACCACCCCTCTGGAATCCTGAGAGGGGCAAGAATGTACAATTCCATCTTACCGACGTAAGGTCAAGACAGAGTCAGGAGTACAAGCAGCCTCACGCGGAGAGCTCCATGCCATACACATGTTCATGGTCCTCACACCCTCTCAGGATGCTCCTGACCAGGAAAAGCGCCCCCCGCCCTCCGAGGAAAGCTCCGAGTTAACACCCCCACCCATAGCAAAGACATGTCTGGAGTCTTCCACAGTAGGACACGAGTTCTTCTTGCATCTCCAGAAATCGTGCCATAAATGCCTCCCAATTTTCCCAGCTGACCAAACATTAGAGGCAGAGCCTACACCCTAGACTCTTAGGCCCACGACGGACTTATCTGTTTGGAGCTCGCAGGAGCAAGCACGAGCATGTTGGAAGAGAACCAATCCCCATGGGCAGCCATCAGAAAAGGCTTTCGGGCCAGTTTCTGGAATACAATGCGAATCTACAAAAGGTCTCTGTCTTCTCTGTATTCGAAACGCGCCTTCTGTTATCTACCCAGTAGATAATTCCTTTAGGAAGAAGAGCTCATGGAGTGTCCAAGGGCTGGCTCTTGAGAGAATCTCAGGCGTGTGGGACATGCCCTCTGCGGTTGTGTTGTGGCTGTCCACTCTCCTGTGGGCTCGTCCCCTGCAGAGGCTCTCCTTGCCTTCATTCAGGGTGTTTGGTGTCTGGGCCAACTATGGTGTTCCTGTGAAACGTGACTTTCAAACCACTCCACAAACCTTAAGGCCTGCTGAATTCTGTGGCCAGGTGAGAGGATGTGGGCAGGGCTTTCTTCTAGTCCCCATGCAGGGTTTTCTGTTCTCCTGGGACTAAGCATCTTGGCCTGACTAAGGCACTTCCAACAGTGTTCCAGGTTTGGGAATCCGTGATGCAGGTTGGGCAGCTAATGTGCTCCCCGTCCTGCCTCTGGCCACTTCTCACTCTTGATGCTGGCGGTCGTAGAGCCCAAGTATCTTGGGCGCCCGCCCAGGCATCTCCACCAACACTGCCCATCAAAAATACACACAAAGAAACAATAGCCTTACCACGGTGTCAACCGTTTCCATGGTGTCATGGTTTCCAGGCTGTCTGCACCTGGTTGCTTGCTGGTGTCCTCTCCAGGAGATACACAGTGTTCCCTGGAGTCTATGTCTGAAAAGCATGCTGATCTGGAATCCCCGGGCCTCAAGACGCTTGGGTTGCAAGAACTCGTGTCCTTCAGACACTCTCCTTTTCTCTGCCAACAGCTATGCGTCAACATTCAAACTGTGGGTTCTAGGTGTGCTCGTCTCACCTGGGCCTTTGTCTTTGTCCATGGACCCCTGCCCCCTGAAGCACCAACCGTCCAATTCTCCCATAAGACCTGTCTACTCCCTTCTCCCATGGTTTCTGTCACTTCTTCTCTTTTCGCTGTGGAGTGTGATTTCTAGGCTTCCGGTGCATTTATGTCATGTTTACATGGATGTGGTCATCTTCTGGTTGTGCTGATGGCTGAAGAGAAGCCTGAAGCTGCCAGAAACTTCTACCATCCCCCTGTCCTCCAAATGCACTGCCCACTCTTATGGAGCCATAAGCAAGAGGGGATTCTTGCTCCTTGTGACATGTGGTGGAATGGGAGAGCGCATTGGGCTGCACCATATCTGTCAGTCACAGAAAGACAACGACCATACGATTTCACTCACTCCTGGAAGTAAAGAAACATGTGAAAAAGCAAGAAAAAGGGACAGGAATGAGACTCGAACCAGGCACACAAAATTTGGTGTTTGTTCCAGGCAGGATAGTCAGAATCTGCGTTCTAAAGTGGATCAAATGGGATATTCAATGCAGGAAATGTGGCCGGAAGGGATGGAACATGAGTTTCCACTGTGTTTGAAGGTGAATTGTGATATGGAATAGAGCAGCTTCATATCTCTTAAAATATCATTTTTTTGCGTTTGGGACAACACACACACACACAAACACATACAAACACACTTAAAAGGGTCTCACAGAGGTTAGGAAGCAAGTGAGGAATAGCACTCATGGAATTAAAATTCAGAGAAAATAGCATAGAAAACAAAAGCTTAGAGAATCAAAGTAACAAACCGTCCAAACTGGATAAGTGAACTCCTTACCTATCAAGAATTAATTAATTAATTAATTAATGTATTTATTTATTTATTTATTTATTTATTTATTTATTTATTTATTAAACAACTTATCTAAAAGACCCCTCCACACAAGTAAGCCAGCATAACAAATACCGGAGAGAAGAATAAATTCCAAGACCGATACGTATTACCATGATAAGATCATGAGTCATCCGTACCTGAGGTCTCAAGTAATGACTTTTGAAGCAGCTTTTGAGGCTTTTGAAGCCATCCACAAACATCTCCCCCACACAGAAAGCCAGGTTCAAATCAATTCCCTGGTCAACAGTTCGAGACATTTAATGGCCATGTCGGATTTTGTCATCTATTCCCAAACTGTACGAAGGGAGAAGACTCCGATTTACAATGTCCAAAGACGTAATTCACATAGGGACCTCATAGGAAACCAAAGGCATACAATTTTAATCAGTAAGATAATGAAACTACAATTCATTTCTCTTCACTTTCTTTCTTCATCTTCACGTGATACGGCCTGTTTTGCTTTCTATTCATTATTTTTCCTAATATTCGGCAAGCCAGCCCTTTATCCCTCCTACGTTTTTTGACATAGTGTTCCCTGATTCTTTAATTGCCTATATCACAAAGGGCTCATCCTCATATAATGCCACACCAGCTCCATACCCATTATCCCGTTCCCTCTTTATGGCAGGTCTTATCGTCCTGTAACCCTCAGCTTGGTCCCCAAAGTCCTGAGTCTCTACTGGGGCGTCTCCCTGTCTGACACATTCTGCGTCCGTTTTCCCTTACTAGTACTCACGTCCATGGTATTATTCATGAGCCACATATGAGTGAAGCCGTAGGATAGTTCCCTCGGTCTGCTTGCATTTTCATTTGAAAGTCATCTTCTTTATCATCATCTTCATAATCGTCTTTCTCCGGTAGCCCTTGAAAGGGTCTCTCGGCTCCTTCCACAGAGACGCTAGAGTGGCATGGCAGGCCATCGATGTTGGCCGTTCCTTTTCATCTGAATAAAGAGAGTCGCTCAACAGGACTCTCCCAAAGGCTATGGCATGTAGCATTAAGTAAAGAGGACAAGGAGTGCTGAACAGGGCTCTTTTTTCGAGGTAGCGATCATGGAGAGTTTCACTATCCATGAAGCCTTTGCAACGTTGTTTAAGGTAATGTCAGGTAGACAGAGCCTTCATCCCTTGGCACTGGTGTTTCAGGACACTAGCAGATACGGACAAGGACAGCACAAAGCATCCCTCCCGTGGCAATTTCCCTGGAATTGTGACTTTCCTTCCCGTCTTCCTTCCCTCAACTTCCAAGCTAACCCAGCACCAAAGGCAGACCTTACACCCGAGAAATCATAGGGAACAGAAGCCAAGATTGGACCCTCTGACCCAAGGATATCAAACATCCCATAGGCCTAATGGTAGTCAAGAGGCCTCGCTGTTGATTGAGATCTCTGGAAATTGAGTGGAAATAGGAACCCCTTGCTCTCCCTGGAGAAATGTTGGTCTAAACAATGGTATACGGAACATCGTTTTCTTTTCTCTTTGTCCAGAAAGTGGAAGTGGGAACGAATCAGGAAAGACCACCTGAGTTCAGGATTAGGCTAACACGGCTCTTTCTTGTTCCTCCCAGGTCTTTCTACTTAAAGCCATAGGACTCATATGTCATGAGAATGGGATTGCTGCTTCAACGCAGTCAGCTTCTCTGACATCGCAAAGCTCTGAGGTCCTAGCCACCGCTCCTCACCAAAGCACGCCTCATCACTTCACCTGGCTGGAGTAATTCTGCATCAGCCAGGTGTATCACAATCACTCCAAAACGCTGGAGACGCCTGGGAATTCCCCCAAGACATCTTGTGAACCGATTCGGGGTCACCTTCTCCATGGCCGAATTTCGAGTCTTCGTCCATGACTGTCACCACCACCCCTCTGGAATCCTGAGAGGGGCAAGAATGTACAATTCCATCTTACCGACGTAAGGTCAAGACAGAGTCAGGAGTACAAGCAGCCTCACGCGGAGAGCTCCATGCCATACACATGTTCATGGTCCTCACACCCTCTCAGGATGCTCCTGACCAGGAAAAGCGCCCCCCGCCCTCCGAGGAAAGCTCCGAGTTAACACCCCCACCCATAGCAAAGACATGTCTGGAGTCTTCCACAGTAGGACACGAGTTCTTCTTGCATCTCCAGAAATCGTGCCATAAATGCCTCCCAATTTTCCCAGCTGACCAAACATTAGAGGCAGAGCCTACACCCTAGACTCTTAGGCCCACGACGGACTTATCTGTTTGGAGCTCGCAGGAGCAAGCACGAGCATGTTGGAAGAGAACCAATCCCCATGGGCAGCCATCAGAAAAGGCTTTCGGGCCAGTTTCTGGAATACAATGCGAATCTACAAAAGGTCTCTGTCTTCTCTGTATTCGAAACGCGCCTTCTGTTATCTACCCAGTAGATAATTCCTTTAGGAAGAAGAGCTCATGGAGTGTCCAAGGGCTGGCTCTTGAGAGAATCTCAGGCGTGTGGGACATGCCCTCTGCGGTTGTGTTGTGGCTGTCCACTCTCCTGTGGGCTCGTCCCCTGCAGAGGCTCTCCTTGCCTTCATTCAGGGTGTTTGGTGTCTGGGCCAACTATGGTGTTCCTGTGAAACGTGACTTTCAAACCACTCCACAAACCTTAAGGCCTGCTGAATTCTGTGGCCAGGTGAGAGGATGTGGGCAGGGCTTTCTTCTAGTCCCCATGCAGGGTTTTCTGTTCTCCTGGGACTAAGCATCTTGGCCTGACTAAGGCTCTTCCAACAGTGTTCCAGGTTTGGGAATCCGTGATGCAGGTTGGGCAGCTAATGTGCTCCCCGTCCTGCCTCTGGCCACTTCTCACTCTTGATGCTGGCGGTCGTAGAGCCCAAGTATCTTGGGCGCCCGCCCAGGCATCTCCACCAACACTGCCCATCAAAAATACACACAAAGAAACAATAGCCTTACCACGGTGTCAACCGTTTCCATGGTGTCATGGTTTCCAGGCTGTCTGCACCTGGTTGCTTGCTGGTGTCCTCTCCAGGAGATACACAGTGTTCCCTGGAGTCTATGTCTGAAAAGCATGCTGATCTGGAATCCCCGGGCCTCAAGACGCTTGGGTTGCAAGAACTCGTGTCCTTCAGACACTCTCCTTTTCTCTGCCAACAGCTATGCGTCAACATTCAAACTGTGGGTTCTAGGTGTGCTCGTCTCACCTGGGCCTTTGTCTTTGTCCATGGACCCCTGCCCCCTGAAGCACCAACCGTCCAATTCTCCCATAAGACCTGTCTACTCCCTTCTCCCATGGTTTCTGTCACTTCTTCTCTTTTCGCTGTGGAGTGTGATTTCTAGGCTTCCGGTGCATTTATGTCATGTTTACATGGATGTGGTCATCTTCTGGTTGTGCTGATGGCTGAAGAGAAGCCTGAAGCTGCCAGAAACTTCTACCATCCCCCTGTCCTCCAAATGCACTGCCCACTCTTATGGAGCCATAAGCAAGAGGGGATTCTTGCTCCTTGTGACATGTGGTGGAATGGGAGAGCGCATTGGGCTGCACCATATCTGTCAGTCACAGAAAGACAACGACCATACGATTTCACTCACTCCTGGAAGTAAAGAAACATGTGAAAAAGCAAGAAAAAGGGACAGGAATGAGACTCGAACCAGGCACACAAAATTTGGTGTTTGTTCCAGGCAGGATAGTCAGAATCTGCGTTCTAAAGTGGATCAAATGGGATATTCAATGCAGGAAATGTGGCCGGAAGGGATGGAACATGAGTTTCCACTGTGTTTGAAGGTGAATTGTGATATGGAATAGAGCAGCTTCATATCTCTTAAAATATCATTTTTTTGCGTTTGGGACAACACACACACACACAAACACATACAAACACACTTAAAAGGGTCTCACAGAGGTTAGGAAGCAAGTGAGGAATAGCACTCATGGAATTAAAATTCAGAGAAAATAGCATAGAAAACAAAAGCTTAGAGAATCAAAGTAACAAACCGTCCAAACTGGATAAGTGAACTCCTTACCTATCAAGAATTAATTAATTAATTAATTAATGTATTTATTTATTTATTTATTTATTTATTTATTTATTTATTTATTAAACAACTTATCTAAAAGACCCCTCCACACAAGTAAGCCAGCATAACAAATACCGGAGAGAAGAATAAATTCCAAGACCGATACGTATTACCATGATAAGATCATGAGTCATCCGTACCTGAGGTCTCAAGTAATGACTTTTGAAGCAGCTTTTGAGGCTTTTGAAGCCATCCACAAACATCTCCCCCACACAGAAAGCCAGGTTCAAATCAATTCCCTGGTCAACAGTTCGAGACATTTAATGGCCATGTCGGATTTTGTCATCTATTCCCAAACTGTACGAAGGGAGAAGACTCCGATTTACAATGTCCAAAGACGTAATTCACATAGGGACCTCATAGGAAACCAAAGGCATACAATTTTAATCAGTAAGATAATGAAACTACAATTCATTTCTCTTCACTTTCTTTCTTCATCTTCACGTGATACGGCCTGTTTTGCTTTCTATTCATTATTTTTCCTAATATTCGGCAAGCCAGCCCTTTATCCCTCCTACGTTTTTTGACATAGTGTTCCCTGATTCTTTAATTGCCTATATCACAAAGGGCTCATCCTCATATAATGCCACACCAGCTCCATACCCATTATCCCGTTCCCTCTTTATGGCAGGTCTTATCGTCCTGTAACCCTCAGCTTGGTCCCCAAAGTCCTGAGTCTCTACTGGGGCGTCTCCCTGTCTGACACATTCTGCGTCCGTTTTCCCTTACTAGTACTCACGTCCATGGTATTATTCATGAGCCACATATGAGTGAAGCCGTAGGATAGTTCCCTCGGTCTGCTTGCATTTTCATTTGAAAGTCATCTTCTTTATCATCATCTTCATAATCGTCTTTCTCCGGTAGCCCTTGAAAGGGTCTCTCGGCTCCTTCCACAGAGACGCTAGAGTGGCATGGCAGGCCATCGATGTTGGCCGTTCCTTTTCATCTGAATAAAGAGAGTCGCTCAACAGGACTCTCCCAAAGGCTATGGCATGTAGCATTAAGTAAAGAGGACAAGGAGTGCTGAACAGGGCTCTTTTTTCGAGGTAGCGATCATGGAGAGTTTCACTATCCATGAAGCCTTTGCAACGTTGTTTAAGGTAATGTCAGGTAGACAGAGCCTTCATCCCTTGGCACTGGTGTTTCAGGACACTAGCAGATACGGACAAGGACAGCACAAAGCATCCCTCCCGTGGCAATTTCCCTGGAATTGTGACTTTCCTTCCCGTCTTCCTTCCCTCAACTTCCAAGCTAACCCAGCACCAAAGGCAGACCTTACACCCGAGAAATCATAGGGAACAGAAGCCAAGATTGGACCCTCTGACCCAAGGATATCAAACATCCCATAGACCTAATGGTAGTCAAGAGGCCTCGCTGTTGATTGAGATCTCTGGAAATTGAGTGGAAATAGGAACCCCTTGCTCTCCCTGGAGAAATGTTGGTCTAAACAATGGTATACGGAACATCGTTTTCTTTTCTCTTTGTCCAGAAAGTGGAAGTGGGAACGAATCAGGAAAGACCACCTGAGTTCAGGATTAGGCTAACACGGCTCTTTCTTGTTCCTCCCAGGTCTTTCTACTTAAAGCCATAGGACTCATATGTCATGAGAATGGGATTGCTGCTTCAACGCAGTCAGCTTCTCTGACATCGCAAAGCTCTGAGGTCCTAGCCACCGCTCCTCACCAAAGCACGCCTCATCACTTCACCTGGCTGGAGTAATTCTGCATCAGCCAGGTGTATCACAATCACTCCAAAACGCTGGAGACGCCTGGGAATTCCCCCAAGACATCTTGTGAACCGATTCGGGGTCACCTTCTCCATGGCCGAATTTCGAGTCTTCGTCCATGACTGTCACCACCACCCCTCTGGAATCCTGAGAGGGGCAAGAATGTACAATTCCATCTTACCGACGTAAGGTCAAGACAGAGTCAGGAGTACAAGCAGCCTCACGCGGAGAGCTCCATGCCATACACATGTTCATGGTCCTCACACCCTCTCAGGATGCTCCTGACCAGGAAAAGCGCCCCCCGCCCTCCGAGGAAAGCTCCGAGTTAACACCCCCACCCATAGCAAAGACATGTCTGGAGTCTTCCACAGTAGGACACGAGTTCTTCTTGCATCTCCAGAAATCGTGCCATAAATGCCTCCCAATTTTCCCAGCTGACCAAACATTAGAGGCAGAGCCTACACCCTAGACTCTTAGGCCCACGACGGACTTATCTGTTTGGAGCTCGCAGGAGCAAGCACGAGCATGTTGGAAGAGAACCAATCCCCATGGGCAGCCATCAGAAAAGGCTTTCGGGCCAGTTTCTGGAATACAATGCGAATCTACAAAAGGTCTCTGTCTTCTCTGTATTCGAAACGCGCCTTCTGTTATCTACCCAGTAGATAATTCCTTTAGGAAGAAGAGCTCATGGAGTGTCCAAGGGCTGGCTCTTGAGAGAATCTCAGGCGTGTGGGACATGCCCTCTGCGGTTGTGTTGTGGCTGTCCACTCTCCTGTGGGCTCGTCCCCTGCAGAGGCTCTCCTTGCCTTCATTCAGGGTGTTTGGTGTCTGGGCCAACTATGGTGTTCCTGTGAAACGTGACTTTCAAACCACTCCACAAACCTTAAGGCCTGCTGAATTCTGTGGCCAGGTGAGAGGATGTGGGCAGGGCTTTCTTCTAGTCCCCATGCAGGGTTTTCTGTTCTCCTGGGACTAAGCATCTTGGCCTGACTAAGGCTCTTCCAACAGTGTTCCAGGTTTGGGAATCCGTGATGCAGGTTGGGCAGATAATGTGCTCCCCGTCCTGCCTCTGGCCACTTCTCACTCTTGATGCTGGCGGTCGTAGAGCCCAAGTATCTTGGGCGCCCGCCCAGGCATCTCCACCAACACTGCCCATCAAAAATACACACAAAGAAACAATAGCCTTACCACGGTGTCAACCGTTTCCATGGTGTCATGGTTTCCAGGCTGTCTGCACCTGGTTGCTTGCTGGTGTCCTCTCCAGGAGATACACAGTGTTCCCTGGAGTCTATGTCTGAAAAGCATGCTGATCTGGAATCCCCGGGCCTCAAGACGCTTGGGTTGCAAGAACTCGTGTCCTTCAGACACTCTCCTTTTCTCTGCCAACAGCTATGCGTCAACATTCAAACTGTGGGTTCTAGGTGTGCTCGTCTCACCTGGGCCTTTGTCTTTGTCCATGGACCCCTGCCCCCTGAAGCACCAACCGTCCAATTCTCCCATAAGACCTGTCTACTCCCTTCTCCCATGGTTTCTGTCACTTCTTCTCTTTTCGCTGTGGAGTGTGATTTCTAGGCTTCCGGTGCATTTATGTCATGTTTACATGGATGTGGTCATCTTCTGGTTGTGCTGATGGCTGAAGAGAAGCCTGAAGCTGCCAGAAACTTCTACCATCCCCCTGTCCTCCAAATGCACTGCCCACTCTTATGGAGCCATAAGCAAGAGGGGATTCTTGCTCCTTGTGACATGTGGTGGAATGGGAGAGCGCATTGGGCTGCACCATATCTGTCAGTCACAGAAAGACAACGACCATACGATTTCACTCACTCCTGGAAGTAAAGAAACATGTGAAAAAGCAAGAAAAAGGGACAGGAATGAGACTCGAACCAGGCACACAAAATTTGGTGTTTGTTCCAGGCAGGATAGTCAGAATCTGCGTTCTAAAGTGGATCAAATGGGATATTCAATGCAGGAAATGTGGCCGGAAGGGATGGAACATGAGTTTCCACTGTGTTTGAAGGTGAATTGTGATATGGAATAGAGCAGCTTCATATCTCTTAAAATATCATTTTTTTGCGTTTGGGACAACACACACACACACAAACACATACAAACACACTTAAAAGGGTCTCACAGAGGTTAGGAAGCAAGTGAGGAATAGCACTCATGGAATTAAAATTCAGAGAAAATAGCATAGAAAACAAAAGCTTAGAGAATCAAAGTAACAAACCGTCCAAACTGGATAAGTGAACTCCTTACCTATCAAGAATTAATTAATTAATTAATTAATGTATTTATTTATTTATTTATTTATTTATTTATTTATTTATTTATTAAACAACTTATCTAAAAGACCCCTCCACACAAGTAAGCCAGCATAACAAATACCGGAGAGAAGAATAAATTCCAAGACCGATACGTATTACCATGATAAGATCATGAGTCATCCGTACCTGAGGTCTCAAGTAATGACTTTTGAAGCAGCTTTTGAGGCTTTTGAAGCCATCCACAAACATCTCCCCCACACAGAAAGCCAGGTTCAAATCAATTCCCTGGTCAACAGTTCGAGACATTTAATGGCCATGTCGGATTTTGTCATCTATTCCCAAACTGTACGAAGGGAGAAGACTCCGATTTACAATGTCCAAAGACGTAATTCACATAGGGACCTCATAGGAAACCAAAGGCATACAATTTTAATCAGTAAGATAATGAAACTACAATTCATTTCTCTTCACTTTCTTTCTTCATCTTCACGTGATACGGCCTGTTTTGCTTTCTATTCATTATTTTTCCTAATATTCGGCAAGCCAGCCCTTTATCCCTCCTACGTTTTTTGACATAGTGTTCCCTGATTCTTTAATTGCCTATATCACAAAGGGCTCATCCTCATATAATGCCACACCAGCTCCATACCCATTATCCCGTTCCCTCTTTATGGCAGGTCTTATCGTCCTGTAACCCTCAGCTTGGTCCCCAAAGTCCTGAGTCTCTACTGGGGCGTCTCCCTGTCTGACATATTCTGCGTCCATTTTCCCTTACTAGTACTCACGTCCATGGTATTATTCATGAGCCACATATGAGTGAAGCCGTAGGATAGTTCCCTCGGTCTGCTTGCATTTTCATTTGAAAGTCATCTTCTTTATCATCATCTTCATAATCGTCTTTCTCCGGTAGCCCTTGAAAGGGTCTCTCGGCTCCTTCCACAGAGACGCTAGAGTGGCATGGCAGGCCATCGGTGTTGGCCGTTCCTTTTCATCTGAATAAAGAGAGTCGCTCAACAGGACTCTCCCAAAGGCTATGGCATGTAGCATTAAGTAAAGAGGACAAGGAGTGCTGAACAGGGCTCTTTTTTCGAGGTAGCGATCATGGAGAGTTTCACTATCCATGAAGCCTTTGCAACGTTGTTTAAGGTAATGTCAGGTAGACAGAGCCTTCATCCCTTGGCACTGGTGTTTCAGGACACTAGCAGATACGGACAAGGACAGCACAAAGCATCCCTCCCGTGGCAATTTCCCTGGAATTGTGACTTTCCTTCCCGTCTTCCTTCCCTCAACTTCCAAGCTAACCCAGCACCAAAGGCAGACCTTACACCCGAGAAATCATAGGGAACAGAAGCCAAGATTGGACCCTCTGACCCAAGGATATCAAACATCCCATAGACCTAATGGTAGTCAAGAGGCCTCGCTGTTGATTGAGATCTCTGGAAATTGAGTGGAAATAGGAACCCCTTGCTCTCCCTGGAGAAATGTTGGTCTAAACAATGGTATACGGAACATCGTTTTCTTTTCTCTTTGTCCAGAAAGTGGAAGTGGGAACGAATCAGGAAAGACCACCTGAGTTCAGGATTAGGCTAACACGGCTCTTTCTTGTTCCTCCCAGGTCTTTCTACTTAAAGCCATAGGACTCATATGTCATGAGAATGGGATTGCTGCTTCAACGCAGTCAGCTTCTCTGACATCGCAAAGCTCTGAGGTCCTAGCCACCGCTCCTCACCAAAGCACGCCTCATCACTTCACCTGGCTGGAGTAATTCTGCATCAGCCAGGTGTATCACAATCACTCCAAAACGCTGGAGACGCCTGGGAATTCCCCCAAGACATCTTGTGAACCGATTCG
Organism: Meles meles; assembly: GCF_922984935.1. NCBI lineage: Eukaryota > Metazoa > Chordata > Mammalia > Carnivora > Mustelidae > Meles > Meles meles. The sequence continues at coordinate 31,546,444 of NC_060088.1, read as the reverse complement.
GGGTCACCTTCTCCATGGCCGAATTTCGAGTCTTCGTCCATGACTGTCACCACCACCCCTCTGGAATCCTGAGAGGGGCAAGAATGTACAATTCCATCTTACCGACGTAAGGTCAAGACAGAGTCAGGAGTACAAGCAGCCTCACGCGGAGAGCTCCATGCCATACACATGTTCATGGTCCTCACACCCTCTCAGGATGCTCCTGACCAGAAAAAGCGCCCCCCGCCCTCCGAGGAAAGCTCCGAGTTAACACCCCCACCCATAGCAAAGACATGTCTGGAGTCTTCCACAGTAGGACACGAGTTCTTCTTGCATCTCCAGAAATCGTGCCATAAATGCCTCCCAATTTTCCCAGCTGACCAAACATTAGAGGCAGAGCCTACACCCTAGACTCTTAGGCCCACGACGGACTTATCTGTTTGGAGCTCGCAGGAGCAAGCACGAGCATGTTGGAAGAGAACCAATCCCCATGGGCAGCCATCAGAAAAGGCTTTCGGGCCAGTTTCTGGAATACAATGCGAATCTACAAAAGGTCTCTGTCTTCTCTGTATTCGAAACGCGCCTTCTGTTATCTACCCAGTAGATAATTCCTTTAGGAAGAAGAGCTCATGGAGTGTCCAAGGGCTGGCTCTTGAGAGAATCTCAGGCGTGTGGGACATGCCCTCTGCGGTTGTGTTGTGGCTGTCCACTCTCCTGTGGGCTCGTCCCCTGCAGAGGCTCTCCTTGCCTTCATTCAGGGTGTTTGGTGTCTGGGCCAACTATGGTGTTCCTGTGAAACGTGACTTTCAAACCACTCCACAAACCTTAAGGCCTGCTGAATTCTGTGGCCAGGTGAGAGGATGTGGGCAGGGCTTTCTTCTAGTCCCCATGCAGGGTTTTCTGTTCTCCTGGGACTAAGCATCTTGGCCTGACTAAGGCTCTTCCAACAGTGTTCCAGGTTTGGGAATCCGTGATGCAGGTTGGGCAGCTAATGTGCTCCCCGTCCTGCCTCTGGCCACTTCTCACTCTTGATGCTGGCGGTCGTAGAGCCCAAGTATCTTGGGCGCCCGCCCAGGCATCTCCACCAACACTGCCCATCAAAAATACACACAAAGAAACAATAGCCTTACCACGGTGTCAACCGTTTCCATGGTGTCATGGTTTCCAGGCTGTCTGCACCTGGTTGCTTGCTGGTGTCCTCTCCAGGAGATACACAGTGTTCCCTGGAGTCTATGTCTGAAAAGCATGCTGATCTGGAATCCCCGGGCCTCAAGACGCTTGGGTTGCAAGAACTCGTGTCCTTCAGACACTCTCCTTTTCTCTGCCAACAGCTATGCGTCAACATTCAAACTGTGGGTTCTAGGTGTGCTCGTCTCACCTGGGCCTTTGTCTTTGTCCATGGACCCCTGCCCCCTGAAGCACCAACCGTCCAATTCTCCCATAAGACCTGTCTACTCCCTTCTCCCATGGTTTCTGTCACTTCTTCTCTTTTCGCTGTGGAGTGTGATTTCTAGGCTTCCGGTGCATTTATGTCATGTTTACATGGATGTGGTCATCTTCTGGTTGTGCTGATGGCTGAAGAGAAGCCTGAAGCTGCCAGAAACTTCTACCATCCCCCTGTCCTCCAAATGCACTGCCCACTGTTATGGAGCCATAAGCAAGAGGGGATTCTTGCTCCTTGTGACATGTGGTGGAATGGGAGAGCGCATTGGGCTGCACCATATCTGTCAGTCACAGAAAGACAACGACCATACGATTTCACTCACTCCTGGAAGTAAAGAAACATGTGAAAAAGCAAGAAAAAGGGACAGGAATGAGACTCGAACCAGGCACACAAAATTTGGTGTTTGTTCCAGGCAGGATAGTCAGAATCTGCGTTCTAAAGTGGATCAAATGGGATATTCAATGCAGGAAATGTGGCCGGAAGGGATGGAACATGAGTTTCCACTGTGTTTGAAGGTGAATTGTGATATGGAATAGAGCAGCTTCATATCTCTTAAAATATCATTTTTTTGCGTTTGGGACAACACACACACACACAAACACATACAAACACACTTAAAAGGGTCTCACAGAGGTTAGGAAGCAAGTGAGGAATAGCACTCATGGAATTAAAATTCAGAGAAAATAGCATAGAAAACAAAAGCTTAGAGAATCAAAGTAACAAACCGTCCAAACTGGATAAGTGAACTCCTTACCTATCAAGAATTAATTAATTAATTAATTAATGTATTTATTTATTTATTTATTTATTTATTTATTTATTTATTAAACAACTTATCTAAAAGACCCCTCCACACAAGTAAGCCAGCATAACAAATACCGGAGAGAAGAATAAATTCCAAGACCGATACGTATTACCATGATAAGATCATGAGTCATCCGTACCTGAGGTCTCAAGTAATGACTTTTGAAGCAGCTTTTGAGGCTTTTGAAGCCATCCACAAACATCTCCCCCACACAGAAAGCCAGGTTCAAATCAATTCCCTGGTCAACAGTTCGAGACATTTAATGGCCATGTCGGATTTTGTCATCTATTCCCAAACTGTACGAAGGGAGAAGACTCCGATTTACAATGTCCAAAGACGTAATTCACATAGGGACCTCATAGGAAACCAAAGGCATACAATTTTAATCAGTAAGATAATGAAACTACAATTCATTTCTCTTCACTTTCTTTCTTCATCTTCACGTGATACGGCCTGTTTTGCTTTCTATTCATTATTTTTCCTAATATTCGGCAAGCCAGCCCTTTATCCCTCCTACGTTTTTTGCCATAGTGTTCCCTGATTCTTTAATTGCCTATATCACAAAGGGCTCATCCTCATATAATGCCACACCAGCTCCATACCCATTATCCCGTTCCCTCTTTATGGCAGGTCTTATCGTCCTGTAACCCTCAGCTTGGTCCCCAAAGTCCTGAGTCTCTACTGGGGCGTCTCCCTGTCTGACACATTCTGCGTCCGTTTTCCCTTACTAGTACTCACGTCCATGGTATTATTCATGAGCCACATATGAGTGAAGCCGTAGGATAGTTCCCTCGGTCTGCTTGCATTTTCATTTGAAAGTCATCTTCTTTATCATCATCTTCATAATCGTCTTTCTCCGGTAGCCCTTGAAAGGGTCTCTCGGCTCCTTCCACAGAGACGCTAGAGTGGCATGGCAGGCCATCGATGTTGGCCGTTCCTTTTCATCTGAATAAAGAGAGTCGCTCAACAGGACTCTCCCAAAGGCTATGGCATGTAGCATTAAGTAAAGAGGACAAGGAGTGCTGAACAGGGCTCTTTTTTCGAGGTAGCGATCATGGAGAGTTTCACTATCCATGAAGCCTTTGCAACGTTGTTTAAGGTAATGTCAGGTAGACAGAGCCTTCATCCCTTGGCACTGGTGTTTCAGGACACTAGCAGATACGGACAAGGACAGCACAAAGCATCCCTCCCGTGGCAATTTCCCTGGAATTGTGACTTTCCTTCCCGTCTTCCTTCCCTCAACTTCCAAGCTAACCCAGCACCAAAGGCAGACCTTACACCCGAGAAATCATAGGGAACAGAAGCCAAGATTGGACCCTCTGACCCAAGGATATCAAACATCCCATAGACCTAATGGTAGTCAAGAGGCCTCGCTGTTGATTGAGATCTCTGGAAATTGAGTGGAAATAGGAACCCCTTGCTCTCCCTGGAGAAATGTTGGTCTAAACAATGGTATACGGAACATCGTTTTCTTTTCTCTTTGTCCAGAAAGTGGAAGTGGGAACGAATCAGGAAAGACCACCTGAGTTCAGGATTAGGCTAACACGGCTCTTTCTTGTTCCTCCCAGGTCTTTCTACTTAAAGCCATAGGACTCATATGTCATGAGAATGGGATTGCTGCTTCAACGCAGTCAGCTTCTCTGACATCGCAAAGCTCTGAGGTCCTAGCCACCGCTCCTCACCAAAGCACGCCTCATCACTTCACCTGGCTGGAGTAATTCTGCATCAGCCAGGTGTATCACAATCACTCCAAAACGCTGGAGACGCCTGGGAATTCCCCCAAGACATCTTGTGAACCGATTCGGGGTCACCTTCTCCATGGCCGAATTTCGAGTCTTCGTCCATGACTGTCACCACCACCCCTCTGGAATCCTGAGAGGGGCAAGAATGTACAATTCCATCTTACCGACGTAAGGTCAAGACAGAGTCAGGAGTACAAGCAGCCTCACGCGGAGAGCTCCATGCCATACACATGTTCATGGTCCTCACACCCTCTCAGGATGCTCCTGACCAGGAAAAGCGCCCCCCGCCCTCCGAGGAAAGCTCCGAGTTAACACCCCCACCCATAGCAAAGACATGTCTGGAGTCTTCCACAGTAGGACACGAGTTCTTCTTGCATCTCCAGAAATCGTGCCATAAATGCCTCCCAATTTTCCCAGCTGACCAAACATTAGAGGCAGAGCCTACACCCTAGACTCTTAGGCCCACGACGGACTTATCTGTTTGGAGCTCGCAGGAGCAAGCACGAGCATGTTGGAAGAGAACCAATCCCCATGGGCAGCCATCAGAAAAGGCTTTCGGGCCAGTTTCTGGAATACAATGCGAATCTACAAAAGGTCTCTGTCTTCTCTGTATTCGAAACGCGCCTTCTGTTATCTACCCTGTAGATAATTCCTTTAGGAAGAAGAGCTCATGGAGTGTCCAAGGGCTGGCTCTTGAGAGAATCTCAGGCGTGTGGGACATGCCCTCTGCGGTTGTGTTGTGGCTGTCCACTCTCCTGTGGGCTCGTCCCCTGCAGAGGCTCTCCTTGCCTTCATTCAGGGTGTTTGGTGTCTGGGCCAACTATGGTGTTCCTGTGAAACGTGACTTTCAAACCACTCCACAAACCTTAAGGCCTGCTGAATTCTGTGGCCAGGTGAGAGGATGTGGGCAGGGCTTTCTTCTAGTCCCCATGCAGGGTTTTCTGTTCTCCTGGGACTAAGCATCTTGGCCTGACTAAGGCACTTCCAACAGTGTTCCAGGTTTGGGAATCCGTGATGCAGGTTGGGCAGCTAATGTGCTCCCCGTCCTGCCTCTGGCCACTTCTCACTCTTGATGCTGGCGGTCGTAGAGCCCAAGTATCTTGGGCGCCCGCCCAGGCATCTCCACCAACACTGCCCATCAAAAATACACACAAAGAAACAATAGCCTTACCACGGTGTCAACCGTTTCCATGGTGTCATGGTTTCCAGGCTGTCTGCACCTGGTTGCTTGCTGGTGTCCTCTCCAGGAGATACACAGTGTTCCCTGGAGTCTATGTCTGAAAAGCATGCTGATCTGGAATCCCCGGGCCTCAAGACGCTTGGGTTGCAAGAACTCGTGTCCTTCAGACACTCTCCTTTTCTCTGCCAACAGCTATGCGTCAACATTCAAACTGTGGGTTCTAGGTGTGCTCGTCTCACCTGGGCCTTTGTCTTTGTCCATGGACCCCTGCCCCCTGAAGCACCAACCGTCCAATTCTCCCATAAGACCTGTCTACTCCCTTCTCCCATGGTTTCTGTCACTTCTTCTCTTTTCGCTGTGGAGTGTGATTTCTAGGCTTCCGGTGCATTTATGTCATGTTTACATGGATGTGGTCATCTTCTGGTTGTGCTGATGGCTGAAGAGAAGCCTGAAGCTGCCAGAAACTTCTACCATCCCCCTGTCCTCCAAATGCACTGCCCACTCTTATGGAGCCATAAGCAAGAGGGGATTCTTGCTCCTTGTGACATGTGGTGGAATGGGAGAGCGCATTGGGCTGCACCATATCTGTCAGTCACAGAAAGACAACGACCATACGATTTCACTCACTCCTGGAAGTAAAGAAACATGTGAAAAAGCAAGAAAAAGGGACAGGAATGAGACTCGAACCAGGCACACAAAATTTGGTGTTTGTTCCAGGCAGGATAGTCAGAATCTGCGTTCTAAAGTGGATCAAATGGGATATTCAATGCAGGAAATGTGGCCGGAAGGGATGGAACATGAGTTTCCACTGTGTTTGAAGGTGAATTGTGATATGGAATAGAGCAGCTTCATATCTCTTAAAATATCATTTTTTTGCGTTTGGGACAACACACACACACACAAACACATACAAACACACTTAAAAGGGTCTCACAGAGGTTAGGAAGCAAGTGAGGAATAGCACTCATGGAATTAAAATTCAGAGAAAATAGCATAGAAAACAAAAGCTTAGAGAATCAAAGTAACAAACCGTCCAAACTGGATAAGTGAACTCCTTACCTATCAAGAATTAATTAATTAATTAATTAATGTATTTATTTATTTATTTATTTATTTATTTATTTATTTATTTATTTATTAAACAACTTATCTAAAAGACCCCTCCACACAAGTAAGCCAGCATAACAAATACCGGAGAGAAGAATAAATTCCAAGACCGATACGTATTACCATGATAAGATCATGAGTCATCCGTACCTGAGGTCTCAAGTAATGACTTTTGAAGCAGCTTTTGAGGCTTTTGAAGCCATCCACAAACATCTCCCCCACACAGAAAGCCAGGTTCAAATCAATTCCCTGGTCAACAGTTCGAGACATTTAATGGCCATGTCGGATTTTGTCATCTATTCCCAAACTGTACGAAGGGAGAAGACTCCGATTTACAATGTCCAAAGACGTAATTCACATAGGGACCTCATAGGAAACCAAAGGCATACAATTTTAATCAGTAAGATAATGAAACTACAATTCATTTCTCTTCACTTTCTTTCTTCATCTTCACGTGATACGGCCTGTTTTGCTTTCTATTCATTATTTTTCCTAATATTCGGCAAGCCAGCCCTTTATCCCTCCTACGTTTTTTGACATAGTGTTCCCTGATTCTTTAATTGCCTATATCACAAAGGGCTCATCCTCATATAATGCCACACCAGCTCCATACCCATTATCCCGTTCCCTCTTTATGGCAGGTCTTATCGTCCTGTAACCCTCAGCTTGGTCCCCAAAGTCCTGAGTCTCTACTGGGGCGTCTCCCTGTCTGACACATTCTGCGTCCGTTTTCCCTTACTAGTACTCACGTCCATGGTATTATTCATGAGCCACATATGAGTGAAGCCGTAGGATAGTTCCCTCGGTCTGCTTGCATTTTCATTTGAAAGTCATCTTCTTTATCATCATCTTCATAATCGTCTTTCTCCGGTAGCCCTTGAAAGGGTCTCTCGGCTCCTTCCACAGAGACGCTAGAGTGGCATGGCAGGCCATCGATGTTGGCCGTTCCTTTTCATCTGAATAAAGAGAGTCGCTCAACAGGACTCTCCCAAAGGCTATGGCATGTAGCATTAAGTAAAGAGGACAAGGAGTGCTGAACAGGGCTCTTTTTTCGAGGTAGCGATCATGGAGAGTTTCACTATCCATGAAGCCTTTGCAACGTTGTTTAAGGTAATGTCAGGTAGACAGAGCCTTCATCCCTTGGCACTGGTGTTTCAGGACACTAGCAGATACGGACAAGGACAGCACAAAGCATCCCTCCCGTGGCAATTTCCCTGGAATTGTGACTTTCCTTCCCGTCTTCCTTCCCTCAACTTCCAAGCTAACCCAGCACCAAAGGCAGACCTTACACCCGAGAAATCATAGGGAACAGAAGCCAAGATTGGACCCTCTGACCCAAGGATATCAAACATCCCATAGACCTAATGGTAGTCAAGAGGCCTCGCTGTTGATTGAGATCTCTGGAAATTGAGTGGAAATAGGAACCCCTTGCTCTCCCTGGAGAAATGTTGGTCTAAACAATGGTATACGGAACATCGTTTTCTTTTCTCTTTGTCCAGAAAGTGGAAGTGGGAACGAATCAGGAAAGACCACCTGAGTTCAGGATTAGGCTAACACGGCTCTTTCTTGTTCCTCCCAGGTCTTTCTACTTAAAGCCATAGGACTCATATGTCATGAGAATGGGATTGCTGCTTCAACGCAGTCAGCTTCTCTGACATCGCAAAGCTCTGAGGTCCTAGCCACCGCTCCTCACCAAAGCACGCCTCATCACTTCACCTGGCTGGAGTAATTCTGCATCAGCCAGGTGTATCACAATCACTCCAAAACGCTGGAGACGCCTGGGAATTCCCCCAAGACATCTTGTGAACCGATTCGGGGTCACCTTCTCCATGGCCGAATTTCGAGTCTTCGTCCATGACTGTCACCACCACCCCTCTGGAATCCTGAGAGGGGCAAGAATGTACAATTCCATCTTACCGACGTAAGGTCAAGACAGAGTCAGGAGTACAAGCAGCCTCACGCGGAGAGCTCCATGCCATACACATGTTCATGGTCCTCACACCCTCTCAGGATGCTCCTGACCAGGAAAAGCGCCCCCCGCCCTCCGAGGAAAGCTCCGAGTTAACACCCCCACCCATAGCAAAGACATGTCTGGAGTCTTCCACAGTAGGACACGAGTTCTTCTTGCATCTCCAGAAATCGTGCCATAAATGCCTCCCAATTTTCCCAGCTGACCAAACATTAGAGGCAGAGCCTACACCCTAGACTCTTAGGCCCACGACGGACTTATCTGTTTGGAGCTCGCAGGAGCAAGCACGAGCATGTTGGAAGAGAACCAATCCCCATGGGCAGCCATCAGAAAAGGCTTTTGGGCCAGTTTCTGGAATACAATGCGAATCTACAAAAGGTCTCTGTCTTCTCTGTATTCGAAACGCGCCTTCTGTTATCTACCCAGTAGATAATTCCTTTAGGAAGAAGAGCTCATGGAGTGTCCAAGGGCTGGCTCTTGAGAGAATCTCAGGCGTGTGGGACATGCCCTCTGCGGTTGTGTTGTGGCTGTCCACTCTCCTGTGGGCTCGTCCCCTGCAGAGGCTCTCCTTGCCTTCATTCAGGGTGTTTGGTGTCTGGGCCAACTATGGTGTTCCTGTGAAACGTGACTTTCAAACCACTCCACAAACCTTAAGGCCTGCTGAATTCTGTGGCCAGGTGAGAGGATGTGGGCAGGGCTTTCTTCTAGTCCCCATGCAGGGTTTTCTGTTCTCCTGGGACTAAGCATCTTGGCCTGACTAAGGCACTTCCAACAGTGTTCCAGGTTTGGGAATCCGTGATGCAGGTTGGGCAGCTAATGTGCTCCCCGTCCTGCCTCTGGCCACTTCTCACTCTTGATGCTGGCGGTCGTAGAGCCCAAGTATCTTGGGCGCCCGCCCAGGCATCTCCACCAACACTGCCCATCAAAAATACACACAAAGAAACAGTAGCCTTACCACGGTGTCAACCGTTTCCATGGTGTCATGGTTTCCAGGCTGTCTGCACCTGGTTGCTTGCTGGTGTCCTCTCCAGGAGATACACAGTGTTCCCTGGAGTCTATGTCTGAAAAGCATGCTGATCTGGAATCCCCGGGCCTCAAGACGCTTGGGTTGCAAGAACTCGTGTCCTTCAGACACTCTCCTTTTCTCTGCCAACAGCTATGCGTCAACATTCAAACTGTGGGTTCTAGGTGTGCTCGTCTCACCTGGGCCTTTGTCTTTGTCCATGGACCCCTGCCCCCTGAAGCACCAACCGTCCAATTCTCCCATAAGACCTGTCTACTCCCTTCTCCCATGGTTTCTGTCACTTCTTCTCTTTTCGCTGTGGAGTGTGATTTCTAGGCTTCCGGTGCATTTATGTCATGTTTACATGGATGTGGTCATCTTCTGGTTGTGCTGATGGCTGAAGAGAAGCCTGAAGCTGCCAGAAACTTCTACCATCCCCCTGTCCTCCAAATGCACTGCCCACTCTTATGGAGCCATAAGCAAGAGGGGATTCTTGCTCCTTGTGACATGTGGTGGAATGGGAGAGCGCATTGGGCTGCACCATATCTGTCAGTCACAGAAAGACAACGACCATACGATTTCACTCACTCCTGGAAGTAAAGAAACATGTGAAAAAGCAAGAAAAAGGGACAGGAATGAGACTCGAACCAGGCACACAAAATTTGGTGTTTGTTCCAGGCAGGATAGTCAGAATCTGCGTTCTAAAGTGGATCAAATGGGATATTCAATGCAGGAAATGTGGCCGGAAGGGATGGAACATGAGTTTCCACTGTGTTTGAAGGTGAATTGTGATATGGAATAGAGCAGCTTCATATCTCTTAAAATATCATTTTTTTGCGTTTGGGACAACACACACACACACAAACACATACAAACACACTTAAAAGGGTCTCACAGAGGTTAGGAAGCAAGTGAGGAATAGCACTCATGGAATTAAAATTCAGAGAAAATAGCATAGAAAACAAAAGCTTAGAGAATCAAAGTAACAAACCGTCCAAACTGGATAAGTGAACTCCTTACCTATCAAGAATTAATTAATTAATTAATTAATTAATGTATTTATTTATTTATTTATTTATTTATTTATTTATTTATTTATTAAACAACTTATCTAAAAGACCCCTCCACACAAGTAAGCCAGCATAACAAATACCGGAGAGAAGAATAAATTCCAAGACCGATACGTATTACCATGATAAGATCATGAGTCATCCGTACCTGAGGTCTCAAGTAATGACTTTTGAAGCAGCTTTTGAGGCTTTTGAAGCCATCCACAAACATCTCCCCCACACAGAAAGCCAGGTTCAAATCAATTCCCTGGTCAACAGTTCGAGACATTTAATGGCCATGTCGGATTTTGTCATCTATTCCCAAACTGTACGAAGGGAGAAGACTCCGATTTACAATGTCCAAAGACGTAATTCACATAGGGACCTCATAGGAAACCAAAGGCATACAATTTTAATCAGTAAGATAATGAAACTACAATTCATTTCTCTTCACTTTCTTTCTTCATCTTCACGTGATACGGCCTGTTTTGCTTTCTATTCATTATTTTTCCTAATATTCGGCAAGCCAGCCCTTTATCCCTCCTACGTTTTTTGACATAGTGTTCCCTGATTCTTTAATTGCCTATATCACAAAGGGCTCATCCTCATATAATGCCACACCAGCTCCATACCCATTATCCCGTTCCCTCTTTATGGCAGGTCTTATCGTCCTGTAACCCTCAGCTTGGTCCCCAAAGTCCTGAGTCTCTACTGGGGCGTCTCCCTGTCTGACACATTCTGCGTCCGTTTTCCCTTACTAGTACTCACGTCCATGGTATTATTCATGAGCCACATATGAGTGAAGCCGTAGGATAGTTCCCTCGGTCTGCTTGCATTTTCATTTGAAAGTCATCTTCTTTATCATCATCTTCATAATCGTCTTTCTCCGGTAGCCCTTGAAAGGGTCTCTCGGCTCCTTCCACAGAGACGCTAGAGTGGCATGGCAGGCCATCGATGTTGGCCGTTCCTTTTCATCTGAATAAAGAGAGTCGCTCAACAGGACTCTCCCAAAGGCTATGGCATGTAGCATTAAGTAAAGAGGACAAGGAGTGCTGAACAGGGCTCTTTTTTCGAGGTAGCGATCATGGAGAGTTTCACTATCCATGAAGCCTTTGCAACGTTGTTTAAGGTAATGTCAGGTAGACAGAGCCTTCATCCCTTGGCACTGGTGTTTCAGGACACTAGCAGATACGGACAAGGACAGCACAAAGCATCCCTCCCGTGGCAATTTCCCTGGAATTGTGACTTTCCTTCCCGTCTTCCTTCCCTCAACTTCCAAGCTAACCCAGCACCAAAGGCAGACCTTACACCCGAGAAATCATAGGGAACAGAAGCCAAGATTGGACCCTCTGACCCAAGGATATCAAACATCCCATAGACCTAATGGTAGTCAAGAGGCCTCGCTGTTGATTGAGATCTCTGGAAATTGAGTGGAAATAGGAACCCCTTGCTCTCCCTGGAGAAATGTTGGTCTAAACAATGGTATACGGAACATCGTTTTCTTTTCTCTTTGTCCAGAAAGTGGAAGTGGGAACGAATCAGGAAAGACCACCTGAGTTCAGGATTAGGCTAACACGGCTCTTTCTTGTTCCTCCCAGGTCTTTCTACTTAAAGCCATAGGACTCATATGTCATGAGAATGGGATTGCTGCTTCAACGCAGTCAGCTTCTCTGACATCGCAAAGCTCTGAGGTCCTAGCCACCGCTCCTCACCAAAGCACGCCTCATCACTTCACCTGGCTGGAGTAATTCTGCATCAGCCAGGTGTATCACAATCACTCCAAAACGCTGGAGACGCCTGGGAATTCCCCCAAGACATCTTGTGAACCGATTCGGGGTCACCTTCTCCATGGCCGAATTTCGAGTCTTCGTCCATGACTGTCACCACCACCCCTCTGGAATCCTGAGAGGGGCAAGAATGTACAATTCCATCTTACCGACGTAAGGTCAAGACAGAGTCAGGAGTACAAGCAGCCTCACGCGGAGAGCTCCATGCCATACACATGTTCATGGTCCTCACACCCTCTCAGGATGCTCCTGACCAGGAAAAGCGCCCCCCGCCCTCCGAGGAAAGCTCCGAGTTAACACCCCCACCCATAGCAAAGACATGTCTGGAGTCTTCCACAGTAGGACACGAGTTCTTCTTGCATCTCCAGAAATCGTGCCATAAATGCCTCCCAATTTTCCCAGCTGACCAAACATTAGAGGCAGAGCCTACACCCTAGACTCTTAGGCCCACGACGGACTTATCTGTTTGGAGCTCGCAGGAGCAAGCACGAGCATGTTGGAAGAGAACCAATCCCCATGGGCAGCCATCAGAAAAGGCTTTCGGGCCAGTTTCTGGAATACAATGCGAATCTACAAAAGGTCTCTGTCTTCTCTGTATTCGAAACGCGCCTTCTGTTATCTACCCAGTAGATAATTCCTTTAGGAAGAAGAGCTCATGGAGTGTCCAAGGGCTGGCTCTTGAGAGAATCTCAGGCGTGTGGGACATGCCCTCTGCGGTTGTGTTGTGGCTGTCCACTCTCCTGTGGGCTCGTCCCCTGCAGAGGCTCTCCTTGCCTTCATTCAGGGTGTTTGGTGTCTGGGCCAACTATGGTGTTCCTGTGAAACGTGACTTTCAAACCACTCCACAAACCTTAAGGCCTGCTGAATTCTGTGGCCAGGTGAGAGGATGTGGGCAGGGCTTTCTTCTAGTCCCCATGCAGGGTTTTCTGTTCTCCTGGGACTAAGCATCTTGGCCTGACTAAGGCTCTTCCAACAGTGTTCCAGGTTTGGGAATCCGTGATGCAGGTTGGGCAGCTAATGTGCTCCCCGTCCTGCCTCTGGCCACTTCTCACTCTTGATGCTGGCGGTCGTAGAGCCCAAGTATCTTGGGCGCCCGCCCAGGCATCTCCACCAACACTGCCCATCAAAAATACACACAAAGAAACAGTAGCCTTACCACGGTGTCAACCGTTTCCATGGTGTCATGGTTTCCAGGCTGTCTGCACCTGGTTGCTTGCTGGTGTCCTCTCCAGGAGATACACAGTGTTCCCTGGAGTCTATGTCTGAAAAGCATGCTGATCTGGAATCCCCGGGCCTCAAGACGCTTGGGTTGCAAGAACTCGTGTCCTTCAGACACTCTCCTTTTCTCTGCCAACAGCTATGCGTCAACATTCAAACTGTGGGTTCTAGGTGTGCTCGTCTCACCTGGGCCTTTGTCTTTGTCCATGGACCCCTGCCCCCTGAAGCACCAACCGTCCAATTCTCCCATAAGACCTGTCTACTCCCTTCTCCCATGGTTTCTGTCACTTCTTCTCTTTTCGCTGTGGAGTGTGATTTCTAGGCTTCCGGTGCATTTATGTCATGTTTACATGGATGTGGTCATCTTCTGGTTGTGCTGATGGCTGAAGAGAAGCCTGAAGCTGCCAGAAACTTCTACCATCCCCCTGTCCTCCAAATGCACTGCCCACTCTTATGGAGCCATAAGCAAGAGGGGATTCTTGCTCCTTGTGACATGTGGTGGAATGGGAGAGCGCATTGGGCTGCACCATATCTGTCAGTCACAGAAAGACAACGACCATACGATTTCACTCACTCCTGGAAGTAAAGAAACATGTGAAAAAGCAAGAAAAAGGGACAGGAATGAGACTCGAACCAGGCACACAAAATTTGGTGTTTGTTCCAGGCAGGATAGTCAGAATCTGCGTTCTAAAGTGGATCAAATGGGATATTCAATGCAGGAAATGTGGCCGGAAGGGATGGAACATGAGTTTCCACTGTGTTTGAAGGTGAATTGTGATATGGAATAGAGCAGCTTCATATCTCTTAAAATATCATTTTTTTGCGTTTGGGACAACACACACACACACAAACACATACAAACACACTTAAAAGGGTCTCACAGAGGTTAGGAAGCAAGTGAGGAATAGCACTCATGGAATTAAAATTCAGAGAAAATAGCATAGAAAACAAAAGCTTAGAGAATCAAAGTAACAAACCGTCCAAACTGGATAAGTGAACTCCTTACCTATCAAGAATTAATTAATTAATTAATTAATGTATTTATTTATTTATTTATTTATTTATTTATTTATTTATTTATTAAACAACTTATCTAAAAGACCCCTCCACACAAGTAAGCCAGCATAACAAATACCGGAGAGAAGAATAAATTCCAAGACCGATACGTATTACCATGATAAGATCATGAGTCATCCGTACCTGAGGTCTCAAGTAATGACTTTTGAAGCAGCTTTTGAGGCTTTTGAAGCCATCCACAAACATCTCCCCCACACAGAAAGCCAGGTTCAAATCAATTCCCTGGTCAACAGTTCGAGACATTTAATGGCCATGTCGGATTTTGTCATCTATTCCCAAACTGTACGAAGGGAGAAGACTCCGATTTACAATGTCCAAAGACGTAATTCACATAGGGACCTCATAGGAAACCAAAGGCATACAATTTTAATCAGTAAGATAATGAAACTACAATTCATTTCTCTTCACTTTCTTTCTTCATCTTCACGTGATACGGCCTGTTTTGCTTTCTATTCATTATTTTTCCTAATATTCGGCAAGCCAGCCCTTTATCCCTCCTACGTTTTTTGACATAGTGTTCCCTGATTCTTTAATTGCCTATATCACAAAGGGCTCATCCTCATATAATGCCACACCAGCTCCATACCCATTATCCCGTTCCCTCTTTATGGCAGGTCTTATCGTCCTGTAACCCTCAGCTTGGTCCCCAAAGTCCTGAGTCTCTACTGGGGCGTCTCCCTGTCTGACACATTCTGCGTCCGTTTTCCCTTACTAGTACTCACGTCCATGGTATTATTCATGAGCCACATATGAGTGAAGCCGTAGGATAGTTCCCTCGGTCTGCTTGCATTTTCATTTGAAAGTCATCTTCTTTATCATCATCTTCATAATCGTCTTTCTCCGGTAGCCCTTGAAAGGGTCTCTCGGCTCCTTCCACAGAGACGCTAGAGTGGCATGGCAGGCCATCGATGTTGGCCGTTCCTTTTCATCTGAATAAAGAGAGTCGCTCAACAGGACTCTCCCAAAGGCTATGGCATGTAGCATTAAGTAAAGAGGACAAGGAGTGCTGAACAGGGCTCTTTTTTCGAGGTAGCGATCATGGAGAGTTTCACTATCCATGAAGCCTTTGCAACGTTGTTTAAGGTAATGTCAGGTAGACAGAGCCTTCATCCCTTGGCACTGGTGTTTCAGGACACTAGCAGATACGGACAAGGAGAGCACAAAGCATCCCTCCCGTTTGCAATTTCCCTGGAATTGTGACTTTCCTTCCCGTCTTCCTTCCCTCAACTTCCAAGCTAACCCAGCACCAAAGGCAGACCTTACACCCGAGAAATCATAGGGAACAGAAGCCAAGATTGGACCCTCTGACCCAAGGATATCAAACATCCCATAGACCTAATGGTAGTCAAGAGGCCTCGCTGTTGATTGAGATCTCTGGAAATTGAGTGGAAATAGGAACCCCTTGCTCTCCCTGGAGAAATGTTGGTCTAAACAATGGTATACAGAACATCGTTTTCTTTTCTCTTTGTCCAGAAAGTGGAAGTGGGAACGAATCAGGAAAGACCACCTGAGTTCAGGATTAGGCTAACACGGCTCTTTCTTGTTCCTCCCAGGTCTTTCTACTTAAAGCCATAGGACTCATATGTCATGAGAATGGGATTGCTGCTTCAACGCAGTCAGCTTCTCTGACATCGCAAAGCTCTGAGGTCCTAGCCACCGCTCCTCACCAAAGCACGCCTCATCACTTCACCTGGCTGGAGTAATTCTGCATCAGCCAGGTGTATCACAATCACTCCAAAACGCTGGAGACGCCTGGGAATTCCCCCAAGACATCTTGTGAACCGATTCGGGGTCACCTTCTCCATGGCCGAATTTCGAGTCTTCGTCCATGACTGTCACCACCACCCCTCTGGAATCCTGAGAGGGGCAAGAATGTACAATTCCATCTTACCGACGTAAGGTCAAGACAGAGTCAGGAGTACAAGCAGCCTCACGCGGAGAGCTCCATGCCATACACATGTTCATGGTCCTCACACCCTCTCAGGATGCTCCTGACCAGGAAAAGCGCCCCCCGCCCTCCGAGGAAAGCTCCGAGTTAACACCCCCACCCATAGCAAAGACATGTCTGGAGTCTTCCACAGTAGGACACGAGTTCTTCTTGCATCTCCAGAAATCGTGCCATAAATGCCTCCCAATTTTCCCAGCTGACCAAACATTAGAGGCAGAGCCTACACCCTAGACTCTTAGGCCCACGACGGACTTATCTGTTTGGAGCTCGCAGGAGCAAGCACGAGCATGTTGGAAGAGAACCAATCCCCATGGGCAGCCATCAGAAAAGGCTTTCGGGCCAGTTTCTGGAATACAATGCGAATCTACAAAAGGTCTCTGTCTTCTCTGTATTCGAAACGCGCCTTCTGTTATCTACCCAGTAGATAATTCCTTTAGGAAGAAGAGCTCATGGAGTGTCCAAGGGCTGGCTCTTGAGAGAATCTCAGGCGTGTGGGACATGCCCTCTGCGGTTGTGTTGTGGCTGTCCACTCTCCTGTGGGCTCGTCCCCTGCAGAGGCTCTCCTTGCCTTCATTCAGGGTGTTTGGTGTCTGGGCCAACTATGGTGTTCCTGTGAAACGTGACTTTCAAACCACTCCACAAACCTTAAGGCCTGCTGAATTCTGTGGCCAGGTGAGAGGATGTGGGCAGGGCTTTCTTCTAGTCCCCATGCAGGGTTTTCTGTTCTCCTGGGACTAAGCATCTTGGCCTGACTAAGGCACTTCCAACAGTGTTCCAGGTTTGGGAATCCGTGATGCAGGTTGGGCAGCTAATGTGCTCCCCGTCCTGCCTCTGGCCACTTCTCACTCTTGATGCTGGCGGTCGTAGAGCCCAAGTATCTTGGGCGCCCGCCCAGGCATCTCCACCAACACTGCCCATCAAAAATACACACAAAGAAACAATAGCCTTACCACGGTGTCAACCGTTTCCATGGTGTCATGGTTTCCAGGCTGTCTGCACCTGGTTGCTTGCTGGTGTCCTCTCCAGGAGATACACAGTGTTCCCTGGAGTCTATGTCTGAAAAGCATGCTGATCTGGAATCCCCGGGCCTCAAGACGCTTGGGTTGCAAGAACTCGTGTCCTTCAGACACTCTCCTTTTCTCTGCCAACAGCTATGCGTCAACATTCAAACTGTGGGTTCTAGGTGTGCTCGTCTCACCTGGGCCTTTGTCTTTGTCCATGGACCCCTGCCCCCTGAAGCACCAACCGTCCAATTCTCCCATAAGACCTGTCTACTCCCTTCTCCCATGGTTTCTGTCACTTCTTCTCTTTTCGCTGTGGAGTGTGATTTCTAGGCTTCCGGTGCATTTATGTCATGTTTACATGGATGTGGTCATCTTCTGGTTGTGCTGATGGCTGAAGAGAAGCCTGAAGCTGCCAGAAACTTCTACCATCCCCCTGTCCTCCAAATGCACTGCCCACTCTTATGGAGCCATAAGCAAGAGGGGATTCTTGCTCCTTGTGACATGTGGTGGAATGGGAGAGCGCATTGGGCTGCACCATATCTGTCAGTCACAGAAAGACAACGACCATACGATTTCACTCACTCCTGGAAGTAAAGAAACATGTGAAAAAGCAAGAAAAAGGGACAGGAATGAGACTCGAACCAGGCACACAAAATTTGGTGTTTGTTCCAGGCAGGATAGTCAGAATCTGCGTTCTAAAGTGGATCAAATGGGATATTCAATGCAGGAAATGTGGCCGGAAGGGATGGAACATGAGTTTCCACTGTGTTTGAAGGTGAATTGTGATATGGAATAGAGCAGCTTCATATCTCTTAAAATATCATTTTTTTGCGTTTGGGACAACACACACACACACAAACACATACAAACACACTTAAAAGGGTCTCACAGAGGTTAGGAAGCAAGTGAGGAATAGCACTCATGGAATTAAAATTCAGAGAAAATAGCATAGAAAACAAAAGCTTAGAGAATCAAAGTAACAAACCGTCCAAACTGGATAAGTGAACTCCTTACCTATCAAGAATTAATTAATTAATTAATTAATGTATTTATTTATTTATTTATTTATTGATTTATTAAACAACTTATCTAAAAGACCCCTCCACACAAGTAAGCCAGCATAACAAATACCGGAGAGAAGAATAAATTCCAAGACCGATACGTATTACCATGATAAGATCATGAGTCATCCGTACCTGAGGTCTCAAGTAATGACTTTTGAAGCAGCTTTTGAGGCTTTTGAAGCCATCCACAAACATCTCCCCCACACAGAAAGCCAGGTTCAAATCAATTCCCTGGTCAACAGTTCGAGACATTTAATGGCCATGTCGGATTTTGTCATCTATTCCCAAACTGTACGAAGGGAGAAGACTCCGATTTACAATGTCCAAAGACGTAATTCACATAGGGACCTCATAGGAAACCAAAGGCATACAATTTTAATCAGTAAGATAATGAAACTACAATTCATTTCTCTTCACTTTCTTTCTTCATCTTCACGTGATACGGCCTGTTTTGCTTTCTATTCATTATTTTTCCTAATATTCGGCAAGCCAGCCCTTTATCCCTCCTACGTTTTTTGACATAGTGTTCCCTGATTCTTTAATTGCCTATATCACAAAGGGCTCATCCTCATATAATGCCACACCAGCTCCATACCCATTATCCCGTTCCCTCTTTATGGCAGGTCTTATCGTCCTGTAACCCTCAGCTTGGTCCCCAAAGTCCTGAGTCTCTACTGGGGCGTCTCCCTGTCTGACACATTCTGCGTCCGTTTTCCCTTACTAGTACTCACGTCCATGGTATTATTCATGAGCCACATATGAGTGAAGCCGTAGGATAGTTCCCTCGGTCTGCTTGCATTTTCATTTGAAAGTCATCTTCTTTATCATCATCTTCATAATCGTCTTTCTCCGGTAGCCCTTGAAAGGGTCTCTCGGCTCCTTCCACAGAGACGCTAGAGTGGCATGGCAGGCCATCGATGTTGGCCGTTCCTTTTCATCTGAATAAAGAGAGTCGCTCAACAGGACTCTCCCAAAGGCTATGGCATGTAGCATTAAGTAAAGAGGACAAGGAGTGCTGAACAGGGCTCTTTTTTCGAGGTAGCGATCATGGAGAGTTTCACTATCCATGAAGCCTTTGCAACGTTGTTTAAGGTAATGTCAGGTAGACAGAGCCTTCATCCCTTGGCACTGGTGTTTCAGGACACTAGCAGATACGGACAAGGAGAGCACAAAGCATCCCTCCCGTTTGCAATTTCCCTGGAATTGTGACTTTCCTTCCCGTCTTCCTTCCCTCAACTTCCAAGCTAACCCAGCACCAAAGGCAGACCTTACACCCGAGAAATCATAGGGAACAGAAGCCAAGATTGGACCCTCTGACCCAAGGATATCAAACATCCCATAGACCTAATGGTAGTCAAGAGGCCTCGCTGTTGATTGAGATCTCTGGAAATTGAGTGGAAATAGGAACCCCTTGCTCTCCCTGGAGAAATGTTGGTCTAAACAATGGTATACAGAACATCGTTTTCTTTTCTCTTTGTCCAGAAAGTGGAAGTGGGAACGAATCAGGAAAGACCACCTGAGTTCAGGATTAGGCTAACACGGCTCTTTCTTGTTCCTCCCAGGTCTTTCTACTTAAAGCCATAGGACTCATATGTCATGAGAATGGGATTGCTGCTTCAACGCAGTCAGCTTCTCTGACATCGCAAAGCTCTGAGGTCCTAGCCACCGCTCCTCACCAAAGCACGCCTCATCACTTCACCTGGCTGGAGTAATTCTGCATCAGCCAGGTGTATCACAATCACTCCAAAACGCTGGAGACGCCTGGGAATTCCCCCAAGACATCTTGTGAACCGATTCGGGGTCACCTTCTCCATGGCCGAATTTCGAGTCTTCGTCCATGACTGTCACCACCACCCCTCTGGAATCCTGAGAGGGGCAAGAATGTACAATTCCATCTTACCGACGTAAGGTCAAGACAGAGTCAGGAGTACAAGCAGCCTCACGCGGAGAGCTCCATGCCATACACATGTTCATGGTCCTCACACCCTCTCAGGATGCTCCTGACCAGGAAAAGCGCCCCCCGCCCTCCGAGGAAAGCTCCGAGTTAACACCCCCACCCATAGCAAAGACATGTCTGGAGTCTTCCACAGTAGGACACGAGTTCTTCTTGCATCTCCAGAAATCGTGCCATAAATGCCTCCCAATTTTCCCAGCTGACCAAACATTAGAGGCAGAGCCTACACCCTAGACTCTTAGGCCCACGACGGACTTATCTGTTTGGAGCTCGCAGGAGCAAGCACGAGCATGTTGGAAGAGAACCAATCCCCATGGGCAGCCATCAGAAAAGGCTTTCGGGCCAGTTTCTGGAATACAATGCGAATCTACAAAAGGTCTCTGTCTTCTCTGTATTCGAAACGCGCCTTCTGTTATCTACCCAGTAGATAATTCCTTTAGGAAGAAGAGCTCATGGAGTGTCCAAGGGCTGGCTCTTGAGAGAATCTCAGGCGTGTGGGACATGCCCTCTGCGGTTGTGTTGTGGCTGTCCACTCTCCTGTGGGCTCGTCCCCTGCAGAGGCTCTCCTTGCCTTCATTCAGGGTGTTTGGTGTCTGGGCCAACTATGGTGTTCCTGTGAAACGTGACTTTCAAACCACTCCACAAACCTTAAGGCCTGCTGAATTCTGTGGCCAGGTGAGAGGATGTGGGCAGGGCTTTCTTCTAGTCCCCATGCAGGGTTTTCTGTTCTCCTGGGACTAAGCATCTTGGCCTGACTAAGGCACTTCCAACAGTGTTCCAGGTTTGGGAATCCGTGATGCAGGTTGGGCAGCTAATGTGCTCCCCGTCCTGCCTCTGGCCACTTCTCACTCTTGATGCTGGCGGTCGTAGAGCCCAAGTATCTTGGGCGCCCGCCCAGGCATCTCCACCAACACTGCCCATCAAAAATACACACAAAGAAACAGTAGCCTTACCACGGTGTCAACCGTTTCCATGGTGTCATGGTTTCCAGGCTGTCTGCACCTGGTTGCTTGCTGGTGTCCTCTCCAGGAGATACACAGTGTTCCCTGGAGTCTATGTCTGAAAAGCATGCTGATCTGGAATCCCCGGGCCTCAAGACGCTTGGGTTGCAAGAACTCGTGTCCTTCAGACACTCTCCTTTTCTCTGCCAACAGCTATGCGTCAACATTCAAACTGTGGGTTCTAGGTGTGCTCGTCTCACCTGGGCCTTTGTCTTTGTCCATGGACCCCTGCCCCCTGAAGCACCAACCGTCCAATTCTCCCATAAGACCTGTCTACTCCCTTCTCCCATGGTTTCTGTCACTTCTTCTCTTTTCGCTGTGGAGTGTGATTTCTAGGCTTCCGGTGCATTTATGTCATGTTTACATGGATGTGGTCATCTTCTGGTTGTGCTGATGGCTGAAGAGAAGCCTGAAGCTGCCAGAAACTTCTACCATCCCCCTGTCCTCCAAATGCACTGCCCACTCTTATGGAGCCATAAGCAAGAGGGGATTCTTGCTCCTTGTGACATGTGGTGGAATGGGAGAGCGCATTGGGCTGCACCATATCTGTCAGTCACAGAAAGACAACGACCATACGATTTCACTCACTCCTGGAAGTAAAGAAACATGTGAAAAAGCAAGAAAAAGGGACAGGAATGAGACTCGAACCAGGCACACAAAATTTGGTGTTTGTTCCAGGCAGGATAGTCAGAATCTGCGTTCTAAAGTGGATCAAATGGGATATTCAATGCAGGAAATGTGGCCGGAAGGGATGGAACATGAGTTTCCACTGTGTTTGAAGGTGAATTGTGATATGGAATAGAGCAGCTTCATATCTCTTAAAATATCATTTTTTTGCGTTTGGGACAACACACACACACACAAACACATACAAACACACTTAAAAGGGTCTCACAGAGGTTAGGAAGCAAGTGAGGAATAGCACTCATGGAATTAAAATTCAGAGAAAATAGCATAGAAAACAAAAGCTTAGAGAATCAAAGTAACAAACCGTCCAAACTGGATAAGTGAACTCCTTACCTATCAAGAATTAATTAATTAATTAATTAATGTATTTATTTATTTATTTATTTATTTATTTATTTATTTATTAAACAACTTATCTAAAAGACCCCTCCACACAAGTAAGCCAGCATAACAAATACCGGAGAGAAGAATAAATTCCAAGACCGATACGTATTACCATGATAAGATCATGAGTCATCCGTACCTGAGGTCTCAAGTAATGACTTTTGAAGCAGCTTTTGAGGCTTTTGAAGCCATCCACAAACATCTCCCCCACACAGAAAGCCAGGTTCAAATCAATTCCCTGGTCAACAGTTCGAGACATTTAATGGCCATGTCGGATTTTGTCATCTATTCCCAAACTGTACGAAGGGAGAAGACTCCGATTTACAATGTCCAAAGACGTAATTCACATAGGGACCTCATAGGAAACCAAAGGCATACAATTTTAATCAGTAAGATAATGAAACTACAATTCATTTCTCTTCACTTTCTTTCTTCATCTTCACGTGATACGGCCTGTTTTGCTTTCTATTCATTATTTTTCCTAATATTCGGCAAGCCAGCCCTTTATCCCTCCTACGTTTTTTGACATAGTGTTCCCTGATTCTTTAATTGCCTATATCACAAAGGGCTCATCCTCATATAATGCCACACCAGCTCCATACCCATTATCCCGTTCCCTCTTTATGGCAGGTCTTATCGTCCTGTAACCCTCAGCTTGGTCCCCAAAGTCCTGAGTCTCTACTGGGGCGTCTCCCTGTCTGACACATTCTGCGTCCGTTTTCCCTTACTAGTACTCACGTCCATGGTATTATTCATGAGCCACATATGAGTGAAGCCGTAGGATAGTTCCCTCGGTCTGCTTGCATTTTCATTTGAAAGTCATCTTCTTTATCATCATCTTCATAATCGTCTTTCTCCGGTAGCCCTTGAAAGGGTCTCTCGGCTCCTTCCACAGAGACGCTAGAGTGGCATGGCAGGCCATCGATGTTGGCCGTTCCTTTTCATCTGAATAAAGAGAGTCGCTCAACAGGACTCTCCCAAAGGCTATGGCATGTAGCATTAAGTAAAGAGGACAAGGAGTGCTGAACAGGGCTCTTTTTTCGAGGTAGCGATCATGGAGAGTTTCACTATCCATGAAGCCTTTGCAACGTTGTTTAAGGTAATGTCAGGTAGACAGAGCCTTCATCCCTTGGCACTGGTGTTTCAGGACACTAGCAGATACGGACAAGGAGAGCACAAAGCATCCCTCCCGTTTGCAATTTCCCTGGAATTGTGACTTTCCTTCCCGTCTTCCTTCCCTCAACTTCCAAGCTAACCCAGCACCAAAGGCAGACCTTACACCCGAGAAATCATAGGGAACAGAAGCCAAGATTGGACCCTCTGACCCAAGGATATCAAACATCCCATAGACCTAATGGTAGTCAAGAGGCCTCGCTGTTGATTGAGATCTCTGGAAATTGAGTGGAAATAGGAACCCCTTGCTCTCCCTGGAGAAATGTTGGTCTAAACAATGGTATACAGAACATCGTTTTCTTTTCTCTTTGTCCAGAAAGTGGAAGTGGGAACGAATCAGGAAAGACCACCTGAGTTCAGGATTAGGCTAACACGGCTCTTTCTTGTTCCTCCCAGGTCTTTCTACTTAAAGCCATAGGACTCATATGTCATGAGAATGGGATTGCTGCTTCAACGCAGTCAGCTTCTCTGACATCGCAAAGCTCTGAGGTCCTAGCCACCGCTCCTCACCAAAGCACGCCTCATCACTTCACCTGGCTGGAGTAATTCTGCATCAGCCAGGTGTATCACAATCACTCCAAAACGCTGGAGACGCCTGGGAATTCCCCCAAGACATCTTGTGAACCGATTCGGGGTCACCTTCTCCATGGCCGAATTTCGAGTCTTCGTCCATGACTGTCACCACCACCCCTCTGGAATCCTGAGAGGGGCAAGAATGTACAATTCCATCTTACCGACGTAAGGTCAAGACAGAGTCAGGAGTACAAGCAGCCTCACGCGGAGAGCTCCATGCCATACACATGTTCATGGTCCTCACACCCTCTCAGGATGCTCCTGACCAGGAAAAGCGCCCCCCGCCCTCCGAGGAAAGCTCCGAGTTAACACCCCCACCCATAGCAAAGACATGTCTGGAGTCTTCCACAGTAGGACACGAGTTCTTCTTGCATCTCCAGAAATCGTGCCATAAATGCCTCCCAATTTTCCCAGCTGACCAAACATTAGAGGCAGAGCCTACACCCTAGACTCTTAGGCCCACGACGGACTTATCTGTTTGGAGCTCGCAGGAGCAAGCACGAGCATGTTGGAAGAGAACCAATCCCCATGGGCAGCCATCAGAAAAGGCTTTCGGGCCAGTTTCTGGAATACAATGCGAATCTACAAAAGGTCTCTGTCTTCTCTGTATTCGAAACGCGCCTTCTGTTATCTACCCAGTAGATAATTCCTTTAGGAAGAAGAGCTCATGGAGTGTCCAAGGGCTGGCTCTTGAGAGAATCTCAGGCGTGTGGGACATGCCCTCTGCGGTTGTGTTGTGGCTGTCCACTCTCCTGTGGGCTCGTCCCCTGCAGAGGCTCTCCTTGCCTTCATTCAGGGTGTTTGGTGTCTGGGCCAACTATGGTGTTCCTGTGAAACGTGACTTTCAAACCACTCCACAAACCTTAAGGCCTGCTGAATTCTGTGGCCAGGTGAGAGGATGTGGGCAGGGCTTTCTTCTAGTCCCCATGCAGGGTTTTCTGTTCTCCTGGGACTAAGCATCTTGGCCTGACTAAGGCACTTCCAACAGTGTTCCAGGTTTGGGAATCCGTGATGCAGGTTGGGCAGCTAATGTGCTCCCCGTCCTGCCTCTGGCCACTTCTCACTCTTGATGCTGGCGGTCGTAGAGCCCAAGTATCTTGGGCGCCCGCCCAGGCATCTCCACCAACACTGCCCATCAAAAATACACACAAAGAAACAATAGCCTTACCACGGTGTCAACCGTTTCCATGGTGTCATGGTTTCCAGGCTGTCTGCACCTGGTTGCTTGCTGGTGTCCTCTCCAGGAGATACACAGTGTTCCCTGGAGTCTATGTCTGAAAAGCATGCTGATCTGGAATCCCCGGGCCTCAAGACGCTTGGGTTGCAAGAACTCGTGTCCTTCAGACACTCTCCTTTTCTCTGCCAACAGCTATGCGTCAACATTCAAACTGTGGGTTCTAGGTGTGCTCGTCTCACCTGGGCCTTTGTCTTTGTCCATGGACCCCTGCCCCCTGAAGCACCAACCGTCCAATTCTCCCATAAGACCTGTCTACTCCCTTCTCCCATGGTTTCTGTCACTTCTTCTCTTTTCGCTGTGGAGTGTGATTTCTAGGCTTCCGGTGCATTTATGTCATGTTTACATGGATGTGGTCATCTTCTGGTTGTGCTGATGGCTGAAGAGAAGCCTGAAGCTGCCAGAAACTTCTACCATCCCCCTGTCCTCCAAATGCACTGCCCACTCTTATGGAGCCATAAGCAAGAGGGGATTCTTGCTCCTTGTGACATGTGGTGGAATGGGAGAGCGCATTGGGCTGCACCATATCTGTCAGTCACAGAAAGACAACGACCATACGATTTCACTCACTCCTGGAAGTAAAGAAACATGTGAAAAAGCAAGAAAAAGGGACAGGAATGAGACTCGAACCAGGCACACAAAATTTGGTGTTTGTTCCAGGCAGGATAGTCAGAATCTGCGTTCTAAAGTGGATCAAATGGGATATTCAATGCAGGAAATGTGGCCGGAAGGGATGGAACATGAGTTTCCACTGTGTTTGAAGGTGAATTGTGATATGGAATAGAGCAGCTTCATATCTCTTAAAATATCATTTTTTTGCGTTTGGGACAACACACACACACACAAACACATACAAACACACTTAAAAGGGTCTCACAGAGGTTAGGAAGCAAGTGAGGAATAGCACTCATGGAATTAAAATTCAGAGAAAATAGCATAGAAAACAAAAGCTTAGAGAATCAAAGTAACAAACCGTCCAAACTGGATAAGTGAACTCCTTACCTATCAAGAATTAATTAATTAATTAATTAATGTATTTATTTATTTATTTATTTATTGATTTATTAAACAACTTATCTAAAAGACCCCTCCACACAAGTAAGCCAGCATAACAAATACCGGAGAGAAGAATAAATTCCAAGACCGATACGTATTACCATGATAAGATCATGAGTCATCCGTACCTGAGGTCTCAAGTAATGACTTTTGAAGCAGCTTTTGAGGCTTTTGAAGCCATCCACAAACATCTCCCCCACACAGAAAGCCAGGTTCAAATCAATTCCCTGGTCAACAGTTCGAGACATTTAATGGCCATGTCGGATTTTGTCATCTATTCCCAAACTGTACGAAGGGAGAAGACTCCGATTTACAATGTCCAAAGACGTAATTCACATAGGGACCTCATAGGAAACCAAAGGCATACAATTTTAATCAGTAAGATAATGAAACTACAATTCATTTCTCTTCACTTTCTTTCTTCATCTTCACGTGATACGGCCTGTTTTGCTTTCTATTCATTATTTTTCCTAATATTCGGCAAGCCAGCCCTTTATCCCTCCTACGTTTTTTGACATAGTGTTCCCTGATTCTTTAATTGCCTATATCACAAAGGGCTCATCCTCATATAATGCCACACCAGCTCCATACCCATTATCCCGTTCCCTCTTTATGGCAGGTCTTATCGTCCTGTAACCCTCAGCTTGGTCCCCAAAGTCCTGAGTCTCTACTGGGGCGTCTCCCTGTCTGACACATTCTGCGTCCGTTTTCCCTTACTAGTACTCACGTCCATGGTATTATTCATGAGCCACATATGAGTGAAGCCGTAGGATAGTTCCCTCGGTCTGCTTGCATTTTCATTTGAAAGTCATCTTCTTTATCATCATCTTCATAATCGTCTTTCTCCGGTAGCCCTTGAAAGGGTCTCTCGGCTCCTTCCACAGAGACGCTAGAGTGGCATGGCAGGCCATCGATGTTGGCCGTTCCTTTTCATCTGAATAAAGAGAGTCGCTCAACAGGACTCTCCCAAAGGCTATGGCATGTAGCATTAAGTAAAGAGGACAAGGAGTGCTGAACAGGGCTCTTTTTTCGAGGTAGCGATCATGGAGAGTTTCACTATCCATGAAGCCTTTGCAACGTTGTTTAAGGTAATGTCAGGTAGACAGAGCCTTCATCCCTTGGCACTGGTGTTTCAGGACACTAGCAGATACGGACAAGGAGAGCACAAAGCATCCCTCCCGTTTGCAATTTCCCTGGAATTGTGACTTTCCTTCCCGTCTTCCTTCCCTCAACTTCCAAGCTAACCCAGCACCAAAGGCAGACCTTACACCCGAGAAATCATAGGGAACAGAAGCCAAGATTGGACCCTCTGACCCAAGGATATCAAACATCCCATAGACCTAATGGTAGTCAAGAGGCCTCGCTGTTGATTGAGATCTCTGGAAATTGAGTGGAAATAGGAACCCCTTGCTCTCCCTGGAGAAATGTTGGTCTAAACAATGGTATACGGAACATCGTTTTCTTTTCTCTTTGTCCAGAAAGTGGAAGTGGGAACGAATCAGGAAAGACCACCTGAGTTCAGGATTAGGCTAACACGGCTCTTTCTTGTTCCTCCCAGGTCTTTCTACTTAAAGCCATAGGACTCATATGTCATGAGAATGGGATTGCTGCTTCAACGCAGTCAGCTTCTCTGACATCGCAAAGCTCTGAGGTCCTAGCCACCGCTCCTCACCAAAGCACGCCTCATCACTTCACCTGGCTGGAGTAATTCTGCATCAGCCAGGTGTATCACAATCACTCCAAAACGCTGGAGACGCCTGGGAATTCCCCCAAGACATCTTGTGAACCGATTCGGGGTCACCTTCTCCATGGCCGAATTTCGAGTCTTCGTCCATGACTGTCACCACCACCCCTCTGGAATCCTGAGAGGGGCAAGAATGTACAATTCCATCTTACCGACGTAAGGTCAAGACAGAGTCAGGAGTACAAGCAGCCTCACGCGGAGAGCTCCATGCCATACACATGTTCATGGTCCTCACACCCTCTCAGGATGCTCCTGACCAGGAAAAGCGCCCCCCGCCCTCCGAGGAAAGCTCCGAGTTAACACCCCCACCCATAGCAAAGACATGTCTGGAGTCTTCCACAGTAGGACACGAGTTCTTCTTGCATCTCCAGAAATCGTGCCATAAATGCCTCCCAATTTTCCCAGCTGACCAAACATTAGAGGCAGAGCCTACACCCTAGACTCTTAGGCCCACGACGGACTTATCTGTTTGGAGCTCGCAGGAGCAAGCACGAGCATGTTGGAAGAGAACCAATCCCCATGGGCAGCCATCAGAAAAGGCTTTCGGGCCAGTTTCTGGAATACAATGCGAATCTACAAAAGGTCTCTGTCTTCTCTGTATTCGAAACGCGCCTTCTGTTATCTACCCAGTAGATAATTCCTTTAGGAAGAAGAGCTCATGGAGTGTCCAAGGGCTGGCTCTTGAGAGAATCTCAGGCGTGTGGGACATGCCCTCTGCGGTTGTGTTGTGGCTGTCCACTCTCCTGTGGGCTCGTCCCCTGCAGAGGCTCTCCTTGCCTTCATTCAGGGTGTTTGGTGTCTGGGCCAACTATGGTGTTCCTGTGAAACGTGACTTTCAAACCACTCCACAAACCTTAAGGCCTGCTGAATTCTGTGGCCAGGTGAGAGGATGTGGGCAGGGCTTTCTTCTAGTCCCCATGCAGGGTTTTCTGTTCTCCTGGGACTAAGCATCTTGGCCTGACTAAGGCACTTCCAACAGTGTTCCAGGTTTGGGAATCCGTGATGCAGGTTGGGCAGCTAATGTGCTCCCCGTCCTGCCTCTGGCCACTTCTCACTCTTGATGCTGGCGGTCGTAGAGCCCAAGTATCTTGGGCGCCCGCCCAGGCATCTCCACCAACACTGCCCATCAAAAATACACACAAAGAAACAATAGCCTTACCACGGTGTCAACCGTTTCCATGGTGTCATGGTTTCCAGGCTGTCTGCACCTGGTTGCTTGCTGGTGTCCTCTCCAGGAGATACACAGTGTTCCCTGGAGTCTATGTCTGAAAAGCATGCTGATCTGGAATCCCCGGGCCTCAAGACGCTTGGGTTGCAAGAACTCGTGTCCTTCAGACACTCTCCTTTTCTCTGCCAACAGCTATGCGTCAACATTCAAACTGTGGGTTCTAGGTGTGCTCGTCTCACCTGGGCCTTTGTCTTTGTCCATGGACCCCTGCCCCCTGAAGCACCAACCGTCCAATTCTCCCATAAGACCTGTCTACTCCCTTCTCCCATGGTTTCTGTCACTTCTTCTCTTTTCGCTGTGGAGTGTGATTTCTAGGCTTCCGGTGCATTTATGTCATGTTTACATGGATGTGGTCATCTTCTGGTTGTGCTGATGGCTGAAGAGAAGCCTGAAGCTGCCAGAAACTTCTACCATCCCCCTGTCCTCCAAATGCACTGCCCACTCTTATGGAGCCATAAGCAAGAGGGGATTCTTGCTCCTTGTGACATGTGGTGGAATGGGAGAGCGCATTGGGCTGCACCATATCTGTCAGTCACAGAAAGACAACGACCATACGATTTCACTCACTCCTGGAAGTAAAGAAACATGTGAAAAAGCAAGAAAAAGGGACAGGAATGAGACTCGAACCAGGCACACAAAATTTGGTGTTTGTTCCAGGCAGGATAGTCAGAATCTGCGTTCTAAAGTGGATCAAATGGGATATTCAATGCAGGAAATGTGGCCGGAAGGGATGGAACATGAGTTTCCACTGTGTTTGAAGGTGAATTGTGATATGGAATAGAGCAGCTTCATATCTCTTAAAATATCATTTTTTTGCGTTTGGGACAACACACACACACACAAACACATACAAACACACTTAAAAGGGTCTCACAGAGGTTAGGAAGCAAGTGAGGAATAGCACTCATGGAATTAAAATTCAGAGAAAATAGCATAGAAAACAAAAGCTTAGAGAATCAAAGTAACAAACCGTCCAAACTGGATAAGTGAACTCCTTACCTATCAAGAATTAATTAATTAATTAATTAATGTATTTATTTATTTATTTATTTATTGATTTATTAAACAACTTATCTAAAAGACCCCTCCACACAAGTAAGCCAGCATAACAAATACCGGAGAGAAGAATAAATTCCAAGACCGATACGTATTACCATGATAAGATCATGAGTCATCCGTACCTGAGGTCTCAAGTAATGACTTTTGAAGCAGCTTTTGAGGCTTTTGAAGCCATCCACAAACATCTCCCCCACACAGAAAGCCAGGTTCAAATCAATTCCCTGGTCAACAGTTCGAGACATTTAATGGCCATGTCGGATTTTGTCATCTATTCCCAAACTGTACGAAGGGAGAAGACTCCGATTTACAATGTCCAAAGACGTAATTCACATAGGGACCTCATAGGAAACCAAAGGCATACAATTTTAATCAGTAAGATAATGAAACTACAATTCATTTCTCTTCACTTTCTTTCTTCATCTTCACGTGATACGGCCTGTTTTGCTTTCTATTCATTATTTTTCCTAATATTCGGCAAGCCAGCCCTTTATCCCTCCTACGTTTTTTGACATAGTGTTCCCTGATTCTTTAATTGCCTATATCACAAAGGGCTCATCCTCATATAATGCCACACCAGCTCCATACCCATTATCCCGTTCCCTCTTTATGGCAGGTCTTATCGTCCTGTAACCCTCAGCTTGGTCCCCAAAGTCCTGAGTCTCTACTGGGGCGTCTCCCTGTCTGACACATTCTGCGTCCGTTTTCCCTTACTAGTACTCACGTCCATGGTATTATTCATGAGCCACATATGAGTGAAGCCGTAGGATAGTTCCCTCGGTCTGCTTGCATTTTCATTTGAAAGTCATCTTCTTTATCATCATCTTCATAATCGTCTTTCTCCGGTAGCCCTTGAAAGGGTCTCTCGGCTCCTTCCACAGAGACGCTAGAGTGGCATGGCAGGCCATCGATGTTGGCCGTTCCTTTTCATCTGAATAAAGAGAGTCGCTCAACAGGACTCTCCCAAAGGCTATGGCATGTAGCATTAAGTAAAGAGGACAAGGAGTGCTGAACAGGGCTCTTTTTTCGAGGTAGCGATCATGGAGAGTTTCACTATCCATGAAGCCTTTGCAACGTTGTTTAAGGTAATGTCAGGTAGACAGAGCCTTCATCCCTTGGCACTGGTGTTTCAGGACAGTAGCAGATACGGACAAGGAGAGCACAAAGCATCCCTCCCGTTTGCAATTTCCCTGGAATTGTGACTTTCCTTCCCGTCTTCCTTCCCTCAACTTCCAAGCTAACCCAGCACCAAAGGCAGACCTTACACCCGAGAAATCATAGGGAACAGAAGCCAAGATTGGACCCTCTGACCCAAGGATATCAAACATCCCATAGACCTAATGGTAGTCAAGAGGCCTCGCTGTTGATTGAGATCTCTGGAAATTGAGTGGAAATAGGAACCCCTTGCTCTCCCTGGAGAAATGTTGGTCTAAACAATGGTATACGGAACATCGTTTTCTTTTCTCTTTGTCCAGAAAGTGGAAGTGGGAACGAATCAGGAAAGACCACCTGAGTTCAGGATTAGGCTAACACGGCTCTTTCTTGTTCCTCCCAGGTCTTTCTACTTAAAGCCATAGGACTCATATGTCATGAGAATGGGATTGCTGCTTCAACGCAGTCAGCTTCTCTGACATCGCAAAGCTCTGAGGTCCTAGCCACCGCTCCTCACCAAAGCACGCCTCATCACTTCACCTGGCTGGAGTAATTCTGCATCAGCCAGGTGTATCACAATCACTCCAAAACGCTGGAGACGCCTGGGAATTCCCCCAAGACATCTTGTGAACCGATTCGGGGTCACCTTCTCCATGGCCGAATTTCGAGTCTTCGTCCATGACTGTCACCACCACCCCTCTGGAATCCTGAGAGGGGCAAGAATGTACAATTCCATCTTACCGACGTAAGGTCAAGACAGAGTCAGGAGTACAAGCAGCCTCACGCGGAGAGCTCCATGCCATACACATGTTCATGGTCCTCACACCCTCTCAGGATGCTCCTGACCAGGAAAAGCGCCCCCCGCCCTCCGAGGAAAGCTCCGAGTTAACACCCCCACCCATAGCAAAGACATGTCTGGAGTCTTCCACAGTAGGACACGAGTTCTTCTTGCATCTCCAGAAATCGTGCCATAAATGCCTCCCAATTTTCCCAGCTGACCAAACATTAGAGGCAGAGCCTACACCCTAGACTCTTAGGCCCACGACGGACTTATCTGTTTGGAGCTCGCAGGAGCAAGCACGAGCATGTTGGAAGAGAACCAATCCCCATGGGCAGCCATCAGAAAAGGCTTTCGGGCCAGTTTCTGGAATACAATGCGAATCTACAAAAGGTCTCTGTCTTCTCTGTATTCGAAACGCGCCTTCTGTTATCTACCCAGTAGATAATTCCTTTAGGAAGAAGAGCTCATGGAGTGTCCAAGGGCTGGCTCTTGAGAGAATCTCAGGCGTGTGGGACATGCCCTCTGCGGTTGTGTTGTGGCTGTCCACTCTCCTGTGGGCTCGTCCCCTGCAGAGGCTCTCCTTGCCTTCATTCAGGGTGTTTGGTGTCTGGGCCAACTATGGTGTTCCTGTGAAACGTGACTTTCAAACCACTCCACAAACCTTAAGGCCTGCTGAATTCTGTGGCCAGGTGAGAGGATGTGGGCAGGGCTTTCTTCTAGTCCCCATGCAGGGTTTTCTGTTCTCCTGGGACTAAGCATCTTGGCCTGACTAAGGCACTTCCAACAGTGTTCCAGGTTTGGGAATCCGTGATGCAGGTTGGGCAGCTAATGTGCTCCCCGTCCTGCCTCTGGCCACTTCTCACTCTTGATGCTGGCGGTCGTAGAGCCCAAGTATCTTGGGCGCCCGCCCAGGCATCTCCACCAACACTGCCCATCAAAAATACACACAAAGAAACAGTAGCCTTACCACGGTGTCAACCGTTTCCATGGTGTCATGGTTTCCAGGCTGTCTGCACCTGGTTGCTTGCTGGTGTCCTCTCCAGGAGATACACAGTGTTCCCTGGAGTCTATGTCTGAAAAGCATGCTGATCTGGAATCCCCGGGCCTCAAGACGCTTGGGTTGCAAGAACTCGTGTCCTTCAGACACTCTCCTTTTCTCTGCCAACAGCTATGCGTCAACATTCAAACTGTGGGTTCTAGGTGTGCTCGTCTCACCTGGGCCTTTGTCTTTGTCCATGGACCCCTGCCCCCTGAAGCACCAACCGTCCAATTCTCCCATAAGACCTGTCTACTCCCTTCTCCCATGGTTTCTGTCACTTCTTCTCTTTTCGCTGTGGAGTGTGATTTCTAGGCTTCCGGTGCATTTATGTCATGTTTACATGGATGTGGTCATCTTCTGGTTGTGCTGATGGCTGAAGAGAAGCCTGAAGCTGCCAGAAACTTCTACCATCCCCCTGTCCTCCAAATGCACTGCCCACTCTTATGGAGCCATAAGCAAGAGGGGATTCTTGCTCCTTGTGACATGTGGTGGAATGGGAGAGCGCATTGGGCTGCACCATATCTGTCAGTCACAGAAAGACAACGACCATACGATTTCACTCACTCCTGGAAGTAAAGAAACATGTGAAAAAGCAAGAAAAAGGGACAGGAATGAGACTCGAACCAGGCACACAAAATTTGGTGTTTGTTCCAGGCAGGATAGTCAGAATCTGCGTTCTAAAGTGGATCAAATGGGATATTCAATGCAGGAAATGTGGCCGGAAGGGATGGAACATGAGTTTCCACTGTGTTTGAAGGTGAATTGTGATATGGAATAGAGCAGCTTCATATCTCTTAAAATATCATTTTTTTGCGTTTGGGACAACACACACACACACAAACACATACAAACACACTTAAAAGGGTCTCACAGAGGTTAGGAAGCAAGTGAGGAATAGCACTCATGGAATTAAAATTCAGAGAAAATAGCATAGAAAACAAAAGCTTAGAGAATCAAAGTAACAAACCGTCCAAACTGGATAAGTGAACTCCTTACCTATCAAGAATTAATTAATTAATTAATTAATGTATTTATTTATTTATTTATTTATTTATTTATTTATTTATTAAACAACTTATCTAAAAGACCCCTCCACACAAGTAAGCCAGCATAACAAATACCGGAGAGAAGAATAAATTCCAAGACCGATACGTATTACCATGATAAGATCATGAGTCATCCGTACCTGAGGTCTCAAGTAATGACTTTTGAAGCAGCTTTTGAGGCTTTTGAAGCCATCCACAAACATCTCCCCCACACAGAAAGCCAGGTTCAAATCAATTCCCTGGTCAACAGTTCGAGACATTTAATGGCCATGTCGGATTTTGTCATCTATTCCCAAACTGTACGAAGGGAGAAGACTCCGATTTACAATGTCCAAAGACGTAATTCACATAGGGACCTCATAGGAAACCAAAGGCATACAATTTTAATCAGTAAGATAATGAAACTACAATTCATTTCTCTTCACTTTCTTTCTTCATCTTCACGTGATACGGCCTGTTTTGCTTTCTATTCATTATTTTTCCTAATATTCGGCAAGCCAGCCCTTTATCCCTCCTACGTTTTTTGACATAGTGTTCCCTGATTCTTTAATTGCCTATATCACAAAGGGCTCATCCTCATATAATGCCACACCAGCTCCATACCCATTATCCCGTTCCCTCTTTATGGCAGGTCTTATCGTCCTGTAACCCTCAGCTTGGTCCCCAAAGTCCTGAGTCTCTACTGGGGCGTCTCCCTGTCTGACACATTCTGCGTCCGTTTTCCCTTACTAGTACTCACGTCCATGGTATTATTCATGAGCCACATATGAGTGAAGCCGTAGGATAGTTCCCTCGGTCTGCTTGCATTTTCATTTGAAAGTCATCTTCTTTATCATCATCTTCATAATCGTCTTTCTCCGGTAGCCCTTGAAAGGGTCTCTCGGCTCCTTCCACAGAGACGCTAGAGTGGCATGGCAGGCCATCGATGTTGGCCGTTCCTTTTCATCTGAATAAAGAGAGTCGCTCAACAGGACTCTCCCAAAGGCTATGGCATGTAGCATTAAGTAAAGAGGACAAGGAGTGCTGAACAGGGCTCTTTTTTCGAGGTAGCGATCATGGAGAGTTTCACTATCCATGAAGCCTTTGCAACGTTGTTTAAGGTAATGTCAGGTAGACAGAGCCTTCATCCCTTGGCACTGGTGTTTCAGGACACTAGCAGATACGGACAAGGACAGCACAAAGCATCCCTCCCGTGGCAATTTCCCTGGAATTGTGACTTTCCTTCCCGTCTTCCTTCCCTCAACTTCCAAGCTAACCCAGCACCAAAGGCAGACCTTACACCCGAGAAATCATAGGGAACAGAAGCCAAGATTGGACCCTCTGACCCAAGGATATCAAACATCCCATAGACCTAATGGTAGTCAAGAGGCCTCGCTGTTGATTGAGATCTCTGGAAATTGAGTGGAAATAGGAACCCCTTGCTCTCCCTGGAGAAATGTTGGTCTAAACAATGGTATACGGAACATCGTTTTCTTTTCTCTTTGTCCAGAAAGTGGAAGTGGGAACGAATCAGGAAAGACCACCTGAGTTCAGGATTAGGCTAACACGGCTCTTTCTTGTTCCTCCCAGGTCTTTCTACTTAAAGCCATAGGACTCATATGTCATGAGAATGGGATTGCTGCTTCAACGCAGTCAGCTTCTCTGACATCGCAAAGCTCTGAGGTCCTAGCCACCGCTCCTCACCAAAGCACGCCTCATCACTTCACCTGGCTGGAGTAATTCTGCATCAGCCAGGTGTATCACAATCACTCCAAAACGCTGGAGACGCCTGGGAATTCCCCCAAGACATCTTGTGAACCGATTCGGGGTCACCTTCTCCATGGCCGAATTTCGAGTCTTCGTCCATGACTGTCACCACCACCCCTCTGGAATCCTGAGAGGGGCAAGAATGTACAATTCCATCTTACCGACGTAAGGTCAAGACAGAGTCAGGAGTACAAGCAGCCTCACGCGGAGAGCTCCATGCCATACACATGTTCATGGTCCTCACACCCTCTCAGGATGCTCCTGACCAGGAAAAGCGCCCCCCGCCCTCCGAGGAAAGCTCCGAGTTAACACCCCCACCCATAGCAAAGACATGTCTGGAGTCTTCCACAGTAGGACACGAGTTCTTCTTGCATCTCCAGAAATCGTGCCATAAATGCCTCCCAATTTTCCCAGCTGACCAAACATTAGAGGCAGAGCCTACACCCTAGACTCTTAGGCCCACGACGGACTTATCTGTTTGGAGCTCGCAGGAGCAAGCACGAGCATGTTGGAAGAGAACCAATCCCCATGGGCAGCCATCAGAAAAGGCTTTCGGGCCAGTTTCTGGAATACAATGCGAATCTACAAAAGGTCTCTGTCTTCTCTGTATTCGAAACGCGCCTTCTGTTATCTACCCTGTAGATAATTCCTTTAGGAAGAAGAGCTCATGGAGTGTCCAAGGGCTGGCTCTTGAGAGAATCTCAGGCGTGTGGGACATGCCCTCTGCGGTTGTGTTGTGGCTGTCCACTCTCCTGTGGGCTCGTCCCCTGCAGAGGCTCTCCTTGCCTTC
Source organism: Meles meles (assembly GCF_922984935.1). Classification (NCBI taxonomy): domain Eukaryota; kingdom Metazoa; phylum Chordata; class Mammalia; order Carnivora; family Mustelidae; genus Meles; species Meles meles. Next base: position 31,509,424 of record NC_060088.1, on the reverse strand, counting down.
ATTCAGGGTGTTTGGTGTCTGGGCCAACTATGGTGTTCCTGTGAAACGTGACTTTCAAACCACTCCACAAACCTTAAGGCCTGCTGAATTCTGTGGCCAGGTGAGAGGATGTGGGCAGGGCTTTCTTCTAGTCCCCATGCAGGGTTTTCTGTTCTCCTGGGACTAAGCATCTTGGCCTGACTAAGGCACTTCCAACAGTGTTCCAGGTTTGGGAATCCGTGATGCAGGTTGGGCAGCTAATGTGCTCCCCGTCCTGCCTCTGGCCACTTCTCACTCTTGATGCTGGCGGTCGTAGAGCCCAAGTATCTTGGGCGCCCGCCCAGGCATCTCCACCAACACTGCCCATCAAAAATACACACAAAGAAACAGTAGCCTTACCACGGTGTCAACCGTTTCCATGGTGTCATGGTTTCCAGGCTGTCTGCACCTGGTTGCTTGCTGGTGTCCTCTCCAGGAGATACACAGTGTTCCCTGGAGTCTATGTCTGAAAAGCATGCTGATCTGGAATCCCCGGGCCTCAAGACGCTTGGGTTGCAAGAACTCGTGTCCTTCAGACACTCTCCTTTTCTCTGCCAACAGCTATGCGTCAACATTCAAACTGTGGGTTCTAGGTGTGCTCGTCTCACCTGGGCCTTTGTCTTTGTCCATGGACCCCTGCCCCCTGAAGCACCAACCGTCCAATTCTCCCATAAGACCTGTCTACTCCCTTCTCCCATGGTTTCTGTCACTTCTTCTCTTTTCGCTGTGGAGTGTGATTTCTAGGCTTCTGGTGCATTTATGTCATGTTTACATGGATGTGGTCATCTTCTGGTTGTGCTGATGGCTGAAGAGAAGCCTGAAGCTGCCAGAAACTTCTACCATCCCCCTGTCCTCCAAATGCACTGCCCACTCTTATGGAGCCATAAGCAAGAGGGGATTCTTGCTCCTTGTGACATGTGGTGGAATGGGAGAGCGCATTGGGCTGCACCATATCTGTCAGTCACAGAAAGACAACGACCATACGATTTCACTCACTCCTGGAAGTAAAGAAACATGTGAAAAAGCAAGAAAAAGGGACAGGAATGAGACTCGAACCAGGCACACCAAAATTTGGTGTTTGTTCCAGGCAGGATAGTCAGAACTGCGTTCTAAAGTGGATCAAATGGGATATTCAATGCAGGAAATGTGCCGGAAGGGATGGAACATGAGTTTCCACTGTGTTTGAAGGTGAATTGTGATATGGAATAGAGCAGCTTCATATCTCTTAAAATATCATTTTTTTGCGTTTGGGACAACACACACACACACAAACACATACAAACACACTTAAAAGGGTCTCACAGAGGTTAGGAAGCAAGTGAGGAATAGCACTCCATGGAATTAAAATTCAGAGAAAATAGCATAGAAAACAAAAGCTTAGAGAATCAAAGTAACAACCGTCCAAACTGGATAAGTGAACTCCTTACCTATCAAGAATTAATTAATTAATTAATTAATGTATTTATTTATTTATTTATTTATTTATTTATTTTATTATTTATTAAACAACTTATCTAAAAGACCCCTCCACACAAGTAAGCCAGCATAACAAATACCGGAGAGAAGAATAAATTCCAAGACCGATACGTATTACCATGATAAGATCATGAGTCATCCGTACCTGAGGTCTCAAGTAATGACTTTTGAAGCAGCTTTTGAGGCTTTTGAAGCCATCCACAATAATCTCCCCCACACAGAAAGCCAGGTTCAAATCAATTCCCTGGTCAACAGTTCGAGACATTAATGGCCATGTCGGATTTTGTCATCTATTCCCAAACTGTACGAGGGAGAAGGACTCCGATTTACAATGTCCAAAGACGTAATTCACATAGGGACCTCATAGGAAACCAAAGGCATACAATTTTAATCAGTAAGATAATGAAACTACAATTCATTTCTCTTCACTTTCTTTCTTCATCTTCACGTGATACGGCCTGTTTTGCTTTCTATTCATTATTTTTCCTAATATTCGGCAAGCCAGCCCTTTATCCCTCCTACGTTTTTTGACATAGTGTTCCCTGATTCTTTAATTGCCTATATCACAAAGGGCTCATCCTCATATAATGCCACACCAGCTCCATACCCATATTCCCGTTCCCTCTTTATGGCAGGTCTTATCGTCCTGTAACCTCAGCTTGGTCCCCAAAGTCCTGAGTCTCTACTGGGGCGTCTCCCTGTCTGACACATTCTGCGTCCGTTTTCCCTTACTAGTACTCACGTCCCATGGTATTATTCATGAGCCACATATGAGTGAAGCCGTAGGATAGTTCCCTCGGTCTGCTTGCATTTTCATTTGAAAGTCATCTTCTTTATCATCATCTTCATAATCGTCTTCTCCTCCCGGTAGCCCTTGAAAGGGTCTCTCGGCTCCTTCCACAGAGACGCTAGAGTGGCATGGCAGGCCATCGGTGTTGGCCGTCTCCTTTTCATCTGAATAAAGAGAGTCGCTCAACAGGACTCTCCCAAGGCTATGGCATGTAGCATTAAGTAAAGAGGACAAGGCGTGCTGAACAGGGCTCTTTTTTCGAGGTTAGCGATCATGGAGAGTTTCACTATCCATGAAGCCTTTGCAACGTTGTTTAAGGTAATGTCAGGTAGACAGAGCCTTCATCCCTTGGCACTGGTGTTTCAGGACACTAGCAGATACGGACAAGGACAGCACAAAGCATCCTCCCGTGGCAATTTCCCTGGAATTGTGACTTTCCTTCCCGTCTTCCTTCCCTCAACTTCCAAGCTAACCCAGCACCAAAGGCAGACCTTACACCCGAGAAATCATAGGGAACAGAAGCCAAGATTGGACCCTCTGACCCAAGGATATCAAACATCCCATAGACCTAATGGTAGTCAAGAGGCCTCGCTGTTGATTGAGATCTCTGGAAATTGAGTGGAAATAGGAACCCCTTGCTCTCCCTGGAGAAATGTTGGTCTAAACAATGGTATAACGGAACATCGTTTTCTTTTCTCTTTGTCCAGAAAGTGGAAGTGGGAACGAATCAGGAAAGACCACCTGAGTTCAGGATTAGGCTAACACGGCTCTTTCTTGTTCCTCCCAGGTCTTTCTACTTAAAGCCATAGGACTCATATGTCATGAGAATGGGATTGCTGCTTCAACGCAGTCAGCTTCTCTGACATCGCAAAGCTCTGAGGTCCTAGCCCACCGCTCCTCACCAAAGCACGCCTCATCACTTCACCTGGCTGGAGTAATTCTGCATCAGCCAGGTGTATCACAATCACTCCAAAACGCTGGAGACGCCTGGGGAATTCCCCCAAGACATCTTGTGAACCGATTCGGGGTCACCTTCTCCATGGCCGAATTTCGAGTCTTCGTCCATGACTGTCACCACCACCCCTCTGGAATCCTGAGAGGGGCAAGAATGTACAATTCCATCTTACCGACGTAAGGTCAAGACAGAGTCAGGAGTACAAGCAGCCTCACGCGGAGAGCTCCATGCCATACACATGTTCATGGTCCTCACACACCCTCTAGGATGCTCCTGACCAGGAAAAGCGCCCCCCGCCCTCCGAGGAAAGCTCCGAGTTAACACCCCCACCCATAGCAAAGACATGTCTGGAGTCTTCCACAGTAGGACACGAGTTCTTCTTGCATCTCCAGAAATCGTGCCATAAATGCCTCCCAATTTTCCCCAGCTGACCAAACATTAGAGGCAGAGCCTACACCCTAGACTCTTAGGCCCACGACGGACTTATCTGTTTGGAGCTCGCAGGAGCAAGCACGAGCATGTTGGAAGAGAACCAATCCCCATGGGCAGCCATCAGAAAAGGCTTTCGGGCCAGTTTCTGGAATACAATGCGAATCTACAAAAGGTCTCTGTCTTCTCTGTATTCGAAACGCGCCTTCTGTTATCTACCCAGTAGATAATTCCTTAGGAAGAAGAGCTCATGGAGTGTCCAAGGGCTGCTCTTGAGAGAATCTCAGGCGTGTGGGACATGCCCCTCTGCGGTTGTGTTGTGGCTGTCCACTCTCCTGTGGGCTCGTCCCCTGCAGAGGCTCTCCTTGCCTTCATTCAGGGTGTTTGGTGTCTGGGCCAACTATGGTGTTCCTGTGAAACGTGACTTTCAAACCACTCCACAAACCTTAAGGCCTGCTGAATTCTGTGGCCAGGTGAGAGGATGTGGGCAGGGCTTTCTTCTAGTCCCCATGCAGGGTTTTCTGTTCTCCTGGGACTAAGCATCTTGGCCTGACTAAGGCACTTCCAACAGTGTTCCAGGTTTGGGAATCCGTGATGCAGGTTGGGCAGCTAATGTGCTCCCCGTCCTGCCTCTGGCCACTTCTCACTCTTGATGCTGGCGGTCGTAGAGCCAAGTATCTTGGGCGCCCGCCCAGCATCTCCACCAACACTGCCCATCAAAAATACACACAAAGAAACAGTAGCCTTACCACGGTGTCAACCGTTTCCATGGTGTCATGGTTTCCCAGGCTGTCTGCACCTGGTTGCTTGCTGGTGTCCTCTCCAGGAGATACACAGTGTTCCCTGGAGTCTATGTCTGAAAAGCATGCTGATCTGGAATCCCCGGGCCTCAAGACGCTTGGGTTGCAAGAACTCGTGTCCTTCAGACACTCTCCTTTTTCTCTGCCAACAGCTATGCGTCAACATTCAAACTGTGGGTTCTAGGTGTGCTCGTCTCACCTGGGCCTTTGTCTTTGTCCATGGACCCCTGCCCCCTGAAGCACCAACCGTCCAATTCTCCCCATAAGACCTGTCCTACTCCCTTCTCCCATGGTTTCTGTCACTTCTTCTCTTTTCGCTGTGGAGTGTGATTTCTAGGCTTCCGGTGCATTTATGTCATGTTTACATGGATGTGGTCATCTTCTGGTTGTGCTGATGGCTGAAGAGAAGCCTGAAGCTGCCAGAAACTTCTACCATCCCCCCTGTCCTCCAAATGCACTGCCCACTCTTATGGAGCCATAAGCAAGAGGGGATTCTTGCTCCTTGTGACATGTGGTGGAATGGGAGAGCGCATTGGGCTGCACCATATCTGTCAGTCCACAGAAAGACAACGACCATATACGATTTCACTCACTCCTGGAAGTAAAGAAACATGTGAAAAAAGCAAGAAAAAAGGGACAGGAATGAGACTCGAACCAGGCACACAAAATTTGGTGTTTGTTCCAGGCAGGATAGTCAGAATCTGCGTTCTAAAGTGGATCAAATGGGATATTCAATGCAGGAAATGTGGCCGGAAGGGATGGAACATGAGTTTCCACTGTGTTTGAAGGTGAATTGTGATATGGAATAGAGCAGCTTCATATCTCTTAAAATATCATTTTTTGCGTTTGGGACAACACACACACACACAAACACATACAAACACACTTAAAAGGGGTCTCACAGAGGTTAGGAAGCAAGTGAGGAATAGCACTCATGGAATTAAAATTCAGAGAAAATAGCATAGAAAACAAAAGCTTAGAGAATCAAAGTAACAAACCGTCCAAACTGGGATAAGTGAACTCCTTACCTATCAAGAATTAATTAATTAATTAATTAATTAATGTATTTATTTATTTATTTATTTATTTATTTATTTATTAAACAACTTATCTAAAAGACCCCTCCACACAAGTAAGCCAGCATAACAAATACCGGAGAGAAGAATAAATTCCAAGACCGATACGTATTACCATGATAAGATCATGAGTCATCCGTACCTGAGGTCTCAAGTAATGACTTTTGAAGCAGCTTTTGAGGCTTTTGAAGCCATCCACAAACATCTCCCCCACACAGAAAGCCAGGTTCAAATCAATTCCCTGGTCAACAGTTCGAGACATTTAATGGCCATGTCGGATTTTGTCATCTATTCCCAAACTGTACGAAGGGAGAAGACTCCGATTTACAATGTCCAAAGACGTAATTCACATAGGGACCTCATAGGAAACCAAAGGCATACAATTTTAATCAGTAAGATAATGAAACTACAATTCATTTCTCTTCACTTTCTTTCTTCATCTTCACGTGATACGGCCTGTTTTGCTTTCTATTCATTATTTTTCCTAATATTCGGCAAGCCAGCCCTTTATCCCTCCTACGTTTTTTGACATAGTGTTCCCTGATTCTTTAATTGCCTATATCACAAAGGGCTCATCCTCATATAATGCCACACCAGCTCCATACCCATTATCCCGTTCCCTCTTTATGGCAGGTCTTATCGTCCTGTAACCCTCAGCTTGGTCCCCAAAGTCCTGAGTCTCTACTGGGGCGTCTCCCTGTCTGACACATTCTGCGTCCGTTTTCCCTTACTAGTACTCACGTCCATGGTATTATTCATGAGCCACATATGAGTGAAGCCGTAGGATAGTTCCCTCGGTCTGCTTGCATTTTCATTTGAAAGTCATCTTCTTTATCATCATCTTCATAATCGTCTTTCTCCGGTAGCCCTTGAAAGGGTCTCTCGGCTCCTTCCACAGAGACGCTAGAGTGGCATGGCAGGCCATCGATGTTGGCCGTTCCTTTTCATCTGAATAAAGAGAGTCGCTCAACAGGACTCTCCCAAAGGCTATGGCATGTAGCATTAAGTAAAGAGGACAAGGAGTGCTGAACAGGGCTCTTTTTTCGAGGTAGCGATCATGGAGAGTTTCACTATCCATGAAGCCTTTGCAACGTTGTTTAAGGTAATGTCAGGTAGACAGAGCCTTCATCCCTTGGCACTGGTGTTTCAGGACACTAGCAGATACGGACAAGGACAGCACAAAGCATCCCTCCCGTGGCAATTTCCCTGGAATTGTGACTTTCCTTCCCGTCTTCCTTCCCTCAACTTCCAAGCTAACCCAGCACCAAAGGCAGACCTTACACCCGAGAAATCATAGGGAACAGAAGCCAAGATTGGACCCTCTGACCCAAGGATATCAAACATCCCATAGACCTAATGGTAGTCAAGAGGCCTCGCTGTTGATTGAGATCTCTGGAAATTGAGTGGAAATAGGAACCCCTTGCTCTCCCTGGAGAAATGTTGGTCTAAACAATGGTATACGGAACATCGTTTTCTTTTCTCTTTGTCCAGAAAGTGGAAGTGGGAACGAATCAGGAAAGACCACCTGAGTTCAGGATTAGGCTAACACGGCTCTTTCTTGTTCCTCCCAGGTCTTTCTACTTAAAGCCATAGGACTCATATGTCATGAGAATGGGATTGCTGCTTCAACGCAGTCAGCTTCTCTGACATCGCAAAGCTCTGAGGTCCTAGCCACCGCTCCTCACCAAAGCACGCCTCATCACTTCACCTGGCTGGAGTAATTCTGCATCAGCCAGGTGTATCACAATCACTCCAAAACGCTGGAGACGCCTGGGAATTCCCCCAAGACATCTTGTGAACCGATTCGGGGTCACCTTCTCCATGGCCGAATTTCGAGTCTTCGTCCATGACTGTCACCACCACCCCTCTGGAATCCTGAGAGGGGCAAGAATGTACAATTCCATCTTACCGACGTAAGGTCAAGACAGAGTCAGGAGTACAAGCAGCCTCACGCGGAGAGCTCCATGCCATACACATGTTCATGGTCCTCACACCCTCTCAGGATGCTCCTGACCAGGAAAAGCGCCCCCCGCCCTCCGAGGAAAGCTCCGAGTTAACACCCCCACCCATAGCAAAGACATGTCTGGAGTCTTCCACAGTAGGACACGAGTTCTTCTTGCATCTCCAGAAATCGTGCCATAAATGCCTCCCAATTTTCCCAGCTGACCAAACATTAGAGGCAGAGCCTACACCCTAGACTCTTAGGCCCACGACGGACTTATCTGTTTGGAGCTCGCAGGAGCAAGCACGAGCATGTTGGAAGAGAACCAATCCCCATGGGCAGCCATCAGAAAAGGCTTTCGGGCCAGTTTCTGGAATACAATGCGAATCTACAAAAGGTCTCTGTCTTCTCTGTATTCGAAACGCGCCTTCTGTTATCTACCCAGTAGATAATTCCTTTAGGAAGAAGAGCTCATGGAGTGTCCAAGGGCTGGCTCTTGAGAGAATCTCAGGCGTGTGGGACATGCCCTCTGCGGTTGTGTTGTGGCTGTCCACTCTCCTGTGGGCTCGTCCCCTGCAGAGGCTCTCCTTGCCTTCATTCAGGGTGTTTGGTGTCTGGGCCAACTATGGTGTTCCTGTGAAACGTGACTTTCAAACCACTCCACAAACCTTAAGGCCTGCTGAATTCTGTGGCCAGGTGAGAGGATGTGGGCAGGGCTTTCTTCTAGTCCCCATGCAGGGTTTTCTGTTCTCCTGGGACTAAGCATCTTGGCCTGACTAAGGCACTTCCAACAGTGTTCCAGGTTTGGGAATCCGTGATGCAGGTTGGGCAGCTAATGTGCTCCCCGTCCTGCCTCTGGCCACTTCTCACTCTTGATGCTGGCGGTCGTAGAGCCCAAGTATCTTGGGCGCCCGCCCAGGCATCTCCACCAACACTGCCCATCAAAAATACACACAAAGAAACAATAGCCTTACCACGGTGTCAACCGTTTCCATGGTGTCATGGTTTCCAGGCTGTCTGCACCTGGTTGCTTGCTGGTGTCCTCTCCAGGAGATACACAGTGTTCCCTGGAGTCTATGTCTGAAAAGCATGCTGATCTGGAATCCCCGGGCCTCAAGACGCTTGGGTTGCAAGAACTCGTGTCCTTCAGACACTCTCCTTTTCTCTGCCAACAGCTATGCGTCAACATTCAAACTGTGGGTTCTAGGTGTGCTCGTCTCACCTGGGCCTTTGTCTTTGTCCATGGACCCCTGCCCCCTGAAGCACCAACCGTCCAATTCTCCCATAAGACCTGTCTACTCCCTTCTCCCATGGTTTCTGTCACTTCTTCTCTTTTCGCTGTGGAGTGTGATTTCTAGGCTTCCGGTGCATTTATGTCATGTTTACATGGATGTGGTCATCTTCTGGTTGTGCTGATGGCTGAAGAGAAGCCTGAAGCTGCCAGAAACTTCTACCATCCCCCTGTCCTCCAAATGCACTGCCCACTCTTATGGAGCCATAAGCAAGAGGGGATTCTTGCTCCTTGTGACATGTGGTGGAATGGGAGAGCGCATTGGGCTGCACCATATCTGTCAGTCACAGAAAGACAACGACCATACGATTTCACTCACTCCTGGAAGTAAAGAAACATGTGAAAAAGCAAGAAAAAGGGACAGGAATGAGACTCGAACCAGGCACACAAAATTTGGTGTTTGTTCCAGGCAGGATAGTCAGAATCTGCGTTCTAAAGTGGATCAAATGGGATATTCAATGCAGGAAATGTGGCCGGAAGGGATGGAACATGAGTTTCCACTGTGTTTGAAGGTGAATTGTGATATGGAATAGAGCAGCTTCATATCTCTTAAAATATCATTTTTTTGCGTTTGGGACAACACACACACACACAAACACATACAAACACACTTAAAAGGGTCTCACAGAGGTTAGGAAGCAAGTGAGGAATAGCACTCATGGAATTAAAATTCAGAGAAAATAGCATAGAAAACAAAAGCTTAGAGAATCAAAGTAACAAACCGTCCAAACTGGATAAGTGAACTCCTTACCTATCAAGAATTAATTAATTAATTAATTAATGTATTTATTTATTTATTTATTTATTTATTTATTTATTTATTAAACAACTTATCTAAAAGACCCCTCCACACAAGTAAGCCAGCATAACAAATACCGGAGAGAAGAATAAATTCCAAGACCGATACGTATTACCATGATAAGATCATGAGTCATCCGTACCTGAGGTCTCAAGTAATGACTTTTGAAGCAGCTTTTGAGGCTTTTGAAGCCATCCACAAACATCTCCCCCACACAGAAAGCCAGGTTCAAATCAATTCCCTGGTCAACAGTTCGAGACATTTAATGGCCATGTCGGATTTTGTCATCTATTCCCAAACTGTACGAAGGGAGAAGACTCCGATTTACAATGTCCAAAGACGTAATTCACATAGGGACCTCATAGGAAACCAAAGGCATACAATTTTAATCAGTAAGATAATGAAACTACAATTCATTTCTCTTCACTTTCTTTCTTCATCTTCACGTGATACGGCCTGTTTTGCTTTCTATTCATTATTTTTCCTAATATTCGGCAAGCCAGCCCTTTATCCCTCCTACGTTTTTTGACATAGTGTTCCCTGATTCTTTAATTGCCTATATCACAAAGGGCTCATCCTCATATAATGCCACACCAGCTCCATACCCATTATCCCGTTCCCTCTTTATGGCAGGTCTTATCGTCCTGTAACCCTCAGCTTGGTCCCCAAAGTCCTGAGTCTCTACTGGGGCGTCTCCCTGTCTGACACATTCTGCGTCCGTTTTCCCTTACTAGTACTCACGTCCATGGTATTATTCATGAGCCACATATGAGTGAAGCCGTAGGATAGTTCCCTCGGTCTGCTTGCATTTTCATTTGAAAGTCATCTTCTTTATCATCATCTTCATAATCGTCTTTCTCCGGTAGCCCTTGAAAGGGTCTCTCGGCTCCTTCCACAGAGACGCTAGAGTGGCATGGCAGGCCATCGATGTTGGCCGTTCCTTTTCATCTGAATAAAGAGAGTCGCTCAACAGGACTCTCCCAAAGGCTATGGCATGTAGCATTAAGTAAAGAGGACAAGGAGTGCTGAACAGGGCTCTTTTTTCGAGGTAGCGATCATGGAGAGTTTCACTATCCATGAAGCCTTTGCAACGTTGTTTAAGGTAATGTCAGGTAGACAGAGCCTTCATCCCTTGGCACTGGTGTTTCAGGACACTAGCAGATACGGACAAGGACAGCACAAAGCATCCCTCCCGTGGCAATTTCCCTGGAATTGTGACTTTCCTTCCCGTCTTCCTTCCCTCAACTTCCAAGCTAACCCAGCACCAAAGGCAGACCTTACACCCGAGAAATCATAGGGAACAGAAGCCAAGATTGGACCCTCTGACCCAAGGATATCAAACATCCCATAGACCTAATGGTAGTCAAGAGGCCTCGCTGTTGATTGAGATCTCTGGAAATTGAGTGGAAATAGGAACCCCTTGCTCTCCCTGGAGAAATGTTGGTCTAAACAATGGTATACGGAACATCGTTTTCTTTTCTCTTTGTCCAGAAAGTGGAAGTGGGAACGAATCAGGAAAGACCACCTGAGTTCAGGATTAGGCTAACACGGCTCTTTCTTGTTCCTCCCAGGTCTTTCTACTTAAAGCCATAGGACTCATATGTCATGAGAATGGGATTGCTGCTTCAACGCAGTCAGCTTCTCTGACATCGCAAAGCTCTGAGGTCCTAGCCACCGCTCCTCACCAAAGCACGCCTCATCACTTCACCTGGCTGGAGTAATTCTGCATCAGCCAGGTGTATCACAATCACTCCAAAACGCTGGAGACGCCTGGGAATTCCCCCAAGACATCTTGTGAACCGATTCGGGGTCACCTTCTCCATGGCCGAATTTCGAGTCTTCGTCCATGACTGTCACCACCACCCCTCTGGAATCCTGAGAGGGGCAAGAATGTACAATTCCATCTTACCGACGTAAGGTCAAGACAGAGTCAGGAGTACAAGCAGCCTCACGCGGAGAGCTCCATGCCATACACATGTTCATGGTCCTCACACCCTCTCAGGATGCTCCTGACCAGGAAAAGCGCCCCCCGCCCTCCGAGGAAAGCTCCGAGTTAACACCCCCACCCATAGCAAAGACATGTCTGGAGTCTTCCACAGTAGGACACGAGTTCTTCTTGCATCTCCAGAAATCGTGCCATAAATGCCTCCCAATTTTCCCAGCTGACCAAACATTAGAGGCAGAGCCTACACCCTAGACTCTTAGGCCCACGACGGACTTATCTGTTTGGAGCTCGCAGGAGCAAGCACGAGCATGTTGGAAGAGAACCAATCCCCATGGGCAGCCATCAGAAAAGGCTTTCGGGCCAGTTTCTGGAATACAATGCGAATCTACAAAAGGTCTCTGTCTTCTCTGTATTCGAAACGCGCCTTCTGTTATCTACCCAGTAGATAATTCCTTTAGGAAGAAGAGCTCATGGAGTGTCCAAGGGCTGGCTCTTGAGAGAATCTCAGGCGTGTGGGACATGCCCTCTGCGGTTGTGTTGTGGCTGTCCACTCTCCTGTGGGCTCGTCCCCTGCAGAGGCTCTCCTTGCCTTCATTCAGGGTGTTTGGTGTCTGGGCCAACTATGGTGTTCCTGTGAAACGTGACTTTCAAACCACTCCACAAACCTTAAGGCCTGCTGAATTCTGTGGCCAGGTGAGAGGATGTGGGCAGGGCTTTCTTCTAGTCCCCATGCAGGGTTTTCTGTTCTCCTGGGACTAAGCATCTTGGCCTGACTAAGGCACTTCCAACAGTGTTCCAGGTTTGGGAATCCGTGATGCAGGTTGGGCAGCTAATGTGCTCCCCGTCCTGCCTCTGGCCACTTCTCACTCTTGATGCTGGCGGTCGTAGAGCCCAAGTATCTTGGGCGCCCGCCCAGGCATCTCCACCAACACTGCCCATCAAAAATACACACAAAGAAACAATAGCCTTACCACGGTGTCAACCGTTTCCATGGTGTCATGGTTTCCAGGCTGTCTGCACCTGGTTGCTTGCTGGTGTCCTCTCCAGGAGATACACAGTGTTCCCTGGAGTCTATGTCTGAAAAGCATGCTGATCTGGAATCCCCGGGCCTCAAGACGCTTGGGTTGCAAGAACTCGTGTCCTTCAGACACTCTCCTTTTCTCTGCCAACAGCTATGCGTCAACATTCAAACTGTGGGTTCTAGGTGTGCTCGTCTCACCTGGGCCTTTGTCTTTGTCCATGGACCCCTGCCCCCTGAAGCACCAACCGTCCAATTCTCCCATAAGACCTGTCTACTCCCTTCTCCCATGGTTTCTGTCACTTCTTCTCTTTTCGCTGTGGAGTGTGATTTCTAGGCTTCCGGTGCATTTATGTCATGTTTACATGGATGTGGTCATCTTCTGGTTGTGCTGATGGCTGAAGAGAAGCCTGAAGCTGCCAGAAACTTCTACCATCCCCCTGTCCTCCAAATGCACTGCCCACTCTTATGGAGCCATAAGCAAGAGGGGATTCTTGCTCCTTGTGACATGTGGTGGAATGGGAGAGCGCATTGGGCTGCACCATATCTGTCAGTCACAGAAAGACAACGACCATACGATTTCACTCACTCCTGGAAGTAAAGAAACATGTGAAAAAGCAAGAAAAAGGGACAGGAATGAGACTCGAACCAGGCACACAAAATTTGGTGTTTGTTCCAGGCAGGATAGTCAGAATCTGCGTTCTAAAGTGGATCAAATGGGATATTCAATGCAGGAAATGTGGCCGGAAGGGATGGAACATGAGTTTCCACTGTGTTTGAAGGTGAATTGTGATATGGAATAGAGCAGCTTCATATCTCTTAAAATATCATTTTTTTGCGTTTGGGACAACACACACACACACAAACACATACAAACACACTTAAAAGGGTCTCACAGAGGTTAGGAAGCAAGTGAGGAATAGCACTCATGGAATTAAAATTCAGAGAAAATAGCATAGAAAACAAAAGCTTAGAGAATCAAAGTAACAAACCGTCCAAACTGGATAAGTGAACTCCTTACCTATCAAGAATTAATTAATTAATTAATTAATGTATTTATTTATTTATTTATTTATTTATTTATTTATTTATTAAACAACTTATCTAAAAGACCCCTCCACACAAGTAAGCCAGCATAACAAATACCGGAGAGAAGAATAAATTCCAAGACCGATACGTATTACCATGATAAGATCATGAGTCATCCGTACCTGAGGTCTCAAGTAATGACTTTTGAAGCAGCTTTTGAGGCTTTTGAAGCCATCCACAAACATCTCCCCCACACAGAAAGCCAGGTTCAAATCAATTCCCTGGTCAACAGTTCGAGACATTTAATGGCCATGTCGGATTTTGTCATCTATTCCCAAACTGTACGAAGGGAGAAGACTCCGATTTACAATGTCCAAAGACGTAATTCACATAGGGACCTCATAGGAAACCAAAGGCATACAATTTTAATCAGTAAGATAATGAAACTACAATTCATTTCTCTTCACTTTCTTTCTTCATCTTCACGTGATACGGCCTGTTTTGCTTTCTATTCATTATTTTTCCTAATATTCGGCAAGCCAGCCCTTTATCCCTCCTACGTTTTTTGACATAGTGTTCCCTGATTCTTTAATTGCCTATATCACAAAGGGCTCATCCTCATATAATGCCACACCAGCTCCATACCCATTATCCCGTTCCCTCTTTATGGCAGGTCTTATCGTCCTGTAACCCTCAGCTTGGTCCCCAAAGTCCTGAGTCTCTACTGGGGCGTCTCCCTGTCTGACACATTCTGCGTCCGTTTTCCCTTACTAGTACTCACGTCCATGGTATTATTCATGAGCCACATATGAGTGAAGCCGTAGGATAGTTCCCTCGGTCTGCTTGCATTTTCATTTGAAAGTCATCTTCTTTATCATCATCTTCATAATCGTCTTTCTCCGGTAGCCCTTGAAAGGGTCTCTCGGCTCCTTCCACAGAGACGCTAGAGTGGCATGGCAGGCCATCGATGTTGGCCGTTCCTTTTCATCTGAATAAAGAGAGTCGCTCAACAGGACTCTCCCAAAGGCTATGGCATGTAGCATTAAGTAAAGAGGACAAGGAGTGCTGAACAGGGCTCTTTTTTCGAGGTAGCGATCATGGAGAGTTTCACTATCCATGAAGCCTTTGCAACGTTGTTTAAGGTAATGTCAGGTAGACAGAGCCTTCATCCCTTGGCACTGGTGTTTCAGGACACTAGCAGATACGGACAAGGACAGCACAAAGCATCCCTCCCGTGGCAATTTCCCTGGAATTGTGACTTTCCTTCCCGTCTTCCTTCCCTCAACTTCCAAGCTAACCCAGCACCAAAGGCAGACCTTACACCCGAGAAATCATAGGGAACAGAAGCCAAGATTGGACCCTCTGACCCAAGGATATCAAACATCCCATAGACCTAATGGTAGTCAAGAGGCCTCGCTGTTGATTGAGATCTCTGGAAATTGAGTGGAAATAGGAACCCCTTGCTCTCCCTGGAGAAATGTTGGTCTAAACAATGGTATACGGAACATCGTTTTCTTTTCTCTTTGTCCAGAAAGTGGAAGTGGGAACGAATCAGGAAAGACCACCTGAGTTCAGGATTAGGCTAACACGGCTCTTTCTTGTTCCTCCCAGGTCTTTCTACTTAAAGCCATAGGACTCATAGGTCATGAGAATGGGATTGCTGCTTCAACGCAGTCAGCTTCTCTGACATCGCAAAGCTCTGAGGTCCTAGCCACCGCTCCTCACCAAAGCACGCCTCATCACTTCACCTGGCTGGAGTAATTCTGCATCAGCCAGGTGTATCACAATCACTCCAAAACGCTGGAGACGCCTGGGAATTCCCCCAAGACATCTTGTGAACCGATTCGGGGTCACCTTCTCCATGGCCGAATTTCGAGTCTTCGTCCATGACTGTCACCACCACCCCTCTGGAATCCTGAGAGGGGCAAGAATGTACAATTCCATCTTACCGACGTAAGGTCAAGACAGAGTCAGGAGTACAAGCAGCCTCACGCGGAGAGCTCCATGCCATACACATGTTCATGGTCCTCACACCCTCTCAGGATGCTCCTGACCAGGAAAAGCGCCCCCCGCCCTCCGAGGAAAGCTCCGAGTTAACACCCCCACCCATAGCAAAGACATGTCTGGAGTCTTCCACAGTAGGACACGAGTTCTTCTTGCATCTCCAGAAATCGTGCCATAAATGCCTCCCAATTTTCCCAGCTGACCAAACATTAGAGGCAGAGCCTACACCCTAGACTCTTAGGCCCACGACGGACTTATCTGTTTGCAGCTCGCAGGAGCAAGCACGAGCATGTTGGAAGAGAACCAATCCCCATGGGCAGCCATCAGAAAAGGCTTTCGGGCCAGTTTCTGGAATACAATGCGAATCTACAAAAGGTCTCTGTCTTCTCTGTATTCGAAACGCGCCTTCTGTTATCTACCCAGTAGATAATTCCTTTAGGAAGAAGAGCTCATGGAGTGTCCAAGGGCTGGCTCTTGAGAGAATCTCAGGCGTGTGGGACATGCCCTCTGCGGTTGTGTTGTGGCTGTCCACTCTCCTGTGGGCTCGTCCCCTGCAGAGGCTCTCCTTGCCTTCATTCAGGGTGTTTGGTGTCTGGGCCAACTATGGTGTTCCTGTGAAACGTGACTTTCAAACCACTCCACAAACCTTAAGGCCTGCTGAATTCTGTGGCCAGGTGAGAGGATGTGGGCAGGGCTTTCTTCTAGTCCCCATGCAGGGTTTTCTGTTCTCCTGGGACTAAGCATCTTGGCCTGACTAAGGCACTTCCAACAGTGTTCCAGGTTTGGGAATCCGTGATGCAGGTTGGGCAGCTAATGTGCTCCCCGTCCTGCCTCTGGCCACTTCTCACTCTTGATGCTGGCGGTCGTAGAGCCCAAGTATCTTGGGCGCCCGCCCAGGCATCTCCACCAACACTGCCCATCAAAAATACACACAAAGAAACAATAGCCTTACCACGGTGTCAACCGTTTCCATGGTGTCATGGTTTCCAGGCTGTCTGCACCTGGTTGCTTGCTGGTGTCCTCTCCAGGAGATACACAGTGTTCCCTGGAGTCTATGTCTGAAAAGCATGCTG
Source organism: Meles meles (assembly GCF_922984935.1). Taxonomy (NCBI): domain Eukaryota; kingdom Metazoa; phylum Chordata; class Mammalia; order Carnivora; family Mustelidae; genus Meles; species Meles meles. The sequence goes on along the minus strand of NC_060088.1, from coordinate 31,492,779 downwards.
ATCTGGAATCCCCGGGCCTCAAGACGCTTGGGTTGCAAGAACTCGTGTCCTTCAGACACTCTCCTTTTCTCTGCCAACAGCTATGCGTCAACATTCAAACTGTGGGTTCTAGGTGTGCTCGTCTCACCTGGGCCTTTGTCTTTGTCCATGGACCCCTGCCCCCTGAAGCACCAACCGTCCAATTCTCCCATAAGACCTGTCTACTCCCTTCTCCCATGGTTTCTGTCACTTCTTCTCTTTTCGCTGTGGAGTGTGATTTCTAGGCTTCCGGTGCATTTATGTCATGTTTACATGGATGTGGTCATCTTCTGGTTGTGCTGATGGCTGAAGAGAAGCCTGAAGCTGCCAGAAACTTCTACCATCCCCCTGTCCTCCAAATGCACTGCCCACTCTTATGGAGCCATAAGCAAGAGGGGATTCTTGCTCCTTGTGACATGTGGTGGAATGGGAGAGCGCATTGGGCTGCACCATATCTGTCAGTCACAGAAAGACAACGACCATACGATTTCACTCACTCCTGGAAGTAAAGAAACATGTGAAAAAGCAAGAAAAAGGGACAGGAATGAGACTCGAACCAGGCACACAAAATTTGGTGTTTGTTCCAGGCAGGATAGTCAGAATCTGCGTTCTAAAGTGGATCAAATGGGATATTCAATGCAGGAAATGTGGCCGGAAGGGATGGAACATGAGTTTCCACTGTGTTTGAAGGTGAATTGTGATATGGAATAGAGCAGCTTCATATCTCTTAAAATATCATTTTTTTGCGTTTGGGACAACACACACACACACAAACACATACAAACACACTTAAAAGGGTCTCACAGAGGTTAGGAAGCAAGTGAGGAATAGCACTCATGGAATTAAAATTCAGAGAAAATAGCATAGAAAACAAAAGCTTAGAGAATCAAAGTAACAAACCGTCCAAACTGGATAAGTGAACTCCTTACCTATCAAGAATTAATTAATTAATTAATTAATGTATTTATTTATTTATTTATTTATTTATTTATTTATTTATTTATTAAACAACTTATCTAAAAGACCCCTCCACACAAGTAAGCCAGCATAACAAATACCGGAGAGAAGAATAAATTCCAAGACCGATACGTATTACCATGATAAGATCATGAGTCATCCGTACCTGAGGTCTCAAGTAATGACTTTTGAAGCAGCTTTTGAGGCTTTTGAAGCCATCCACAAACATCTCCCCCACACAGAAAGCCAGGTTCAAATCAATTCCCTGGTCAACAGTTCGAGACATTTAATGGCCATGTCGGATTTTGTCATCTATTCCCAAACTGTACGAAGGGAGAAGACTCCGATTTACAATGTCCAAAGACGTAATTCACATAGGGACCTCATAGGAAACCAAAGGCATACAATTTTAATCAGTAAGATAATGAAACTACAATTCATTTCTCTTCACTTTCTTTCTTCATCTTCACGTGATACGGCCTGTTTTGCTTTCTATTCATTATTTTTCCTAATATTCGGCAAGCCAGCCCTTTATCCCTCCTACGTTTTTTGACATAGTGTTCCCTGATTCTTTAATTGCCTATATCACAAAGGGCTCATCCTCATATAATGCCACACCAGCTCCATACCCATTATCCCGTTCCCTCTTTATGGCAGGTCTTATCGTCCTGTAACCCTCAGCTTGGTCCCCAAAGTCCTGAGTCTCTACTGGGGCGTCTCCCTGTCTGACACATTCTGCGTCCGTTTTCCCTTACTAGTACTCACGTCCATGGTATTATTCATGAGCCACATATGAGTGAAGCCGTAGGATAGTTCCCTCGGTCTGCTTGCATTTTCATTTGAAAGTCATCTTCTTTATCATCATCTTCATAATCGTCTTTCTCCGGTAGCCCTTGAAAGGGTCTCTCGGCTCCTTCCACAGAGACGCTAGAGTGGCATGGCAGGCCATCGGTGTTGGCCGTTCCTTTTCATCTGAATAAAGAGAGTCGCTCAACAGGACTCTCCCAAAGGCTATGGCATGTAGCATTAAGTAAAGAGGACAAGGAGTGCTGAACAGGGCTCTTTTTTCGAGGTAGCGATCATGGAGAGTTTCACTATCCATGAAGCCTTTGCAACGTTGTTTAAGGTAATGTCAGGTAGACAGAGCCTTCATCCCTTGGCACTGGTGTTTCAGGACACTAGCAGATACGGACAAGGACAGCACAAAGCATCCCTCCCGTGGCAATTTCCCTGGAATTGTGACTTTCCTTCCCGTCTTCCTTCCCTCAACTTCCAAGCTAACCCAGCACCAAAGGCAGACCTTACACCCGAGAAATCATAGGGAACAGAAGCCAAGATTGGACCCTCTGACCCAAGGATATCAAACATCCCATAGACCTAATGGTAGTCAAGAGGCCTCGCTGTTGATTGAGATCTCTGGAAATTGAGTGGAAATAGGAACCCCTTGCTCTCCCTGGAGAAATGTTGGTCTAAACAATGGTATACGGAACATCGTTTTCTTTTCTCTTTGTCCAGAAAGTGGAAGTGGGAACGAATCAGGAAAGACCACCTGAGTTCAGGATTAGGCTAACACGGCTCTTTCTTGTTCCTCCCAGGTCTTTCTACTTAAAGCCATAGGACTCATAGGTCATGAGAATGGGATTGCTGCTTCAACGCAGTCAGCTTCTCTGACATCGCAAAGCTCTGAGGTCCTAGCCACCGCTCCTCACCAAAGCACGCCTCATCACTTCACCTGGCTGGAGTAATTCTGCATCAGCCAGGTGTATCACAATCACTCCAAAACGCTGGAGACGCCTGGGAATTCCCCCAAGACATCTTGTGAACCGATTCGGGGTCACCTTCTCCATGGCCGAATTTCGAGTCTTCGTCCATGACTGTCACCACCACCCCTCTGGAATCCTGAGAGGGGCAAGAATGTACAATTCCATCTTACCGACGTAAGGTCAAGACAGAGTCAGGAGTACAAGCAGCCTCACGCGGAGAGCTCCATGCCATACACATGTTCATGGTCCTCACACCCTCTCAGGATGCTCCTGACCAGGAAAAGCGCCCCCCGCCCTCCGAGGAAAGCTCCGAGTTAACACCCCCACCCATAGCAAAGACATGTCTGGAGTCTTCCACAGTAGGACACGAGTTCTTCTTGCATCTCCAGAAATCGTGCCATAAATGCCTCCCAATTTTCCCAGCTGACCAAACATTAGAGGCAGAGCCTACACCCTAGACTCTTAGGCCCACGACGGACTTATCTGTTTGCAGCTCGCAGGAGCAAGCACGAGCATGTTGGAAGAGAACCAATCCCCATGGGCAGCCATCAGAAAAGGCTTTCGGGCCAGTTTCTGGAATACAATGCGAATCTACAAAAGGTCTCTGTCTTCTCTGTATTCGAAACGCGCCTTCTGTTATCTACCCAGTAGATAATTCCTTTAGGAAGAAGAGCTCATGGAGTGTCCAAGGGCTGGCTCTTGAGAGAATCTCAGGCGTGTGGGACATGCCCTCTGCGGTTGTGTTGTGGCTGTCCACTCTCCTGTGGGCTCGTCCCCTGCAGAGGCTCTCCTTGCCTTCATTCAGGGTGTTTGGTGTCTGGGCCAACTATGGTGTTCCTGTGAAACGTGACTTTCAAACCACTCCACAAACCTTAAGGCCTGCTGAATTCTGTGGCCAGGTGAGAGGATGTGGGCAGGGCTTTCTTCTAGTCCCCATGCAGGGTTTTCTGTTCTCCTGGGACTAAGCATCTTGGCCTGACTAAGGCACTTCCAACAGTGTTCCAGGTTTGGGAATCCGTGATGCAGGTTGGGCAGCTAATGTGCTCCCCGTCCTGCCTCTGGCCACTTCTCACTCTTGATGCTGGCGGTCGTAGAGCCCAAGTATCTTGGGCGCCCGCCCAGGCATCTCCACCAACACTGCCCATCAAAAATACACACAAAGAAACAATAGCCTTACCACGGTGTCAACCGTTTCCATGGTGTCATGGTTTCCAGGCTGTCTGCACCTGGTTGCTTGCTGGTGTCCTCTCCAGGAGATACACAGTGTTCCCTGGAGTCTATGTCTGAAAAGCATGCTGATCTGGAATCCCCGGGCCTCAAGACGCTTGGGTTGCAAGAACTCGTGTCCTTCAGACACTCTCCTTTTCTCTGCCAACAGCTATGCGTCAACATTCAAACTGTGGGTTCTAGGTGTGCTCGTCTCACCTGGGCCTTTGTCTTTGTCCATGGACCCCTGCCCCCTGAAGCACCAACCGTCCAATTCTCCCATAAGACCTGTCTACTCCCTTCTCCCATGGTTTCTGTCACTTCTTCTCTTTTCGCTGTGGAGTGTGATTTCTAGGCTTCCGGTGCATTTATGTCATGTTTACATGGATGTGGTCATCTTCTGGTTGTGCTGATGGCTGAAGAGAAGCCTGAAGCTGCCAGAAACTTCTACCATCCCCCTGTCCTCCAAATGCACTGCCCACTCTTATGGAGCCATAAGCAAGAGGGGATTCTTGCTCCTTGTGACATGTGGTGGAATGGGAGAGCGCATTGGGCTGCACCATATCTGTCAGTCACAGAAAGACAACGACCATACGATTTCACTCACTCCTGGAAGTAAAGAAACATGTGAAAAAGCAAGAAAAAGGGACAGGAATGAGACTCGAACCAGGCACACAAAATTTGGTGTTTGTTCCAGGCAGGATAGTCAGAATCTGCGTTCTAAAGTGGATCAAATGGGATATTCAATGCAGGAAATGTGGCCGGAAGGGATGGAACATGAGTTTCCACTGTGTTTGAAGGTGAATTGTGATATGGAATAGAGCAGCTTCATATCTCTTAAAATATCATTTTTTTGCGTTTGGGACAACACACACACACACAAACACATACAAACACACTTAAAAGGGTCTCACAGAGGTTAGGAAGCAAGTGAGGAATAGCACTCATGGAATTAAAATTCAGAGAAAATAGCATAGAAAACAAAAGCTTAGAGAATCAAAGTAACAAACCGTCCAAACTGGATAAGTGAACTCCTTACCTATCAAGAATTAATTAATTAATTAATTAATGTATTTATTTATTTATTTATTTATTTATTTATTTATTTATTAAACAACTTATCTAAAAGACCCCTCCACACAAGTAAGCCAGCATAACAAATACCGGAGAGAAGAATAAATTCCAAGACCGATACGTATTACCATGATAAGATCATGAGTCATCCGTACCTGAGGTCTCAAGTAATGACTTTTGAAGCAGCTTTTGAGGCTTTTGAAGCCATCCACAAACATCTCCCCCACACAGAAAGCCAGGTTCAAATCAATTCCCTGGTCAACAGTTCGAGACATTTAATGGCCATGTCAGATTTTGTCATCTATTCCCAAACTGTACGAAGAGAGAAGACTCCGATTTACAATGTCCAAAGACCTAATTCACATAGGGACCTCATAGGAAACCAAAGGCATACAATTTTAATCAGTAAGATAATGAAACTACAATTCATTTCTCTTCACTTTCTTTCTTCATCTTCACGTGATACGGCCTGTTTTGCTTTCTATTCATTATTTTTCCTAATATTCGGCAAGCCAGCCCTTTATCCCTCCTACGTTTTTTGACATAGTGTTCCCTGATTCTTTAATTGCCTATATCACAAAGGGCTCATCCTCATATAATGCCACACCAGCTCCATACCCATTATCCCGTTCCCTCTTTATGGCAGGTCTTATCGTCCTGTAACCCTCAGCTTGGTCCCCAAAGTCCTGAGTCTCTACTGGGGCGTCTCCCTGTCTGACACATTCTGCGTCCGTTTTCCCTTACTAGTACTCACGTCCATGGTATTATTCATGAGCCACATATGAGTGAAGCCGTAGGATAGTTCCCTCGGTCTGCTTGCATTTTCATTTGAAAGTCATCTTCTTTATCATCATCTTCATAATCGTCTTTCTCCGGTAGCCCTTGAAAGGGTCTCTCGGCTCCTTCCACAGAGACGCTAGAGTGGCATGGCAGGCCATCGATGTTGGCCGTTCCTTTTCATCTGAATAAAGAGAGTCGCTCAACAGGACTCTCCCAAAGGCTATGGCATGTAGCATTAAGTAAAGAGGACAAGGAGTGCTGAACAGGGCTCTTTTTTCGAGGTAGCGATCATGGAGAGTTTCACTATCCATGAAGCCTTTGCAACGTTGTTTAAGGTAATGTCAGGTAGACAGAGCCTTCATCCCTTGGCACTGGTGTTTCAGGACACTAGCAGATACGGACAAGGACAGCACAAAGCATCCCTCCCGTGGCAATTTCCCTGGAATTGTGACTTTCCTTCCCGTCTTCCTTCCCTCAACTTCCAAGCTAACCCAGCACCAAAGGCAGACCTTACACCCGAGAAATCATAGGGAACAGAAGCCAAGATTGGACCCTCTGACCCAAGGATATCAAACATCCCATAGACCTAATGGTAGTCAAGAGGCCTCGCTGTTGATTGAGATCTCTGGAAATTGAGTGGAAATAGGAACCCCTTGCTCTCCCTGGAGAAATGTTGGTCTAAACAATGGTATACGGAACATCGTTTTCTTTTCTCTTTGTCCAGAAAGTGGAAGTGGGAACGAATCAGGAAAGACCACCTGAGTTCAGGATTAGGCTAACACGGCTCTTTCTTGTTCCTCCCAGGTCTTTCTACTTAAAGCCATAGGACTCATATGTCATGAGAATGGGATTGCTGCTTCAACGCAGTCAGCTTCTCTGACATCGCAAAGCTCTGAGGTCCTAGCCACCGCTCCTCACCAAAGCACGCCTCATCACTTCACCTGGCTGGAGTAATTCTGCATCAGCCAGGTGTATCACAATCACTCCAAAACGCTGGAGACGCCTGGGAATTCCCCCAAGACATCTTGTGAACCGATTCGGGGTCACCTTCTCCATGGCCGAATTTCGAGTCTTCGTCCATGACTGTCACCACCACCCCTCTGGAATCCTGAGAGGGGCAAGAATGTACAATTCCATCTTACCGACGTAAGGTCAAGACAGAGTCAGGAGTACAAGCAGCCTCACGCGGAGAGCTCCATGCCATACACATGTTCATGGTCCTCACACCCTCTCAGGATGCTCCTGACCAGGAAAAGCGCCCCCCGCCCTCCGAGGAAAGCTCCGAGTTAACACCCCCACCCATAGCAAAGACATGTCTGGAGTCTTCCACAGTAGGACACGAGTTCTTCTTGCATCTCCAGAAATCGTGCCATAAATGCCTCCCAATTTTCCCAGCTGACCAAACATTAGAGGCAGAGCCTACACCCTAGACTCTTAGGCCCACGACGGACTTATCTGTTTGGAGCTCGCAGGAGCAAGCACGAGCATGTTGGAAGAGAACCAATCCCCATGGGCAGCCATCAGAAAAGGCTTTCGGGCCAGTTTCTGGAATACAATGCGAATCTACAAAAGGTCTCTGTCTTCTCTGTATTCGAAACGCGCCTTCTGTTATCTACCCTGTAGATAATTCCTTTAGGAAGAAGAGCTCATGGAGTGTCCAAGGGCTGGCTCTTGAGAGAATCTCAGGCGTGTGGGACATGCCCTCTGCGGTTGTGTTGTGGCTGTCCACTCTCCTGTGGGCTCGTCCCCTGCAGAGGCTCTCCTTGCCTTCATTCAGGGTGTTTGGTGTCTGGGCCAACTATGGTGTTCCTGTGAAACGTGACTTTCAAACCACTCCACAAACCTTAAGGCCTGCTGAATTCTGTGGCCAGGTGAGAGGATGTGGGCAGGGCTTTCTTCTAGTCCCCATGCAGGGTTTTCTGTTCTCCTGGGACTAAGCATCTTGGCCTGACTAAGGCACTTCCAACAGTGTTCCAGGTTTGGGAATCCGTGATGCAGGTTGGGCAGCTAATGTGCTCCCCGTCCTGCCTCTGGCCACTTCTCACTCTTGATGCTGGCGGTCGTAGAGCCCAAGTATCTTGGGCGCCCGCCCAGGCATCTCCACCAACACTGCCCATCAAAAATACACACAAAGAAACAATAGCCTTACCACGGTGTCAACCGTTTCCATGGTGTCATGGTTTCCAGGCTGTCTGCACCTGGTTGCTTGCTGGTGTCCTCTCCAGGAGATACACAGTGTTCTCTGGAGTCTATGTCTGAAAAGCATGCTGATCTGGAATCCCCGGGCCTCAAGACGCTTGGGTTGCAAGAACTCGTGTCCTTCAGACACTCTCCTTTTCTCTGCCAACAGCTATGCGTCAACATTCAAACTGTGGGTTCTAGGTGTGCTCGTCTCACCTGGGCCTTTGTCTTTGTCCATGGACGCCTGCCCCCTGAAGCACCAACCGTCCAATTCTCCCATAAGACCTGTCTACTCCCTTCTCCCATGGTTTCTGTCACTTCTTCTCTTTTCGCTGTGGAGTGTGATTTCTAGGCTTCCGGTGCATTTATGTCATGTTTACATGGATGTGGTCATCTTCTGGTTGTGCTGATGGCTGAAGAGAAGCCTGAAGCTGCCAGAAACTTCTACCATCCCCCTGTCCTCCAAATGCACTGCCCACTCTTATGGAGCCATAAGCAAGAGGGGATTCTTGCTCCTTGTGACATGTGGTGGAATGGGAGAGCGCATTGGGCTGCACCATATCTGTCAGTCACAGAAAGACAACGACCATACGATTTCACTCACTCCTGGAAGTAAAGAAACATGTGAAAAAGCAAGAAAAAGGGACAGGAATGAGACTCGAACCAGGCACACAAAATTTGGTGTTTGTTCCAGGCAGGATAGTCAGAATCTGCGTTCTAAAGTGGATCAAATGGGATATTCAATGCAGGAAATGTGGCCGGAAGGGATGGAACATGAGTTTCCACTGTGTTTGAAGGTGAATTGTGATATGGAATAGAGCAGCTTCATATCTCTTAAAATATCATTTTTTTGCGTTTGGGACAACACACACACACACAAACACATACAAACACACTTAAAAGGGTCTCACAGAGGTTAGGAAGCAAGTGAGGAATAGCACTCATGGAATTAAAATTCAGAGAAAATAGCATAGAAAACAAAAGCTTAGAGAATCAAAGTAACAAACCGTCCAAACTGGATAAGTGAACTCCTTACCTATCAAGAATTAATTAATTAATTAATTAATGTATTTATTTATTTATTTATTTATTTATTTATTTATTTATTTATTAAACAACTTATCTAAAAGACCCCTCCACACAAGTAAGCCAGCATAACAAATACCGGAGAGAAGAATAAATTCCAAGACCGATACGTATTACCATGATAAGATCATGAGTCATCCGTACCTGAGGTCTCAAGTAATGACTTTTGAAGCAGCTTTTGAGGCTTTTGAAGCCATCCACAAACATCTCCCCCACACAGAAAGCCAGGTTCAAATCAATTCCCTGGTCAACAGTTCGAGACATTTAATGGCCATGTCAGATTTTGTCATCTATTCCCAAACTGTACGAAGAGAGAAGACTCCGATTTACAATGTCCAAAGACCTAATTCACATAGGGACCTCATAGGAAACCAAAGGCATACAATTTTAATCAGTAAGATAATGAAACTACAATTCATTTCTCTTCACTTTCTTTCTTCATCTTCACGTGATACGGCCTGTTTTGCTTTCTATTCATTATTTTTCCTAATATTCGGCAAGCCAGCCCTTTATCCCTCCTACGTTTTTTGACATAGTGTTCCCTGATTCTTTAATTGCCTATATCACAAAGGGCTCATCCTCATATAATGCCACACCAGCTCCATACCCATTATCCCGTTCCCTCTTTATGGCAGGTCTTATCGTCCTGTAACCCTCAGCTTGGTCCCCAAAGTCCTGAGTCTCTACTGGGGCGTCTCCCTGTCTGACACATTCTGCGTCCGTTTTCCCTTACTAGTACTCACGTCCATGGTATTATTCATGAGCCACATATGAGTGAAGCCGTAGGATAGTTCCCTCGGTCTGCTTGCATTTTCATTTGAAAGTCATCTTCTTTATCATCATCTTCATAATCGTCTTTCTCCGGTAGCCCTTGAAAGGGTCTCTCGGCTCCTTCCACAGAGACGCTAGAGTGGCATGGCAGGCCATCGATGTTGGCCGTTCCTTTTCATCTGAATAAAGAGAGTCGCTCAACAGGACTCTCCCAAAGGCTATGGCATGTAGCATTAAGTAAAGAGGACAAGGAGTGCTGAACAGGGCTCTTTTTTCGAGGTAGCGATCATGGAGAGTTTCACTATCCATGAAGCCTTTGCAACGTTGTTTAAGGTAATGTCAGGTAGACAGAGCCTTCATCCCTTGGCACTGGTGTTTCAGGACACTAGCAGATACGGACAAGGACAGCACAAAGCATCCCTCCCGTGGCAATTTCCCTGGAATTGTGACTTTCCTTCCCGTCTTCCTTCCCTCAACTTCCAAGCTAACCCAGCACCAAAGGCAGACCTTACACCCGAGAAATCATAGGGAACAGAAGCCAAGATTGGACCCTCTGACCCAAGGATATCAAACATCCCATAGACCTAATGGTAGTCAAGAGGCCTCGCTGTTGATTGAGATCTCTGGAAATTGAGTGGAAATAGGAACCCCTTGCTCTCCCTGGAGAAATGTTGGTCTAAACAATGGTATACGGAACATCGTTTTCTTTTCTCTTTGTCCAGAAAGTGGAAGTGGGAACGAATCAGGAAAGACCACCTGAGTTCAGGATTAGGCTAACACGGCTCTTTCTTGTTCCTCCCAGGTCTTTCTACTTAAAGCCATAGGACTCATATGTCATGAGAATGGGATTGCTGCTTCAACGCAGTCAGCTTCTCTGACATCGCAAAGCTCTGAGGTCCTAGCCACCGCTCCTCACCAAAGCACGCCTCATCACTTCACCTGGCTGGAGTAATTCTGCATCAGCCAGGTGTATCACAATCACTCCAAAACGCTGGAGACGCCTGGGAATTCCCCCAAGACATCTTGTGAACCGATTCGGGGTCACCTTCTCCATGGCCGAATTTCGAGTCTTCGTCCATGACTGTCACCACCACCCCTCTGGAATCCTGAGAGGGGCAAGAATGTACAATTCCATCTTACCGACGTAAGGTCAAGACAGAGTCAGGAGTACAAGCAGCCTCACGCGGAGAGCTCCATGCCATACACATGTTCATGGTCCTCACACCCTCTCAGGATGCTCCTGACCAGGAAAAGCGCCCCCCGCCCTCCGAGGAAAGCTCCGAGTTAACACCCCCACCCATAGCAAAGACATGTCTGGAGTCTTCCACAGTAGGACACGAGTTCTTCTTGCATCTCCAGAAATCGTGCCATAAATGCCTCCCAATTTTCCCAGCTGACCAAACATTAGAGGCAGAGCCTACACCCTAGACTCTTAGGCCCACGACGGACTTATCTGTTTGGAGCTCGCAGGAGCAAGCACGAGCATGTTGGAAGAGAACCAATCCCCATGGGCAGCCATCAGAAAAGGCTTTCGGGCCAGTTTCTGGAATACAATGCGAATCTACAAAAGGTCTCTGTCTTCTCTGTATTCGAAACGCGCCTTCTGTTATCTACCCTGTAGATAATTCCTTTAGGAAGAAGAGCTCATGGAGTGTCCAAGGGCTGGCTCTTGAGAGAATCTCAGGCGTGTGGGACATGCCCTCTGCGGTTGTGTTGTGGCTGTCCACTCTCCTGTGGGCTCGTCCCCTGCAGAGGCTCTCCTTGCCTTCATTCAGGGTGTTTGGTGTCTGGGCCAACTATGGTGTTCCTGTGAAACGTGACTTTCAAACCACTCCACAAACCTTAAGGCCTGCTGAATTCTGTGGCCAGGTGAGAGGATGTGGGCAGGGCTTTCTTCTAGTCCCCATGCAGGGTTTTCTGTTCTCCTGGGACTAAGCATCTTGGCCTGACTAAGGCACTTCCAACAGTGTTCCAGGTTTGGGAATCCGTGATGCAGGTTGGGCAGCTAATGTGCTCCCCGTCCTGCCTCTGGCCACTTCTCACTCTTGATGCTGGCGGTCGTAGAGCCCAAGTATCTTGGGCGCCCGCCCAGGCATCTCCACCAACACTGCCCATCAAAAATACACACAAAGAAACAATAGCCTTACCACGGTGTCAACCGTTTCCATGGTGTCATGGTTTCCAGGCTGTCTGCACCTGGTTGCTTGCTGGTGTCCTCTCCAGGAGATACACAGTGTTCTCTGGAGTCTATGTCTGAAAAGCATGCTGATCTGGAATCCCCGGGCCTCAAGACGCTTGGGTTGCAAGAACTCGTGTCCTTCAGACACTCTCCTTTTCTCTGCCAACAGCTATGCGTCAACATTCAAACTGTGGGTTCTAGGTGTGCTCGTCTCACCTGGGCCTTTGTCTTTGTCCATGGACCCCTGCCCCCTGAAGCACCAACCGTCCAATTCTCCCATAAGACCTGTCTACTCCCTTCTCCCATGGTTTCTGTCACTTCTTCTCTTTTCGCTGTGGAGTGTGATTTCTAGGCTTCCGGTGCATTTATGTCATGTTTACATGGATGTGGTCATCTTCTGGTTGTGCTGATGGCTGAAGAGAAGCCTGAAGCTGCCAGAAACTTCTACCATCCCCCTGTCCTCCAAATGCACTGCCCACTCTTATGGAGCCATAAGCAAGAGGGGATTCTTGCTCCTTGTGACATGTGGTGGAATGGGAGAGCGCATTGGGCTGCACCATATCTGTCAGTCACAGAAAGACAACGACCATACGATTTCACTCACTCCTGGAAGTAAAGAAACATGTGAAAAAGCAAGAAAAAGGGACAGGAATGAGACTCGAACCAGGCACACAAAATTTGGTGTTTGTTCCAGGCAGGATAGTCAGAATCTGCGTTCTAAAGTGGATCAAATGGGATATTCAATGCAGGAAATGTGGCCGGAAGGGATGGAACATGAGTTTCCACTGTGTTTGAAGGTGAATTGTGATATGGAATAGAGCAGCTTCATATCTCTTAAAATATCATTTTTTTGCGTTTGGGACAACACACACACACACAAACACATACAAACACACTTAAAAGGGTCTCACAGAGGTTAGGAAGCAAGTGAGGAATAGCACTCATGGAATTAAAATTCAGAGAAAATAGCATAGAAAACAAAAGCTTAGAGAATCAAAGTAACAAACCGTCCAAACTGGATAAGTGAACTCCTTACCTATCAAGAATTAATTAATTAATTAATTAATGTATTTATTTATTTATTTATTTATTTATTTATTTATTTATTAAACAACTTATCTAAAAGACCCCTCCACACAAGTAAGCCAGCATAACAAATACCGGAGAGAAGAATAAATTCCAAGACCGATACGTATTACCATGATAAGATCATGAGTCATCCGTACCTGAGGTCTCAAGTAATGACTTTTGAAGCAGCTTTTGAGGCTTTTGAAGCCATCCACAAACATCTCCCCCACACAGAAAGCCAGGTTCAAATCAATTCCCTGGTCAACAGTTCGAGACATTTAATGGCCATGTCGGATTTTGTCATCTATTCCCAAACTGTACGAAGGGAGAAGACTCCGATTTACAATGTCCAAAGACGTAATTCACATAGGGACCTCATAGGAAACCAAAGGCATACAATTTTAATCAGTAAGATAATGAAACTACAATTCATTTCTCTTCACTTTCTTTCTTCATCTTCACGTGATACGGCCTGTTTTGCTTTCTATTCATTATTTTTCCTAATATTCGGCAAGCCAGCCCTTTATCCCTCCTACGTTTTTTGACATAGTGTTCCCTGATTCTTTAATTGCCTATATCACAAAGGGCTCATCCTCATATAATGCCACACCAGCTCCATACCCATTATCCCGTTCCCTCTTTATGGCAGGTCTTATCGTCCTGTAACCCTCAGCTTGGTCCCCAAAGTCCTGAGTCTCTACTGGGGCGTCTCCCTGTCTGACACATTCTGCGTCCGTTTTCCCTTACTAGTACTCACGTCCATGGTATTATTCATGAGCCACATATGAGTGAAGCCGTAGGATAGTTCCCTCGGTCTGCTTGCATTTTCATTTGAAAGTCATCTTCTTTATCATCATCTTCATAATCGTCTTTCTCCGGTAGCCCTTGAAAGGGTCTCTCGGCTCCTTCCACAGAGACGCTAGAGTGGCATGGCAGGCCATCGATGTTGGCCGTTCCTTTTCATCTGAATAAAGAGAGTCGCTCAACAGGACTCTCCCAAAGGCTATGGCATGTAGCATTAAGTAAAGAGGACAAGGAGTGCTGAACAGGGCTCTTTTTTCGAGGTAGCGATCATGGAGAGTTTCACTATCCATGAAGCCTTTGCAACGTTGTTTAAGGTAATGTCAGGTAGACAGAGCCTTCATCCTTTGGCACTGGTGTTTCAGGACACTAGCAGATACGGACAAGGACAGCACAAAGCATCCCTCCCGTGGCAATTTCCCTGGAATTGTGACTTTCCTTCCCGTCTTCCTTCCCTCAACTTCCAAGCTAACCCAGCACCAAAGGCAGACCTTACACCCGAGAAATCATAGGGAACAGAAGCCAAGATTGGACCCTCTGACCCAAGGATATCAAACATCCCATAGACCTAATGGTAGTCAAGAGGCCTCGCTGTTGATTGAGATCTCTGGAAATTGAGTGGAAATAGGAACCCCTTGCTCTCCCTGGAGAAATGTTGGTCTAAACAATGGTATACGGAACATCGTTTTCTTTTCTCTTTGTCCAGAAAGTGGAAGTGGGAACGAATCAGGAAAGACCACCTGAGTTCAGGATTAGGCTAACACGGCTCTTTCTTGTTCCTCCCAGGTCTTTCTACTTAAAGCCATAGGACTCATATGTCATGAGAATGGGATTGCTGCTTCAACGCAGTCAGCTTCTCTGACATCGCAAAGCTCTGAGGTCCTAGCCACCGCTCCTCACCAAAGCACGCCTCATCACTTCACCTGGCTGGAGTAATTCTGCATCAGCCAGGTGTATCACAATCACTCCAAAACGCTGGAGACGCCTGGGAATTCCCCCAAGACATCTTGTGAACCGATTCGGGGTCACCTTCTCCATGGCCGAATTTCGAGTCTTCGTCCATGACTGTCACCACCACCCCTCTGGAATCCTGAGAGGGGCAAGAATGTACAATTCCATCTTACCGACGTAAGGTCAAGACAGAGTCAGGAGTACAAGCAGCCTCACGCGGAGAGCTCCATGCCATACACATGTTCATGGTCCTCACACCCTCTCAGGATGCTCCTGACCAGGAAAAGCGTCCCCCGCCCTCCGAGGAAAGCTCCGAGTTAACACCCGCACCCATACCGAAGACATGTCTGGAGTCTTCCACAGTAGGACACGAGTTCTTCTTGCATCTCCAGAAGTCGTGCCATAAATGACTCCCAATTTTCCCAGCTGACCAAACATTAAAGTCTGACCCTACACCCTAGACGCTTAGGTCCACGATGGACTTATCTCTTTGGAGCTCACAGGAGCAAGCACAAGCATGTTGGAAGAGAGCCAATCCCCATGGGAAGCCATCAGAAAAGGCTTTTGGGCCAGTTTCTGGAATACAATGTGAATCTACAAAAGGTCTCTGTCTTCTCTGTATTCGAAATGCGCCTTCTGTTATCTAGCCTGAAGATAATTCCTTTAGGAAGAAGAACTCATGGAGTGTCCAAGGGCTGACTCTTGAGAGAATCTCAGGTGTGTGGGACATGCCCTCTGTGGTTGTGTTGTGGCTGTCCACTCTCCTGTGGGCTCATCTCCTGCAGACTCTCCTTGCCTTCATTCAGGGTGTTTGGTGTCTGGGCCAAGTATGGTGTTCCTGTGAATCGTGACTTTCAAACCACTCCACAAACCTTAAGGCCTGCTGAATTCTGTGGCCAGGTGAGAGGATGTGGGCAGGGCTTTCTTCTAGTTCCCTGCAGGATTTTGTTCTCCTCGGCCTAAGCATCTTGGCCTGACGAAGGGAGTTCCAACAGTGTTCCACGTTTGGGCATCCGTGATGCAGGTTGGGCAGCTAATGTGCTCCCCGTCCTGCCTCTGGCCACTTCTCAGTCTTGATGCTGGCTGTCGTAGAGCCCAAGTATCTTGGGCTCCCGGCCAGGCATCTCCACCAATACTGCCCATAAAATATACGCACAAAGAAACAATAATCTTACCACGGTGTCAACAGGTATTGTCTCTGATCATGGTTTCCAGGCTGTCTGCAACTTGTTGTTTGCTCGTATACTCTCCAGGAGATACACAGTGTTTTCTGGAGTCTATTTCTGAAAAGCATGCTGATCTGGAATCCCCAGGCCTCAAGACGCTTGGGTTGCAAGAACTCGTGTCCTTCAGACACTCTCCTTTTCTCTGCCAACAGCTATGGGTCAACATTCAAACTGTGGGTTCTAAGAGTGCTCCTCTCAACTGGGCCTTTGTCTTAGGCCATCGATCCCTGCCCTCTGAGGAACCAACCGTCCAATTCTCCCATAAGCTCTGTCTACACCCTTCTCCCCTGGAATCTGTGACTGCTTCTCTCTTTCACTGTGGAGTGCGATTTCTAGGCTTCAGGTCCATTTATGCCATGTTTCCATTGATGTGGTCATCTTTGTTTATGCTGATGGCTAAGACAAGCCTGAGCTCGCAGACACCGCTATGGTCTCCCTGTCTTCCAGATGCACTGCGGACTCTTCTGGAGCTATAAGCAAGAAGGCATTCTTGATCCTTGTGACATATGGCAGAAAGGGAGAGAGCATTGGTCATGTCATATCTGTCAGTCACAGAAAGATGACTACCATACAATATCACTCACTCATAGAAGTAAAGAAACATGTGAAAAAGCAAGAAAAAGGGACAGGCAATTACACTCGAACCAGGCTCACAAAATTTGGTGTTTGTTCCAGGTAGGCTAGTCAGAATCTGCCTTCCTAAATGTGGATCAAATGGGACATTCAATATAGGAAATGTGGCCGGACGGGATGGAACGTGAGTCACCACTGTGATTGAACTTGAATTATGATCTGAAATAGAGCAGCATCCTAACTCTTAATATATAATTTTTAGCGTTTTGTGAACTCACTCGCACACTCTTAAGAGTCCCACAGAAGTTAGCGAGCAAGTGAGGAATAGCACTCATGGAAGCAAAATTCAGAGAAAATACCATAAAACAAAAAACCTTAGAGAATCAAAGTACCAAACCGTCCAAACTGGATAAGTTAACGCCTTACCTATAAAGAATTAATTAATTAATTAATTAAACAACCTTATCCAAAACACCCCTACACAGAAATCTGCCAGCAAATCTAATACCAGAGAGAAAATGATAATTTCCAAGACACATATGCAGTACCATGACAAGATCATGAGACATACATATCTGACTTCTCAGGTACTGACATTTGAAGCCGATTTTGAGGCTTTTGAAGCAGTCTGCAACCATCTCCCAACACACAGAAAGCCAGGTTCAAATCAATTCCCTGGTCCACAATTTGAGACAGTAAAAATGTCGGGTTTTCTCATTTATTCCCAAAATGTAGGAAGAGAGAAGAATCTAACTTACAATGTCCAAAGACCCAATTCACATAGGGAACTTATAGGAAAGCCAATTGCATACCATTTTAATCACTAAGATAATAAAACTAGAATTCATTTCTCTTCTCTTTCTTTCTTCAACTCCACGTGAAACGACCTGTTTTGCTTCCTATTCACTATATTTTCTTATACTCGTCAAGACAACCTTTCATCCATCCTACGTTTTGTGACATGGTGTTCCCTGATTCTTTATTTGCATATACCACCAAGTGCTCATCCTCAAATAAATGCCACACCACTTCCATACCCATTATCCAATTCCCTCATTATGGCAGGTCTTATGCTTCTGTAACCCACAGGTGGTCCCCAAAGTCCTGAGTCTCTCCTGGTGCATCTCCCTGTCTGACTACTTCTCCTTCCGTTTTCCCTTACTAATACTCATGTCCATGATATTCCTCATGGGCCACATAGGAGTGAAACCATAGGATATTTCCCTTGGTCGGCTTGCATTTTCATTTGGAAATCATCTTCTTTATCATCATCTTCATAATCATCTTTATCCACTAGCGCTTAAATGGGTATCTTGGTTCCTTCCACAGTGATGCTAGACTGGGCAAGGCAGGCCATCGATGCTGACCGTTCATTTTCATCTGAGTAAAGAGAGTTGCTCAACATGGCTATTCCCATGACTATGGCATGTAGCAAAAACTAAAGATGACAAGGAGTGCTGACCAGGGCTCTTTCTTTAGGGGTAGAGATCATGAAGAGTTTCACTATCCAAGAAGCCTTTGCCACCGTGTTTCAGGTAAAGTCAGGTAGACAGAGCCTTCATCCCTTGGGACTGGTGTTTTAAGACACTAGCAGATAAGGACACGGACAACACAACGTTTCCCTGCCCTGGCAATTTTCCTGGAATTGTGACTCTCCTTCCTTTCTTCCTTCTCTCACCTTCCAAGCTGACCAAGCACAAAAGGCAGACCTTACCCCCGAGAAACCATAGGGAACAGAAGCCAAAAATGCACACTCACACTCAAGGATATCAAACCTCCCAGATACTATTGTTAGCCAAGAGGCCTCGATGTTGATTGGGATCTCCAGAAATTTCAGAATAAATATGAACAACTTGCTCTCTCTGGAGAAATATTGGCCTAAAGAATGCTATAAAGAACATCGTTTTCTTTTCTCTTTGTATAGAATGTGGAAGTTACAAAGAAACACAAAAGAACAGGTGAGTTCATGATCAGGCTAACAGGGCTCTTCCTTGTTCCTCCCCAGGAATTTCTACTTAAAGACATAGGACTCATATGTCATGAGAATGGGATTGCTGCTTCAGTGCAGTCAGCTTCTCTGATGTCGCAAAGCTCTGAGGTCCTAGCCACCACTCCTCACCAAACCATGCCTCGTCACTTCACCTGGCTGAAGTAATTTTGCATCAGCCAGGTGTATCAAAATCACCCCAAAACGCTGGATTCGCCTGGGAATTACCCCAAGACAGTTTGTGAACCGATTTGGGGTCACCTTCTCCATGGCCGAATTTCGAGTCTTTGTCCTTGACTGTCACCACCACCCCTCTGGAATCCTGAGAAGGGCAAGAATGCACAATTCCATCTTACCGACGTAAGGTCAAGACAGAGTCAGGAGTACAAGCAGCCTCACACGGAGAGCTCCACGCCATACACATGTTCATGGTCCTCACACCCTCTCAGGATGCTTCTGACCAGGAAAAGCGTCCCCCGCCCTCCGAGGAAAGCTCCGAGTTAACAGCCGCAACCATACCAAAGACATGTCTGCAGTCTTCCACAGTGAGGACACGAGTTCTTATTGTATGTCCAGAAATCGTGCCATAAATGCCTCCCAATTTTCCCAGCTGACCAAACATTAAAGGCAGACCCTACACCCTAGACGCTTAGGCCCACGACGGACTTATCTGTTTGGAGCTCGCAGGAGCAAGCACAGAGCATGTTGGAAGAGAACCAATCCCCATGGGAAGCCATCAGAAAAGGCTTTCGGGCCAGTTTCAGGAATACAATGTGAATCTACAAAATGTCTCTGTCTTCTCTGTATTCGAAACGCGCCTTCTGTTATCTACCCTGAAGATAATTCCTTTAGGAAGAAGAGCTCATGGAGTGTCCAAGGGCTGGCTCTTGAGAGAGCCTCAGCTGTGTGGGACATCCCCTCTGGGGTTGTGTTGTGGCTGTCCACTCTCCTGTGGGCTCGTCCCCTGCAGAGGCTCTCCTTGCCTTCATTCAGGGTGTTTGGTGTCTGGGCCAACTATGGTGTTCCTGTGAAACGTGACTTTCAAACCACTCCACAAACCTTAAGGCCTGCTGAATTCTGTGGCCAGGTGAGAGGATGTGGGCAGGGCTTTCTTCTAGTCCCCATGCAGGGTTTTCTGTTCTCCTGGGACTAAGCATCTTGGCCTGACTAAGGCAGTTCCAACAGAGTTCCATGTTTGGGAATCCGTGATGCAGTTTGGGCAGCTAATGTGCTCACCGTCCTGCCCCTGGCCATTTCTCACTCTTGATGCTGGCGGTCGTAGAGCCCAACTATCTTGGGCGCCCACCCAGGCATCTCCACCAACACTGCCCATCAAAAATGCACACAAAGAAACAATAGTCTTACCACGGTGTCAACAGGTATTGAATCTGATCATGGTTTCCAGGCTGTCTTCACCTGGTTGCTTGTTGTTGTCCTCACCAGGAGATACTCAGTGTTCTCTGGAGTCTATGTCTGAAAAGCATACTGATCTGGAATCCCTTGGCCTCTGGACGCTTGGGTTGCAAGAACTCGTGTCCTTCAGACACTCTCCTATTCTCCACCAATAGCTTTTTTGTCTACATTTACATTGTGGGTTCTTTTTATTTTTTTAAAGAATTTATTTACTTATTTGACAGAGAGAGATCTCAAGTAGACAGGGAAGGAGGCAGAGTTAGCGGGAAGCAGGGTCACTGCTGAGCAGAGAGCCCAATGTGGGACTTGATCCCTGGACCCTGAGATCATGACCTGAGCAGAAGGCAGCAGCTTTTCCCACAGAGCCACCAAGGCGCCCCACACATTGTGGGTTCTAAGTGTGCTCTTATCCCCTTGGGGCTTTGTCTTTGGCCATCGTTCCCTGCCCTCTGAAGAACCAACCGTCCAATTCTCCCATAAGCCCTATTTACACCCTTCTCCCATGGTCTCTGTGACTTCTTCTCTTTTTCGCTGTGGAGTGTGATTTCTAGGCTTCAGGTCCAGTTTTGCCATGCTTACATTGATGTGGTCATCTTCTGGTCGTGCTGAGGGCTGAAGACAAGCCTGGAGTTCCCAGACACTTCTACCATCTCCCTGTCCTCCAAATACACTGCCCATTCTTATGGAGACATAAGCAAGAGGGGATTCTTGCCCCTTGTGACAATGGCAGAAAGGAGAGAGCATTGGGCTGTGTCATATCTTTTAGTCATAGAAAGACAACTACCATACGATTTCACTCACTCATGGAAGTAATTAAATATGTGAAAAAGCAAGATAAAGGGGCAGGCAATTCGACTCTAACCAGGCAAAAAAAAATTTGATGTTTGTTCCAGGCAGGCTAGTCAGAATCTGCGTTTTGGAAAGTGGATCAAATAGGACATTCAATGCAGGAAATGTGGCCGGATGGGATGTAACGTGAGTTTCCACTTGTTTTGAATGTGAATTGTGATCTGGAATAGAGCAGCTTCATATCGCTTAAAATATCATTTTTAGCGTTTTGTGATACACACACACACACACACTCACACACACACTCTTAAAAGAGTCCCACAGAAGTTAGGGAGGAAATGAGGAATAGAACTCATGGAAGCAAAATTCAGATAAAATATCATAAAACACAAAATCCTAGAGAATCAAAGTACCAATCCGTCCAAACTGGATAAGTTAACTCCTTACATAATAGAAAATAATTAATTAAATGATTATTAATTAATTAATGAAACAACCTTAACCAAAAGACCCCTACACAGAAGTCTGCCTGCAAATCCAATACCGAAGAGAAATGATAAATTCCAACACACATATGAACTACCATGACAAGATCATGAGTCATACATATCTGACATTTCATGTACTGACATTTGAGCCGATTTTAAGGCCTTTGAAGCAGTAAGCAACCATCTCCAAACACACAGAAAGCCAGGTACAAATCATTTCCCTGGTCCACAATACGAGACATTAAATGTTAATGTCAGCTTTTCTCATCTATTTCCAAAATGTAGGAACAGAGAAGACTCTAATTGACAATGTCCGAAGACCCAATTCACATAAGGACCTTATAGGAAAACCAATTGCATACCATTTTAATCACTAAGATAATAAAACTAGAATTCATTTCTCTTCTCTTTCTTTCTTCGACTCCACGTGAAACGACCTGTTTTGCTTCCAATTCACTATATTTTCCTATATTCGTCAAGACAGGCTTTCATCCATCCTCCGTTTTGTGACATGGTGTTCCCTGATTCTTTAATTGCATATACCAAAAAGTGCTCATCCTCATATAAATGCCACACCACCTCCATACCCATTATTCAATTCCCAATTTATGGCAGGTCTTATGCTTCTGTAAAACACAGCGTGGTCCCCAAAGTCCTGAGTCTCTCCTGGTGGATCTCCCTGTCTGACTTCTTCTCCTTCCGTTTTCCCTTACTACTACTCATGTCCATGGCATTATTCATGGGCCACATATGAGTGAAGCTGTAGGATAGTTCCCTTAGTCTGCTTACATTTTCATTTGGAAATCATCTTCCTTATCATTATCTTCGTAATCATCTTTATCCACTAGCGATTAAATGGGTCTCTCGGCTCCTTCCACAGAGATGCTAGAGCGGCATGGCAGGCCATCGATGTTGGCCGTTCCTTTTCATCTGAATAAAGAGAGTTGCTCAACGGGACTCTCCCTATGACTATGGCATGTAGCATTAACTAAAGATCACAAGGAGTGTTGAACAGGGCTCTTTTTTAGAGGTAGCCCTCATGGAGAGTTTCACTATCCATGAAGACTTTGCAACATTGTTTAAGGTAATGTCAGGCAGACAGAGCCTTCATCCCTTGGCACTGCTGTTCCAGGACAATAGCAGATAGGGACAAGGACAGCACAAAGCATCCAAGCCTTGGCATTTTCCCTGGAATTGTGACTTTCCTTCCCTTCTTCTTTCCCTCAACTTCCAAGCTAACCCAGTACCAAAGGCAGACCTTACACTCAAGAAATCATAGAGAAATGAAGCTAAAAATGCACCCTCACACCCAAGGATAGCAAACCTCCCAGATACCTATTGTTAGTCAAGAGACCTCGATGTTGATTGGGATCTCCAGAAATTTCAGAATAAATAGGAACAACTTGCTCTCTCTGGAGAAATATTGGTCTAAAGAATGGTATACAGAACATCGTTTTCTTTTTTCTTTGTATACAATGTGGAAGTGGGAAAGAAACACAAAATAGCAGGTGAGTTCATGATCAGGCTAACAGGGCTCTTCCTTGTTCCTCCCCAGGACTTTATACTTAAAGCCATAGGACTCATATATCATGAGACTGGGATTGCTGCTTCAGTGAAGTCAGCTTCTCTGATGTCGAAAAGTTCTGAGGTCCTAGCCACCACTCCTCACCAAACCACACCTCATCACTTCACCTGGCTGGAGTAGTTCTGCATCAGCCAGGTGTATCAAAATCACTACAAAATGCTGGAGGCGCCTTGGAATTTCCCCAAGAGAGTTTGTGAAGCGACTTGGGGACACCTTCTCCATTGCCGAATTTTGAGTCTTTGGCCGTGACTGTCACCACAACACCTCTGGACTCCTGAGAAGGGCAAGAATTCACAATGCCATCTTGCCGACATAAGGTCAAGACAGAGTCAGGAGTACATGTAGCCTCACACGGAGAACTCCACACCATACACAGGTTCATGATACTAACACCCTATCAGGAAGCTTCTGACCAGGGAAAAGCGCCCCCCGCCCTCTGAGGAAATCTCAGAGTTAACAACAGCAACCATACCAAACACCTGTCTGGAGTCTTCCACAGTGAGGTCACGAGCTCTTCTTGCATCTCCAGAAACCGTGCCATAAATGCCTCCCCATTTTCCTAGCTGACCAAACATTAAAGGCGGACACTACACCCTAGACACTTAGGCCCAGGTTGGACTTATCTGTTTGGAGCTCACAGGAGCATGCACAGAGCATGTTGGAAGAGAACCAATCCCCATGGGAAGCCATCAGAAAAGGCTTTCGGGCCAGTTTCAGGAATACAACGTGAATCAACAAAATGTCTCTGTCTTCTCTGTATTCGAAATGCGCCTTCTGTTATCTACCCTGAAGATAATTCCTTTAGGAAGAAGAGCTCATGGAGTGTCCAAGGGCTGGCTCTTGAGAGAGTCTCAGGTGTGTGTGACATGCCCTCTGGGATTGTGTTGTGGCTGTCCACTCTCCTGTGGGCTTGTCCCCTGCAGAGGCTCTCCTTGCCTTCATTCAGGGTGTTTGGTGTCTGGGCCAACTATGGTGTTCCTGTGAAACGTGAATTTCAAACCACTACACAAACCTTAAGGCCTGCTGAATTCTGTGGCCAGGTGAGAGGATGTGGGCAGGGCTTTCTTCTAGTCCCCATGCAGGGTTTTCTGTTCTCCTGGGACTAAGCATCTTGGCCTGATAAGGCAGTTCCAACAGTGTTCCAGGTTTGGGAATCCGTGATGCAGGTTGGGCAGCTAATGTGCTCACCGTCCTGCCTCTGGCCACTTCTCACTCTTGATGCTGGCCGTCGTAGAGCCCAAGTATCTTGGGTGCCCATCCAGGAATCTCCACCAACACTGCCCATCAAAAATGCACACAAAGAAACACTAGTCTTACCACGGTGTCAACAGCTATTGTCTCTGATCATGGTTTCCAGGCTGTCTGCACCTGGTTGCTTGCTGGTGTCCTCTCTAGGAGATACACAGGGTTCTCTGGAGTCTATGTCTGAAGAGCATCCTGATCTTGAATCCCCGGGCCTCAAGACGCTTGGGTTGCAAGAACTCTTGTCCTTCAGATACTCTCCTTTTCTCTGCCAACAGCTATGGGTCAACATTCAAACTGTGGGTTCTAAGTGTGCTCCTCTCACCTGGGCCTTTGTCTTTGTCCATGGACCCCTGCCCCCTGAAGCACCAACCGTCCAATTCTCCCATAAGACCTGTCTACTCCCTTCTCCCATGGTCTCTGTGACTGCTTCTCTTTTTGCTGTGGAGTGTGATTTCTAGGCTTCAGGTCCATTTATGCCATGTTTACATTGATGTGATCTTCTTCTGGTTGTGCTGATGGCTGAAGAGAAGCCTGAAGCTTCCAGAAACTTCTACCATCTCCCTGTCCTCCAAATGCACTGCCCACTCTTATGGAGCCATAAGCAAGAGGGGATTCTTGCTCCTTGTGAGATGTGGCAAAAAGGGAGAGCGCATTGGGCTGCGTCATATCTGTCAGGCACAGAAAGACAATGACCATACGATTTCACTCACTCCTGGAAGTAAAGAAACATGTGAAAAAGCAAGAAAAAGGGACAGGCAATGAGACTCGAACCAGGCACACAAAATTTGGTGTTTGTTGCAGGCAGGCTAGTCAGAATCTGCATGTCTAAAAGTGGAACAAATAGGACATTCAGTGCAGGAAATCGGCCAGTAGGGAGGGAAGGTGATTTTTCACTGTGTTTGAAGGTGAATTGTGATCTGGAATAGAGCAGCTTCATACCTCTTAAAATATCATTTTTAGCTTGTTGTGAAACCACACACAGACACACACACACACAAACACACACACACACACACTTAAAAGGGTCTCACAGAAGTTAGGGAGCAAATGAGGAATAGCACTCATCTAATTAAAATTCAGAGAAAATATCATAAAAAACAAAAGCTTAGAGAATCAAGTAACAAACCGTCCAAACTGGATAAGTGAACTCCTTACCTATCAAGAATTAATTAATTAATTAAACAACTTTACCTAAAAGAACCCTCCACACAAATATGCCAGCAAATCAATACCGGAGAGAAAAGGATAAATTCCAAGACCCATACGCCTTACCATGATAAGATCATGAGTCATCCGTATCTGAGTTCTCAGGTAATGGCTTTTGAAGCAGATTTTGAGGCTTTTGAAGCCATCCACAAACATCTCCCCCCACACAGAAAGCCAGGTTCAAATCAATTCCCTGGTCAACAGTTCGAGACATTTTATGGTAATGTCGGCTTTTCTCATCTATTCCCAAAATGTAGGAAGAGAGCAGACTCTAACTTACAATGTCCAGAGACCTAATTCACATAGGGACCTCATAGGAAACCAATGGCATACAATTTTAATCAGTATGATAGTAAAACTACAATTCATTTCTCTTCACTTTCTTCATCTAAATGTGAAATGGCCTGTTTTGCTTTCTATTCACTATTTTTTTCTGATATTGGGCAAGCCAGACGTTCATCCATCCTACGTTTTTTGACAGAGTGTTCCCTGATTCTTTAATTGCGTATATCACAAAGTGCCTATCCTCATATAATGCCACACCATCTCCATACCCATGAACCAGTTCCCTCTTTATGGCAGGACCTATCCTCCTGTAACCCACAGATTGGTCCCCAAAGTCCTGAGTCTCTCCTGGTGTGATTCCCTTTATGGCTTCTTCTCATTCCGTTTTCCCTTACTAATACTCATGTCCATTATATTGCTCATGGGCTACATATGAGAGAAGCCGTAGGATATTTCCCTTGGTCTGCTTGCATTTTCATTCAAAAATCATCTTCTTTAACATCATCTTCATAATCATCTTTATCCGGTAGCCCTTGACAGGGTCTCTCAGCTCCTTCCACAGAGATGCTAGAGTGGCATGGCAGGCCATCGATATTGGGCGTTAATTTTCATCTGAATAAAGGGAGTTGCTCAACGGGACTCCCTCAATGACTATGGCATGTAGCATTAACTAAAGATGACAAGGAGTGCTGAACTGGACTCTTTTTTAGAGGTAGCGGTCATTGAGAGATTCACTATCCATGAAGCCTTTGCAACGTTGTTTAAGGTAATGTCAAGTAGAAAGAGCCTTCATCCCTTGGCACTGGTGTTTCAGGACACTAGCAGATACGGACAAGGACAGCATAAAGCATGCCTGCAGTGGCAATTTCCCTGAAATTGTGACTTTCCTTGCCGTCTTCCTTTCCTCACCTTTCAAGCTAACCCAGCACCAAAGGAGGACTTTACACTCGAGAAATCCTGGGAACAGAAGCCAAGATTGGACCATCTGACCAAGGATATCAATACTCCCATAGACCTAATGGTAGTCAAGAGGCCTCGCTGTTGATTGAGATCTCTGGAAATTGAATGGAAATAGGAACACCTTGCTCTCTCTGGAGAAATGTTGGTCTAAAGAATGGTATACCGAACTTCGTTTTCTTTTCTCTTTGTATAGAAAGTGGAAGTGGGAAGGAAACAGAAAATACCACCTGAATTCAGGATTAGGCTAACAGGGCTCATTCTTGTTCCTACAAGGTCTTCCTACTTAAAAAATAGGACTCATATGTCATGAGAATGGGATTGCTGCTTCAACGCAGTCAGCTTCTCTGACATCGCAAAGCTCTCAAGTCCTAGCAACCACTCCTCACCAAAGCACGCCTCATCACTTCACCTGGCTGGAATAATTCTGCATCAACCAGGTGTATCAAAATCATTCCAAAACGCTGGAGCCGCCTGGGAATTACCCCAAGACAGTTTGTGAACCGATTTGGGGTCACCTATTCCATGGCCGAATTTCGAGTCTTCGTCCATGACTGTCACCACCACCCCTCTGGAATCCTGAGAAGGGAAAGAATGCACAATTCCCACTTACCGATGTAAGGTCAAGACAGAGTCAGGAGTACAAGCAGCCTCACACGGAGAGCTCCACGCCATACACATGTTCATGGTCCTCACACCCTCTCAGGATGCTTCTGACCAGGAAAAGTGCCCCCGCCCTCCGAGGAAAGCTCCGAGTTAACACCCCCACCCATAGCAAAGACATGTCTGGAGTCTTACAAAGTGAGGACACGAGTTCTTATTGTATGTCCAGAAATCGTGCCATAAATGCCTCCCAATTTTCCCAGCTGACCAAACATTAAAGGCAGACCCTGCATCAAAGAAGTTTAGTCCCAGGAGGGACTTATCTGTTTGGAGATCGCAGGTGCAAGCACGGAGCACGTTGGAAGAGAACCAATCCCCATGGGAAGCCATCAGAAAAAGGCTTTCGGGACAGTTTCAGGAATACAATGTGAATCTACAAAAGGTCTCTGTCTTCTCTGTATTCGAAACGCGCCTTCTGTAATCTACCCTGTAGATAATTCCTTTAGGGAGAAGAGCTCATGGAGTGTCCAAGGGCTGGCTCTTGAGAGAATCTCAGGCGTGTGGGACATGCCCTCTGCGGTTGTGTTGTGGCTGTCCACTCTCCTGTGGGCTCGTCCCCTGCAGAGGCTCTCCTTGCCTTCATTCAGGGTGTTTGGTGTCTGGGCCAACTATGGTGTTCCTGTGAAATGTGAATTTCAAACCACTCCACAAACCTTAAGGCCTGCTGAATTCTGTGGCCAGGTGAGAGGATGTGGGCAGGGCTTTCTTCTAGTCCCCATGCAGGGTTTTCTGTTCTCCTGGGACTAAGCATCTTGGCCTGACTAAGGCACTTCCAACAGTGTTCCAGGTTTGGGAATCCGTGATGCAGGTTGGGCAGCTAATGTGCTCCCCGTCCTGCCTCTGGCCACTTCTCACTCTTGATGCTGGCGGTCGTAGAGCCCAAGTATCTTGGGCGCCCGCTCAGGCATCTCCACCAACACTGCCCATCAAAAATGCACACAAAGAAACAATAGTCTTACCACGGTGTCAACCGTTTCCATGGTGTCATGGTTTCCAGGCTGTCTGCACCTGGTTGCTTGCTGGTGTCCTCTCCAGGAGATACACAGTGTTCTCTGGAGTCTATGTCTGAAAAGCATGCTGATCTGGAATCCCCGGGCCTCAAGACGCTTGGGTTGCAAGAACTCGTGCCCTTCAGACACTCTCCTTTTCTCTGCCAACAGCTATGCGTCAACATTCAAACTGTGGGTTCTAAGTGTGCTCTTCTCACCTGGGCCTTTGTCTTTGTCCATGGACCCCTGCCTCCTGAAGCACCAACCGTCCAATTCTCCCATAAGACCTGTCTACTCCCTTCTCCGATGGTCTCTGTGACTTCTCTTTTCACTGTGGAGTGTGATTTCTAGGCTTCCGGTGCATTTATGTCATGTTTACATGGATGTGGTCATCTTCTGGTTGTGCTGATGGCTGAAGAGAAGCCTGAAGCTGCCAGAAACTTCTACCATCCCCCTGTCCTCCAAATGCACTGCCCACTCTTATGGAGCCATAAGCAAGAGGGGATTCTTGCTCCTTGTGACTTGTGGTGGAATGGGAGAGCGCATTGGGCTGCACCATATCTGTCAGTCACAGAAAGACAACGACCATACGATTTCACTCACTCCTGGAAGTAAAGAAACATGTGAAAATGCAAGAAAAAGGGACAGGAATGAGACTCGAACCAGGCACACAAAATTTGGTGTTTGTTCCAGGCAGGATAGTCAGAATCTGCGTTCTAAACTGGATCAAATGGGACATTCAATGCAGGAAATGTGGCCGGAAGGGATGGAACGTGAGTTTCCACTGTGTTTGAAGGTGAATTGTGATATGGAATAGAGCAGCTTCATATCTCTTAAAATATCATTTTTTGCGTTTGGTACAACACACACACACACATACACACACACACACACACACACACACTTAAAAGGGTCTCACAGAAGTTAGGGAGCAAGTGAGGAATAGCACTTGGAATTAAAATTCAGAGAAAATAGCATAGAAAACAAAAGCTTAGAGAATCAAAGTAACAAACCGTCCAAACTGGATAAGTGAACTCCTTACCTATCAAAAATTATTTAATTAATTAATTAATTAATTAATTAAACAACTTATCTAAAAGACGCCTCCACACAAGTATGCCAGCATATCAAATTCCGGAGAGAAGAATAAATTCCAAGCCCGATATGTATTACCATGATAAGATCATGAGTCATCCGTACCTGAGGTCTCAAGTAATGACTTTTGAAGCAGCTTTTGAGGCTTTTGAAGCCATCCACAAACATCTCCCCCACACAGAAAGCCAGGTTCAAATCAATTCCCTGGTCAACAGTTCGAGACATTTAATGGCAATGTCGGATTTTGTCATCTATTCCCAAACTGCACGAACGGAGAAGACTCTAATTTACAATGTCCAAAGACCTAATTCACATAGGGACCTCATAGGAAACCAATGGCATACAATTTTAATCAGTAAGATAATGAAACTACAATTCATTTCTCTTCACTTTCTTTCTTCATCTTCACGTGATATGGCCTGTTTTGCTTTCTATTCATTATTTTTCCTAATATTCGGCAAGCCAGCCCTTTATCCCTCCTACGTTTTTTGACATAGTGTTCCCTGATTCTTTAATTGCCTATATCACAAAGGGCTCATCCTCATATAATGCCACACCAGCTCCATACCCATTATCCCGTTCCCTCTTTATGGCAGGTCTTATCGTCCTGTAACCCTCAGCTTGGTCCCCAAAGTCCTGAGTCTCTACTGGGGCGTCTCCCTGTCTGACATATTCTGCGTCCGTTTTCCCTTACTAGTACTCACGTCCATGGTATTATTCATGAGCCACATATGAGTGAAGCCGTAGGATAGTTCCCTCGGTCTGCTTGCATTTTCATTTGAAAGTCATCTTCTTTATCATCATCTTCATAATCGTCTTTCTCCGGTAGCCCTTGAAAGGGTCTCTCGGCTCCTTCCACAGAGACGCTAGAGTGGCATGGCAGGCCATCGATGTTGGCCGTTCCTTTTCATCTGAATAAAGAGAGTCGCTCAACAGGACTCTCCCAAAGGCTATGGCATGTAGCATTAAGTAAAGAGGACAAGGAGTGCTGAACAGGGCTCTTTTTTCGAGGTAGCGATCATGGAGAGTTTCACTATCCATGAAGCCTTTGCAACGTTGTTTAATGTAATGTCAGGTAGACAGAGCCTTCATCCCTTGGCACTGGTGTTTCAGGACACTAGCAGATACGGAAAAGGACAGCACAAAGCATCCCTCCCGTGGCAATTTACCTGGAATTGTGACTTTCCTTCCCGTCTTCCTTCCCTCAACTTCCAAGCTAACCCAGCACCAAAGGCAGACCTTACACCCGAGAAATCATAGGGAACAGAAGCCAAGATTGGACCCTCTGACCCAAGAATATCAAACATCCCATAGACCTAATGGTAGTCAAGAGGCCTCGCTGTTGATTGAGATCTCTGGAAATTGAGTGGAAAGAGGAACCCCTTGCTCTCCCTGGAGAAATGTTGGTCTAAACAATGGTATACGGAACATCGTTTTCTTTTCTCTTTGTCCAGAAAGTGGAAGTGGGAACGAATCAGGAAAGACCACCTGAGTTCAGGATTAGGCTAACACGGCTCTTTCTTGTTCCTCCCAGGTCTTTCTACTTAAAGCCATAGGACTCATATGTCATGAGAATGGGATTGCTGCTTCAACGCAGTCAGCTTCTCTGACATCGCAAAGCACTGAGGTCCTAGACACCGCTCCTCACCAAAGCACGCCTCATCACTTCACCTGGCTGGAGTAATTCTGTATCAGCCAGGTGTATCACAATCACTCCAAAACGCTGGAGACGCCTGGGAATTCCCCCAAGACATCTTGTGAACCGATTCGGGGTCACCTTCTCCATGGCCGAATTTCGAGTCTTCGTCCATGACTGTCACCACCACCCCTCTGGAATCCTGAGAAGGGCAAGAATCCACAATTCCATCTTACCGACGTAAGGTCAAGACAGAGTCAGGAGTACAAGCAGCCTCACGCGGAGAGCTCCATGCCATACACATGTTCATGGTCCTCACACCCTCTCAGGATGCTTCTGACCAGGAAAAGCGCCCCCCGCCCTCCGAGGAAAGCTCCGAGTTAACACCCGCACCCATACCAAAGACATGTCTGGAGTCTTCCAGAGTAGGACACGAGTTCTTCTTGCATCTCCAGAAATCGCGCCAGAAATGCCTCCCAAATTTCCCAGCTGACCAAACATTAAAGGCAGACCCTACACCCTAGACGCTTAGGCCCACGACGGACTTATCTGTTTGGAGCTCGCAGGAGCAAGCACGAACATGTTGGAAGAGAACCAATCCCCATGGGAAGCCATCAGGAAAGGCTTTCGGGCCAGTTTCTGGAATACAATGTGAATCTACAAAAGGTCTCTGTCTTCTCTGTATTCGAAACGCGCCTTCTGTTATCTACCCTGTAGATAAGTCCTTTAGGAAGAAGAGCTCATGGAGTGTCCAAAGGCTGCCTCTTGGGAGAATCTCAGGTGTGTGGGACATGCCCTCTGCGGTTGTGTTGTGGCGGTCCACTCTCCTGTGGGCTCGTCCCCTGCAGAGGCTCTCCTTGCCTTCATTCAGGGTGTTTAGTGTCTGGGCCAAGTATGGTGTTCCTGTGAAACGTGACTTTCAAACCACTCCACAAACCTTAAGGCCTGCTGAATTCTGTGGCCAGGTGAGAGGATGTGGGCAGGGCTTTCTTCTAGTCCCCATGCAGGGTTTCCTGTTCTCCTGGGACTAAGCATCTTGGCCTGACTAAGGCACTTCCAACAGTGTTCCAGGTTTGGGAATCCGTGATACAGGTTGGGCAGCTAATGTGCTCCCCGTCCTGCCTCTGGCCACTTCTCACTCTTGATGCTGGCGGTCGTAGAGCCCAAGTATCTTGGGCGCCCGCCCAGGCATCTCCACCAACACTGCCCATCAAAAATGCACAGAAAGAAAAAACAGTCTTACCACGGTGTCAACCGTTTCCATGGTGTCATGGTTTCCAGGCTGTCTGCACCTGGTTGCTTGCTGGTGTCCTCTCCAGGAGATACACAGTGTTCTCTGGAGTCTATGTCTGAAAAGCATGCTGATCTGGAATCCCCGGGCCTCAAGACGCTTGGGTTGCAAGAACTCGTGTCCTTCAGACACTCTCCTTTTCTCTGCCAACAGCTATGCGTCAACATTCAAACTGTGGGTTCTAAGTGTGCTCTTCTCACCTGGGCCTTTGTCTTTGTCCATGGACCCCTGCCCCCTGAAGGACCAACCATCCAATTCTCCCATAAGACCTGTCTACTCCCTTCTCCCATGGTCTCTGTGACTTCTCTTTTCGCTGTGGAGTGTGATTTCTAGGCTTCCGGTCCATTTATGTCGTGTTTACATGGATGTAGTCATCTTCTGGTTGTGCTGATGGCTGAAGAGAAGCCTGAAGCTGCCAGAAACTTCTACCATCCCCCTGTCCTCCAAATGCACTGCCCACTCCTATGGAGCCATAAGCAAGAGGGGATTCTTGCTCCTTGTGACATGTGGTGGAATGGGAGAGCGCATTGGGCTGCACCATATCTGTCAGTCACAGAAAGACAACGACCATACGATTTCACTCACTCCTGGAAGTAAAGAAACATGTGAAAAACTAAGAAAAAGGGACAGGAATGAGACTCGAACCAGGCACACAAAATTTGGTGTTTGTTCCAAGCAGGATATTCAGAATCTGCGTTCTAAACTGGATCAAATGGGACATTCAATGCAAGAAATGTGGCCGGAAGGGATGGACTGTGAGTTTCCACTGTGTTTGAAGGTGAATTGTGATATGGAATATAGCAGCTTCATATCTCTTAAAATATCATTTTTTGCGTTTGGTACAACACACACAAACACACACACACACACACACACACACACTTAAAAGGGTCTCACAGAAGTTAGGGAGCAAGTGAGGAATAGCACTCATGGAATTAAAATTCAGAGAAAATAGCATAGAATACAAAAGCTTAGAGAATCAAAGTAACAAACCGTCCAAACTGGATAAGTGAACTCCTTACCTATCAAGAATTAATTAATTAATTAATTAATTTATTTATTTATTTATTTATTAAACAACTTATCTAAAAGACGCCTCCACACAAGTATGCCAGCATATCAAATACCGGAGAGAAGAATAAATTCCAAGCCCGATATGTATTACCATGATAAGATCATGAGTCATCCGTACCTGAGGTCTCAAGTAATGACTTTTGAAGCAGCTTTTGAGGCATTGAAGCCATCCACAAACATCTCCCCCCACACAGAAAGCCAGGTTCAAATCAATTCCCTGGTCAACAGTTCGAGACATTTAATGGCAATGTCGGATTTTGTCATCTATTCCCAAACTGCACGAACGGAGAAGACTCTAATTTACAATGTCCAAAGACCTAATTCACATAGGGACCTCATAGGAAACCAATGGCATACAATTTTAATCAGTAAGATAATGAAACTACAATTCATTTCTCTTCACTTTCTTTCTTCATCTTCACGTGATATGGCCTGTTTTGCTTTCTATTCATTATTTTTCCTAATATTCGGCAAGCCAGCCCTTTATCCCTCCTACGTTTTTTGACATAGTGTTCCCTGATTCTTTAATTGCCTATATCACAAAGGGCTCATCCTCATATAATGCCACACCAGCTCCATACCCATTATCCAGTTCCCTCTTTATGGCAGGTCTTATCGTCCTGTAACCCTCAGCTTGGTCCCCAAAGTCCTGAGTCTCTACTGGGGCGTCTCCCTGTCTGACACATTCTGCGTCCGTTTTCCCTTACTAGTACTCACGTCCATGGTATTATTCATGAGCCACATATGAGTGAAGCCGTAGGATAGTTCCCTCGGTATGCTTGCATTTTCATTTGAAAGTCATCTTCTTTATCATCATCTTCATAATCGTCTTTCTCCGGTAGCCCTTGAAAGGGTCTCTCGGCTCCTTCCACAGAGACGCTAGAGTGGCATGGCAGGCCATCGATGTTGGCCGTTCCTTTTCATCTGAATAAAGAGAGTCGCTCAACAGGACTCTCCCAAAGGCTATGGCATGTAGCATTAAGTAAAGAGGACAAGGAGTGCTGAACAGGGCTCTTTTTTCGAGGTAGCGATCATGGAGAGTTTCACTATCCATGAAGTCTTTGCAACGTTGTTTAATGTAATGTCAGGTAGACAGAGCCTTCATCCCTTGGCACTGGTGTTTCAGGACACTAGCAGATACGGAAAAGGACAGCACAAAGCATCCCTCCCGTGGCAATTTCCCTGGAATTGTGACTTTCCTTCCCGTCTTCCTTCCCTCAACTTCCAAGCTAACCCAGCACCAAAGGCAGACCTTACACCCGAGAAATCATAGGGAACAGAAGCCAAGATTGGACCCTCTGACCCAAGGATATCAAACATCCCATAGACCTAATGGTAGTCAAGAGGCCTCGCTGTTGATTGAGATCTCTGGAAATTGAGTGGAAATAGGAACCCCTTGCTCTCCCTGGAGAAATGTTGGTCTAAACAATGGTATACGGAACATCGTTTTCTTTTCTCTTTGTCCAGAATGTGGAAGTGGGAACGAATCAGGAAAGACCACCTGAGTTCAGGATTAGGCTAACACGGCTCTTTCTTGTTCCTCCCAGGTCTTTCTACTTAAAGCCATAGGACTCATATGTCATGAGAATGGGATTGCTGCTTCAACGCAGTCAGCTTCTCTGACATCGCAAAGCTCTGAGGTCCTAGCCACCGCTCCTCACCAAAGCACGCCTCATCACTTCACCTGGCTGGAGTAATTCTGCATCAGCCAGGTGTATCACAATCACTCCAAAACGCTGGAGACGCCTGGGAATTTCCCCAAGACATCTTGCGAACCGATTCGGGGTCACCTTCTCCATGGACGAACTTCGAGTCTTCGTCCATGACTGTCACCACCACCCCTCTGGCATCCTGAGAAGGGCAAGAATCCACAATTCCATCTTACCGACGTAAGGTCAAGACAGAGTCAGGAGTACAAGCAGCCTCACGCGGAGAGCTCCATGCCATACACATGTTCATTGTCCTCACACCCTCTCAGGATGCTTCTGACCAGGAAAAGCGCCCCCCGCCCTCCGAGGTGTTTGGTGTCTGGGCCAAGTATGGTGTTCCTGTGAAACGTGACTTTCAAACCACTCCACAAACCTTAAGGCCTGCTGAATTCTGTGGCGAGGTGAGAGGATGTGGGCAGGGCTTTCTTCTAGTCCCCATGCAGGGTTTCCTGTTCTCCTGGGACTAAGCATCTTGGCCTGACTAAGGCACTTCCAACAGTGTTCCAGGTTTGGGAATCCGTGATGCAGGTTGGGCAGCTAATGTGCTCCCCGTCCTGCCTCTGGCCACTTCTCACTCTTGATGCTGGCGGTCGTAGAGCCCAAGTATCTTGGGCGCCCGCCCAGGCATCTCCACCAACACTGCCCATCAAAAATGCACACAAAGAAACAATAGTCTTACCACGGTCTCAACCGTTTCCATGGTGTCATGGTTTCCAGGCTGTCTGCACCTGGTTGCTTGCTGGTGTCCTCTCCAGGAGATACACAGTGTTCTCTGGAGTCTATGTCTGAAAAGCATGCTGATCTGGAATCCCCGGGCCTCAAGACGCTTGGGTTGCAAGAACTCGTGTCCTTCAGACACTCTCCTTTTCTCTGCCAACAGCTATGCGTCAACATTCAAACTGTGGGTACTAAGTGTTCTCCTCTCACCTGGGCCTTTGTCTTTGTTCATGGACCCCTGCCCCCTGAAGCACCAACCGTCCAATTCTCCCATAAGACCTGTCTACTCCCTTCTCCCATGGTCTCTGTGACTTCTCTTTTCGCTGTGGAGTGTGATTTCTAGGCTTCCGGTCCATTTATGTCATGTTTACATGGATGTGGTCATCTTCTGGTTGTGCTGATGGCTGAAGAGAAGCCTGAAGCTTCCAGAAACTTCTACCATCTCCCTGTCCTCCAAATGCACTGCCCACTCTTATGGAGCCATAAGTAAGAGAGGATTCTTGCTCCTTGTGACATTGGCGGAAAAGGAGAGGGCATTGGGCTGCGTCATAACTCTCATTCACAGAAAGACAACGACGATACGATTTCACTCACTCATGGAAGTAAAGAAACATGTGAAAAAGCAAGAAAAAGGGACAGGCAATGAGACTCTAACCAGGCACACTAAATTTGGTGTTTGTTGCTGGCAGGCTAGTCAGAAACGGCCATTCTAAAAGTGGAACAAATGGTACATTCAATGCAGGAAATGTGGCCAAACGGGATGTAACATGAGTTTCCACTGTGTTTGAAGGTGAATTGTGATCTGGAATAGAGCAGCTTCATAACTCTTAAAATATCATTTTTAGCATTTTGTGAAACCACACACACACACACACACACACACACACAAACACACTTAAAAGGATCTCACTGAAGTTAGGGAGCAAATGAGTAATATCACTCATGGTATTAAATTCAGAGAAAATATCAAAAAAACAAAAGCTTAGAGAAGTAAAGTCACATACCGTCCGAACTGGATAAGTTAACTCCTTACATATCAAGAATTAATTAAACAACCTTGCCTAAAAGACCCCTCAACACAAGTATGCCAGCAAATCCAATACCTTAGAGAAAAGGATAAATTCCAAGACCCATACGCATTACCATGAATAGATCATGAGTCATCTGTATCTGAGGTCTCAGGTAATGACTTTTGAAGCAGCTTTTGAGGCTTTTGAAGCCATCCACAAACATCTCCCCCCACACAGAAAGCCAGGTTCAAATCAATTCCCTGGTCAACAATTCGAGACATTTAATGGTAATGTCGACTTTTCTCATCTATTCCCAAAATGTACGAAGAGAGAAGACTCTAATTTACAATGTCCAAAGACCTAATTCACATAGAGACCATAGGAAACCAATGGCATACAATTTTAATCAGTAAGATAATGAAACTACAATTCATTTCTCTTCACTTTCTTTCTTCATCTTCACGTGATACAGCCTGTTTTGCTTTCTATTCATTATTTTTCCTAATATTCGGCAAGCCAGCCATTTATCCATCCTACGTTTTTTGACATAGTCTTCCCTGATTCTTTAATTGCATATATCACAAAGTACTCATCCTCACATAATGCCACACCACCTCCAAACCCGTTATCCATTTCCATCTTTATGGCAGGTCTTATCGTCCTGTCACCCTCAGCTTGGTCCCCAAAGTCCTGAGCCTCTACTGGTTCGTCTTCCTGTCTGACTTTTTCTGCTTCCGTTTTCCCTTACTACTACTAATGTCCATGGTATTATTCATGAGCCACATATGAGTGAAGCCGTAGGATATTTCCCTCCGTCTCCTTGCATTTTCATTTGAAAATCATCTTCTTTATCATCTTCTTCATAATCATCTTTATCCAGTAGCCCTTGAAAGGGTCTCTCGGCTCCTTACACAGAGATGCTAGAGTGGCATGGCAGGCCATCGATGTTGGATGTTCATTATCATCTGAATAAAGAGAGTTGCTCAACAGGACTCTCCCAATGACCATGGCATGTAGCATTAACTAAAGATGACAAGGAGTGCTGAACAGGTCTCTTGTTTAGAGGTAGCGATCATGGAGAGTTTCACTATCCAGGAAGCCTTTGCAATGTTGTTTAAGGTAATGTCAGGTAGACAGAGCCTTCATCCCTTGGCACTGGTGTTTCAGGACACTAGCAGATACGGACAAGGACAGCACAAAGCATCCCTGCCATAGCAATTTCCCTGGAATTGTGACTTTCCTTCCCGTCTTCCTTCCCTCACCTTCCAAGCTAACCCAGCACCAAAGGCAGACCTTAACCCCGAGAAATGATAGGGAAGAGAAACAAAGATTGTACCCTATGACACAAGGATATCCAACCTGCCAGAGACCTAATGGTGGTCAAGAGTCCTCGCTGTTGATTGAGATCTCTACAAATTGCAGTGGAAATACGAACACCTTGCTCTCTCTGGAGAAATGTTGATCTATAGAATCCTATACAGAACATCACTTTCTTTTCTCTTTGTCCAGAAAGTGGAAGTCAGAAAGAAACAGAAAAGACCACCTGAGTTCATGATTAGGCTAACAGGGCTCTTTCTTATTCCTCCCCAGCTCTTTCTACTTACAGCCATAGGACTCATATGTCATGAGAATGGGAATGCTGCTTCAGTGAACTCACCTGCTGTGAGGACACAAAGCTCAGAGGTCCTAGCGACCACTCCTCACCAAACCACACCTCATCACTTCAGCTGACTGGAGTAGTTCTGCATCAGCCAGGTGTATCAAAATCACTCCAAACTGCTTGAGCTAATGGGAATTTCCCCAAGACAGTTTGTGAAGATTTGGGGTCACCTTCTCCATGGCCGAATTTGTAGTCTTTGGCCATGATTGTCACCAACACCCCTTACCATCATACCGACGTAAGGTCAAGAATGAGTCAGGAGTACAAATAGCCTCACATGGGGAACTCCACGCCATACACATATTCATGGTCCTCACACCCTATCAGGATACTTCTGACTGGTATAAGCACCCCCGCCCTCCGAAAAAAGCTCAGAGTTAATACCCGCAACCATACCAAAGACATGTCTGGAGTCTTCCACAGTGAGGACACGAGTTCTTCTTGCATTCTCAAAAATCGTGCCACAAATGCCTCCCAATTTTCCCAGCTTACCAATCATTAAAATCAGACCCTTCATGCCAGAACCTTAGGCCCAGGGCGGACTCTTCTGTTTGGGCTCACAGGAACAAGCACGGAGCATGTTGGAAGAGAACCAATCCCCATGGGAAGCCATCAGAAAAGGCTTTCGGGACAGTTTCAGGAATACAACGTGAATCACAAACGGTCTCTGTCTTCTCTGTATTCGAAACACACATTCTGTTATCTACTCTGAAGATAATTTCTTTAGGAATAAGAGCTCACGGAGTGACCAAAGGCTGGCACTTGAGAGATTCTCTGGTGTGTGTGACATGCCCTCTGGGGATGGGTTGTTGCTTTCCACTCTCCAGTGGGCTCGTCTTCTGCAGAGGCTCTCCTTGCCTTCGATTCAGAGTGTTTCATGTCTGGGCCAAATATGGTGAGGTTAAGCCTCGTGGGTCAGGTGTGCCTGTGAACCGTGACTTTCAAACCACTCCCCAAAACTTAA
Source organism: Meles meles (assembly GCF_922984935.1). NCBI lineage: Eukaryota > Metazoa > Chordata > Mammalia > Carnivora > Mustelidae > Meles > Meles meles. Next base: position 31,453,382 of record NC_060088.1, on the reverse strand, counting down.
TGCCTGCTGAATTCTGTGGCCAGGTGAGAGGATGTGGGCAGGGCTTTCTTCTAGTCCACTGCAATATTTCCTGATCCCTGGGACTAAGCAACGTTGCCTGAAGAAGGCAGTCCCAACAGTGTTCCAGGATTGGGAATCCGTGATTGCTGGTTTTGCAGCTAATGTCCTCCCAGTCCTGCCTGTGGCCACTTCTCAGTCTAGATGCTGGCGGTCGTAGAGCCCAGGTATCTTTGGAGCCCATCGAGGCATGTCCACCAACACTGCCCATCACCATGCACACAAAGAAATAATAATCTTACCACGGTGTCAACAGCTATTGTCTCTGATCATTGTTTCCAGATGATCTGTCTGCACCCGGTTGCTTGCTGGTGTCCTCTCCAGGATATACACAGTGTTGTCTGTAGTCTATGTCTACAAAGCATGCTGATGTGGTATCCCTGGGCCTCAAGACGCTTGGGTTGCAAGAACTCGTGTCATTCAAATACTCTCCTTTTCTGCGCCAACATCTATGGTTCAACATTCAAATTGTGGGTTCTAAATGTGCTCCTCTCCCCTGGGCTCTTGTCTTGGCAATGGGTCCCTGCCCTCTGAAGCACCAACCGTCCAATTCTCCCATAAGCCCTGTCTACACCCTTCTCCCATGGACTTTGTAACTTCTTCTCTCTTTCGCTGTGGAGTGTGATTTCTAGACTTCAGGTCCATTTATGCCATGTTTCCATTGATGTGGTCATCTCTGGTTGTGCTGCTGGCTGAAGACATGCCTGGAGTTCCCAGACACTTCTACAATTTCCCTGTCCTCCAAGTGCACTGAGGACTCTTATGGAGCCATAAGCAAGAAGGCATTCTTGCTCCTTTTGACATGTGGCAGAAAGGGAGAGAGCATTGGGCTGTGTTCTATCTGTTAGTCACAGAAACACAACTACCATACGATTTCACGCACACATGGAAGTAAAGAAACCTGTGAAAAATCAAGAAAGAGGGACAGGCAATGAGAGTCTAACCAGGCACACAAAATTTGGTGTTTGTTCCAGGCAGGGTAGTCAGAATCTGCCTTTCTATAAGTGGATCAAATGGGACATTCAATGCAGGAAATATGTCCGAACGGGATATAAAGTGAGTTTCCACTGTGTTTAAAGGTGAATTGTGATCTGGAATAAAGGAGCTTCATATCTCTTATAGTATCATTTTTAGCATGTTGTGAAACACACACACACACTCACACACACACAAACACACACACACACTTCAATGTGTCTCACAGAATTTAGGGAGTAAGTAGGAAATTGCACTCATGGAAGCAAAATTTAGAGAAAATACCATTAGAAACAAAAGCTTAGATAAACAACGTAACAAACCGTCCAAACTGGATAAGTTAACTCCTTACCTATCGAACATTAATTAATTAATTAATTAAACAATTAATTAAACGGCCTTACTTAAAAGACCCCTACACAGAAGTCTGCCAGGAAATCCAATACTGGAGAGAAAAGGATAAATTCCAAGACACATACGCACTACCATGACAAGATCATGAGTCATACATCTCGGACGTCCCAGGTAATGACTTTTGAAGCAGCCTTTGAGGCTTTTGAAGCAGTCCTCAAACATCTACCAACACAGAAAGCCATGTTCAAATCAATTCCCTGGTCCACAATTTGAGACATTTAATGGTAATGTTAGCATTTCTCATCTACTCCCAAAATGTAAGAAGAGGGAAGACTCTAATTTACAATGTCCAAAGACCCAATTCACTTAAGGACCTTATAGGAAACCAATTGCATACAATTTTAATCAATAAGATAATAAAACGAGCATTCATTTCTCTTCTCTTTCTTTCTTTGTCTCCATGTGAAACGGCCTGTTTTGCTTCCTATTCACTATGTTTTCTTATATTCGGCAAGCCAGCCTATCATCCATCCTATGTTTTGTGACATAGTGTGCCCTGATTCTTTAATTGCATATACCACCAAGTGCTCATCCTCATATAATGCCACACCACCTCCATACCCATTAACCAGTTCCCTCCTTATGGCATGTCTTATCCTCCTCTAACCCTCAGCTTGGTCCCAAAAGTCCTGAGTCTCTCCTGGTGCATCTCCCTTACTGACTTCTTCTCCTTCCCTTTTCCCTTACTACTACTCATGCCCATGGTATTCCTAATGGGCCACATAGGAGTGAAGCCATAGGATATTTCCCTTGTTCTGCTTGCATTTTCATTTGGAAATCATCTTCTTTATCATCATCTTCATAATCATCTTTATCCACTAGCCCTTAAAAGGGTATCTTGGCTCCTTCCACAGTGATACTAGATTGGGCATGGCAGGCCATCGATGTTGGCCCTTCATTTTCATCTGAATAAAGAGAGTTGCCCAACATGGCTCTCCCTATGACTATGGCATGTAGCATTATCTAATGATGAAAAGGAGTGCTGCCCACGGCTCTTTCTTTTTTCCTTCTTTTTTTTATAAACATATAATGTATTTTTATACAGGTCTGTGAATCACCAGGTTTACATACTTCACAGCACTCATGATAGCACATACCCTCCCCAATGTCCATAACTGCCTCCCCCTCTCTCAAACCCACTCCCCCCAGCAACCCACAGTTTGTTTTCTGAGGTTAAGAGTCTTTTATGGTTTGTCTTCCTCCCAATCCCATCTTGTTTCATTTATTCTTCTCCTGTCCCCCTAACTCCCCATGTTGTATCTCCATGTCCTCATATCAGGGATATCATATGATAGTGGTCTTTCTCTGATTGACTTATTTCATGAAGCATGATACCCTCTAGATCCATCCATGTCATCGAAATTGGCAAGATTTCATTTCTTTTAATGGCTGCATAGTATTCCATTGTGTATATATACCACTTCTTTATCCATTCATCTGTTGATGGACATCTAGGTTCTTTCCGTAGTTTGGCTATTGTAGACATTGCTGCTACAAACATTCGGGTACACGTGCCCCTTCAGATCACTATGTTTGTATCTTTAGGGTAAATACCCAGTAGTGCAATTGTTGGGTCATAGCGTAGTTCTATTTTCAACATATTGAGGAACCTCCATGCTGTTTTCCAGAGTGGTTTCACTAGCTTGCATTCCACCAACAGTGGAGGAGGCTTCCCCTTTCTCCGCATTCTCGCCAGCATCTGTCATTTCCTGACTTGTTCATTTTAGCCATTCTGACTGGTGTGAGGTGGTATCTCATTGTGGTTTTGATGTGTATTTCCCTGATGCCGAGTGACGTGGAGCACTGTGTCATGTGTCTGTTGGCCCTCTGGATGTCTTCTTTGCAGAAATGTCTGTTCATGTCCTCTGCCCATTTCTTGATTGGATTGTTTGTTCTTTGGGTGTTGAGATTTTTATGTTCCTTATAGATTTTGAACACTAGCCCTTTATCTGATATGTCGTTTGCAAATATCTTCTCCCATTCTGTCAGTTGTCTTTTGGTTTTGTTAACTGTTTCCTTTATTGTGCAAAATCTTTTGATCTTGATGAAATCCCAATAGTTCATTTATGCCCTTGCATACCTTTCCTTTACCGATGTTCCTAGGAAGATGTTGCTGCGGTTGAGGTCGAAGAGGTTGCTGCCTGCATTCTCCTCAAGGATTTGGATGGATTCCTTTCTCACATTGAGGTCCTTCATCCATTTGGAGTCTATTTTCGTGTGTGAGGTAAGGAAGTGGTCCAATTTCATTTTTCTGCATGTGGCTGTCAAATTTTCCCAGCACCATTTATTGCAGAGGCTGTCTTTTTTCCATTGGACATTCTTTCCTGCTTTGTCGAAGATGAGTGGACCATAGAGTTGAGGGTCGATTTCTGGGCTCTCTATTCTGTTCCATTGATCTATGTTTTTGTGCCAGTACCATGCTGTCTTGATGATGACAGCTTTGTAATAGAGCTTGAAGTCCGGAATTGTGAAGCCACCAACTTTGCCTTTCTTTTTCAATATTCCTTTGGCTATTCAAGGTCTTTTCTCGTTCCATATAAATTTTAGGATTATTTTTTTCCATTTCTTTGAAAAAAATGGATGGTATTTTGATAGGGATTGCATTAAATGTGTAGATTGCTTTAAGTAGCATAGACATTTTCACAATATTTATTCTTCCAATCCAGGAGCATGGAACATTTTTCCAATTGTTTGTGTCTTCCTCAATTTCTTTCATGAGTACTTTATAGTTTTCTGCATATAGATTCTTAGCGTCTTTGGTTAGGTTTATTCCTAGGTATCTTATAGTTTTGGGTGCAATTGTAAATGGGATTGACTCCTTAATTTCTCTTTCTTCTGTCTTGTTGTTGGTGTACAGAAATGCAACTGATTTCTGTGCATTGATTTTATATCCTGACACTTTACTGAATTCCTGTACAAGTTCTAGCAATTTGGGAGTGGAGTTTTTTGGATTTTCCACATATAGTATCATATCATCTGCGAAGAGTGATAGTTTGACTTCTTCTTTGCCAATTTGAAAGCTTTGATCTCCTTTTGTTGTCTGATTGCTGAGGCTAGGACTTCTAGTACTATGTTGAATAGCAGTGGTGATAATGGAAATCCCTGCTGTGTTCCTGACCTTAGTGGAAAAGCTTTCCGATTTTCTCCATTGGGAATGATATTTGCGGTGGGTTTTTCATAGATGTCTTTGACAATATTGAGGTATGTGCCCTCTATCCCTACACTTTGAAGAGTTTTGATCCGGAAGGGATGCTGTACTTTGTCAAAGGCTTTTTCAGCATCTATTGAGAATATCATATGGTTCTTGTTCTTTCTTTTATTAATGTGTTCTATCACATTGATTGATTTGCGGATGTTGAACCAACCCTGCAGCCCTGGAATAAATCCCACTTGATCGTGGTGAATAATCCTTTTAATGTACTATTGAATCTTATTGGCTAGTATTTTGGCGAGCATTTTTGCATCTGTGTTCATCAAGGATATTGGTCTGTAGTTCTCTTTTTTGGTGGGATCCTTGTCTGGTTTTGGGATCAAGGTGATGCTGGCCTCATAAAATGAGTTTGGAAGTTTTCCTTCCATTTCTCTTTTTTTGGAACAGTTTCAGGAGAAGAGGAATTCGTTCTTCTTTAAATGTTTGGTAGAATTCCCCTGGGAAGCCATCTGGCCCTGGGATTTTGTTTGTTTGGAGATTTTTGATGACTTTTTCAATCTCCTTACTGGTTATGGGCCTGTTCAGGTTTTCTATTTCTTCCTGGTCCATTCGTGGTAGTTTATATGTCTCTAGGAATGAATCCAGTTCTTCCAGATTGTCAGATTTGTTGGCGTAGATTTGCTCATAATATGTTCTTATAATTGTCTGTATTTCTTTGGTGTTAGTTTTGATCTCTCCTCTTTCATTCATGATTATTTGATTTGGGTCCTTTCTCTTTTCTTTTTGATAAGCCTGGCCAGGGGAATATCAATCTTATTGATTCTTTCAAAGAACCAGCTCTTAGTTTCATTGATTTTTTCTATTTTTTTTTTTTTTTGGTTTCTATTTCATAGATGTCTGCTCTGATATTTATGATTTCTCATTCTCAATGGAGAAAAACTGAAAGCTTTTCCATTAAGGTCAGGAACACGGCAGGGATGTCCATTATCACCACTGCTATTCAACATAGTATTAGAAGTCCTAGCCTCAGCAATCAGACAACAAAAAGAAATTAAAGGCATCCAAATTGGTAAAGAAGAAGTCAAACTATCACTCTTCGCAGATGATATGATACTATATGTGGAAAACCCAAAAGACTCCACTCCAAAACTGCTAGAACTTGTACAGGAATTCAGTAAAGCGTCAGGATATAAAATCAATGCAAAGAAATCAGTTGCATTTCTGTACACCAACAACAAGACTGAAGAAAGAGAAATTAAGGAGTCAATCCCATTCACAATTGTACCCAAAACTATAAGATACCTAGGAATAAACCTAACCAAAGAGACTAAGAATCTATACACAGAAAATTATAAAGTACTCATGAAAGAAATTGAGGAAGACACAAAAAAATGGAAAAATGTTCCATGCTCCTGGATTGGAAGAATAAATATTGTGAAAATGTCTATGCTACCTAAAGCAATCTACACATTTAATGCAATCCCTATCAAAATACCATCCATTTTTTTCAAAGAAATGGAACAAATAATCCTAAAATTTATATGGAACCAGAAAAGACCTCGAATAGCCAAAGGAATATTGAAGAACAAAGCCAAAGTTGGTGGCATCACAATTCCGGACTTCAAGCTCTATTACAAAGCTGTCATGATCAAGACAGCATGGTACTGGCACAAAAACAGACACATAGATCAGTGGAACAGAATAGAGAGCCCAGAAATCGACCCTCAACTCTATGGTCAACTAATCTTCGACAAAGCAGGAAAGAATGTCCAATGGAAAAAAGACAGCCTCTTCAATAAATGGTGCTGGGAAAATTGGACAGCCACATGCAGAAAAATGAAATTGGACCACTTCCTTACACCACACACGAAAATAGACTCCAAATGGATGAAGGACCTCAATGTGAGAAAGGAATCCATCCAAATCCTTGAGAAGAACGCAGGCAGCAACCTCTTCGACCTCAGCCGCAGCAACATCTTCCTAGGAACAACGGCAAAGGCAAGGGAAGCAAGGGCGAAAATGAACTATTGGGATTTCATCAAGATCAAAAGCTTCTCCTGCTGGGTTTAGGGTTTCTTTCCTGTTCTTTCTCCAGCTCCTTTATGTGTAGGGTTTGGTTGTGTACTTGAGACCTTTCTTGTTTCTTGAGAAAGGATTGTACCGCTATATATTTTCCTCTCAGGACTGCCTTTGCTGTGTCCCACAGATTTAGAACCGTTGTGTTTTCATTATCACCTGTTTCCATGAAATTTTTCAATTCTTCATTAATTTCCTGGTTTACCCGTTCATTCTTTAGAAGGATGCTGTTTAGTCTCCATGTATTTGGGTTCTTTCCAGCTTTCCTCTTGTGATTGAGTTCTAGCTTCAGAGCATTGTGGTCTGAAAATATGCAGGAAATGATCCTAATCTTTTGATACCAGATGAGACCTGATTTGTTACCCAGGATGTGATTTATTCTGGAGAAGGTTCCATGTGCACTAGAGAAGAATGTGTATTCTGTTGCTTTGGGATGAAGTGTTCTGAATATATCTGTGATGTCCATCTCGTTCCGTGTGTCATTTAAGGCCTTTATTTCCTTGTTGATCTTTTGCTTGGATGATCTCTCCATTTCAGTGAGGGAGGTGTTAAAATCCCCTACTATTATTGTATTATTACTGAAGTGTTTCTTTTATTTGTTATTAGTTGGTTGATATAGTTGGCTGCTCCCACGTTAGGGGCATAGATATTTAAAATTGTTAGATCTTCTTGTTGGACAGACCCTTTGAGTAGGATATAGTGTCCTTGTTCATGTCTTATTATAGTCTTTGGCTTAAAATCTAATTGATCTGATATAAGAATCACCACCCCAGCTTTTTTCTGATGCCCATTAGCATGATAAATTTTTTTCCAAACCTTAATTTAAATCTGGAGGTGTCTTCGCGTCTAAAATGAGTTTCTTGTAGGCAACATACTCATGGGTTTTGATTTTTTATCCATTCTGATACCCTGTGTCTTTTGATTGGGGCATTTAGCCCATTAACATTCAGGGTAACTATTGAGAGATATGAATTTAGTGCCATTATTAGTCTGTAAGATGACTTGTCCTGTATATTGTCTCTGTACCTTTCTGATCTAATAATTTTGGCTCTCTCTTTGCTTAGAGGACCCCTTTCAATATTTCCTGTAGAGCTTGTTTGGTGTTTGCAAATTCTTTCAGTTTTTGTTTGTCCTGGAAGCTTTTTATCTCTCCTTCTATTTTAAATGATAGCCTAGCTGGATAGAGTATTCTTGGCTGCATATTTTTCTCATTTAATGCTCTGAATATATCATGCCAGCTCTTTCTGGCCTGCCAGGTCTCTTTGGATAAGTCTGCTGCCAATCTAATATTTTTACCATTGTATGTTACAGACTTCTTTTCCCGGGCTGCTTTCAGGATTTTCTCTTTGTCACTAAGACTTATAAATTTTACTATTAGGTGATGGGATGTGGACCTATTCTTGTTGACTTTGAGGGGGGTTCTCTGCATCTCCTGGATTTTTAATATATTATTTATTTATTTGACAGAGAGAAGTCGCAGTAGGCAGAGAGGCAGGCAGAGAGAGAGGGAGAAACAGGCTCCCTACTGAGCAGAGAGCCCTATGCGGGGCTCGATCCCAGGACCTTGAGATCATGACCTGAGCTGAAGCCAGAGGCTTAAACCGCTGAGACACCCAGGCTCCCCACCCCTGGATTTTGATGCTTGTTCCCGTTTTCATATTAGGGAAATTCTCTCTAATAATTCTTTCCAATAGACTTTCTGCTCCCCTCTCTTTCTTCTTCTTCTGGAATCCCAATTATTTTAATGTTGTTTCATCTTATGGTGTCACTTATCTCTCGAATTCTCTTGTCATGGTCCAGTAGATGTTTGTTCCTCTTTTGCTCAGCTTTTTTATTCTGTCATTTGGTCTTCTATATCACTAGTTCTTTCTTCTGCCTCATTTATCCTAGCAGTGAGACTCCATTTTTTATTGCACTTCATTAATAGCTTTTTGATTTCTACCTGGTTAGATTATAGTTCTTTAATTTCTCCAGAAAGGGCTTTTATATCTCCAGAGAGGGTTTCTCTAATATCTTCCATGCCTTTTTCAAGCCCGGTTAGAACGTTCAGAATCGTCATTCTGAACTCTTGGTCTGACATATTACCAATGTCTGTGTTGATTAGGTTCCTAGCCTTCAGTACTGTCTCTTGTTCTTTTGTTTGTGGTCATTTTTTCCGCCTTGACCTTTTTTTCCAAGTAAGAGGATATGAAGGATTAAATAAAACACTAAAAGGGTGGCAAAGACCCCAGAAAAATGCGCTGTGACCAAATCAGAAGAGACCCCAAATTGTGGTGGGGGGAAAGGGTGTAAAAAGAGGTTCAGAAAACAATGAAAAAAGTTTAAAAAATAAAACAATAAAGAAAAAGTATAAAAAAGAAAGAAAATATAAATACATTTAGATAAACTAGTCAAAAATCGTTAAAAAAGAGACGGGTAAAAGTTTTAAAAAATTTAGCAGAAGAAGAAAAACGAAAGAAAAAAAATTGAAAAAAGAAAATAAATTGAATTAACCACAAGACTAAAGAATCATGGGGAGAAAGCCATAAGTTCCGTGCTTTGCTTTCTTCTCCTCTGGAATTGCACTTCTGTCTTAGGAATTGATCCTGCTTTCCTTGATAGATGAACTTCGTCCTGGTTGGATATTTTGTTGATCTTCTGGGAGAGGGGCCTGTTGTAGTGACTCTCAATTGTCTTTGTCCGAGGCCGGATTGCACTGCCCTTACTGGGGACCAGACTAAGTAATAGGCTCAGGTTCGCTTTTGGGAGGTTCTGTACCCTGAATGCTTTCTGTAGAGTTCTGGAGGATGGGAAAGAAAATGGCGGCCTCCCAGTCTCTGGCCCGGAGGAGCCCAGAGCCTGGGGCCCCACTGCTCAGTGCGCCCCCAGAGGACAGCATCCAATCACTAACGTATCCCCAGCCTCTAGCCGCGCTCCAAGATCACCCATCCCGTGACCAGTTCAAGGTAACCCCAAGCTGAGAGTTCAGTCCTCGGCTCTGTCTCTGTAGCTGGCTTCTCTCTTCTAATACCTGCGAGCTCTGTGACACTCTGACACCCCCGATCCTTCTGTGACCCTGCGGGACCTGGGGCCACGCTGACCCTGCATGGGTTTCACCCCGGTTTAGCCTCTGGAGCAATGTCTCTCAGTGGAACAGACTTTTAAAATTCCTGATTTTGTACTCCGTTGTTCCACCGATTGCAGGGAGACCCTGCCCACGCAGTCTATCTTCCCATCGATTTAGATTCACTTCTCCGCCAAACCTACCTTTCAGAAAGTGGTTGATTTTCTGTTTCTAGAATTGCTCTTCTTTTCTTCAAACTCCCGTTGGATTTGCAGGAGTTTGCAATGTTTAGAAAAGCTATTGAGCTGATCTCCTCCTACCTGATGTAGTCTCAGCCTGCTACTTCTCCGCCATTTGACTCCTCTCCCCAGGGCTCTTTCTTTACGGGTAGCAATCATGCAGAGTTTCACTCTCAAATGCCTTTGCATCGGTGTTTAAGTTAATGTCAGGTAGACCGAGCCTTCATCCCTTCAGACTGGTGTTTCATGACCTAGCAGATAAGGACACAGACAACACAACGCATCCCTGCCCTGGCATTTTTCCTGGAATTGTGACTTTCCTTCCCTTCTTCCTTCCCTCGCCATCCAAGCTAACCAAGGGCCAAAGGCAGACCTTACACATGAGAAACCATAGGGATCAGAAGCTAAGAATGGACCCTCTCACCCAAGGATATCAAAACTCCCAGAGACTTAATGGTAGTAAAGAGGCCTCGCTGTTGCTTGAAATCTCTAGAAATTGCAGTGGAAATAGGAACAACTTGCTCTCTCTGGAGAAATGTTGATCTAAGTAATGGTATACAGAACATAAAAAACAAAAGCTCAGAGAATCAAAGTAACAAAACCTACAAACTGGATAAGTTAACCCCTTACCTATCAAGAAGTAATTAATTAATTAACTTAATTAATTAATTAAACAAACATACCTAAAAGACCCCCACACACAAGTCTGCCAGCAAACCAATACCGGAGAGAAAAGGATAAATTCCAAGACACATGCGCACGACCATGAAAAGATTATGAGTCATACATATTTGACATCTCTGGTAAAGACGAAAGCTTTTTAAGCAGTCCTCAAGCATCTCCCAACACACAGAAAGTAAGGTTCAAATCAATTCCCTGTTCCACAATTCGAGACATTTAATGGTAATATCGGGTTTCCTCATCTATACCCAAAATGTAGGAAGAGGGAAGACTCTAATTTACAATGTCCACAGACCCAATTCACAAAAGGACCTTATAGGAAACCAATTGAATACAATTTTAATCAGTAAGATAATAAAACGAGCATTCATTTCTCTTCTCTTTCTTTCTTCATCTCCATGTGAAAAGGCCTGTTTTGCTTCCTATTCACTATGTTTTCTTATATTCGGCAAGCCAGCCTATCATCCATCCTATGTTTTGTGACATAGTGTGCCCTGATTCTTTAATTGCATATACCACCAAGTGCTCATCCTCATATAATGCCACACCACCTCCATACCCATTAACCAGGTCCCTCTTTGTGGCAGGTCTTATCCTCCTGTAACTCTCAGCCTGCTCCCCAAAGTCCTGAGTGTCTCCTGGTGCGTCTCCCTGTCTGACTTTTTCTCCTTCCATTTTCCCTTACTACTACTCATGTCCATGGTATTCCTTATGGGCCACATATGAGTGAAGCCATAGGATATTTCCCTTGGTTACTTGCATATTCATTTGGAAATCATCTTCTTTATCATCGTCTTCTTAATCATCTTTATCCACTAGCCCCTAAAATGGTATCTCGGATCCTTCCACAGTGATGCTAGAGTGGGCTTGGCAGGACATCGATGTTGGCCGTTCATTTTCATCTGAATAAAGAGAGGTGCTCAACATGGCTCTCCCCATGATTATGGCATGTAACATTAACTAATGCTGTCAAGGAGTGCTGACCAGGGCTCCTTCTTTTGGGGTAGAGATCATGCAGAGTTTCACTCTCCATGAAACATTTTGAACGACATATAAGGTAATGTCAGGTAGACAGAGCCTTCATCCCTTAGGGCTGATGTTTCAGGACACTAGCAGATAAGGACACTGACAGCATAACCTTTCCCTGCCCTGGCAATTTTCCTGGAATTGTGACTTTCTTTCCCTTCTTCCTTCCCTCACCTTCCTAGCTGACCAAGCACCAAAGGCAGAACTTACACCCGAGAAACCATAGGGAACAGAAGCTAAGAATGGACCCTCTCACCCAAGGATATCAAACCTCACAGAGACCTAATTGGAGCCTCGCTGTTGATTGAGATCTCTAGAAATGGCAGTGGAAATAGGAACACCTTGCTCTCTCTGGAGAAATGTTGGTCTAAAGAATGGTATACAGAATATCATTTTCTTTTCTCTTTGTATAGAAAGTGGAAGAGGGAAAGAAACAAAAAATGCCACCTGAGTTCATGATCAGGCTCACAGGGCTCTTTCGTATTCCTTCCCATGTCTTTCTACTTAAAGCCATAGGACTCATATGTCATGAGAATGGGATTGCTGCTTCAGTGAAGTCAGCTTCAGTGACTTCACAAATCTCTGAGGGCCTAGAAACCACTCCTCACCAAACCATGACTCATCACTTCACCTGGCTGGAGTAGTTCTGGGCCAGCCAGGAATATCAAAACCACTCCAAACAGCTGTAGTGGCATGGGTTTTTCACCAATACAGTTTGTGGAGAGTATTGGGCCCATCTTCTCCATGGCCGATTTTGTAGACTTTTCTGTGATTGTCACCACTGACACTCTGGACTACTCAGAAGGGCAAGAATCCACATTTGCATCTTACCCATGTAAGGTCAAGAAAGAGTCAGGAGTACAAGCAGCCTCACATGTGGAACTCCACGCCATACACATGTTCATGGTCCTCACACACTATCAGGATGCTTCTGACCAGGAAATGCACCCCCTGAACTCTGAGGAAAGCTCAGAGTTAACACCCGCAACCATAAAATAGAGATGCCTGGAGTCTTCAAAAGTGAGGTCAAGAGTTCTTCTTGCATGTCCAGAAATAATGCCATAAATGCCTCCCATTTTCCCAGCCTACCAAACATTAAAGGCAGACCCTACACCCTAGACGCTTAGGCCCAGGATGTACTCATCTGTTTGGAGCTCACAGGAGCAAGCACAGAGCCTGTTGGAAAAGAACCAATACCCATATGAAGCCATCGGAAAAGGCTTTTGGGCCAGTTTCAGGAATACAATGTGGCATCTACAAAAGGTCTCTGTCTTACCTGTATTCGAAATCCGCATTCTGTTATCTATCCTGAAGATAATTTCCTTAGGAAGAAGTCCTCCTGGAGTGTCCAAGGGCTGGCACTTGGGAGAGTCTCAGGTGTGTGTGACATGCCCTCTGGGATTGTGTTGTGGCTGTCCACTCTCCTGTGGGCTCGTCCTCTGCAGAGGCTCTCCTCGCCTTCCATTCAAAGTGTTTGGTGTCTGGGCCAACTATATGAGGTTAAGCTTCGTCGGTCTGGTGTGTCTGGAAACCTACTTTCAACCCACTCCACAAAACTTAAGGCCTTCTGAATTCTGTGGCCAGGTGAGAGGATGTGGGCAGGGCTTTCTTCTAGTCCCCTAGAGGATTTTCTGTTCTCCTGGGACTAAGCAACGTTGCCTGAAGAAGGCAGTCCCAACAGTTTTCCAGGTTTGGGTACCCGTGATTGCAGGTTGGGCAGCTAATGTCCTCACCGTCCTGACTGTGGCCACTTCTCAGTCTGAATGCTGGCGGTCGTATAGTCCAAGTTTCTTTTGCGCCCATCGAGGCATCTCTACCAACACTGCCCATCATGAATGCACACAAAGAAATAATAATCTTACCACGATGTCAACGGGTATTGCCTGTGATCATGATTTCTTAGATGTCTGTACCTGGTTGCTTGCTGTTGTCCTCTCCAGGAGATACACAGTGTTCTGCAGTTCTGGAGTCTTTGTCTGCAAAGCTTGCTGATCTGGAATCCCTGGGCTTCAAGACCCTTGTGTTGCAAGAGGTAATGTCATTCAGACACTCTCCTTTTCTCCCGCAACAGCTATGGGTCAACATTCAAATTGTGGGTTCTAAGTGTGCTCCTCTCCCCTGGGCCTTTGTCTTTGGCCATGGCTCCCTGCCCTCTGATGCACCAACCGTCCAATTCTCCCATAAGCCCTGTCTACACACTTCTCCTATGTTCTCTGTGACTTCCTCTCTCTTTCACTCTAGGGTGTGATTTCTAGGCTTCAGGTCAATTTATGCCATGTTTACATTGATGTGGTCATCTTCTGGTTTTGCTGGTGGCTGAAGACATGCCTGAGCTCGCAGACACTTCTACTGTCTCACTCTCTTCCAGATGCACTGTGGACTCTTATGGAGCCATAATTAAGAACCCATTCTTGAGGAGTCCGATCCAGGGTGCACATTGACTGCACCACAATCGATAAGTCCAGCTGCATCTGTTCAGTCATCTTACCAAAATGACTAGGAGGAGGAATACCCAACAGAAAAAAAAAATACAGAGGATGAAACTTCTGCAACAGAGCTAATGGTTATTGACATAGACAATATGTCAGAAAAGGAATTCAGACTAACAATTATCCAGGCAATAGCTAGGTTGGAGAAAGCCATGGATGACCAAACAGAATTGATTAGGGAAGATCTGAAAGCCACCAGGGATGATGTTCACAATGTTAGGGTAGAACTGAAAGCCACCAGGGATGATGTTCAAAATGCTCTCAATGAGTTCCAATCTAATCTAAATTCTCTAAAAGCTAGGGTAACTGAGACAGAAGATAGAATTAGTGATCTGGAGGACAAAAATAGAGAGAAAGGATCGGGAGGAAGCCTGGAACAAACAGCTCAGAAGCCACGAAAACAGAATCCGGGAAATAAACGATGCCATGAAACGTTCCAACATCAGAATTATTGGAATCCCTGAAGGGGAGGAAAAAGAAAGAAGTCTAGAAAATAGAGTGAAACAAGTTGTCTATGAAAATTTTCCCAGTCTCACGAATGGAAACAACATTCATGTGCTAGAGGCAGAGAGATTTCCTCCCAAGATTTTAGATTCTTGAAAGTCCTCACGACAACTTATAGTTACAATGAGGAATTATGTTTCAAGAGAGACCCTCTTAAAAGCAGCTAGGACAAAGAAGCTCCTTACATAGAGGAAAGCCCATTAGAATAAAGTCAGACTTTTCCACAGAGACCTGGCAACCAGGAAGGGCTGGCAAAATATATCCAGAGTACTAAATGAGAAGAACATGGAACTAAGAATACTCTATCCAGCAAGACTGATATTTAAAATGGATGGAGAGATGAAGAGTTGACAATACTGGCAAGGCTTAAAAGACTATGCAACCACCAAGCTGACACTGCAGAAAATATTAAGGGGGTTCCTATAAAAGAGAAAACATCCTAAGAATATCATTGAACAGAAATATAGAAATAATCTACAGACAGAAATACTTCAAAGGCAACTCAATGTCAATAAAAACCTATCTCTCAATAATCACTCTCAAGGTGAATGGCTTAAATGCGCCCATAAAACAACACAGGGTTGCAGATTGGATAAAACGACAGGACCCATCCATATTTTGTCTACAAGAGACACATTTTGAACCTAAGGATACACCCAGACTGAAAGTGAAGGGATGGAGAAGCATCTTCCATGCCAATGGGCCTCAAAAGAAAGGCCGGGGTAGCGATTCTCATATCAAATAAATTAGATTTTAAACTAAAGACTGTAGTCAGAGATACAGAAGGACACTACATAATTCTTAAAGGGACTATCCGCCAGAGATCAATGAGGTAGAAACCAGAGATACAGTAGAACGTATCAATGAAACTAGAACCTGGTTTTTGGAAAGAATCAATATGATCGACAAACCATTGGCCACACTAATCCAAAAGAAAAGAGAGAAAGCCCAAATTAATAAAATTATGAATGAAAAGGGAGAGATCACAACTAACACCAAGGAAATAGAAACAATCATCAGAAATTATTACCAACAGATATATGCCAATAAGCTAAGCAACCTAGATGAAATGGATGCATTCCTGGAAAGCTACAAACTCCCTAAATTGAACCAGGAAGAAACTGAATAGACCAATATCTCGTAACGAGACTGAAGCAGTGATCAAAAACCTCCCAAATACAAGAACCCAGAAGCTGACGGATTCCCTGGGGAATTCTACCAAACTTTCAAAGAAGAAATAACACCAATTCTCCTGAAGCTGTTCCAAAAAATTGAAGCAGAAGGAAAACTTCCAGACTCTTTTTATGAAGCCAGCATTACCCTGATCCCCAAACCAGGCAAAGACCCTACCAAAATGGAGAATTTCAGACCAATATCACTGATGAATATGGATGCACAGATTCTCAACAAGATTCTAGCAAACTGGATCCAGCAGCACATTAAAAAGATTATCCACCATGACCATGTGGGATTCATCTCTGGGTTGCAAGGTTGGTTTAACATTCGCAAATCAATCAATGTGATAGAACAAATCAATAAGAGAAGAGAGAAGAACCACATGGTCCTCTCAATTGATGCAGAAAAAGCATTTGACAAAATCCAGCATCCGTTCCTGATGAAAACGCTTCAAAGTATAGGGATAAAGGGAACATTCCTGAACTTCATAATATCTATCTATGAAAGACCCATAGCAAATATCATCTTAAATGGGAAAAAGCTTGCAGCCTTCCCGTTGAGATCAGGAACAAGACAAGGATGCCCACTCTCACCACTCTTGTTCAACATAGTATTAGAAGTTCTAGCAAGGGCAATCAGACAACAAAGAGAAATAAAAGGTAACCAAATTGGCAAGGAAGAAGTCAAACTCTCCCTCTTCACAGATGACATGATTCTTTATATGGAAAAACCCAAAGACTCCACCCCAAAGTACTAGAACTCATACAGCAATTCAGTAACTTGGCAGGATAAAAAGTCAATGTACAGAAATCAGTGGCTTTCTTATACACTAACAATGAAAATACAGAAAGGGAAATTAGAGAATCGATTCCATTTACTAAAGCACCAAGAACCATAAGATACCTGGGAATAAAGCTAACCAAAGAGGGAAAGGACCTGTACTCGAGGAACTACAGAACACTCATGAAAGAAATTGAAGAAGACACAAAAAGATTGAAGACTGTTCCATGCTCTTGGATTGGAAGAATAATCATTGTTAAAATGTCTATACTGCCTAGAGAAATCTATACTTTTAATGCCATTCTGATCGAAATTCCACCGGTATTTTTCAAAGAGCTGGCGCAAATAATCCTAAAATTTGTATGGAATCAGAAGAGACCCGTAATTGATAAGGAAATGTTGAAAAACAAAAACAAAACTGGCGGCATCACGTTACCCGATTTCAAGCTTTACTACAAAGCTGTGATCACCAAGACAGCGTGGGACTGGCATAAAAACAGACACATAGACCAGTGGAACAGAGTGGAGAGCCCAGATATGGACCCTCAACACTATGGTGAAATAATCTTCGACACAACAGGAAAAAAATATTCAATGGAAAAAAGACAGTCTCTTCAATAAATGGTGCTGGGAAAACTGGACAGCTCTATGTAGAAGAATGAAACTCGACCATTCTCTTACACAGTACACAAAGATAAACTCGAAATGGATAAAAGACCTCAACGTGAGACAGGAATCCATCAGAATCCTAGAGGAGAACATAGGCAGTAATGTCTTCTCTATCAGCCACAGCAACTTCTTTCAAGATATGTCCCCAAAGGCCAAGGAAACAAAAGAGAAAATGAACTTTTGGGACTTCATCAAGATCAAAAGCTTCTGCACAGCAAAGGAAACAGTCAAAAAAAAAAAAAAAGACAACCCACGGAATGGGAGAAGATATTTGCAAATGACAGTACAAGCAAAAGGTTGATATCCAGGATCTATAAAGAACTTCTCAAACTCAACACACACAAAACAGATAATCATATCAAAAAATGGGCAGAAGATATGAACAGACACTTCTCCAACGAAGACATACAAATGGCTATCAGACACATGAAAAATGTTCATCATCACTAGCCACAGGGAGTTTCAAATTAAAACCACATTGAAATACCACCTGACACCAGTTAGAATGGCCAAAATTAGCAAGACAGGAAACAACGTGTTTTGGAGAGGATGTGGAGAAAGGGGAACCCTCTTACACTGTTGGTGGGAATGCAAGTTAGTGCAGCCACTTTGGAGAACAGTGTGGAGATTCCTGAAAAAATTAAGAATAGAGCTTCCCTATGACCCTGCAATTGCACTGCTGGGTATTTACCCCAAAGATACAGATGTAGTGAAAAGACGGGCCTTCTTTACTCCAATGTTTTTGCTGCAATGGCTATGGTCACCAAACTGTGGAAAGAACCAAGATGCCCTTCAACGGATGAATGGATAAGGAAGATATGGTACATATACACAATGGAGTATTATTCCTCCATCAAAAGGATGAATACCCAAATTTTGTAGCTACATGGACGGGACTGAAAGGAATTATGCTGAGCGAAATAAGTCAAGGAGAGAGTCAAGTATCATATGGTCTCATTTATTTGTGGAGCATAACAAATAACATGGAGAATATGGGGAGAAGAAGAGGAGAGGGCATTGAGGGAAACTGGAAGGGGAGATGAACCATGAGAGACTATGGACTCTGAAAAACAACCAGATTGTTTTGAAGGGGCGGGGGGGGTGGTAGGTTGAGGAACCCGGTGGTGTATAATAGGGAGGGCACGTACTGCATGGAGCACTGGGTGTGATGCCAAAACAATGAACACTGTTATGCTGTAAATAAACAAATAAAAAAAATAATAAAAAGAAGGCATTCTTGTTCCTTGTGACATGTGGCAGAAGGGGAGACAGCATTGGGCTGTGTCATATCTGTCAGTTACAGAAAGACAACAACCATACAATTTCACTCACTCATGGAAGTAAAGAAACATGTGAAAAAGCAAGAAAAAGGGACATGCAATGCAACACTAACCAGACACTCAAAATTTGGTGTTTGTTCCAGCCAGGCTAGTCAGAAATTGCCTTTCTAAAAGTGAATCAAATGGGACATTCAATGCAGGAATTATAGCCGAATGTGGTGTAAAGTGAGTTTCCACTGTGTTTGAAGGTGAATTATGATCTGGAATAGAGCAGCTTCATATCTCTTAAAATATCATTTTCAGTGTTTTGTGAAACACACACACACACGCACACACACTGAAAAGGGGTCGCACAGAAGTTAGGGAGGAAGTGAGGTATAGCACTCATGGAAGGAAAATTCAGAGAAAATACCATAAAAAAAAAAAAAAAACAAAGCTTAGAGAATCAAAGTAACAACCCATTCAAACTGGGTAAGTTAAATCCTTACCTATAAAGAATTAATTAATTCATTAATTAATTATTAAACGACCTTACCTAAAAGACCCCTCCACACAAGTATGATATAAATCCTATACCGGAGAGAAAAGTATAAATTCCAAAACAAATACGCACTACTATGACAAGATCATGAGTCATACATATCTGACGTCTCAGGTAATGACTTTTGAAGCAGCTTTTGAGGCTTAGAAGTAGTCCTTAAAGATATCCCAACACACAGAAAGCCATGTTCAAATCAGTTCCCTGGTCCACAATTTGAGACATTTAAGGGTAATGTTGGCTTTTCTCACCTATTCCCAAAATGTAGGAAGAGGGAAGACTCTAATTGACAATGTCCAAAGACCCAATTCACATAAGGACCTTATAGGAAACCAATTGCACACCATTTGAATCAGTAAGATAATAAAACTAAAATTCATTTCTCTTCTCATTCTTTCTTCATCTTCATGTGAAATGGCCTGTTTTGCTTTCTATTCGCTATTTTTTTTCTGATATTCGGCAAGCCAGTCTTTCATCCATCCTACGTTTTTTGACATAGTGTCCCCTGATTCTTTGATTGCATATACCACCAAGTGCTCATCCTCATATAATGCCACACTACCTCCATACCCATGACCCAGTTCCCTCCTTATGGCAGGACTTATCTCCTGTAACCCTAAGCTTGGTCCCCAAGTCCTGAGTCTCTCCTTGTGTGTCTTCGTGTCTGACTTCTTCTCCTTCCGTTTTCCCTTACTACTACTCATGTCCATGATATTGCTCATGGGCCATATAGGAATGAAGCCATAGGATATTTCCCTTGGTCGGCTTGCATTTTCATTTGGAAATCATCTTCTTTATCACATTCTTCATAAACATCTTTATCCACTAGCCCTTAAAAGGGTATCTCGGATCCTTCCACAGTGATGCTAGAGTGGGCAAGGCAGGCCATCGATGTTGGCCGATCATTTTCCTCTGAATAAAGAGCATTGCTAGACATGGCTCTCCCCATGACTATGGCATGTAGCATTAATTAATGATGATAAGGAGTGCTGCCGAGGGCTCTTTCTTTCAGGATAGCGATCATGCAGAGTTTCACTCTCCATGAAGCCTTTGCAACGGTGTATAAGGTAATGTCAGGTAGACAGAGCCTTCATACCTACGACTGGTGTTTCAGGGCACTAGCAAATAAGGACATGGACAGCCCAACGCATCCCTTCAATGGCAATTTTCCTGGAATTGTGACTTACTTCCCTTCTTCCTTCCCTCAAATTTAAAGCTGACCAAGCACCAAAGGCAAATCTTACACACAGAAAACTTAGGGAACAGAAGCTAAGAATGCACAGTCTCACCCAAGGTTATCAAACCTCCCAGAGACCTGATGGTAGCCAGAGGACTCGCGGTTGATTGAGATCTCTAGAAATTGCAGTGGGAATAGGAACGCCTTGCTCTCCCTGGAGAAATGTTGGTCTAAAGAATGGTTTACAGAACATCGTTTTCTTTTCTCTTTGTATAGAATGAGAAAGTGGGAAAGAAACAGAAAAAACCACCTGAGTTCATGATCAGGCTAATAGGGCTCTTTCTTGTTCCTTCCCAGGTCTTTCTACTTAAAGCCATAGGACTCATAAGTCATGAGAATGGGATTGCTGCTTCAGTGCAGTCAGCTTCTGTGATGTCACAAAGCTCTTATGTCCTAGAAACCACTCCTCACAAAACCATTTCTCATCACTTCACCTGGCCGGAGTAGTTCTGGAGTATCAAAATCACTCCAAACTGCTGGAGTTGCCTGGGTATTTCCCCAAGACAGTGTGTGAAGCGATTTGGGGTCATCTTCTCCATGGCCAAATTTGTAGTCTTTGGCCGGGACTTTCACCAGGACACCTCTGGACACCTGAGAGGGGCAAGAATCCATAATTCCATGTTACCCAAGGAACGTCATGAAAGAGTCAGGAGTACAAGCAATCTCACACGGGGAATTCCATGACATACACATGTTCATGGTCCTCAAACCCTATCAGGATGTGTCTGACCAGGAAAAGTGCCCTCAGCCCTCTGAGGAAAACTCCGAGTTAACACCCACAACCATACCAAAGACAGGTCTGGGGTCTTCAACAGTAAGGATACGAGTTCTTCTTGCATCTCCAGAAATCGTGCCATAAATTCCTCCCAATATTCCCAGCTCAGCAAACATTAAAGGCAGACCCTACACCCTAGATGCTTAAGGCCAGGGCGGACTCATCTGTTTGGAGCTCACAGGAGGAAGCACAGAGCATGTTGGAATAGAACCAATCCCCATGTGAGGCCATCTGAAAAGGCTTTCAGGCCAGTTTCAGGAATACAACGTGAATCTAAAAAAGGTCTCCGTTTTCTCTGTATTTGAAACGCGCCTTCTGTTATCTACACTGAAGTTAGTTTCTTAGAAAGAAGAGCTCATGGAGTGCCCAGGGCTGGCACTTGAGAGAGTCTCAGGTGTGTGTGACATGCCCTCTGGGGTTGTGTTCTGGCTGTCCACTCTCCTGTGAGCTCGTCCCCTGTGGATGCTCTCTTTGCCTTCCATTCAGAGTGTGTGGTGTCTGGGACAAAAATGGTGAGGTTTAGCTTCGTTGGTCTGGTGTGCCTGTGAAACGTGATTTTCAACCCACTCCCCCAAAATTAAGGCCTGCTGAATTCTGTGGCCAAGGTGAGAAGATGTGGCAGGGCTTTCTTCTAATGTCCTGCAGGATTTTCTGTTCTCCTGGGACTAAGCAACATGGCCTGAAGAAGGCAGTCCCTACAGTGTCCCAAGTTTGGGAATCCATGATTGCAAGTTGGACATCTAATGTCCTCACTGTCCTGACTGTGGCCACTTCTCACTCTTGAGGCTGGCGGTGGTAGAGCCCAAGTATCTTTGGCGCCCACCTCCACCAGCACTGACCATCACCAATGCATCCAAAGAAATAATAATCTTAGCACGGTGTCAACAGTTATTGTCTCTGATCATGGTTCGGGGCTGTCTGCCCCTGGTTGCTTGCTGGTGTCCTCTCCAGGAGATATACAGTGTTCTCTGGAGTCTATGTCTGAAAAGCATGCTGATCTGGAATCCCAGGGCCTCAAGTCCTTGGGTTGCAAGAACTCGTGTCCTTCAGACACTCTCCTTGACTCCGCCAACAGCTATGGGTCAACATTCAAATTGCGGGTTCTAAGTGTGCTCCTCTCCCCTGGGCCTTGGGTTCGGGCATGACTCCATGCCCTCTGAAGCACCAACCGTCCAATTCTCCCATCAGCCCTGTCTACACCCATCTCCCATGGTCTCTGTGGCTTCTTCTCTCTTTCGCTGTGGAGTGTGATTTCTAGGGTCAGGTCCATTTATGCCATGTTTACATTGATATGGTCATCGTCTGGTTGTGCTGATGGCTGAAAACAGGCCTGGAGCTCCCAGACACTTCTACCATCTCCCTGTACTCCAAATGCACTGCGGACCCTTATGGAGCCATAAGCACGGAGGCATTCTTGCTCCTTGTGACTTGTGGCAGAACGGGAGAGAGCATTGGGCTGTGTCATATCTGTCAGTCACAAAAAGACAACTCCCATACGATTTCACTCACTCATGGAAGCAAAGAAACATGTGAAAAATCAAGAAAGAGGGACAGGCAATTAGACTATAACCAGGCACACAGGATTTGGTGTTTGTTCCAGGCAGGGTATTCAGAATCTGCCTTTCTAAAAGTGGATCAAATGGGACATTCAATGCAGGAAATTTGGCCGAACGGGATGTAACGTGAGTTTCCACTGTTTTAGAAGGTGAATTCTGATTTGGATTAGAGCAGCTTCATGTCTCTTAAAATATCATTTTTAGCTTTTTGTAAAACAGACCCCGGACCCCACCCCCCCACCCCCACCCCACACACGCTCTTAAAGGAGTCCCTCAGAAGTTAGGGAGCAAGTGAGAAATAGCACTCATGGAATCAAAATTCAGAGAATGTCCCATTAAAAAAAAAGCTTACAGAATCAAAGTAACAAACCGTCCAAACTGGATAAGTTAACTCCTGACCTATCAAGAATTAGTTAATTAATTATCTAATTATATAAACAACATTACCTAAAAGACCCCTACAGCGAAATCTACCAGCAAATCCAATACCGGATAGAAAAGGATAAATTCCAAGACACATACGCACTACCATGACAAGTTCAATGGTCATACATATATGACATCTCAGGTAATGACTTTTGAAGCAGCTTTTGAGGCTTTTGAAGCAGTCCTCAAACATCTCCCAACACACAGAAAGCCAGGTTCAAATCAATTCCCTGGACCACAATTCGAGACATTTAATGCTAATGTCGGCTTTTCTCATCTATTCCCAAAATGTAGGAAGAGGGAACACTCTAATTTACAATGTCCAAAGACCCAATTCACATAAGGTCCTTATAGGAAACCAATTGCATACAATTTTAGTCAGTAAGATAGTGAAACTAGAATTCTTTTCTCTTCTCTTTCTTTCTTCATCTCCACGTGAAATGACCTGTTTGCTTTTTATTCACTATATTTTCTTTTATTCGGCAAGCCAGCCTTTCATCCATCCTACGTTTTTTGACACAGTGTTCCCTGATTCTTTAATTGCATAAACCTCAAAGTGCTCATCCTCATATAATGCCACACCAACTCCATACCCATTAAGAACTTCCCTCTTTATGGCAGGACTTATCCTCCTGTAACCCTCAGCTAGGTCCCCAAAGTCCTGAGTCTTTCCTGGTGCGTCTCCCTGTCTGACTTCTTCTCTTTCCGTTTTCCCTTACTACTACTCCTGTCCATGATATCCCTCACTTGCCACATATGAGTGCAGCCATAGGATATTTCCCTTGGTCTGCTTACATTTTCATTGGGAAATCATCTTTATCATCATCTTCATAATCATCTTTATCCACTAGCCCTTAAAAGGTATCTCGGCTCCTTCCACAGGTATGCTATAGTGGGCATGGCAAGCCATCTATGTTGGCCATTCATTTTCATCTGAATAAATTGAGTTGCTCATCATGGCTCTCCCCATGTCTATGACATGTAGCGTTAACTAATGATGACAAGGTGTGCTAACCAGGGCTCTTTATTTAAGGGTAGCGATCATGCAGAATTTCACTCTCCATGAAGCCTTTGCAATGATGTTTAAGGTAATGTCAGGTAGACAGAGCCTTCTGTGATTCTGTTGGGACTGGTGTTACAGGCACTATCAGTTACGGACACGAACAACACAATGCATCTTTGCCCTGGGAATTTTCCTGGAATTGTGACGTTCCTTCCCTTCTTCCTACCCTCACCTTCGAAGCTGACCAAGAAACAAAGGCAGACCTTACATATGGAACAGAATGTAGGATTGGACCCTCTCACTCAAGGATATCCAACCTCCCAGGGACCTTATGGTATCTTAGAGGCCTCTCTGTTTATTGAGATTTGTAGAAATTGCAGTGGAAATAGGAACAACTTGCTCTCTCTGGAGAAATGTTGGTCTAAAGAATGGTATACAGAACATTGTTTTCTTTTCTCTTTGTATAGAAATTGGAAGTGGGAAAGAAACAGAATAGACCACCTCTTTTCATGATCAGGCTAACAGGGCTCTTCCTTTTTCCTTCCCAGGTCTTTCTACTTAAAGCCATAGGAATCATATTTCATGAGAATGGGATGGTGCTTCAGTGAAGTCAGCTTCTGTGACGTCACAAAGCTCTGTGGTCCTAGCAACCACTCCTCACCACACCACGCCTCAACATTTCATCTGGGTCGAGTAGTTCTGGGTCAGCCAGGAGTATCAAAATCACTCCAATCCGCTGGAGCCACCTGGGGATTTCCGCAAGACAGTTTGTGAAGCGATTTGGGGTCACCTTCTCCATGGCTGAATTAGTAATCTTTTTCCATGACTGTCACCACCACCCTTCTGGACTCCTGAGAAGGGCAAGAGTCCACAATTCCATCTTACCCATGTAGGCCAAGAACTAGTCAAGAGTACAAGCACTCTCACACTGAGAACTCCACCTTATACACATGTTCATGGTCCTTACACCCTATCAGGATGCTTCTTTTCTTTTCTTTTTTCTTTTTTTAAACTTTTTTATTTAATTAATTTATTTTTTTAACGTAACAGTATTCATTGTTTTTGCACAACACCCAGTGCTCCATGCAATACGTTCCCTCCATATTACTCACCTCCTCTTCCCCCTACCTCCCACCCCCGAACCTTCAAACCCTCAGGTTGTTTTTCAGAATCCACAGTATCTTATGGTTCGCCTCCCCTTCCAATTTTTTTTTTAATAAACATATAATGTATTTTTATCCCCAGGGGTACAGGTATGTGATTCACCAGGTTTACACACTTCACAGCACTCAATATAGCACATACCCTCCCCAATGTGGATAACCCCTACCGCTCTCCCAATCCCACCTCCCCCCAGCAACACCGAGTATGTTCTGTGAGATCAAGAGTCTTTTATGATTTGACTCCCTCGAAATCCCATTTGTTTCATTTATTCTTCTCCTGGCCCCCTCACCCCCCATATTGCATCTCCATGTCCTCATATCAGGGAGATCATATGATATTTGTCTTTCTCCGATTGACTTATTTCACGAAGCATGATACCCTCTAGTTCCATCCATGTCATCGCAATTGGCAAGATTTCATTTCTTTTGATGGCTGCATAGTATTCCATTGTGTATATATACCACTTCTTCTTTATCCATTCATCTGTTAATGGACATCTAGGTTCTTTCCATAGTTTGGCTATTGTAGACTTTGCTGCTATAAGCATTCGGGTACACGTGCCCCTTCGGATCACTGCGTTTGTATCCTTAGGGTAAATACTCAGTAGTGCAATTGCTGGGTCATAGGGTAGTTCTATTCTCAACATTTTGAGGAACCTCCATGCTGTTTTCCAGAGTGGTGGCACCAGCTTGCATTCCCACCAATAGTGGAGGAGGGTTCCCCTTTCTCCGCATCCTCGCCAGCATCTGTCATTTCCTGACTTGTTCATTTTAGTCATTCTGACTGGTGTGAGGTGATATCTCATTGTGGTTTTGATTTGTATTTCCCTGATGCCGAGTGACGTGGAGCACTTTTTCATGTGTCTGTTGGCCCTCTGGATGTCTTCTTTGCAGAAATGTCTGTTCATGTCCTCTGCCCATTTCTTGATTGGATTGTTTGTTCTTTGGGTGTTGAGATTTTTATATCCTTATAGATTTTGTACACTAGCCCTTTATCTGATATGTCGTTTTTCAAATATCTTCTCCCATTCTGTCAGTTGTCTTTTGGTTTTGTTAACTGTTTCCTTTGCTGTGCAAAAGATTTGATCTTGATGAAATCCCAATAGTTCATTTATGCCCTTGCTTCCCTTTCCTTTGCCGATGTTCCTAGGAAGATGTTGCTGCGGTTGAGTTCAAAGAGGTTAATGCGTGCTTTCTCCTCAAGGATTTTGATGGATTCCTTTCTCACATTGAGGTCCTTCATCCATTTGGAGTCTATTTTTGTGCGTGGTGTAAGGAAGTGGTCCAATTTCATTTTTCTGCATGTGGCTGTCCAATTTTCCCAGCACCATTTAGTGAAGAGGCTGTCTTTTTCCATTGGACATTCTTTCCTGCTTTGTCTAAGATGAGTTGACCATAGAGCTGAGGGTCTATTTCTGGGCTCTCTATTCTGTTCCATTGATCTATGTGTCTGTTTTTGTGTCAGTACCATGTTGTCTTGATGATGACAGCTTTGTAATAGAGCTTGAAGTCTGGAATTGTGATGTTGCCAACTTTGGCTTTCTTTTTCAATATTCCTTTTACTATTCGAGGTCTTTTCTGGTTCCATATAAATTTTAGGATTATTTTTTCCATTTCTTTGAAAAAAATGGATGGTATTTTGATAGGGATTGCATTTAATGTGTAGATTGCTTTAGGTAGCATAGACAATTTCACAATATTTATTCTTCCAATCCAGGATCATGGAACATTTTTCCATTTGTTTGTGTCTTCCTCAATTTCTTTCTATGAGTACTTTATAGTTTTCTAGATATAGATTCTTAGCGTCTTTGGTTAGGTTTATTCCTAGGTATCTTATAGTTTTGGGTGCAATTGTAAAAGGGATTGACTCCTTAATTTCTCTTTCTTCAGTCTTGTTGTTGGTGTACAGAAATGCAACTGATTTCTGTGCATTGATTTTATATCCTGACACTTTACTGAATTCCTGTACAAGTTCTAGCAGTTTTGGAGTGGAGTCTTTTGGGTTTTCCACATATAGTATCATATCATCTGTGAAGAGTGATAGTTTGACTTCTTCTTTGCCAATTTGAAAGCTTTGATCTCCTTTTGTTGTCTGATTGCTGAGGCTAGGACTTCTAGTACTATGTTGAATAGCAATGGTGATAATGGACATCCCTGCCGTGTTCCTGACCTTAGTGGAAAAGCTTTCAGTTTTTCTCCATTGAGAATGATATTTGCTGTGGGTTTTTCATAGATGTCTTTGACAATATTGAGGTATGTGCCCTCTATCCCTACACTTTGAAGAGTTTTGATCAGGAAGGGGTGCTGTACTTTGTCAAATGCTTTTTCAGCATCTATTGAAAGTATCATATGGTTCTTGTTCTTTCTTTTATTAATGTTTCTATCACATTGATTGTTTTGCCGATGTTGAACCAAACCTGTAGCCCTGGAATAAATCCCATTTGATCGTGGTGAATAATCCTTTTAATGTACTGTTGAATCCTATTGGTTAATATTTTGGTGAGAATTTTTGCATCTGTTTTCATCAAGGATATTGGTCTCTAGTTCTCTTTTTTGGTGGCATCCTTGTCTTGTTTTGGGATCAAGGTGATGCTCTCCTCATAAAATGAGTTTGGAAGGTTTCCTTCCATTTCTATTTTTTGGAACAGTTTCAGGAGAAGAGGAATACGTTCTTCTTTAAATGTTTTGTAGAATTCCCCTGGGAAGCTGTCTGGCCCTGGGCTTTTGTTTGTTTGGAGATTTTTGATGACAGTTTCAATCTCCTTACTGGTTATGGGCCTGTTCAGGTTTTCTATTTCTTCCTGGTTCAGTTGTGGTAGTTTATATGTCTCTAGGAATGCATCCATTTCTTCCAGATTGTGCAATTTGTTGGCGTAGAGTTGCTCACAGTATGTTCTTATAATTGTCTGTATTTCTTTGGTGTTAGTTGTGATCTCTCCTCTTTCATTCATGATTTTATTGATTTCGGTCCTTTCTCTTTTCTTTTTGATGAGTCTGGCCAGGGGTTTATCAATCTTATTGATTCTTTCAAAGAACCAACTCCTAGTTTCATTGATTTTCTCTATTGTTTATTTTTTTCATTTCTATTTCATTCATTTCTGTTCTGATCTTGATGATTTCTCTTCTCCTGCTGGGTTTAGAATTTCTTTCTTGTTCTTTCTCCAGCTCCTTTACATTTAGGGTTAGGTTGTGTACTTGAGACCTTTCTTGTTTCTTGAGAAGGCTTGTACCACTATATATTGTCCTCTCAGGAATGCCTTTGCTTTGTCCCACAGATTTAGAACCGTTGTGTTTTATTATCATTTGTTTACATGAATTTTTTTCCATTCTTCTTTAATTTCCTGGTTGACCCATTCATTCTTTAGAAGGATGCTGTTTAGTCCCCATGTATTTGGGTTCTTTCCCGCTTTCATCTTGTGATTGAGTTCTAGCTTCAGAGCATTGTGGTCTGAAAATATGCAGGGAATGATCCTAATATTTTGATACAGGATGAGACCTGATTTGTGACCCAAGATGTGATCTATTCACATGGAGAAGGTTCCATGTGCAATAGAGAAGAATGTGTATTCTGTTGCTTTGGGATGAAATGTTCTGAATATATCTGTAATGTCCATCTGGGCTAGTGTGTCATTTAAGGCCTTTATTTCCTTGTTGATCTTTTGCTTGGATGATCTGTCCATTTCAGTGAGGGGAGTGTTAAAGTCCCCTACTATTATTGTATTATTATTGATGTGTTTTTTGATTTTGTTATTAATTGGTTGATATTGTTGGCTGCACCCACATTAGGGGCATAGATATTTAAAATTGTTAGAACTTCTTGTTGGACAAACCCTTTGTTTAGGATATAGTGTCCTTCCTCTTCTCTTATTATAGTCTTTGGCTTAAAATCTAATTGATCTGATATAAGGATTGCCATCCAAGCATTCTTCTGATGCCCATTAGCATGGTAAATTGTTTTCCACCCCCTCACTTTAAATCTGGAGGTGTCTTCGCATCTAAAATGAGTTTCTTGTAGGGAACATACTGATGGGTTTTGTTTTTTTTATCCATTCTGATACCCTGTTTAGCCCATTAACATTCAGGGTAACTATTGAGAGATATGAATTTAGTGCCATTATTAGCCTGTAAGGTGACTGTTACTGTATATTGTCTCTGTACCTTTCTGATCTACTACTTTTTGGCTCTCTCTTTGCTTAGAGGACCCTTTTCAATATTTCCTGTAGAGCTGGTTTGGTGTTTGCAAATTCTTTCAGTTTTTGTTTGTCCTGGAAACTTTTTGTCTCTCCTTCTATTTTCAATGATAGCCTAGCTGGATAGAGTATTCTTGGCTGCATGTATATCTCGTTTAGTGCTGTGAATTTATCATGCCAGCTCTTTCTGGCCTGCCAGGTCTCTGTGGATAAGTCTGCTGCCAATCTAATATTTTGACCATTGTATATTACAGACTTCTTTTCTCGGGCTGCTTTCAGGATTTTCTCTTTGTCACTAAGACTTGTAAATTTTACTATTAGGTGACCGGGTGTGGTCCTATTCTTATTGAATTTGATGGGGGTTCTCTTCATCTCCTGGATTTTGATGCTTGTTCCCTTTGCCGTATTAGGGAAATTCTCTCCAATCATTCTCTCCAGTAGACCTTCTGCTCCCCTGTCTGTTTCTTCTTCTTCTGGAATCCCAATTATTCTAATGTTGTTTCATCTTATGGTGTCACTTATCTCTTGAATTCTCCCCTCGTGTTCCAGTAGCTGTTTGTCCCTCTTTTCCTCGGCTTTATTCTCTGTCATTTGGTCTTCTAGATTACTAATTCTTTCTTCTGCCTCATTTGTCCTAGCAGTGAGACTCCATTTTTTATTGCACCTCATTAATAGCTTTTTTGATTTCTACTTGGTTAGATTTTAGTTCTTTAATTTCTCCAGAAAGGGCTTTTATATCTCCAGAGAGGGTTTCTCTAATATCTTTCATGCCTTTTTCAAGCCCGGCAGAACGTTCAGAATCGTCATTCTGAACTCTTGATCTGACATATTACCAATGTCTGTGTTGATTAGGTCCCTAGCCTTGGTACTGCCTCTTGTTCTTTTGTTTGTGGTGATTTTTTCCGCCTTTTCCTTTTATTCAGATAAGGGGATATGAAGGATCAAATAAAATACTAAAAAGGGTGGCAAAGACCCCCCCAAAATCTCTCTAACCAAATCAGAAGAGACCCCAAATTGTGCGGAAGGGGGAGAAAGGGGATAAAAAGAGGTTCAGAGAAAAAAAATAAAAAAATTTAAAAAATAAAACAAATAAAGAAAAAGTATAAAAAAGAAATAAAAATATAGGTAGATAGATGAAAAACTAGTCAAAAAACGTTAAGAAAAGGGTAAAAGTTTTTTAAAAATTAGCAGAAGAAGAAAAAAGAAAGAAAAAACATTGAAAAAAGAAAAAAAATTGAATTAACCGCAAGACTAAAGAATCATGGGGAGAAAGCCATGAGTTCCGTGCTTTGCTTTCTCCTCCCCTGGAATTCCGTTGCTGTCTTAGGAATTGAACCTGCTTTCCTTGATAGATGAACTTCATCCTGTCTGGATATTTTGTTGATCTTCTGGGAGAGGGTCCTGTTGTAGTGACTCTCAATTGTCTTTGCCCGAGGCTGGATTGCACTGCCCTTACCGTGGGCCGGATTAAGTCATCCCCTCGGATTCCCTTTTTGGGAGCTTCTGTTCTCTGAACGCTTTCCGTAGTGTTCTGGGGAATGAAAATGGCGGCCTCCTAGTCTCCAGTGCAGAGGAGCCGAGAGCCCGGTTCCCCACTCCTCAGTGCACCCCCAGAGGACAGCACTAAATGACTCCCATATCCCCAGCCTCCAGCCATGCTACGAGCTCACCCAGCCAGTGACCAGTTCAAGGTAACCCTGACCTGAGAGTTCAGTCCTCGGCTCTGTCTCTGTAGCCGGCTGCTCTGTTCTAATACCTGTGAGCTCTGCCACACTCCAACACCCCTGATCCTTGTGTGACCCTGCAGGACCTGGGGCCACGCTGACCCCAAGTGGGCTTCACCCCTGTTTAGTCTCTGGAGCAATGTCCCTCAGTGGAACAGACATTTAAAAGTCCTGATTGTGTGCTCTGTTGCTCTGGCGCTTGACGGAAGCCGGCCCCTCCCTTGCGGACTATCTTCCCGTCATTTTAGATTCACATCTACGCGAGTCCTACCTTTCAGAAAATGGTTGATTTTCACTTTCTAGAATTTCTGTCCTTCTTCTCTTCGAACTCCCATTGGATTTGTAGGTGTTTGCAATGTTTGAGGTGTCACCTGCTACCTGAGGTAGTCTCAGCCTACTACTTCTCCATCATCTTGAATTCTCCCCCCATTCAGGATGCTTCTGACCAGGAAAAGCGACCCACGCCCTCCGAGGAAAGCTCAGAGTTAACATCGGAAAGCATACCAAAGACATGTCTGGAGTCTTCAACAGTGAGGACAGGTGTTCTTCTTGCATCTCCAGAAATCGTGCCACAAATGCCCTCCAATTCTCCCACAGACCGAAACATTAAATGCAGACCTTACACTCTAGAAGCTTAGGCCCAGGACAGACTCATCTGTTTGGAGTTCACAGGAGCAAGCACGGAGCATGTTGGAAGAGAACCAATCCCCATGTGAAGCCATCTGAAAAGGCTTTCGGCCAGTTTTAGGAATACATCATGAATCTAAAAAAGGTCTCTGTCTTCTGTGTATTCAAAGCGTGCATTCTGTTATCTACCCTGAAGATAATTTCTTTAGGAAGAAGAGCTCATGGAGTGCCCAAGGGCTGGCACTTGAGAGAGTCTCAGGTGTTTGTGACAGGCCTTCTGGGTTGTGTTGTGGCTGTCCACACTCCTGTGGGCTCATCTTCTGCAGAGGTTCTCATTGCCTTCCATTCAGAGTGTGTGGTGTCTGGGCCAAATATGGTGAGGTTAAGCTTCGTGGGTGTGTTTTGCCTGTGAGACGTGAACTTAAACACATTCCACAAAATATAAGGCCTGCTGAATTCTGTGGCTAGGTGAGAATATGTGAGCAGGGCTTTCTTCCAGTCCCCTGCAGGATTTTCTGTTCTCCAGGGATTAAGTAAAGTGGCCTGAAGAAGATAGTCACAAGTGTTCCAGGTTTGGTGTTCTGTGATTGCAGCTAATGTCCTCACAGTCCTGGCTATAGCCACTTCTCAGTCTTGATGCTGGCGGTCGTAGAGCCCAAGTGTCTTAGGCGCCCATAGAGTCATCTCAACCAAAACTTCCCATCGCGAATGCACACAAAGAAATAAGAATCGTACCACGGTGTCAACAGGTATTATCTCTGACCATGGTTTCCATTCTGTCTGCACCTGGTTGCTTGCTGGTGACCTCTCCAGGAGACTCAGTGTTCTCTGGATTTTTTGTCTTCAAAGCATGCTGCTCTGGAATCCCTAGGCCTCAAGTCCTTGGGTTGCAAGAACTCGTGTCCTTCAGACACTCTCGTTTACTCAGCCAACAACTATGGGTCAACATTCAAATTGTGGGTTCTAAGTGAGTTACTCACCCCTGGGCCTTTGTCTTTGTTCATGACTCCCTGCCTCTGAAGCATCAAACGTCCAATTCTCCCATAAGCCCTGTCTACATCCTTCTCCCATGGTCTCTGTGACTTCTTCTCTCTTTCGCTGTGGACTGTGATTTCTAGGTTTCAGGTCTATTTATGCCCTGTTTACATTGATGTGTTCTTCCTTCGGTTGTGCTGATGGCTAAGACAAGCCTGGAGCTCCCAGAAATGACTATCATCTCCCTGTCCTGCAAATACACTGCGGACTCTTATGGAGCCATAAGCAAGAAGGCATTCTTGCTCCTTGTGACATGTGGCAGAAAGGGAAAGAGCATTGGGCTGTGTCATATCTGTCAGTCACAGAAAGACAACTACCATACGATTTCCCTCGCTCATGGAAGTAAAGAAACATGTGAAAATGCAAGAAAAATAACAGGCAATTAGACTTTAACCAGGCACAAAAAATTTGGTGTTTGTTCCAGGCAGGGTAGTCAGAATCTGCGTTTTGGAAAGTGGATCAAATAGGACATTCAATGCAGGAAATGTGGCCGAACGGAAGTAACGTGAGTTTCCACTGTGTTTTAAGGTGAATTGTGATTTGGAATAGAGCAGCTTCATATCTCTTAAAATATCATTCTTAGCGTTTTTAAGAACACACAGACACATAAACACACACACACACACACACACACACTTAAAATAGTCGCACAGAATTTAGGGAGCAAATTAGGAATAGCACTCATGCAAGCAAAATTCAGAAAAAATACCATAAAAAAAAAAGCTTAGAGAATCAAAATAACAACCGGTCGAATCAGGATAAGTTAACTCCTAACCTATCAAGAATTAATTAATTAATTAACTAATTAATTAATTAAACAACCATACCTAAAAGACCCCTACACAGAAGTCTGCCAGCAAATCCAATACCGGAGAGAAAAGGATAAATTCCAAGACACATATCCACTACCATGACAACATCATGAGTCATACATATCTGACGTCTCAGGTAATGACTTTGAAGCAGCTTTTGACGCTTTTTTTTTATTCATTTATTTGTTTGTTTACAGCATAACAGTGTTCATTGTTTTGGCATCACACCCAGTGCTCCATGCAGTACGTGCCCTCCCTATTATACACCACCGGGTTCCTCAACCTACCACCCCCCCCGCCCCTTCAAAACAATCTGGTTGTTTTTCAGAGTCCATAGTCTCTCATGTTTCATCTCCCTTTCCAGTTTCCCTCAACTCCCTCTCCTCTCCATCTCCCCATATCCTCCATGGTATTTGTTATGCTCCACAAATAAGTGAGACCATATGATACTTGACTCTCTCTGCTTGACTTATTTCGCTCAGCGTAATTTCTTCCAGTCCCGTCCATGTTGCTACAAAAGTTGGGTATTCATCCTTTCTGATGGAGGCATAATACTCCATTGTGTTTATGTACCACATCTTCCTTATCCATTCATCCGTTGACGGGCATCTTGGTTCTTTCCACAGAATGGTGACCATAGCCATTGCTGCAATAAACATTGGGGTACAGATGGCCCTTCTTTTCACTACATCTGTATCTTTGGGTAAATACCCAGCAGTGCAATTGCTGGGTCATAGGGAAGCTCTATTCTTAATTTTTTCAGGAATCTCCACACTGTTCTCCAAAGTGGCTGCACTAACTTGCATTCCCACCAACAGTGTAAGAGGGTTCCCTTTCTCCACATACTCTCCAACACACGTTGTTTCCTGTCTTGCTAATTTTGGCCTTTCTAACTGGTGTCAGGTGGTATCTCAATGTTGTTTTAATTTGAATCTCCCTGATGGCTAGTGATGATGAACATTTTTTCATCTGTTTGATAGCCATTTGTATGTCTTCGTTGGAGAAGTGTCTGTTCATATCTTCTGCCCATTTTTTGATATGATTATCTGTTTTGTGTGTGTTGAGTTTGAGAAGTTCTTTATAGATCCTGGATATCAACCTTTTGTCTGTACTGTCATTTGCAAATATCTTCTCCCATTCCGTGGGTTGCCTTTTTTGTTTTGTTGACTGTTTCCTTTGCTGTGCAGAAACTTTTGATCTTGATGACGTCCCAAAAGTTCATTTTTGCTTTTGTTTCCTTGGCCTTTGGGGACATATCTTGAAAGAAGTTGCTGTGGCTGATATCGAAGAGATTACTGCCTATGTTCTCCTCTAGGATTCTGATGGATTCCTGTCTCATGTTGTCCCCTCCACTCTAGTATGCCAGCAAATCCAATATTGGAAAGAAAAGGATAAATTCCAAGACACAGACGCACTACCATGACAAGATCATAAGACATACATATCTGAAGACTCAGGTAATGCCTTTTGAAACAGCTTTTGTGGCGTTTGAAGCAGTCCTCAAACATCTCCCAACACACAGAAAGCCAGGTTCAAATCAATTCCCAGGTCCACAATTCAAGACATTAATAGTAATGCGGGCTTATCTCATCTATTCCCAAAATGTAGGAAGAAGGAAGACTCTAATTTACAATGTCCAAAGACACAATTCATATAAGGACCTTAGAGGAAACCAATTGCATGCAATTCTAATCAGTAAAATAATAAAATTAGAATTCATTTGTCTTCTCTTTTCTTCAACTCCATGTGAAACGGCCTGTTTTGCTTTCTATTCACTATTTTTTCTTTTATTCGGCAAGCCAGTCTTTCATCCATCCTACGTTTTTTGACAGAGTGTTCCCTGATTCTTTAATTGCATATACCACCAAGTGCTCATCCTCATATAATGCCACACCACCTCCATACCCATGAACCAGTTCCCTCTTTATGGCATATCTTATCCTCCTCTATCCCTCAGCTTGGTCCCCAAATTCCTGTGTCTGTCCGGGTGCGTCTCCCTGTCTGACTTCTTCTCCTTCTGTTTTACCTTACTATAACTCAAGTCCATGGTATTCCTCATGGACCACAAATTAGTGAAGTCATTGGATATTTCCCTTGGTCTGCTTGAATTTTCATTTGGAAATCACCTTTTTTATCATCATCTTCATAATCATATTTAATCACTAGCCCCTAAAACTTTATCTTGTCTCATTCCACAGGGATGCTAGAGTGGGCATGGCAGGCCATTGATGTTGGTGGTTCATTTCATCTGAATTGAGAGTTGATCAACATGACTCTCCCCATGACTATGGCGTGTAGCATTAACTAATGATGACATGGAGTGCTGACCAGGGTTCTTTCTTTAGGGGTATCGTTCATGCAGTGTTTCACTCTCCATGAAGCCTTTGCAATGGTGTTTATGGTAATGTCAGGTAGACAGAGACTTCATGCCTTGGCAATGGTGTTTCAGGAAACTAGAAGATAAGGACAGGGACAGCACAACACATCTCTACCCTGGCAATTTTCCTGGAATTGTGACTTTCCATCCCTTCTTCCTTCCCTCACCTTCCAAGCTGACCATGCACCAAAGGCAGACCTTACCTGAGAAAACATAGGGAAGAGAAGCTAAGAATCCACACTCTCACCCAAGGATATGCAACCTCCCAGAGACCTAATGTTAGCCAAGAGGACTCGCTGTTGATTTAAATCTCTAGAAATTGCAGTGGAAATAGAAACACCTTGCTCTCTCTGAAGAAATATTTGTCTAAATAATGATATACAGAACATCGTTTTTTTTTTTTTTTCTCGTTGTACAGAAAGTGGAAGTTGGAAAGAGACAGAAAAGACCAACTGAGTTCATGATCAGGCTAGCAGGGCACTTTTTTGTTCCTTACCAGGTCTTTCTACATAAACCCATAGGACTCATATGTCATGAGAATGGGATTGCTTCTTCAGTGAAGTCAGCTTCTGTGACGTCACAAACCTCTGAGGTCCTAGCAACCACTTCTCTCCAAATCATGCCGCATCACTTCACCTGGCTGCAGTAGTTCTGGGTCAGCCAGGAGTATCAAAATCACTCCAAACCGCTGGAGCTGCCGATGTATTTCCCCAAGACAGTTTGAGAAGCGATTTGGGGTCATTTTCTATATGACCGAATTTGTAGTCTTTGGCCGTGACTGTCATCACCATCCCTCTGGACTACTGAGAAGGGAAATAATCCACAATACCCTCTTACCGATGTAACATCAGAGAGTGAGGAGTACAAGCAGCCTCACACGGGGAAATCCACGCCATACACATGTTCATGGTCCTCACACCCCAACAGGATATTTCTGACCAGGAAAAGCAACCCCCCGCCCTCTGAGGGAAGCTCCAAGTTAACACCCGCAACCATACAAAAGTCATGTATTGAGTCTTCAAGAATGAGGACACGAGTTCTTCTTGCATCTCCAGAAATCGTGACATAATGCGTCCAATTTTCCCAGCTGACCAAGCATTAATTGCAGACCCTATATCCTAGAAGCTTAGACCCAGGATGGACTCATTTGTTTGGAGCTCGCAGGAGAAAGCATGGGGCATGTTGGAAGAGAACCAATCCCCATGTGAAGCCATCGGAAAAAGCGTTCAGGCCAGTTTCAGAGTACATCGTGAATCTTCGAAAGATCACAGACTTCTCTGTATTCGAAACACGCATTCTGTTAACTACCGTGAAGATAATTTCTTTAGGAAGAACAGCTCATGGAGTGACCGAGGGCTGGCACTTGAGAGAGTCTCAGGTGTGTGTGACATGTCCTCTGGGGTGGTGTTGTGGCTGTCCACTCTCCTGTGGGCTCGTCCTCTGCAGAGGCTCTCCTTGCCTTCCATTCAGAGTGCTTCGTGTCTGGGCCAGATATGTTGTGGTTAAGCTTCGTGGGTCTGGTATGCCTGTGAAACGTGACTTTCAAACCAATCCACAAAACTAAAGGCCTGCTGAACTCTGTGGCCAGCTGAGAGGATGTGGGCAGGGCTTTCTTCTAGTCCCCTGCAGGATTTTCTGTTCTCCTGGGACTAAGCAACTTGGCCTAAAGAAGGCAGTCCCAACAGTGTTCCATGTTTGGGAATCCGTGATTGCAGGTTGTGCAGCTAATGTCCTCACCGTCCTGACTGTGGCCATTTCTCAGTCTGAATGCTGGCGGTCGTAGAGTCCAAGTCTCTTTGGCGCCCATCGAGAAATCTCGACCAACAATGCCCATCATGAATGCACACAAAGAAAGAATAATCTTACCATGATGTCAATAGGTATTGTCTGTGATCATGGTTTACAGGCTGTCTGCACCTGGTTGCTTGCTGGTGTCCTCTCCAGGAGATACACAGTGTTCTCCTGAGTCTATGTCTGCAAAGCATGCTGATCTGGAGTCCCAGGCCTCAAGACACTTGGGTTGCGAGAACTCGTGTCCTTCACACACTCTCCTTTTCTCCAGCAAAAACTATGGGTCAGCATTCAAATTGTGGGGTCTAAGTGTGCTCTTCTCTCCTGGGCCTTAGTCTTTGGCCATGGCTCCCTGCCCTCTGAAGCACCAACCGTCCAATTCTCCCATAAGCCCTGTCTACACCCTTCTCAGATGGTCTCTGTTTCTTCTTCTCCCTTTCACTGTGGAGTGTGATTTCGAGGCTTCACGTTCATTTATACCACGTTTCCATTGATGTGGTCATCTTCTCGTTTTGCTGATGGCTGAAGACAAGCCTGGAGCTCCCAGACACTTCTAGAGACTACCTGTCCTCCAGATGCACTGTGGACTCTTATGGAGCCATAAGCAAGAACGCATTCTTGCTCCTTGTGACATGTGGCAGAATGGGAGAGAGCATTGGGCTCTGTTGTATCTTCAGTCACAGAATGAAAATTACCGTAAAAATTCACTCACTCATAGGAGTAAAGAAACATGTGAAAAATCAAGAATAACTGATAGGCAGTTAGACTCCAACCAGGCACACAAAATTTGG
Source organism: Meles meles (assembly GCF_922984935.1). Taxonomy (NCBI): domain Eukaryota; kingdom Metazoa; phylum Chordata; class Mammalia; order Carnivora; family Mustelidae; genus Meles; species Meles meles. The sequence goes on along the minus strand of NC_060088.1, from coordinate 31,414,777 downwards.
TTTTTGTTCCATGCAGACTAGTCACAATCTGTGTTTCAATAAGTGGATCAAATGGGACATTCAAAGCAGGAAATGTGGCCTAAAGTGATGTAGCTTGAGTTTCCACTGTGTTTGAAGGTGAATTGTGATCTGGAATAGTGTAGCTTCATATCTCTTAAAATATCATTTTTAGCATTGTGTGAATCCCACAGACACACAGAAAACACACACACACACACACACACACACAATTAAAAGTGTCCCACAGAATTTAGGGAGCATGTGCGAAATAGCACTCATGGAAGCAAATTTCAGAGAAAATACCATAAAAAAACAAAAGCTTAGAAAATCAATGTAACAAACCATCCAAACTGGATAAGTTAACTCCTTACCTATCAGGAATTAATTAATTAATTAAACAACCTTACCTAAAAAACCCCTACACACAAGAATCCCAGCATATCTAATACCGGAGAGAAAAGGATCAATTCCAAGACACATACACACTACCATGACGAGATCATGAGTCATACATATCTGACGTCTTAGGTAATGACTTTTGAAGTAGCTTTTGAGGCTTTAGAAGAAGTCCTTAAAGATCTCCCAACACACCGAAACCCAGGTTCAAATCAATACTCTAGTCCGCAATTCAAGACATTTAATGGTAATGTCGGCTTTTCTCATCTATTCCCAAAATGTAGGAAGAGTAAAGACTAATTTACAATGTCCAAAGACACAATTCACATAACAACCTTATAGGAAACAAATTGCATTCAATTTTAGTCAGTAACATAATTAAACGAGAATTAATTTCTCTTCTTTTCTTTCTTCATCTCCATGTGGAAAGGCCTATTTTGCTTTCTATTCACTATTTTTTCTTATATTCGGCAAGCCAGCCTTTCATCCATCCTATGTTTTTGGACACAGTGTTCCCTGATTCTTTAATTGCATATAACACCAAGGGCTCATCCTCATATAATGCCACACCATCTCCATACCCATTAATCAGTTCCCTCTTTATGGCATGTCTTTACCTCCTTTAATCTTCAGCTTGGTATCCAAAGTCCTGAGTCTCTCCTGGTGTGTTTCCCTGTCTGACTACTTCTTCTTCCATTTTCCCTTACTACTACTCCTGTCCATGTTATTCCTCGTGGGCCACATAGGAGTGAAGCCATAGGATATTTCCCTTGGTCTGCTTGCATTTTCTTTTGGAAATCCTCTTCTTTATCATCATCTTCATAATCATCTTTATCCACTAGCCTTTAAAGGGAATCTTGGCTTCTTCCACAGTGATGCTAGAGGGGTCATGGCAGGCCATTGATGTTGGCCATTCATTTTCATCTTAATAAGGAGAGTTGCTCAACATGGCTCTCCCCATACCTATGGCATGTAGCATTAACTAATGATGACAAGGAGTGATGACCAGGCTCTTTCTTTAGGGGTGCCGATCATGCAGAATTTCACTCTCCATGAAGCCTTTGCAACGGTGTTTAAGGTAATGTCAGGTAGACACAGCCTTCATTCCTTAGGACTGGTGTTTCAGAACACTAGCAGATAAGGACACTGAGTGCCCTAGGCATCCCTGCCCTGGCGATTTTCCTGGAATGGTGACTTTCCTTCCCTTCTTCCTTCCCTCATCTTCCAAGCTAACCATGCAACAATGGCAACCTTACACCCGGGAAACCATAGGGAACAGAAGCTAAGAATGGACCCTCTCATCCAAGAAAATCAAACCTCCCAGAGACGTAATGGTAGCCAAGAGGCCTCGCTGTTGATTCAGATCTCTAGTAATTGCAGTGGAAAGAGGAACACCTTGCTCTTTCTGGAGAAAATTTGTTGTAAAGAATGGTATACAGAACATCGTTTTCTTTTCTTTTTGTAAAGAAAGTGGAAATGGGAAAGAAACAGAAAAGACCACCTGAGTTCATGATCAGGCTAACATGGCTCTTTTTTGTTCCTTCTCAGGTCTTTCTACTTAAAGCCATAGGAGTCATATGTCATGAGAATGGGATTGCTGCTTCAGTGCTGTCAGCATCTCTGATGTCACAAGCTCTAAGTTCCTAGCAACCACTCCTCACCATACCATGCCTCATCACTTCACCTGGCTAGAGTAGTTCTGGGTCAGCAAGGAATATCATAATAATTCCAAACCGCTGGAGCCACCTGGGTATTTCCCTAAAGAGTTTGTGAAGCGATTTGGGGTCACCTTCTCCATGGCCGAATTTGTAGTCCTTGGCCTTGACTGTCACCAACACACCTCAGGACTCCTGAGAAGGGCAAGAATCTACAATTTCATCTTTCCCATATAAGGTCAAGAAAAAGTCAGGTTCAAGCAGCCTCACAGGAGGACCTCCAAGCCATACACTTGTTTATGGTCCTCACAGCCTATCAGGATGCTTCTGACCAGGAAAAGTGAACCCCGCCCTCCGAGGAAAGCTCAGATTTAACACCCGCAACCATACCACGACATGTCTGGAGTCTTCAACAGTGAGGACAAGAATTCTTCTTGCATCTCCAGAAATCGTGCCATAAATGCCTCCCTATTTTCCCAGCTGACCAAACATGAAATGCAGACCCTACACCCTTGAAGCTTATGCCCAGGTCGGATTCATCTGTTTGGAGCTCACAGGAGCAGGCACGGAGCATGTTTGAGAGAAACAATCCCCATTTTAAGTAATCTGAAAAGGCTTTCGGACCAGTTTCTGGATTAAAACGTTAATCTACAAATAGTCTTTGACTTCTCGGTATTCAAAACAAGCATTCTGTTATCTACACTGAAGATAATTTCTTTAAGAAGAAGAGCTCATGGAGAGCCCACAGACTGGCACTTGAGAGAGTCTCAGGTGTGTGTGACATGCCCTCTGTTGTTGTTTGTGGCTGGCCTCTCTCCTGTGGGCTTGTCCTCTGCAGAGGCTCTCCTTGCCTTCCATTCAGAGTTTGTGGTGTCTGGGACAAATATGGTGAGGTTAAGCTTCGAGGGTCTGGTACTCCTGTGAAACGTGACTTTCAACCCACTCCACAAAAGTTAAGGCCTGCTGTATTCTGTGGCCAGGTGAGAGATGTGGGTATGGCATTCTCCTAGTCCCCAGCAGGATTTTCAGTTCTCCTGGGACTAAGCAAGGTGGCCTGAAGAAGGCAGTCCCAACAGTGTTCCAGGTTTGGGAATCAGTGATTGCAGTTTTGGCAGAAATGTCTTAACCGTCCTGCCTGTGGCCACTTCTCAGTCTGAATCCTGGCGGTTGTAGAGTCCAAGTTTCTTTGGCGCCCATCGAGGCATCTCCACCAACACTGCCCATCATGAATGCACAAAAAGAAATAATAATATAGTCACGGTGTCAACAGGTATTGTCTGTGATCATGGTTTCTTGAAAGTGTGCACCTGGTTGCTTGCTGGTGTGCTCTCCAGGAGATACACAGTGTTTTGCAGTTCTGGAGTCTCTGTCTGCAAAGCATGCTGATCTGGAATACCTGGGCTTCAAGACCCTTGGGTTGCAAGATATAATGTCATCCAGACACTCTCCTTTTCTCCGCCAACAGCTATGGGTCAACATTCAAATTGTGGGTTCTAAGTGTGCTCCTCACCCCTGGGCCTTTGTTTTTTGGCCATGGCTCCCTGCACTCTGAAGCACCAACCGTCCAATTTTCTCATAAGCCCTATCTACACCCTTTTCGCATGGTCTCTGTGACTTCTTCTCTCTTTCGATGTGGAGTATGATTTCTAGTCTTCAGTTCCATTTATGCCATGTTTCCATTGATGTGGTCATCTTCTAGTTTTGCTGATGGCTAAAGACATGGCTGGAGCTCCCAGACACTTCTACGATCTCCCTGTTCTCCAAATGCACTGCGGACTCTTATGGAGCCATAAGTAAGAAAGCGTTCCTGTTCTTCTGACATGTGGCGGAATGGGAGAGCACATTGAGCTCTGTCATATCAGTCAGTCACAGAAAGAAACTACCATACAAATTCACTCAGTCATGGGAGTAAAGACATGTGAAAAAAACAAGACAAACGGACAAGCATATAGACTCTAACCAGGCACAAAAAATTTGGTGTTTGTTCCAGTCAGGGTAGTCAGAATCTGCCTTGCTAAAAGTGAACAAATTCGACATTCAATGCAGGAAATGTGACCGAACGGGATGTACGGTGAGTTTCCACTGCGTTTTAAGGTGAATTGTGATTGGAATAGCGCAGCTTCATATCTCTTAAAATATCATTTTTAGCGTATTGAGAAACACACACACATCAACAAACACACACACACACACACAGTTAAAAGAGTCCCACAGAAGTTAGGGAGCAAGTTAGGAATAGCACTCAAGGAAGCAACATTCAGAGAAAATACCAAAAAAAACAAAAGTTAGAGAGTCACAGTAACAAAACGCCCAAACTGGATAAGTTAACTCTCAACCTATCAAGAAAAATTAATTAATTAATTAATTAAACAACCATATTTAAAAGACCCCTACAAAGAAGTCTGCCAGCAAATCCAATACCAGAGAGAAAAGTAAAAATCACAAAGAATAATAATATTAACACGGTGTCATCTGGAATTGTCTCTGATCATGGATTCCAGAGTGTCTGTACCTGGTTGCTTGATGGTGTCCTCTCCAGGAGATACACAGTGTTCTCTGAAGTCTATGTCTGCATAGCATGCTGATATGGAATCCCCGACCCTCAAGATCCTTCAGTTGGAAGAACTTGTGTCATTCAGTCACTGTCCTTTCTCCACCAACCGCTGTGTGTCAACATTCAAACTGTGGGTTCTAAGTGTGCTCCTCTCCCCTGGGCCTTTACTTTTGGCCATGGCTCCCTGCCCTCTGAAGCACCAACCGTCCAATTCACCCATAAGCCCTGACTACACCCTTATCCCATGGTCTCTGTGACGTCTTCTCTCTTTCACTGTGGACTGCGATTTCTAGGCTTCAGGTCTATTTATGCCATGTTTCCATTGATGTGGTCATCTTTGGTTGTGCTGATGGCTAAGAGAAGCCTGAGCTCGCAGACACCGCTATGGTCTCCCTGTCTTCTAGATGCACTGCGGACTCTTCTGGAGCCATAAGCAAGAAGGCATTCTTGCTCCTTGTGACATGTGGCAGAAAGGGAGAGAGCATTGGGCTGTGTCATATCTGTCAGTTACAGAAAGATGACTACCATACAATATCACTCACTCATGGAAGTAAAGAAACATGGGAAAATGAAGAAAAAGGGACAGACAATGAGACTCGAAACAGGCACACAAAATTTGGTGTTTGATCCAGGCAGGCTAATCAGAATCTGCGTATCTAAAAGTGGATCAAATGGGATATTCCATGCAGGAATTGTGGCCCAATGAGGTGTAACATGAGTTTCCACTGTGTTTGAAGGTGAATTGTGATCTGGAATAGAGCAGCTTCATATCTCTTAAGATATCATTTTTAGCGTTTTCTGAAACACACACACACACACACACACACACACACACAGACACACACACACACAGACACACTTAAAAGAGCCCCACAGAACTTAGGGAGCAAGTGAGGAATAGCACTCATGGAAGCAAAATTCAGAGAAAATACCATAAAAAACAAAAGCTTAGAGAATCAAAATATCAACCCGTCCAAACAGTATAAGTTAACACCTTACCTATCAAGAATTCATGAATTAATTAAACAACCTTACCTAAAAGACCCCTCCACACAAGTATGCCAGCAAATCCAATGCCTTAGAGAAAAGGATAAATTCCAAGACAACTAAGCACTACCATGACGAGATCATGGGTCATCCATATCTGACTTCTCAGGTAATGATTTTGAACCAGCTTTGGAGGCTTTTGAAGCTGTCCTCAAACATCTACCAATACACAGAAATCCAGGTTCAAATCAATTCCCTGGTCCAAAATTCGAGACATTTAATGGTAAGTAAGCTTTTTTCACCTATTCCCAAAATGTAGGAAGAGGGAAGACTCGAATTTACAATGTCCAAAGACCCAATTCACATAAGGACCTTATAGGAAACCAATGGCATTACAATTTTAATCAGTAAGATAATAAAACTAGAATTCATTTCTCTTCTCTTTCTTTCTTCATATCCATGTGAAACGGCCTGTTTTGCTTTCTATTCACTATTTTTTCTTAATTTCAGCAAGCCAGGCTTCCATCCGTCCTACATTTTTTATCATAGTGTTCCCTGATTCTTTAATGGCATATACCACAAATTTCACCCTCGTATAATGCCAAACCACCTCCATACCCATTAAGCAGTTCCCTCTTTATGGCATATCTCATCCTCCTGTAACCAAGCTTGGTCCCCAAAGTCCTGAGTCTCTCCTGGCGCATCTCCGATTCTGATTTCTTCTCTTTCCGTTTTCCCTTAATACTAGTCATGTCCATGGTATTCCTCATGGGCCACATGGGAGTGAACCCATAGGAAATGTACGTGGGTCTGCTTGCATTTTCATTTGGAAATCATTATCTATATCATCATCTTCATAATAGAATTCATTTCTCTTCTCTTTCTTTCTTCTCCTACCTGTGCAACGGCCTGTTTTGCATTCTTCTCACTATTTTTTCTTATATTCAGCAAGCAAGTCATTCATCCGTCCTACATTTTTTGACATAGTGTTCCCTGATTCTTTAATTGCATATAGCACCAAGTGCTCATCCTCATATAATGCCACACCAACTCCAAACCCATTATAAAGTTCCCTCTTTATGGAATGTCCTATCCTCCTCTAACCCTCAGCTTGGTCCCCAGAGCCTGAGTCTCTCCTGTTGTGTCTCCCTGTCTGAATTCTTCTCCTTTCATTTTCCCTTAATACCACTCATGTCCATGGTATTCCTCATGGGCCACATATGAATGAAACCATGGGATATTTCCCTTCGTCTGCTTCCATTTTCATTTGGAAATCATCTTCTTCATCATCATCTTCATAATCATCTTTATCCACTAGCCCCCTTAAAAGGGTATCACCACTCCTTCCACAGTGGTGCTAGATTGGGCATGGCAGGCCATCGATGTTGGCCGTTCATTTTCATCTGAATAAAGAGCGTTGCTCCACATGGCTCTCCCCATGACTATGGCATGTAGCATTAACTAATGATGAAAAGGAGTGCTGACCAGGGCTCTTTCTTTCCGGGTTGTGATCATGCAGAGTTTCACTCTCCATGAAGCCTTTGCAATGGTGTTTAAAGTAATGTCAGGTAGACAGAGCCTTCATCACGTGGGCCTGGTGTTTCAGGACACTAGCAGATAAGGACATGGACAGCACAATGCATACCTGCCGTGGCAATTTTTTGGAATGGTGACTTTCCTTCCCTTCTTCCTTCCCTCACCTTCCAAGCTGAAGAAGCACCAAATGCAGACTTTACACCCGAGAAAACATGGGGAAATGAAGATAAGAATGGACCCTCTCACGCAAGGATAATTAACGTCCCAGAGACCTAATCGTACCCAAGAGGCCTCGCTGTTGATTGAGATCTCTAGAAATTGCAGTGGAAATAGGAAAACCTTGCTCTCTCTGGAGAAATTTTGGTCTAAAGAATGGTGTACAGAACATCGTTTTCTTGTATCTTTGTATAGAATGTGTAAGTGGAAAATAAACATAAGAGACCACGCTGAGTTCTTAAGGCCTGCTTAATTCTGTGGCTAGTTGAGCGGATGAGGGCAGGGCATTCATCTGGTCCCCCGCAGGATTTTCTGGTATCCTGTAACGAAGCCACGTGGCCTGAAGAAGGCCATCCCAGCAGTGTTCCAGATTTGGGAATCCGTGATTGCTGGTTGGGCTGCCAATGTCCTCACCTTCCTGCCTGTGGCCACTTCTCAGCCTTGAGGCTGGAGGTCGTAGAGCCCAAATTTCTTTGGCGCCCATCGAGGCATCTCCACCAACACTGCCCATTAGGAATGCACAGAAAGAAATAAGAATTGTACCACGGTGTCAACAGGTATTGTCTCAGATCATGGTTTCCAGGCTGTCTGCACCTGGTTGCTGGCTGATGTCCTCTCCAGGAGATACAGAATGTTATCTGGAGTCTATTTCTGCAAAGCATGCTGATCTGGAATCGCCAGGCCTCAAGAACCTTGGGTTGGAAGAACTCGTGTCCTTCAGACACTCTCCGTTTCTCCGCCAACAACTATGGGGTCAGCATTCAAATTGTGGGTTCTAAGTGTGCTCCTCTCCAATGGGCCTTTGTCTTAGGCCAGGTCTCCCTGCCCTCTAAAGCACCAACCGTCCAACTCTCCCATAAGCCCTGCCGACACCCTTCTCCCATGGTCTCTTTGACTTCTTCTCTTTTCGCTGTGGAGTGTGATTTCTGGGCTTCAGGTCCATTTATGCCATGTTTGCATTGATGTGGTCATCTTCTGGATGTGCTGATGGCTGAAGACAAGCCTGGAGTTCCTAGACACTTCTACCATCTCCCTTTCCTCCAAATGCACTGCGGACCCTAATGGAGCCATAAGCACGAAGGCATTCTTGCTCCTTGTGACAATGGCAGAAAGGAGAGAGCATTGGGCTGTGTCATATCTGTTAGTCATTGAAAGACAACGACCATACGATTTCACTCACTCATGGAAGTAAAGAACCATGGGAAAAAGCTAGAAAAAGGGACAGGCAATGAGACTCGAACCAGGCACACAAAATTTGGTGTTTGTTCCAGGCAGGCTAGTCAGAATCTGCCTTTCAAAAAAGTGGAACAAATGAGACATTCAATGCCAGAAATGTGGCGGAACGGGATGTAATGTGAGTTTCCACTGTGTTTGTAGGTGAATTGTGGTCTGGAATACAGCAGCTTCATATCTCTTAAAATATCATTTTTATCGTTTGGTACAACACACCCACACACACCCACACACACCACATACACACACTCTTCAAAGAGTCCCACAGAAGTTAGGGAGCTTGTGAGGAATAGCACCCATGGAAGCAAAATTCAGAGAAAATACCATAAAAAAAAAAAAGCTTAGAGAATCAAAGTAACAAACTGCCCAAACTGGATAAGTGAACTCCTTACCTATCAAGAATTAATTAATTAATAAACAACCTTACTTGAAAGACCCCTACAGAGAAGTCTGCCAGCAAATCCAATACCGGAGAGAAAAGGATAAATTCCAAGAAACATACGCACTACCATGACAAGATCATGAGCCACACATTTCTGACGTCTCATGTAAAGACATTAAACGCAGCTTTTGAGGCTTTTGAAGCAGTCCTCAAACATCTCCCAACACACAGAAAGCCAGGTTCAAATGAATTCCCTTGTCAACAATTCGAGACATTTAATGGTAACGTCAGCTTTTGTCATCTATGCCCAAAATGTAGGAAGAGGGAAGACTAATTTACAATTTCCAAGACCCAATTCATATAAGGACCTTATAGGAAACCAATCGCATACAATTCTAATCAGTAAGATAATAAAATTAGAATTCATTTCTCTTTTATTTCTTTCTTGATCTCCACGTGTAACGACGTGTTTTGCTTTCCATTTACTATATTTTCTGATATTCGGCAAGCCAGCCTTTCATCCATCTTACGTTTCTTGACATCGTGTTCCCTGATGCTTTCATTGCATATACCACCAAGTGCTCATCCTCATATAATGCCACACCAACTCCAAACCCATTATCCAGTTCCCTCTTTATGGCATGACTTATCCTCCTGTAAACCTCAGCTTAGTCCCCAAAGTCCTGAGTGTCTTGTGGTGCATCTCCCTGTCTGACTTTTTCTCCTGCCGTTTTCCCTTACTACTACTCATGTCCATGGTATTCCTAATGGGCCACCTAGGAGTGAAGCCATAGGATATTTCCCTTGGTCTGCTTGCATTTTCATTTGGAAATCAACTTCTTTATTATCATCTTCATAATCATCTTTTCCCACCAGCCTTTAAAAGAGTATCTCGGCTCCTTCCACAGTGATGCTAGAGTGGGCATGGCAGGCCATCGATGTTGGACCTTCATTTTCATCTGAATAAAGAGCATTGCTCAACATGGCTTTCCCCATGTCTATGGCTTGTAGCATTAACTAATGATGACAAGGAATGCTGCCCAGGGCTCTTTCTTGAGGGGTAGCGATCATGCAGAGTTTCGTTCTATATGAAGCCTTGGCAACGGTGTTTAAGGTAATGTCAGGTAGACAGAGCCTTCATCCCTTAGGACTGGTGTTCCAGGACACTAGCAGATAAGGACATGGACAGCATAACACTTCCCTGCCCTGGCAATTTTCCTGGAATAGTGATTTTCCTTCCCTTCTTCCTTCCCTCCACTACGAAGTTAACCAGTAACCAAAAGCACACCTTACACCTGAGAAACCAAGGGGAATAGTAGCTAAGAATGGACCCTCTCACTCAGGGACATCGAAAGTCCCAGAGACATATTTGTACCCAAGAGGCCACGCTGCTGATTGAGATCTCTAGAAATTACAGTGGAAATAGGAACAACTTGCTCTCTCTGGAGAAATATTGCTCTTAAGAATGCTATACAGAACATCATTTTCTTTTCTCTTTGTACAGAAAGGGGAAGTGGGAAGGAAACAGAAAAGACCGCCTGAGTTCATGGTCAGGCCAGCAGGGTTCTTTCTTGGTGCTTCCCAAGTCATTTAACTTAAAGCCATAGGAATCATATGTCATGAGAATGGGATTGCTGCTTCAGTGTAGTCAGCTTCTATGACGTCACAAATCTCTGAGGTCCAAGAAACCTCTCCTCACCAAACTACGGCTCATCACTTCACCTGGCTGGAGTAGTTCTGGGTCAGCCAGGAGTATCAAAATCACTCCAAACCCCTGGAGCCGCCTGGGGATTTCCCCAAGACAGTTTGTGAAGCGATTTGGGGTCACCTTCTCCATGGCTGAATTTGTAGTCTTTGGCCGTGACTGTCACAACCACCCCTCTGGACTCCTGAGAAGGGCAAGATCCACAATTCCATCTTACACACGTAAGGTCAAGAAAGAGTCAGGAGTACAAGCAGCCTCACACAGGCAACTGCACGCCGAACACATGTTCATGGTCCTCATACCATATCAGGATGCATCTGACCAGGAAAAGTGCCCCCCGCCCTCCGAGGGAAGCTAAGAGTTAACACCCACAACCATACCAAATACATATCTCGAGTCTTCAATAATGAGGTCACGACTTCTTCTTGCATCTCCAGAAATAGTGCCATAAATGCCTCCCCATTTTCCCAGCTGACCAACCATGAAAAGCAGATCCTACACCCTGGAAGCTTAGGCCCAGGGTGGAGTCATTTGTTTGGAGCTCACAGGATCAAGCACGAAGCATGATGGTAGAGAACCAATCCCCATGGGAAGCCATCGGAAAAGGCTTTTGGGCCATTTGCAGGAATATGATGTGAATCTACAAAAGGTCTCTATCTTCTCTGTATTCAAAACTCGCATTCTCTTATCTACCCTGAAGCTAATTTCTTTAGGAAGAAGAGATCTTGGAGTTCGCAAGTTCTGGCACTTAAGAGAGTCTCGGGTGTGTGGGACATGCCCTCTGGGGTTGTGTTGTGGTTTTCCACTCTCCTGTGGGCTCGTCCTCAGCAGAGGCTCTCCTTGCCTTCCATTCACAGTGTGTGGTGTCTGTGCCAACTACGGTTAAGCTTCGTGAATCTGGTGTGCCTGGAAACGTGACTTTCAACCCACTCCAAAAAAATTAAGGCCTGCTTAATACAGTGGCTAGGTGAGAGAATGTGGGCAAGTCATTCTTTTTGTCCCCTGCAGGATTTTCTTTTCTCTTTGGACTAAGCAATATGGCCTGAAGAAGGCAGTCCCAACAGTGTTCCAGGTTTGGGAACCCATGATTGCTGGTTGGGCAGCCAATGTCCTCACCTTCCTGCCTGTGGCCACTTCTCAGTCTTGATGCTGGTGGTCATAGAGCCCAAGTTACTTTAGCGCCCATCGAGGCATCTCCACCAACACTGCCCATCAGGAATGCACAGAAAGAAATAAGAATCGTACCACAGTGTCAACAGGTATTGTCTCTGATCATGGTTTCCATGCTGTCTGCACTTGGCTGCTTGCTGGTGTCCTCCCCAGGAGATACAGAATGTTATCTGGAGTCTATTTCTGCAAAGCATGCTGATCTGGAATCGCCAGGCCTCCAGAACCTTGGGTTGGAAGAACTCGTGTCCTTCAGACACTCTCCGTTTCTCCGCCAACAACTATGGGGTCAGCATTCAAATTGTGGGTTCTAAGTGTGCTCCTCTCCAATGGGCCTTTGTCTTAGGCCAGGTCTCCCTGCCCTCTAAAGCACCAACCGTCCAACTCTCCCATAAGCCCTGCCGACACCCTTCTCCCATGGTCTCTTTGACTTCTTCTCTTTTCGCTGTGGAGTGTGATTTCTGGGCTTCAGGTCCATTTATGCCATGTTTGCATTGATGTGGTCATCTTCTGGATGTGCTGATGGCTGAAGACAAGCCTGGAGTTCCTAGACACTTCTACCATCTCCCTTTCCTCCAAATACACTGTGGACCCTAATGGAGCCATAAGCACGAAGGCATTCTTGCTCCTTGTGACAATGGCAGAAAGGAGAGAGCATTGGGCTGTGTCATATCTGTTAGTCATAGAAAGACAACGACCATACGATTTCACTCACTCATGGAAGTAAAGAACCATGGGAAAAAGCAAGAAATGGGGACAGGCAATGAGACTCGAACCAGGCACACAAAATTTGGTGTTTGTTCTAGGCAGTCTAGTCAGAATCTGCCTTTCTAAAAGTGGATTAAATGGAACATTCAATGCAGGAAATGTGGCTGAACGGGATGTAACGTGAATTTCCACTGTGTTTGTAGGTGAATTGTGGTCTGGAATAGAGCAGCTTCATATCTCTTAAAATATCATTTTTATCGTTTGGTACAACACACACACACACACACACACACACACACTTAAAAGAGTCCCACAGAAGTTATAGAGCAAGTGATGAATAGAACTCATGGAGGCAAAACTTAGAGAACATACCATAAAAAACAAAATCTTTCAGAATCAAAGTAAAAAACCGTTCAGACTGGCTAATTTAACTCCTTAATAACAAATGATTAGTTAATTAATTAATTATTTAATAAATTAAACAACCTTACCAAAGAAACCCCTCCACAGAAGTATGCCTGCAAATACAATACCAGAGAGAAAGGATAAATTCCAACACACATACGCAACCATAACAAGATCATGAGGCATAACTCTTGGACATCTCATGTAAAGACTTTTGACGCAGCTTTTGAGGCATTTGAAGCAGTCCTGAAACATCTCCCAACACACAGAAAGCCAGGTTCAAATCAATTCCCTGGTCAACAATTCGAGACATTTAATGGTAATTTCAGCTTTTCTCATCTATTACCAAAATATAGGTATTGCAAACACTCTATTTTCTAATGTCCAATGTCCCCATTCAGATAAGGCATTTATAGGAAACCAATTGCATCCAATTTTAATCAGTAAGATAATAAAACTAGAATTCATTTGTCTTCTCTTTCTTTCTTCACCTATATGTGAAACGGCCTGTTTTGCTTTCTATTCACTATTTTTTCTCATATTCAGCAAGCCAACCTTTCATCCATCCTACGTTTTTTGATATAGTGTTCCCTGATTCTTTTATTGCATATACCACCAAGTGCTCATCCTCATATAATGCCACACCAACTCCATACCCATTAAACAGTTCCCTCTTTATGGCAGGTCTTATGATTCTGTAACCCACAGCGTGGTCCCCAAAGTCCTGAGTCTCTCCTGGTGCATCTCCCTGTCTAACTTCTCTTTCCGTTTTCCCTTACTAATACTCATGTCCATGGTATTCCTCATGGGCCACATGTGAGTGAAGCCATAGGATATTACCCTTGGTGTGCTTGCATTTTCATTTGGAAATCATCCTCTTTAACATCAACTTCATAATCATCTTTATCCAGTAGTCCTTAAAAGAGTATCTTGGCACCTTCTACAGTGATGCTAGAGTGGGCATGGCAGGCCATCGATGTTGGCTGTTCATTTTCATCTGAATAAAGAGAGTAGCTCAACATGGCTCTCCCTATGACTATGGCATGTAGCATTAACTAATGATGACAACGCATGTTAACCACAGCCCTTTCTTTAGGGGTAGCGATCATGCAGCCTTTCACTCTCCATGAATCCTTTGCAACTGTGTTTAAGGTAATGTCAGGTAGACAGAGCCTTCTTCCCTTAGGACTGGTGTTTCAGGACACTAGCAGATAAGGACACGGACAGCACAAACCATCCCTGCCCTGGCAAATTTCCTGGAATTGTGACTTTCCTTCCCTTCTTCCTTACCTCACCTTCCAAACTGACAAAGCACTAAAGGTAGTCCTTATACCCGAGAAACCATAGGGAACAGAAGCTAAGAATGGACTTTCTCACTCAAGGATATCAAACCTCCCAGAGACCTATTGGTAGCTAAGAGACCTCGCTGTGGATTGAGATCTCTAGAAATTGCAGTGGAAATAGGAACACCTTGCTCTCTCTGGGGAAATGTTGGTCTAAAGAATGGTATAGAGAACACCGTTTTCTTTTCTCTTTGTATAGAATGTGGGAGTGGAAAATAAACAGAAGAGACCACCCAAGTTCTTGGTTAGGCTAACAGGGCTCTTTTTTGTTCCTTCCCAGGACTTTCTACTTAAAACCATAGGACTCATATGTCATGAGAATGGGATTGCTGCTTCAGTGAAGTCAGCTTCTGTGATGTTCACAAATCTCTGTGGTCCTAACAACCCTTCCTCACTAAACCAGGCCTCATCACTTCACCTGGCTGGAGTAGTTCTGTGCCGGGCAGGAATACCAAAATCACTCCAAACCGCTGGTGTCGCCTATGTATTTCACCAAGACAGTTTGTGAAGCGATTTGTGGTCACTTTCTTCATGGCCAAATTTATAGTTTTTGGCCTTGACTGTCACCACCAGCACTCTGGTCTCTTGAGAACGGGAAGAATCCAATATTCCTCTTACACACATAAGATCAATAAAGTGTCAGGAGTACAAGCAGCCTCACATAGGGATCTCCACGCCTTAAACATGTTAATGGTCCTCACACCCTATCAGGAAGTGTAGTTCTGGGTCTGCCAGGAGTATCAAAATCCGTCCAAACCACTGGAACAACTTGGGTATTTTGCCAAGAAAGTTTGTGAAGCGAATTGGGGTGACCTTCCCCTTGGCCAAATTTGTAATCTTTGGCCATGACTATCTCCAACACACCTCTGAACTGCTGAGAATGCCAAGAATCCACAATTCCATCTTACCCACGTAAGGTCACGAAAGAGTCAGGAGTACAAGAAGTCTAACACGTGGAACACCAAGCCATACACATGTACATCGTACTCACACCCTATCAGGATGCTTCTGACAAGGAAATGTGCCCCCCGCCCTCCGAGGAAAGCTCAGAGTTGACACACGCAACCATACCAAAGACATGTCTGGAGTCTTCAACAATGAGGACAAGATTTCTTCTTACATCTCCAGAAAACATACCATAATTGCCTCCCAATATTCCCAGCTGACCAATCATTAAATGCAAACCCTACACCCTAGATGCTTAGGCCCAGGACGGATTCATCTCTTTGGAGCTCACAGGAGCAAGCACGGACCATGTTGAAAGAGAACCAATACCCATGTGAAGATATCTGAAAAGGCTTTCAGCCTGTTTCAGGAATACAACGTGAATCTACAAAATGTCACTGTCTTCTCTGTATTTTCTGTATTCGAAACACGCATTCTGTTATCTACCCTGAAGAAAATATTTTTAGGAGGAAGAACCCATGGAGTGCCCAATGGCTGGCAATTGAGAGAGTCTCAGGTGTGTGTGACATGCCCTCTGGGGTGGTGTAGTGACTGTCCATACACCTGTGCGCTAGTCCTCTGAAGATTCTCTCTTCCCTTCCTTTCAGTTTTTGGTGTCTGGGCCAAATATGCTGATGTTAAGCTTCGTAGGTATGTTGTTCCTGTGAAACGTGATTTTCAACCCACCCCACAAAACCTAAGGCCTGCTGAATTCTGTGGCCATGTGATAGGGTGTGGGCAGGGCTTTCTTCTAGCCCCTGCAGATTTCTCTGTTCTTCTGGGACTAAGCAACGTGGCCTGAAGAAGGCAGTCTCAATGGTGTTCCAGGTTTGGGAATCTGTGATTGCAGGTTGGGCAGCTAATGTTATCACGTCCTGCCTGTGGCCACTTCTAACTCTTAATGCTGGCAGTCGTAGAGACCAAGTATCTTTGGCGCACATCCAGGCATCTCCACCAACACTGCCCATCAAAAATGCACACAAAGAAACAATAATGTTATCGCGGTGTCAACAGATATTTTCTCTGATCATGGTTTCCAGGCTATCTGCAGCTGGTTGCTTGCTGGTGTCCTCTCCAGGAGATACACAGTGTACTCTGGAGTCTATGTTTGAAAAGCATGCTGATCTGGAATCCCCGGGCCTCAAGACCCTTGGGTTGCAAGAACTCGTGTCCTTCAGACACTCTCCGTTTCTCTGCCAACAGCTATGCGTCAACATGCAAACTGTGGGTTCTAAGTGTGCTCCTCTCAACTGGGCCTTTGTCTTATGCCATCGCTCCCTGACCTCTGAAGAACCAACCGTCTAATTCTCCCATAAGCCCTTTCTACACCCTTCTCCCATTGTCCCTGTGACTTCTTCTCTTTTTTACTGTGGAGTGTGATTTCTAGGCTTCAGGTCCATTTATGCCATGTTTATATTGATTTGGTCATCTTCTGGTTGTGCTGATGGCTGAAGACAGGCCTGGAGTTCCCAGACACTTCTACCATCTCCCTGTCCTCCAAATACACTGCGGACTCTTATGAAGCCATAAGCAAGAAGGATTTTTGCTCCTTGTGCCTCGTGGCAGAAAGGGAGAGAGCATTGGTCTGTGTCATATCTGTCAGTCAGAGAAAGACAACTAGCATACGATTTCACTCACTCATAGAAGTAATGAAACATGTGAAAAAGCAAGAAAAAGGGACAGGCAATGAGAGTGTAACCAGGCACACAAAATTTGGTGTTTGTTCCAGGCAGGCTAGTCAGAATCTGCGTTTCGGAAAGTGGATCAAATAGGACATTCAATGCAGGAAATGGGGCCAAACGGGATGTAATGTGAGTTTCCACTGTGTTTGAAGGGGAAATGCGATCTGGAATAGAGCAGCTTCATATCTCTTAAAATACCATTTTTAGCATTTTCTGAAACACACACACACACACACACACACACACACACACACACACACTCTTAAAAGAGTCCCACAGAAGTTAGGGAGCAAGTGAGGAATAGCACTCATGGAAAAAAAATTCAGACAAAATACCATAAAAAAACAAAAGCTTAGAGAATCAAAGTACCAAACCATCCAAACTGGATAAGATAACTCCTTACCTATCAAGAATTATTTAATTAATTAATTAACGGAACAGCCTTATCCAAAAGACTCCTACACAGAAGTCTGCCATCAAATCCAATAAAGGAGACAAAATTATAAATTCCAAGACCCATATGCACTACCATGACAAGATCATGAGACATACATATCTGACTTCTCAGGTACTGACATTTGAAGCCCATTTTGAGGCTTTTGAAGGAGTCATCAACATCTCCCAACACACAGAAAGCCAGGTTCAAATCAATTCCCTGGTCCACAATTTGAGACATTGAATGTTAATGTCGGTTTTTCTCATCTATTCCCAAAATTTAAGAAGAGAGAAGACTCTAACTTACAATGTCCAAAGACCCAATTCACATAAGGACCTTATAGGAAAACCAATTGCATACAATTTTAATCAGTAAGATAATAAAACTAGAATTCATTTCTCTTCTCTTTCTTTCTTCGACTCCACGTGAAACGACCTGTTTTGCTTCCTATTCACTATATTTTCTTATACTCGTCCAGACAGCCTTTCATCCATCCTACGTTTTGTGAAATAGTGTTCCATGATTCTTCAATTGCATATACCATCAAGTGCTCTTTCTCATATAAATCCACACCACCTCCATATCCATTAAGCAGTTCCCTCTTTATGTTAGGTCTTATCCCCTGTAACCCTCAGCTTGGTCCCGAAAGTCCTGAGTCTCTCCTCGTGCGTCTACCTGTCTGACTTCTTCTCCTTCTGTTTTCCCTTACTAATACTCATGTCCATGGTATTCCTCATGGGCCACATAGGAGTGAAGCCATAGGATATTTCCCTTGGTCCGCTTGCATTTTCATTTGGAAATCATCTTCTTTATCATCATCTTCATAATCATCTTTATCCACTAGCGCTTAAATGGGTATCTCGGTTCCTTCCACAGTGATGCTAGAGTGGGCAAGGCAGACCATCGATGTTGAACGTTCATTTTCATGTGAGTAAAGAGAGATGTTCAACATGTCTCTCCCCATGACTATGGCATGTAGCATTAACTAATGATGACAAGGAATGCTGACCAGGGCTCTTTCTTTCTTGGAAGCGATCATGAAGAGTTTCACTCTCCATGAAGCCTTTGCAACCGTGTTTCAGGTAATGTCAGGTAGACAGAGCCTTCATCCCTTGGCACTGGTGTTTCAAAAAACTAGCAGATAAGGACATGGACAGCACAACGCTTCCCTGCCCTGGCAATTTTCCTGGAATTGTGACTCTCCTTCCCTCCCCTTCCAAGTTGACCAAGAACCAAAGGCAGACCTTACACCCGAGTAACCATAGGGAACAGAAGCTAAAAATTCAACTTCACACCAAGGATATCAAACGTCCCAGATACCTATTGTTAGCCAAGAGACCTCGATGTTGATTGGGATCTCCAGATATTTCAGAAGAAATAGGAATAACTTGCTCTCTCGGGAGAAATCTTGGACTAAAGAATGGTATACAGAACATCGTTTTCTTTTCTCTTTGTATAGAATGTGGAAGTGGGAAAGAAACAGAAAAGACCACCTGAGTTCATGATCAGGCTAACACGGCTCTTCCTATTCCTCGCCAGGACTTTCTACCTAAAGCCATAGGACTCACATGTCATGAGAATGGGATTGCTGCTTCAGTGAAGAGAGCTTCTGTGACGTCACAAAACTCAGAGGTCCTAGCCACCACTCCTCCCCAAACCACGCTTCATCCCTTCACCTGGCTGGAGTAGTTCTACGTCAGCCGGGTGTATCAAAATCACTCCAAACCGCTGGAACCGCCTTGGAATTTCCCCAAGACAGTTTGTGAAGCGATTTGGGGTCACCTTCTCCATGACCGAATTTCGAATCTTTGGCCGTGACTGTCACCACCACCCCTCTGGACTCCTGAGATTGGCAGGAATTCACAACTCCATCTTACAAACGTGATGTCAAGAAAGAGTCAGGAGTACAAGCAGCCTCACATGGGGACTCCACGCCATACACATGTTATTGGTCCTCACAACGTATCTGGATGCATCTGACCAGGAATAGTGCCCCCACTCTCTGAAGAAAGCTCAGAGTTAACACCTGCAACCATACCAAAGACCTGTCTGGAGTCTTCAACATGAGGACATGAGTTCTTCTTGCATCTCCAGAAATCGTGCCATAAATGCCTCCCAATTTTCCCAGCTGACCAAACATTAAAGTCAGACCCTACACCACAGACCCTTTGGCCCAGGAAGGACTCATCTGTTTGGAGCTCACAGGAGCAAGCACGGAGCATGTTGAAAGAGAATCAATCCTCATGGGAAGCCATCGGAAAAGATTTTCGGGCCAGTTTAAGGAATACAACGTGAAACTACAAGAGGTCTCTGTCTTCTATGTATTCGAAATGTGCATTCTGTTATCAACCCTGAAGATAATTTCTTTAGGAAGAAGAGCCCATGGAGTGCCAAAGGCTGGCACTTGAGAGAGTCTCAGGTGTGTGTGACATGCCCTCGGGTTTTGTGTTTTGGCTGTCCACTCTCCTGTGGGCACATCCCCTGCAGAGTCTCTCCTTGCCTTCTTTCAGTGTGTTTGGTGTCTGGGCCAAATATGGTGTTCCTGTGAAACCTGACTTTGAAACCACTCCACAGAACTTAAGGCGTGCTGAATTCTGTGGCCAGGTGAGAGGATGTGGGCAAGGCTTTCTTCTAGTCCCCAGCAGGATTTTCTGTTCTCCTGGGACTAAGCATCTTGGCCTGACTAAGGCAGTTCCAACAGTGTTCCACGTTTGGGTATCCGTGATGCAGTTTTGGCAGCTAATGTGCTCCCCGTCCTGCCTGTGGTTACTTCTCAGTCTTAATGCTTGGGCTGTTGTAGAGCCGAAGTGTCTTTGGCTCCCATCGTGTGCTTCTCTCCCCTGGGGCTTTGTCTTAGGCCATCGTTCCCTATCTAGCCTACCTAGCCTACCTAGGCCATCGTTGGTTCTCTGAAGAACCAAACATCCAATTCTCCCTTAAGCCCTGTGTACACCCTTCTCCCATGGTCTCTGTGACTTCTCTTTTTCGCTGTGGAGTGTGATTTCTAGGCTTTGTTACATTTATGCCATGTTTACATTGATGTGGTTATCTTCTGGTTGTGCTGATGGCTGAAGACAGACCTGGAGCTCCCAGACACTTCTACCTTCTCCCTGCCCTCCAAATGTACTGAGACTCTTATGGAGCCATGCGAAAGAAGGCATTTTTGCTCCTTGTGCCTCGTGGCAGAAAGGGAGAGAGCATTGGGCTGTGTCATATCTGTCAGTCAGAGAAAGACAACTACCATATGATTACACACACTCATAGAAGTTATGAAACATGAGAAAAAGCAAGAAAAAGGGACAGGCAATGAGACTCTATCCAGGCACACAAAATTTGGTGTTTGTTCTAGGCAGGGTAGACAGAATCTGCATTTCAGAATGTGGATCAAATAGGACATTCAATGCCGGAAATGTGGCTGAACGGGATGTAACATGAGTTTCCACTGTGTTGAAGGTGAATTGTGATCTGGAATAGAGCAGCTTCATATCTCTTAAAATATCATTTATAGCGTTTTGTGAAACACACACACACACACAAACACACAGACAAACACTCGCACACACACTCTTAAAAGAGTCCCACAGAAGTAAGGGAGCAAGTGTGGAATAACACTCATGGAAGCAAAATTCAGAGAAAATAACATAAAAAACAAAAGCTTAGAGAATCAAAGTACCAAACCGTCCACACTTGATAAGTTAACTCCTTTCCTATCAAGAATTAATTAATTAATTAATTAGTCTTTCAACAAATATAATAACGGAGAGAAAATGATAAATATGCACTACCATGACAAGATCATGAGTCATACATATCTGATGTCTCAGGTACAGACATTGAAGCGTTTTGTGAAACACACACAAACACACACACACACACACACTCTTTAAAGAGTCCCACAGAAGTTAGGGATCAAGTCAGGAATAGCATTCATGGAAGCAAAATTCAGAGAAAATACCCAAAAAACAAAAGCTTAGAGAATCAAAGTAACAAACCGTCCAAACTGGATAAGATAACTCCTTATATATCCATAAATAATTAATTAATTTGTTAATTAAACTACGTTATCTAAAAGACCCCTACACAGGAGTCAGCCAGCTAATTCAATACCGGAGAGAAAAGGATAAATTACAAGACACATACGCACTGCATGACAAGATATGAGTCATACATATCTGACGTTTCAATTAATGACTTTTGAATCCAATTTTGAGGCTTTTGAAGCAGTCCTCAAACATCTCTCAACACACAGAAAGCCAGGTTCAAATCCATTCCCTCGTCTACAATTCGAGACAATTAATGGTAATGTCGGCTTTTCTCATCTATTCCCAAAATGTAGGAAGAGGCAAGACGCTAACTTACAAAGTCCAAAGACCCAATTCACATAAGACCTTATAGGAAAACCAATTGCATAAAATTTTCATCAGTATGATAATAAAAATAGAATTCATTTCTCTTCTCTTTCTTTCTTCATCTCCATGTGAAACGACCTGTTTTGCTTTCTATTCACTATACTTTCTTATATTCAGCAAGCCAGGCTTTCATCCATCGTACGTATTTTGACACAGTGTTCCCTGATTCTTTATTGTATTTTTTTCCATTTTATTTATTTTTTCAGCGTAACAGTATTCATTCTTTTTGCACAACATGAGTGTTCCATGCAAAACGTGCCCTCCCCATTACCCACCACCTGTTCCCCCAACCTCCCAGCCCTGACCCTTCAAAACCCTCAGGTTGTTTTTCAGAGTCCCTAGTCTCCCTTCCCTCCCCTTCCAAATTTTTTTTTAATAAACATATAATGTATTTTTATCCCCAGGGGTACAGGTCTGTGAATCACCAGGTTTACACACTTCACAGCACTCACGATAGCACTTACCCTCCCCAATGTCCATAGCCCCCTCCCCCTCTCCTAATCCCACCTCCCCCCAGCAATCCCCAGTTTGTTTTGTGAGATTAAGAGTCATTTATGGTTTGTCTCCCTCCCAATCCCATCTTGTTTCATTTATTCTTCTCCTATCCTCCTAACCCCCCATGTTGCTTCTCCATGTCCTCATATCAGGGAGATCATATGACAGTTGTCTTTCTCCGATTGACTTATTTCACCAAGCATGATACGCTCTAGTTCCATCCACGTCATCGCAAATGGCATGATTTCATTTCTTTTGATGGCGGCATAGTATTCCTTTGTGTATATATACCACATCTTCTTTATCCATTCATCTGTTGATGGAAATCTAGGTTCTTTCCATAGTTTGGCTATTGTAGACATTGCTGCTATAAACATTCGGGTACACGTGCCCCTTCAGATCACTATGTTTGTATCTTTAGGGTAAACACCCAGTAGTGCAATTGTTGGGTCATAGGGTAGTTCTATTTTCAACATGTTGAGGAACCTCCATGCTGTTTTCCAGAGTGGTTGCACCAGCTTGCATTCTCACCAATAGTGGAGAAGGGTTCCCCTTTCTCCGTATCCTCGCCAGCATCTGTCATTTCCTGACTTGTTAATTTTAGCCATTCTGACTGGTGTGAGGTGATATCTCATTGTGGTTTTGATTTGTATTTCCCTGATGCCGAGTGACGTGGAGCACTTTTTCATGCGTCTGTTGGCCCTCTGGATGTCTTCTTTGCAGAAATGTCTGTTCATGTCCTCTGCCCATTTCTTGATTGGATTGTTTGTTCTTTGGGTGTTGAGTTTGCTAAGTTCCTTATAGATTTTGGATACTAGCCCTTTATCTGATATGTCGTTTGCAAATATCTTCTCCCATTCTGTCAGTTGTCTTTTGGTTTTGTTCACTGTTTCCTTTGCTGTGCAAAAGCTTTTGATCTTGATGAAATCCCAATAGTTCATTTTTGCCCTTGCTTCCCTTGCCTTTGCCGTTGTTCCTAGGAAGATGTTGCTACGGCTGAGGTCGAAGAGGTTGCTGCCTGCATTCTCCACAAGGTTTTTGATGGATTCCTTTCTCACATTGAGGTCCTTCATCCATTTGGAGTCTATTTTCGTGTGTGGTGTAAGGAAGTGGTCCAATTTCATTTTTCTGCATGTGGCTGTCCAATTTTCCCAGCACCATTTATTGAAGAGGCTGTCTTTTTTCCATTGGACATTCTTTCCTGCTTTGTCGAAGATTAGTTGACCATAGAGTTGAGGGTCGATTTCTGGGCTCTCTATTCTGTTCCACTGATTTGTGTGTCTGTTTTTGTGCCAGTACCATGCTGTCTTGATGATGACAGCTTTGTAATAGAGCTTGAAGTCCGGAATTGTGATGCCACCAACGTTGGCTTTCTTTTTCAATATTCCTTTGGCTATTCGAGGTCTTTTCTGGTTCCATATAAATTTTAGGATTATTTGTTCCCTTTCTTTGAAAAAATGGATGGTATTTTGATAGGGATTGCATTAAATGTGTAGATTGCTTTAGGTAGCATAGACATTTTCATAATATTTATTCTTCCAATCCAGGAGCATGGAACATTTTTCCATTTGTTTGTGTCTTCCTCAATTTCTTTCATGAATACTTTATAATTTTCTATGTATAGATTCTTAGTCTCTTTGGTTAGGTTTATTCCTAGGTATCTTATAGTTTTGGGTACAATTGTAAATGGGATTGACTCCTTAATTTCTCTTTCTTCTGTGTTGTTGGTGGTGTACAGAAACGCAACTGATTTCTGTGCATTGATTTTATATCCTGACACTTTAGTGAACTCCTGTACAAGTTCTAGCAGTTTTGGAGTGGAGTCTTTTGGGTTTTCCACATATAGTATCATATCATCTGCGAAGAGTGATAGTTTGACTTCTTCTTTACCAATTTGGATGCATTTAATTTCTTTTTGTTGTCTGATTGTTGAGGCTAGGACTTCTAGTACTATGTTGAATAGCAGTGGTGATAATGGAAATCCCTGCCGTGTTCCTGACCTTAGTGGAAAAGCTTTCAGTTTTTCTCCATTGAGAATGATATTTGCGGTGGGCTTTTCATAGATGGCTTTGATAATATTGAGGTATGTGCCCTCTATCCCTACACTTTGAAGAGTTTTGATCAGGAAGGGATGCTGTACTTTGTCAAATGCTTTTTCAGCATCTATTGAGAGTATCATGTGGTTCTTGTTCTTTCTTTTATTAATGTGTTCTATCACATTGATTGATTTGCGGATGTTGAACCAACCCTGCAGCCCTGGAATAAATCCCACTTGATCGTGGTGCATAATCCTTTTAATGTACTGTTGAATCCTATTGGCTAGTATTTTGGCGAGAATTTTTGCACCTGTGTTCATCAACGATATTGGTCTGTAGTTCTCTTTTTTGGTGGGATCCTTGTCTGGATTTGGGATCAAGGTGATGCTGGCCTCATAAAATGAGTTTGGAAGTTTTCCTTCCATTTCTATTTTTTGGTACAGTTTCAGGAGAATAGGAATTACTTCTTCTTTAAATGATTGGTAGAATTCCCCTGGGAAGCCGTCTGGCCCTGGGCTTTTGTTTGTTTGGAGATTTTTGATGACTGTTTCAATCTCCTTACTGGTTATGGGCCTGTTCAGGTTTACGATTTCTTCCTGGTTCAGTTGTGGTAGTTTATATGTCTCTAGGAATGCATCCATTTCTTCCAGATTGTGAAATTTGTTGGCGTAGAGTTGCTCATAGTATGTTCTTGTAATTGTCTGTATTTCTTTCGTGTTAGTTGTGATCTCTCCTCTTTCATTCATGATTTTATTGATTTGGGTCCTTTCTCTTTTCTTTTTGATGAGTCTAGCCAGAGGTTTATCAATCTTATTGATTCTTTCAAAGAACCAGCTCCTAGTTTCATTGATTTTTTTCTATTTTTTTTTTTGTTTCTATTTCATTGATTTCTGCTCTGATCTTTATGATTTCTCTTCTCCTGCTGGGTTTAGGGTTTCTTTCTTGTTCTTTCTCCAGCTCCTTTACGTGTAGGGTTAGGTTGTGTACTTGAGACCTTTCTTGTTTCTTGAGAAAGGCTTGTAGCGCTATATATTTTCCTCTCAGGACTGCCTTTGCTGTGTCCCACAGATTTTGAACTGTTGTGTTTTCATTATCATTTGTTTCCATGAATTTTTTCAGTTCTTCTTTAATTTCCTTGTTGACCCATTCATTCTTTAGAAGGATGCTGTTTAGTCTCCATGTATTTGGGTTCTTTCCAGCTTTCCTCTTGTGATTGAGTTCTAGCTTCAGAGCATTGTGGTCTGAAAATATGCAGGGAATTATCCCAATCTTTTGATACCGGGTGAGACCTGATTTGTGACCCAGGATGTGATCTATTTTGGAGAAGGTTCCATGTGCACTAGAAAAGAATGTGTATTCTGTTGCTTTGGGATGAAATGTTCTGAATATATCTGTGATGTCCATCTCATCCAGTGTATCATTTAAGGCCTTTATTTCCTTGTTGATCTTTTGCTTGGATAATCTGTCCATTTCAGTGAGGGTAGTGTTAAAATCCCCTACTATTATTGTATTATTACTGATGTGTTTCTTTGATTTTGTTATTAATTGGTTGATATATTTGGCTGCTCCCACGTTAGGGGCATAGATATTTAAAATTGTTAGATCTTCTTGTTGGACAGACCCTTTGAGTAGGATATAGTGTCCTTCCTCATCTCTTATTATAGTCTTTGGCTTGAAATCTAATTGATCTGATATAAGGATTGCCACCCCAGATTTCTTCTGATGCCCATTAGCATGGTAAATTGTTTTCCACCCCCTCACTTTAAATCTGGAGGTGTCTTCGCGTCTAAAATGAGTTTCTTGTAGGCAACATCCTGATGGGTTTTGTTTTTTTTTATCCATTTTGATACCCTGTGTCTTTTGATTGGGCCATTTAGCCCATTAACATTCAGGGTAACTATTGAGAGATATGAATTTAGTGCCATTATTAGCCTGTAAGGTGACTGTTACTGTATATTGTCTCTGTACCTTTCTGATCTACTACTTTTAGGCTCTTTCTTTGCTTAGAGGACCCCTTTCAATATTTCCTGTAGAGCTGGTTTGGTGTTTGCAAATTCTTTCAGTTTTTGTTTGTCCTGGAAGCTTTTGATCTCTCCTTCTATTTTCAATTATAGCCTAGCTGGATAGAGTATTCTTGGCTGCATGTTTTTCTCGTTTAGTGCTCTGAATATATCATGCCAGCTCTTTCTGGCCTGCCAGGTCTCTGTGGATAAGTCTGCCACCAATCTAATATTTTTACCATTGTATGTTACAGACTTCTTTTCTCGGGCTGCTTTCAGGATTTTCTATTTGTCACTAAGACGTAAATTTTACTATTAGGTGACGAGGTGTGGACCTATTCTTGTTGACATTTTGGGGAGTTCTCTGCATCTCCTGGATTTTGATGCTTGTTCCCTTTGCCATTTTAGGGAAATTCTCTCCAGTAATTCTCTCCAATAGACCTTCTGCTCCCCTCTCTGTTTCTTCTTCTTCTGGAATCCCAATTATTCTAATGTTGTTTCGTCTTGTGGTGTCACTTATCTCTCGAATTCTCCCCTCATGGTCCAGTAGCTGTTTGTCCCTCTTTTGCTCGGCTTCCTTATTCTCTGTCATTTGGTCTTCTATATCACTAATTCTTTCTTCTGCCTCATTGATCCTAGCAGTGAGAGCCTCCATTTTTTATTGCACCTCATTAATAGCTTTTTTGATTTCAACTTGGTTAGATTTTAGTTCTTTAAGTTCTCCAGAAAGGGCTTTAATATCTCCAGAGAGGGTTTCTCTAATATCTTCCATGCCTTTTTCAAGCCCGGCTAGAATGTTCAGATTCGTCATTCTGAACTCTTGATCTGACATATTACCTATGTCTGTGTTGATTATGTCCCTAGCCTTCGGTACTGTCTCTTGTTCTTTTGTTTGTGGTGATCTTTTCCGCCTTGACATTTTGTCCAGATAAGAGGATATGAAGGAGCAAATAAACTACTAAAAGGGTGGCAAAGACCCCAGAAAAATGTGCTGTAACCAAATCAGAAGAGACCCCTAATTTTGGGGGGGGGGGGGAAGGGGATAAAAACAGGTTCTGAAAAAAAAAAGGAAAAAAAAGAAAAAAATTTAACAAATAAAACAAATAAAAAAATATAAAAAAGAAAAAATAAATATATATATTTAGATGAACTAGTCAAAAACGTTAAAAAAGAAAAGGGTAAAATTTTAAAAAATTTAGTAGAAGAAGAAAAAAGAAAAAAGAAAAAAAATTGAAAAAAGAAAAAAAAATTGAAGTAGCCGCAAGACTAAACAATCATGGAGAGAAAGCCATGAGTTCCGTGCTTTGCTTTCTCCTCCTCTGGAATTGCTCTGCTGTCTTAGGAAGTGAACCTGCTTTCTCCTTGATAGATGAACTTCGCCCTGGCTGGATATTTTGTTGATCTTCTGGGGGAGGGGCCTGTTGTAGTGACTCTCAAGTGTCTTTGCCCGAGGCGGGATTGCACCGCCCTTACTGGGGGCCGGAGTATGTAATCAGCTCGGGTTCGCTTTTGGGAGCTTCTGTTCCCTGAACGCTTTCCGTAGAGCTCTGGAGGACGGGAATGAAAATGGCGCCTCCCAGTCTCCGGCCCGGAGGAGCCGAGAGCCTGGGGCCCCACTCCTCAGTGTGCCCCCAGAGGACAGCACCCAATCCTCTGGGGCTTTCTTTGCTTAGAGGACCCCTTTCAATATTTCCTGTAGAGCTGGTTTGGTGTTTGCAAATTCTTTCAGTTTTTGTTTGTCCTGGAAGCTTTTGATCTCTCCTTCTATTTTCAATGATAGCCTAGCTGGATAGAGTATTCTTGGCTGCATGTTTTTCTCGTTTATTGCTCTGAATATATCATGCCAGCTCTTTCTGGCCTGCCAGGTCTCTGTGGATAAGTCTGCCGCCAATCTAATATTTTTACCATTGTATGTTACAGACTTCTTTTCTCGGGCTGCTTTCAGGATTTTCTATTTGTCACTAAGACGTAAATTTTACTATTAGGTGACGAGGTGTGGACCTATTCTTGTTGACATTTTGGGGAGTTCTCTGCATCTCCTGGATTTTGATGCTTGTTCCCTTTGCCATTTTAGGGAAATTCTCTCCAGTAATTCTCTCCAATAGACCTTCTGCTCCCCTCTCTGTTTCTTCTTCTTCTGGAATCCCAATTATTCTAATGTTGTTTCGTCTTGTGGTGTCACTTATCTCTCGAATTCTCCCCTCATGGTCCAGTAGCTGTTTGTCCCTCTTTTGCTCGGCTTCCTTATTCTCTGTCATTTGGTCTTCTATATCACTAATTCTTTCTTCTGCCTCATTGATCCTAGCAGTGAGAGCCTCCATTTTTTATTGCACCTCATTAATAGCTTTTTTGATTTCAACTTGGTTAGATTTTAGTTCTTTAAGTTCTCCAGAAAGGGCTTTAATATCTCCAGAGAGGGTTTCTCTAATATCTTCCATGCCTTTTTCAAGCCCGGCTAGAATGTTCAGATTCGTCATTCTGAACTCTTGATCTGACATATTACCTATGTCTGTGTTGATTATGTCCCTAGCCTTCGGTACTGTCTCTTGTTCTTTTGTTTGTGGTGATCTTTTCCGCCTTGACATTTTGTCCAGATAAGAGGATATGAAGGAGCAAATAAACTACTAAAAGGGTGGCAAAGACCCCAGAAAAATGTGCTGTAACCAAATCAGAAGAGACCCCTAATTTTGGGGGGGGGGGGGAAGGGGATAAAAACAGGTTCTGAAAAAAAAAAGGAAAAAAAAGAAAAAAATTTAACAAATAAAACAAATAAAAAAATATAAAAAAGAAAAAATAAATATATATATTTAGATGAACTAGTCAAAAACGTTAAAAAAGAAAAGGGTAAAATTTTAAAAAATTTAGTAGAAGAAGAAAAAAGAAAAAAGAAAAAAAATTGAAAAAAGAAAAAAAAATTGAAGTAGCCGCAAGACTAAACAATCATGGAGAGAAAGCCATGAGTTCCGTGCTTTGCTTTCTCCTCCTCTGGAATTGCTCTGCTGTCTTAGGAAGTGAACCTGCTTTCTCCTTGATAGATGAACTTCGCCCTGGCTGGATATTTTGTTGATCTTCTGGGGGAGGGGCCTGTTGTAGTGACTCTCAAGTGTCTTTGCCCGAGGCGGGATTGCACCGCCCTTACTGGGGGCCGGAGTATGTAATCAGCTCGGGTTCGCTTTTGGGAGCTTCTGTTCCCTGAACGCTTTCCGTAGAGCTCTGGAGGACGGGAATGAAAATGGCGCCTCCCAGTCTCCGGCCCGGAGGAGCCGAGAGCCTGGGGCCCCACTCCTCAGTGTGCCCCCAGAGGACAGCACCCAATCACTCCCAATCCCCAGCCACTAGGCTTGCTCCGAGCTCACCCAGCCCGGGACCAGTTCAAGGTAACCTCGAGCTAAGAATTCAGTCCTCAGCTCTGTCTCTGCAGCTGGCTTCTCTGTTCTAATACCTGCGAGCTCTCTGACACTCTGACACCCCCGATCCTTCTGTGACCCTGCGGGGCATGGGGCCACGCTGACCCCGCGTGGGCTTCACCCTGGTTTAGCCTCTGGAGCAATGTCCCTCAGTGGAACAGACTTTTAAAGTCCTGAATTTGTGCTCCATTGCTCCACCACTTGCCAGGAGCCGGCCCTTCCCCCATGGTCTATCTTCCCGTCGTTTTAGATTCACTTCTCCGCCAGTCCTACCTTTCAGAAAGTGGTTGATTTTCTGTTTCTAGAGTTGCTGTTCTTCTTCTCTTCGCTCTCCCGTTGGATTTGTAGGTGTTTGCAATGTTTAGATAAGCTATCGAGCTGATCTCCTGCTACCTGATGTAGTCTCAGGCTGCTACTTCTCCGCCATCTTGACTCCTCTTCTCTCCCTGATTCTTTAATTGCATATACCAAGTGCTCATCCTCATATAATGCGACACCACCTCCATACCCTTTATCCATTTCCCTCTTTATGGCAGCTCTTATGCTCCTGTAAACCTCAGCTTGGTCCCCAAAGTTCTGAGTGTCTCCTGGTGCATCTCCCTGTCTGACTTCTTCTCCTGCCGTTTTCCCTTACTATTACTCATGTCCATGGTATTCCTTATGGGCCACATAGGAGTGAAGCCATAGGATATTTCCCTTGGTCTGCTTGCATTTTCATTTGGAAATCATCTTCTTTATCATCATCTTCATAATCATTTTTATCCAAAGTGCTTAAAAGGGTATCTTGGCTCCTTCCACAGTGATGGTAGAGTTGGTGTGGCAGGCCATCGATGTTGGCTGTTCATTTCCATCTGAGTAAAGAGAGTTGCTCAACATGTCTCTCCCCATGACTATGGCATGTAGCATTAACTAATGATGACAAGGTTGCTGACCAGGGCTCTATCTTGAGGGGTAGCGATCAAGAAGTGTTTCACTCTCCATGAAGCCTTTGCAATGGTGTTTCAGGTAAGGTCAGGTAGACAGAGCCTTCATCCCTTGGGACTGGTGTTTCAAGACACTAGCAGATAAGGACATGGACAGTACAATGCATCTCTGCCCTGGCAATTTTCCCTGGAATTGTGACTGTCCTTCCCTTCTTCCTTTCCTCAACTTCCAAGCTGACCAAGCACCAAAGGCAGACCTTCCACCCGAGAAACCATAGGGAACAGAAACTAAGAATGGACACTTTCACCCAAGGATATCCAAACTCCCAGAGACCTATTGGTAGCCAAGAGGCCTCGCTGTTGATTGAGATCTCTAGTAATTGCAGTAGAAATAGGAACACCTTGCTCTCTGTGGAGAAATGTTGGTCTAAAGAATGGTATACAGAATATCATTTTCTTTTCTCTTTGTATAGAAAGTGGAAGTGAGAAAGAAACAGAAAAGGCCACCTGAGTTCATGGTCAGGCTAACAGGGCTCTTTCTTGTTCCTCACCAGGTCTTTCTACTTAAAGCCATAGGACTCATATGTCATGAGAATGAGAATGCTGCTTCAGTGAACTCAACTTCTGTGACATCACAAAGCTCAGAAGTCCTAGCAACCACTCCTCACCAAACCAAGCCTCATCACTTCACCTGACTGGAGTAGTTCTGCATCATCCAGGAGTATCAAAATGATTCCAAACCGCTGGAACCGCCTTGTAATTTCCCCAAGACAGTTTGTGAAGCGAATTGGGGTCACCTTCTCCATGGGTGAATTTGTAGACTTTGGTCGTGACTGTAACCAACACCCCTCTGGACTCCTGAGAGACGCAAGAATCCACAATTCCAACTTATCGACGTAAGGTCAAGAAAGAGTCAGGAGTACAAGCAGCCTCACATGGGGAACTCCACGCCATACACATATTCATGGTCCTCACACCCTACCAGGATATTTCTGACCAGGAAAAGCGCCCCCCGCCCTCCGAGGAAAGCTCAGATTTAACACCCCCAACCATACCAAAGACCTGTCTGGAGTCTTGCAACAGTGAGGACACGAATTCTTCTTGCATTCTCAAAAATCGTGCCATAAATACCTCCCAATTTTCCCAGCTTACCAATCATTAAAATCAGACCCTGCATGCTAGAAGCTTAGGCCCAGGGCGGACTCTTCTGTTTGGAGCTCACAGGAACAAGCACGGAGCATGTTGGAAGAGAACCAATCCCCATGTGAAGCCATCAGAAAAGGCTTTCTTGCCAGTTTCAGGAATACAATGTTAATCTACAAAAGGTCTCTGTCTTCTCTCTATTGGAAACACACATTCTGTTAGCTACCCTAAAGATAATTTCTTTAGGAAGAAGAGCTCATGTTGTGCCCAAAGTCTGGCACTTGAGAGAGTCTCCGGTGTGTGTGACATGACCTCTGGGGATGGGTTGTGGCTTTCCTCTCTCCAGTGGGCTCATCCTCTGCAGAGGCTCTCCTTGCCTTCCATTCAGATTTTTTGATGTATGGGCCAAATATGGTGAGGTTATGCCTCGTGGGTCAGGTGTGCCTGTGAACCGTGACTTTCTACCCACTCCAAAAAATTTAAGGCCTGCTGAATTCTGTAGCCAGTTGAGAGGATGTGGGCAGGGCTTTATTCTACTCCCCTGCAGGATTTCCTGAAATCTGGGACTAAGCAACGTGGCCTGAAGCAGGCACTCCCAACAGTGTTCCAGGTTTGGGAATCCGTGATTGCAGGTTGGGCAGCTAATGTCCTCACCGTCCTGCCTGTGGCCACTTCTCAGTCTTGATGCTGGCAGTTGTAAAGCCCAAGTATCTTTGGCGCACATCGAGGCATCTCCACCAACACTGCCCATCACCAATGCACACAAAGAAATAATAATCTTTCCACGGTGTCAACAGATATTGTCTCTGATCATGGTTTCCAGGCTGTCTCCACCTTGGTGCTTGCTGGTCTCCTCTCCAGGAGATACACAGTGTTGTCTGGTGTCTGTGTCTGCAAACATGCTGATCTGGAATCGCCAGGTCTCAAGAACCTTGGATTGCAAGAACTCCTGTCATTCACTCTCCTTTTCTCCGCCATCATCTATGGTTCTACATTCAAATTGTGGGTTCTAAGTGTGCTCCTCTCCAATGGGCCTTTGTCTTGTCCAGGGCTCCCTGCCCTCTAAAGCACCAACCGTCCAATTCTCCCATAAGCCCTATCTACACCCTTCTCCCATGGTCTCTGTGACCTCTTCTCTCTTTCACTGTGTAGTGTGATTTCTAGGCTTCAGGTCCATTTATGCCATGTTTACATGGATGTGGTCATCTTCTGGTGGTGCTGATGGCTGAAGACAAGCCTGGAGTTCCTAGACACTTCTACCAATTCCCTTTCCTCCAAATGCATTGCAGACTCTTATGGAGCCATATGCACGAAGGCGTTCTTGCTCCTTGTAACCATGGCAGAAAGGAGAGAGCACTGGGCTGTGTCATATCTGTTAGTCATAGAAAGACAACTACAATACGATTTCACTCACTCATGGAAATAAAGAAACATGGGAAAAAGCAAGGAAAAGGGACAGGCAATGAGACTCTAACGAGGCACACAAAATTTAGTGTTTGTTCCAGGCAGGCTAGTCAGAATCGGCCTTTCTAAAAGTGGATCAAATGGGACATTCAATGCCGGAAATGTGGCTGAACGAGATGTAACGTGTGTTTCCACTGATTTTGTAGGTGAATTGTGGTCTGGAATAGAGCAGCTTCATATCTCTTAAAATATCATTTTTAGCGTTTGGTACAACACACACACACACACACACACACACACACACACACACTCTTAAAAGGGTCCCACAGAAGCTAGGGATTAAGTGGGAAAATGCACTCATGGACGCAAAATTCAGAGAAAATACCATAAAAAACAATAGCTTAGATAATCAAAGTATCAAACTGTTGAACTGTATAAGTTAACTCCTTACCTATCAAGCATTAATTAATTAATTACACCCTTACTAAAAGACCGATACACAGAAGTCTGCCAGGAAATCCAATACTGGAGACAAAAAGATAAATTCCAGGACACCTACGCACTACTATGACAAGATCATGAGTCATACATATCTGACGTCTCAGGTAATGACTTTTGAAGCAGCTTCTGAGGATTTTGAGGCAGTCCTCAAACATCTCCCAACACAGAAAGCCAGGTTCAAATCAATTCCCTGGTCAACAATTCGAGACATTTAATGGTAATGTCGGCTTTTCTCATCTATTCCCAAAATGTAGGAAGAGGGAATACTAATTTGCAATGTCCAAAGACCCAATTTACATAAGGACCTTATAGGAAACAAATTGCATACCTTTTTAATCAGTACGATAATAAAATGAGAATTCATTTCTCTTCTCTTTCTTTCTTTGTCTCCATGTGAAATGGCCTGTTTTGCTGTATTCACTATTTTTTCTTTTATACGGCCAGCCAGCCTTTCATCCATGCTACGTTTTTTGACATAGTGCTCCCTGATTCTTTAACTACATATACCACCAAGTGCTCATCCTCGTATAATGCCACACCACCTCCACACCCATTAACCAGTTCCCTCTTTATGGCATGTCTTATCCTCCTGTAACCCTTAGCTTGGTCCCCAAAGTCCTGAGTGTCTCCTGGTGCATCTCCATCTCTGACTTCTTCTTCTGATTTCTCTTACTACTACTCATGTCCATGGTATTCCTCATGGGCCACATAGGAGTGAAGCCATAGGATATTTCCCTTGGTCTGCTTGCATTTTCATTTGAAAATCATCTTCTTTATCATCATCTTCATAATCATCTTTATCCACTAACCCTTAAAAGGATATCTCGGCTCCTTCCACAGTGATGCTAGAGTGGGCATTGCAGGCCATCGATGTTGGCCGTTCATTTTCATCTGAATAAAGAGAGTTGACCAACATGGCTCTCCTCATGACTTTGGCATGTAGCATTAACTAATGATGACAATGAGTGCTGCCAACGGCTCTTTCTTTCTTTTTTTTTAATAAACATATAATGTATTTATATTACATTATAATATCACCAGGTTTACACACCTGTAAATCACCAGGTTTACACAGTTCACAGCCCTCACGATAGAACATACCCTCCCCAATGTCCATAACAACCTCCCCCTCTCCCAATCCCACCTCCCCCCAGCAACCGCCAGTTTGTTTTGTGAGGTTGAGTCTTTTATGGTTTGTCTCCCTCCAATCCCATCTTGTTTCATTTATTCTTCTCCTGTCCCCCTAACCCCCCATGTTGCATCAACTTGTCCTCATATCAGGGAGATCATATGATAGTTGTCTTTCTCCGATTGACTTATTTCACTAAGCATGATACCCTCTAGTTCCATCCATGTTTCGCAAATGGCAAGATTTCATTTCCGTTGATGGCTGCATAGTATTCCATTGTGTATATATACCACATCTTCTTTATCCATTCATCTGTTGATGGAAATCTAGGTTCTTTCCATAGTTTGGCTATTGTAGACATTGCTGCTATAAACATTCGGGTACACGTGCCCCTTCAGATCACTGTGTTTGTATCTTTAGGGTAAATACCCAGTAGTGCAATTGTTGGGTCATAGGGTAGTTCTATTTTCAACATGTTGAGTAACCTCCATGCTGTTTTCCAGAGTGGTTGCACCAGCTTGCATCCCACGAAGAATGGAGGAGGTATCCCCTTTCTCTGCATCCTCGCCAGCATCTGTCATTTCCTGACTTGTTCATTTTAGCCTTTCTGATTGGTGTGAGGTGTTATCTCATTGTGGTTTTGATTTGTATTTCCCTGATGCCGAGTGATGTGGAGCACTTTTTCATGTGTCTGTTGGCCCTCTGGATGTCTTCTTTGCAGAAATGTCTGTTCATGTCCTCTTCAAATTTCTTGATTGAATTGTTTGTTCTTTGGGTGTTGAGATTTTTATGTTCCTTATAGATTTTGAACACTAGCCTTTTATCTGATATGCCATTTACAAATATCTTCTCCCATTCTGTCAGTTGTCTTTTGGTTTTGTTAACTGTTTCCTTTGCTGTGCAAAAGCTTTTGATCTTGATGAAATCCCAATAGTTCATTTTTGCCTTTGCTTCCCTTTCCTTTGCCGATGTTCCTAGGAAGATGTTGCTGCGGTTGAGGTCGAAGATGTTGCTGCCTGCATTCTCCTCAAGGATTTGGATGGATTCCTTTCTCACATTGAGGTCCTTCATCCATTTGGAGTCTATTTTCGTGTGTGATGTAAGAAAGGGGTCCAATTTCATTTTTCTGCATGTGGCTGTCCAATTTTCCCAGCACCATTTATTGAAGAGGCTGTCTTTTTTCCATTGGACATTCTTTCCTGCTTTGTCGAAGATTAGTTGACCATAGAGTTGAGGGTCGATTTCTGGGCTCTCTATTCTGTTCCACTGATTTGTGTGTCTGTTTTTGTGCCAGTACCATGCTGTCTTGATGATGACAGCTTTGTAATAGAGCTTGAAGTCCGGAATTGTGATGCCACCAACGTTGGCTTTCTTTTTCAATATTCCTTTGGCTATTCGAGGTCTTTTCTGGTTCCATATAAATTTTAGGATTATTTGTTCCCTTTCTTTGAAAAAATGGATGGTATTTTGATAGGGATTGCATTAAATGTGTAGATTGCTTTAGGTAGCATAGACATTTTCATAATATTTATTCTTCCAATCCAGGAGCATGGAACATTTTTCCATTTGTTTGTGTCTTCCTCCATTTCTTTCATGAGTACTTTATAGTTTTCTGCATATAGATTCTTAGCGTCTTTGGTTAGGTTTATTCCTAGGTATCTTATAGTTTTGGGTGCAATTGTAAATGGGACTGACTCCTTAATTTCTCTTTTTTCTGTCTTGTTGTTGGTGTACAGAAATGCAACTGATTTCTGTGCGTTGATTTTATATCCTGACACTTTACTGAATTCCTGTAAAAGTTCTATCAATTTTGGAGTGGAGTCTTTTGGATTTTCCACATATAGTATCATATCATCTGCGAAGAGTGATAGTTTGACTTCTTCTTTGCCAATTTGAATGCTTTGATCTCCTTTTGTTGTCTGATTGCTGAGGCTAGGACTTCTAGTACTATGTTGAATAGCAGTGGTGATAATGGACATCCCTGCCATGTTCCTGACCTTAGCGGAAAAGCTCAGTTTTTCTCCATTGAGAATGATATTTGCAGTAGGTTTTTCATAGATGTCTTTTATGATATTGAGGCATGTGCCCTCTATCCCTACACTTTGAAGAATTTTGATCAGGAAGGGATGCTGTACTTTGTCAAATGCTTTTTCAGCATCTATGGAGAATATCATATGGTTCTTGTTCTTTCTTTTATTAATGTGTTTTTTCACATTGATTGATTTGCAGATGTTGAACCAACCCTGCAGCCCTGGAATAAATCCCACTTGATCGTGGTGCATAATCCTTTTAATGTACTGTTGAATCCTATTGGCTAGTATTTTGGCGAGAATTTTTGCATATGTGTTCATCAACGATATTGGTCTGTAGTTCTCTTTTTTGGTGGGATCCTTGTCTGGTTTTGGAATCAAGGTGATGCTGGCCTCATAAAATGAGTTTGGAAGTTTTCCTTCCATTTCTCTTTTTTGGAACAGTTTCAGGAGAAGAGGAATTCGTTCTTCTTTAAATGTTTGTAGAATTCCCCTGGGAAACCGTCTGGCACTGGGCTTTTGTTTGTTTGGAGATTTTTGATGACTGTTTCAAACTCCTTACTGGTTATGGGCCTGTTCAGGATTTCTGTTTCTTCCTGGTTCAGTTGTGGTAGTTTATATGTCTCTAGGAATGCGTCCATTTCTTCCAGATTGTCAGATTTGTTGGCATAGAATTGCTCATAGTATGTTCTTATAATTGTCTGTATTTCTTTGGTGTTAGTTGTGATCTCTCCTCTTTCATTCATTATTTTACTGATTTGGGTCCTTTCTCTTTTCTTTTTGATATATCTGGCCATGCTGTTATCAATCTTATTGATTCTGTCAAAGAACCAGCTCTTAGTTTCATTGATTTTTTCTATTGTTTTTTTTTTGTTTGTTTGTTTCTATTTCATAGATTTCTGCTCTGATCTTTATGATTTCTCTTCTCCTGCTGCGTTTAGGTTTTCTTTCCTGTTCTTTCTCCAGCTCCTTTACGTGTAGGGTTAGGTTGTGTACTTGAGATCTTTCTTGTTTCTTGAGAAAGGCTTGTAGCGCTATATATTTTCCTCTCAGGACTGCCTTTGCTGTGTCCCACAGATTTAGAACCATTGTGTTTTCATTATCATTTGTTTCCATGAAATTTTTCAATTCTTCTTTAATTTCCTGGTTGACCCATTCATTCTTTAGAAGGACGCTGTTTAGGCTCCATGTATTTGGGTTCTTTCCAGGTTTCCTCTTGTGATTGAGTTCTAGCTTCAGAGCATTGTGGTCTGAAAATATGCAGGGAATTATCCCAATCTTTTGATACCAGTTGAGACCTGATTTGTGATCCAGGATGTGAACTATTCTGGAGAAGGTTCCATGTGCACTAGAGAAGAACGTGTATTGCTTTGCTTTGGGATGAAATGTTCTGAATATATCTGTGATGTCCATCTGGTCCAGTGTCTCATTTAAGGCCCTTATTTCCTTGCTGATCTTTTGCTTTAATGATCTGTCCATTTCAGTGAGGGGAGTGTTCAAGTCCCCTACTATTATTGTATTATTATTGATGTGTTTCTTTGATTTTGTTATTAATTGGATTATATAGTTGGCTGCTCCCACGTTAGGGGCATAGATATTTAAAATTGTTAGATCTTCTTGTTGGACAGACCCTTTGAGTAGGATATAGTGTCCTTCCTCATCTCTTATTATAGTCTTTGGCTTAAAATCTAATTGATCTGATATAAGGATTGCCACCCCAGATTTCTTCTGATGCCCATTAGCATGGTAAATTGATTTCCACCCCCTCACTTTAAATCTGGAGGAGTCTTCGCGTCTAAAATGAGTTTCTTGTAGGCAACATACTGATGGGTTTTGTTTTTTTTTATCCATTTTGATACCCTGTGTCTTTTGATTGGGCCATTTCGCCCATTAACATTCAGGGTAACTATTGAGAGATATGAATTTAGTGCCATTATTAGCCTGTAAGGTGACTGTTACTGTATATTGTCTCTGTACCTTTCTGATCTACTACTTTTTGGCTCTCTCTTTGCTTAGAGGACCCCTTTCAATATTTCCTGTAGAGCTGTTTTGGTGTTTGCAAATTCTTTCAGTTTTTGTTTGTCCTGGAAGCTTTTTATCTCTCCTTCTATTTTCAATGATAGCCTAGCTGGATAGAGTATTCTTGGCTGCATGTTTTTCTCGTTTAGTACTCTGAATATATCATGCCAGCTCTTTCTGACCTGATAGGTCTCTGTGGATAATTCTGTTGCAAATCTAATATTTTTACCATTGTATATTATAGACTTCTTTTCCCGGGCTGCTTTCAGGATTTTCTCTTTGTCACTAAGACTTGTAAATTTTACTATTAGGTGACGGGGTGTGGACCTATACTTGTTGACTTTGAGGGGGTTCTCTGCATCTCCTGGATTTTTAATATATTTATTAATTTATTTATTTGAGAGAGAGAGGTCACAGTAGGCAGAGAGGCAGGCAGAGAGAGATGGAGAAACAGGTTCCCTACTGAGCAGAGACCCCGATGCGGGGCTCGATCCCAGGACCCTGACATCATGACCTGAGCCGAAGGCAGAGGCTTAAACCGCTGAGACACCCAGGCGCCCCACCCCTGGAATTTGATGCTTGTTCCCGTTTTCATATTAGGGAAATTCTCTCTAATAATTCTCTCCAATAGAGTTTCTGCTCCCCTCTCTCTTTCTTCTTCTCTGGAATCCCAATTATTCTAATGTTGTTTCGTCTTATGGTGTCACTTATCTCTCGAATTCTCCTCTCATGGTCCAGTAGATGTTTGTCCCTCTTTTGCTCGGCTTCTTTATTCTCTGTCATTTGGTCTTTTATATCACTAGTTCTTTCTTCTGCCGCATTTATCCTAGCAGTGAGAGCCTCCATTTTTTTTCCCGATTTTATTTTTTTTTCAGTGTAACAGTATTCATTGTTTTTGCACAACACCCAGTGCTCCATGCAAAACGTGCCCTCCCTATTACCCACCACCTGTTCCCCCAACCTCCCACCCCTGACCCTTCAAAACCCCCAGGTTGTTTTTCAGAGTCCATAGTCTCTTATGGTTCACCTCCCCTCCCTAATGTCCATAGCCCCCTCCCCCTCTCCCAATCCCACCTCCCCCCAGCAACCCCCAGTTTGTTTTGTGGGATTAAGAGTCATTTATGGTTTGTCTCCCTCCCAATCCCATCTTGTTTCATTTATTCTTCTCCTATCCCCCTAACCCCCCATGTTGTTTCTCCATGTCCTCATATCAGGGAGATCATATGATAGTTGTCCATCAACAGATGAATGGATAAAGAAGATGTGGTATATATACACAATGGAATACTATGCAGCCATCAAATAAATATGAAATCTTGCCATTTGCGACGACATGGATGGAACTAGAGTGTATCATGCTTAGTGAAATAAGTCAATCGGAGAGCCTCCATTTTTTATTGCACTTCATTAATAGCTTTTTTGATTTCTACTTGGTTAGATTTTAACTTTTTAATTTCTCCAGAAAGGGCTTTTATATCTCCAGAGAGGGTTTCTCTAATATCTTCCATGCCTTTTTCAAGCCCGGCTAGAACATTCAGAATCATCATTCTGAACTCTTGATCTGACATATTAACCTATGTCTGTGTTGATTAGGTCCCTAGCCTTCGGTATTGCCTCTTGTTCTTTTGTTTGTGGTGATTTTTTCTGCCTTGTCCTTTTGTCCAGATAAGAGGATATGAAGGATCAAATAAAATACTAATAGGGTGGGAAAGACCTCAGAAAAATGCGCTGTAACCAAATCAGAAGGGACCCCAAATTTTGGGGGGGAAGGGGATAAAAAGAGGTTCAGAAAAAAAGAAAAAATTTAAAAAATAAAACAAATAAAGAAAAAATATAAAAAAGAAAGAAAAAATATATATTTAGATAAACTAGTCTAAAAACGTTAAAAAAGAAAAGGGTAAAAGTTTTAAAGAATTTAGCAGAAGAAGAAAAAAGAAAGAAAAAAAATTGAATTAACCACAAGACTAAAGAATCATGGGGAGAAAGCCATGAGTTCCATGCTTTGCTTTCTCCTCTTCTGGAATTGTGCTACTATCTTAGGAATTGAACCTGCTTTCCTTGATAGATGAACTTCGTCCTGGCTGGATATTTTGTTGATCTTCTGGGAGCAGGGCCTGTTGTAGTGATTCTCAAGTGTCTTTGCCCGAGGCGGGATTGCACCGCCCTTACTGGGGCCAGACTAAGTAATCAGCTCGGGTTCGCTTTTGGGAGCATCTGTTCCTTGAACGCTTTCTGTAGAATTCTGGAGGACGCGAAAGAAAATGGCGGCCTCCCAGTCTCTGGCCCAGAGGAGCCGAGAGCCCGGGGCACCCCCAGAGGACAGCATCCAATCACTAATGTATCCCCAGCCTCTAGCCACGCTCCAAGATCACCCAGCCCGTGACCAGTTCAAGGTAACCCCGAACTGAGAGATCATTCCTCAGCTCTATCTCTGTAGCTGGCTTCTCTGTTCTAATACCTGCGAGATCGGCGAAACTCTGTCACCCCAGATCCTTCTGTGACACTGCAGGACCTGGGGCCACGCTGACCCCGTGTGGGTTTCACCCCGGTTTAGCCTCTGGAGCAATGTCCCTCAGTGGAACAGACTTTTAAAATTCCTGATTTTGTACTCCGTTGTTCTGCCGTTGGCAGGGAGCCCCTGCCCATGCAGTCTATCTTCCCATCGATTTAGATTCACTTCTCTGCCAGTCCCACCTTTCAGAAAGTGGTTGATTTTCTGTTTCTAGAATTGCTGTTCTTCTTTTCTAGAAACTCCCTTTGGATTTGCAGGAGTTTGCAATGCTTAGATAAGCTATTGAGCTGATCTCCTGCTACCTAATGTAGTCTCACCTTGCTACTTCTTGGCAATCTTGACTCCTCTCTCCAGGGCTCTTTCTTTACAGGTAGCGATCATGCATAGTTTCACTCCCAAAAAGCCTTTGCAT
This sequence comes from Meles meles, assembly GCF_922984935.1. Taxonomy (NCBI): domain Eukaryota; kingdom Metazoa; phylum Chordata; class Mammalia; order Carnivora; family Mustelidae; genus Meles; species Meles meles. Next base: position 31,373,007 of record NC_060088.1, on the reverse strand, counting down.
CGGTGTTTAAGGTAATGTCAGGTATACCGAGCCTTCATCCCTTAGGACTGGTGTTTCAGGAAACTAGCAGATAAGGACACGGACAGCACAATGCATCCCTGCCATGGCAAATTTCCTGGAATTGTGACTTTCCTTCCCTTCTTCCTTCCCTCGCCATCCAAGCTAACCAAGGGCCAAAGGCAGACCTTACACATGAGAAACCATAGGGAACAGAAGCTAAGTATGGACTCTCTCACCCAAGGATATCAAACGTCCCAGAGACTTAATGGTAGTCAAGAGGCCTCGCTTTGATTGAAATCTCTAGAAATTGCAGTGAAAATAGGAACACCTTGCTCTCTCTGGAGAAATGTTGGTCTAAAGAATGGTATACAGAACATTAAAAAAAAAAAAGCTAAGAGAATTAAACTAACAAAACGTCCAAACTGGATGAGGAATGCACAGAAAGAAATAAGAATCATACCAAGGTGTCAACAGGTATTGTCTCTGAGCATGGTTTCCAGGCTGTCTGCACCTGGTTGCTTGCTGGTGTCCTCTCCAGGAGATACAGAATGTTATCTGGAGACTATGTCGGCAAAGCATGCTGATCTGGAATCGCCAGGCCTCAAGAACCTTCGGTTGCAAGAACCTGTGCCCTTCAGACACTCTCCGTTTCTCCGCCAACAGCTATGGGTCAGCATTCAAATGGTGGGTTCTAAGTGTGCTCCTCTCCAATGGGCCTTTGTCTTTGGCCAGGGCTCCCTGCCCTCTAAAGCACCAACCGTCCAACTCTCCCATAAGCCCTGTCTACACCCTTCTCCCATGGTCTCTGTGACTTCTTCTCTCTTTTGCTGTGGAGTGTGATTTATAGGCTTCAGGTCCATTTATGCCATGTTTGCATGGATGTGGTCATCTTCTGGTTGTGCTGATGGCTGAAGACAAGCCTGGAGTTCCTAAACACTTCTGCCATCTCTCTTTCCTCCAAATGGACTGCGGACCCTTACAGAGCCATGAGCACGAAGGCATTCTTGCTCTTTTGACAATGGTAGAAAGGAGAGAGCATTGGGCTGTGTCATATCTGTTAGTCATAGAAAGACAACTACCATACGATTTCACTCACTCATGGAAGTAAAGAAACATGGGAAAAAGCAAGAAAAAAGGGACAGGCAATGAGCATCTAACCAGGAACACAAAATTTGCTGTTTATTCCAGGCAGGCTAGTCAGAATCTGCCTTTCAAAAAGTGGAACAAATGGGACATTCAATGCTGGAAATGTGGCTGAATGGGATGTAACGTGAGTTTCCACTGTGTTTGTAGGTGAATTGTGATCTGGAATAGAGCTGCTTCATATCTCTTAAAATATCATATTACCATTTGGTACAACACACACACACCCACACACAACACACACACACACACACTCACTCTTAAAAGTGTCCCACAGAAGTTAGGGGGGGTGTGACGAATAGCACTCATGGAAGCAAAATTCAAAGAAAATACCATAAAAAACCAAAGCTTCGAGAATCAAAGTAACAAACCGTCTAAACTGGATAAGTTAACTCCTTACCTATCAAGAATTAATTAATTAATAAACAACCTTACTTAAAAGACCCCTACACAGAAGTCTTCCAGGAAATCCAATACCAGAGAGAAAAGGATAAATTCCAAGACACATACGCACTACCATGACAAGATCATGATTCATACATCTCGGACGTCTCATGTAAAGACTTTTGACGCAGCTTTGGAGACTTTTGAAGCAGTCCTCAAACATCTCCCAAAACACAGAAAGTGAGATTCAAATCAATTCCCTGGTCAACAATTCGAGACATTTCATGGTTATGTCAGCTTTTCTCAACTATTCCCAAAATCTAGGAAGAGGGAAGACTAATTTACAATGTCCAAAGACCCAATTCATATAAGGACCTTATAGGAAACCAATTGCATACAATTCTACTCAGTAAGATAATAAAACTAGAATTCATTTCTCTTCTCTTTCTTTCTTGAATCTCCTGTAACGACCTATTTTGCTTTCTATTTACTATATTTTCTTATATTCGGCAAGCCAGCCTTTCATCCATCCTACGTTTTTTGACATAGTGTTCCCTGATGCTTAAATTGCATATACCACCAAGTACTCATCCTCATATAATGCCACACCACCTCCATACACATTATCCAGTTGCCTCTTTATGGCATGACTTATCCTCCTGTAACCCTCAGCTTGGTCCCCAAAGTCCTGAGTGTCTCCTGGTGCATCTCCCTGTCTGACTTCTTCTCGTTCCGTTTTCCCTTACTAATACTCATGACCATGGTATGCCTCATGGGCCACATATGAGTGAAGCCATAGGATATTTCCCTTGGTCCGCTTGCATTTTCATTTGGAAATCATCTTCTTTATTATCATCTTCATAATCATCTTTATCCACCAGCCCTTAAAAGGGTATCTCGGCTCCTTCCTCAGTGATGCTAGAGTGGCCATGGCAGGCCATCGATGTTGGCCGTTCATTTTCATCTGAATAAAGTGCGTCGCTCAACATGGCTCTCCACATTACTATGGCATGTAGCGTTAACTAATGATGACAAGGAGTGCTGACCAGGGATCTTTCTTTCCAGGTAACGATCATGCAGAGTTTCACTCTCCATGAAGCCTTTGCAATGGTGTTTAAGGTAATGTTAGGTAGACAGAGCCTTCATCTCTTAGGACTGGTGTTTAAGGACACTAGCAGATAAGGACATGGACAGATCAACGCTTCCTGCCCTGGCAATTTTCCTGGAATTGTGACTTTCCTTCCCTTCTGCCTTCCCTCCCCTTCCAAGCTAACCAAGCACCAAAGGCCGAACTTACACCTGAGAAACCATAGGGAATAGAAGCTAAGAATGGACCCTCTCACCCAAGGACATCGAATCTCCCAGAGACATAATTGTACCCAAGAGGCCGCGCTGTTGATTGAGATCTCTAGAACTTGCAGTGGAAATAGGAACACCTTGCTCTCTCTGGAGAAATGTGGGTCTAAAGAATGGTACACAGAACATTGTTTTCTTTTCTCTTTGTACAGAAAGGGGAAGTGGGAAAGAAACAGAAAAGACCACCAGAGTTCATGATCAGGCTAACAGGGCTCTTTCTTGTTCCTTCCCAAGTCATTCTACTTAAAACCATAGGACTCCTATGTCATGAGAATGGGATTGCTGCTTTATTGAAGTCCGCTTCTGTGACGTCACAAATCTCTGAGGTTTTAGAAACCACTCCTCACCAAACCACGCCTCATCTCTTCACCTTCCTGGAGTAATTCTGGGTCAGCCAGGAGTATCAAATTCACTCCAGACCGCTGGAGCCTCCTTTGTATTTCCCCAAGACAGTTTGTGAAGCGATTTGCCGTCACCTTCTCCATGGCCGAATTGGTAGTCTTTGACCGTGACTGTCACCACCACCCCTCTGGACTCCTGAGAAGGGCAAGAATCCACAATTCCATCTTACACACATAAGGTCAAGAAAGAGTCAGGAGTACAAGCAGCATCACACGGGGAACTCCATGCCAAACACATGTTACTGGTCCTCATACCCTATCAGGATGCTTCGGACCAGTTAAAGTGCCCCCTGCCCTCCGAGGAAAGCTAAGAGGTAACACCCACAACAATACCAAATACATATCTCGAGTCTTCAATAATGAGGACACGAGTTCTTCTTGCATCTCCAGAAATCGTGCCATAAATGCCTCCCCATTTTCCCAGCTGAACAAATATTAAAGGCAGACTCTACACCCTGGAAGCTTAGGCCCAGGATGGACTCATCTGTTTGGAGCTCACAGGAGCAAGCACGGAGCATGATGGAAGAGAACCAATCCCCAAGGGAAGCCATCGGAAAAGGCTTTTGGGCCAGTTTCAGGAATATAACCTGAATCTACAAAAGGTCACTATCTTCTCTGTATTAGAAACATGCATTCTGTTACCTACCCTGAAGCTAATTTCTTTAGAAAGAAGAGACCATGGAGTGCACAAGTTCTGACATTTGAGAGAGTCTCGGGTGTGTGTGATATGCCCTCTGTGGTTGTGTTGTGGCTGTCCACTCCCCGGGGGCTCGTCCTCTACAGAGGCTCTCCTTGCCTTCCATTCACAGTGTGTGGTGTCTGGGCCAAATATGGTGAGTATATGTTTCATGGGTCTGGTGTGTGTATGAAACGTGTCCTTCAACCCCCTCCACAAAACATAAGGCCTGCTGAATTCTGTGGCCAGGTGAGAGGATGTGGGCAGGGCTTTCTTTTAGACCCCTGCAGGATTTTCTGTTCTCCTAGGACTAAGCAACGTGGCCTGAAGAAGGCAGAACAACAGTATTCCAGGTTTGGGAATCCGTGATTGCAAGATGGGCAGCTAATGTCCACACCGTCCTGCCTGTGGCCATATCTCAGTCTTGATGGTTGAGATCATAGAGCCCAAGTATCTTTGGCGCCCATCAAGGCATCTCCAGCAACACTGCCCATCACGAATGCACACAGAGAAATAATAATCTTACCGCTTTATCAACAGGCAGTGTCTCTGATCATGGATGCTCAAGACCCTTTGGTTGCAAGAACTCATGGCCTCAGACACTCTCCTTTTCTCTGCCAACAGCTAAGGGTCAACATTTAAATTGTGGGTTCTAAGTGTGCTTTTCTCCCCTGGACCTTTGCCTTTGGCCATCGCTTCCTGGCCTCTGAAGCACCAACCATCCAATTATCCCATAAGCCCTCTCTACACCCTTCTCCCATGGTCTCTGTGACTTCTTCTCTCTTTCACTGTGGAGTGTGATTTCTAGGCTTCAGGTCCTTTTATGCCATGTTTACATTGATGTGGTCATCTTCTGGTTGTGTGATGGCTGAAGACAGGCCTGGAGCTCCCAGACACTTCTACCATCTCCCTGTCCTCCAAATGCACTGCGGACTCTTAGGGAGCCATAAGCAAGAAGGCATTCTTGCTCCTTGTGACATGTGGCAGAAAGGGACAGAGCATTGGTCTGTGTCATATCTGTCAGTCACAGAAAGACATCTCCCATATGATTTTATGCACTCATGGAAGTAAAGAAACATGTGAAAAAGCAAGAAAAAGGGAAAGGCAATGAGACTCGAACCAGGAACACAAAATTTGGTGTTTGTTCCAGGCAGGATAGTCAGAATATGCGTTTGTAAAAGTGGATCAAATGGGACATTCAATGCAGGAAATATGGCCAACGGGATGTAACGTGAGTTTCCACTATGTTTGAAGGTGAATTGTGATATGGAATAGAGCAGCTTCATATCTCTTAAAATATAATTTTTAACCTTTTCTGAAACTCACACACACACACACACACACACACACACACAAGACACACTTTAAAGTGCCCACACAAGTTAGGGAGCAACTGAAAAATATCACTTAGGTAAACAAAATTCAGAGAAAATACCATAAGAAACAAAAGCTTAGAAAAAAGTAGCAAAACCGTCCAAACTAACTCCTTTCCTATAAAGAATTAATTAATAATAATTAATTAATTAATTATCCTGACCTAAAAGAAACCTCCACACAAGTACGCCAGCAAATCCAATACCGGAGAGAAAAGGATAAATTTCAAGACACATAAGCACTACCATGACAAGATCATGAGTGATTCATATCTGACATCTCAGGTAATGACTTTTGAAGCAGTTTTTGAGGCTTTTGAAGCAGTCCTCAAACATCTCCCAACACACAGAAAGCAAGGTTCAAAACAATTCCCTGGTTTCCAGTTATAGACTTTTAATGGTAATGTCGGCTTTCCTCATCTATTCCCAAAAGTTAGGAAGAGGGAAGACTCTAATTTCCAATGTCCAAAGACCAATTCACATAAGGACCTTATAGGAAACCAATTGCATACAATTTTAATCAGTAAGGTAATAAAACAAGAATTCATTTCTCTTCTCTTTTTTACTTCACCTACATGTGAAACGGCCTGTTTTGCTTTCTCTTCACTATTTTTTCTTATATTCGGCAAGCCACTCTTTCAACCATCTAACGTTTTTTGACATAGTGTTCCCTGATTCTTTAATTGCATATACCACCAAGTGCTCAACCTCATATAATGCCACACCACCTCCATTCCCATTAACATGTTCCCTCTTTATGGCAGGCCTTATCCTCCTGTAACCCTCAAGTTGGTCCCCAATGTACTGAGTCTCTCCTGGTGCGTCTCCCTGTCTGACTTCTTCTCGTTCCGTTTTCCCTTTCTACTATTCATGTCCATGGTGTTCCTCAAGGGCCACAAATAAGTGAAACCAGAGGACATTTCCCTCGGTCTGCTTGCATTTTCATTTGGAAATCGTCTTCTTTATCATCATTTTCATAATCATCTTTGTCCACTAGCCCTTAAATGGGTATCTCGACTCCTTCCACACTGATGCTAGAGTGGGCATGGCAGGCCAAAAATGTTGGCCCTTCATTTTCATCTGAATAAAGAGAGTTGCTCAACATGACTCTCCCCATGACCATGGCATGTAGCATTAACTAAGGATGACAAAAAGTGCTGACCAGGACTCTTTCTTTAGGGGTAACGATCATGCAGAGTTTCACTCTCCATGAAGACTTTGCAACGGTTTTTAGGTAATGTCAGGTAGACAGAGCCTTCATCCCTTAGGACTGGTGTTTCAGGACACTAGCAGAAAATGACAAGGACAGCACAATGCATAACTGCCCTGGCAATTTTCCTGGAATTGTTACTTTCCTTCCCTTCTTCCTTCCCTCACCTTCCAAGCTTACCAAGCACCAAAGGCAAACCTTACACCCGAGAAAACATAGGGAACAGAAGCTAAGAATGGACCCTCTCACCCAAGGATGTCCAACCTCTCAGAGACCTAATGGTAGCCAAGAGGATAGATGTTGATTGCGATCTCCAGAAATTGAAGGGGAAATTGGAACACCGTGCTCTCTCTGGAAAAATGTTGGCCTAAGGAATGGTATACAGAACATCGTTTTATTTTCTCTTTGTATAGAAAGTGGAAGTGGGTAAGAAACAGAAAAGACCACGTGAGTTCATGATCAGGGTAACAGGGCTCTTTCTTATTCCTTCCCATGTCTTTCTACTTAAAGCCATAGGACTCATATGTCTTGAGAATGGGATTGCTGCTTCAGTGAAGTCAGCTTCTGTGACGTCACAAAGCTCTGAGGTCCTAGAAACCGCTCCTCACCAAAGCATAACTCATTACATCACCTGGCTGGAGTATTTCTGGGTCTGCCAGGAGTATCAAAATCACTCCAAACCACTGGAGCCATCTAGGTATTCCCCCAAGAGGGTTTGTGAAGAGATTTTGGGTCACCTTCTTCATGGCCGATTTTGTAGTCTTTGGCCATGACTGTCTCCACCAACCCCTGGACTCCTGAAAAGGGCAAGAATCCAAAATTCCATCTTACCCACCTAAGGTCACGAATGAGTCAGGAGCACAAGCAGCCTCACACGGGGAATTCAAAGCCATAAACCTGTGCATGGTCCTCACACACTATCAGGATACTTCTGTCCAGGAAAAGGACCCCCCGCCCTCCTAGGAAAGCTCAGAGTTGACACCCGCAACCATACCAAAGACATGTCTGGTCTTCAACAATGAGGACACGATTTCTTCTTAAATCTCCAGAAATCGTGCCATAAATGCCTCCCAATTTTCCCAGCTGACCAATCATTAAATTCAGAACTTACACCCTAGAAGCTTGGGCCCAGGATGGACTCACTGTTTAGAGATCACAGGAGCAAGCACGGAGCATGTTGGAAGAAAACCAATCCCCATGTGAAGCCATCGGAAAAGGCTTTCAGGCCTGTTTCAGGAATGCAACGTGAATCTAAGAAACGTGACCATCTTCTCTCTATTCTCTGTATTCGAAACGCGCATTCTCTTATCTACCTAGAAGAAAATATTTTATGAGGATAGCCCATGGAATGCCCAAGGGCTGGCACTTGAGAGAGTCTCAAGTGTGTGTGGCATGCCCTCTTGTGTTGTGTTGTGGCTGTCCACTCTCCTATGGGCTCATCCTCTGCAGAATCTCTCTTGCCTTCCATTCAGTGCTTGGAGTCTGGGCCAAATATGGTGAGGTTAAGCTCTTGGGTCTCGTGTGCCTGTGAAACGTGACTTTCAACAGAGTCCACAAAACTTAAGGCCTGCTTAATTCTGTGGCCAGGTGAGAGGGTGTGGGCAGGGCTTTCTTCTAGTCCCATGCAGGATTCTCCAACTAAGCAACGTGGGCTAAGGAAGGCAGTCCCAACAGTGTTCCAGGTTTGGGAATCCGTGATTGCTGGTTGGGCAGCTAATGTCTTCACCTTCCTGCCTGTGGCCAATTCTCAGTCTTGATGCTGGCGGTCGTAGAGCCCAAGTATCTTTGGCGCCCATCGAGGTATCTCCACCAACACTGCCCATCACGAATGCACACAAAGAAATAATAATCTTACCACGGTATCAACTGGTATTGTCTCTGATCATGGTTTCCAGGATGTCTGCACTAGTTGCTTGCTGGTGTCCTCTCCAGGAGATACACAGTATCCTATGGAGTGTATGTCTGCAAAGCATGATAACCTGGAATCCCCGGGCCTCAAGACCCTTGGGTTGCAAGAACTCATGTCCTTCTGACACTCTCGTTTTCTCGGCCAACTGCTATGGGTCAACATTCAAATTGTGGGTTCTATGTGTGCTCCGCTCCCCTGGGCCTTTGTCTTTCTCCATGGCTCCCTGCCCTCTGAAGCCCCACCTGTCCAATTCTCCCATAAGCCCTATCTACACCCTTCTCCCATGGTCTCTGTGACTTCTTCTCTCTTTTGCTGTGGAGTGTGATTTCTAGGATTCATGCCCATATATGCCATGTTTCCATTGATGTGGTCATCTTATGGTTGTGTTGATGGCTGGAGCTCCCGAAACATCTACCATCTCCCTGTCCTCCAAATGCGCTGTGGACTCTTATGGAACCATAAGCCAGAAGGCATTCTTGCTCCTTGTGACACTAGCAGATAAGGACATGGACAGCATAATGCATCCTGCCCTGGCAATTTTCCTGGAATTGTGACTTTTCTTCCCTTCTTCCTTGCCTCAACTTTCAAGCTGACCAAGCACCAAAGGCAGACCTTAAACCCGAGAAAACAGGGAACAGAAGCTAAGAATGGACCCTCTCACCCTAGGATACCAAACATCCAAGAGACCTAATGGGAGCCAAGAATCCTCGCTGTTGATTGAGATCTCTGGAAATTGCAGTTGAAATAGGAACCCCTTGCTCTTTCTGGAGAAATATAGGTCTAAGTAATGGTATACTGGGCGCCTGAGTGGCTTAGTTGGTTAAAGCCTCTGCCTTCAGCTAAGGTCCTGAACCCAGGGTCCTGGGATCGAGCCCTATATCGGGCTCTCTCTCAGCGAGGAGCCTGCATCCCTTCCTCTCTCTGCCTGCCTCTCTACCTACTTGTGATCTCTGTCTGTCAAATAAATAAATAAAATCTTAAAAAAAAGAATGGTATGCAGAACATTGTATTCTTTTCCCTTTGTATAGAAAGTGGAAGTGGGAAAGAAACAGAAAAGACCACCTGAGTTCATGATCAGGCTAACAGGGCTCTTTATTGTTCCTTCCCAGTCCTATGGCTTTATAGGACTCCTATGTCATGAGAATGGGATTGCTGCTTCAGTGCAGTCAGCTTCTGTGACGTCACAAACTCTGAGGTCCTAGCAACCACTCCTCACCAAACCGTGCATCATCACTTCACCTGGCTGGAGTAGTTCTGATTCAGCCAGGAGTATCAAAATCACTCCAAACTGCTGAAACCGCCTGGGTATTTCCCCAAGACAGTTTTTGAAGAGATTTGGGGTCACCTTCTCCTTGGCCGGATTTGTAGTCTTTGGACGGGACTGTCACTACCACCCCTCACCCAACCACTCCTGAGAAGGGCAAGAATCCACAATTCCAACTTACCTACGTAAGGTCAAGAAAGAATCAGGAGTACAAGCAGCCTCACATGGGGGACTCCATGCCAAACACATGTATATGTTCTTCCCACCCTATCACGATGCTTCTGACCAGGAAAAGCGCCCCACCTTTGAGGAAAGCTCAGTACTAACACCCGCTACCATACCATAGACATATCTGGAGTCTTCAAAAGTGAGGACAAGATTCCTACTTGCATCTCCAGAAATCGTGCCATAAATGCCTCCCAATATTCCCAGCTGACAAAAAAAACATTAAAAGCAGACACTACACCCTAGAAGCTTAGACCCAGGGTTGACTAATCTGTTTTGAGCTCACAGGAACAAGCAAGGAGCATGTTGGAAGGGAGACAATCCCCATGAGAAGCCATCAGTAAAGGCTTTCGGGACAGTTTCAGGAATACAACATGAATCTACAAAAGGTGTCTGTCTTCTCTATATTCAAAACGCACATTCTGTTATCTTCCCTGAAGTTAATTCCTTTAGAAAGAAGAGCTCGTGAGGGCCCAAGGGCTGGCACTTGAGAGAGACTCAGGTGTGTGTGATATGCCCTCTGGGTTGTGTTGTGGCTGTCCACTCTCCTGTGGGCTCGTCTGCAGCAGAGGCTCTCCTTGCCTTCCAATCAGAGTGTTTGGTGTCTGGTCCAAATATGGTGAGTTTAAGTTTCGTACGTCTGATGTGCCTGTGAAACGTGACTTTCAACACACTCCACAAAACTTAAGGCCTGCTGAATTCTGTGGCCTGATGTGGATGTGGGCAGGGCTTTCTTCTCGTCCCCTGCAGGATTTCTTGTTCTCCTGGGACTAAGCAACATGACCTGAAGAAGGCAGTCCCAACAGTGTTCTTGGTTTTGGAATCCGTGATTGCAGGTTGGGCAGCGAATGTCCTCACTCTAACCCTCACGAATGCACACAAAGAAAAATAATCTTACTACAGTGTCAACAGTTATTGTCTCTGATCATGGTTTTCCAAGCTGTCTTCCCCTGTTTGGTTGTTGGTGTCCTCTCCAGGAGATACACAGTGTTCTCTGGAGTCTCTGTCTACAATGCATGCTGCTCTGGAATTCCTGGGCCTCAAGACCCTTTGGTTGAAAGACCTCGTGTCCTTCATACACTCTCCATTTCTCCGCCAACAGCTATGGGTCAACATTCAATTTGTGGGTTCTAACTCTGCTCCGCTCCCCTGGGCCTTTGCCTTTGTCCATGGCTTTCTGCCCTCTGAAGCTCCAACCATTCAATTCTCCAATAAGCCCTGTCTGCACCCTTCTCACATTGTCTCTGTGACTTCTTCTCTCCTTCGCTGTGGAGTGTGATTTCTAGGATTCAGGTCCAATTATGCCATGTTTACATTGATGTGGTCATCGTCTGGTTGTGTTGATGCCTGGAGCTCCCAGACACTTCTACCATCTCCCTGTCCTCCAAATCCATTGCAGACTCTTATGGAGCCATAAGCAAGAAGGCCTTCTTGCTCCTTGTGACATGTGGCAGAAAGGGAGAGAGCATTGCACTGTGTCATATCTGTAAGTCCCAGAAAGATGATTTCCATATGATTTCACTCACTCATGGAAGAAAAGAAACATGTGAAAAAGCAAGAAAACTGGACAGGCAAATAAACTCTAACCAGGTACTCAAAATTTGGTGTCTGTCCAAGGAAGGCTAGTCAGAATCTGCTTTGCTAAAAGTGGATCAAATGGGACATTCAATGCAGGAAATGTGGCCTAAAGAGATGTAATGTGAGTTTCCACTGTGTTTGAAGTAAAATTGTGATCTGGAATAGAGCAGCTTCATATCTCTAAAAATATCATTTTTAGTATTTTGTGAAACTCAAACACACACACACACACACACACACACACACACACACAAATGGGTCTGACAGAAATTAGGGAGCAAGTGAGGAATAACACTCATGGAAGCAAAATTCAGAGAAAATACCATAAAAAACAACAGCTTAGAGAATCAAAGTAACAAACCGTCCAAACTGGATAAGTTAACTCCTTTCTGTATTAATTAATTAATTTAACAACCTTAACTGAGGTTAACAACCTTAACCTCAACAGAAGTATGCCAGCAAATCCAATACTGGAGAGAAAAGGATAAATTCCAAGACACATACACACTAACATGGCAAAATCATGAGACATACATAGCTTACATCTCAAGTAATGACTTTAGAAGCAGCCTTTGAGGCTTTTGAAGCCATCCTCAAAGTTCTCCCAACACACAGAAAGCCAGGTTCAAATCAATTCCCTGGTCCACAATTCGAGACATTTAATGGTAATATTGCTTTTTCTCATCTATTCCCAAATATAGGAAGAGGAAAGACTCTAATTTTCAATGTCTAAAGACCCAACTCACATAAGGACCTTATAGGAAACCAAATGCATACAATTTTAATCAGTAAGATAATAAAGCTAGAATTCATTTCTCTTCTCTTTCTTTCTTCCTCTCTTTGTGAAATGGCCTGTTTTGCTTTCTATTCACTATTTTTCTTTATATTCGGCAAGCCAGCATTTCATCCATCCTACGTTTTTTGACATAGTGTTCCCTGAGTCTTTAATTGCATATACCACCAAGTGCTCATCCTCATATAGTGCTATCCCAATTCCATACCCATTAACCAGTTCCCTCTTTATGGCATGTCTTATCCTCCTGTAAATCTCAGCTAGGTCCCCAAAGTCCTGAATCTCTCCCGGTGCGTCTCCCTGTCTGACAACTTCTCCTTCCGTTTTCCCTTATACTACTAATGTCCAAGGTATTCCTCATGGGAATCACAGTAGTGAAGCCATAGGATATTTCCCTTGGTCTGCTTGCATATTCATTTGGAAATCATCTTCTTTACCATCATCTACATAATCATTTTTATCCAAGAGCCCTTAAAATGGTCTCTCAGCTACTTTCACAGTTATGCTTGAGTGGACATGGCAGGCCGTCGATGTTTTCCGTTCATTTTCATCTGAATAAGGAGAGCTGCTCAACAGGGCTCTGCCCGTGACTATGGCATGTAGCTTAACTAATGATGACAAGAGTGCTGACCGGGGCTCTTTCTTTAGGGGTAGCGATCATGCAGATTTTCCCTCTCCATGAAGCCTTTACAATGGTGTTTATGTTAATGTCAGGTAGACAGATCTTTCATTCCTTAGGACTGCTGTTTCAGGAAACTAGCAGATAAGGACACAGACTGCACAACACATCCCTGCCTTGGTAATTTTCCTGGAATTGTGACTTTCCTTCCCTTATTACGTCCCTCGCCTTCCAAGCTGACCAAGCACCAAAGGCAGACCTTACACCCAAGAAACCATAGGGAACAGAATCTAAGAATGGACCCTCTCACCCAAGGATAGCCAACCTCCAAGAGACCTAATGGTAGCCAAGAGGCCTTGCTGTTGATTGCGATCTATAGAAATTGCAGTGTAAATAGGAACACTTTGCTCTCTCTGGAGAAATGTTGTTCTAAAGAATGATACACAGAACATCGTTTTCTTTTCTCTTTGTACAGAAAGTGGAAATGGAAAAGAAACAGAAAATGCCCCCTGAGTTCATGATCAGGCTAACTGGGCTCTTTCTTATTCCTTCCCATGTCTTTCTACTTAAAGCCATTGGACTCATATGACATGAGAATTGGATTGCTGCTTCAGTGAAGTCAGCTTCTGTGATGTCACAAAACTCTGAGATCCTAGAAACCACTCCTCACCAAACCATGCCTCAACACTTCACCTTGCTGGAGTAGTTCTGTGTCAGCCAGGAGTATCAAAACCACTCCAAACCGCTGGAGCCGCCTGGGTATTTCTCCAAGAGAGTTTGTGGATCTTTTGGGGTCATCTTCTCCATGGCCGATTTTGTAGTCTTTGTCCGTGACTGTCACCACCACACCTCTGGACTACTGAGAAGGGCAAGAATCCACAATTCCACATTACCCACATAATGTCAAGAAAGAGTCAGGAGTACAAGCAACCTCACACGGCGAACTCCATGCCATACACATGTTCATGGTCCTCACAGACTATCAGGATGCTTCTGACCAGGAAAAGTGCCCCCCCCGAACTCTGAGGAAAGCTCAGAGTTAACACCCGCAACCATACCAAAGACATGTCTGGAGTCTTCAACATTGAGGACAAGAGTTCTTCTTGCATGTCCAGAAATAATGCCATTAATGCCTCCCAATTTTCCCAGCTGACCAATAATTAAAGACACACCCTACACCCTAAAAGCTTAGGCCCAGGAGGGACTCCTCTGTTTGGAGCTCACAGGAGCAAGCACGGAGCATGTTGGAAGAGAAACAATCCCCATGGGAAGCCATCAGAAAAGGCTTTCAGGCCTCTTTCAGGAATACAACGTGAATCTACAAAAGGTCTCTGTCTTCTCTGTATTCGAAACACGCCTTCTGTTATCTACCCTGAAGATAATTTCTTTCAGAAGAAGACCTCATGGAGTGCCCAAGGGCTGGCACTTGAGAGAGTCTCAGGTGTGTGTGACCTGCCCTCTGGGGTTGTGTAGTGGCTGTCCACTCTCCTGTGGGCTCATCATCTGCAGAGGCTCTCCTTGCCTTTCATTCAGATTTTTTGGTGTCTTGGCCAAATATGTTGAGGTTAAGCTTCATTGATTTGGTGTGCCTGGAAACATGACTTTCAACCCCTTCCACAAAACGTAAAGCCTGCTGAATTCTGTGGCCAGGTGAGAGGATGTGGGCAGGATTTTCTTCTAGTCCCCTGCAGGATTTCCTGTTCTCCTGGGACTAAGCAACTTGGCCTGACGACGGCAGTCCCAACAGTGTTCCAGGTTTTGGAATCTGTGATTGTATATAAAGCAAATGATGTCCTCACTGCTGTGCCTGGGGCATTTCTCAATCTTGATGCTGGTGGGAGTAGAGCCCAAGGATCTTTTGCGCCCATGGAGGGATCTCCACCAACACTGCCCATCACGAATGCACACAAAGAAATAATAATCTTATACGTATAAACAGGCATTGTATCTGATAATGGTTTCCAAGTTGTCTACACAGGGTTGCATACTGGTGTTCTCTCCAGGAGAAATACAGTGTTCTTCAGTTCTGGAGTCTGTCTGCAAAGCATGCTGATCTGGATTCTCCGGTCCTCAAGAACCTTGGGTTGCAGGAACTCATATCATTCAAACTCCTTTCTCTGCCAATGGCTATGGGTCAAAATTCAAATTGTGGGTTCTAAGAGTGCTCCTCTCCCCTGGGCCGTTGTCTTTGGCCATGGCTCCCTGCCCTCTGAAGCCCCAACCATCCAATTCTCCCATAAGCCCTGTCTACACCCTTCTCCCATGGTCTCTGTGACTTCTCTCTTTCACTGTGGAGTGTGATTTCTAGGATACAGGACCATTTATGCCATATTTACATTGAGGAGGTCTTCATCTGGTGGTACAGTTGACTGAGGACAAGTCTGGAGCTCCCAGACACATCTACAATCTCCCTCTCCTCCATAAAGAGGGAACTGGATAAGGGACGTGGTGTGGCATTATATGAGAATGAGCACTTGGTGGTATATGCAATTAAAGAATCAGGACACACTATGTCAAAAAACGTAGGATGGATGAAAGGCTGGCTTGCCGAATATAAGTAAATATAGTGAATAGAAATAAAACAGGTCGTTGCACATGGAGATGATGATAGAAAGAGAAGAGAAATGAATGATATTTTCAT